>NC_045593.1:17776871-19110621 GCF_009819795.1 Aythya fuligula
GTGCTTTCAGAAAAAAAAAATAATAATAATTTATTATCTATCAAAAAATTAAAGGTAATTTGGAAGTGCTAGTTAACCAATTCATTGAGGGCAATCAAATGTATTAGAGAAGAAGATGCAATGTAAACCAAGTTTCCAACTGACATCCAAAAATTCTAAATCCATATACTATATCTTATCTTCCTAACTCCAAAGCCTATTACTGTATACGCAGGTGTAACAATTTATTCATAAATGGACTGAATCAGAAAGAGTTTTCATTTAACATGTTGAGATTTGTCAAAACCCAAATAGGCAGTTTTCAGTGGAAGACTAGGGGAAAGAAAGCAATTCTGACCAGGCAATATATGGGAGCCTGGATTCTAATACTTCCACTGTTGAAAATATATGATACCTGAATATGTATTCCCCATGTAAAATTAAAACCTTAAGCACTAGTCTATTCAATCGTTACTCCCAAACTGCTCCAGTTGATACTATTCACATTCCAGACCAAAGTAATAGCTGAAAGGACAGGGAATTAGAGCTCAGCCTCCCCAAAGCCAGGTGAGAATGCGAACAACTGTAGGAGTGCTCTAAATACTGCATTTGTACTTATCCTACCCTGCACTCTACCTCTCTTTATTTGTCCTACCAATTCCAATATTTTGTAAGGTTTTCGCCTTGCCCATCATGTGGGACAGAAACATGTTTCATTTCATGTGTTCACAGGATGGGAACATGTGTTCTCCTCACCTACCATGAAAGGTTTGCAGACACTTGGCCACAGGTATCATCAGCTGCCCATCAAGGCGTGCACAGAGATGAATATGTTAACAATGCAGTAAGTGCTTTTGGTATCTTTGTTAACAGGGGTTTAAATCTCTAGCTTGATGCTATTTGAATGTAGTTCTCCATGGTTTAATTACTATCATCATTATTACAGATACAGTAGTAATTATCTCTTCTTACTGTCTCATTATGTTTTGATCAATTCACATAAAAGTGTACTGTAAATATATGGTTAGGTAACATTAAAGAAAACATATAATTATGGAATATATAATCAAATACTTTCTAACCAATTGGATGTTTTCTAACAATTAAATGTTTTAAAAATAAATAATTAATTGTTTTTAATAGACATGATAGAGCTTTTGAAGCATTGAATATATAAATCTTTATTTGTTGACCTCAAATTACTTTACTCTGGTTATATTGATAACATCTAGGTTTCTCAAAAACCTGCTGGCACAAAATCTTTTCAGCTTTATTAATGATTCAGATGGCAGTTTCTGAAGAGACAAGTCCCACAGAGAAGGAGCACTTGATTAATGACCTGGAAACACTTTTCCTTTTCAGCTGATTAAATAAAATTGACTGGATTTTTACATTTTTATAATAAAATGACCCGCAGGGCTGAGATGACACAGTGAAAGCAGCATGTTCACTCTTCAACAGATTTTTATTTTGTCACTTGTAAAAATGAAAGGGCTAACCACCCAAGCAGAAAAATGCACTTTATCACCGTCCACTGCCGACATGCTGACAATTGCTGCATACAAATACAAAAACACGGAGGAAACTAGGCTGTGTTTACACTCAGCCTGATTTTGTCTAATGATGACAAAAGGTCTATGACTTCTTGGGGTTGGAGAGTTGCTATTTAATTATTATGCAAAATAGATTTATAACAACACTACTGGCTTTATAGTAATCATAAAGCATAAAAGGCTTTATAATATGGTCACTTAGAAATGATACTGCATACCTTTCCAGAAATTTGCATAACACAAGAACTTCGGTTTTCTAAAGCAAAATGCTAGCCATTCTTAAAAAACAGGTGAAACTCCAACACTAATTCTAGTTAAAATGACTGGAGAAGTTGCAGTAGCCTTTACAGAATCAGGACCAGCTATCCTGCATAAAAAGTAAAAATTACAGATGAAATATGTTGTTTCTAAACATACTTGAGCCCACAAAGGCTTACAAGACTGCTGTATGTAAAGCAACAGAAGTATACACTATGTCTACTCTGCCTGAGTATGACTCGGCTGAAGGCCCATTCTTCTTCTCTCCCTCCTCATTTTCATTGTTTCCTGTCTTGGCCTTTACACTTTGCAAACATGCAAGTGGTCCTGATAAAGCATCCCATAATTTCAGTCGGAGTAAATAATCAAAAGTGCTTTGCACTCTCTTAAGAGCTGGTTATGTATCTTTCTAATACTAAACAGTATCAATACCAATAACCACTTCTGGATTACATGTGCTGATATAAATGATTTATACCTCATTAAATCCTGTATGAAATCTTTATCATCTTGCTTAAGATATACCCTTATAACAGTACCACCTTAACCTGACTAGAGGGAACAATCCATATGCAACCATAGCATTTTAATCAACCCTAGATCTTAGCTGTGACTTTTAGTTGGACTGAGCCAAATATAAAGTACTCTTGTTATCATAAAACACTGTCAAGTGCCATATGCTTGTGTCTTGATACAGCAGCATACCCAGTGTTACATCTCATAAACTGAAAAAATAATAGGTAAAAACACCTTTTTACCTATTATTTGTAAAATAATAGAGAAAAAACTACT
The DNA here is from genome assembly GCF_009819795.1 of Aythya fuligula. Taxonomy (NCBI): domain Eukaryota; kingdom Metazoa; phylum Chordata; class Aves; order Anseriformes; family Anatidae; genus Aythya; species Aythya fuligula. Next base: position 17,779,454 of record NC_045593.1, read on the forward strand.
GCTTGGTTTCTCTGATATTTTTATTCTATTTTACATGTGTGAAAATAATCCAGGGGAGACCTTCTTATCAAAGTGAAGATGGCTTAGGTTAAAAGCAAGGAAAATAGGTCTACATCTTTAAGCCAAATAAAAATATTATCTTCTAACTTTAGTCTTTATCTCCCTATGAATAAGGCATGGACTAAACCCAAGAATGTGTTAGAATGAGCTTTGGTACTAAGTGAAGGATGTACATTTCAATCAAAATAATAATAATAATAATAATAATAAACAAAAAAGATATCACTCAAAGCTACAGAATTTCACTTGATTATTGTGTTAAGCCAATTACTTGATTCTCTTTTGGAAGGTTGCTTTCACCAAGCTAAAAGTTTTGATCTGGAGACACTGAAAGACAGAGAAATGACCGCTTCCCTTGCTACTATGTACCAATAACTAAACACTCTTTACACTAAACACTATATATTTTTACAAATTTTATGAGTGGCTGAGGGAGCTGAGGTTGTTTAGTTAGGAGAAAAGAAGGCTCAGGGGAGACCGCACTTTTACCTAACAATTGTCTTGAAGAATGTTGTAGTGAAGTGGGGGATTGAGCTCTTCTCCCAAGCACCAAGTGATAAGATGAGGGGAAGTGGCCTCGAGTTGTGCCAGGGGAGGTTTAAGTTGGTTATTAGGAGAAATGTCTTTACTGAAAGGATTGTATGGCATTGGAACAGGCTGCCCAGGGAAGTGGTTGAGTCACCATCCCTGGAGGCCTTCAAGAAATGTGATTTAGAACTTAGTAGCATGGTTAAGTGGTGGACTTAAGTACTGGGTTAAAGTCTGGACTAGATAATCTTAGAGGTCTTTTCCAACCTGAATGATTCTATGATTCTATACAATATATACAGTATTTTTAATAGAAATTAAAATATTTTTTGGTGTAAGAAAATGATTTCCTAACCACACAGGATATTTTGCTTATAATACTGTTCTTCCATTCATAGCACAGTTCATGTCACAAGCACAGAACCAGATCTCCAGTACATGTTCTCCTTCTACATATTTATTGTAAGACCAGAACTTTCCACAGCTGTCGCAGTTACTGCATACACACAGAGTTGTATATATGCAGTAGGCACTAAGTTTTTCCCTCAAGTTCCGTTTAAAACCTAAAGAATTTAGCAGCTTCTTTGGAAAAAGTTTATCATAATGAGCCCACTTGGATGTGTTAGATCATGCCAACAGAAGTTGTCTTCTACTTTGTTCTGTATCTGAATATTAGAGAAACTGGTTCAAATATCTTTGAACCAGTAAATGATGGAGATGTAAAGCTTTAACAACATAAGTCTAACATTTTAATTCTAAATTGGATACCTTCCATCATTCCTTTACAATGAATATTTAGCTGTAGTTGCTGTCAGTTACTTAATGTCTGTTCCTTGATTAGAAGTAAAGGTCAGCCTAAGGGCAAACTGTACTTTACTCTGGAGGGGGCAATGTAAACATATATGATTAAAACTACTGATATTTCGTTGCTTTGCACATGGGTGTTGGAGTTTATGTAAGTCAGTTGGTAAAACCAGTACAGTTGTATTAATGCTGCCAGGAGTAGCATAATTAATACGATCCTTGACATCTATTAATTAAGAGCTAAGTTAGGACTTCTAAAATAGCTGTCACTGTAGCAAAGGGACTAGTTGCACATTTAAGAAAGTAATTCTAGTGTTTTTTAAATCCAGGCTTTCTACATTTTTCATTTTTAAATATAAGAATACACATTCTGTCAACAGCCTGAGTTACTTTGTTCCTGATTCAGCTAGGAAGTCAGAGGTATGAATCATAGAATCATAGAATCATAGAATCATAGAATATCCTGAGTTGGAAGGGACCCTTAAGGATCATCAAGTCCAACTCTTGACACCGCAGAAAATATATGTATGCACATGTAAGTTCAAAGCAACTTTGACTTTGTTTAGTTTAAGTGTTAAACAAAGTTCACCCAGCCTGAAATATTAAGTTCTGAGGAACTAATTTTTAGAAGCTACTTGTCACAAAGGCCATCTCTAAAAATAAAAATAAAAACAAAAACAAAGAAACAAAAATCTTCGTCCAGATATAATTGCTAATAATCTAAAGAAGCAGAAGCTTGGGTTATGGGAAAGAATGGTATTTTTACTCTGCTGTGTGTTTTACCATTTAAATTCAGTCGGAATGTGCTCTTGTCTGCCAGCCCATTTCCCATCCACCCTCACAACCACTCATACCCATGCAAGAGAAGAAGGAAAAACAATGCAGATATAGAATAAATATTTTTAAATTGGCCTATTTTTCATTGTAAATTAAAAACAACATGGTAGTAAGAGACAAAATCCTCTTAGACTCCAAGAAAAATGTGAGAGATGTCTGTAAGCTCAAAATTAAAGATCAGGTAATGATGTAAAAAAAAAAAAAAAAAAAAAAAAAAGAAAAAGTAAATAAATAAAATAAAATGACAGAAAAGTGGAAATAATCTACCAGAACAAGGTATGACTATAAAGTCAATCCATCTTTCCACTTTTGGCCTTTGATATTGGTTAGCTGAAGGAAAGAGATCAAGGCAACAATCTTTGCAGAACATACAGCAAGAAATATTTTCAGGCAGTACAAAGTTCCAAAAGGTCTGTGAACTATGCATTGTTTAAAATACTCTGTAGAGCATGTCCTGTTAACAGAAAGTACCAGACAAGGTACATCCACTCACTTTAGGAGCATGGTAAGGGAGCAGAACTATGGCAACTCAGTGCTATTCTCATAAATCTATAATACAGACCTGATATTTGTACTCTTTAAATACAAACTGCGGTCCTTTGTTGCCACTAGTAACTAAAGAACTGACAATTGTTAATTGAATCAGAGGTAAACAAGGCAATGCACTTGGCATGAATAATCACACAAGAGCAGACTGAGAAATTACAGGCTGTATGTCAAACCTGCAGGAGAGGATTCAGCACTTCACAAACCAAATGCGAGTCAACAGTTTCATGGCATTACTAAAGAGGCAAAAATCTTATTATGGTAAACAGGAACATGGCCTTCAGCAAAAGAAATATATCTTGCACTTAGCTTAGCAGAGTATGCTAGGCTTACTTAGTGATGTCAAGAAAAGCATGCTCAAATGGAAAGAATCCAGAGAATGGCAGCAAGAATGATCAGAGATCTGAGAAAAATGGATTTGCAAGGGAAGAGCTGAGAGAATAAGACTGTTTAGTCTAGAAAATAAAAGGACTGAGACATAATGGTTTTTGATTCTTCAAATAGCTTCCATGGCTGCTGCAAAGAGTAGTAATTTATTCCTCATTTCCATCTAGTAGATGGAAAGGTAGAAAGAAAGATTTAGGTTGAATACTAGGAATTATTTCCTAAACATGAGTGCAGCAAAGTAAATGAACGAGTTGCCTGGGGAGATTCTGGAATCTCCTCTACTAGAGAGAAGACTCCCTTCTTTGAGAAAAAAATTAAACAAATGTCAGAAAGGAATAACACAAGTATAGCAGATCCTGCCATGGGGCAGAGAAATAGAGCTGATGACCTCCTGAGGTTAACCTCCAGTTCTGTGACACCTCCCAGGTTTGGTGACTACAGCCAGCTGTCAAGACAAACTGTTTCTTGACAGGGTCCTGTGATCTTTTGAAATACTTGAAATGCTACCATTTGCAACTGTAGAAGCATCCACCATGTCATTAAAAATACAATGTCATACTGAGTACATTTTATGGCCAAACTAGACTGAGATGTTGCCTCTGAAAAGAGATGAAATCAAAAAGCACACTGCACAGAAATTTTTCATCTGTATTACAAATAAAATAGTGTAAACGATTTTAAGGCACTCTTGTGATTTTACTGCCAAACACACTTTTTAATAAAGCTTATGTTAAATGCAGTAATAAAAATATGGATTTTTTTGCTGTTACAATAAAGTCCTGAGCAGACTGGTACCAGATGCCTCAGCACACTCAAAATGTGCCAAATTTCAAAAAGAAACCAAATTTTGCTTTACCAAGCTTTAGCTATATAGAGGCCAAAATCCATTTTACACCACTATGCTCAGCTATGTCTTTATTCTTAAAAATATGACAACAATAGGGAATCCAAGTATTTTCCAGGCTTTGCTTCCTATTTGTCTCAGATGACTAGACTGGATGTATGTCTGTATGGTATACTGATTTTTAGCATGGGCTGTAAAGAACATTTTCCTTTTATTGCCTATCTGTAAATATCACACAGATGAGTTTGTTCTCTGTCCTACTGTATTTGCTACTGTATCCCTACTCCTCACCTTGAATCCTAATATTAAACTAAAATAAATATCTTCAAATGATAAATCAGTGTGGACGTTTCTGTAAATCTGACCTTTGGAATAAAATACACATTTGATTTCTTAAAATATGACTTAGACCACTCTGAACACTGATTTCAGAGTGTTAATATTAACAAAATACAATTAGTATTTTTAACATGATGAAAGTTGCTTAAGTTATCTATGCTTCTTTGTTTGTCCAAATTACTTTGCTTATTTAGTGAAGGTGTTTGTGAAGAAAATTCCATATTCACCTACGATTTTGATAAAAACATAGGAACTATGAAAAGCAATAACAATCTCAATAGTTTTGGTTCTTCATACACAAAACTTTTCATCTTTTTTTTGTCCTTATCCTAACTCTTAAAAACTCCCAGCAGATTTTTTTCTTTTTGAAGCACTATATTATTTCACAAAATTGCATACCCCTATGTTTATCTACATTTATGCCTTGAAAAATACAGAAAACTTAGTAATTCCCTCCTCATTTACCACAACTATTCATAATAGAGATCATTTCTGTTAATTGTCATCAGTAGTTGTGCCGAAACTTCAGAATTTCAATGAAACTAGTTTAAATTTAACCGAATTGTCAAGGAATAACTATGTTTGAACACTCTGAGATGAATCAGTATAAGAAATATTATGAATTTTATCTTCTTATTCTTACCAGCAGAATTTCTTGCAAGTCATTTCATAATGAACTACAAAATAAATTATAAATACAAATAAACTCAAGATTTATTGAATGGATATTTTCAGATTGTGTATTAAGTAAAGGTTCTTCACCAAGAGGTTGGTCAGGCACTGGGACGGGTTCCCCAGGGAAGTGGTAATGACACCAAGCCTGACAGAGTTCAGGAAGTGCTTGCACAATGCTTTCAGATATCTGAGATTTTCATCACCCAGTTTTGGGTGGTCCTGTGTGGAGCCAGGATTTGGATTTAATAATCCTTTGGGGTCCTTTCCAACTCAGGATATTCTATGTATCTATGATTTACTTATTTTTTTTAGTTCAATTAAAGCTTTTAAATGAATGGATGGTACATATGTTTGAGCATGTGGGATACTAAAAAAAAAAAAAAAATGTAACTTCTATCAAGTAATCAAAAGGGGGAAAAGAAATATTTTCTGACCTCAATTTCTTATTCATCTTTTAGCTGGAAACTAGTTTTGTCATCCATAGTTCAGGTTTAAATTTTCTTCCTATCAGTATTTAGAGAGCTAAATTAAATTTAATGAGATCAGGGTTAGTCTTCAGATACAAAATTAAATATCTGACACTTTATTTACTTTTAAATTCTGTCTTGACCTTTTCTTACTGCTCAAGCCTCCTGTTGAAACAAAGTTAGATCTCAAAAATCATTCAGATTGTTTTTCAGGTTCATTACTTGCTGCTCTGCAAGCTTTGTGTTGTAACTCTCTGTATAGTCACAGCCTAAATTATGATTAGAATTGAATGCAAATAAATATGTGTTGTACTGAATGTGGTCAGTTTGGTCTGGAAGTGTTCAAAATCTCAGGCTAAATTTTGTACATTTACATATGTTTGACTAAATATTTTTAGAAAACAAATAAAGAAACAAAACAAAAACAAATTAAACAATTAAAAAAAAAAAAAAAAAAAAGGAAAGAAAAGAAAAACACAGACCATATTTCCCAACAGACAACTTTCTCCAGTGTGGGCTTGTCTCCAAAGAAAGCTGTAACTGCCACACTCAAAGGTAGGAGGGTAAGTTTTTCCTTACAAGTAAAGTGGTAGTCTAGTTTTATCTTATCTTTTTAATCTCTGGTTTGGGTTTTGCTTTAGGTGGAATTAATGTATTTTTGTCCTTTTGTGGGAATATGTAATTCTCACTGTTCTTGTAAAAATTTGTGTACAATGTAGGTTCCTTTGTATTAAAGTATTAATTTTTACAATTGTAGGTTCTTTTTTTCTTTATATAACAGAATTCAACATCATGTTTCAAATATTTTCCTAAAAGTTTATAAGGCTTTTTTTCATTCCCTGTGTGAGAAATTAAATTTTCTCAATATTGATACGTAATCTGATCAGTATTTTTAGGAACAGTTGTACAAAACAGAGGTTCATTATGGAGTTCTCAATATTTTCAACTAAACTGGATTGCAAAGATTGAATTTGACAAAGTATTACCCAGCACAGAAGTGAGGATTTGTTGCCATAGGAATATGCATTATTTTTATACTTAAGCCCTGTTAAATGAATGATTACAAAGTATCATAAAATCATAGAATCATTAAGGTTGGAAAAGACCATCAAGATCATCTGGTTTAACCATCCCCCTACCACCACTATCACCCACTAAACCATGTCCAAACTTTCCATAAACACCCTCAGAGACGGTGACTCCACCACCTCCCTGGGCAACTCATTCCAGTGCGTGACCACTCTTTCTGAGAAGAAATGAGAAATCTTCTAATTTCAAGATGGAACCTCCCCTGGCACAACTTGAGGCCATTCCCTCTAGTCCTATCACTAGCTGCAAGAAGAGACCAACATCCCCACACCTTTCTTTCAGGTAGCTGTAGAGAGCAATAAGGTCTCCCCTGAGCCTCCTCTTCTCCAGACTAAATAACCCTAATTCCCTTGGCCACTCCTCATAGGACCTGTGTTCCAGGGCCTTCACCAGCTTCATAGCCCTTCTCTGGACATGCTCCAGGGCTTCAGTGTCATGGATATTAAGTCACTGTGTGACTAGATAAGGTAAAATGGTGGTTGGTTGTCATTGGTTTAGGAGGTTTTGGTGAGTGTTTTGTTTGGTGTGGTTTTTTTTTTTTTTTTTGGATACCTAGTTGAAGTTAAAGATGTTTGGATACCTAGTTGAATTTAAAGAAAAACCCTTTATTCTTAGGTATCTAAGCAAAATTAAAATCATATCCTTCAACTTGTAATAGTGTTGATTATTCAGATTCAGAAGAACAGGAAGCTAAATGGATGCTTTACAGTTGGAGGTTGAACCAGCTCTCCCTGAGAGTTAAGCGAATTAACCACTCCTCAAGTATGTCATCAGTGTCCCTTATGTCTTTCTAGAATTCTCTATAATTTTCAAATTCACCTAAGGAAAACTTCATCTTTCTCTGCAATAATTATGGGAAAAAGGAGTTCTGTTTACAATTAGATGTATGCATTTTCTCTAGCAATTCCTATCTAGAATTCAAGAATTCCTGTCTATTGCAAAAAATATTTACACTTTTCTACTCCTAGATATGAATAATATTTCCAAATAATTGCATACTCCTTCTAAAATTTAATTTAGGAATCATTTTCTTTACATAATGACTTGCAAGAGCCAGGTCATGAGTTTGGTTACATAAGGGTAACCCTGGAGCTACAAACAAAGCTATATAAGCTATATGAACCTAAAATGCAGAGAACTCAATTGAATATTGAAGATCTTTTTAAGAGCCTTGTCTCAATTTTAATAGAGATTAGGGTTATAGAACTAATTTAAAAAATACTATTTCCTTTCATATTTTAGAAATGTACATGTGTTATAACATATTTTTTTTGTTTGAGGAGAAAGTATACTTTTCCAGAAAGTCTGGCAGAAGTGAGCCAATGTATTGTCACCACAACCACAGAGGCTTCCAGGAGTAACATCAGTATCCTCTGTACTGACACAAATAATTATGAGTACTGGGATATTTTTCTTCTCTAGGATCCTGTTTTCTGGTTACAGTATTTTGTTTTGATCACTGCTAATCACACAGATTAACCAAAAGCTGTTTAAGATGCGTGAAGAAAAAAAAAAAAAAGTGATTCATACGACCTCAGAAACAAATCATCTGTAAAAGGTAAGGTTACCTTTTCCTTCTTCATCTGTACTTTCAAAATGCAGTGCCAAATTTCTCAAAAAGCAAATACATTCAACTGTAAGCAAATCTAATGCAGCATCAAGAAAGTAGCTACAAACTATGCAGGTAGGATTCAGAAAGATTACACCTGTGAGTGATGACATATTAGTGAAAACCTCTTTGAAATAAAAACTTACATATGAGTTTATGTCACCTTATGGTTTATTATTTCTGTATGTATTATTGTTTATTTCTACAATCTAGGAGTCTTTCATCTTGCAAAGGCTTTCATACATGTATTTAAGCCTACAACGAGGTCATTAAAGGAACATTCAGAATTTTTCCATTAATATTAATATTTTACTTCTGCTTCATAATTTTAAACAATGTTAAAATTGCTGGCTTGAAGATAACTACTGAAAATTCTTTCAGTTGTTTGCTTGAGTGCTAGGGACCAAGACCTCCAAAACACCATCAGCTGTGCAATTGGCTAAGAAAAATCAATGAAAGTTCACAGTCTGTAATTAATTATATTGCCTTCTAACCCCTTATATGAGCCCTCAGGCAGAAATGCATGGCACCATCTTTTTTTTTTTTTCTTTTTTTTTTTTTTTTTAACTCTATCGGTTTTCACTATCAAAGTCTGTAATGAAAACAGTACATGGCATCACTCGAGGACAAAGGAGGATGCAAGGACAATAAGGAGGTGGTATTATAAGGGCTCATGAATGGGTTGATTTACTATTGTACATATAAAACAACATCTGACATTGAATTAAGTTTTGTCTTTATTTTATCTCTTAAGGAGAGAAATGTCTGTAAGAGACACTTCACCTTCAGTTCTACACTTCACAGTGAATTCTAACATTTGGCATCCAAAACTCTTTTTTATTATTTTATTTATTTATTTATTTATTTATTGGAAAAAAATGGTACAGTTTCAAGAACAGTAAATGGCAACATGGTTCTCAAACACAGCAAACAGCTCAAAAGAGCATTTTGTATTTTTAACTACATTTTCCAAAGAAATTCATTGCATCTGAATATGAAAAATTTTGGCCATGCAGTCATATAAAACAGAACTGTATAGATCTGGGAGTGCATTGGTTGGTTTAGCTCTGCAGTCACATAAATGACTCCTTTGTGGACTAAGTGTTCAACATTATCACACAAAGAAACAGTGGATATGATTCATTCCTAAACCTTTTATTTTTATTTATTTTTAATGACTCCTTTATCTGAGATTTTTTATGACTCCTTTATCTGAGACTGCCAATATGAAAACACATATTTTAATAGGTTAAGTTTTTCAGTTTTCAATCTCTCTTTGACAATAACTTCAGGTGCAAAGACACCATCATGCCTCAGTTTTTCCCTCCATGTTTAATAAACAGATATTATAAAGATTTAATAATGACCAGCCTCAACTGTTTAAAGCTATTAGACTAAACAAATGGGACAAATTAATCCTGTCTTCCAAAGTGCCTTCTCTCATTGTAGCGGTATCATCTTGTTTTCCCATAGGAAGGGAGGATACTGCCTTTATATTCTATTCGCCCCAGCTGATCTTTCAGTGACGCTGATTTAGCTACAGACTTAGGTATGAGGAGGACTGAATCTGTAAATAGTTGGTTTTGGTAGCTTATTGTAATGAATGTGAAAATTGGGTAAAATGTTCATCTTGCAGAATAAAGGAGTCTATTAATTAGCCTGTATAAAAGCTGGCTGGGAAAGCAATGGTTGAACAGGTAATGCCATATTTACCTGAGAAACTTAGGGCTTCTCTGCCTTGCTGTTTTTTCAAGACCTCTGGATTCAGCAGGCAGCAAAACATGTGAAATATCTGTACTTCATACATGAGTACATAGTGCTAAGACTCATCCTGGGAAGAACTGAACTTTCATTTCACCCAAGGTTTTACTTCCCACGGGATTTCTTTGCTTAAGGGAAAAGGCTGAACTATAACCAGTTTTCTAAATTAGTGTAACAGTAATATGTTCAACATAATGTAATATGTTCAAGCCACTATCCATCATTCAAGCCACTATCCATCATTTATCAGCAGTCCTGGCTATCGGGGGAGGTCCCAGTTGACTGGCGGCTAGCAAACGTGACGCCCATCTACAAGAAGGGCCGGAGGGCAGACCCGGGAAACTACAGGCCTGTCAGTTTGACCTCAGTGCCAGGAAAGTTCATGGAGCAGATCCTCCTGAGAGTCATCATGCAGCACTTGCAGGGGAAACAGGCGATCAGGCCCAGTCAGCATGGCTTTATGAAAGGCAGGTCATGCCTGACGAACCTGATCTCCTTCTATGACAGAGTGACGCGCTGGGTGGATGAGGGAAAGGCTGTGGATGTGGTTTACCTTCACTTCAGCAAGGCTTTTGACACCGTCTCCCACAGCATTCTCCTCAAGAAACTGGCTGCTCTTGGCTTGGACTGGCGCACGCTTCATTGGGTTAGAAACTGGCTGGATAGCCGGGCACAAAGAGTTGTGGTGAATGGAGCCAAGTCCAGTTGGAGGCCAGTCACTAGTGGCGTTCCCCAGGGCTCGGTGCTGGGGCCGGTCCTCTTTAATATCTTCATCGATGATCTGGACGAGGGCATCGAGTGCACCCTCAGTAAGTTCGCAGATGACACCAAGTTAGGTGCGTGTGTCGATCTGCTTGAGGGTAGGAAGGCTCTGCAGTAGGATCTGGATAGGCTGCACCGATGGGCTGAGGTCAACTGCATGAAGTTTAACAAGGCCAAGTGCCGGGTCCTGCACCTGGGGCGCAATAACCCCAAGCAGAGCTACAGGCTGGGAGAGGAATGGTTGGAGAGCTGCCAGGCAGAGAAGGACCTGGGAGTGATGGTGGATAGTCAGCTGAATATGAGCCAGCAGTGTGCTCAGGTGGCCAAGAAGGCCAACGGCATCCTGGCTTGTATCAGGAACGGTGTGACCAGCAGGGCTAAGGAGGTGATCGTCCCCCTGTACTCGGCTCTGGTGAGGCCGCACCTCGAGTACCGTGTTCAGTTTTGGGCCCCTCGCTACAAGAAGGACATCGAGGTGCTTGAGCAGGTGCAGAGAAGGGCGACGAAGCTGGTGAGGGGCCTGGAGAACAAGTCCTACAAGGAGCGGCTGAGGGAGCTGGGCTTGTTCAGCCTGGAGAAGAGGAGGCTCAGGGGCGACCTTATCGCTCTTTATAGGTACCTCAAGGGAGGCTGTAGCGAGGTGGGGGTTGGCCTGTTCTCCCACGTGCCTGGTGACAGGACGAGGGGGAATGGGCTTAAGTTGAGCCAGGGGAGTTTTAGGTTAGATGTTAGGAAGAACTTCTTCACTGAAAGGGTTGTGAGGCACTGGAACAGGCTGCCCAGGGAAGTGGTGGAGTCACCATCCCTGGAGGTCTTTAAAAGACGTTTAGATGTAGAGCTTAGGGAAATGGTTTAGTGGGGACTGTTAGCGTTAGGTCAGAGGTTGGACTCGATGACCTTGAGGTCTCTTCCAACCTAGAAAATTCTGTGATTCTGTGATTCTGTGATAATAGAATATAGCTTAAAGAAATGTACATGCTATCATGCAAATATTGCAATTCTTGAGCTTTACTGAGCTTATATGAAATGCATAAAAGAAATCAATCTTTGTCTCTCTGTCACTAAATTATTTTGTAATTTCTGGATCTAATAAGTGATTTTTGGTGATAAAAGTCCAAAGCAGACCTCCTATTATATTTAAAGAGAATGGTCAAAACTAATTTACAAATTCTGTGATGTCAAATTTTCTGTTATATTTGTTTGCATGTTCTCACAGAAATCTTTGTTTTGCAATTACTACAGAAATCATACAAAAGAAAGAATTGCAGAAATTAATGCAATAAATCTCTTCAATGCATGTTATTTTTTATAGATTCAATTCTGAGTATTGCACTAAAATCATTATGGAAAGTCTAAGGCTTAAATAAAAAGCAATTAAGTAATATACTGATAAAATATGCAGGTTTAGGGTTTATTTATTTTTACTACTGCATGGTCAGTGCCGATGGCCTTGAATCTAGAAATGTAAATATGGGAAATGTTCCTACACACACTGAGTACTGCCAGATTTATTTTAGATTTCTCTATGGAACATTTTCATAAGTATTTCTTAATCAAATACTCTGATAAACTGAAATGTAATTTTAGCTACTTAAACATCATTTTCTTATCAAAGTTTTAATAAAATTTCTTTAAAAAACTCTAGAAATTAATTATTATTACTTATGTTTGCAGCACCTAATCTAACAGAGTTTAACAATAATTCAATTATTCTAATGTATAAAATCGTACATGTGTATAGCTTTTCCTGTCCATGACAAGCAACAAGTTACTAAAACCTAACTGTACAAAGGAAGGATGTGATGTTAAAGCTCATTAGTGGAATGTCTCCCTGCCCATGGCAAGGGGGTTGGATTTAGATGATCTTTAAGATCCCTTCCAATCCAAACCATTCTATGATTCTAAGAGTTCGTGCAAACTTGCTTTCTAGATTAAATGTTTTCCTGTTTGCATGTCTACAAATTAAAAACAGCTTGCTAAAAGGTGGTAACCTGTACTGAGAATGTTGGCAATATTCAGTGACAACATTCAGTCTGCACACTTCATACTAGGTATATAAAGGACATAGATAACTGTTGATAACAAAAGAATTATGATTTCTGGTTTCTGCAGATTTAGATTAGATATGACTAGCAAATTCCTTACTATGAGCACTGTTACTAAGGCATTAGAACAGGTTCACCAGAGAAGCTGTGGTTGCCCCATCCCTGAAGGTGTTCAAAGCTAGGTTGGATTGCTTTGAGCAATCTGGTCTAGTGGAAGGTGTCCCTGCCCATAGCAGGGTGTTTGGAAGTAGGTGTTCTTTAAGTTTCCTTCCAATACAAAGCATTCTATGATTCTATGATTCTTTGGTTCTATGGTTCTACAATTCTAAGATTATTGTAATCAAAAATTTTACCTTTTTGGATGACAAGTCTTTGCTACTTGGGCAAGGCAAAGAGTCTATAATAACAAAGTTCTTTTATTGTCATTGTCTTTTCACACATCTCTCACCTTTCTTTTTGCTCATCAACATTGCTTGCTAAAGCTATGTTTGGCCACAGAGAGACAGATAAAGTAAAATACCCAAGATACCGATGCTGTATACTGTAGCTGGAGAGCATTCCCGTTTCTCATTTAATGATACATGAAATAAATGCAAAACTACAGTTAGTAATTTTTCATAGTTCCTCTTTTAATAGAATAACTCAAATAATTTAAAAAGAAATTTCTTGTATGGAGTAGTGAATCTACTTTCAGATTCTGGGCATTTTTCTCTCTGCCACATGGTTCTAGCTATTGTCAAGAGAATAACCTTCTAGATGGATCTATAACTGTCATGAGAGAATAGAACAAATGTTTCAATTCATCCAGAGAGTTGATTTCCCCCTCTCCTCTTTTGTTTGTTAATACTGAATTGACACAGTTGATAAGGTCAGCATTCTTGTATGTTTACAAGGATACACAGTCTATAGATCATTAAAATGAAAGGATAATTATAATTTATACTGTAAGAATGGTTTGAGAAAAATTGGTTGAATATTAAATATAGATAGATGTTGCCTAGATGTTTAGATGTGAAACCTTCAAAGGAAGTAATCAAAGTTTAATGACAGAAAGCAGTTCAGACCAGAATGTACAACAATACAGTGAAGAATTAGTTAGAATTACTACTCTAACTTACCCATTTTACACAAAAGTGAAAAATAATTACTATGTCTAAGTTAAAATTTTCCCAAGAGTCTAAATTATTTTGCTCTTTTAAATGACTACCATATCTTTTCCTCTTTTTTTATTGATGCAAATCAATATTAATTTGGGATCATAAGCTGTTTCTTGGAGAAGTATGTTTTCCTTGGTTTAATGCCTGAAAATCTTTTTGTTGCCTTATTTCCAGTATGAATAGAAAAAAAAAATAAAGAAAGAAAAAAAAAATCAGTGTTGGCTTTCTTTAAATACTTAGAAATCTTTTCTGACCTATTCTTCCTTTCTGGTGTCATTGTTTTCTTATTACAATTTTCATTTTCTGGCCTCCAAAATCCTGCAATATTGTTGTCAATACTGCAGAATAACCCTATCTGGTATTTAATTTCATCCAAAGCTGAATGTCTCTCTTCATTTCATAGGAGTTTGAAGCATTAGCTACAATTATTGAGTAGAATCTGAAAGCTGCTTCAGAAGGGATTTGTTTTCTAGCTAACAGGAAAGACTGGTTGGTAGAAAACCTGCTGCAGATTATATCTTCAAATTTTGAACTAGGACAGCAGTCATAGTCTATTAACAATTTGATATCCCTCCTGTCTATGGCCACTGACAGTTCTGGACAAAATGCAAGGAAAATATGAAGGCAGGTCCTGCTTGACGAACCTGATCTCCTTCTATGACAGAGTGACGCGCTGGGTGGATGAGGGAAAGGCTGTGGATGTGGTTTACCTTCACTTCAGCAAGGCTTTTGACACCGTCTCCCACAGCATTCTCCTCAAGAAACTGGCTGCTCTTGGCTTGGACTGGCGTATGCTTCATTGGGTTAAAAACTGGCCGTATAGCCGGGCCCAAAGAGTTGTGGTAAATGGAGTCAAATCCAGTTGGAGGCCAGTCACTAGTGGCGTTCCCCAGGGCTTGGTACTGGGGCCAGTCCTCTTTAATATCTTTATCGATGATCTGGATGAAGGGATCAAGTGCACCCTCAGTAAGTTCGCAGATGACACCACATTAGGTGTGTGTGTTGATCTGCTCGAGGGTAGGAAGGCTCTGCAGTAGGATCTGGATAGGCTGCACCGATGGGCTGAGGCAAACTGTATGAAGTTCAACAAGGCCAAGTGCTGGGTCCTGCACCTGGGGCACAACAATCCCAAGCAGGCTGGGAGATGAGTGATTAGAAAGCTGCCATTGCTTGATAGTCGGCTGAATATGAACCAGCACTGTGCTCAGGTGGCCACGAAGGCCAACAGCATCCTGGCTTCCATAAGAAGCAGTGTGGCCAGCAGGGCTAGGGAAGTGATTGTCCCCCTGTACTCAGCTCTGGTGAGGCCGCACCTCAAGTACTGTGTTGTTTTGGGCCCCTCACTACAAGAAGGACGTTGAGGTGCTCAAGCAAGTCCAGAGAAGGGCGATGAAGCTGGTGAGGGCTCTGGAGAACAAGTCTTACGAGGAGCACCTGACGGAGCTGGGATTGCTCAGTCTGGAGAAAAGGAGGCTCAGGGGTGACCTTATTGCACTCTTTAGATACAAAAAGATACATTAAATGAGGCTGTAGCGAGGTGGGGGTTGGTCTATTCTTCCATGTGCTTGGTGACAGGACGAGGGGGAATGGGCTAAAGTTGTGCCAGGGGAGGTTTAGGTTGGATATTAGGAATAACTTATTTACTGAAAAAGGTTGTTAACCATTGGAACAGGCTGCCCAGGGAAGTGGTTGAGTCACCATCCCTGAAGGTCTTTAAAAGATCTTTAGATGTAGAGCTTAGTGATATGGTTTAGTGAAGGATTTGTTAGTATTAGGTCAGAGGTTGGACTCGGTGATCTTGGAGGTCTCTTCCAACCTAGATGATTCTGTAATTCTGTGCTATTTCTCTGCTGGCTTTTGCCTGGACTTCTTTCACTTGTCCAGGGGTAAACACCATCCATTTATTCTGGAATTAGAATGGTACTTACCTTTGTTCTGGTAAATTTAATGAATTAATGAATGCATAAAAACTGAGATCCAGTAAATATGGTATACCAAAATATCAAATTTTGAAAATCATAGAAATCATGAAAACATAGAATATTTGGGCTGGAAAGGGATTGCTTTAATACCTGAAAATCTTTTTATTACCTAATTTTCCAGTTGTCCTGGTTTCAGTTAGAACAGAATTAATTTTCTTCCTAGTAGTGTGAGTAGTAAGGGTTTTGTCTTTAAATAAAGCAACAAAACGGTCATGTCTGGTACTGGGGGTAGCCCTAACCCAAATGCAAGACGTTACACTTGGCCTTGTTGAACCTCATGAAGTTCATATGGAGTTGTTTCTTAAACCTGTCAAGGTCCCTCTGGGAGGCAGCTATTATATTAGCTTTGGTGTCAACCATAAATTTGCTGAGAGTGCACTCAATGCAATTGTCTATTGCATTAATGAACAGTATCGGTCCCAGTACAGGCCCTTGAGGAAAACCACTTATTATTGGTTTCTATTTGAACAATGAGCTGTTGACTGTAATACTTTGGATGTGGTTATCTAGCCAAATCCCTTATTTATCGAATAGTCATGTATCAAAGCCTTCTCTCTACAGTTTAGAGGGAAGAATGTTACAGGGACATAGGACACAGTCCATCACAGAAGGCCTCAGTTTTTTCCCTATGAATCAGATATAAATCAGATTTATACATCTGATATACATCTTTATCTATAAATCAGATTTAAACATCTGATTTTAAAATTTTTCAGAATAAATCTTCCCCTTAAATGAACTACAAATTCTTAAGCTTTTCATTCTTTCTGTGGATTCTGATGCTACAGATTTATCTTTCAAGTTTAGCAAGAAAATCTCATAATCAAGTCAAAAAAAGTTACACTCATCATGACTTTGACTATTCAAGGGTGTCATAGAATTGCAGCTGGTACGATATACCCTTCAAGAGGTGAAGCTAAGAATAAGTCCAGCCATGCAAAGTGGTACTGACCCACAACCGAAAAGTGTTTTATACTAGCTCAAGAGCTAAGTCAAGAGATACTTTCTGCTTCTATAATTCTATAACCAAATTTTAAACAAGAAACACTGGCTTCAGAGCCGTGACTTAACATGTGCATCCACATGCAAGTGTTTTGGCACCATTTTTCTGTAGAAAAAAAAAGCTTTTTCTACAATGTATTTTAATCAAAAGTAGTACTTCTTCCACATATAAGGAATGTCTCTGCACAGCTAGGCTCATTTTTAAGCTTACACATACTTTATATATGCACACATGTCATTCAGGAAATAATGTTCATGCATGAACAGTTAGTTGCAAGTTTCAAATCTGAAAGGCATGGTAAAGCATCAATACTAGAGTCTCTGAAGGCTGGAAATTATGTTCCAAGCACCTCTTGAAGACTGGCGTGGTTGACCAGGGACAAAAATGATATCTTCCTCCCGTGGACATTTGTAAACACACCTTGTGATATACAGACATACATACATGCAGTCTCACTCACAGTTCATTAGCATACCATGTATTAATTTGTTTGACAGTTCTCTTATGTGCAAGTATTTTACAAAGAAACAAATGCAAAGACTAGTTGTTACCCTAAAGTGAAATAATATTAGATTGTCCCAAAACATTGATCAAAAGGCATGCAGATCATTGCACTTTCAAAGGAAGTCTGTCTCTATTAGCATCAAAATCAGTGAACTGGGAAATCTGCAGTGTCTATATGATGTTTATAGTTTTCCTGTTATGTTTCCATTTAGTGATACAACCCATGTGGTTTCCTTCTTGCAAGTAGCTGATATGTGTTGTTCAGCTGAAAAAGCAAATGGAAACTGTCTGATATGGTTTATTCCCTCCTCCTCCTGTTCTGTACAGAAAAAAAAAAATAATAAAAAAAAATAAAATAAAATAAATAAATTAAATGTAATTTTAACTTTATTTTGGTCTAAAAATAGTATTAAAATATTTGTAATTTACAGAGTGGCTTCAGTTGGCTTGCATTCTGGACTTCATTTTTATCAACTTTGAGTACTCGTCTTCTTTTTCTCCCTTTGCATTTCTTCCATAGAAAAGATAAGAAATAGATTATTGGTTAGCAGTACAGTTCATTTGATCATTTCTCCTGATTTCTTTTTTAGGCTATATATTTTTAGGCTATATGAGGGACTAGAAGTAATGTCAACTGGTTGTATTATCTGATCTGTGCCTCTTTCACCTTTGCGTCTTGATTTTTGTGGGAAAAGGACCTATGGAAGGGAAGGAAAATATTAGGGTGGTTTGGTTTGCACAGTCTGGTCTCCTCCTGAGGTTAGATGAAGCCAATGTGAGACAAATAAGGATGTATGCAGAAGGCAAATCTTGCATAAGGAACCACTGAAGCTTATCCTCTGGGGTGTTTAGTCCTTTCACAGTAGATGTTTAGTACTTTGATAATCTCCTTCAGTAGACTGAGGTCATAAATTTTGGTTTTGCAGCCATTCCTGGAGGTTAACATATTTCACTGATGCAAGAGAATGAATTCCAGCCATAAAAAGCTCTATCCAATAAATAGTACTGTGTTAATGATGGGTACCCACAGAAGAGGGTTGGACTGACTGGTCATTTATCAAAATATCTATTTGTCTTTTTAGATTTCTTAACCATGTCTATTCTCATAATACTGTAGTCCCCTCTAATGCAAATGTAGGCTATGTTCCTGAATTATGCATAATGCTGTCTAATTATTTGTATAGATATTTCCATATTGCTGATCATTGCAATATCTGGGTCCCCATAATAATTTAGTTTCATTAACCTTCAACTGACTATATATAAACTAATCCATGTCTGTTTTGACCAGCATGGCAAAATTTTGGTCTTGATCACTTGTTCAATAGCTGGATAACTTTCTAGAGAAAGCAATACTGTAGGAAGTGAAAATTGTCAAGCAGGAAGAAAACACTCTAAACATACCTCAGAATGATCCCTGAGAGCAAATAGGAAAATAACACCTGCGACTTGCTGTGTTCCATCTTAGTTTTGGTCTATTGACCATTTGCAGATTGCTTGAGTACATAGTAAACATTTACAGACACTTGTGGCAGAAGAGCACTGACTTAGATGGCTTTACCAGGAACTGTCAGATATGATTTGTCCCAGGCCTCTATGCAATACATCAGAGATTATTTGGCACCTGCTATTAATTAATCTGTTCCAAGCAGCAATCTGTATTCTCAATTTTAAGGAATTCTATTGCTTGTAAGGAATGTTTTTGTGCAAAGAGCCAGTAACATTTCTGTGCAGTTTTCTGTCAAAATTATGGAACTTCCAGGTCATTACTACTTTGTCTGATCCATTTGTTCACACTTCCTCTGTGTTTTTCACTAGACTTTTGTCTTAGTTTAGGAAAAGAAATTAAAAAAAAAAAATACAGAAAGTAAAGATGTTTATGCCCTCTGAGATATACAGATATTAATGTCTGTACCTAAATATAGTTAGAATTCATTCAGATCCACATTTACATTCCAAGATGTCTCCAATGCTTTGCTTAATCTTTCTGTAAGTCTATGAGGGGCTTAAAACATACAGGTTTTGCAAAATTAAGGACTTCAGAATTTCAGAAAAAAACATTATCTTAACTCATTACTATAGTTTTGATTTTAATCATTCTTACTGAAGTCTGAATTCTTGTTCTTTTGAGGGAAAACACATTGTTCCACTAATTATGACCAGCTTGCTACTGTCATATGTGCTGCTAAACAAGGTTAAATTTTGCATATGATTAATTTAGAAGTGTAAATGAACCAGCTATCATTTCTTATAAATACGCCAAACTTTTAAAAAATGGTTTAATGATTGGAAAGCATCTTTCTGACATGAAACAATGATGGCTTCAAATATAATAATTTAATTTTGAATAATTTTAAAATTTCTAATTTTTAATATGTTCTTGGAGTAATTACCTTATATTTTGAAGGCTGAATAAATCATACTGAAGATGAAATAAATAAATCTAAATATCTGAAGTCTGCTGCTTAGAAACACTCATTATTGAGTAGTCAGTGTCATTTTTGATGAGTAAAATAGAGCTATCTGTGCATGTAAAGATCACAGTTTGCCCTCATAACCTACAGTGAAATGCAACAGAATTTTTAAAAGAGTTATAGAGAGAAGAATAAAATACAGAATCTTCATAGAAATTAAATGATGTCATGTATTGAGAAAAATGACGGTTTCAATACAAGAGAGAAATGTACTTGCTAATATAGTTTTAGGTAAAAGGGCTTTTCAATTAGAAGTATATATAAAAATATTCTCAAATTTTGGTAAAGTAGGACTACAGAGAAGATTAAGTAGCATGTAGTGAAATCAAAATCTGATTTTGGATTTGTAGCTTCTTCAAATTTTGGTGAAACTGAAAATATATTTTTACAGTGGAAAAAACTAGAAGCTTTATTATTAAGATTACTCAGTTTTTCATTTTTGGCTATAAAATTGTCTTTGTCGTTCACCTGGCTTAAACTGAATATTTTTGGAAAACTACAGTCAGAAAGTTAGATAAAATATTATTGCATATGTTCAATCTAATGTCTATAGCTTGCTTGCTTGCTTAATCTTTCTTTCTTTCTCTTTTTCTCTCTCTTTCTCTCTCTCTCTCTCTTTTCCTCTCTTTATCTCTTCCTCTCTTCCTCTCTTTCTCTCTCTCTCTCTAATATCACAGGAAATTAGAAGGATATATCTACTGTTTTTGGCTAAGTCATAGCTTAAAGACAGCACAGTTCATAGCAATTTAGGGATGTAAAAAGAAGAGATTTGGATGTTATATTTCAGTAGGTTCTGCTCACTGTGAGGCCAGGGCTGAGCAGAACCTTTAAATGGAAGAACATCCATCCTGAAAAAATAAATAAATAAATAAATAAAAATTATCCTGAGTAAAAGATTTATCAAGTAATCTGTTTCCAATAGTGACCATAACTGAATATTCAAGAGAGGATAGGAACAGGTCAGGGACATTTTCCACCTGCTGTGAAGCAAAACTGCATGTACTTTAGCTAAGAATCAGGGAAGCTTTCTTTTTTCTCCAGTCCAGTGGACACTATGGAAACAACATCATTATGGCATAGAATCCAATATCAATAGTTTTTCACTGTTAGTGTTTCCAGTTCCTAGCCTTGAAGATGATGATGAAAGAAAATAAATTCTCAACTTAGGATAGTGTGGGATTGTTCAGTATATGAAAGGGGCTTGAATTAAAAAAATAAATAAATAAAATTTAAACACCTTTTTCTGAATGTTATTTTTCCAGAAAATCCATTTATTTACATCAAGAGGGATCCCTGAAAGAAATAATTCTTGGTTAATGTGGAATTCAAAAATGACAGAGTTGATAAAATGTATATTAGCTATACTGGCACGAACATGCACATTTCCTTATCTTGATCTTCAAGTGAGAGTTGGCGTAAAAAATCATGGACATAAAAGGATGTTGCTCTTTCTTACTTAAAGTCTTTCTTAATTGAGAACTAAAGTACTAGGCAAACTTGACTCCCTCCCCCCAAAAAATAAATAAATAAATAAAAGTGAAAATGTTTCCTGACTACTTTAAGTTTTTGTACTCTGGATGGTTTTGCTAAAGATGTCCTGTAGGAGTATTGAGAGACAAACTTTTGGGTGCAGGTGATATCCTGCAAGAAGGAAATAGAATAGAAGGAGAATAGAAGGAGAAATAGAAGTAGAGCAGAGAGGAGGTGATAATACTGGTTTTAAGCACATGAGGCTGCCTGAAGAGGAGTTAGTCTAAAGAAGCAAGACAGGGCTTCTTTTTCAATTTTATATCCTTTCAATAAAGGATATCAAATTGAAGAAGTTTTTAAAAAGTGTCTCTAAATTAAGAGTTATTCTCTCTGTAAACATTATAGATTTGAAAACTCTTACAACTGACAAATATAAAACCAAATTCTTGCTTTCTTCTTGACAAGTACAGTGTATTTTATTACCCCTTACAAGTTTGCACTTTAGATCTACAAGATTCCTAAGTTGTTTTTTGGTGTTTTCTTTTGTTGTTGTCGTTGTTCTTTTTTTTTTTTTAATTACGTGAGGCTGAAGGGGAATGCTAAGATTTTATTATTATTATCACTATTATTATTTTATACTGTGTATTAGCCTGAAGCTTTTCATTTCAGCATTGTCAGTACATTTCATAATATATTTTATTCCTAGAACTCGCAAAGTAAATATTTTAACTTTCAGGAAAGTTTAAAAAAAAAAAAAAAAAAGGACAAAAAATGTTGCAGGGCTGTCATTGCCTTAAAAAGAACAGATGTGACAGAATACCCCATGGTATACCCCTACACATGATGGAAAATAATAATAATAATATAGAGAGAGAGAAACAAGTCATTGCTTTGTACCATTTTTATATACAGGTATATATATTAATTCTTGTTTATGATTAACAGAACTTGAATTGAAAAGACACTTCTGATCTAAGAAAGAAAAAAGGTTAAGATCAGTAGGGATATCAGACTGCAATGGTCTACTTGTCCCTAATGTGACAATGAACATGCCATATGTATGTATGGAATATGGGCAATATAGGCATGTTGAAATATAGGCAATGTTGAAAAACAGTTGTCAACATATATATGAAAAAATACTACTAATAAAATAAAGTAGAGCACTCTACAGTCTAAAATTCTCATCACTTCAAAACATGATCATTTCAAACTGATTGTGACATTCCCCTGTCTGAGACTGTGACCTGGAATGTAAAAGGGCCTTGAGAGGATGATCTAAAAGTATAGATACACCATGAATTTAATTCATTCCCTGTTTCTCTCCAAGCCTGTATGTCTCTGATTGCTGTCTCCAATAACTTTCTTCTGCTCTCTCTCTGTAAACTTTTCCAAATGAAACTCAATGTTCAGGTGGCTGAGTAGTTTGTGAAATCTAATATGCAATTTAATCCAGAGAAATATTCTTAATCACTGTCATAATTTTGGCTCAGTCCCTGGATTAATTGCACCAGAACCTGCTATTACTCACAATATTTCTCTCTAAGGAAAAACCTTCACTTACTCACAATATTTCTCTTTACTGCAAACTTATCACCAAAAGTCCGGATATGAATATATCTTAATTCCAAAATCAAATTTCCCAAACAGTTTCCTATTTTAAACAATTATAATAACTTTGGATGATCTAGCTTATTTACAGTTAGCATGTTATAATTATAATAAGTCCTTGTAATATTACAGTATTACAGTAAAATTACAGTAGTACTATTTACAGGTCAGACCAAAATTTAAATACAACATATCAAATTATTCTTAGCAACAGAATGTCTGCTACTTTGAATTGATGGAAATGCATTTCCTAGCTCAAAGTATCTTGTCTTTGCAGTATAATGAGTCTGCACATCAAACATCATTAACGTAGTTAGACAAAATATAAAGCGACAAATTACATTATTAAGAACAAAACTTCAAAATTCTGAAATGTAATATTTCAGTACAACATTTCAGAAACACAATATTTCGGTACAATTTTTCAGAAACTTTACTCCAAAACAGATCTTTCAACAAGTTAAGTATGTGTATATAATTGCTTAATTTCCTAAAACTATAGTTTATAGGAAATATTCAATAATGATAGATGAATAAGGAGGGCACAGAGAGCATACTAATATTGTTAGATGTCAAAGCACTTTTTAGACATCTTTTCTACCAGTGTAGGATTTTAGAAATAATAATTTTCAATTCACTGGCATCTAACAATAGAGAAAAATTATTTCCTTGGCAAAATAATATGCATGCTCTAAAACTTGATGTGCTATTTCTTGAGCATATGAGCAAAAATACTGTTCTTTATTTTACTTGTAGAGACTTCATGTAGAATTGTGGGAGTATAAGGTTGGAAAAAACTACAGAAGTTCATATAGCCCTCTCCTTAGCTAAAATGTACATCCTTACACTCGCCTGAAGCAGACTATGAAAATTCTGTAATATTTTCTATAAAGGCATTGCCATGTCTGAGACGCATCAGCATTTGTCTATATATATAATATATACACATATATACATATACATATATACATATATAAATATGTGTGTATGTATATACATATATATACACATATTTATATATGTATAAATATATATTTATATATATATATTATATATTATATATTATATATTATAAATTATATATTATATATTATATATTATATATTATATATTATATATTTTATATACATACATATTTATATATATTTATATATATAATATGTATTTATAATATAAAAATATATATTTATATAATATATATATTTTTATATGTGTGTATATATATATATACATATAGATATATACATGTATATATCTATATATAGATATATATCTATATATCTATATATAGATATATACATGTATATATCTATATATACAAGATTATAGAATAGAATAGAATAGAATAGAATAGAATAGAATAGAATAGAATAGAATAGAATAGAATGTATTTTATATATATTATAATATATTGTATATAATGTAAGGTAAGGTAAGGTAAGGTAATGTTTAATATAATATAATATAATATAATATAATATAATATAATATAATATAATATAATATAATAATATTATTATAATATATAATATTATTATATTATATTATGTATATTACATATATAATATAATATAATTTTTTGTTGTTGTTTTTAATTTATATTTTATTTTTATTTCTCTTCATGATTTTCAAGAGGATTTTCAAGTCATTTTCCATGGGCCAGCCTTGAGTATGTTGCATTAAAAATGGTTGAACTCACGCTTGGTTGCCTTCCTAGATTTGGTCTAGGGATCAAAATACTTTTTAGTGTTCATGGCTATGAAGTGAAGTGAAAACTCTGCTCCACAGCTAAGTTTAATTTTGAGGTGTGTAAGTCCTTTGAAACACACCTCTTCAAGGCTGCTTATCATTAAGGTCCTTTTTACCACTCACTTTTTTGGAGTTCTATTCTTAGCAAGTCCTGTTTTTTGGAAAGAGAGTATCCTACATATCTATTTTAGCTAGAGATTCTGCAGGTTGTGCAGACTGGTGGATGAACTGGTTAAAGCTTTTCAAGACTGATCTCATGGAATCTTCCCTTTTGCTTTTGCAGTTGTCTTTACCACTTTCTTCTCCCATAAAACACTAATTCACTGTTCCTATTATACCAAAAGATAAAGAACAAAGTAAAAATTGTTAGAATAAAATCAGAGAAAAAAAGAAAATGTCTTGCTATGTTGCAATTACATTTTAAAGCAAAAAAAAAAAAAAAATAAATACTATTTTGCTGGCTGTAGTTTTAGAAAATGAAGCTGATAGTCAATAACCAAGCAGTTAACCACCAAGTGAGTAATCAAACCTAAATATAAACCCATCCTTCATTCTTCCAGTGTATTTATTTCATCTTTATTTTCCTTAAAATATGAAAAGGAAAATACCTGTATAATGGATACCTGTTTCAAATCCACAGATGAAGACAAAATCTTTGTACATTTTCAGCCAACCCTGTTGACCTGAACCACCACATTATATTGTTGACTAGAGGCAAGGGATTTCTTCTATAAACATTTTAGGTAATTATTAGCAGCTTAATTACATCTTTTTAATTCTCTTTCTTTTGAGTTCCATTCTGAACCAAAGCTTTTACTGGAGCCAGTAAAATCCAGTATGCAAAGAGTGAACTCTGAAATGGACTCTAATTTTTAGTTTTTTTTTAACCAAATTAAGTACAAGTCACTAATGTGAACATAGATTTAAGGAATAACATCTTGAGTTTTTTTCCAGCATGAATTATTCTGTGACTATGAAATGAAATTCAACAGCTAAACTCCCATGGATTTGAAATCTTTTGGTCATGACCAGATTCATCGCAAACAAAATGAATGAGATTTTTCTCAAACACATTCCCATTTCTAAATCAGATATGTCAGGGATTTCAAAACATCTTTCATAATGCTCTGAAGTTATACTGGCTTTTAAATGTAAGCTGGTAATAGTGAGAAGAAATGACTGAACTGCTCCCAGGAGATTTTGCCACCATAAGGAGAATAGACAGGCATAGAAGCTGCTTAGAAGACATTTTTATTAAAATATGGCATACTCAGATCTTACTCAGGTGCAGCAATGATTGACAGGATTTTAACTTATATTTTCTGGCAAGAAGAGAAAATAAAATTTAGGAGATATATTGAATGATAATAAAATCAGCCAAGAAACTGTTTTTTCTATCTTTCCCCTAGTAAGCAGACTGTATTCACAGTGAAGAAATTAAAACCTAAATATTAAAACCTAATAAAAAAAAAAAAAAAAAAAAAAAAAAAAAAAAAAAAAAGCAGAATTGGAATATGTTGACTCCTGAGTATGTATAAAATTAGTTTGGACATGAGGGCAAGCACACTTCAAAGTTAAATTGCTTTGGGGGTTCTTTTACTGTGAAAGGCAAGCCAGTCTTTTGAGTTTTAAGAGGTATTTGCTTTTCTTTAACTGGACTGATGGCTTTGAACCAGTATTTGCTATGTGTAGCCAGATCTCTGGGCTCAGTCTGAACATTATCAGCTGGGTTTAAACCGGCATGTCATCACCTTTACAGATAACTAAAATACCTGTGGGATTCTGTTAGATATTATGTGTTTAAGATCTCCATTTTCCACTCTCATTTTTGAATAGAATTCCCCAAAAAGTATTTGGATTTTTCTTTTATAATGATTATTTATTTCCTTATTTAGTGAGGCACAAGAAGTGTAATGTTTTGCATTATTATTATTATTATTACAATCTAATTGAACTCATGCTTCAATTATATTAATTCAGTGAAATTTTGGTCAAAACAATGCAGCAAATTAATTGTTAATTTTATGTTGCAGTCATGTTCATAATTGCTATGTGGTGCAAAAAATGCATCATTAAAGTGCAGAAGCTTCCTGCAAATAAACACATTTTTATTTTTTTTTACCTTAGAAGACATGCCTAAGCAAAAAGTATGCATGCCTCAGCAACAACTATACCTGAAATGAGAATGTTTTATATGAACAGGCAATCATTCACATGTATATTTGTATGTACATGAAAGAATAATTTAACTTCAAGTATAAATAAATAAATAAATAAATAAATAAATAAATAAATAAATAAATAAATAAAAGTTGAAGTGACCAACAAGGCTCTTATTCAATGACTTTAAGTTAAATGTTGACATTTACTTTACTCAGACTCATATCATATTAAAACAGTCTCAACTTCTAAAAAGATCTTACCATAATGCATTATTTTGATGATAATAATACTAAATTAGGTGAAATTTATAAATAGGGACAGTGATTCTTTTTCAGTGTCTTTTTTCAGTAGTGTAATAGTAGACTTCTCAATAGAAAATCTCAGTTTGTGCCCTGGGTGAAAACAGCTTTTTAAGTTATAAAGATGCTAATATTTAAAAGATATTAAATGTACAAGATTTTTTATTTTTCATTTGAGTTTCTGTCTTATGAGTAATTCTCATCTTTAGACTCTGTTTTTAAAGCTAATTAGGACTACAAGATACCAAATATTTCACAGAAGAAAAAAAAAATCAGTTTAGCATTGAAAGTAAGCAAGTTTTAATCATCATCATGCTGAAGCATTTTACTTTGATCAAAATACATCTCTACTCTTCCATCTTGTAAGTGAGCCCTTAATTAAGGTCTGGTCCAGGTTATTCTTGTCCTTGTTGGTTCTTTCTCAATCATCCTTTCCAAGAATGAGTGTGGTTGTAGAAGACCTGTAACTGCCTTTATTTTTAACAAGAGGGCAGGTGCATCACACAGGTGCATCCTGCTTAACTGAATTTTGAATTTGTGATGGAAGAGAATGGAAGCATATCTGAAATATATTAAAATTACTACGATATGCAAGGGAGCCTAAAAATTCAATTGACTTGAAATTTAGTGTCTTCATTTTCATTTTAAAATAAATTGGAATGTTTATTTTTTAGATTATTGTAAAATACCAACAAATGGCCAAAGAGTTGTTAAATCTTTTTCTTATTCTATATTGTCTGAGCAGAGAATATATTTTCTGTTAATAATCATAATAATCATAATTTTATAAATCTAAAATAGTACCATATACCTCATACATAGCCAAAGAAAGCTCTCATTTCTAAGTATGTTTGAATAATGAACAACTCCTTA
This sequence comes from Aythya fuligula, assembly GCF_009819795.1. Lineage (NCBI taxonomy): Eukaryota > Metazoa > Chordata > Aves > Anseriformes > Anatidae > Aythya > Aythya fuligula. Next base: position 17,807,492 of record NC_045593.1, read on the forward strand.
ATTTGTTATGAAGATCCCAGCAAAATTTCTTTCTGAGTAGAATGCTAACTAAATAACAAGATCTGCCTGAAATGGAAATTAAATGGTTTGTGTTTTGGGAGGGGGGACATATAAGTGATGTGATTTTTTTCCAAGATGTGAAATCTGAAAGTTTAAAGTTTAAGTTATATTAAAAACAAGATGACTAGACATAATCCTTGTACAGGTTCACTTGAAAATAAAGGAAATTTATCAGTTCACTTATTTTGTTCTAAAAATTTTACAGTATTATTGTTGTGACATAAGTGCCATATGCACCACTGAGCAATAAGCTTTACTTTCATTCGCTGTACCAATATCACTCCTAAAAGAGCTATAAAGGAAGAAAACACTAAACAGTTTCTAATACCTTATAAAATAAGAAAAATATTTTATTGTCATGATAAGTCTGTGGGAAAACCATTCTTGTAAATGGTTCCCACTAAGTACAACTGAATTATTCAGTCTCTCGTTTGAATCACAGAATCATTTAAATTTGAAAAAAAACTCCAAGATGATTAAGTCCAGCCATCATATACCAAGTCCACCATTAATCCATGTCACTAACCATCATCTCCTCATGTCTCTTAAATAACTCCAAAAATAACTCCATCACTTCCCTGAGGACCCTGTTCCAATGCCTAACCACCCTTTCTGTGATGAAATTCTTCCTGATATGCAATTTAAACCTCCCCTGGTGCAACATGAGTCAATTTCCCTACATTATGTCACTTGTCACCTGAGAAAAGAGAACAATAGCCACCTCACTGCAGTCTCTTTTCAGGTAGTTGTAGAGAACAAAGATCTTCCCTCAGACTCTTTTCTCCAGACTAAACAGCCATAGTTCCTTCCATTTATAATGATGGATAAATAAAGTTTACAAAAAAAAAAAAAAAAAAAAAAAAAAAGGAATAGAATACGTTTCAAATGTAGGAATTAGAACTCCTGTCTTATTCTGATTTAATAAAATGTTCTTAACTTTGTTGCCCTCAGAGTCCTGGCCGAGAAATGCAGAGCATCAGACTAGTTATTTTCTCACATAATTTCCTACAGGTAAAATTATGTTTGCATTGGTGTGACTGGGAGGAATGCTAGAAAACTATCATTTCTTAAAAAGACAGCTCTGAGAGATTAGAGTGTCTTTTCAGACTTTTTGAATGGAAAGAATTCAGTTTTAGCCTGAAACCTCAGCAAAGTTTGAAGGCTAGGGGCATTTTCTTGATATATAAATCCTAAAGTACCATCAGACCACACCCTATCAACCATAACAAATAATTTTCATTTTCATTCTTTGCATCCACATTTCAAATGATGTATCCAAACAGAAACATAGAAAGCAAGACCAGAGTTTATGTCCAGTCAAATTCTGACTACCAAAGTTAACTGTCTTCCAAAAAAAATATCTGTTTGCACAGGAAATTTGTAGTAAGTATGGTGATATTTTTTTTAATTGATTACAAATTATTAAATACAAGTAATAATACAGAGCACTTACACAGTGTATCATCAAAGAAACTGGTAGCATAAAATCCACCTGAATAGCAAGAGGAACTAATTTTCTTCTAGAGACAGCAGAAAACAGCTGACTTCAGAGTAGGCAGCAGAGAATCTGAAAAAAAAAAAAAAAAAAAAAAAAAAAAAAAAAAAAAAAAAAAAAAAAAAAAAAAACAGAAAGGTAATCCATCATTCCTCAGCTCTAAAGATTTTGTAGAGCTCCTGGTAGACACTAATTTGCTTCTCTCTGGGAAAAATATTGAAAGAGTATTGAATGCTCTCTCTAAATGAATCCAACCTGCTAAATGTGGAAGGGATATAGGTAACTTAGATTTTATTGATACAAAGTACTACATTATAGGAAGATACACAATTCTCAGTAGACATTAAAACATTCAGTTTTTCAGATAGTGGCTTAAAATGCTGATTAATGCAAAAATACATACTGTTATATACAATGTGCCATAATGGCGTTACAACACACATAATAATTTCTATATTACTTTGAATCCACATATGACATTTTCTTGCCTAATAAGCAAAACTCCATACTGACAAAATTGTGAATAAAACCTTATACCTTGTATTTTAACCTCCACATGTATGATTACACATACTGCATGGTAAGCCAGCAAGTATAGAAGTATAGACTATGCTTAAGTGGAATGACAGACAAATATCGTCAATGATATGAGTGTTATTAATGTACAGCTAAAACCATTGTATCGTAGCCTAGAAACAATGCAATGCAAAAACAAAACCTCTGAAAGACTGTATAATCCAATGACCACATCAACCAGGAGCTGCAATTCAAATAAACAAGCAGTTCATTAGTTTGCTATTGCTGGTCCTAAATGTATAAAACTCTTCAAGGAAAAACAAAGAATGGTAGTTGCAATCTGTTTGGGTTGCTGAATCAAATCAAAATGGCCTGGAAAGTGCATGTTGGTGCTGTGAGACTGAGGAATGCAAGTAGAGGCACAGGGTCTGAGGAACCCTTCACAGCCTGTTTTGAACCTGCTAATGTGTTCTGCACACTTAATGGCATCTTATAAAACATCTGGTCTCAAACAATCAAATATTGATTCAGTATATGGAAATCTGGTATTACACTACTGCTGTTTCTAGGAACAGCTTATATAAACAGATCTGACTTGATCATGCCATATGGTTTTATTTCTGGAGTACTCTGACTACATTTTTTAGGGGGAGGGAGTGATTAATTGGAGTGATTTATACGTCCTGTTTGTTTCCTTCAAGGTGGATGATGACAAAGTTGTAAAAGCCACAAATTTTGGTGTCCAGGTTCATAAGGGTTTGCAGTTAATGATTACCTGAATGACAAATCTCTGCTGTGCATTCACGTGTGACTCCAGTGAGTGGATGATAAGGCCTAAATTCTCCATAGAGTACAAATGTGCAGGATGGAAAGGAAGTATGTTTTACAGGCTCTATGTGCTTTTACCATGCCACATTTACCACACATTAGTGAAGGCAAATACAAGGAAATGAGAGGTTTTGAAGAGACAAATAGGTTGTGGCCCTTTTGCAAACATCAGTAACAGCTTGAATATTGTACCTGGGTAAAGAGCGAAGCTGCAGGCTCTGGGTAAGTTTTAAAGTCTAAGGAATTTGGTCTGCTTGAAGATGCTGTTTGTCCTGACATTCCTTCCTCACTAGCCTGGCTCTCCAAGGATGAAATGAAGGCCCTGACATTTCAAGCTTTCTCACAACATTTTCATCTTTCTGTCAAAATCTTCATTTGGCTACTCTAACACACCAGAAGTCGTATTTCATCACCTGGCCATTTCTGGTGATACATAAATAGAGAATGTGCAGAGTGTTGTGGATACTCCAACGTGACATAACCTAGAGCACGGACAATTCAATAGGAAGTGATAGAAATGTGTGCAACTGCTGGACTGGCTTCCTCCATCCTTATTCTATATGTCTCTATCATGACTATCTGAACTTCAAAAAAAGTTCGCTGATGCTTTTGACCTTCTCCCTATTCTCTTCCTGAGTTTCTTGCTCACATGGCTTTGTGGGCACAGTTCATCCCCATGTTTCTGCCATGGAGTCAACAGTGGAGGCAAGAAGATAGCATCCACCTGATAGTATTGGAGACAGCCATAGCTGTGCAACCTTTTCCTGTTTCTTCACTGTTTCTTAATATACGCACCACTGCTGTACTATAGGTTATTTGCACTGGACCTATTCTAGGAACATATAAAATAGTCCCCATTGCTCATCATTTTATGATGTTAATTATACACTAGGTATTTACCTATTATTCTCCTGCCTATGCATTTTTTCAGAAATCACGTTTTACAGAAAAGGTTTTACGTACTGTTCAAGTCAGGCACAAAGGGCAGGGGTAAACATTTGGGTGAGCTGTCCCATGCCAAGGCCTGCACATGCATGGTCAGAAGTTTTTAACTTCCAGATCATGTAGGTCTCCAGAATACCAGATTGCAATTGTGTAAATTACATCTCAGATCAAACTGGTCATCTGTCTTGTGAAAAGCCTACTACTGCGTAAAAAAAAAAATAATAAAAAAATAAAAAAATAAAATAAAATAAAATAAAATAAAAATAAAATAAAATAAAATAAAATAAGAATAAATAATCCTACAATAAGCCATTTTCAATCTTTAAACAGAGCATTTCAGTCTGCTCAATGTATACACTTTCTGGACATAAGTTCTGCATATGAATTTTGGTTAGAATGGAGTCTGTTTGCTTGTCTTTCCTTGGAATGACAAGTTTATTTAATTGATTCATTGCTCTTACATTTATGAAAAAATTTCTTGAGTTCCTTGGTGCCATTCATTGTTTTAGTATACATCTTTTGCCTTTCTTTTATCAGTTTTTTTCCCAAGGAAAAGATCTCTTCCTGTGGTGTTTTTGTTTGTTTGTTTGTTTTTGTTTTGTTCTTATTGTTTTTTAGTTGGTTTGTTCTGTCTTAGTGTAATAGTTTTTTTAGATATATTATTTCTAAATAATATAGATTATTTCTATTCATAGATTATTTCTATGTTTAGATTCCACCAGCTACTTATACAATAAGCTTCTTAAACTAACATTAATATGTAATATAACACATATTATAACACTTTTAATATAACAGTATCTTCCAGTATCCAGGGCGATACATGATATTGAGAGCACGGGAAGCCTGGGAGGCTCAGGTTCTGCATCCCTGTGCTCCCATTCTTAGTTCAAAAATGGGAAGGTCATTTGTTGACAATGGGATGTGAAGCATGTGAAGCTCATGAAGCATGATGTAAATGCTAGGAGTTTACCGAAGATCCATCTGAGAGCATCATTTGTCAACAAGAATGTTTAAGACTAAATAAATAAATAAATAAATAATAACAAACCTCCTTCTAAATACCCACTATAAAAAGAAAGAAACCTTTGAAATATTCAAGCTTAAAGATGTTGTCTTCCTCATCTAATTACTATTACGGTTTCATATCTTCATTAATGTACCTTAAAAACTAATGAAAATCACACCTGCTTGGAAAATAACAGCTAAATTTTAATTGAGTATGGAAAACCAAACCCTTTAATATGTTAAACCTCCAAAATGCCTTTCTGTTTTACAGATTATATTCAATATATAATTCCTGTACTAGTAGTATCTGCAATATACACTGTGTACCAGAACTTCCTTCTTTCACTAAGTTTTTTGTCAACTAATTTTTTTGAGAACTGTTAACCCTAAAACTGCAAGGACTTGAAGTATAACTGAAAGTACATAGTACAACAAATCAAAGTTTTATAGTGGAGTAATAAAATAATGTTTTAAAAATGGGAAATGTAAGATATAAGGTGACATATCTGCCAGTGGGCTGTTTCCTAATGAGAATAAATCTCATAAAGAAAGCAAGGAATCATTTGTGGATTTTAACACCACAAATGAGCAAAATTTTCATTAGATTTTTGCATGATGTTAGAGACATCTTTAAAAGATGCTTTCTATTTTCTGCCTGGTAGTCAGAGAAGATATTTCTTGACGATTGCAGCAGAAATTTTGTAAATTGCTTAAAATCAAAAATTGCACCTTGTATAACCTCCAACTTTATATTAAGCAGTTGAAATATATGCAAACCTTAACATAACCACATGCATAAAATGTGCAATATTTAGTTTTACCGATAGAAAATTTTGTATAGAGTACTACAAGAAAAAGAAAGAAGACACAGTTGTTATTCTATCACTTATGTTACATTATGACCCAAGATATATATACTACTTGGATGTGACACTTCCTGGATAGTCACAGAAGATTCACCTTGGTGTAAAGCTGTCACAGAGGTTTCCATATTTCTCCAGGAGAAGCAGGGCACAGTTGAAGTGTTGCTGGAATCTGGCACAGTCCTCAACTTCTATGACAGTTCCCTGGGGACATCTTCCTACTCAAACTTACTCTGGGGGACCTAGTGGTGTACAGACAGTTCAAGATCACAAGGTCAAAAAGAAGGCTTCAAATCAGTTTTGGAGGTATGCACACAGTACAGTAATTATACACAACAAAAACCATGTGCCCTGCAGCTTAACTGCAGAAATCTCTGGGCAAAGAATGAGGAGCATGAAGTTTTATCAGCCATGTCAGAAATTGTCACTGGGGTGATATAAATTTGTGTGAATAAACATTAGGCAGTGACAATCTTTATGTTTATCTGAAGATGTAAGACTGTGTAACATTCAAAATAGCCCCTAAATTCATCAAAGATTAAGGCTTTAAAAAGGTCATTAGTATGGAGGTAGAGGCCATTTGAAATTATGTCCTCAGAACTTAAATATGAAAGTCCTTGTAGATGTGGCGCTTTATTCTTGGCCCTTATTTGTCACCATGTATCCCTAATGCTTCCAGATGTTGTCAAATGATCAGCATCAAACAAGACCTCCTACTTCAGTGTGTTCTCTTATGCTGGCTGTACAGGTGGGCTAGACAAGAAGCCTAAGGCTAGGCTTCGTGAAACTAATGTGACATGCTGTAGCTGAGAGTAGATGTGCTGAGGGAGAGACACTGCATGTATGAAGATCCTGAATGATCTATGCTCATAAAGAAATGGGACCCTGCTGGGTCAAAGCATCTAGCTTTGGTCCCTCATCTAGCCCAATACTCAGCCTGACGGTGGCAGTACAAGATGCCACTTTGAGTAAGCATTTGAGTCTCACCACTTCATTTCTGTCATAATTCTCAAATATCCTAAAACAATAGTCAGTATAGCCATGCTTAGCCTTTTTTTTGTCTTCTTAAGGATGTATTGTACATTCAATTGTCTAGACTCTTGTCGACATGATAATAACTTCCACCTCCATAAGCTCTGTGGCAGCAGGCTCAAGAAATTCACAGACTACTGTATAAAGAAGTGTTTAGTCTCCTTTAAATTGATTTCCTAAAAGTTTCATAAATTTTCTCTGAGTTATACCATTATGGGATTCAATGAATAATAATTCTGCTTTCACCTTATCCACTGCTTTCATGACTTTGTATTTCTCAGTATTATTTATGTGCTCAGCAGGAACTGAATTTCTGGTTATTGGGTCTTATCCAAAGGCATCTACTGAAATATGTCTTAGGATAAATCTAAAATCAGATATTGTCTCAGGTAACAGTACACATTTATGAGAGAAATGTGATAGGAGGCTACCTGTAAATAGATGCACACCATAGCTAGTAAATAAGACACTTTAGAAAAAGAAAACATGAAATGACCAGACAAAGTCTTCAATGTTATATATGTGCTAGATTAATTGTGCTGAAATAAGATTTCTGAAAAAAAAAAATATATATATATATATATATATGAAGTTATTTAAAAATAAGAAATGTCTGCTTTTGTTGTTTATCTCAGCTCTTTTTTTCAAAATAAATCATTTAAATTAAATCATTTAAAATATTTCTTATTTTTGTTTTTAAGCAATGAGCCATCACTTTGATCCTTTTCCTTTTTAATGGTTTTAAAAAATCATTACAGAAATTAAAAGGTAACAAGAGTATCACGTGCCTGTGCTTATGAAGAAGCTGTAGCTTTGATTAGTGTCCTGCTTTTTCTCTCTGTGCAGGGTCAGGACTTATGCTATAAATACTTATTTCATCACAGGGAGCCAGTTTCATCTGTGTTTGGAAACTTGAATTCAGAAGCAGTAAAGCAGATTGAGAGGGTCAAATTTATACCTGATGTAATTCCTTGGCAGTAGACCAAGGATAAATTTGGCCCGTATGTACATACAGAAGCAACTAAAAATGTACAAGTGTTACAGAGCCAGATAAAGCAGCAAGTCAAGGGAGAACAGAGGGCATCAACTTGAGAGGTAATCAATATGTGTGGGAGGCTGGAAAAGATAAGCAACACCAATGTCAACAGAAAGTCAGAAGTAGGGGAATAAAGATACCACAAAGTGATAAAAACTTTCTGATTCTCCGTGCATCTATCAGTTAATTTTACCTTTCATTAATTATTTAATTGTTTAGGTTTAAATTATGCTCTTGGCTACAGTAGTATGCAATAGAGGATATTAACATTAAGATTTTTTGTTTCTTTTTTAGGCCAGAATGAAGACTTGATATCTTGTTTGGATGAAAGAAACTCAATTTTCAGTTCTGTTTGTGCCCCAAATCCACAACCTAAAAAGGATGCATTCTTGGATGTGTGAACAGTGATGACAATGTAGGTGGAAGGATCATGTGTTGCCCCCAGAAAGAATTAGCAAATAGAAAATTAAGGCTGTATTTGTTTCTGTTCCAACGTCAGCATTTTCTGATACATAAAAGGAGCTTTTCCATAAATGCATAATTATCTGGTCAGATCCCGGCTCTGAAGCATATAAGACCTTGTGAGTCCAGATGTGCATACAGATGAAATGTTTAGTGCTTGGGGGAAGATTTGGAATTAATATGTCATGCTTATTTCAAGTCAATGGAATTATATTTATTTCCACAGGTTGAGCATGTAGTCTGATATATTATTTTGAATTTAGAAGGCCAATTTATAAAGAAAGAATCTCTCTGTAAAATGAGTATCAGGATTCCTTGTTGCCCAGTATTCTGTGCAGCCACTTATTTCCATGAAAATATAGACATAAACAACTTATTGACTATAAACATTTACACTTCCCTAACTCAGTGAATGTTATGCCTGCATATAACATAACTGAAAACAAATACAATATAGGTCTTTATTACTTTACCTAACAGAAGGATCTAAATATGCCCAGATCTCATCTTCTATCTCAGGAGCTTTCAGTACGCTCCCACTAAACCAGTATAAGGGAATCCTTCAAACATTAACTGAATTTAATTTTGATAATTTAAATATATAATACAGCTGTATGTATATATAGTTAATACACCTGTATACACCTGTTTATTTAAATGTATAATATGCATGTGTAACATAAATATGTAATATACATATTGTATGTTTACAATATATTTAATGTATAATGTGAAATGCAGGACCTTTTAAACATGCCATCACCTTTTTTTATGGCTTCTGACCTTTTTTTTCATGTATTAGCTACAATGTTTTAGAGCTAATTTGAACTGCTTTTAAAAGTGTGCTAGCACAAACCCCATAGAGCATAAGCTGAAACAGGTAAACCTGTCTTTGAGCTAGCTTTTGGCTAGCTTCAGTAGTAATAGAACTTAGTGCCTTGTTAACATTACCAAGTTCTCATTTTTAACAGCTTTGTCAAAGCTATAGGATGGATTTGTGTTCTCAGGTGCAGTCGTCCTTTGATTTTTCCCACCTAGAGAGCAACCCCAAATGCATTACCATATTCTGTTTCCTTGTTTATGCAGGTCTTCGAGCTAAAGAATGTTGTGGTGCATATATTGCATTGCTTGCGTTCCAAGCAAGTAGTTTTAATATAATCAGTATGTATGTATCTGTGATGAGAAATGGGAGCTTTTTCAGTTTCTCCAGCTTGGGTATTGGTGTATGCTTTCAGAGCTTGTCAATAGAATAATATTTAGCTACACCTGCTTTATATGACTGCTATTAAGTTGCTGAAATTCTAATAATGCTGGCCTAGAATATAGTGGAGTAATGGGGGAAAGTGAATTTCCTTCTTTTTTCCAAGTCTTATTTGTCTGAAAAGACTCAAAAAAAAAAAAAATGGCATAAGTTCAAATTCATTTTATAGATATGAACTTGTATTTTTCAACTACAAATAAAAAGCTTCAGGTAAAGAATTCCCCTAGCTAGATTAGAAATTATATTCATCACATAACATAATCACTGAAAACAACATCAGCACAAAGCTGGGAAGAAAATACATGTGTTTTTAATGTGTTCTTGGAAAACTGAATGTGGCGTGTTTTAGCTGTTATCCCAGACAGCAAGGTTAGTGCTGTAGGGAATATTTAAGAGGAAAATGAAGGACAATCTGCTGCCAAATTAAAAAGTTCCTCTGTAGTATCTCCTACATAATATTTGCTGAATCACTGTCTTTAATTCCCTGCAGAGAAAGGTGGAGATAAATTACCTGGTTGCATCAAATATTTTGAATTTACTCTTCTCCTTGTACCTTATACCTTTGTCTCAACTATATCAGGCTGCGACATAGACAACTCAAGCAAAACCAGGGAATACTTGCCAAAAAGAGAAAACAACCCCCAGCACCAACAGTAGTGGTTTTTTTTTTTTTAGGCTCCACATTTCTTAGCCTCCAGTTGTGGGAGGATTTCTCTGATCTTCACTCTTGTTGCATGCCTTTAACCAATTATAAGAAAGGCAACCTCTGTGATATCCTTATCATCAGTGAGCTATTTTGTTGTGTGTCTTCTTCTCAACTTAATCCCAAACTAGTTGGGAACCTTATGGAAACATGAGGCTACAAACATGAGAAAATCAGTCATACTATTGAATGACATCACGAGCCCCCTGCATTTTTTTTTTTTATCTGTCACTAAACAAACCACACAGGACACACTGACATTTTGGTATGCATAAGCAAAGAGGTATTTTGGCCTCCATTATAGAAAGTGACTAAAATACATGTATAGGAAGATTTAAAAAAAAATAAAATAAAATAAAATAAAAAAAGCATTTGCTATGTATGCACTCATGCCCAGTGATGTAAGTGCTAGAATAATTTAGTACTACGAACTTCAGTAGCTGATAGATTAGACTGCTACTTCTGACTGTAAAGGTGCATATCTTTCATGTGGACATAACAGAAAATTGTCATGCATGAAACAATCTTAAAACTACTTGACATCATCAAGTGAAAGAATCTTTGGAGAGAACCCAAGGATAAATTTTGAGATTTTGGAAATGATGTAAGAGCTCTCCTTTCAGAGCATAAGTACTTGTTAAATCCTGCTCATCTGCAGCTCTCTTTATGCATGAAAAAGGAGTGGGAAATATGGTATACCCTAGTCAAATACTGCGTGTGCACTGAACACCGATCTTCTTTTGTCTTGTATGTTGTTTATTTGATCCTGAACCTGGTAAATCACAAGGTTCATAAAAAGTGGAAAGGATAAATGTATCTTGAATCAGGCAGTCTTTTAGGTAGTCATCAGACTTGTTATGACTAGCTTCAAAACTAGACACTGAAGATTCATTCCAGGCTGTTATTAGATACATGAGTGTGCAGTGACCCCATAGTGTGCAGTTATGATTTGTCATCTTAAATGTACACAGCATGGGCAACAAACAGGAAGAGCTGGAAGCCATTGTGTGGCAAGCGAACTGTGACATAGTCACCAACGCTGAAATATGGTGGGACCACTCCCATGACTGGACTGCTGCAATGGATGCCTATAAGCTCGTTAGAAGGGACAGACAACTAAGGAGGGGCAGTGGCATCGCTCTCTATATTAGAGAGTATTTCAGGTTGTTTAGCTCAGGATTGGGAATGATAAGGTAGAGTCCTAGTGCATAAAGATCAGGGGCTTGGCCAACGAGGCGAACGTCCTTCACAGAATCACAGAATTTTCTAGGTTGGAAGAGACCTCAAGGTCATCGAGTCCAACCTCTGACCTAACGCTAACAGTCCCCACTAAACCATTTCCCTAAGCTCTACATATAAACGTCTTTTGAAGACTTCCAGGGATGGTGACTCCACCACTTCCCTGGGCAGCCTGTTCCAGTGCCTCACAACCCTTTCAGTGAAGAAGTTCTTCCTAACATCTAACCTAAAACTCCCCTGGCTCAACTTAAGCCCATTCCCCCTCGTCCTGTCACCAGGCACGTGGGAGAACAGGCCAACCCCCACCTCGCTACAGCCTCCCTTGAGGTACCCATAGAGAGCGATAAGGTCGCCCCTGAGCCTCCTCTTCTCCAGGCTGAACAAGCCCAGCTCCCTCAGCCGCTCCTTGTAGGACTTGTTCTCCAGGCCCCTCACCAGCTTCGTCGCCCTTCTCTGCACCCGCTCAAGCACCTCGATGTCCTTCTTGTAGCGAGGGACCCAAAACTGAACACAGTACTCGAGGTGCGGCCTCACCAGAGCCGAGTACAGGGGGACGATCACCTCCCTAGCCCTGCTGGTCATGCTGTTCCTGATACAAGCCAGGATGCCGTTGGCCTTCTTGGCCACCTGAGCACACTGCTGGCTCATATTCAGTCCTTGTGGGAGTCTGTTATGAACAGCCAAACCAGGATGAAGAGACGGATGAGGCAGCAGGCGGAAGTCATTCAGTTGCCAGCTCTTGTTCTCAGGGGGGCTTTAACTTCCTGGACATACGCTGGAAATACAATACAGCCCTGAGGAAGCAGTCTAGGAGGTTCCTGGAGTACATGTAAGACAGCTTCCAAACTCAGCTGGTTAATGAGTCTACCAGAGGGGGTGCCCTGCTAGACCCACTGTTCACAGAGAAGGACTGGTGGGAGATGTGGTGGTCAGTAAGTGTCTTGACCACAGTGACCAAGAAATGGTAGAGTACACTATTCTTGGAGATGTCAGGAGGCGGGGTCGGTAAAACTGCTACCTTGGACTTCCTGAGGGCAGTCTTTGAACAGTTCAGGACACTGGCAGGGAGGGTCCCTTGGGAGTCAGCCTTGAAGGGCAGAGGGGTCCAGAAAGGCCAGACACTCCTCAAGAAGGAAGTCTTAAAGGCGCAGGAGCAGGCTGTCCCTGTGTGCCATAAAATGAGCTGGCAGGGAAGACCAGCATGGCTGAACAGGAAACTTTTGCTGAGTCTCCAGGAGAAAGAGAGTTTATATCCAGCGAAAGAAGTGACAGGTAACTTGGGGAGAGTACAACCAAGTTGCCTGTGTATGCAGAGAAAAAATCACAAAGGCTTTGCAAAGACCAGTATGAGCTCAACCTGGCCACTGTGGTTAAACATAATAAAAAATGTTTTTATAAATATATTAACGGCAAGAGGAGGGCTAATGACAATCTTCATCCTTTACTGGACACGCAGAGGAACATGACTTCTGAGGATAAGGAAAAGGCTGAGGTTCTCAGTGCCATTTTTACATCTGTCTTTAAGCGAAACCTGGTGGGATGAGTCCTGTGACTGGGGTGTTGCGATAGATGGTTACAGGCTCTTCAGGAGGGACAGGCAGGGTAGGCGAGGTGGTGGGGTGGCGATGTATGTGAAGCAGGGGCTGGACTGTGTGGAACTTCAGGTCGGCGATGGCAAAGTTGAGAGCCTCTGGGTAAGGATCAAGGGACGAACGAATAAAGGGGATGTCATTGTGGGAGTCTATTACAGACCGCCTGGCCAGGATGATAGCGCCGATAAATTATTCTTTACACAACTAAGAGAGGCCTCGAGATTAACTCCCCTTGTCCTTATGGGGGACTTCAACTTGCCGGACATTAACTGGGAGTGCCACACGGCTGACACGAGCAAGTCCAGGAGGTTCATGAAGCACCTAGATGATAACTTCTTGGTACAGGTGCTAACGGAGCCAACTAGGAAAGGTGCCCTCCTAGACCTGTTGCTAGAAAACAGAGAGGGTCTGGTGGGAGATGTGGTGATTGGTGGCCGCCTCGGTCATAGCGACCATGAAGTGGTTGAGTTCAAAATTTACGGTGACAGAAGGAAAAGTGCCACCAAAACCTCATCCCTAGATATGGGGAAAGCGGACTTCAGGCTGCTCAGGGAACTAGTCAGTAAGGTCCCCTGGGAAACTGCTCTTGAAGGCCTCGATGTCCACCAGTGCTGGTCACTCTTTAAGCGATGCCTCCTAGAAGCACAAGATAAGGCAATTCCTAAATATCGCAAGTCAGGCAGGCGGGGCAGGAGGCCGGCGTGGCTAACCAGGAATGTTCTAATGGAGATTAGGCGGAAACAGAGAGTGTTTCGCTACTGGAAGGAGGGCCAGGCGTCATGGAAAGAATACAGGGATGCTGTTCGTGTTTGTAGGGAGAAAGTTCGAGTGGCCAAAGCACAGCTAGAGTTGAAGCTGGCTGTGTCTGTGAGAGAAAATAGAAAGGGTTTTTTTAGATATGTAAATGGAAAAAGGAGAACTAAAGAATACATAGGGCCGCTCCTTGATAGGGAAGGTCTCCTCACAGACGATGACATAGGCAAAGCAGAGACGCTTAACGCCTTCTTTGCCTCTGTCTTCAATGCTGATGATGGGCTTCGGGACCCAGGGTGCCCTGAGCTGGAGGACCGGGACGGTGGGGATGACAAACTCCCAACCGACCCTGAACGTGTGCGGGATTTGCTACTCCACCTGGATCCCTACAAGTCCATGGGTCCGGATGGGATTCATCCCCGGGTGCTGAAAGAGCTGGCGGATGTCATCGCGGAACCTCTATCAATTATTTTTCAACGATCCTGGGAATTTGGAGAGGTCCCGGTAGACTGGAAGCTGGCAAATGTTGTGCCGATTTTCAAGAAGGGTCAGAAAGAAGACCCTAGCAATTACAGGCCTGTCAGTCTCACGTCAGTGCCTGGTAACATCATGGAGAAGTTGGTTCTCGGACTTATTGAGGCGCACCTGGGGGACAAAGCAGTCATTGGTCCCAGCCAGCATGGGTTTGTGAAGGGTAGGTCCTGCCTAACTAACCTGATTTCCTTTTATGATAAGATCACCCGTATGGTGGACCAAGGGAAACCAGCTGATGTGATTTTTTTGGACTTCAGCAAGGCTTTTGACACGGTTTCCCATAGGATCCTACTGGACAAAATGTCCACCATACAGCTAAATAAAAACATCATACGATGGGTGAGCAATTGGCTAACGGGCAGGGCCCAAAGGGTTATGGTAAATGGAGCTGCGTCAGGCTGGCGGGCGGTCACCAGTGGGGTCCCTCAAGGCTCCATTTTAGGGCCGGTACTTTTCAATATTTTTATAAACAATCTGGATGTAGGAATAGAGGGTATTTTGAGCAAGTTTGCTGATGACACCAAACTTGGAGGAGTTGTGGACTCAAATGAGGGCGTAAAGGCCTTGCAGAGGGATCTGGACAGGTTGGAGAGCTGGGGGATCACCAACCGCATGAAGTTCAATAAGAGCAAGTGCCGGGTCCTGCACCTGGGACGGGGAAACCCTGGCTGCATGTACAGACTGGGCGATGAGACGCTGGAGAGCAGCCTAGAAGAGAGGGATCTGGGGGTCGTGGTAGACAGCAAGTTGAATATGAGCCAGCAGTGTGCCCTGGCAGCCAGGAGGGCCAATCGTATCCTGGGGTGCATCAAGCACGGCATCGCTAGTAGGTCAAGGGAGGTGATTGTCCCGCTCTACTCTGCGCTGGTGCGGCCTCACCTCGAGTACTGTGTGCAGTTCTGGGCACCACAGTATAAAAAGGACATGAAACTGTTGGAAAGTGTCCAGAGGAGGGCTACGAAGATGGTGAAAGGCCTTGAGGGGAAGACGTACGAGGAACGGCTGAGGTCACTGGGCCTGTTCAGCCTGGAGAAGAGGAGGCTGAGGGGGGACCTCATCACAGTCTAAAACTTCCTTGTAAGGGGGTGTCAAGAGGCAGGAGACCTTTTCTCCATTAACACTAGTGACAGGACCCGCGGGAACGGGGTTAAGCTGAGGCAGGGGAAATTTAGGCTGGATGTCAGGAGGGGGTTCTTCACAGAGAGGGTGGTTGCACACTGGAACAGGCTCCCCAGGGAAGTGGTCACTGCACCGAGCCTGTCTGAATTTAAGAAGAGATTGGACTGTGAACTTAGGCACATGGTCTGAACTTTTGGGTAGACCTGTGCGGTGTTAAGAGTTGGACTTGATGATCCTTAAGGGTCCCTTCCAACTCAGGATATTCTATGATTCTATGATTCTATGATTTACTAGCCAGACCACTTACCCTTGGAGTACTCAGCCTCCCAACCTGGAATTCTGGGATGGGGAGCAAGAGAAATCCCCCACAGTTCAGGTGGAAACAGTTAGAGACCTGCTGCTCCACCTGGACCATCACAAGTCCATGGGGCCAGACGGAATTCACCCAAGGGTGCTGAGGGAGTTAGTGGATGTGATGGCCGAGACACTTTCCATTATCTATCAGTGGTCATGGTCATCCAGGGAGGTTCCAGATGAATAAAGACTTGCTAATGTTGTGCCCACCTATAAGAAGGGTCATAAGGAGGACCTGGTGAACTACAGGCCTGCCAGCCTAACTTTGGTGACAGGTAAGGTGATAGAACGGGTCATCTTGAATGCAATCATGCAATGCATGTGGGACCACTGAGGAATCAGGCCCAGTCAGCACAAGTTCATGAAAGGCAAGTCCTGCCTGACCAACCTCATCTCCTTCTTTGACTGTGTTCCCCACCTGGGGAATGAGAAAAAGGCTGTTGATATAGTCTTCCTAGACTTCACCATGGCCTTTGACACAGTCTCCCATAGTATTCTGGAGAAACTGGCAACCCATGGTTTGGATGGGTACTGGCTGGAAGGCTGGGCCCAGAGAGTGGTGGTGAATGCAGTAAAATCCAGCTGTTGACCAGTCACCAATGGTGTTCCCCAGGGGTCGGTGTTGGGACCCATCCTCTTTAATATCTTTAATGATGATTTGGATGAGGCAATTGAGTGCTCCCTCAGTAAGTTTGCAGATGACACCAAGCTGGGGGAAAGTGTTGATCTGCCAGAGAGTAGGAAGGCCCTGCAGAGGGACCTGGACAGCTTAAGTCTATGGGCAGAGACAAATGAGATGAGGTTCAACATGGATAAGTTCCAGGGCCTGCACTTTGGCCACAACAACCCCATGCAGCACTACAGATTTGGGGGAGAGTGGCTAGAAAGCTGTGCAGAGGAAAAGGAACTGGGGGTGCTGATTGATGTTCGCCTGAACATGAGCTGACAGTGTGCCCACATGGCCAAGAAGGCCAATGGCATCCTGGCTTGTACGAGTAATGGTGTAATCAGCAGTACCAGATCATCCCCTTGTGTTCTGCTCTGGTGAGACCACCCCTCAAGTAGTGTTCAGTTTTGGGCCCCTCACTACAAGAAGTAGTGAGGGCCCTGAATCCAGGCCCTGGAATATGTCCAGAAAAGGGTTAAGAAGCTGGTGAATGGCAACTCCTATAAGGACCTGCTGAGGGAACTGGGGTTGTTTAGTCTGGAGAAGAGGAGGATCAGGGGAGACTTTAGTGCTCTCTACAACTACCTGAAAGGAATTTGTGGGGAGGTGGGGGTCAGCCTCTTCTTGCAGATAACTAGTGATAGGACTAGAGGGAATGACCTCAAGTTGTGCCAGGGGAGGTTTAGGTTGGAAATTAGGAGACATTTCTTCTCAGAAAGAGTAGTCAGGCATTGGAACGGGTTGCCCAGGGAGGTGGTGGTGTCATCATCCCTAGGGGTGTTTAAGGAAAGTTTGGGCTTGGTGTTTAGGGACATGGTTTAGTGGGTGACATTGGTGTTAGGGTGATGGTTGGACCAGATGATCTTGGAGGTCTTTTCCAAACTTAATGATTCTATGATTCTCTGACATAAAAACAAGGTTCTTGAGTTCATCATACCATTTTAAGCAGGCAAACTTTGTGGTCTTTTGGAAATAAAATGATTTACAATATGACAAACTGTGCTTATTATAATTTTATTTATTTTGTCAACAACATTAAGGCTTACTACGGTTCTATGTATATGCTCAGACCATGCAGACACTTCTGAACATGTTATTCATACCTCTTTATCCACTCTTGGAGTCCACATCAGTGCTCATTTTTTTGATTAGCTACTAACTCAGAATAACACAAGCCATTTCCATGACTCTGTCTGCCATAGATCCTTGATTTTGCTTTAAACAAACCTAGCTGATATACTGGCACCAAAATAAAAATCGTACCATAAAGATCACAAATATCCTATTCTTCTGCTTGTTTTCAGTCAACTCCTGGACACCACTCATTGCAAATCACTCCAGTGGACTGGATTTGAACTATACAAGGAGTCCCTGGATTATCTCTTGAAGAGCTCTTAGACATTTATCAGAAAAAAAAAAAAAAAAAAAAAAAAAAAAAAAAAAGATATTTGCATGCACAACATTTCTGAAGGATTCTGCCCTGCCACTAGAAATTTAAAAGGGTCCACCAGTATCAAAAACTTCAGCATTTACAGGTGGGAGTTTCAAAATATTCAGTAAGAATTCAGTTGAGCTCCCATTGGAGACAATCCAAATGTGATTTTTATTGTTAACTTTGGCAGGATCAGAGCCAAGACAGTGTTTCAAGACTTACATTCTAATATACATACGTGGTAGTCACCTTTCTGGAAGTATTTATTTTTTCCCCAACATCTAAATATTCGCTAATCTAACCGAAAAAGTCTCCAAATTTTGTAGTTTGCTCTAGAGAAACACTTAAAGGATGACTCAACAAAACAGGTTTGTTTCAGTAACGAGTACTTCACCACATGACTGTATTCTGGGGTGCATCAAGTACAGCATTGCTAGTTGGTCGAGGGGAATGATTGTCCTATTCTACTCTGCACTGGTGTGGCCTCACATTGAGTACTATGTGCAGTTCTGGGCACCACAGCACAAAAAGGATGTAAAACTGTTGGAAAGTGTCCAGAGGAGGGCAACGAAGATTGTGAAGGGCCTAGAGGGGAAGATGTATGAGGAGCGGTAGAGGTTACTTGGCCTGTTCAGCCTGGAGAAGAGGAGACTGAGGGAGGACCTCATCACAGTCTACAGCTTCCTCACAAGGGGAAGTGGAGGGGCAGGCACTGACTCCTTAATCACCAGTGATAGGACCCACGAGAATGGTGTCAAGCTGAGGCAGAAGAGGTTCAGGCTAGACATCAGGAAGAGGTTCTCCACTGGGAGAGTGGTTGCACACTGGAACAGGCTCCCCATTGAAGTAGTCGCTGCACCAAGCCTGTCTGAATTTAAGTGTTTGGACTGTGCACTTAGTCATATGGCCTAAAATTTTGGATAGACCTGTGTGGTACCAGGAGCTGGACTCAATGATCCTTATGGGTCCCTTCCAACTAGGCATATTCTATGATTCTGTGATTCTATGACTGGAAAGGTAGGGCTATATTTACTATGGGACATGGTAAAATAGAGTTTTTTTAGTGCTGTGCAAGAACTTAAGATTCACTTGAAATGCAAAATGAAAAATAATGCAACGTGTAAATCAGGAAAAAAATGGGGGAAAAAATGTTTTCTATCTGTTTTTTAATATATTTCAGTATCACGACTCTTGGAAAAAAAAAAAAAAAAAAAAAACATATTTTATGGAGCTATTTGAATGAAATTGTTTAGGGAACAAAATGTACTGTTGTACAGAAAACCTCTTCCTGTGTAACTACTACATTTATATTATTATCTGAGCTCAGGAATATGGCCTTCTTCTCCTTCTTCTTTCTTCTTCTTCTTCTTCTTCTTCTTCTTCTTCTTCTTCTTCTTCTTCCTCCTCCTCTTCTTCTTCTTCTTTTCTTAAAAGTTAGTCTTCTTTTCTTATAAGTTATTTATTTTAATAGAAATGGCACATCTATGAAAAAAGGAATTATAATTTTTTGCACCTTAAAAATAAAATAACTGGTATCCAATTTATAGCTTTTCCTTTGTTTATTTACTTTTGATTCATTTAAAATCTTTTTTGAAATGTTGAATGTTGGAAAGGTAGCACAGATGCTGATTCTGTTTGCAATGGCCTAGAAAAGAAAAGTGCAAGCTTTAATCTGATGTCTAGGCTGCATTAAAAAAATTGGATTGAAAAGGATTAGATTAGATTAGACCTTCTGGATTTAAAAATGTTAAAACTCCATTTATGCTTTAACATAATCTCCTTCCACTCCCTGGAGCCATCAAGATGAGCACCGTCCCTTGCAAGCATTTATTATTATTATTATTAAATTTGCTTCTTTTTCATTTTAACATCCCAGTTTCATATTTGTAATAGCAAGAAATCCTCTGAGACAGATCTAAAAGTTCTTTCCAACCTGGTGAGTGGAAGGGCAGGCACTTAAACCTCTGGCTTTTACAATGATTTTATGTATTTGTGCACAGTCACAAATGTAAATATTAATAGCTAGTTTTAAAAAGTCAAATAAGAAAGAGTGCTTTTAAGGACTTTAGAGGCTTGTGAGAAAGTGGTGATGCTTTGCAGTACAACAATTTATTTACAATGCATTATTATGAATAAATGTTCAGTTTAAAAAGCAATCATGCACTTTAGTAAACCTGAAGTACCTATTACCTGCAGCATCTGTAAATAAAAAAGGTATTATAACATTTGCAAGCCGCTGTCTAATACTTCAGCATGAAGATTGGGTTTTATTTCTCATAAAATAAAACCAAACTATTATTGAAGAATTGTAGAACACAATCCCTCAGGGGCAAAATGGGGAATAATAATATCCTTTCTGGGATCAATACAACATTTTCAATGATGAGGAGGACTTTGTTGATGAGTTTCTGAGATTTCTATGACATGAGTGAGACTATAGTTTTTCCTACATCACTCACTCTGCATGTATTGAGAACATCCCAAGCAGACCAAAGATGCCAAAAAATAATAGGTAATATTACCTATTACACGTGAGAGACTTAAATAAAATTAATAAGAATAAGAATAAGAATAAGAATAAGAATAAGAATAAGAATAAGAATAAGAATAAGAATAAGAATAAGAATAAGAATAAGAATAAGAATAAGAATAAGAATAAGAATAAGAATAAGAATAAGAATAAGAATAAGAATAAGAATAAGAATAAGAATAAAAAGAAAATAAATATATTTCTTTTCAACCTGTGGATCAGCCCTTTCTGTTCAACCATGAAGCTGAGATAAACCCTGTGACAAGGCACACCATCAGATGTACCTTGATTTCTGCTGCTAGGCACAGAATCTGGATAACATCCAGATTCTCCATTATCATGATTTGGTCAGACCTAGCAATATAAATAACGAAGAGATATTATCAGAAGGGTGGTGTTAGCTGAGCTGGGCTGGAGACTTTTTGAATAACTCGGGATATCTGGTAGGACCCAGCAAAGAACTATAAGATTGTTCAAATTAATGAATCCCACTGGGAAATCTGTTTCAAGATATTAAAATTGATCTGTCCTAACCAGCACAAGTCCTTGTAATGATGTCATCATCAACAGACCAGTTCTCAATGTTGTCATCATTTCAAGTTCATCCAATAACTGAAAAGATGTTTACCATGATCATAATAAAAAGTAAAGATCACTGATTAAAATGTTTGGCTACCCAATTTTCTTTGGCCTTTGTAAGGCTCAAGGCTGCCAACAAGTTGCAAAACATTTTACCTTAACGCTGTGAGAGACACCAGAATCTCATTGGTGTGTTGTTTTTTGTTTTTTGTTTTTTTTTTACTCTTGATCTGCTTGTTTCTATATACTTTCTTGACAGACACTTTTGAGAATACAGCTGGACTCTGTTCAAAGCACACAAATTTAATACCTGAGTTCAATACCTGAGCCAGATTACTTCCAAAAAAGTCCAGGTAGTATTTCAAGAATTCATTTTCATCATCCTAGATATGGGTCATTATACACTGCCCACACTTTCTACTCTTCTTCAGCCAAGAAGAAATCACACCTAATTATATTATTTAATATACGAATCCTGTACTGCTGGATAGACTACCAAAATATGAGCATAATTACAGTGAGCCTATGAGGAGATATAATGTCAGATATAGAATCCACCTAGCAACTAAGAGTAGTTCCTATTAAGAGAGTCAAATGCACAAAGAATTGTGACTAGCCACAGGAAAAAATTTTCATCCAGACATGACAAAGAATAACTCTATAAATTGAACATGACTATGGAATATCATTAACTTACTTATCCAATTTATTTTATTTAGTATGGACAGACAATCGGAAACTTGGGAATATCCAAGATATGCTTGTCCTAGGAAATGTATTGCTTGTCAGCTGTTACTAAATCAGAGAAAGTGAGTAGCTGCTGTGAACCAGCAACACACACATACACAACAAAAGCAGTGTAGAATCCCCTTATTTTGAGACTGAAATTGATTTCTCACTTTTCCCTTGATTCTACAATCAAGGTTGAGACAAAAAAGAACTATCAGAAATGGGAAACCTAGAAAGAATTTATGATTAATCCTAAAAGCAGAGGCTGTTAGTTATGCATTGGAGATCTGGACTTCAAGAAACAAGATCAAGCTCCTTTCTGTGGAAAAAAAAAAAAAAAAAAAGGAAACATTTCTAGGGTGATGTGCAAACAGGACTGTTGTAAAGAAAGTAAAGAGGATTGTGTTACTCAACTTTTGTTACTGAGCCTTGCTCACTGAATTATACAGCTAATTATACAACTAATATAGTATTATTATACTATATTGGCCAGATGAATTCTCTTGGAGATTAATTATCTTCAACGAGTTGTGTTAGATTTTTTTGTTGTTGTTTTTGTTTTTAATTCTCTTGAATTATGAAGGAGAGATATGAAACATTTAAAACTGCCCTTACCTAAAAAAATATATTCTTAATTAGTCACTAATCTCAACACTAGACTACTCCAATTACTTTTAGATTTCATTTCAATCCTGACTTGATACAAAAGTGTTAATATTGAAACTCTAGTTGAAATAGAAATGTGTTTACTCATATATAATCTAGAGACTGTCCTATGGCAAAATTGTCAGACAGTGTGCATAACTATTCTTTTGACTCATCCTCACAAATTAGAGCAGGTAGTTCAGGACTGTAAAACTTAGTAGGTTAAAAGGCTGAGTAGGTCTATTCAGATGTGGAAAAGCTACAACGAGAAATACCAATATCTGGCATTAGGAAATGGCAGTATCTGAGAACATTGTGGTGTAATGTCTAAAAAAGTACAGCTTTTCTCAGGGCTTCTAGTCACCTCTTTCAAGCAACCTGTCTGAATTTAAGAAGTATTTGGACTGTGCACTCAGTCACATGGTCTAAAATTTTGGGTAGAACTGTGTGGTGCCAGGAGCTGGGACCCTTATGGATCCCTTCCAACTAGGGATTCTATGATTCTATGATTCGATGAAATCTCAACTTTTGTCACTAAAGTGGAGAAAGGCACTTTCACCCCTCCTTGTGAGTGGGACAGTCAAGGTGACACCTAACCTGAGGAGACATTTACATTTTTCACCTAAGTGGACTACTTAGGCTGTCAAGGCAGGATGAGCAAGCCTACCATCATTTCAATGCTGTAATGCAAAAATTAGATCTCTTCTCTTGTTTCTGCAGCCAGGAGGAGTGGCTGGGGTCTTCAGGGAAGCCAGACTTCCACCTTTCAACTGTGGAGAACCATAATATCAGCTGAGCTAACTATGGAATCACTTCCGTAGTCTTGCCACTCTGCTCAGTTAAAATACTTGAATAATAGAAAGAAAGGAATAAATTACTGGTAGAATATAGGTACCTTAATAGACTCCACAAGTGTTCAAAAGCTACATGCTCTACCAGGAAAGCAGTCTCCCTAGGAGGGTGACTAGATGAACAGTTTAGAAGTCAAAGACAGGTCTAATGGATAATGGACAAGAGAAGAATTTTTTTGTTTTGTTTTTCAATTCTATATTAAAGAGGCAGATAAAGATTTTACACTTTCTGAATAGTGTTTTCTGACTATACTGTTCTTAATATTATTTTTTTTACTATTTTTTAATCTTAAGTGAGATTTCAAGGTAATTGAATTACAATAAATTACTTCTTACATACATTTATTGAGAATTGAGAAATTGGAGCACTGGGATCCTTCAGCCTAGCATCTCCCCTCTCCAAAGTATGCCAGAGATGTTAGAAGATGTTCCCATTTTGGCCTTATGAGCCAAATGGAAAATGAAATCAAAACGGAAAGAAGTATCTTCGGTCAGTGCTGATACTCAGAAGGATGTCTGGAATGCCGTAAGATTTGAGAAGAATCCTTGAACCTCCAGAGCTCTCAAGGGAGTTTTTGACATATCCCAACATCATTATTATTAAACTAATGACTTTTTTTTTTAAAAAAAACACACTCCTGTTATTTCCATTGTATACAATTCAATGAGGGATTTTTTTTCCATGACTATGTCATTGATATAAAGTGTGAATCTTTTCATTTTTTCATTAAATCTTTGCAAAGGGCAGCCCACAGTAATTTCACACAATCATTCTAATTTTAAGTTAATTTAGAAAGGAAGAACAGCTAAACTGAAAGACATTAACTCAGAAGAAGGTTGGTTTTTTGTTTTGTTTTTGGAGAATGCAACTTCCTCTTCTAGACAAGATTTTAATTGCTTATGTTCCAAAAATAAATTTTCAATTTGCCTGCAGATTCTAATCTAAAAATCTTTAAAATTAGATGGGCTTTATTTTTTTTCTGTCTTTTATGGATATATTTTGTGAAACTTTTTATACCAAATTTCATTGTGATCAGTTGGTAGATAACATTTTCTAAGAAAGATAATGTTTTGGACTTAAATGCATTAAATTAAAATATAATAAATCATAAAATACATGAATCACTTTTTTAAAGTTAAGTAAAAAAATTCTCTTAAGTGAGAACAGTGAAAAATACATCCTATATTTTGTCCTGTGACTCATTCTTTGACAATAATTCTTCACTGCAAAGGATTAATGTACTAGAGAATCAATATGCTTTCAGACAGATACTACATCAGTGTGTTTCCCTTGTTGGTCCATATTTTCATTATTAAGAGTTTATGTCAGTAGTGCACTCTCTGTATCTGGGGTATTTTTATTTTATTCAATTCTTGTCTTCTTTTATTCTATTCTGTGTCATTCTTGTCTATGTGAGAGATCTCAGGTAGCATGACAGATTAAGAAACCAAAATTAAGATTAATATATCACAATTAAGATTGCCAAAGAAAATCACAGACTGGTTACTGGATTTAATTTTTTTGCTTTTTGTCTGCAAAGATTTTGTTCTTTTTTTTTTGTTGTTCTAATAAGCTTGACTAAACTGGTCATTCCAATTTCATTCTAGTAGCAAAATCCATTATTCTGAGGGTTTTTTAATGTTTTATTGAATGTATATTATCAACTTGTTGGAAGTTATCATGCCTGAGGTAGTTTGGTTTGCTAGAGAAACTCCTTGGAAAACTTGTTGTATAATAATTAAATTGGAATGGAATCACAATTATCATGAAATTGTAGTTACTAATTTAACTCTACTGTAGACTGTGCCTACATTTCCCCAGACGAGCAAAAAAGCATGCACTTTGGCAGAATTTATAGAACAGTATGTTACAGACCATACCAACCTAATTCTGGATCAACCTGTAGATCCTGTGAACATATTCTGTGCTGTAGCTCCTGTGAACAGTCATAGTTCTCACATCATTTTGCATTTGGCAGAAGTAAACAGCAACAACTTTCCAGTTGCTCCTTGGGTTTTGATAGGCTGCACATTCAGCTACCAAGTCTGTCTTCATCGTACATGTCAGACAGATGGTGGACATTTTTGCATGCCACACACAGCTACCAACTCAGGCTCTGCCTTTTATACAGAACATGAAATTGCAGCTACCTATTGTTGCTGATGACTCCCACTGCAAGACTGTTGCAAGACTCCCACTGCAGTGGAACTGGAAGACATGCTGGTAATCTGGAACATGCCAGGAGCTGCACCTGCCTCTGATTATAGCCATTTAAAACATAATGTTTCTTAGGGTAAAATGTAGTTTGCAGTTTCTCATTTATCTCCTTCAGAGAGGTGTGTACAATGTGGGTGACTGGCATACTTCTGTGAAATGAGGTGTTTCCAACTTAGTAGTATAAAAATAACTTTACTGATCAATATCAGGCTCAGATATAAGAACATGTTCATCATCCCATATGACAACTTTTAATCAGTAAAGGCAATAATGATTACACTCTTTACTTTGCTCTTTTACCAAACCTATGGTGATTTGCCAAATCTTGCCCACAGTGACCAACTGGACAGAAAGATTGTTGTCTCTCACCAGCCAGACATACTCTTAGCTCTTATCCCAAAAGGCCACACAGATAACTGTCTTCACTGTCACAGCAGTGGAAGGGGCGGCCATCATTGTCTCAATAACAATTCAGTCCCTGATGAACTGTTGGGACAGTTTAGATATGTATTGCTCCTCATCAAAACCATTTATGAGATTATTCAGGAGGTGAATCCTAAAATGCACCTGGTTGCAAGCTCTAAGCTGAAATGTCTATTTGCCTGTACAAAAGTTCTGACAGATACTTTTGTTGCATATTTTTGGCATGATTTTTAGATCAATTTTTCTGCTACATCAGAACTTTGACATTTGCAGTAGTACATTGCTTGTTTATGTTCTTGTATTGTTTTGCTTTGTTTTTTGTCCTTGAGTTTACCCTTCCAAATTTCCCATCAGTCAGAAATCAGTGAAACTTTCCATTGCATACAGCTACTCATGAAATAATAACTTGTTTCTTTCTGCCCTTCTGTACTTCCATTAGTTTTGATTTCACAATGTTTAAGAGGAGATCAATGGATTGAAATACCAGTGCCGGTAAGCCTGTCTGTCATTTTGAATTTTGAAAAGATATATACTAATGGAAATAAAATTGTTGTTTGTTTGTTTGTGGTTATAAATAAATAAATAAATAAATAAATAAATAAAGTAGTTAATTAGTTTCTTCTGTTTATTCCAATCAGATTTTTGGGCTATAACCATACAGTGCATTTAGCAGGTGTAGTGTTACACAAGGTAAAATCTGGCATGTTTCTATTTGAAAGAGCGATGGTGGTTATTTGGCAACACCACAGTCTCATAAGCAGGATATTTTGCCTTCATATTCCAGAGCTTTTAAAGAAACATAAACAACTAAGTAAGCAGGAAAAGAAAGGATAAAAACAGATGTGAAGGTAGAAAGAACTAACAGACAAAAGGGGAGAAAAAGGGTGAGAAAAAAAGAAAGATGCACACACTCCAGTGACATTGTGAGAGGAGGGAAATGCATTCAAGAGTACACAGCATCCTTTGATGTGAGCACTTTATGTAAGCACTTGTCCCTTAGGGATGGTAACATTGTGAAGTGTAGAAATACATTTTTACTTTTGTAGCTTGTAACCCATAATATGTTTCTAGTATAACCTCTCCTCACTTCTCCTTCCTTTCATTTGCCCCTAGTAGCTAAATCATTATTAAATAACTAAGTAGCTCTCTAAGTAAATAAGATAAATTTCAAATCTCTGAGTTTTCATTTATTCCTAAAAGCACATAAAGTGTAAAAGTTGCAAAATAGTCAGCATGGAAGTGTAATTTCAGTGCTTTGGAAAGTCTCAGCATTGGCAGTTAAATACCTCTGTGAGTAGCAGAGTTAACAACCATGTTAAAGTCCCTGTTAGGATGTATAGATGAACAATCCTTTCCTTGTGCCCTTGCAGGCCTTCATCTAAGAGATATTCTCAGCACACAGAATATGCTACAGTTTAGCCATAGCAGTGCATAGCATGATTCGGGGGCTCCATTGTTCAGCTTGGGTAGCAGCAGGTTCAATTTCTTTCTCCGCATGAGGATTCAAAATCCTATAAGCAAACTGTGATCACCATTCAACTGGTCATGGAAATGGAAAGAAACTATGACTCAAACATGCTGATAACTGTTCCATTTTGCATGGCATTATATAGAAATCAGAGAAATAGGAGAGCTGACCAAATTGTTTGGACAGTCTGCTGAAAATGAAAATTTGGACCCCAGTCCATACATAGTCCCTTAAATTAATTTGCTGTACCTGCAATGTTATGCCAGTATTTGAATACTGTCTTGAGTAGGAGCAAGACTGAGAATATGCAGGCATTAGGATCAAAATAGAAAAGAATGGTTTGGGGGGAAAAATGACAAAAATAATTCATTAAATGTGTATCCATTATTCATCCATTTTCTGATGAACTTTCTAACATCTTTTATTCTTTTGCTCGAAGCAGTTATTACCTTTCTGACAAAAATCTGTGTCTTCTGTAAATGACTGTACAATATCTGCGCATTAGATTTGTAAAATGATTCTGTAGTTTTTAAAGTTGTGATCCACATGTGATCTACATTTCTATAGAGAGAGTGAGAAACTGCAATATAATTGGTATAGGTTTCAGAATTTTTTCTTAATTTCTAGTCATTCTTGACTGTGTTTATGAAAAGTACTGATTGCAGTCATCACTACTTGCTCTAATGAGCCTAGCTAAAATGCACTGACATAATGGATCAAATCCTTTTCCCACCAAAACTAACAATTTTCTACTGCTTGCAAAATGGATGAACACCAAGCAGTATGATACTTGTTTTTCTTATCTCTGTATAAAGGAAAAGTCCCATTCAAAACATTTTCTAGGTCAGCTTCCTCTGAGATTCTTTTGATCTGCAACTCTGATAACATTTAATTTGAAGCTATGCTAAAAGGGAAAAACTGAGGGAACATTACTCTGAATGATGTGAGGTAAGATATTTCAGTAGACACAAGAAGAAATAAAGAACAAGCCTTATAGTTTTCTATGCATTTGCATATTAATTGAAAATAAAAGCTTACAAAACACATATAAGTGATGATCTTGTCCAAAGAACAGATACTGAATGACCTAGATGATGACTATTTTTTGTGTTGTGTTAGACTCTCCCTGCAAATAAAACAACCATTTCTTCACAATATTTTCATATATCATCAAAGAATCTAAGATTTATTTAAATAATCTACAATTTATCAAAATAATTTCTTTTTACTTTATAAGTGGAAAAACAGTTACTAGATTTAAACATAACAATATCAAGCATTGATTTCCAAATGATGATGTTTCTTCTGATATTTTTTTAATACACTACAAGCATGAGAGGATATATAGGTATTTATTGTCCCTATATTTCATTCTGAGTAGTAAAATAGTGAAATATGCATATGAACTGCATGTGTTATCTTGGATTTAGTATGTCTGAACACGTTGTCTGACTAGGTAGGGTGACCACACTTTTGAACACCTGCCTATAATTTAGAAATTTCAGGAAAACAAGGGCAGTATCAATGGCAGTAGCAGAACTCCTTTTTGCTACTATTTCCCCATGGAGGAGCTTTACTTAAGAGACTTGAGAAGTATTGCTGAATCACAAGATGCCAAATTAAAATTATGTTAATTGCCAATTTAAATTTAAAAAATCATAGATTAAGTTTAATATTCTGATGATGTAAAAGTATTGTGTGATACTGAGTAACCGCCATCTGACATGATCAGTGAACACCACATATTTCTTATAGGTTCATCTGCATTCATCCTCTCATCCAGCAATTTTAAGGAAATGCACTTGCACGATCAAGGAATGGTTTGCTAACATATATCACAACTTGAATAACAATTTATTCTTATTTGTGCAAGTTATATTAATGTAGCTTATTTGTGTATTTTAATTTGTTCTTGCTCTTTGGCTGAACAAAATATACAGAAGACAGGATATATGTATGCTTTTCATTTGCACCTTGTGTGTGGATCAATGTCAATGAAATTTTGTGACCCTTAATAATCTACACTGTAGCACATTCAGTAAGAATTTTAGGTGGTTTTGTGTTCTGACTAGTATAATTTGGTCTCTACTGAAAAGTTTCCAAACATTCAAGAAAATATATACAAGAAAAACTTGAAAATAGCATATTCTTATTCAATTCAGATCTCTTCAATTCCAGTTGAAATCAATCATTTCCAGCTAATATTTCAGAATCAATCTCAATTCCAAGTATTAATTTTCAATCAGATGAAAAGACTTTTATGTGTTTATTTTCCTTTTTATTTTTTTCCCAGAAAATTATCCCCAATTCCACTGAAAACATACAGCACTGATGAGACTGAATTGTATGTAACTTAATCTGCAAATCACTGTTGTCCATGATTTACAAAATAAACCAAAAGTGTCTTTTTTGCACACAGTGTATGATAGACAGGTTTTGTACACAGTGTATGGTACACAGGTTTTTTCATTAAAATGGAAATCTGGGGACAACATCTACTCTACACTTACTTCAGATAACCATATATAATCCTGCATATTGAAAACAGACTGCATTCGAAAAGCAACAATCTTTCTCTATAGCCTATGTGTCTTTTCAGAAAGTAATTGATATGATGTTGCATCTATAAAAAAATATCTAAAGTCATGGATGTGTTTCATAAAATGTTTTAACAAATTATTGTTCTCTCCTAAAATTGTTCCTAAAATCAGAAAAAAAAAAAAAAAAAAAAAAAAAGTCTGGCCAAATCTCAATTATTGCAAATTATATATGCGAATATATAGAAATATGCGAATTTCTAGCAGAATTCATTTTGGAATTTCAGAGAACAAAAAGTGATTAAGAGTGTTGGAATACATTTCCCCTTCTCTAAAGCCTTGGAAAAACTGTGCCTTCCATATTTTTTAGATTCTTGTTTTCTCTCCAAGTCCCACTTCTGAGATGAAGACTGCTGGGTTGTTGCCAACTGCTGAGTAATTCTAGGTAAAACACCACATCTTTGTTTCATTTTTGTTTGTGTGAAGTAAAGAACACTTTCACTCTTCTTTGGTCTTTTTTTTTTTTTTTTTCCCCAGGAACTGTTTATTCCTAAATAACCTCCTATTGTATGTTTGTACAAAATGTGAATCCATGACTTTAACTGTACAATTTGAAGTCACTGACAAAAGACCAAACACAGCTGTCAAGATTTGTCAGTTTTAATTCAGTAATTTAGAGTTATGATGATAATAAAGGTTAAGGGGAAAAAAAAAAAAAAAAAAAAAAAAGAAATATATATATATATATATATTATTTGTCAATAATTTTCAAATAAATAAATAAATGTAGTTCTGTGGATGTGAATATTAACTTTTTCTTATTCTGCTGTAAAAGTATAAATGTTGAGAATAAATTGCTTTCAACTGAATATGAGTCTTATTATGTGAATGATTAAAGTAGTTATGTTTTTCACTACTCAAACAATATTAACCTTCCCATCTGTTTCCCATTTGTGAATTCAATGCTCTTAGAACTGCTAACAATCTTTGAAATGTGCTTATTTCTTATAACTTATATTTCTTATAACTTATTATTTCTTATTACTTATTTCTCCCAGATAACCAAGAACTGAAATCCAGAAGACCTGGAACATTAAAATTACTTCTCCTCATCCTTCCTTGAACAACTTTGTTGATTTTTTTAAAACGCAAGATGGAATAAAAAGTTTCATTTCACATATATATATTCGAATTATATATTAAATAATAAATATTATTTGATATACATTATTTCTCATATATATTATTTATCATATTATATGTCACAATGTATTATGCATTATATATTATATGGAATATTACTTCAGATATTATATATCATATATTATATGTTGTAATATATAATGTATAATAATATGTAATATATTTTTTATTTATTTATATTTATTTTATTTATATTGTCATCCAATGACCAGTAGTATGATACTGCTGACAAGGCTAATTGTGTGAAAGAAAATAAATATAAATAAAAATAATAATTATAAAAAAGGCAGAGGGGAAGGAAAGGTACCCCAGAAAAACCTATATACATATGGGTTGACAGTTTTCCAGGACTCAAGTGAACACTTTGTCTACAGCTCTCTAGCTCTTATTCTTTGTCATGGTACTGAAGATGACAGGCAGCAGATTCTTCATCCTGACCACAAAAGAAGAAGTGTGACTCTGCATGTTCTTAAGAAAAGGAAGATTGTGATCAACAGACTTGGGAGATTAGCATAAATGCCGCATTCAAAGGGCATTGAAAAATGGGAAGAAACTCATTAACGTTATAGCATATGTACTCTCCAGGTTAAAAAATAAAATAAAAAATAAAGTTTATGTAAGTCTAGATATAATTGAAATACCAAATAACTAATTCAATTAATTCAAAATCTTTATTTCGCAGGTTTTAATGTAAAGAATCTCTTCTTCATTCCTGGTGCATCTCTTTATTCTTTTATTCTATGGAAAAACAAATAGCTTAGCTTGCTGAGCATGTGCATTTATTATGCGGGGGGGAATGGGGGAATGGAATTTGGTTGGTTGATTGGTTGGGTTTTCTGTTTGTTTGTTTTTAGCTAGTAGGCAAGCTCTTTCAAGCCAAAGAACATTAAAAGTAGGTAAGCTCTTCAACTCTCATGAAAATTAGAAAACAGAGAGAAGAAATGCAAGGAAGAAATAGAGAATGGCTGGATATACTTTGCAAGATGAAAGGAACCTAGAAGAGCAGCAGTCTAATTAAAGCAGAAGTGGATATGCTACAACCAGAGCACTCTTCTGTAAATGACACACTATTAAAAGACATTAAAGATTCATTCCTGAGGAAAATTTGTTACTACTAAAATAAGAGATGAGAAAAACATGAGAGAGAAACTAAATTAATGTTATAAACTTCAACTCCCCAAGAATAAAGATAAAGAACAGGAAGAAAAATACCTTTTAAATAAACAACTAATTCTAGAAAACATCAGAGAAAATAAACTACAGACTAATATGATGAAAAAAAATAGCTTTTCATAGCAACTATAATGATGATTATAATTATTTTTACATTTTATTCTATCCTATTCAGATGATCAGAATACTCTTCATAAACTTGCTCAAAGTGTCACAGCATTCACAGTAGTAATCTTTTATTCATGCATGGCGACAATATTTTTTTCAAAGCAGTTATGTTTTTTGGATACTATAACTTTTAGATGCCCAACATAATACTTAAAATAGGAATGGTTTCTGGGCTACATGCTCCCTATACCACCTGAAGCCTGCAGGATCTGCTGTGAAATCGTTTGAACCCAGGATGTTGCTTTCTGGTTACAAAGAAAGAAAAAGAAAAAGAAAAAGAAAAAGAAAAAGAAAAAGAAAAAGAAAAAGAAAAAGAAAAAGAAAAAGAAAAAGAAAAAGAAAAAGAAAAAGAAAAAGAAAAAGAAAAAGAAAAAGAAAAAGAAAAAGAAAAAGAAAAAGAAAAAGAAAAAGAAAAAGCAGGAACAATTAGAAGAAAGAAAGAACATTGCTCTCCACAAGATCTGGAGCAGCTACTTACCTACCTTTACCTACATTGCAGACTCACTGTAGTTGTTTTAGTATCTAATTAAGCTTAGTTTAAAATGTTATTTTGTATTTCTTTGGAAATCTTACAGAAGTACTCAGACTTTGCAAAATATGAGATTGTGAAGTCAGCAAGTCATATTCATGATTTTTGGACTAGTTTCAAGACATGCAATTGGTAATTTCTCATGTTGCACACACACAAATCATTCATATTTGCCTCATTGTAAGTAGACAGAGTTTTAAGAGTTTGAGTTATTCTATTTTCTTTTGAGAAGCTTCCTTCTCTTTTTCACAGTAATTATTGTCTGCATAAATTTCGCAAGAGTTTGATATTAAACAGTTGGATAATATGTGACTAAAAACCTGGATCACAGCTAATACTTTTGAATAACACAAAAGCTTTCTGCAGCACTTTTGAATGCAGTAGTGGCAGTAGCAGGTACTGAGAGAAGATTCTTGAGTCTCTGAAAACTGACTCCATTGACCCTCTAAGAAGTACTGACAGCTTGCATGGATACTCAGCTTAACATATAGTTGGAAAGCTGTCAGGAAGAGCCTTGCAAAGGGAAGTGTACCAAGGGATGAAGAAAAATCTAAAACAGGTAGACAAGACAAAAGCAGGTAGCGAAAAAAAAAAAAAAAAAAAAAAAAAAGATTAATAATAATAATAAACAACAACAACAATTCAAGACCAAATGGGCTGATGACAAACCCTGACAAAAAGAATGGAGACAGCAAATCCAATAGTAATGAAGAAATTCAGCTGGGGTCAGATTACATTGTGCAACAAAGGTGAAAAAGGCCATGGCACACACTGAAATTGCAGTCAATTGTGGAAGGAATCAATTCCTCCAGTGCTGCACTTATTGATATTAGTTCATAAAAGGGATCTGTTCTATTCTAAGATAATCCATGCCCTTGTTTTATTAATATAAATACTGAACTGCAAATGTAGATATGTAATACTTTGAACTGGATATAGAGCTTTTGGCAAAAGTAAGCCTCTTCCTGAGACTGTGGTGTAAAGAATCAAGTGGTTTTCTGTGAAGCAGTTTTGTGTAAGTAAAAGTGTAAGTGAGAACAGCACTTGACCCACTCAGTAAGGTTTGCTGGAGATTCCTGGGTATTTTAAAAAATTATTTTCTTTCCAGAACAGGAGTTTTTCTACAGCAGAAAACTCTGATTTCCACTTCTGTAAAATGAAGACTTATTGAAAATTTTAAAATATCATTAAAGATCAACAAATGCCCAACATTTAGTTTTCAGATATGCTTTCAGATAACCTATATTGAAATAAAAATATATTGCATGATTTCTTATTATTATTACATTTATTATTACATGGTTACAAAAATACTATCCTGTAGAATTTGAAACCTAATGGAAAGTACGAAAAATTAAACAGGATGTTGATGGAAAATTCAAATTTGTGCTTCCTTGAAGCTCTTTCCTATAAAGGTGGCATTTTATTATATTGAACCTCAGTCAATACATTAAAAGTATATTTCTCCAAGATGTTATCTTTCAAATTATTTTCTTCTAATTCTTAGATATGGGGGTATAAGAAAAGAGAGCAGAAGTTCATTTTATACAAGTATGTTATAAGCTGAAGGACATTAGTCTTTCTGTGGGAATTCTAAAGGGTGTGCACCTTAAAATGACACCTAGTAAATCTTTCAGTCTAAAGGTTTTCATAAAGATTTCTTTTCTCATATTAGAGTCTAAAGCATTAGTTTATCCTGATGTTTTGCTGTTAGTCTGTAACTGATGTAAAATAATACAATTTTGGAGTGGCAAGGATACTTAATGTTGTTAATTATTCCCTTGCACTACAGAGATACAGCAATCACTGCAGCAGAATTTATCTCTAAGCACTTTATAAAACTGAGTTTGATAATTGATTTTTATAATCAAGTAAGAACGAAACAAAGTTATCAGAAAAAATATGTTG
Source organism: Aythya fuligula (assembly GCF_009819795.1). Taxonomy (NCBI): domain Eukaryota; kingdom Metazoa; phylum Chordata; class Aves; order Anseriformes; family Anatidae; genus Aythya; species Aythya fuligula. The sequence goes on from NC_045593.1 coordinate 17,842,352, forward strand.
CTATATTTAATTGGTGCTTCAACAACAGGAAAGCAATCCTACAGATTTTTGTGCAGTGATTCTGATTTCTTGTTTCATCATACATTCTCTCTTTGTCAGTGCTGGTCTGAATTTGGGTCACACTAACAATAATTGGGATTCACTTTCAGATGATGGCTGTTTTCTCAGCAAGCGCTATTAACTTCTAGTCTCCAGACTGGGATATTTTCCTTAACAGTGACTCTGATAATGGCATCTTTTGTTAAAAAGCATAATAGGAGTTAATGCTATGAAGAAAATGCCAGGACTCTGCTATCCAGGGTCAAGAGTCCACCCCCCTGGGGATAAAGCTGGAGAATGTGGCATTTGTTTTACTTTTCTGGACAGGTTCTGTAGAGGAATAAATACCATTGTTCCCTCAGTTATGCTTGCATCATTATCTTTGGGGAGGCAGCCTTCATGTAAGCAAATAAAAGGATCACACTCATCTGTTAAGACTTTCCACATTGCCATCTTTCTGGATGAAAGCAGCAGACTTAACAGTCACAAAGCAAATGTGGAACTGAATTCATGACAGGGAAATAGATAAGAACTATCTTCCTAGAAAGGGCACAGAGCATGTGTCAAACTTACTGTTGGTCCAATGGCTAGGTGAAATCTTGCAATCAACATTAAAAGAGGAGAAATTAAAGGGAAAGAAGAGCTACTTACAATGCCTTGTTACTTGCATTGTTTCAATAAATTACACTGCTTCTTTGTATAGATAGTCAATGTTATCACATTTATAGCTTGTAACTATGCACCCAGTGCTGATGTTCATAACAGGTCTCCTACAAGCTTAAGGCTGAATGATTTGTCTTCTCATTAAGCCCTCTAGAGACAGTTATGCCTCAGGGGGCTCAGTCAATCAACAGCAGAAGAGAAGAGATGCATTTCAAATTTTCTTATTTATAGGACTTGAATAAGCAATGAAAGTGGGTGCAAAATACTTTTAAACTAAACGTGCAATCATCATCATAACTTGGAATCTGAACATATGACATACAAAGTTGAGCAAATTGCTTATGTTTCAGGAGACTCACCAGAGTTAATCGGCAATCAGAGACTGCTCAGCTGGGATGCAAAACAAGAAAGGGGGAAAAGGGCTGTAAAATGATGAGGGAAATGGTGGAGATGAACAACAGAAAGAGATCGTTCAATCAGCAATATCACCAGCAAAAGGTGCAATAATACAGTTATCATCAATTGTCTTGTGTACATCAGCAGGGGAATGCCCACAGAAACCATGACTACAGCATAGTTATACTCTATCCCAACAGGCTCCCAAAGGATACTGCATATAAAGTGCTGTGTAGGAAGATGAAGAACAGGCAGGATGAGGCACACAGTGTTTTAAACCAATACCGTATACATGGGGCATTGGAACAACTGACAGGAAGCTGAAGAACATTGCTAGGTGGTATAATTGTGGGATTGAGATTTCAGTTTCTTCTGGTGATAGGTATAATTACGTTTGTCTGAGCTTTCAGGCCACAGCACTGCACAGTCTTTCTGGCATTGAATGTCCAGCACCTACATTTTAATCTCTATCTTTAAATCTATAGCATTGTGAGTATAAGAACATGCTACATAGTACAAGATATAAAATGAGTCAGTACTCATTTTACCCCCAGTACTTTGTAAAAAAGTATCCTGAATAATATATTTCAGAAAGCATAACCTGCTATGTAATGGGCAGTGTTCAAATACAAAGCCTTTCCTGCTCCTTATGTGTCAATGTTGTTGAGTGCTTCCACTCCTCTTGCAGAGATCAGTTTTCACTCTACATGAACATGGCTATATAAAAAATGGGCTAGGCAATGCATTTTAGTTCTACACAGTTCTATTGCATGTGGTTTGCAGTGTTCAGATGTTGAAGTCTGGAATGAGTTGGGTCACATCCTCAGAAACTATACATGTACATCAGTATAGCTCTACAGAGGTTATGAAGCTACATTGTTTTCTGCTAGATAAAGTGTAGTACTCATCCAAAAATTTTATCGTGTGATTTGTGATTTCTCAGTTGATAGCAATAACATTTCTACTCATCTTGTCTTCAAGACCTCGCCCACCTTAAATTGCATATGTATGTGTATTTTCTATTTTAAATATTGACAGCTGTCATTTATGATATTGATTTGATATTCTTTTTATTCTGCCTTTGTAAATTACTCAATTGTGCGACATGTCTTAAGACCACACAGAACACTCTGAGGATATTTTGCAAACACCAAGTTAGGCATGAGCATTGGTTTGCCTGAGGGTAGAAAGGCTCTGCAGAGGGATCTGGATGGGCTGGACCAATGGGCCAAGGTTCAACAAGGCCAAGTGATGGGTCCTGTACTTGGGACACAATAATCCCATGCAACTCTACAGGCCAGGGTAAGAGTGGCTGGAAAGCTGCTCAGTGGAAAGGGCCCTGGGAGTATTGGTTGATGGCCGGCTGAATACGAGCCATCAGTGTGCTCAGGTGGCCAAGAAGGCCAACAGCATTCTGGCTTGGATCAGAAATACAGTGGTAAGCAGCACTAGTGAAGTTATTGTCCCTCTGTACTCAGCCCCGGAGAGGCTGCACCTTGAACACTGTTTTCAGTTTTGGGTGCCTCACTACAAGAAGGACATCAGGGTGCTGGAGCATGTCCAAAGAAGGGCAACAAACCTGCTAAAGGGTCTAGAGAGCAAATCTTATGAAGAACAGCTGAGAGAACTGGGTTTGTTTAGCCTAGAGAATAGGAAGCTCGGGGGGTATCTTATCACTCTTTACAACTACCTCAAAGGAGGTTGTAGCAGGTTGGGGATCCATCTCTTCTGCCAAGCAGCAAGTGATAGGACAAGAGGAAACAGCCTCAAGTTGTACCAGGGGAGGTTTAGGTTGGATATTAGGAAAAAATTCTTCATTGACTGGGTTGTGAGACATTGGAACAGGCTGCTCAGGGAAGTGGTTGAGTCACCATCCCTAGAGGTCTTCAGAATATGTGATGGTTAGTGACATAGTTTAGTGGTAGACTTGGCAGTGCTATGTTAATGGTTGGATTTGATGATCTTAGAGGTATTTTCAAACCTAAGTGATTCTATGGTTCTATTCTATGATTCTACATTAGTAGAGGTTCTCTTCATTTGTAAAAGTCAGACCCACAAGTGTGTAAACAACAAAACATAATTTTGTCCAAAACTATTTAGTGGTTTTGGTTTCAGTATTGGGAACTGCATCTGAATTATTTCTGTGAATATTCTTATTTAGTAATATTCCTGCACATCCTTTCAGTATGAAATGTTAAAGTTACAAGAGGAAAAATGATAAATATGAGATGAGACTTTACTGTCAGCACTGAAATTTTTCATGTAAAAGAAATTAAGATCATCTTTTCTGCAGAAAATAAATAAATAAATATTTCCTCATTGCTAAATGTTATCTTCTGGTTAAGAAAATATGAATGCTAGACAGTCTGCATTGGCATAGAGACACCTCTATGAAGAGCTATTTTAAAACAAGAACTAAGCAAAGCAGTTCATGCTAAGAATATTATTTTTTTGCTAGAGGTACTGAGGTACTTGGAAAAATCTCATTGATTTCAACAAGAGTTGAACTTCATTGCATGCTTACAAAGCATTGCCAAGAAGTCTGGGAAAACATCAGTAGAAACATTTGATGCTACTTGACAGGGAACAAAATCCTATTTTTTCAAAAATTAAAAAACATAATTTCAAATGAAGAAGAAGAAGAAGAAGAAGAAGAAGAAGAAGAAGAAGAAGAAGAAGAAGAAGAGGACGACGATGACGACGAAGAAGAAGAAGAAGAAGAAGAAGAAGACTATATAGGAAATATATTAAACAACTGCTATAAATATAATAAGAATGTACCCCATTTACAGGTTGTTATACAAATTGCTATAAATACTTTTAAAGTGTTTGTAAATAATATTAGAAATAGATATAATAGTGTAACAGACATATAAGGTCTTACACTCCACTGTCAGTGGCATATAGTTAGTGCTTTGAAAGAGTTATGTAAGTATTAAACAGTTGTGAAAGAAAAATCAGCTAGAAATCATAAGTACTCTGAAACTGAAATATATTAAGTTGCCCTGCTCTAAGACTTGAATTTAGACAAAGTATCCTCAGCAGGTCAAAAGAGGTAATCTTTCTACTCTTTTTGGCATTGAAGAGGCTGCACCTGGAGCACTGTGTCCAGTTCTGGACATCCTGGTACAAGAGAGACATAGACATAATGGAAAAAGTCTAATGTAGGGCCACCAAGATGATCAAGGAACTGGAGTACTTCTCCTGTGACGAAAGGCTACGAGAGTTGGGACTGCTCAGCCTGAAGAAGAGAAGGCTTGGGGGGAATCTCATCAGTATGTAACCTGAAAGGGGGGGGTACAAAGAGGATAGAGGCAGGCTCTTTTCAGTGCTAGTGCTCAGTGCCAGGACAAGAGGCAACAGACACAAACTGGAACACAGGAGGTTCCATCTGAATATCAGGAAGCACTTCTTTACTGTGCAGGTGACAGAACAGTCAAACAGGTTGCCCAGAGATGTGGTGGTGTCTCCCTCCCTGGAGATTTTCAAAAGCTGCCTGGACATGGTCCTGGGCAACCATTTCTAGGTGTCCCTGGTTAAGCAAAGGGGGGTTCAGTCAGGACTTCCAGAGTCCCTTCCAACTTTAACTATTCTGTTATTCTGTGATTCTGTAAATTAAGCTAGTAGTGTAACAACCTGATAAAATATATTAAAATTCAGCATTTACTCACAGTTTTAAGTACACATAAATTTACTTAAGATTCATTTTCACAGTCATTTAAGTTTACATACCAGTGTCAAGATATATGCTGCTGTATGTTAGTAAAGCTTCAGATACCAATAGATAGAAATAACTGCCTTTGGGAAGGTAGCATTTGCTCTACTGCAGGACAATTCATAGTTCCAAAACTAAGAAAATGCCATTGAATAAATCTGAAAATATTCTGGACCAAACACGTTTAAGCAAAGAGAAACACGTGGTATATATGTTTCTCACAATGAAACTTCAGTGAACATTTATCTGTTACTGAGCTTAGCTACAAAGCATAAACATCCAGCTCAGACACAGCATATGGTCCTCTGTTCCTTTGTCAACCACTACAATAATAATCATCTATATAAGCACTATTATTTCTGATGAAAGGAAATTCTTCAGATAAAACAGTGAAGCAAGGGGGGGGGGGGGGGGGGGGGGGGGAAGACATTTACCCATACACCATAACAAATTAAACTTATAAGATAATTTCCAGATGGCTATGCTTTCCTCCAGGTTGCCTTGTCTGTCACTATGTTCCAGCTTAAAAAAAATAAAAAAAAAAAAAAAAACAGTACTCAGATCAGTTCTGATAACAATTGACAGAACAAGCTGCCCAGGGAGGTTGTTGAGTCTCCTTCTCTGGAGACATTTAAGGCTTGTCTGGAGGCCTACCTGAGCAACCTGCTCTAGGGAACCTGCTTTGGCAGAGGGGTTGGATACGATGATCTCTTGAGGTCCCTTTCAACCCCTAAAATTCCGCGATTCTGTGATAGTATTGACATCCCAGACTTCTCTCTTAGATGAGAGAGTCAAAATCATTACCAACAGCACTGTATGCTTATAAGTAAAGCTTAAGATGTAAGAGAAAACAGGAATGAGTTCAATACTGCTTTAAAAATTGCAGGAACATACAGATTGCAACATCTTCAGAATATTGTAATATACTATAAAATTGGACAATTACATGAAGTCCAACAAAGGAAAATGCTGGGTGCTGCCCCTGGGACTGAGCAATGCTAGACACAAGTAGATGATAGGAGATAAGTGGCTGGGGAGCAGTTCAGCAGAAAGGAACATAGTTGACAGCAGGCACCACATGAGTCAGCAGTGTGCCCTGGCAGCCAAGGGGGCAAACAGCATTTTGGGGTGTATTAATCACAGCATAGCTAGCTGTGATTCTCCTGTTATACTTAGCATTGGTGTGGCCTCACCTTGAATATTGTGAGCAGCTCTAGTCTCCACAATATACTAAGGATGAAAGCATCCAGAGGAGGGCAACAGGGCTGGTAACAGGGCCAGAAATCATGTCCTGTGAGGAGAGGCTGAGGACACTTGGGTTCTCCAGTTTGAAGAAGAGGAGGCTCAGCAGCAGCCTCATTGCTCACAGCATCTTCCTAAGGAGGAGAATCAGAGAGAGAGGTGCTGGTTTCTGGTCACGAGGAACCGATCACAGGATGTGTGGGCATGTCACAAAGTTGTGACAGGGGCGGTTCAGACTTGCTATTGTGATTATTTTTTTTTTTACCATGAGGGTGGTCAAACACTGGAATAGGCTTCCTAGAGAGGTGGTTGATGCCCCATACTTATTAGAGTTCAAGAGGCATTTGAGCAATGTCCTCACCAATATGCTTTAACTTTTGGTTAGCCCTGAATTGGTCAGGCATTTGGACTTGATCTGTGTAGGTTTCTTCCAGGTGAACTATTCTATCACTTGAAATATTATTTCAATACCAGATATTGTATGATAAACTGGATTTATTCTTCATATTGTTTAATGGTCTGACTATTAAGAAGGAAATCCCTGTTCCTTGTCAAGAAGTCTAAGGTAACATTGCAGTGTGAAAAAAAATAGTCTTCAATTTATTTTTCTCCACACTAAGCACTGAACATCTTTCATTCATATTCAGTAAGGAAGTACTCCACAGGCATCCAAACCTCATACCCAGATTCCAGTTTGAGATTTGATTATCCACCTTAATCCCATTAGGCACTGATCTTTTAAACAGCAGGAAAATTGCTGACAAAACGCCACCAAGAACATTAAAATTCCACTCACAGGGGGAATTTAATATTACAATTAGTTGCAGTAGCAACATAAGCATCATAATTGTTTACATTTATTTAGCTACTGAGTGAGAATTAAAAAATGTTGAAGGAAATATCAAGAGCAATTGTTCTAAAAATTTAGAAAAAAAAAAAAAATGGAAGAGGAAAACAAAACAATTTCAATTTCTAACCAACAGGACCAGGTTCCATTTCTTTCTAACAGGTTTCACTGAAATTTTAGCTTAGTTATTAGGAAATGGAACTTTTACTTTTCTGTATAAACTAAATACATGCATTTTTTCCAGAGACAGATTTATGAGAAGTAATTCTTTAAAGAGTAGCATGGCATAAGGAAATCTGAAGTTTTCCATCATTTGGGGAATCGTCCTGAAGGCAAATGCCTAAGCCCTACCCAGAAAACCAACTGTACTGCAGGGGATATCATGTCTGCTTCCTTTTACTGAATCTGTTTATCCCAGGACAGGCTCATCCAACCCTACCTCTTTCCTGACGGATGTTTGCCTAATCCATTTGAAACCTCTAATGATAGGAATTCCTCAGTCTTCTGAAGCATGCAGTTTTGTTGCTTCTCCCTCATTACTACTCGAGGTAGTAGTAGTACCTTGTCTTCCTAATGTCTTAGCTAGATGTTTTTTTTTGCAGTTTAGGCCATGACCTCTTTTTTCTCCTCATCATGGTTACAAACAGTACATTTTTCCCTTCTCTGTGTATATATGAAAGTCATCATGATCAAATTTCATTAAAATAAGTAATTACAGTTCAATCAAATATTTCTTAATGATCAAACTTCCTAAATCATTCTAATTCTTATAGATCTGTTTCAAACTCTAGTGGAATGGTCCACAATTCTTTTGAAGTGTGATGTCCATAGCTGGATGTCACACTGCTATAAAGGCTTTATCAGTGCTACACACTGCATAAGGATTTTCTCATGTTTTATCATCTATTCTCCTATTTATACATCTACATATAGCATTTTTCTTTTCTCAGAATAACAAAATATTGTTGATTCATACTTGTGATTTACAATAACCTCTGGGACTTTTTGAAATAATTTATACCTAGTTTTCCCCACACTCTGTACATGCAATTAAATATTTCTGATCACTTGGATATTTTAGTCCCTACTGAATAATATTCTAATCCTATGAATTTAGAATGATTTTGGGTTTTAATTCAATTCAGCATACTTATAGTTTTCCTGTCTCAGAGAGAGACAGGAAACATCAAATGGGATCACCATCCTCTCCATTTCATCATCCAGGTCATACATTAAAGTGAATGCTAACTTACCCTATAGAACTTTTCTATCCCCCAAAATGTTTTGATTTCAACTTACAACCAGTGCCACTGTCTCTTTACATTTTGACTGCGATCAGCTTATAGTGATGCAGAATGAAACATAAGCCTCAATTAAATCAGAATATAAACTCTCTGTTTTTTATCTATGATGTCTTTTAGTATGCTGTAATAGGCATATCACCAATTTGGTCTTGAACAGCCAGTGATGGTCATTATTCCTTTCTGTGTTTTGTTCCAAATGCATGCAACATTTCATTGATTTTTCATTCCAATATTATTATATGAATTGAAATTTTCATTAGCAGGTCTATAATTCTTCAACAGCTTATTTTCCTTTTAAAAATGCAGGCAACATATTTGCACTTTGATTTTTCAAATTGTTGATAACACTCAAATCATTGGTCAGCTTTTGAAGGCTTTCAGATTCAGCTGATCTGAAATACAGAACTTTTCTGAATGTTTTAACTTGTTCATTCATGTCCAAAATTTTGATTGACTTCAATAAATATGAAGTGTGACAGATGCTTGATTTTAAGTGATGATCAGAGACAGAAAACCATCAGACACACTAGAGTTTACAGTTTTATGCAGCAATAGCTTTTCCTTCCTGTTAAATAAAGATAGGGAAAAAACTTTTCATTTTAGCTCTAATAATCTTACAGATTTTTTTTTTCTGTAATTCTAAATGTACTTTAGATTGTCTCTTTTTAGATAGTAGAAAACAGAGATTTCTTTGACAAACTGGGAGACATAGAGCATATATGAAGAGGAGTCATTGAGAAGATGTAGAGCTGACTCTTCTATGAGGTGCAGAGTGGAAAGAGAAGGGACAACAGATATAAAATCTAACAAGGAAAATTCCAGCTGGACAAACAGAAAATTCTTCCCCATGAGGGTGGTTAAACACTGGAATGGGTTGCCCACAGAGTCTGTGAAATCTCTATTCTTGTAGGTTTTGAAACTTTGGCTGGAAAAGTCCTCAGGTGACCTGCTTTAAGTTTGAAATCATCCACAATCTGCACATTTTAGATAGAAATATGGGGCTCTAAGAGGAAACTTCAGCCAATCAGTAACAAGTGAAATAACTTGCAGAAAATCCAAATGCTTTTAAAGGAGACACATAATATTAATACACTGGAAAACAAAATAAAAATGGATAGACTGAAAACCTTCTAACATGCTGAACATAGCATCCTTGACATTTTTTAGGCTATGTTCCAGTTCAGTGGTAAAATAAATTGTCAGGCAACTGAATAAATGCACAGAATTCAAACACTTCAGCAGTACAAGAATTTACCAACGTATACATATTTCAAGGTGTTTTATTCAGAACACACAATATGCCTTCTGACATTACAGCTTATTAATTCAGACATACAGCTTACAGCTTTACCTTCTATCCTTGCAAGCCATTCCTAAACACTTTTCTATGAAATGTCTTCCTTCCACAAAAGTGAGGCAAAACGTCATTAATATATTATGTTGTTATTTTCAAAGAATTCTACTATAAGTCACTCTGAATTTGAAATAATAATAATAACAATCAGAAATATCATAGAAATCTCAAAAGTACAAATTCTTTTCTCCAGAGAGAGAGAAAGAGACACACACACAGAGGTATTTTGAATTATTTCTTTGCTTTTATATGGCCATTGAATTTTTTTCCTTCCTTATCTTTCCTTGCAAAGACTAGCTACTTTTGTAATAAACATCCATGCAAACAAGTGGAAAATGAATAGCTCAAAGGAAATTCACAAAAGCTTGCATAAGTGTGTGCAAGAATGAACATGAGAATACACGTCCACAGTGATGAGTGTTAGTATGCTATCTTTAGGAGGAGGAGTAATGTTAGCAGTTAAATATTCAATAAATTATATATATATATATATATATATATATATGTACATTACATTTTCCATGTTTTCCTGTGAAAAGCAGCAGCATTGCGGTCCCTGTGTATAAACTTTTTAGAAGAAGGTCTTAATTTCATCCTCTTTTTAATGTTTTTTTTCTCGTCAGCCTTTCTGAAACAGCATATTGGTTCTACATCCCCACTACTGCACTCTAAAGAATCCAATTCCATATTGCGAAATTTTTTTTTTCTTTTTTTCCTGCATGGATCTGTGGTCTGAAGGGGGTGTCTATTTATTTTTATACTAGGCTTTCACTATTGTAAGGGAGACAAAAGACAGACTAAATGTAATACGGGTATAAAAGAGCCTTCAAGAGATTGCACTTACTATTTTGCTGTCTATTCTGAATTATATTTTAGCAGACTAGAATAAAATAAAGTACAGCATGCCTTCTTCTTTCTAATATTTCAGAGGATGTATACAGATGAGCTAATCAGGTTTATATCCCTCCTTTTCTTAAAATTCCTTTCCAATCATACCAAGTACCTTCATATAGGAAAGGTCTGCAACAGTCTGCCATCGGTGACCATTGCTGACCAGAAATGAAGAGCATGAGATAGGCAGACATTTGCTGCCCTCTTTTGGAACACATAAGCAAAGATTCTGTAGATAATTTAATGTGGTTTTGTTTTCAGATGATGTTGCCCTTTGCCATGTTGCTTACAGTCAATGGATTTTTAGTTAGCTACTTGGCTTACTGAATTCAAAATTAATTGTTGTGTTAGGCACTTAAACTTTCACTACAATAAAATAAAATAAAATAAATAAAATAAAATAAAATAAAATAAAAAAAAATAAAATAAAATAAAATAAAATAAAATAAAATAAAATAAAATAAAATAAAATAAAATAAAATAAAATACTGAGACTGGTTTTTCTAGTGGTAGGAACATTTCCTTTTCATAACTAATTCAATATTCTTTTTAGTGGGTAAAACATTTTTTCTGTTAATTTTAATAAAAGGGTTTTCATGCATATGTGTTAAGTTTGAGTGAAACGTCCTTGAAAAAATAATAGAGTTGATCTTTGTTCTGTAATAGAAAAAACGGATTCATAAAGAGTGACAGTATCCCTTTATCAGCAATACCTCTTTATTTATTATTTCTTCTTTATTTATTCTGACTTCAATTTTACCTGACAGTCATATTATGAATATTAGAACTAATACACTAAGAATCAAATGAGATAGAACATAAAAATTTAATCCGTAGTACTACAGAAGTATTTGTAGCTTGTCAAATTTGTCATCACATACAAACACAACACAGAAAACATCAGCAAACTATCAGAGACTCTAGCTGGGGCACTAGGACAATAGAAGCAGGATATAATACCCATCAAGGTTATCAGAACCCTACAAGAAGAAGAAAAAATAAATGTCTGTTTGAAAAGAAAGCAAGAAGGAATGTTCTGAAGCAGTTACGTTTATAAATTAAGGAGATTCTGCTAAGCAGAGCAGATTGCTAAAGATAACATTACTTTATGCACAAAGAAAAGTCCATTTACACCACAAAAATTCACTGTACATATAGGTTAATCTGTACCAATGTTTGCTTTTTTTTCATAATGATGATTATAAAAGACAAATACCATTTTCACTATCATTTAAATTTTTGCACAGGAAAACATTAAGGAAATTAAACAGTCCATTTTATTCCAAATAACTCTTTTCCTATACCATTTTTATATATGAGAATTATTTCAAAGTTATGCTTTAATGCTACGTTATGCAAAGTTATGCCTAAGGACATGCTATGTATTAAAAATAGAGCAGAATAATTCCAATGACAGGTCTCAACCCTGAAAACCAGATCCTGAGTTTGGTATTTAGGAAACATCTACTTGAATTTTATGAAGTTCCTAGTCTGTTTCTAGAAACGGCTCTATCAAGCTCCAAACTTCAATCCTAATAGGAATTCTAAAATTTCTATAGTTGTATGTAATCTGTCTCATTTGGAGTTAGAGAGTAATGTTATTGGGCTGTAAGAGTCTAGAATGAAATATATCGCTTGGCTTGATTTCTGTCGCTGGCATTACCACGGTGATTGAATAGTTGGTTATGTTTTATCAGCATTACTCATAGGAAGAAACATATTTCAAGTGACTATGTATCTTTTAAAAGATAACTATATGGTGACAGATTTGATACATTCAATGCAATGACTCCACATCCCCAGTCCAGTGAAGTAAATGCATATGTATTTCCTTTTCAAAAATAGGCTTACTTTTTAGAGAGGGAGCTACTAAGGTACACAGGATATAAAGCTTGCTTGGTTTATACACAACGTTGAAGTACTCTTTCTCTATTACTTACCTGTTTAGTAAGCTTTCAACCTTAAGAACTTTTGCTCATAAATACGAAATTACAGTGACATACTACATGTTTTTGCAGTATAAATATATCTCTCATTGCTCAGAAGAACCCAGATCAACCCTTACAATTACTATGTCATTTTCCTTGTTGATTCTGGACTTAGTGGGATTTACAGTGTATTTTGCTGTCCACCTCAAAAGTTTTGAACAGATTCATCTTTTCCACTTGTTTTTTTCCACAATCTTTTTTTGTTGTTCTTGGCTAAAAGACTTCATTACACTTCAATGTGAATCTTCAAGCTGAGATTTGAACACCAGTCTTCAAATAGAGAATATCCCTAGAATAGTGTTTTGGGAAACCTGGGAAATAGTTAATCACTATTAACTTTGCTTATTTACTATTATTATTGCGTGCAAAAACACAGGAGCAGACACAATACTGACCAAAATATCTAAGGCCATCAGCAGCACAGGGTTTTAACAAATCAGTGGATTCTTGCTCTGCTTGCACATTGCTTCCAGACCTGCCCTAGAAACCCTTAAAGAAACTCTCCATAAATGCACATAGAAAAATCCAGTGTATCAGATACGCTACACAACATGCCATCCAGTATTTCACTGCAAAATCTCTTCATGCACTGAGATTTACTTTTTGTTTTTGTTTATTTCTTTGTTTGTTTTTATGGTTGTTTTTGGAAGAAAAAAAAAAAAGTTGGGGGGGGGGGAGAAAAAGTATGTGTTTCAGACATCTTTTTTTTTTAGAATTTTTTTTTTTGGCTTGTTTAATCTGGTAACCCAACTCATGTCCATTAATCATGGGAGAACTCGAAGAACACTGGATTATTACCTGTCATTGTCCTTAGACACTAGAGAATTGTTTTTCGTCTAAGGATACTGACAAGAACATTGAATTTCATCTAGTGTAAACATGCCTGACTGTCTGATTCTCATCTAATCCACGAAATCAACAGAAAATTTTGCTACAGTAATAGAAATCTAACATGTTTTAAGTGGAACCTGCAATTATTTATCTGTTAGCAAGCAGCATTAGAATTCCACTGAAGCAGATTTATCACGTTTTTTTTTTAATTCCACTTCATCTATAGTACAAGAATGTGAAAACTTTCTCAACCATAACTGGAGTGTAATTTTGCCAATGGTGCTACCTAACATGCAATGAGTTACTGTCATCTATAAACTATGGTGGCTTTAGAAGTGGTATATGGGAAAGAGAGTTTAGGAGCCATAGCACTGATGATCTTGGATCATTACAATGTCCTTCAACGCCATCAATGGAAGGGCTCATCTGCTGTCTCTACAATTCCACATGTAGCTATTCAGCTATATTGATTGTGATAAAGAATTTGTATAGGTGACATTAGAGTTTCTATAAAGGATCTTAATAGCTTGTTACAGTGGCTATTACTGACCATATTTGAACAGGTCTTTCCAGCTATGCCTCTAAAATATGCAATAATTTTACATACTTGCGTCTTAAAAAAAAAAAAAAACAAAAAAAACTTATGAACGTCATAACAGCCTTTACAGCTATACAGCTAAAGCAGACTTACTATTAACCTGACATGATTAAATTCTGTGTCTTTTCATTCAAATATTCCAAATATTTGACCAAATATTGACCAAATATTCCATGAAACTTTTACATCATGTAATAATTATCATACTACAAAATTATATATATTTTAATTGATTGTTTTTAAACATTCTCTATTCCTATCAAGAGGTGTTTTTGTATTGGTGGTGGTGTGGGGGGTTTTGGTTTGTTTGTTTATTTTTCAAAATTAGTTAGTTGATATCACAATTTAATGTATATAAACCAGAAATTGCTTGCTGCCTGATTGTCATTCAACAGCAACTGCTATGGATTTCAGAATTCATGTACATGCAAAGATGCAATATATGTTATAAATTGTTGGTACCCTATGTCTTTATGTGTTCATATCTTGAGGGCTTTGCCTTTTGGTAGTCTCAGTAACCTAACAGAAGTAAAAAGGACATATATAGTTCACTTGCAGGGGACACATGACGAGTGCTGTTTCATCATATGTGCAGTATGAGCTGTATCTCTCTCCAGAGATCTTCAAGGGTTTAGGATAATAGGAAGGCAAAGGGAGACAGAGAGAGGTGAACCACAGCTGTCAGCTTTTTTATTCTCAGTTCTAGTTTTCTTAAGGGGTTTAAAACTGTCACAATGATCAAAAGCTTAGCACTTAAGACAGCCCCCAGGCAGCCAAAGGAGAACAACACTTTCATGTTTAGTACCTCCTATCAGAATTCATAATATAGCGGTTGCTTATCACTTCCACCATTGCAGTATTTCTTTATTGGGTATAATGGATATTAGCAAATGTGTATGCTATCGTGTTTCATGCAAAACTTTCTTTTATATCTGCCCTTTAAAACTATATGAAAAAATATGACAATGAACTGAGGAATACTATGTATATTACATAACCTCCAAACGTTTAGTTTTGATCAGTTGCATTCTGCAAAGAAAACTTCACAGCACTGTGTATTCCTCTAATCCAGGAGATAACTTTATCTACAACACCAGTTGTCATGCCTCCATATTGGTAACTTCCCTTCTGAGCTTCCTGCTTTTGCACCCAGCTGTATTTCAGTATTAATCTGCATCTAGATGTAAATCATGGTTCATGCTAAAGGTGCATCCAGACATGTTAAAGGCTAAAATCTCTGAGACACATGATAATGCTGTTTGTAAGAACCATTCCCAATTGTCAATTTTGCAGTTTTATATTGAGTGCTATTCACTCTGACAGAGTTTAAAATACAACATATTTAAATAGTGGCAAATAAGATACCTACATGAATGTGTTTTACGGAAAGAAAACATAGGAAAAAAAAAAAAAAAAGAGAGAGAGAGAGAGAGATGAATAAGAAGGAAATTATAGACCATCTCTGTTTTATTTATTTATTTAACTTCTATTTTTTTATTTTACCCCATTGTCAGAAAACAAAACAAACAATAAAATATTGCTCTAGGACAATATTCCTAGGAAGCAAAGGTTTTCATCCACCTCTGAGGTGAATGTCATAGAGGAAAAACAAGCTGAGAAAATGATTGCTGTCATTAATTTCACCTGTACAAATTTCTTAAGAAAACATAGAATCATAGAATATCCCAAGTTGGAAAGGACCCATAGGGATTATCAAGTCTAACTCCTGGCACCACACAGGTCTACCCAAAAATTCAGACCTAAGTCTGAAGTGCACAGTCCAAACGCTTCTTAAACTCCAACAGGCTTGGTGCAGTGACGACTTCCCTGAGGAGCTTGTTCCAGTGCATGACCACCCTCGCAGTGAAGAACCTTTTCCTGATATCCATCCTGAACCTCCCCTGTTGCAGCTTGACACCATTCCCTCAGGTCTCATCACTGGATCAGTGCCTGCCCCTACACTCCCCCTCATGAGGAAGCTCTAGACTGTGATGTAAACATGATTTTCAGTAATTAAAATTCTTAAAATGATATATGATATTTTTTATGAGTATTAAAATTGTTTGGAAAAACCTTCCTTGAAAAGCCTTGACAGGAGAATATTATAGGCAGCAAGTTTTTCACATGCTTGTAAGTCAAGGTGACTTTGAGTACATTGGCTATGCTGTTATTCTTTGGAAAGTTTCTTCATCAGTGGCCACATAATATGCATTCTGTGGAGCAGACAAAATAGTTTTATTCACCTCTCTGATGGCATTGCTTGTGGTCTACCCTTGGCCACTCTTGGGTCATTCCGAACAAATCAATTCATTGTGCTCTTCTGATCTATAAAACTGAGACAATAATGTTACCTCTTTTGGAAAGCTCTTCAGCATCTCCTGATGGTAAAGAGACTGCTATGTTGCAGCTTGTAGCCCCTCCAAATCCTGGATTAATTTTCTATTGATTCTCAGTAAAAGCAGCTGTTTGTGACTTTCAGAAAAAATAAATAGATAAATAAAATAAAATAAAATAAAATAAAATAAAATAAAATAAAATAAAATAAAATAAAATAAAATAAAATAAAATAAATAAACAAACAAATCTTTCTTTCACATTTCAAGCTGCTTAGGCTCTAACTGAGCATACGTCTACCTGTATGTCTATACAGCACCTAGCACTAAGATATTTTTATCCTGATGGCTGACAACAATGCTATGCAAGTTTAGAGATTATTTTGCAGTCACACATTAGGGAAAAAAAAAAAAAAAAAAAAAAAAAAAAAAAAGCTGCTCTTCAGACTTCTGATATTCAGAAGAATTGTTATGCAAACAGAGTAGACTTTCCCATTTCAGAGAGACTCCTAACTCCTGGTTGGAACCACAGATTGGATCATGATGGCTTTTCATAAGAGTAACAATCCTATAATCACTGTTTGAAAACTGTTTGTTTGTAACAGTAGTTGTGGTACAATGTATATTTCTAAACAATTTGATTTTCTGGTTTGTATGCATTTGCTAGTTAAGCTGGTATCTTATGTCCACAATGACTTATTTCTGTCAGGACTTGTTAGTTGTGGTGTAATACAACAAGTTGTGGCACAGTAAGGCAGTACAATCCAGTGAAACACAGTACATAGGAAAGTTCATGTAAGTGCTCCTTCTCCCTTCTGTAAAGATCATACCATCTGACACCTTGAGTCATTCCAATCTGAATGTGTAGATGACAGTGGAAGGCAAGTGGATCTCTAAAGTTTTTGTAGGAAGGATTTGAAAAGGGATGCAAATTCCTCAAACTCATCATAAACATCTGGGAAAATTAAGACCTAATATATTGAAAAGTGAAAACTAGAACTTTGAGTTGGTTGGAGAAGTTGCATCAGAGAATTTCCTTAAAATTTGTGATCTTAAATTGACTTTATACAACCTTCAAACTAATAACATGAGAGATGAGCTCTGAATTTGTCTTTTCTGAGATCCTTCATGTAAATAGCAAACAAATATTTATGTAATAAAATGTCTCTTTAGAAATTAAATTATATAGTTAACAATTAACATAGATTTGAATTACCTGTATGAGAAAAATGAATTACATACCTTGAATCAATCATATCCTTTGAGTCAATGCTCCTATATATCAAACTTCCAGTAATTTTAACAATGTATCAAGATATTTATATATCTTACCCTGATCCAAAATAAACCTATGACTTGACAAATCTGGGTTCAGTTTTCTGCCTTGCTCTAAGTTCAAGATCTATTGGTTCTTTGTGCTTTCTCCATTGGTGTAATGAAAGTAAAAGCTTTTGCTGTTGTTGTCAGGATAAAGAGTCTATAAAGGGCCATAATTTCTCCCTCATCTGACCTGGTGCAGCCCCAATGACTCTAAACCATGTGTCCCCAGAGTCATGTGTCAAGGCAAGTTCTACATTGTAGTAGTGCTCAGCAGAATCTCTTTACCAGACTGCATGGGTGAGGCAATTACATAAAACCATGGTGTGGTCTACTTAAGAACCAAAGGCCCTTTGGTTCTTAATAAGATGCCCTAAATAAGATGCCCTTATTTGCAAGCCAGCTGGCATGGAGCTCTTAAGCATTTACTCAATCTTTTGCCATTGAAAATACCACAAAATTTTTCTTTCTCTACTTTTTTCCAAGTCCTAAAAGATTGATCCATGGAAACTCAGTATCTCTAATGCAATTGCTTTCTTTCCCACCTCTTTTAATTAATTTTGATATTGATATTGATTTGAGTTTGATATTTACATTCAGTAGGAAGAAAAAGAGAAATAAAAAATATGTTTACTTCTTTCCTTACGTAGTTTTGCCACAGGGGTCAGCTGTGGCAAACACAGGGGTCAGCTTCAAACGTTCAGCAAGGCATTTCCTTAATTTTCAAAAATATGTTTGCATCTCATTATTGACTGCAATCATATATTATATGTAGTTATTTTAAAAGCACTCTTTCATTATGTTTTGTTATTTTATATTGTCATACAAAGATCAAGATATCACTGTGCATGAGACTGTAGAAATTTACCACAAAAAATGACACACGTACATGCACAAATATAAAATACATAAATAAAATGTTTGTTTTTAAAATTATTCAAAATCCTCCACTACAAACACTTTCTGTAATCCTCTAGGAAAGATGTCTTCCTTTCAATCTTTACTGCCTGAAAGCTTCCTGAACATGTGAAGTGAGTAAAGAAGTGTTCAGCTTAGCATTCTAGACAAGAACAAGGCTATATACACTTTTTGCATATAAGTTGAAAGCAAGGTGAGGTGCATTAGAGTATAAATTCTAATGGAATTGTGAAGTTTAAAGCTATTACATCAGGAAAATACCCTGGGTATCTATGGAAGCCTTTATTAATATTCATTAATATTACAGTAGTCTGTGGTCTAAAAGTCCCATCTGGTAATTCAGAGCCTTGTCGTGCAAGGCACTGTACGTGCAGTGCTGTAAAAGCTTCCAGTGGAGACATTTGAGAGGCTACTGGCAACTCTATAGACTACAATAAAAGACAAAATGGGAGAACTGGGATAGGTGCTCGAAAGAAAGAACATTGTGTCATGTGGCCCAACTGTAAAATAGAAAAATTGCATGCAATTATTTCCCAAGCTGAGTGTGATGATGTGAAAGGGAAGAACTAATGATGATGCACTCTGCTTGTTAGAGGTTTTTCCTTCTAGGAGCTCAAGGTTACAAGAAGTGCTCTTCACTTGGATTTTTTTTCCCTTCTACTAGGAATTTGATGGTCACAAATAAATTCTGTACACAGGGAGTTAATAACACTCCAAAGATTTTGTGAAATAATTTTAGTTACTAATGCCAGACGTACAGTCTTGGTAATATTTTTTTTTTCCTGACTTCAAGCATCCTGTATTGATTGATTAATTATTCTACCAATGAACTAACAAATATTGACCTTATAGAGTTGAGCAGCATTTAGCCAAAAGTCAGTAATATACATCGATCACTTAATGGAACATCAAAGCTCAGCATCTCTGACAGTTTTATGTCATTCAGCAAAAATCTGTCTGTGCTTTGATGATACCTTGACCTTTCTCATTAAGCATCCTTGGCAGAAAACTAAAAGCAATAATAAAATTAAAACTGTGGATAATTCTTTGTTATCTGGAGTGAAATAGTCACTACCACAGGATGCTCCCTGCAGATTTACCTACCAGCAAGTGTATTGTTTCTTTTTCCATACTAAAAATACCATTTTCTAGATATATGATTGGCAGCATGATAGACTTACCACACTGTAGCCTTAGGAAAACAATAAGGGGAAAATACTGGTATCTGTACTAAGAAAAAAAAAATAAAAAAATAAAAAAAAAATTAAAAAAAATAAAAATAAAAATAAATAAATAAAAATAAAAAATAAATAAAAATAAAAATAAAAATAAAAATAAAATCCCAACTTCATAATAGGATTGTGAAACCCATAGCCCTCTTAACAGCTGAGGATCTGTCTATGCAGCTGTCACAGAAGCAGTTCAATTCAGCTTTGTCTCTGCAAAAGAGCTATTACTAACAGCCCTGATTGAGTACACAGAATAGAGTTATTACTAATGTCTCTGAACAAGTACAGAGAACACCATTGCTAAGTTTGTTTACCCTGCTTCTAGGGTATGTTTTCCACCTCTAAACCTAACTAATGTATGTTTTCACAACACAGCAAACTTTGGAATCACTTATAACTGCAGCATAGACACACATACAGGGGACTGGTGAAGTGCAGTAGCATCTAAATGGATAAGATTTCTCATATAGCTTCCCATTGCAGAGCAGCAAAGTCTCCAAAGTCTTCATTCTACATTAGTGCCTAGCACCTCAATCCAGCTCATCTCATTTCTTCAGGGTAACCGATTGCCAGTTTTTAAGGTGCTAGAGGATCAATAGCTATCCCAATATTACTATAGTTAGGAATAATACCAAATTCTTGTGCTTGAGTGCAATCTCCATCCATGTCCCAACTTCATATCCACACAAAGGAAATCTGTTTTGCAACCAGCAGCAGATAACAGAAGGAATGATATATTGACAAAGAACACATCAGAGGTACAGTAAGAAGAAGATGGCTATCACCTTCATTATTCTTTAAACCCAGCAAATGGAGTATTTCCTCTCCTTGCAAGTCTAGAAAATCCCCATCTTCCACTTTTCCAAAATAATTCACTTTCATCTCCTTGAATTTATCATTTAAGTACCTAGAGCAAGATGATGTGGAAAGCACCTGGGAACTGAGAACTTAGTTACCTAAGTTACTTGCAAGAATCAGGTGAGAGGTGTTTTCCAAGCTTCGAAACCTATTGCTTCACCAGATTAGTTTGTAGGTAAAACTGGTCTGGCCATCTTTTTCCCTAACTTTCAGAGATGTCTTTTTTATCCCTATCTGATAAATATCAAAATGATGGCTCTTGGTTCTCAGTTGCAGGAAAAATATATGGGTAGGGTCCATATGAGTTACAAGAACTATCCAAGTAACCAAGAAATCCAAAGGAGACAAAGTGAAGGCTTTCACTCCCAAAGCTTGGAAAGGCAGTATAATCACAACAGCAGTGTCTTAGCCCAAATTCAGCCCCAAATTCATGCTACTAGAAGTTCAGGCTGCTACCACAGAGGTGCCTTATATATAATTATTTCATATTTGTAGACATGGTCATTCATAATTTTAATTCTTAACTGTTTCAGTGGGATTTTATGTGAAAACTCCTGTTCTTGGTGAATTTTTTCCTTTTAACTAATATTAATTTGCATCCAGGTTGTTTTTTGGCCTTGAATGACTGCTTTTCACTGATCATCTTCATTCCTCTTTACTAGCTGCATTGATGATGATTTCTTGCTGAATTCTCACTGAAGAAATACTTGGCAAGACTACATTTTTAACTAGTTGCCAACTAAACTAAGTGCATGAGATAAAAAGAGAAAGTGGTGCAATTCATTGTGAATCCAGATTATGCTTTTTATTTAATAGGACCCTTAGCATTTGCTTTCTACACCTGCTAAGGATGTAGCCTGATTTAGGTCACCTAAGAAACCAGATTTTTGAAAGTGCTCAACAGATGGTATGCTCAGTTCTTTTAAAAAAAATCAGTTTTTTATATTACTGGGAACTGAGCTTCTTGACATTCATTGTCTAAACGCAGCCACACATGTTTAGAAAATCTAAGTTTCCTGAGTGGAAGTCATTGGACCTAATATTATTACTATATAGCCATTAAAATTTGCAATTAAATTAACAGTTAATAAAAATCTGAAGTGCTTTAGAAACTTAAATCTGCACTAACCAAATACAGAACAATTTCATTGTTTCCTACATTCTGGCTTAGGGGATAATTACCTCCTGCAAAACCTTTTTTAATGGAAGAAAACCACAGAGAAATTAGATTCATCATAACTGAACCATCTCTCAGCCTTAAAGCAGGATCAACTCTACCTTGGTTCATAATGCATAAATTCTAAGGGTTAAACACACATTAGAAGACAAAATATTTAAAATGACTTAGTTCATTGTCCAAGCCTTCTAAATGTTAAAGAAATGTGATAATGCAATATGAAAAACAAGTGCTGTTCTTATGAAAATTCAGACATATTCTGTGTTCTACTTGCTCAGACTAAAAATTTTGCATTTGATATTCAAATGCACAGTTTGTGGCGATATATAATTCCCCATTTATTTGCTTCTGTTACATTTAAGTAAGTTACCTTATTTAAGACTTTCATCTAAATGATGGCATGGAGCAGAACTCTGAAAAACATATAACCTGACTTCATAAGTTGTCTATAATCTAGAATAATAACCAAGCCATTTCACCACACACAGTATAGATGAAATTGTATGCTATTATCAGTATCTGGAATAAAGGACACTATTTGGCTACTACTCTATAACAGATATTCATGTCTGCACATTCACTCACATACATACACACACACATACACATCCAGCTAAAGAAGAGATACATTATTCAAAAGCACTTCCAAATGATGGAATTATTTTTTACCATTTATGAAATATGCTTTGTGCACAGAACCGTATTGACTAGGGAACCCAATCTAAAATCACTTGTGGGTTGTTTTTTCTTTTTCTTGAGTATTAATTTACTTTTAAATACTCTAGGTGTACCCTCTTTGAAATGGTACATTCTGTTTCTATTTTACTGTATTCAGCAATCAGTGTCGATTACTCTTGGTAACCATAGTAACAAGGCAGCTAACTGTTCTTAAATCTTTATTTGTCCACTACTTTTACAAAATACTGTACAGTTAGGAATGCTTTTCACTAAAGACACAAGAAAAAGCTGGAAGGAAGGAAAGGAAAAATAACCTTTTTTAACTGATAATGTGATGGGAATATGTTCTGTAAAACAAACATTCTCATACATTTAAATAGTCTTTAGGATCACACAGTAACAGCAATTTCACTGTTTTCAGGATCTTCAAAGCTTCAGCACTCTAGTATTGTTCATTTCTTGTCTGTATTTTATTTAAATCTTCCCATTGGACTTTCAGGATCTTTTCTGATATTATCTTGCTTTCTGTAATAGCCTGTTTCTGGACTATCTCCAGTACCTGAATATAATAGCTAAAGAGCCTGGCATGAGCACAGTTCTACTCTAATTCCTTTCTACATCCTCAGAGGCTACTATATGTATATAACAGTATATGACAGTGCAGAATAATTTCAGCTGTATGTATGATTCTCGTGATCTCCAGTCCAGAAATACAGAATCACAGAATCACAGAATTTTCTAGGTTGGAAGAGACCTCAAGGTCATCGAGTCCAACCTCCAACCTAACGCTAACAGCCCTCCACTAAACCATACCCCTAAGCTCTACATCTAAACGTCTTTTGAAGACTTCCAAGGATGGTGACTCCACCACTTCCCTGGGCAGCCTGTTCCAATGCCTCACAACCCTTTCAGTGAAGAAGTTCTTCCTAACATCTAGCCTAAAACTCCCCTGGCTCAACTTAAACCCATTCCCCCTCGTCCTGTCACCAGGCATGTGGGACAACAGGCCAACCCCCACCTCGCTACAGCCTCCCTTGAGGTACCTAAAAAGAGCGATAAGGTCGCCCCTGAGCCTCCTCTTCTCCAGGCTGAACAAGCCCAACTCCCTCAGCCGCTCCTCGTAGGACTTGTTCTCCAGGCCCCTCACCAGCTTCGTCGCCCTTCTCTGCACCAGCTCAAGCACCTCGATGTCCTTCTTGTAGCGAGGGGCCCAAAACTGAACACAGTACTCGAGGTGCGGCCTCACCAGAGCTGAGTACAGGGGGACAATCACCTCCCTAGCCCTGCTGGTCACGCTGTTCCTAATACAAGCCAGGATGCTGTTGGCCTTCTTGGCCACCTGAGCACACTGCTGGCTCATATTCAGCCGACTGTCCACCATCACTCCCAGGTCCTTCTCTGCCTGGCAGCTCTCCAACCATTCCTCTCCCAGCCTGTAGCTCTGCTTGGGGTTATTGCGCCCCAGGTGCAGGACCCGGCACTTGGCCTTGTTAAACTTCATGCAGTTGACCTCAGCCCATCGGTCCAGCCTATCCAGATCCTCCTGCAGAGCTTTCCTACCCTCAAGCAGATCGACACACGCACCTAACTTGGTGTCATCTGCGAACTTACTGAGGGTGCACTCGATGCCCTCGTCCAGATCATCGATGAAGATATTAAAGAGGACCGGCCCCAGCACCGAGCCCTGGGGGACGCCACTAGTGACTGGCCTCCAACTGGACTTGGCTCCACTCACCACGACTCTTTGGGCCCGGCTATCCAGCCAGTTTCTAACCCAACGAAGCGTGCGCCAGTCCAAGCCAAGAGCAGCCAGTTTCTTGAGGAGAATGCTGTGGGAGACGGTGTCAAAAGCCTTGCTGAAGTCAAGGTAGACCACATCCACAGCCTTTCCCTCATCCACCCAGCGCGTCACTCTGTCATAGAAGGAGATCAGGTTCGTCAGGCATGACCTGCCTTTCATAAACCCATGCTGACTGGGCCTGATCGCCTGCTTCCCCTTCAAGTGCTGCATGATGACTCTCAGGAGGATCTGCTCCATGAGCTTTCCTGGCACTGAGGTCAAACTGACAGGCCTGTAGTTTCCTGGGTCAGCCCTCCGGCCCTTCTTGTAGATGGGCGTCACGTTTGCTAGCCGCCAGTCGATTGGGACCTCCCCCGATAGCCAGGACTGTTGATAAATGATGGACAGTGGCTTGGCCAGCTCCTCTGCCAGTTCCCTCAGTACCCTTGGGTGGATCCCATCTGGCCCCATCGACTTGTGCACATCCAAGTGCCGTAGTAGGTCACCAACCAGTTCTTCATGGATAATGAGGGCCACATCCTGCTCCCCATCCCCTTCCACCAGCTCAGGGTACTGGGTATCCAGAGAACATCCGGTATTGCCGCTAAAGACTGAGGCAAAGAAGGCATTGAGCACCTCCGCCTTTTCCTCATCTCTTGTAACTAAGTTTCCCCCCGCATCCAGTAAAGGATGGAGATTCTCCTTAGTCCTCCTTTTTGTGTTGATGTATTTATAGAAACGTTTTTTGTTATCTTTAACGGCAGTAGCCAGATTGAGCTCCAGATGAGCTTTGGCCTTCCTAATTTTGTCCCTGCACAGCCTCGCTACTTCTTTAAAGTCCTCCTTAGTGGCCTGCCCACTTTTCCAAAGATTATAAACCCTCTTTTTCCTCCTAAGATCAAGCCACAATTCTCTGTTGAGCCAGGCCGGTCTTCTTCCCCGCCAGCTCGTCTTTGGGCACGTGGGTACAGACCGTTCCTGCGCCATTAAGACTTCCCTCTTGAAGAGCGCCCAGCCTTCCTGGACCCCTCTGCCCTTCAGAACCGCCTCCCAAGGGACTCCACCAACCAGTGTCCTGAGCAGCTCAAAGTCAGCCCTCCGAAAGTCCAATACAGCGGTTTTACTGGTCCCCTTCCTGGCCTCGCCAAGAATAGTGAACTCCACCATTGCGTGGTCACTCTGCCCTAGACAGCTCCCGACGATCACGTCCTCCACCAGTCCTTCTCTGTTTGTGAAGAGAAGGTCTAGCGGGGCACCTCCCCTGGTAGGCTCACTAACCAGCTGCGTCAGGAAGCTATCTTCCACGCTCTCCAGAAGAAGTATCACTACAGTAAGAAATCTAGGACTTAGGGTGGACAGGGTAAACTAACCTGCAAATAAACTACAAAATGATGTCCAATTAACTCTTAAGACTGCAAAAGTTGTTTTGTTTTGCTAGAATCGTTTAAATCTGTAATGAGTTATCAATAAAAAAAACTTCAGGGAAGGAGAAAAAGTTAATGACCAATTACATGTATCTTTTGTATTTGGAGACATTAGGAATCCCATTTCCTTTTCAAATAAAAAGCAACTAAAATATAAAAATGTTAGATATCCAAAGGATTTTTTAACTTAATTTTTGGGTGAGCTCCTTAGGAATTTTACTATTTCTGATAATACAATAAATCAAGCAAGCTTTGTTGTGATGTGTATGAAATATTTCCTTCCCATAATATTTCATAAAAATATTTACATGCTCATATAGGATGTTTACACACAAGAAAGAGAACACAGTCCAGTATTTTATGAGCATTTTATGATCATTTGTACTTTACTCTTCTTTCTCCTAGACAAGTACTTTTTACCACTGCAACACAAGGTTTTCTTTAACAAATGTTTGGTTTCTTTTCATACAATAAGAAATATTTCCACCTTCCCCCCCCTTTTTTTTTTTTTGAGCAAAACTGTTACTTTATGCACTTGAACCTACAAAATATCAGTTTGCAAGATAAAGGACTGGCAAAAACTAGACTGTATTGAAATTAGGCTTTCAGAATGTAAACTTTTATAAGCTTAAACAGACATTGCTATCCTATGTCTCTAGTAAATCTCACAGTGTACTTTGGATTTGATCAGTAGAAAAAGCTCTTGAAGTTGCAGTTTCTCCATGATATTTTCAAGACTAGTATGAACAAACGTTTTTTACTTTTCCTAATTCAGATAAAATCTCTTTTACTTTAAAGATGGACGTCTCCTCTGTTGGGAAATGTGACCTCTTTCACAGGAGTTTGCTTGGCTCCACCAGCTGAAACATAACTGTCTGACAGCCTTATGTATAACCATATTTTACACATATAACATAGGTAAATGGGAAACTGCACAAAAATGGGGCATACTGTGGGCACAGACTTTAAGATTTGGTCCAAATGATTTTTTTACCCTTTTTCAGATTTGTCTGTATCTTTTTCTATGATTACTAAAAGTAACCTTTAAGACACGGAATGATTCCTTTCTTAGTATAACAAATCTATATTATACACATACTAACAAATTTGAGCATGAAACAATATGTTTCATAAATGGAACAACTGCTGTAATTCTGATTCTGGTGAATCTTTAAATACAATCCAACTCTTTAAAAAGGCATCCAGTTCTTACAAAAACAGACTACATCTCCACTCTTCCAAATCACATTACACTAATTCCTTTCCAAATCCAAGTATAATCATGCCTCTCAGAAGAGTTTTGTTTCATTTTTTTACAGTTAATTTACTATCACCAGATATGTTTTCTCTGTGACATTGTTAATTAAAGAAAAACATATTCTGGCAATACAATTTTTACTTTAAAAGTTTTTGTTTGTTTGTTTTGTTTGTTTTTTGTTTTTTGTTTTTTGTTTTTTTTTGGTTGTTGTTGTTATTTCAAAGTGAAGTATCTATGAAGTTGTCGGGTCTGTTTCTGAGATTACTGTCCTACATTTCATAAACTGAATGGAGTATCAGAGTTTTCCATCTATCAAAAGTGTTCCCTTATGTAATGTTTCAGGGAAAAAAATTAAAACTCCAGCTGGGCTGTAGCTGAACTCTTTTCTATAACTGCAGCTGAGCTAAAGGCATGAAATATAATGGTAAAATGTACATTGGAACAAAGTAATAAGCTACTATAACACTGCCGTTGTCATACCATTACAAGGATTTTATAATGTACAGCTACTGCTTTTCTCAATTGACATCATATAGGGTTCAGCTAATGGAAAGAGACGTGGAACATAATGCACCAACTAGATGTTGGACAGGAAACAGTAAATGGATCATGAATCCAGCCCCCCTAGCTAAAGCAGTCAAAACTCTGAATAGCAGGGAAACTAACATTTTTAGCCATTTTCCCTTCCAGACATAAGCCCCCAAAAAACAGTACTGGAGTGTTTTCATTTTCTGGCTGTCTACCCTATTGTGAAAGCCAGCCAGCCATGCTCAAAAGCATTTGCTTTTAAATGAATCATGGCAATACAATGAAGATGCAACATGCAGATTAAGTTCAAATCAATGACAGAAGCTAGGGCTCACATTAGTATGTTCCAAAGTGCAAAAATTGCTCACAGTCAGAGAAAGTTCATCCAATAATGTGCCATAGGGGGTGAACAGAGAGCAACATGCTGAGTTCAGTGTGATAGCCTTGGTGCTACTGCTGTTCTCTTGAGCAACTTTTGGAATTTAGTAATTCTGTCAGCGCTGATAACATTCTCACCCATACAGGGCAATGACTACTTAAAGCTGTAAATCTCCTGCCACATCTTTTTAGCAGTTTGGCTAGGTTATGGACTGTAATAGTCAGGCTTCAGTTATCAAGTACATGAATAGACCATGATTTACAGCACCACTGTTTTTAGACAGTGTGAAAAAAATCTCACTTAGAAAGAGATAATTGCATAGTTTTCCAAAGGATGGAAGCTAGAGAAGCTTAAAGAGAATTGCATGTATATACCTCGTTTCAATCAAGAATCTGCAGGTTCTTGCAGGACTGGAATTTTTTTTTCCTCTACAAGTTCATCTAATTGCGCACATGAAATGCCAATTTATCTTAACCTCTCCCCACTAGCCAAGAATTTTATATTCATTTCAGACAAGCAACTGCTAGTGCACTATATTGTAATAAAGCAATCTTTCTTTCTTTGCTAAAAACATATACTGCTGCCTGAGAAAGGTGATGAGTACTCATCTGAACCAAGTGTAACTAATACAATTGCAGAAGTACTCAAAAGCCAGTTCTGGGAATGATCCTCAGTCTAAGCTCTATAGTCAAAACTAAAGTTCTTAGTTGATTATTTCCTTTTTTTTTTTCACTAACTTTAATACTACTTTTTTTTTTTTTTTTTAAAAAAAAGGGTGCTTACAACCAGTGTGAAAATAATCCCAATTTCTTCAAATTTAAAATTAAGCACTTTAATGTTAAAAACTCAATAAATTGCTTGATTTTTCAAAGGTGACAAGAATATAAAACATCTGAAAACTGAACTTGTGTCACTCCTGATTTTAACCAAAAACTTTTCAAAATGTGGAAGAGAGTATATGATCTAAATAGAAATAATAATGGCACCATTGGATCCTACTGATTCTCATATATGCTGCACTGGAAGCTATAAACAGAAGCTTTAAACTGTCACTAGAGCTAATTGAGGGGGTATGGCTGTGGGGTAGAATACAATTCTTTTGTTAATAAAGCTCTCTTTGTATAATGTATAAATCTTTGTATAAATCTCTTTGTAGCTAAATAAATCAAAGATAAATAGCACAATTGTTCTTTTAAATAAATATTTTATTTCCCAAGAAGTAAAGCAGACACATTCCAAATAGAAAGAAAGCCCTTTCTTTCAGAAAACTACTGTTTTCCAGTATTTCTGAGTAATTTATTCTGATTCTAAGTATCTGCATTAGACCTTAGCCTCCCAAAGGTGTGTTATACACAGCTTGCTGTATATATTCCATTGTGTATCTGTTTTTTTATTCTTGTGTTAGTAAATTTTACCCCTGCTGAAAACTGAAGTAATTGACTTTTACAGCTTGTAAAAGCTTACACCTTTTTCTTAAGTTATATTCATAGCACATTTTGCAGTCTTTATTTTTCAATGCAGCCTGAAAACAACAGATATACAGGGGTTTTACATTTAATTATTTTAAGAGTTTTTTCACTTTTATTGTTTTGTTCTGCTTTAGAGAACTAAATGAGAACTCCCTTATAAAAATAAATTTCCACATTCTGTCCATTTCTTTATATATTTTTACTAGGTTGAAATGTTGTGCCATTTTGTAGTAATCAATATAAAGAACAAAATCAAACTGCATTTCGTAAAACACAGAGCTCTAACCATTCTTTTAAAATAAAACTATAACGTGACAAATGTGAAGTAAAATATACTGGCTGAGCACTAGCTCTGGTAAAGGAGTCACTTGATAGTGGTTATTCTGTTTCATAGATGAGCCACTGAGGGGCAGCAGTATCTGCTCTCAAATTATGCATCATTAAAAGCAGAAATTTTTACATTTTTATCTGCCATGACAATATACTTGTATTTTATAATTTCATAAATATGAAAGTATATGATATACTTTGAATATTACTTGGAATACTTTTTCTTCATATTTATATTATAAGTAATAATGGGTGGCTTACAGGCTTACATTGCTTGTGTCATATTGCTTGTAAATAAGGTTTGTGAGACAGGGAAGGCTTTAATCCAAAAACAAAACAAAATGAAACAAAATACAACTAGAAATATTTATTAAATTTTGATAAACAGAAGGATGTGATTAAATGGCATATAATTATAATTCCTTTTCTTCATCAAGTTATATTTCTGATTACATCAACACAAATCATGTTTGCTTATGCTCATGCATAAAAATAAACTACCCAGATTGAAAAACAGGATCAATTTGCACAGTTCTCTGCTTACAGGCATATACTTTCTCTTCTTGTATTAACCAAAGTACCTAATATCTTGATCCTAATTAGCTGTTTGTTAGAAAACTGTAACTGCTTCATGAAGACTTTCTTTGTTTTCCTCAGAATTGAATACACTGTGTGCATACTCTCCTGGGATTTAATGATCTCTATGAAAAGTCAGGACATATGGCACTTTATTCTTTCTGTGAGTACTGGCCTAATTTCCCCTTATTAGGAATGCCTTATCAGATTGAGATGGAGTCTAACCTCAGCACTGACAAACACCTGTAAGATAATTTGGAGTCATATTACTAATAAAACTGCAGACAAAGATTTCCTCCCTAGAAAATTAGCATTTCCATCCGTCTCTGAATGAAATGACAGGAGGTAACTCCTCTGCATATCAGATATGCTAGAAAGAAAAACCCTACTGCAGTAAATCTGAAGAAAACCCAGAAGTCACAATTGAGCTAATTGAATCAGGGATGATGTGATCATAAGAGATAAAAACACATTAAACAAATGAGGATATTTTACAATATGCTTTGTGGTTTAAAATTCACCTTTTTCCAACACAAGGTGAACCATGTAGCCTGAATATGGATGTTATGTTAGTAGCAAAGTTTTAGATTTCAAAGTACAATTTAGTTAAGAGGAAACTGCCTTTGAATAAAATAATGGGGAAAAAAATAAAAATAAATAGAAATAGAAATAAATTAAAAATAAAACCTGGTGTATCATTTGCTTTCCTTTTCTTCCCACTTTTTAATTTTTTGTTACCAAATCAACGTAAAAGAAAAAAAATAAATAAAAATTAAAAAACCTCCTTTTGGTAATCTGTGCTTCTGGGGGACTTAAGCCCCCATGCTATTTTCCCTTATTCTTGAGCTAACTGATTTCAAATAACCCATATGCATTTTGTTAAGTTTCCATCAGAATGTACCTACATTTTACTAACTATACGTTCCTTTGTTTTTCAGTACTGTCATAATATGATTATATTTATCCTTTGGTTTTCTGGCCCACACTAGTCTTTCATAAAACTCATACCATGCATTTTAAGGTCCCTAGCCATGTGCTACCATAACAGTTTTCGGAAAAAAAATCAGGAAATTCAGGCACATAGAAGGTGGCATTTTCCCATGCTAGAGAGACATGAAAAATATAAGAAAAATAAAGATACCTATCTCATCACTCAAGAAGTCCAGTGCTTCTTGATCTTCATAATTTTGATGGTTTCATTTCAGAGTGAGAATAATCACTGGAAGATGGACCAAAGTGTCAGCAGGACATAACTGTAGGCAATATCTTGAAGTATCTATAATATTCATACAGGCTGTCCTCACTTTCATTGTCTCAGCAGACTGGTATTTCCTCCTGGTTTCTAAGCCTGGACAAATTATAAGAGTAAGGACAAAATGGGAAAATATTGGCCTTGTAACTATGCTTCTCTGAAAGCATCACCCTAGAGAAACTTGCTTCTTTTTATAGAGGTTGATTTTTAGGTGCTGCTTCTCTTCTTGGAAAAGTTTGGCTATAGGAAGTGGGTTGTTTTATTGTTGTTGTTGTCATTTTTGTTGTTTTGCTTTTAATCAGATGTTTTTCATAATACACATACACTAATTAGTGAGGAATCACTGAGGAATTAAGATGTATAAGAACTACTGGGACACAGACTTATTTACAGTTCCAAATAGTTGCTACATCCTGTTTTAGTACCTGCTTGTGAGGTAAATCCTGAAGGAGGCAACAGTTTCATAAATACCTCATCTTTGCTTTTCACTCTCTTCCTAAGTAGCATCAAAGACTGAAACAGAATTCTGTCTTCTTTACTTCTTATATTTCATGTTGTTCATATATGTTTACAAAGCCCAGCAAACTATGAAACAAAGTAACATTTATTCCTAAAAAGTAAATGCAAAGAAAAATAATAATAATAAAAATATTCAACAGAGAATGGTGTTTCTTGGGCAAAAACATAGCATGATAGTGTTCATTCGCAGAGATAAGAACCTGGATTAATGAGGAAATAAAGAACTTGAGACACAGAATTAAGCCTGTGACTGCCCTTCTACTCTTCTCTCTTGTTATATCATGAATAGCATCTTAGGGAAAAAGAAAAAGAAAAAAAAAAAAAAAAGAAGAAAAAAAAAAAGTACCAGAATTTCTCAATATCATTATATTAATTGTTAGGTAGAAGAAGTAACTACAGTAAGGATTTCTTTTACCCTTTAGTTATGCAAATTAATGATAGTTAAAATATATAAAAACTATAATAGAACCATTGTGAAATTAGAGTTTAATTACATGGCAATGGGCATCAGCGGAACACACTTGCCCTTACAGGATTTATTAACAAGTCCTTCTCTTAATTTGCACAGGTCTCCAGTTCTGCATGTGTGTCCATACTCAGTCTAGTGAATGAAGGAAGTTAGTTTATTCAGTAACTGATGGTGCAGTTCATATGCATTTTATTTGCTCTGTGCTTCATAACAATGAAAAGGATAGAGAGATAGTCCGGGAAAGACAGCAATCGAGAGAAGGCTAATATCACTGCCATCTTCTGCATAGCCCGTATTAGATCTCAAAATATCCCAGGAAAAAACTTCTGGAATAAGAGGGAGATCAAATGCAGTCTCCTGACGAGTTGCCTGCCTTGCTGTTTCTAAACAAGAGCAGTACCGTTTCTAAAACAATGTGCTTTCAGAGTTCTTGAAACTTCCCATCATCTACAAATATAACTGTCTTTACAGAATGACAGAATATAAGCTATTCTGTCTTTAATCCTGCCTCTGGCCCAGTGACACTTGTGGGGAGCTTGTCTACACCTACAGATTTTTATGCTAGAAAAGTATCAGCATCAGTACTGTGTCGATCTGACAAATCTCCCTTTAATTTTTACTCATAGTTGGATAAAGTTGAGGTACAGACTGACCTTGTACATTTGACAGATAGCTATGCATCAGCAGAACAAAAATATGATGTTAGGGACTAATGATGCAGTAAAGCAAATCTGACTGAATTCACAGTACCATCAGGGTATTATAGTTTATTCTACATTTTCATCAAGCATCTCCACCAGAATTGTACCAGTTTATTCTGAAGAATACATACTAATTCTCCCATGAAAATGTACAAACCAATTTCTTTTTGCCACAACAATCTTCCATCTCTTCAGTCTTGAAACTTTCTACAGAGATTTAAAAGCAAAATAACATACTGAATGTTCTTCATAATGCCTTTGAGGAACATTTCTGGTGAAGGGAAGATAGGACTGAGAGGAAGGAATACAAACAACACTTCCTCTGAAACTGTTTAAGTTATCTTTACTGTTGCTTATGCTGTCCCAGGAGTATCTAAGACACATGTATCCACCATTCACCAGGAAAGAGTACTCAGAATAAAGTTTGACTGCCTGCATTGCAAGACTGTAGTGCAAGTCTTCTCTTCCTCCATCTCCCCACCCCAGAATAAAGATGAAAGAATTAAAATTAAGACTGAGGGAAAACACTGGAAAAATCCACCTATATAAAATACCTGAACACAATTTAGTTAACTGAGCTGAGAAATCAGCCAGTGGTGGAAGTCAAGAAAGCATACGGAGAACTTCAGGTTCAGGCAGAATAACATTACACAGCAGATAAACTGAAGCAGCTCTCAGCATTACAGGTCGGTGACACTGTGTGCGTAAAAGACCTTCTCTGGCACAGACAGAGACAAACAATTTGAGAGTATAAGCACACATTTAGAGCAAAAAGAGCACACTAACTAAATCAGGGGTGCTCTAACTGTTCCCATGATGCAAGGGGCGATACAGAAATAAAATGTTAATGAGCTATTTACAGGTAGACTAAGATGTAATATTCTATACTACTTAAAATAAATTACAATATTTTAACTCAGCATGTTCCTTCTACATTATTCAGGATTGCAATATATTAATATGGGACTGTGGTCTGAAATCATTTACTGGCTGTAGTTTTCAGGTGAAGTTATCTTTGATTTCAGTGGGACAGAGAAAGGACTGATATTCTTACCTCTTATTGACTTCCACTTTCTTTTCTGTGCCAAAATAAGACTTCAGAATCTGGTTTATTAAAACTGTTTTACTAATGCACAGGAATGTGCTAGAAGCTCAGAGCAAGAATTATAGTATGAAATTATAAGGTTTATGTTATAGAAGAGGTCAGACTAAATGATTGTAATGGTCCCTTCAGGGTGTTATAATCTATGAATAATTGTTGTATTCATCATACCATATACTGTTATTTTACCTAGTCATCATCATATTTCTAGTAGAAGCTAGCACCTGAGATTTCATTGGAAATCAAATTCCCTTTCACTCTTTTTATGTAACTAGATAATACACAATGGAAGAAAAATTTCTTCCCAACTCTTGTTGATACTATATATTCATAGTATCATACTATGAATGAAAGTAAGAAAATGTTCGTCGTTTCGCTGATATTATGTTTTAACATAATAAAAATTTATTATTAAAGTATTGTTTTTCATAAGTTATTAACACATAGAGCTGGATCCAGTAAACATTTTGTTGATACTAGTGATGTATCCAACCAAACCTTAACTGGAACTACTGTGACAGAGAAATTATTTTTACAGCAAGTTTGCAAGAAAGTTTATCCACACTTTATACAACCTTTCCATATACTCACAGTAGCACACAGCTGCACAGAAATGGCAGCCTGAATCTAAAGGGTATTTTCTCTGGTGTCTCACAGTGTCAGGAAAGCTTATATCAAGTAAAAATGCACAATTTCACTGTTAACATTTGTGCTCAGGGACTTTTTTCTGTTTCACTTTTTTTTCACAGAATCACAGAGTAACAGAATTTCTAGGTTGGAAGAGACCTCAAGATCATCGAGTCCAACCTCTGACCTAACACTAAGTCCTCCACTAAACCATATCCCTAAGCTCTACATCTAAACGTCTTTTAAAGACCTTCAGGGATGGTGACTCAACCACTTCACTGGGCAGCCCGTTCCAATGCCTAACAACCCTTTCGGTAAAGAAGTTCCTCCTAACATCCAACCTAAAACTCCCCTGGTGCAACTTTAGCCCATTCCCCCTCGTCCTGTCACCAGGCATGTGGGAGAATAGACCAACCCCCACCTCACTACAGCCTCCTTTAAGGTACCTGTAGAGAGCAATAAGATCGCCCCCGAGCCTCCTTTTCTCCAGGCTGAACAAGCCCAGCTCCCTCAGCCGCTCCTCACAGGACTTGTTCTCTAGACCCCTCACCAGCTTCATCGCCCTTCTCTGGACTCACTCAAACTCACCCATGTCCTTCTTGTAGTGAAACTGAACACAGTACTCGAGGTGCGGCCTCACCAGAGCCGAGTACAGGGGGACAATCACTTCCCTAGCCCTGCTGGCCACACTGTTTCTGATACAAGCCAGGATGCCGTTGGCCTTCTTGGCCACCTGAGCACACTGCTGGCTCATATTCAGCCGACTATCCACCATCACTCCCAGGTCCTTCTCTGCCTGGCAGCTCTCCAACCATTCCTCTCCCAGCCTGTAGCTCTGCTTGGGGTTATTGTGCCCCTGGTGCAGGACCCGGCACTTGGCCTTGTTAAACTTCATGCAGTTGACTTCAGCCCATCGGTGCAGCCTATCCAGATCCTACTGAAGAGCCTTCCTACCCTCAAGCAGATCGACACACGCGCATAGCTTGGTGTCATCTGCGAACTTACTGAGAGTGCACTCAATGCCCTCATCCAGATCATCGATGAAGATATTAAAGAGGACTGGCCCCAGCACCGAGCCCTGGGGAACGCCACTAGTGACTGGCCTCCAACTGGACTTGACTCCATTTACCACGACTCTTTGGGCCCAGCTATCCAGCCAGTTTCTAACCCAACAAAGTGTATGCCAGTCCAAGCCAAGAGCAGCCAGTTTCTTGAGGAGAATGCTGTGGGAAACAGTGTCAAAAGCCTTGCTGAAGTCAAGGTAGACCACATCCACAGCCTTTCCCTCGTCCACCCAGCGCGTCACTTTGTCATAGAAGGAGATCAGGTTCGTCAAGCAGGACCTGCCTTTCATAAACCCATGCTGACTGGACCTGATCACCTGCTTGCCCTGCAAGTGCTGCATGATGACTCTCAAGATAATCTGCTCCATGAACTTTCCTGGCACTGAGGTCAAACTGACAGGACTTTAGTTTCCCGGGTCTGCCCTCCGGCCCTTCTTGTAGATGGGCGTCACATTTGCTAGCCACCAGTCAACTGGGACCTCCCACGATAGCCAGGACTGTTGATAAATGATGGAAAGCGGCTTGGCCAGCTCCTCCACCAGTTCTCTCAGTACCCTCAGGTGGATCCCATCTGGCCCCATCGACTTGTGCACATCCAAGTGCCGTAGCAGGTCGCCAACCATTTATTCATGGATAGTGAGAGCCACATTCTGCTCCCCATCCCCTTCCACCAGCTCAGGGTACTGGGTATCCAGAGAACAACCAGTATTGCCGTTAAAGACTGAGGCAAAGAAGGCAAAGAAGGCAAAGAAGGCATTAAGAACCTCTCCAGGGTTTTCCCTCTCCAGTGTTGCAATTCTACAATTTTACAACCTCAGGATGAAGTATTGAAGAGCCACTTGATGACATGATTTTTAGAATTTACAAAAATACAAACCTAGCAGTGATAAAGTGAGCTCCATGTCCATAAAATGAGCTAGGACAAAGCATGGAGTAAACTACTAAACTAGCCAGTGAAACAAGGAAAGATGGTCACCCAGATTAGATATGACTTCTTCAGCCCAGCTTCGTCTGTTCCTTCAAGGTAAATTCAGGACGGGTGATCAGCTGTGAAAAGCTCTTAGTTAATTTGTCAGCCTGTGTCAACCTCAGCGATCAAAAAGGTAAGAACCCAGAAATTTTGTTCAGGTAATGCAATCCCAAACATCAGTGCAGAAGTTCCTTTTTTTTTTTTTTTTTTTTTTTTTTTTTCTGCATAGAGCCTTCTTATCTTACCTAATCTGCAGAAAATGCTACTGGTGTGTGAGGGAAAATCAGTCCATTCTCTATAGTACAGAAGAAACATACACCATATGTTTTCTTTTAGAAACACTGTTTTTGTTATTATTTGTTTTCATATTTCTCTTAATGTCATTAATGTCATATTATTCAGAATAAAAGTGGTCTCCTTACATCTAGCTTGCAAACTTCAAGTATATTTCAAATCACTGCATTCACTTCTCTACCTTTTTTTTTTTTTTTTTTGATCCACTGAAAAATCAGTGATCTAGAAACCACAGCTAAACACAGCTATCAGGTGTAAGGAAATGTAATTGGACTGACACATACACACAAAAGGGGTTGGAACATAGGGATAAAATGGGGGCAGACATCTGGACAGGGAGAGGCATTTTGTTCTTATAAAAACCTATGACCTTATGTCACACTAACAGATCCCTGATGCATGAAGTTTGGTGACTGACTGCTAATTTTTAAAGCACATGTTTATAATTATAACAGGGAAAGTGCTTCAATTCTACAGAATTTGCAGAGGATCACCAGCAGCCAACTACAAGAATTCACAGAGTTACATGATCCCTCAATACATTTCTGTTGTTTACTGTGAACCTCCAAATGTAGAGTAAGGGACTCTAACCACTCCTTTTCTTTGTAGAAATTAAGAGGGGGATTAAGACAAAAAGAAAGTATCATTGGAAAATGTATGTATAAACCTGTATTTCATTAATCTTTAATTATATATACACTTCTCCCATGACATACATGAGATTATAATTTCTAATATTTATTTTTTTTCCTAAAGACTTCTGAAACTAAACATTTATCTGTGGATGTCTATTATAGTAAAATGTCTCATTTTCTCCAAAAGCCTATTAAGAAGTGTTAAATTACTACAATTTAAATAGACAGATTTGACAGTCTCTCTTTTTTTTTCCCTTGGACTATACAATACAAGCAAAACTCATCCATCTAAAAAAATAATTATGAGTGTGTGTGCATCATTTCTCTATCTCAAGCATATTCTGAGAGTGATTTAATGTCTTTTTTTGAATTTATGTTATATAAACTTGTTGTGAATCTTTATAATTAATTTTATATTTGGGGAAAAAAAAAAAAAAAAAAAAAAAAAAAACACAGTACACAGTATTTCTCCATATAAACACACGTATCGGAACATACATATATTCACACAAATATGTACACAGTCACGTAGATGAAATCTGTATTTCCTTTTCAGAACTCAGAAGTACAAGTTTACTAAAAGCAAACATCTTTAAAGGTAATTTAATAGTGCTGTATGAAATTTTGATATTAATAAATTATTTCAAACTAGGCTACCGTAAACTGTATTTTAGCATGAAAAGCTGCCTACCAATATTCTAGAAGGCATCAAATGGAAACACCTATTCTTTGCAGTAGCAGGAGAAATAATTCTGAATTCCAATGCAGAGACTGAACTAGACCAATTCATTGCACAGCACCTTCAAAATGATTCCCTCTTAACAAGCATGTACAATGAGTCATTGACCTGATCATCTTAGAAATCCATATGTGCTAATGGAGAAAGATGACAGGGATATATCTGGGGAAGTGAAAGAGATGGCCAAGAAAGCACAGCTGCATGAAATATGTATTAACGAGTACTGGTCTCTTCTGGAAACCACAGAATTAGTGCAGTTTCTTTCCACTTCCAGCCCAGCATTCTAGCAGAGCTGCCAAAGCCAAAAAGAACAGTAGGATGACAGCAAGGCTGACTGGAAAGGAGGAAGACAGTTAAAATAAAAAGGGTTTTCTCTCCCTGAGAGGTAAATTTATGGAGTGCAGAACCTGCTGGTAGGGTCATCAAACGATGAAGGAAATTTGGGGAGCCAATAGCACCTCTTCTCCCAAAAGGAAGATAGGGAAAGTTTTCCATTTCCTCCCCAGTAAACAATGTCCAGAATTGTTGATTTTCTGGGCTGCATACTGGAACCAAGATTTGGCAAAAATAATTTTGGAGAGGAAAACGTTGGCATTAAGGTCTGGAATAAAGACAGCCAGGTGTTGGATGGAGTACCTCAGGAAAATGAACTGGAACAAGCTGAGTTTGGAGAGAATGGCTGCATCATAACTAATAATGCTGATGAAGACTCAGGGACAGAATGTGTGGCAGACTGTTGTAAATAGATTTTACACAACTTTAGTTTACAAGCAATTCAACATTATTAATACTTTTATGGTAAATCACAAGATTAGATTGTATGATTCTTAACAGTACTTCAGTACTTAATCACTAGCCAATTTAACCTAGTGATTCTACAGAAGTTACTGCAATTGAAACAGCACTTTTTTTAAAGAATCAAGAATGGCAAGGTTCACACAAAACTTTCAGCAGGATATTGGGCGTTTCAAAACTTAGAAGCATGCTTACAAACTTCCCCCCTCTTGGTGAATTCCTCACCCTTCTCATTCATTAGCACAGACAGCAGGCAAAGTTTGAACCTCAAGGTGTCTGGCCTGAGAGGCATCCCAACTAAGAGAGAACCCTGAGAGATGTCCCAGCTCAGGGGGAGATCAAGGGTCACAGCCCACTGCAACATTATTAAAATAGGGCCACTGTTTATAGAGCCATGAGAGAATTGACTGTTAGTACTTTTCCATTCTGGCTATGGTTCAGACAAGGCAATTTTGATTTTTTAATTTTTTTTCACCAAATGTGCCATTCCCATACCTTCCAGAATGTACAGTTAGTTCTATTACTTTCCAGAATGGGCTATGCAGCATCCAAGATGCAATTAGGGAGTGGCTGCTTGTACTTGTACTGGGTCTGGCTGGAATGTTAACTTTCCCGGCAGCAGCCCATACAGTGCCGTACTCTGTACTTGTAGCTGGAACAGCAGTGTTATCACACCAGTGTTGTGTCTACTGCTGAGCAGCAGTGGAACAGCATTGGGCCTTTCTCTAACCCTCCTAGGGGGTGGGCAAAAAGTGAGGAGAGAAACATCACTAGGGCAGCTGACCTAAACCAATCAAAGGGATATTCCATACCATGTGGTGTCACACTCAGCAATAAAAGGTGGAAACAGGAAGAAGGGGGGTGGGGTGAGCTCTCGTTGGGAAAACGTTGGTCCTCCTCTCGAACACCGGCTGCGTGTGTTGAGGCCTTGCTTCAAGGACGTGGTCAATCATCACTCATTTGTGGGAAGTAGAGAGTAATTTCTTTCCTCTGCACTTCCATATAGCCTTCATATATTTTGTTTGTTTGTTTTCCTCCCTTCTTTTTATTTTTTTCCCTTTTCCCCTCCCTTTTCCTCTTTCCCTTTTTATTTCCTTTTAGTTAAATTGTTTAGTTCATGGTAGTCTTTATTTAATTGTTATTATTTCCCTTTAATTAAATTATCCTTATCTCAACCCGTGAGTTGTTCTTTGCTTTACATCTCCCCCTCCTCATCTAAAGGAGGGGGAGTGAGAGAGCGGTTGTGGGGTTTAGCTGCCCAGCACGGTAAAACCACCACATTACTCACTCATTAAGACTGTTGCCCATTGACAATAGAGGACTGGTGTAACATTGATTAATCTTCATCCATAGCTCAGCTGGGGAAACAGCTACTTCACCACATGGACAGACCTCTTGACTGCTCCATGGGGGCGTCCTGCTCTGAATACGCCGTGTTAGAGGTTGTAAACCTCTGCATAGAAAAAGAACTTGTGACAATGCTCAGGGAGGCTGTAGCCCTAAAGACAAGCAGGAGAAAATCTGCATAACTAAATTAACCACCATAAGACAGGTGATTACTTTCTGTAGAGGAATGGAGGCAAAATCTTCATTCATCAGGAGGAAGGGCAAATTGCCTGAAACAAATTGAGTAAGACGTAGGACTTATGGCAAGTTGCCATAAGGCTTCTGTAACTTATACAGTAGTTCTTTTCCCAAACATCAGTGTGAGAAGGTACTGTGTTTTCGTACTAAGGAGTACTAGTTGGGTTTTGGCCTGGAAGCAGGGTCTGGCCAAAAATAAGACACTAACGCAACAATGGAAAATTATTGCTTGTTAAGCAGTCATGTTGTCATGACTAAGATTTTAAAGAGATTTTTGGATTCTATAATGTGATTTAGAAAACATGGCAAATGCTAACTTATTTTTTATCTTTTATATATATGGGCGGAGGGTCTCCTTTTCTTAATATTTTTTATTTCATTCTGTACTGCCAAGCCAAGGACTGAAAAACAGATCTGTAACAAATTGTGTAGCACTGTAAGGTTGAATCTGCAAACTTTATTCTAGAAGCCCTTACTGCATGCATAAATCATTTTTTTCTTCTAAAAATATATATATATAAAAAAAATAAAAGCTTCATTTACAAAAGTTACATTTAACAAAATTCTGCAAAGCAGGATTTGGAGGAGAATTCATCTGCTAAATAAATAAAGAAATAAATATTTAAAAATAAAAAATACAAAGTACATTTTAATGACTAATGCTGCATGGACCATAGGTATTCTTTGAGGTAAAAAAGTAGATCATTTTTAATAGTAATATTAGAATCATAGAATCATAGAATATCCTGAGTTGGAAGGGACCCTTAAGGATCATCAAGTCCAACTCTTGACACCGCACAGGTCTACCCATATATTAAATGATCATACTTTAAATATAAATTCAAATAAAATTTAAAATCATACTCTATGGTAATAATGCAGAATTCTGATATTTGAAATCTAGATACTGGAAGTGTGTGCATAGAAAATAAATAAATAAAATAAAATAATAAAAAAATAATAAAAAATAAAAAAAATAAGAATGAAGTCCAATTTAAAATAAACTTAATATTCAAGAAAATTGAAGTTGTACCATTATATCTGATAATAAAAAAGTTCATGAGAATTTTTCCTTACTTATAATTCCTAGTTAGCAAGTCAATGAGAAGGGTAAAAATACATAATATGAGACGGTATACTCATGTCATGTACTAAACACAGTGGAAGGAGCAGTGTGTAGAATTGTTCAGATTGTCCTTGAAAGCTTTCCAGATTCAGCTATTTTTTTCCAATTAATTAGAAT
Organism: Aythya fuligula; assembly: GCF_009819795.1. Classification (NCBI taxonomy): domain Eukaryota; kingdom Metazoa; phylum Chordata; class Aves; order Anseriformes; family Anatidae; genus Aythya; species Aythya fuligula. Next base: position 17,884,468 of record NC_045593.1, read on the forward strand.
GTTTTGATAAAATACAAATAGGCTTCTGTAACTTATATAGAATGAGTCAAACTTGAACTCAGATGTTTGTGCAGCATTTTAGATGATCCTGGTTGTTGTATCACAGTGGCAGCACCAGTCAAAGCAGAAGTGCTAGCAGAGACAGAAGTGGAGATTAGGATGGACCTAGAGGTGACCTTGAACATAGAGGCTTTGGTCAGCCAAGCACTTCTGACACTCCATCTTTGATAAAGAGCTTCTCTAAAAGTACAAGGCTCTCTTTCAATAGTCTCTGTCAGGAGAAATTTTGAACCCATGTTTTTAGCAGTTACATTTGCTAAATTATTCATTTTGAAGTATTACTTAAAAAATTAAAAAAGTTTTACTGTCTTTGTCCCAACAATCAATATTCCACTTATTTCAGTTACCAGTTTCAGTTATCTATTTCCTATTGTATAATAACTAGCAGTGCTCTTATCTTTACTTAATTACCTTCAATTTCTAACGTTTAATTCCTGCATTAGGCCAGCGTAAGCCACATGCTGTCTGTAAACACGATGAGTCTGTTGTGAAATGTTCATATTCAAATGCACACTGTTGATGACTACGAAAGCTATGGGTAATCAAGGCTGTAAAACTGTCACTCTGACATACAAGTAGTGCTTGGCACCACATTAGTACAAGCGCAAACATGAGAGTAGAAAACTTGAAGACAAGTATTGTGAAGAAACAACCAAATAATTCTAAACACAAATTGGAGAACTCCAGTTAGTTTAGGGCTGTTAAACCCTGCAGCTGCAGATACCAACTTGAATTCACTACAGATGATGAAAAAAAATATATCATTCTATGATAAACCATTTATCTGTTAAGAATCACTGTCAAAATTGATACTGCTAGATAATTATCTCATCAGAATGAGAAAGCATCTCAGTTGCTTGGATAGATACAGGTTGGATAGATACTGAAAGGTATTTTGTATCTGAAAATCTTTGCAAATGGAAGGAGTAAATTCGATAGGATGATACTCATGAGTTCTCTTCATTTTTGACATATATACCTGGGCTGGAAGAATTTTGCTTTTTTCTCACTTTTTTTGCTTGAGATAACTTCTAGCTTGTTCTACCAATGCTGCTAGTTTTCAAAGATATGGGTAAGTACCCAGATCCCAAAATGCTCAACAAACTAGTGTGACTTTTATTAGGGTTTCAGCAGTATAGATAGAGTAGGGGTAACTGAACAGGCCAGCTCAGACCTTTTAAATGCCACTTAACCACAGTAATACATTTCTAATGTGAAGTCATGTTCAGTGGCTGAATGAACCATACAGTGCATCCTCTGTTAAACAGAGAAAACTGAGACCTCTGCAGTAAAAATCTGTTGTTCTCCATCATGCTGCTGTATTTAATTGCATGTCTTCCGCAAAAGAGATGATTTTATACATCATGACAGCCATGAAATAGTAATACCCACTGAATCAAGTTGTTAGAGCTGAAGTTTTATGATACCACAAGGTAAATGTAACAAGGTAAATTGCTGAGAAAGACAGAATTACTGGGACCTAATAAAAAGCTGTAAAGTCAACATACCTCTGACTACTATGGCCTTTAAGGGCATTGTTCAATCTTACTTTATTTTCTAGCATCTTTCTGTTGTTTTGTAAATTTGCATGGGACTATTTGCTGCCCATCCAGATGCATAACAGAGTATCAAAGCAAGGTAATACAAAGTATCTCAAGTATCTCCGAAATACTGAATAAACAAAAAGATTAATTAGAGAAAAATATCCATATTCCTATTTGTCATGTTTTACACACTTTACAAGAAGAAATTTCCATTGAGTAAATGACAAAATGGCCATGATAAAGAGTAGACCTCAACTGATTTTACTGATCTCTGTGTGACCAAAGGTCAATTTTATTATATTTTTTGTGAGATCGTCAATTATTTATCATCAATTTTAGTAAAATCTTGGATGACAGTGTGCTCATATTGTTCTTTGTTCCAAATTAGTGGTCCCTTAGCAATTCTGGAAGTGAAAGAAATGGCAGCAGCTATGACTCATTTTGCATTTGCATTTCTGTAGACAAAAAGAAGAAATATTCATCAAACATTCTTTACCCAATTTTTGATTTACCTGAGAAGAGGCATGAAAATATCTGGGCTTTTAACAAAAAATGCCAATATGTTTTGAAGACTACACAGCACTCATACAATTCCCTGAAGTATTGATATTGATATAAAACATTGAGGAAAGTGCATGGAAAGACTCGTCACTGAAGTATTTCAAATAAATTTTCTGCAGTGACTCGGTTTTGACTGACTGACGACTCAATAAATTAACAGATATCTAGAGAACAAGAAATAGACAAAAGTCAAAGCAGGTCCATTCTCAAAAAAAGATTCCTACATGAACATGTAGGAGCATGAATTTCTTCAGTACATGACACTTCCACCTTAATAATCACCTGAACTAATAAAATTATACTTTTTGTGTCTCTTTATTTAGGCAGTGATATTGTAGGTTGACAGTCATACTGTGATCAATCCTTTACCTAAATTATCTCAGATCTTACAATCCAATGATCTGGTGGTCTTCTTGTCTCTGCACAACTGTTTGAGAAAGGTACTTTATTATCACCAAATGTTTTCTTAGGTTGTCCTAAGACTCCAAGTGTACTTAAGTGATACTGGTGTTTACAGAGTAGTTGCATCCCTAAGACAGCTGCAAAGGAGTGACAGGACAGATCAAAGCTCTGTGGAAGTTCTTCAGGTAATGTTTCTAATCACAGCCTATTAAAAGAAACAAAATCCTGCCTGACTCACGGAGTAAGTGACCTGTAAATGATGCTACCTTGTGAACTCTATGGACAGATTCCTGTTTGCCACACACCTTTTGCTTCAGAAAATTTAGGTCAAATAGCTTTTCAATTTTTTTCTAGCAGATTAAATTGGGTCATGTTCCCAGAGAAGTGGGTCATTTTTCCCTATAAACAGTTTCATGCCTGCACATCTTTAGTTCAAAGGCTCTATTGTTTGTACTCAAAACTGCACAATTCTTTTGCTTAGCCAAGAGGCAGTGATTTTTTTTTTTTTTCCAAAGGGCAGTCTTTAGCCTGACCCAGTAAGACACATGATGTTTTTCAGTACATGACAGTGAAAAGTGTCCCTTTTCTGTCTTTCCATGAAAACACTGACTGGGGACAAAACCCTTAGCCAGTATTGATTGATTTGCTCCACTGACTTCAACAGAGCTGTTCTGACTTGTATCATGTGGGAATCCATGCTAAAAAAGATCAGTGTCCAGTGCCTAAGCATAGAAAAGTTTGTGCTGATTTTCTAACACACCAGCAAAGATTTTTCTCACATTTATTTAAGTGAAAACAAGGACTTTCACGAGGAGAATGTGATGCAACTTTTTGACATAGCATTTTATCTATAAAGGTTCAAGACAATCCAATGCTTCAGCAGTCAAGGAATACTTGATTTTCAAATGGTTCAGTTAATTGTTATAGCAAAACAAAATCTAACAATGATATCTTTTCTCCTAGTTTTCTTTTCAATTTTAGACTTACCAATGTTGATATAATTTGTCATCAAGAATGAAAACATGAGAAGATCCATATTGCTTAGATCATTGTCCAAGAATTGTACATTTGTCTAATGTCTACAAATACAGCCAGTCATTTCATGTTTGCATAGTGAATATTAAGTGAGATCGTTCATGGGTCATTTTCTCCCAAACTTTTGTCTTATTTTTCTTTCCTCTAGTTCATAATTTTCATAATGCCTACATAATTCCTACAACAATTCTTTTTTTAATGTGTTGCCAGTCCCATTAAAAATATATATTATATTATATTATATTATATTATATTATATTATATTATATTATATTATATTATATTATATTATATTATATTATATTATATTATATTATATTATAATATTTATAATATATATTATAAATAATTATATATTTATATATAATATATATTATAAATAAATTACAAATATATTATATAAATATATTATATATTATAAGTATATAATATATATATTATTATATATTATAAATATTATAATATAATATAATATAATATAATATAATATAATATAACATAACATAACATAATATAATATAATATAATATAATATTTTTTAAATGGGATTTAAGCATTCTTTTTAATTTCACAATTCTCTTGCTCTCAAAATGAAATTACGTGCACGTGCCTAGTAAAACCCAAAACATCTGCTGCCTTTACCAGTTTAATTCTTCTCAATAGTGTTTCTTCACTGTCCAAAAACAGAGTTCACATTAAATTTAAACAAATCTAGAGTTCATTACTATTTCAAATTTCAACAAAGAGAGGTAAATTAAACATTTGTAAATGACATCAGTTATTGAACATGTGATTTTTCCATCATATAAATAAAATTTATTAATTTTTATTTTGTGGAAGAAATATGCCCACATTTATGACCTAGATAAAGATAAGATAAAAAAGATGAAAGATAAACAGAAAAAAAGATAATATCTATCTCCTAAGATGAAAAAAAAAAAAAAAAAAGTAAATTTCATCTTCTTTTCTATCTATAAAGCAAGTACTTTACATGTTTCAAGAAATACTATATTTTAAGAATAACAGCAACAGATGTAAATGTTATTCTTACTTTTTTGTGACAAATTTTGTCTAGTTTCTGTATGGGGTATTTGTCTAGTTTTAATATTTTATTTTATTTTTAATATTGGGTATAATTTCTCCATTTATTACATTTAGTACATTGAGTACAGAAAGTACTTCAGATCTTCTCTATTTTTTGGAACCAAGCTGTTGAAAAGAGATACCAACATCTGTTGGTTTGGAAAGTCCTTCCAATACATCCTAGGACTTTCCAGCTTCAGAGATATTTCAAGAGATTTTCAAGAGAAACAAAAATGATAGACAGATTTTCCAGCATTTTTAGGTTTTCTGAGATTTTAGAATAGATGTCTTGGTATTTTTGGCCACATAACAATATAAAATCTCAATTATTGGCAAGGTTTTCTAAATTAATTTGGAAAAAAAGCTTTCAGCAACTGTGCTGTCTCTTGAGTGACTTTGCTCCTTTAAGCATTTGCCTAAATACTGTAATGAAAAAGAACAAAATAATTAATATCAGTGAACCTCTACTTCTGAAGTGCTTTTGAAGATAAACAAAACCAAAAGTAATTTTATTCTATGTCAAAAGAAGGCCATAGGAAAATAATAAAATATCCAGTTTAACTTTAAATGAGTAAATGAGTGTTTTTCAGATTGGTTTTATGATACCGATAATATTTATTACATGTAGTTTAATATAATATTACATGTAGTTTGTGTGGTTTAGATTCAATGGGAGTAATTTTCAGAGGAACACAGATTCCACATGTTCTGCAGAGATCTGTATTTTGAGGTCTCAGAGGATCATCCACTAATGCAGACTATGGCAACTGTGTTCCAAATAAGGAACACAGAAGATATAAGGTACTTGGCAAATGTTCTTCATGACATACTTTCAATTGTTTAATTTGAAAGCACGGTTCTGTATTAGCACAGAATGGATTTTGCTGCAGTTTTCTCATAATAGCATTAGATGTTCCTATATAGTGGCTAGATTATACAGTAGATAAATATATAAACTAAAGTTAGTTTAGTATAAACTAAATAAAATGAAGAATCATAAATTCATAGAATATCCACATTGGAAGAGACCCACAATGATCATCAAGTCCATTTCTTGGAAACCAGAGCTTATTCCAAAAGTATGCAAATTTGTCTTTTTACCCAAAAAACACTTCAAGTTATATAAACTTGTTGGAGATAAGCGTAGCACTAAAGGGATGGTTAGTATTATTAGCTAAAACAAATAAATAAAAACTTGTGCATAATAATGATGGAGAAGGAAGCTACGCAATCCTAAAAGCTAGAACTAGATTGCTTTCCAAAATTAGGGGCTGTAGTCACATATTCACATAGCTAACAACCAGCAGATTGAAAGGGCATTGATATGAAGATACAAGCTCTTCAACTGGATGCAGTGAAACAGAATGTGCATCAAAATGAGAAACTAAGATTCATCAAAGATATATATGTATGTTTGTGCTGGTGATTTATCAAAAAAAAAAAAAAGAAAGAAAAAAGAAAGAGAAGTTGAGACTCTCTCCATGACATAAGCAGATATAAATGAAAAAACAAAACAAAACAAAACAAAAAAACGTAGTGAGAGTGACAAGAGATTAAAAGAAGAACTGAAATTGGGTTACATATGACACTTTAAAAAGCAGCTCTTGTAATTCATTGTAAAAGGTGGATAATGTGCAATAGGAATTAATGGGTACGGCATTACATACGCAAACAGATATATGATGACTGTTTTTCCTTGTCCTTTCAAAACTGAAACAAGAAAGGTAATTATCAAAGTAGTCTCAGGATATGAGAAAATGAAAAGGAATAAAAAGTAGAAGAATTGCATTAAAAAAAAAAATCAACAAAGCAAGAGGAGACTGAGAAATCAAAGGAGTAGACTGGGATGAACTCATAAATGGAATAGAAATTTTAAAAGGTAAAGGACAAAAATACTGATGGCAACCTAAGAAACTGAAGAGCTATTTTGCTATTTTCAGAACATATGTAATTCTGAAAAAGTTCTATGACTATCTACAAGTCTTGTTAATATTTATGAGGCTTGTGACCCTATCAACATTACAAAGCCTGCTGTTGATGAAGGCCACTACTAGCCATAGTCACGTTATGAAAATATTACTAAATCTCTATTCAACATTGTGTTATAAAACTTGTTTTAATAGTACTTTTAGTCAACAGACTTATCGTGCTTTTACAAACATTGTGATCAATATGAGCATTATATCTAGCCTACAATTTCACCCACCACTTCAAAAGCTTCATAAATCATCAACTTTTATAACTTCTTGATTACCTCCTAATGTTCATACAAAACAAGGATAAAAACAAAAATCACCCTCTGATGAAAGCATGCTGAGCACTTGAAAAACTTTTATTAAATGATATCCAGTTAGCAACACCCTGTTGGGCCATCACTGTGTAGTGATGATTATGGAGTGCTCTTTCGCATAAACTGAATAAATCTCATAAATTGTTGATGGAAGTGCTTTAAAAGATCAGCTATTGACCAACTTTACCCCAGCAACAGAAGAGAATTGATTTACTTTGCCTCCCTTCTAAGAAATTTTATCCCTAGCCTGGGGCTTAGGGATTGTACAGCAAACAGATCAATCCCATGTACTTTCAAGGGCTAGAGAAAACTGTTCACTCCATGTCTGAGCTTCCTGAAAGGTCTGCATCTCACTGCTTGATTTAGTAATGCTTTCCCACAATATGACAAGAAAGAGGGATAAGAATAACCCATCTTTAACATCAAAGAGAGTTCAGATAGGGATGATTAAAGCTAAAACGTTACGGACAGTTTTTATGATAGATTTTGGGTCTGCAGCAGACTTGTAATTGAATTCCAGTGCCTCTCCAGCCCCAGGTCTCCATGTCCATTCCCTAGTCTACCTAGGCTGTTCCAGGGAGTGTGGTGAGATGACAGGCCATGCTGCACTTGACATATATGCAGTCACTGAGCAAGCAAGACAGGCTTTTTGGGCAGTGAACTACATCTGGATTGCAACCTGAGCACAGAACCAAAACAAAACATGGTAAGGGAGATATTAAGACCATAAATGTTCTGTGTTGCTGTTCCACCTCTACAAGATCAGCATTATAGATTTGTTCCTCTATACTTTCTGACCTTGCACAAGATATGAGGAATACTTTAGTTTGCCCACAGCCTTCAGTGAATTAAAAATGTTATCAGTTCCTATGTGGCCCTCTCTGCCACACATGTGTGATGCCACTTCGTTACTCTGTCACTGTTACTCTGAACAGTTACTCTGTCACTGTTCTGAAAAGAAAATCCATGGAAAAATACATCCACTGACAAATAAATAAATACATGAATATATAAAATGCTGTGGTGAGATAAATAAACAAAAATCAGGTACCTTCAAATGCAGTAGGGATTTGTGTATCTTGTCAAAGTTGTCCTTGTAATAACATGATATCTTTCATCTGCATAAAATCTCAGAAATACAGAAAGAAAGATATTTCTCATGTTGACTCTGTAAGAACATATGGCAAGGACCATTGGCTTCCTTGGGACTGTCAGTACATCTCAAATGAATAAACATGTAAATGACACGGGGCAAAAAGAGGAAAGTCTTTTAAAACATGACTTTAATGTGACTAGCCATGAAACTGAATTGTACTATAAGCTCTCAGGATGGTGCTTTGGGACCTCTATAAAACGCCTGTGTGGAATTGTTGTCCTTATAATATAGGATGCAAAAGTCAACTGATCCAATGGAAAGTCTCCTATGAGGCAATGAGAAACAATTAAATAAATCCGCAAATGACTGAGATGCATCAGACCTTCTTATGGCTACTCATTGATCCAGACACAGCAGTGCCTAGAGACTTGGGACTCCTTCTGTTTCACCCAGCTTGTGACTTTCCTTCAGTTCCCATCTTATCACATATGTTTTTAACAGACTTGAATTCAGACCTGATGGCACATAGGACCATGATTTTCATGATTACCTTCACCTTTGTTGTAAGTAGAGATCACTGACCCTACTGAAACTGTTATAGAAGTAACATGGACTGATATTGTAAGGTGGTTCTTTCACTTGGGTAACAGAGTTAAAGTATTACATTATCTGATTCATTCTTTCTATATCTACATCAAAGGAATTCTCATTTATACAAAAAATAAAAAAAAAATAAAATAAAATAAAAAAATAAAAAAATAAAGCCAGTGAAGATCTTTGCCTGCCTTCCTACCAGTTTAACAACCAGAAAGGCCACAACCCTGGTAAAATATAGCAGGAAAGGAAAGAAAACCAACCCTACTTTTCATCACCCATCATAAAATTAGTTTTAAATTGTCCATGCTCTTTGAGCTAACTATGCCTCCCACTTGGGAAGTAATCCTTTTTCTCATATAAAAAAAAATAAAAATAAAAATAAAATAAATAAAAATGCTCAAGTTTACTTAAGAGAGCCTTGAAAAAGCATATGAAAGGGCATGCTGCAGAAGAGCTGTAGTGTTACATTCAGGAAGCTCTGAGTCCTCTTTAAAGAAACCGTACCTAGGCTCTTCCTTTAAAAACTATGCATGAGACTGTAAAGGATTAAATTCCTGTAAGTCAGTAAACAGTTGTGAATGGACAAAAAGCAAAGATTTACACTTAGCTATATAGTTATGCTGTTAACAGAAAAGATAAAACTAAATGTTTTACTGATCTGAAGGCAAACAGACCTAATTCTGAACATACAGAAAGAGTAAAGACATGGTACAAAAAGGCATCAGCCATTTTTCATTGTATAACTGCTCCTGGGGAGAAAACAGACAGGTAGTGAAAGAGGCGAACAGTATCTTTTTCCAAGATCCCTTCTGCCAAAGGGACAGCAAGATATTTTCCATGGGAATGCTGCATTTTCTTTCCTTTCTCCTACTGAGACTATTATTCATATCTTTAAATGCAGCACTATATATAAGGCCATGTTTCCTTAGTCATTTGTATATGTTTATGATTATTCTCTTTTATCCTTGGAGAAGACAAAATATCAATTTCCTATTAAGATCACAGTAAGGGAATACAAGGTTTCAGGTTTAACAGAAGACCCAAGCATAGGGAGAGAGCATGAATATTTTTACTACAGTTTTGTTACTGCTTGCCACAACTCAGCTCAGCCTTTCTGTTCCGTATTGTAGGCATGGAAGGAAGAGAAGCCCAAAAGTTTTCAGGAAGCCTGCAATACAGAAATAATAAGAATCAAGTTTTCTATTTGTTCAAATGCATCCAAAAATGTACATAAAAACTAACAGCTATGTACAGTTCACAAAACTGGAAAAAATGTGTTTTACAAATGAAAAATGCAATGGATAAACTATGTTTTTGCTAGTATCAGCTATATCCAAGAAGGAATCCTTCTCTCCTACTAAATCTACCTTCAACAGTTATTTAAATCCAGTATAGTTTTAAGAGTTTTTCATGGAAGATAACAAAATAGAATGATATTTTAGCATTTAAAACATAAACAAGACAAACAAGCAACAACAAAACCTACCTGTACACCTGATTTAAACCTGTAAACCTGATTTAAAATTTCTCAATGGCAAGTAATGGGCCTCTGAAATAATCTGCTTTCTTTGTTCCATATTTGAATAGGAGCCAAAGGTTTTGGAAAGTGTATAACTTTGCAAAATATATTACCATGCAAAAGCATTAGTCAACTCTTTTTTATAACATTAATCTAACAAGCCAGACTGGAAATTGTATTTTGTCTGAATACTCTTGCTTTAATACTTGCATACAACATGTTAAGTTGTTCCCTCTCTTCTTTGCACCAGCTGGGTAGAAATAAGCACACATCTGCTTACGCTATGCAGTTTTTCAAAGCTGTACACAAACACCTGTAAACATATATTATTTCCATTAAGAGGTAACAATGTATGCAAGTACTTCCTACATACTTCTTAGCGAAATTATTTCATCTTTAACTGAGGAGAAGGAGAGTTGTAGTAGGGTTACAGGTCACATAGCTTATATGAGGATGAAAGCTTCCCAAAAGTTATGAATGCTTTGAGTACAGGCCAAAGAGGTTTTTATATGAACTCCATCAATACTCAGAAATTTTAGGATCGGTAGTTTGGGATCAGCCCATTTTCTTTTTATGCACCAATTCATTTTGCATCAGATAGCAAATAAGACATGCTCATAAATTTCAGAAATAACACTAAAGGCAGAGGAAACTCTATTCCAGTTTCCCATGCAGTAAATTTAACTGTAGGGTTTTCTATTTATTAATGCCTTTTTAACATGTGTTCTCACCCACAAAAGTACTTGGAATTGGTCATTTTAGCAAGAAAGCTTTGCTCTATCAGACTTGCAGATGGTGACCTGTAAATACAGCCCAAAGTGTTTTGATCTGTTATTCTACTTATACTTACAGCCTAGCAAGAGTGCTAAGGGCAAACCATTACCTAAAAATATGTCAGATCCATGAGAAACTGAAAAAGAACTGGTTTGGAACTTGTATCAGAGAAATGTGATGCTTAGTCACAAGAAATTCTGTTAATGTGCACATGTTATTTGCCTTCTGGATTCATATTAGGAAAGAATCTGACTAGCTTTTTCCAAACATTCCAGAAACTTATTTAATTCATTGCAGATAACTTGTTCAGAAGGGAAGAAAACATTTTCTCAAAGTCTTTGCACGGCATAGCATGGGGGAAGGGGGAACGGGGAGGGGGATAACACACATCTTCAAAGGTCAATACTCCCATCTTGTGGCTGATGAAGAAAATGCACATATGCAAATAAATCCTTTTATGCAGACCGATTCTAAATGAAAACTAACTTGAATCGAGTTTTTGTGAAATAATATATCACAATTACACTATGATCTTAGAACTGCCGAGGTCTCAGAGAAGAAAGTAGGTGGGGGTATTCTATCCACTCTTAGACACAAGACATGGAGTTTCTGCTGCAAATTCCTAATGGTAGAAAATTCCAAATTGAATTTAATGGCTGCTGAACAAAGGCAGGAATGTGGTGGAAGTCCACAGACCAGTGGGCAGTAGGTAGTACTGTTAGTTGATGATGCATGGTGGAACAGGAAGAAGCAGTTCATTCATGGCATCTGGATGCAATTGCTACAACTCTGATTTCTACAACTCTGATTTCTACTACTCTACAAGCCTCAGAAGCAGAGGGAAAATATCTTTCTTTTCCTAGGTCTTCTAAATGTTTTTTTTATAAATTTGTTAGATATCTTCATAAGGTTGAAATGAAGAGCACATGGCTATGTTCCTCATTAAAGGACCTATCACATAAGGTGTTATATATCCTCCTCACATAGACTAACCATTGCTGAACAAACTTGGTTCTTCTACCATTTCAGTGTCAGGTGCTAACATAGGATGTATCCTGAACTTACTTTAGCAGCTCAAAGTAAAACTAGTGATACTAATGTTGCCACTACCAATACCAATGTGAGAGTGTTTCTGCCCCTCTGGATTTAAATTTACTTGGAAGACATTGTCATCCACAATGGTTTCACAGCTATTTGCTTTAAAGTTTGGACATAGTTAATTCCCTGAAAATGTTAAGCATAGTTTCAGAAAAAAATCAATGGAAACAGCTGGAAGTATAGTTATAAGGTTGGAATGGATGACAATATAATTATAGAGATGGTGAATCGGGTACTATCATCTTAATGAAAATAATCAAATATGGAAAGAAAAAGCCTCGTAAAGGAAGCCTGAACATTATTTAAGTATGCTGGGCCACAGCACACAACTAAATATATAGAATGGAAAAAATTAGAGATCTCATTCATATATACCATGTTTTGTTCTCACCATGTGATTGAAAAGAGACAGAGGCCCAGTCTACTGACTTAGAACTCAGATTGCTTGAAAATATAAATAAAATTATATTCAAGCAAAACTCAGTGCTCAACAGACACAGCAAACACAACATTTCAAAACTGAAGTTTCATGAAGTGTATTTTCAAGGACAGTTATACCAGTCAGGAGGACTTTAATTGATCGCTAACAGTCCTACTGGCAAAATCACAGAATCACAGAATCACAGAATCACAGAATCACAGAATTTCTAGGTTGGAAGAGACCTCAAGATCATTGAGTCCAACCTCTGACCTAACAATAAGTCCTCCACTAAACCATATCCCTAAGCTCTACATCTAAACGTCTTTTAAAGACCTTCAGGGATGGTGACTCAACCACTTCACTGGGCAGCCCGTTCCAATGCCTAACAACCCTTTCAGTAAAGAAGTTCTTCCTAACATCTAACCTAAAACTCCCCTGGCGCAACTTTAGCCCATTCCCCCTCATCCTGTCACCAGGCATGTGGGAGAATAGACCAACCCCCACCTCGCTACAGCCTCCTTTAAGGTACCTGTAGAGAGCAATAAGGTCGCCCCCGAGCCTCCTTTTCTCCAGGCTGAACAAGCCCAGCTCCCTCAGCCGCTCCTCGTAGGACTTGTTCTCCAGACCCCTCACCAGCTTCATCGCCCTTCTCTGGACTCACTCAAGCACCTCCATGTCCTTCCTGTAGCGAGGGGCCCAAAACTGAACACAGTACTTGAGGTGCGGCAAAATGATCAGAAACGCTCGTATGAGATTCCTAACCCAAGAATTGCAACTCCTCGGGTGAACGAGGCTTTTGGTCTGCAAATTTTCTCATAAACCAGACCCTCAAAGCAGTGTAAAGTTATAAGGGAACAGAAAAATAAAGTTGGGCCGTGTGAGTCTCAGATGAATGAAAGAGTATTCATAGTCTATAGGTTGTAAAAAGGGAGATAGAGACAAGAATATCAGCTATGGTAACAACAACATCTTCAACACTGTACACTACTCTGTAAGTACACAGAACAAAACATGCTGACGGGATTAGCAACTTCTGTGTTTCAGTTTCTGGGTATGTTTTAGTTTGAGTCAACAAAAAGGAGTCTAACTTTGAGAGATAAGTCATTCTGTGTTTACTGAAAATTGAGTCTGATAACAAACTGGGCATGATGAACGTTCACCATTTTTAAACAAGTGCATAATGTGCCCTTACAGTATAAAGATAAAACATTTGCTAGTCTGTATTAACAGTGGGGCTAACAAATTGATGGAAGTAATTATGTCATACTTGGCACTTGTGAGGATGCACACTGGGGACACTTTTAGACACTTCCACTATACATGATGCTGATAGGCTTGAGAGAATTTAAAAGAGAGCCACTAAGATTACAGAAGGCTGGAGAATATGTTGCTAAAGTAGCCGAGAAAACTGTTTTTTTTAGCCTGAAGAAGAGGGGATTTAACTGCTGATTCCATTATTGGAACATGCATTCTAGCTTTCAGGGAGCATTGTATGTGGAAGTCATTTATTTGTCTAGAGTCACAGAGCATTCACAAAGGCAATCAGTACAGCTTTTCTGACAGTCTGTTCTAGACTCATGTCAGATCATTAGAAATGACATCAACTGTATTCCAGTCCAATGTGATAACCTTATGTGATAAAATAGACATCAAAGATAAACCGAAGCTGATCAATTACTTGTTGAATACCAGGACTACTAGGCTGAGAATGTTACCTTAAGTACTTATTTATGTGGGGGATGGGGGTGGGAAGTGGGTGATTCAGAAGAACTAGCGTAGTCTTATTTCAGATGAGTGTGTGTTCTTTGCTTCCTATCATTCAACACATAGCTTTCATACCCTCACCAAAGAAAGAATCAGCATCACTGTGGATGGTCTGAAGCCCTAGCTAGCAGCCATCTGCTGCCAAACAAAATGTGTAGCAGCTGAGTTTTGCCTCCAGTTTGTTCTGGGGACAGAGTGATCTAGTTTCCACTTAGCAGCAGAGATCCAGCTGCTATATTTGTAAAATTTACAGAAACACAGTTACTGCTCGGACATCTTTCCTCCTTTAAATCTGATTTAAATTACCTAGCAATTTCAAATCCTGAATGTACTAGAAAACTGCTGATGATATAAGCTTTGTTTTCTAGGTTTAATACATTTATATTAATGTTGATAGTACTATTTGTACAACAAATGCAGGGAAAGGACAGCTGAGAAGAAATTCCAACCTTTTTTTTAATTGTTATTACAAATCATAACAAAAAAAAAATTCTGCCATGAAACAGAAAATTTCAAAATGTTACTTTGGGTCAGCCAAATTGTGTTTAGTCTGTTGTTCAAGTAATTTGAACTGAAGAACATTTCATTTTCATATAGTTAAGAAACTTTGAAAGACCAGAAAAAGTCTGAATGCTGTAACTGTCTTCAAGATTTGTTTGTGTACGTGTGTCAGATTTATATATTTCTATAGAAAACAAATGTTTTCATGAAAATGTTCCCCCACCAAAAAAAGAAAAAAATCCATCAGAAAAATATTATCCAGCTGTAACATACAGTAAATAAATACATCTTTTTGGACATAATTAAGTCCCCAGAACACCCCCCCAGCACAAGAAGAACATTGAAGTATTAGAAGGAATCCAGAAGAGGGCCACAAGGACCATCAGAGGTCTGGAGCACCTCTCCTACAAAAAATAGGTGGAGGGAGTTGGGATTGTTCAGAGAAGGCTCCAGAGAGACCTTATTGCAGCTTTCCTGTACCTAAAGGGGATCTACAGGAAAGCTGGGGAGGGACTCTTTGTCGGCATGTTAAGTGATATGACAAGGCATAATGGCTTTAAAATAAATAGGGGAGATTTAGGTTAGATATTAGAAGGAAATTCTTCACTCAGAGGGTGGTGAGGCACTGTTGCCCAAAAAAGCTGTGGATGCCCCATCCCTGGAAGTGTTCAAGGCCAGGATGGAGCTTTGACCTGGTCTTGTGGGATTTGTCTCTGTCCATGGCAGAGGGGTTGGAATTATATGATCTTTAAAGTCCCTTCCAAACCAAACCCTATGATTCTACAATTCTATAACTGTTGTCGTTAGTAAGTTGAAAAGTGTGCTATATCTGTAACGGTTCAATATGTACTGGGTCTGGCTGGAATGTTAACTTTCCCGGCAGCAGCCCATACAGTGCCGTACTCTGTACTTGTAGCTGGAACAGCAGTGTTATCACACCAGTGTTGTGTCTACTGCTGAGCAGCAGTGGCACAGCATTGGGCCTTTCTCTAACCCTCCTAGGGGGTGGGCAAAAAGTGAGGAGAGAAACATCACTAGGGCAATATAATGGTCTGCAACCTGAGGTTATGAAAATTCATGTACATGACTTTCTGCTCCAGCTATTGTTAAAATATAGATATCAAGTGGTAATACCCATAAGCACCAAATTAGCACAGAACCACTTCCTAAAAGTACAGAATTTCAAAAGGCTATCTTATTGCTGATTTGTGCAATTAATATCTTATGCTGAAAAATAAATTGATTTTAATTGCTAAGTAAAATCATTAAGTCTAAAATCTGTGAGTACATATGAATTCTGTTACTAAACAGGAGCTTTGATACTGATACAATGTTAAAATAACGGTATTAAACAGTTACATTCGTCATATAAAGTCAGATTGTCCTCCCATGCAAAATACAGAAGCAAAACTGATTTAGTTGCTAGACACCTGCTTTTTACTTATTAAATATGAAATCCATGTCTTTATTAATTCAAATGAAAAAGGTTTTGTTTTAGTGAAGTCTTCATGTCTGCATTTCTGATGTGTGTTTTTTGTTTGCTTTTGGTTTGTTCTTTTTTGTTGGTGGTGGTGGGTTTGGTGGTGGTGGTGCTGGTTGGTTGGTTGGTTTTGTTTGGTTTGTTTTGGCTTACTGTTGTTGTGGGCTTGTTTGTTTGTTTTCACAGTGGTAGGAAGCAACTGCAAGGTAGAACATGAACTGACAAGTGGCAATGTTTGCTCTTCTCTACCATGCTAATGGCATGGCTTTCAGACAGGTATGCCATACTTGTTTCTCTCACAACTACACTAGACCAGCATTTACTAGGTCAAGAAGTTTAAGTCTATCAGAGGTTAAATATCCAGCTACTCATTTTTAAGTATTCCACTCACAATAACAGATTGTCGACAACAAAACTAGATGCAGTTTTCCACTACACAAAGCATAAAGTCTACAAATGATTGGGAAAGCCTTCAGGCAATGGAAATATTGGAAATAAAGGAAATGGGTACCCTAGGTGGATAGCATCCTCAAAATGGACCATTGAGTATTTTGGTTTTGTTTTCCTAGAACTCTAGAAAACACCATTAGGATCTGTTCTGCTCTGTTCAACCTATGTTAGCAGCTGCTTTCCCAGCTTCAGTCTCTACTTGGCTCCTGCTTGCTGCTTCTTTCCCACCTCTCATCTGTCATACTGAGAACACTGTCTGGGTTCTAATTTCCCAAGGATGTCCATGATTATCCAGAAAATAAATCAGTCTCCATTTTGTCCCTCTCTTCTTTGTCCCTTATTCAGCAGTATACCTTCATTTCTTCCAAAGTACATTACAAAATGATCAAGGCTCAAATATTTTTGGCAGTCTTACATCCAGAAGAAAACAAAAATAATAATAAAATGAAATGAAATGAAATAAAATAATTAAATTAAAATTAAATTAAATTAAATTAAAAAACACTGTTCAAGAAAAAGTTGGTTCTTGGCCACTGGTGGTCCCACCCAGGACAAAAGTAGAAAATGAAAAAAAAAAAAAAAAAAGAAGAAGAAGAATTAGAGACTTTTTCACATGCAAAATTAAAACCATCTATACATTTTTCTCCCAAAAAAATAAACTAAGAAAAAAAAAAAAAGAGAGAAAGAGAGAGAAAGAGAGAGAGTTTGCATCTATATTATGCTGTAGTACCATAGACTACTGGGAAATTTTTCCAGTTATGATATTGTTCTGTTTCTTATCCTACACAGCCAAAAAACTCAACCCAGTAGCAGTTTCCTGCATTTCTCATGGGAATAGGTCCTTTTGAAGAACATGGGAATTTTTAGTAGCAGTTGTGTTTTTTCCCCTGCTGAGGAAAAAAAAATTAACTAGATGAAACTGATCTATGAAAAAGAGAGTCATAGGTCTGAAATAAATTATATTTCATATCAAAATATAATTAAAGTCAAATCCCCTCCATTTGGACAACTTTGGATCTAAGTTGATTTTAGTTGTTTTAGTTGGTCCGCTGGTGAAAACAGAAAGTACAAACATCAAAGAGAATGCTCCAAGCACCAGACTGTCCCAAAGGTATTTTAAAAATAAACACAGCTTTCTTCACTGACCAGATATGTACTGAGAATAATGGGAATTAAAAATAAAACAGCTTGCACTCAACCATCTAATGATGATTTTATGCATACAGGAACAGCTGAATCTAACTGCTTTTCAGCTACTTAAAACAGGATTCATAGAAAAGTCTGGATGAGAGCATTTTCTAAGACTCTAGGTGGCAAAATATGAATCTATGATTTAGGATTTACATCAAAACAAAAACCATTTTTTCTCCTCGTTTTGAATTTACAACATTTAAGTATAGTACACACTAAAATTTTGTCCGATGCCCATCAACTTAAAAAAAATAATCTGTTTCTCCTTTAATAAAAAATCTGTTTCTCCTTTAACAAATTCTTGCTGTAACTGGAGAGAGAAAGGATCTAATAACACCATGTCAAAAAATAACTAGGCAAATTGGCTTTTTAGCTAACATATCCTATCAAGATAAATTTGATTAATATTTTATAATAACAATATTTAGCAGTTTTATATCTAAGCCACCCAACAGACTTTTTTTCAGGAAGACATTTATTCTGAGAATTTTTAAGAACTGAATTTCAGATTCATGTTTTTACTGTTATTATTTTCACCTTCTTGGAGACCCAAAAATTGGAATCTATGGTCCTCGTTGGTCCCTTCCAACTGGGATAATCTACGATTGTATGAAGTACCTTGCCATCAAAAGTAAGCAGTGAGGTAAATCATTGACATTCCAGTGACATTAAGTCTATACTGTGTGTTTGACTAATAGAATAGGCTGAAAAAAGTTCAGCCTATTCAACCAATGGAAACTTTCTTCAGTATATATATATATACATATATATATATATAAAAGAAAAAAAAGAAGGAAGAAGGAAGGAAGGAAGGAAGGAAGGAAGGAAGGAAGGAAGGAAGGAAGGAAGGAAGGAAGGAAGGAAGGAAGGAAGGAAGGAAGGAAGGAAGGAAGGAAGGAAGGAAAGAAAGAATACATACATACAAATTGCTATTCTTGTACAAATATGGAGTTAAGTGTTTGCCCATAAAAATTTACAACTATTCGGCATTTGTTTTACATGATATTAAAATTGGAATTAGAATTACACTTACAATTCTTAGAATTATATTAGTTCAGTTGGAAGGGACCTTCAAAGACCATCTAGTCCAATTGCCTGACCAATTCAGAGCAAACCAAAAGTTAAAGCATATCAGTGAGGACATTGTCCAAATGCTCCTTGAGCACTGACAGGCATAGGGCATCAACCACCTCTCTAGAAGGCCTGTTCCAATGTTTGACCACCCTCAAAGTAAAGAAATTTTTCACTACATCCACTCTGAATGTCCCCTGGTGTCGCTTTGTGATGTTCCCATGTCCTGTGGTCATTTCCCAGGGAGCAACGACCAGCACCTTCCTCTCTGCTTCCCCTCGTCAGGAAGTTGCAGCAAGCAATAAGGACAATGCCCACAATATTCAAGGTGAAGTCACACCAGCACTAAATATACTAGGAGAATCATCTCTTCTGAACGGTTGGCTATGCTGTGGTTAGTACACTCCAAAATACAGTTTGTCCCCTTGGCTGCCAGGGCACACTGCTGGCTCACGTGGAGCCTACTGTTGACCAGCACCCCCAGGTCCCTTTCCACTGAGCTGCTCCCCAGACACTCATCTCCCAGACTGTGCCTGCATCTGGCATTGCTCCATCCCAGGTACAGCATCTGGCATTTTCCGTTGTTGGACTTCATGCTGTTGATGATTGCTCAATGCTCTAGAATATCTAGGTCCTTCTGCAAGTTCCGTTGTCCCTCAATATTCTCATTCCATACCTAAAATTATTAGCTGTGATAGGAATGGAAGATTTTTTCCTCTTATTTTATAACACAGATTTCCTGCTGACTTATCACAGAATTTACTCCAATATTCTCCAGAGTGTGATCAACTTACACAAGGCTGAATTAGCTTTGCATTTGTAAAAAGCTGTAAAACAGGAAAATTAAGAATACTTTTCTTTGTGTTTTTCCTAACTCTCCTTAAAACCTAGATCATGTTACTATAGTTAGAGGCTTATTATAGTTATCTTTTTCACCAACCAGTTTACTTCTCCCTTTCCTTTTTTCTGCATGACTAAATAATTCTGAAAGATTTTATAGCCTTGATTCTCAGGAAAACAAGTGTAGTCTCCACAAAATGTCATAGTCACGGATCTTTTTATTTTTCAGTACTCATTGACACTTCCTCACTTTTCTTGAGGAAATGAAATTCTTAATTCTTTATCTCTCGTTAGCATAAAGTCTTTGAATTTCCATATTAGAGATGAATTTTTACATTAAATGTCATTAATGACCTCTTTCAATAAAACTGAAAATTCTATTCTTTTTACCAAAATTGCCATACCAAACAGTGACATGTGACTAAAATGTACACCTCCAGGCAATACTTTCAAATAACTGTGAAACAGTCCCATGTTGAGTTGTTGAATTTAAACAAATATATGTATATATATAACTGTTACTGGGATCATTAAATTTTTTAAACTTTTTTGAAGTCACAAATCCATTAAAATTTGAAAATATTTGTAAAAATTGAATGCATTTTAGGTCTCACCAAACAAGAGTTCAATAAATTCACTACCTGCACTGCTAGACCACTGCGAAATCCTGCAGTCTAGCACTTTATTCACGGCCAAACACAGGATTTCCCACACAGGGAATGAGTTTTTATACCACGACATTTAATTCAATGAGAAAAAATAAAATATAAGCTATTTCAGAGCACATTAGCAAGTCCTTTTCTAGCTCCTGTAAAGAATGCTGCTCATAGCATATGACACAACACAAGCCCAAAGTACAGTCTCATGCAGGTCTCCACAAACTGTAAGAACATAAGGACTATAAGATCCTATCTGGACATGTTGGAGCATAGCAGTGTTGGCTGAAGTATAAGGTGGTAAATGGAGGACAGAGTAACACCCTGGCCCTCTAAGCAACAGCTCTCAGCCTAAGGAGCATAGGAAAGGCACAGCAGTTAGAAAGTGAAGAATTCAGAGCCAAGTCTGTAGTAAGGCAAGTGGCATCAAGGAGGGAACCATGTTCACTGTATGTGATAGAACTTCTCTTCCTAAAACACAAGCTACCTCTGTTGTCAGCTTCCCTGAACACAGCCACTACCAAAAACAACTTCAGCTGCAGATAGTTCCCTTTATTTCTCTGTGGCTGAGGTACTTGCTTTGGTGCTAGATGTGCTTCTGTCTACATAGGGTGGAACTTTGTTTCTTTTGCTTCCTTCTGCCTCAAAAGCAAAAAGTCATTCAAGGCTTAAAGTATAAAACAGCACTCATATCAATATTTTGCGCTCCAGTAGTATTTTGAATTGATAACTCACAAATAAAGGCTTTTTTTCTTCTCTTATATTAAACTAAGAACTTCTAAAGCTCTCTCTTTATCCAGCATGACACTTGGTATCTGTTAATAAGATGAAAATATTTTCAGGAAAACACTGTTGAGAAGTTTAGTTAGTATGTTTTTTATAAAAAATACAAATGAAGTGAGTTCATCCTGCAAATCTGATTCAGTTTAACAGAGCATGAAGGTTATGAAGGAATGGCTTCTCTACAGAGCTGGCATATGATAAAAACTAATAATTCATTATAGTTACCTATGGCTATTGTCAATATTAACATTAAATTAATTAACATTAAATTTAATTAATTTAATTAACATTAAATTACTACTCTAAAATATGACCTGAAAGTTATTGTTATTAAGAAGAGATTCTGTCACTATTTTATACCATTTTAAAAGCTAATTGAGTTATTCAAACTACTTCTGCTACAAACGGCAACAAATACTAGAACAAAAAGCTGGCTTCAGTGCAAATGGTTCTTCTGAGGTCATCTGAAGGTGGACTAGCAGAAAAACCTATATAAATTCCTTCTCAAAATACACGCAACAAAATCAGATTATTTTACTATTAGTATTCATGTTAGACAGAGGTTAGAGACTATCTCAGTATTTCTATGCTATTTAAGTACTACATAGATGATACTTTAATGTCAACATATCTACAATCAGACAACACAAACTGGGAATTCTAAACAATTAGGAATTTAAATAATATTTGCATTATTTTTTCAAAATTGGTTAATTGGAAAGGCCCAGAGGTTCAAATACTCAGCAGAGTAATTCTTATGATAAGCCAAGTATACTAATCTGAACTTAGTCAAGGTAGGAAAAGAAATCAGTTAAAAGGGCCTACACATTATCTTTGTACTCTCAGGCAAATTCATATCTGGGGCCTCAGGAAAACAGGCTAACAGAAGAGTTCAGCTTTCCAAATTAAATTTTTCTCCCATGTAAATGTCCACAGGAACACCCCTCTAGAAATGTTGGGAAGAGAGCTGTGGGTCAATTAGACACATAGACTGGAAAAATGTTTTATGCTGTACATTGCTCACAACTGACAAGTGAAGTATGACACTAAGGAACAATCACAGTCACTCCATGTGCCTAGTGACAGATGATTTCTCTGAATGAAGTGCCTCTTTCGTTTCAAGGAATGTCCAAAAATATTCAAAAGACATATCACAGAATCACAGAATGTTTGGAAAAGATCCTGCAGCAATGTAGGAAGAGATCCAAAACAGGTATGAAAATATGGTTCTTGAAGACATACAGTTTCTGAGTCAGGCAAGCATTAAAGATGACAATTTTTTCAATTCTCCTGGATTCTGTGTGACATCCTCCATCATCCATGGACTGCTGTCATCAATGTATGCCATCTGATCAGGCACAAGAATAGCAGCAGTGCTGCATTTCCTCTCCATGTCTCCAATGCTTTAAAGGTGTGACAGAAGAAGGGTAAGGAAAAAAAATCACCCCTGTTAGTCAGCCTCTGGAGCAAGAAAATTCTCCCTTCAGCTGGGAAGGGGTCTAAAACTAAACACAATATTCCGGGTGCATCTTCACATGTACTAAGTGGAAAAAATGACAATATAATTGAGAATTTTATAAATTAAACCACTGAGGAGTTGGTATTTCAAGCTACAGCCACAAGGTAGCAGAGTAACTTTAATTTGAACCATTTATATGATGCAATGGATGTAAGGACAGACCATAAAAGCATATACATACAAAAAAAGAAAACAGCAGAGATAGCTGTCTCCTCCCACCCTCAAAAAACAGCCCCCAGACATTCCTCAATGACATAAATGGTAACATTCAGCTGTGCCTGGAAGTTCAATGATGGGAAAATCTGAGTAATGTGTAACACAATCTCGTTAAAGAGAAAGACTTAAAATTTATATTTCACAACTCATGAACCAGAACATAGAAAACTACTTGTTTTCCCTCTTTAAACTCTTCAGAAGGAAACAAAAATTTGGGAACTGAGTATAATTATCTAACAATTCTGTTCTAGACTTTGAAAATGTACTAGCTGCCTTTCTGTCTGTACTTGTGCAATGTATTGCATAGTGAAAAATAATTTAATTTAACAATTTTTTTCTCTGTTTTAGTTTGTATTCTTTAGTTTGCATTCTACTTAATGTAGAATTGTACTTCAAGGCTATGCTTCCAAAAGGAGTTAAGTTTTGAGGCAATTCAGATCTTAGGTGAAAGGAATCACCTTCTGTAAGTGTTTAGAGACAGACTTTAGCCCACACACAGAACATATCAAAATCTTTCACTTTAATGGACAGGGAACAGTTCTACAAGAGATCTATTAAAATCATAACATTTGATACTGAAACCCGAACTTTCAACTTGTAAATCCTTTAAATATTTTCTTTCCATATTTTAATAGTTTCTTGGAATCTTCCCTACTTCCCATGATCTGGAAATGACCAGGCAATTTGTTTCAGTGTGCCACCAGTGTGCACAGTGTCACACAATTCACCCGTAGGTGAATATCTCACCTACAGGAAGGAAGAATTGCTGGGATTTGTTAGTGATTATTTCTTATCTGCATCTTCTGGACACAGACAGATGGGCCTATCCAAACTGATCCTCATGGTGATCGTATTTTATATTTATTACATATATCATAAAAATCTCTGCATATTATTTCATGATGATGGCAAACAAAGACATGGGAAGCAAATCAAGGGTAAGAGAATGAATCTTATGTGAGAATAGCTCAAAGAAAAGTAATAAAATTCTTTGCCTAATACTAATTAAGCCTGCTGGCAGATATTCATGAAAAGGTCACTATTGAGTATGTTTTTTCCGTATTTGTTTTCAATATAACCTATCTCATGTCTGATGGCTGATTGCAAAAAATATATATATGTCAGCAAAATGTCATTTTCACTTTGTAAAGAGTTACCTACAATTGAATGAAAATGCTGATGATTTTGTAGCCATAAGCCTCACACAGGAAATGGGAGGTTTCTTTTCTTAAAAAAGCCAAAAGTTTCTTTCAATTTTATATAATTAAATCATTGCTTCTTGATGTGGTTTTCCTTGGACACATGAATTGCTCTTGACGAACTGTTTATATGGAAGAATGAATTAAGTGTCGTTTTTCTATTTTTCTTTTTCCTTTTTCTTCTTCCTTTTTTTTTTTTTTTCTTGGAGGGGGAGGATTAGGAGGAAGGTATGGGGGAAGATTCAACATTGTAGATTCCTTAATTCAAACCTATGAGTCCTGATACATGGCAAAATGTCACTGATGTGCCAGAAAGCAGAAAAACACCACTCTTTTGCACCTCTAATTACAGTAAGCTAAAATTAACACTTGAACTTAAATTTAAACATAGGTAAATATATAAAAATTTTCATCCCATTCTATGTTGCTGAATTACTCTTGCACAGGTAGAAACACTCTTCAAAAACCTCAGAAGGCCCTTGAAAAGGTTTGTCTACTCATTTATTTTACTGATGTTATCACTTCTTTACAGAAAATCAGATACTTAAGCTTAATCAAGGCTGGCCAACAAAAGAGGAGAAAGTTAGAAATCGTTCTTTTATTGCCTGTTTGGCAGGGAAGAGAGATGAAGTGGTGAAGTGTTACACTAAGCAGTCTAGGAAATGGGGAAATAACTTCTGATTAAATGCAGATGCTGAACTAAAAGTGGCTGCTAATCACACCCACTGGATTCTGCTTTAAAGAGGAAAAGAGTAAAGACATGACCTTCTTCCACTCACCATTTACTTTACTGCCACATAATTCTTCATGAAAAAATACTACAGCAAAATAACTTCAGTCTTCTACAAATGTTTCTACACTTGAGCAGAGGACGATACATATATATATATATATATATATATGTAAGAAGAGAATAAATCAATAAATCACAAACAGAGAAATTAGGATCATGAAGCTGCAGAGCCCTAGTAGTCATTAAAGATGAATAACTGAAAAGAAAAGTAATCCATTTACACATTCAGAATGCAGCACAATCTTTACAATAAAATATATTTCTAAGAGATCAATGTAATGTTAATGTTCAGAGTAAAATATAAAGTTTTCTGCTAACATGACCTTTTTATTTTGTAATGATCATTGATCATTTTGTGATCAACATTGTTCTAAGACCAACCAAAATCAAATTGATTTAAAGGAGTTTGGTCCAGGCTTTAAAAAATAACATTCTTTTTTCTTCTAAGTTTAAAATAATAAAATTCAATTTTGTTATGTTTTTGTTTTTGTTAAAAAAAAGACAAATGAGCTTTTCTAGATTTTCTTCTTGTATATACCAAGTGAACAAGTACACATTGCTCAAATACACGTTGCTGCTTTGAAATGCTCATAAATCAAAGAGTTCTCACCCCATAATGCATGGCACTGTTTATCATATCAAGGCAGAAAAATTGCTGAAGGGGTTATGGGGTGCTATCAGAAAGCCATCCAAAATGATATATCACTGACCACATGTTTTGTGTTTTGAAAACATTCAGTGTACTATAGATGAAGGGGTTACATATTTAGAATCCAGTCCTGCAATTTAATCTGCATGGGTGGACCCTTCTATCTGCATCGATTTTCACTGTAAGACACTTGGGGTTTGTCCATGTGGATTTCATTTTAGAGTGGAGAAATGTTTTCTTTTAGAAAAACATAAATTGTGTCACCAAAATTTTATAGTGCTTCAATTTAAAATGCCCCAATAAAGACACATGGTATTCAGAGAGCTGTGATAACCTTCTCTGGGCAAATAAAGCCACTACTAGCGTAAGCATTTGAATTCCTATATGAAAACCTTGTTTGTAAATACCTTCAGTCTAAGCTCTCCTGCTAACTAAACTATGGCTCATAGGAAGGCAGGCAGTGATACAATAATAACACTGTTCTTTGATGGAGTATTATATGAGAAGAAAATCAGGGGACTATGTGTATTTGTGGTACATACTTCTTTTTCAAGTAAGGAATCCTTTATATATTTACATGAGACATGTAATATATGGTAGATTAAAATTATACACTATATTCAGTAAATCACTTTGATTCACTTTGATTCTTAAAAATAAGAACACAAGAAGGCCATGCAGAAGAGATGAAGAGACCAAAAGTCTGTCAAGCCCAGTGCCTGGTATCCAGTAGGGATGACAGGGCAGATGCCTTACTACAAGTAAGAACAGGGAAAGTTTATACATTGTCTCACCCTAAAATCCTTCAGCCCTCAAATACTTCTTGAGCTACAAATGGTTTCTACACCTTTAATAATCTTCAGTGAATTTCTCTTACATTAAATTTACCAAGTTCCCTCTTGAACCTACACAGATTTTTACAACCCACAACATCCTTTAAATGGGAGTTGCAATGGTCAGATACCTATAGCATGCGGAACTACCTCCTTTTTTTTAAAACTGATTCCAGAGGGTTTTCAGTTAAACACTCTCTCCCCTATTCCATCATCCCCCCTGCACCCTTGGTCTACAGCATGGTAAAAACAGAATTAGTAATACATAGCATAGCTGCAGCACAGCATCTTATTACATTCATCAGTTATTGTATTATGGATTAAATGCTCTCATTTTTCAGAGATAGAAACCAAGATAGCTAAAGTTTATACCATTGTAAAGAAATAAACAGTACAATTGCCCCTAAACTTCTCTGTTTTTTAATCTATTAATACACAGCAATTTTCTAAAGCTTATAATGAAGAAATGGCATACACCGTTTGCTAGAATCACAGAATTGTAGGGGTTAGAAGGGACCTCGAGAGATCATTGGGTCCAACCCCCCCGCCAAAGCAGGTTAAGCATGTGTTAGGAAAGATTAGGTAACCTCCTGACTCCTCTTTGTTTATTCCAACAAAAATGTGAACAAAAATGCTATTCTGTGAATTCATTCTGCAAAAGTGCAGCAATTTTGTAAATTTTACTTCTCCACCTCAATTATTCTTAGGAACAGTTCTGTATGAAACAGAAGTTTGAACATTATTAATTAATGTTAGTGTTGCCTCCTGTGGTGAGTGGTAAAATGTCCAAACCAAAAATTACTGAGTATGATAGCCACTGCAGAGTCAGGATCCTGCAAACAGTAGGATGCTGAACTGAAATACACCAGTTCAGGATCTGTGACCATCTTATTTTTATTTTCATTTCTGCATAACTGTGTTGCTATTTGCATCAATATTTTTCTATTATTGTTGCACAACAAATAATGGTAGTGGGATCATTTCAACTACAAAATGTGTTGAAAATATACATTTCCTAATGTCTAGAAATACTCTCCGTTGTTTTGAAGGCAACCAAATCCAGATATTTTCTATTCCAAAAAATAGCTTAACTATATATGTGGGAAGATGGTAGCATTATATACAAGAATTGAGGAGGAAGGCACAGAAAGGAAATAATTTGTCACACCTCAACAGTGAAATGACTCTCACTGTTTAACTATAGTAAAATTCCCCATCTAGAATGATAGAAATCAACCTTCATTAAAGTCTGTCAAAGTGCTACTTTGTACTCCAGCAAGACATGAATTGAGGATAATTTTCTTCTGCATTGATCCTATTCTACTTTCTTCATCCAGTTTTGGTCTCTTTTTCCTATGTGTTGCTCATCACTGGCTAATTAAACCAGGTAGACTTATCCAGTTCAGAAATCTCTTGTTTGATATCATGTTTTTCCAGCTGAAACTGTTTCATCTGGCAGTTGCAGGAAACTATAAGGATGTTGCGAGGCTGTGCAGGGACAAAATTAGGAAGGCCAAAGCGCATATGGAGCTCAATCTGGCTACTGCCGTTAAAGATAACAAAAAACGTTTCTATAAATACATCAACACAAAAAGGAGGACTAAGGAGAATCTCCATCCTTTACTGGATGCGGGGGGAAACTTAGTTACAAGAGATGAGGAAAAGGCGGAGGTGCTTAATGCCTTCTTTGCCTCAGTCTTTAGCAGCAATACCGGTTGTTCTCTGGATACTCAGTACCCTGAGCTGGTGGAAGGGGATGGGGAGCAGGATGTGGCCCTCACTATCCACGAAGAACTGTTTGGTGACCTGGTACGGCACTTGGATGTGCACAAGTCGATGGGGCCAGATGGGATCCACCCAAGGGTACTGAGAGAACTGGCAGAGGAGCTGGCCAAGCCGCTTTCCATCATTTATCAGCAGTCCTGGCTATCGGGGGAGGTCCCAGTTGACTGGCAGCTAGCAAACGTGACGCCCATCTACAAGAAGGGCCGGAGGGCAGACCCGGGGAACTACAGGCCTGTCAGTTTGACCTCAGTGCCAGGGAAGCTCATGGAGCAGATTATCTTGAGAGTCATCACGCAGCACTTGCAGGGCAATCAGGCAATCAGGCCCAGTCAGCATGGGTTTATGAAAGGCAGGTCCTGCTTGACGAACCTGATCTCCTTCTATGACAAAGTGACGCGCTGGGTGGACGAGGGAAAGGCTGTGGATGTGGTCTACCTTGACTTCAGCATTCCCACAGCATTCCCACAGCATTCTCAAGAAACTGGCTGCTCTTGGCTTGGACTGGTGCACACTTCGTTGGGTTAGAAACTGGCTGGATAGCCAGGCCCAAAGAGTCGTGGTGAATGGAGCCAAGTCCAGTTGGAGGCCAGTCACTAGTGGCGTTCCCCAGGGCTCGGTGCTGGGGCCAGTCCTCTTTAATATCTTCATCAATGATCTGGACGAGGGCATTGAGTGCACCCTCAGTAAGTTCGCAGATGACACCAAGCTATGCGCGTGTGTCGATCTGCTCGAGGGTAGGAAGGCTCTGCAGGAGGATCTGGATAGGCTGCACCGATGGGCTGAAGTCAACTGCATGAAGTTTAACAAGGCCAAGTGCTGGGTCCTGCACCAGGGGCACAATAACCCCAAGCAGAGCTACAGGCTGGGAGATGAGTGGTTGGAGAGCTGCCAGGCAGAGAAGGACCTGGGAGTGATGGTGGATAGTCGGCTGAATATGAGCCAGCAGTGTGCTCAGGTGGCCAAGAAGGCCAACGGCATCCTGGTTTGCATAAGAAGCAGTGTGGCCAGCAGGGCTAGGGAGGTGATCGTCCCCCTGTACTTGGCTCTGGTGAGGCCGCACCTCGAGTACTGTGTTCAGTTTTGGGCCCCTCGCTACAAGAAGGACATTGAGGTGCTTGAGCGGGTCCAGAGAAGGGCGACGAAGCTGGTGAGGGGTCTAGAGAACAAGTCCTATGAGGAGCGGCTGAGGGAGCTGGGCTTGTTCAGCCTGGAGAAGAGGAGGCTCAGGGGTGACCTTATTGCTCTTTACAGATACCTTAAAGGAGGCTGTAGCGAGGTGGGGGTTGGTCTATTCTCCCACATGCCTGGTGACAGGACGAGGGGGAATGGGCTTAAGTTGAGCCAGGGGAGTTTTAGGTTGGATGTTAGGAAGAACTTCTTTACTGAAAGGGTTGTTAGACATTGGAACAGGCTGCCCAGGGAAGTGGTGGAGTCACCATCCCTGGAAGTCTTTAAAAGACGTTTAGATGTAGAGCTTAGGGATATGGTTTAGTGGGGACTGTTAGCGTTAGGTCAGAGGTTGGACTCGATGATCTTGAGGTCTCTTCCAACCTACAAATTCTGTGATTCTGTGAAACATAATTTAAAAAGCAGCAAAGATGAGTTAGTTTGTTAGAGAGATTACAAGATACCTTCTTACATGGATCTTACTCCAACTACCATTTGAAGCCAATGGGAACCTTGAAAATAACTTCATCTGGAGTTGCATTTTTCTCTCAAGCAAACCATCAGCTTGGGAATCAGTGCTTAAATATAGACTTCATGATGGGAAGAACGTCTCTGAACCCGAAGTCTGACCAAATTCTCTGCAAAGGCAGAAGCGGACAATTCTCAACAGTCTGTAAAGGACCTCTTTTATGAGACAGAATTACTGTCATTCAGAATCTTTTGTATATCTTGTACTGTATATTAGTCGATGCTGCTATTTTTGCATTAGTATGTACCTACTTTCACAGATTTTTGTGTTGTCCTATGCCAAACCTACTAAAGCTAATGAAAAAATTGAGTTCTCCCCAAAACTCCTATTTTTCATTTTACTATATTGTGAATTACAAAATAGTGCTTTATTTTGAACTACTCTAAACTAAATGGAAGTAAGAAAAAACATAATAGTTGTAAATAATTTATTAGCTGCAACTATAATTCATTGTAATAAATATTGATATATATTAGATATTTATTAGATATTGATATCTCAACTTTTCAGATAGAGAAACTAAGGCATAAATGGAGGATTTCCCATTACTTAACAATAACTTGTTGTTATAACCCTGAGACTCATGAACACCCACTGTGTTATTTATCTTGGTCAGTGCAGCCTTCCAGATGTACAGTCTGCTGATTAAACTTCAGAGGTTAGTTGTTATCTTAATCTTCACTGTATATCTTCTAAAATATTAAATGAAGCCACTGCTTCATTCCCTGTTTCTTTCAGAATGGTTTTGCCTATTTTACATCTGCGAAAACATTCCTTATCTTTCCTGCTGCTTATTTGGAAGATCTGGAATGGATATGTATGTCTTGACATTTTCACAGGCTTCAGACATTCTAATTTCCTGATCATCATTGTTGGCAAGTTCTTCTTTTTCTTCAGTATTTCATCTTCTTCCCTTGGGAAATTAGTATTTTTGCTGTCTGTTCGTATGATCTTTTGGGAGTCCGCAGTTAAATAAATTTTTGATAAGTCTAGCTATGTATACTTCTTTCTGTCAGTGAATCACATTCTAGCCTTTGTTAATCTCTCTTAGCTTCTCTTTATTCCTTCTGTAAATTATGAGAGTTTTGTTTAGTTGGGAACTTATTTCTTAAATGCCTTTCATTTCTGATTGCATTACAACTGTCTATGCTCATCATCTTCTATATTTGTTGCTTCATATTTATATCCAGCATGCTTTTTTTTACTTCATTACTTTTTTTTTTAATTTATTTTTTAACTGACTGTAGCTGTTGCTTTTTCCTTTGCAGTATACTAATCTTTAGTAACAATGTACCATCTCAGTGGCACCCATGAATTGTAATATGTTTGCTTTTATCATGTCTCTTTTATTACTTCACCCAGTCTTCTTCCATAACGCATCACACTGAAATTCTACAGTTTTATTAGCCCTAAATGTAACATAGATAGATGAATAACCTCTGCTTTAAGACTGCCCAATCGCTGCCTCTCCAAACAATCATGTTATTCAAATAAGGGATCACCTCAGCCTCAAGCCAATTTGACCCTTGGATAATGTTAGACTGGTCAACAAGGTTGGCCTTGGAAAAAACTGAGAGCAATTTGTCTCCATACAAATATAGAAATTATTCTGGTTTAAGATTTCTATTTTTCTTTGTATTAGTAAACACATTTCTGTGTCTATGATCGCCTATTCTAAAGATTCAGTTGACCCTGGACAGCTGGAAAATTCATGGTAGGGGAGCAAAACCCTTTGAAGTATGTCTTCCCCAGCTGTTTCATCAAGCAAGCAAGAACAGACTCTACATGGTACACGGCAGGGCCAGTACACAAACTCTATATATTTCTTGTCTAATGCCTCATGGTGGGAATCAGAAGAGACTAGATTCATCCTGGAGTACTTCACTGTACTGTCATCATTGTGACATGTACAGTACACCTTCCATACAATGAGGCTGGCTGGATTCTTTCCTTCCTATATTTTGGCAACCTTTGCCATAAACACACTTTTAACAAGGCTTCCTTCTCAAAAAAAAAAAAAAAAAAGAAATGCTGAAAGTACTCTAGTACTCTCTCTGAGAATCTTCACAAATCTACTTGGGAAAGTAACAGACATTCCTGTAGGGCTGTACATCACTTAAGGGTACTCGGCATACTCAGCAGAAAAACAGCTGGCCTTTGAGTTAGCCATTACTGGTCAGAAAAGAGAATCCTAGAATCCTAAAATGGCTTGGCTTGGAAGGAACCTTAAAGATCATCTAATTCCATCCTCAAAGTTAAATTATCTGAAAAATGTCTACTCAGTGATTGGTTATAGCACTTAATAAATTAAAAAAAATAAATAAATAACACAAGCAAACAGAATAGAAACATGGTTAGAAAAGAAATGGAAAGAAATGAAGAATAAAACAGAAGCACCATTATGCCACCACATGAACCCATACTGAATCCATACAGAGGAAATATTACTCATTACTTGTTTTAGTTGTATTATTCTTGAACTGAATGTCTTCGACAGCCAGAGAGTTCTCAGTTACACATACCATCTGTCTGATGCAGAATATCAACTCTGTCATTACCATTCTCTTCTATAGTTAATATTCCCCACAGAAATGCTTGATCAAATCTCAGATACATTCTTTCAGAGGAGGAAGTTTGAAAACTACACTTTAATTGGTGTGCCACCAAATCAAATATGATTTTGAATCTTGAAAAATAGTTCTCTGTGTAACACAGCTCATATTTGTTTAGTATGCTTCAGCTATCACTAGTAGTTTGTGGTCTGTATATCTTTTACATTTATTTGCTGAGTGTGCTTTTTCAGATTACAATGCTGTAAAACACAATCAGTTTGATTTCTTTTCAATACCAGGTTACAGTAATAATGTTTTGAATCTTTTTTGTTTTTCCCACTTCTTGCTTTGCAAACGTCTTTGTCTGTTTTTCCTTTTTTAAATAATCTCCATTATTAATTTAGCTATGCTAGTTTTTTTAATGTCCTCCTAAATTATTTATTTAATTTCAGTGTCTTCTTTTGAAAGCCAGACATCTTGAATATTTCCAAAGATTGATTCTGTTAACTGCCTAACATACTCTACTTTGATTGTTCTTCCTTCAAAACTCCTCTCTCTTTCTTTTTTTTTCTTTCTTCATAGATCTCTGTTTCATTATTTAATGTAAGTTCCTTTCTGTCAGCCGTTTGATTACTTAAGACAATTTTTCCTTCCTGTGTTCACTCTTTGTTTATATTATCCTTTTGTGTAAGTAAGTTCATCAGAGTACCTGCACTGATTCTGGTTATCATTTCATTAATTACAACAAACACAATTTTCATTTACCTGTTGCCCTTAAAATAATTGAAGCAACTTCTGGACTTCATGTCTGTGAAATGAAGTTGACTGTGACAGAATCACAGAACTGTAGGGGTCAGAAGGGACCTCAAGAGATCATCATGTCTAACCCCCTGCCAAAGCAAATTCCCTAGAGAAGGTTGCCCAGGTAGGCATCGAGACAGGATAAAAAATACCAGGAAATCCTTTCAGTGCAGCTATTTTAATTTACTCATGTTGGTAATAGCATTCATTTCATTAAAAACAAATAATAACAAATTAAAATATTTATTGTCTTCTCAATTAAACATATAGCAATTCAACAACTTCTGAAATTTCTGACACGTGTAGTATTTTGTTATTGTTCGTTGCTATTGGAGGACTTCTTTCATAACAGAATTATGTGTTTGATTATTTCTGAGGCTTCTTCCCATGGACGATCTTTAGTATAAATGCTTGCTAGATACCTCTATGGTATCCATCGATCACGCTAATCACTCTGGGATCACTCTAATGTCAGTCTACAGCTGATATCCATAAGAATTTGTTGAGTCTCCTTGCAGGAAGGCAAATCTTGCCTCCTCCCCCCCTTGGAATGACTAATAAGAACCCTCTAACAGGGTTTGCAGAGATTTCCTTCCCCATTACACTGCACTGTACGTTTTCCTGTAGAAAGGGTACTCAGATTCCCTTCTCTCTGCTTTTAGTCACATTATCAATAACAGTAGCAGAAAGTTGATGAAATGGCTCAGTGTAGGGAATGACTGCTTAGTTTTCTGCCCTGTTTCAGTATTCCCTGCACAATGTTGAATTTATTTTTCCAAGATGCACAATACCTGGACAAGCATGATCATGTAAGCATAGTTTTCCCACAAGATGTTCAACTGGTGTTTCCAAAAGAACCAAAACACATCCTTTCAACTTCTGCTTTGCTTGATTGGTGCTGAATTCTTTCATTTACAGCCTCTAAAATCTCAATTGCAATGCAGAGTCTTGAACAAAAATAAATTTGAATCTCACATGAGCTGCTATCAGGACTTGGAAAGGTATGAGGTGACCATATGGCAGCTGCAAACTAGACTTATTCTTCTGACCAGTAACTCTAGAAGACTGACACCCCACAACTCCAGGTTCATGAGGCTCCCAGTGTTTTTATCTAGAGTTCAGGTATACCATACACAAATGTTAACAAAGCTTCCAAGCCCCTTTTAAATTAGTGTAGATTGAGACCTACTACTACAGCAATGTTGTGTATTCATCTTCCACCACCCTCCCTTTGAAATCCATCCACAAGTTTAGGGCTCCACAAGGTCTCAGAGCTTTGCTTTCTGGTAAAGCTGCTAACATAAACACTAAGATCATTGGCTTCATGCACAGAAGAACAAGCTTTAAACTCCTTTAATTTTTATTCTTTTTTCCTTAAAATGGCACTGACAGTAGAGCATTCTGGAGTAAGAAGAACTCTTTTGAAGCTAATTTCATTTTCATCATGCATTTTTCCCTCTCTTTTTTAGCTTGATCCCAGCCTCTACTATAGTGGCTGATGTGCTGTCGAGGATTGATGAGGTCTCACGTAGCCAGTGGTTCCAAATTATCACAATGAAAAAGTCCATATTAGTTTTTAGCCACATTCATTGTCACAATTCTGAAGTTCACAAAGAATAGCTAAACCAGTTAAAATCTTATTTTAAAGTCTGTAAGACATACTATAAGGAACAGTCTTTCTTGTGCTTTCATATCTTGAAGTAATCACTTTATAGTGCTTGCAGAGTTATTTGAAGAACAGTCTCGGGGCATCATCTTTTGGTGCATTACAAGAATAAAATATATGTTTAGTTTGTGAAGTAATACTATTTCTTAGGTTTAGCAGTGTCACACAATCTAAACTTAATGGATTCACAACAAATCTTCATTTGCCAGGTGCAGTTTGTAAGGAATCTTCTCATGAAAATGAAAGCTGATTTCACTAGAGTTTTGATTATTAAGATGTGCATGAAGTTTCCTCCAGTAACAAGTATGTGCAACACAGTGACATCTCCACTGAGAAAATAGTTGAGCCAGTTGGAGGCATGTCCTCACTTGCAGAGGTCAGCCAATGTGAAGTGTAACAGCTATTATTTTGGGCTTTCAAAGACTGGGAAGCCTGTACACTGTTTTTTCCCTTCTCTCCCTAGAGAAAGGATAAATACCAAATGGGCCCAGCTGAGATTTATAAAATGAACAGCTAGAGAGGAGGAATAAACCATCTCAGATCAGCAGTCACCACAAATTTTTGCTTGAAGACTAATTTCAGGACACCTCTTCATGTGGGACTGCTTTGCTTTCCTCCTTCCCCCACAGGAATATCCCCCTATGTGATTGTATGTGGCCTCTTGCCCTGCATTTGATTTCTTTATCTACTTTTTTATTTCCTTCTTTCTTTCCTCCCTTCTTTTTCTCTCTTTCTTATTTTCTTCCTTTCTTCCTTTCTTTACTTTCCTTCTTTCTTTCTTTCTTTCTTTCTTTTCTTTCTTTTCTTTCTTTCTTTCTTTCTTTCTTTCTTTCTTTCTTTCTTTCTTTCTTTCTTTCTTTCTTTCTTTCTCTCTTTCTTTCTCTCTTTCTTTCTCTCTTTTTTTCTTTCTTTCTTTCTTTCTTTCTTTCTTTCTTTCTTTCTTTCTTTCTTTCTTTCTTTCTTTCTTTTCTCTCTTTCTCTCTTTCTCTCTTTCTTTCTTTCTCTTTCTCTCTTTCTCTCTTTCTCTTTCTCTCTTTCTCTCTTTCTCTTTCTCTCTTTTTTCACTTTCTCTCCCTTTTTCCTTCCTTCCTTCCTTCCTTCCTTCCTTCCTTCCTTCCTTCCTTCCTTCCTTCCTTCCTTCCTTCCTTCCTTCCTTCCTTTCTTCCTTTTTTTTTTTTTTTTTTTTAATCTGAGAAGTAGTTTTAAATTCCTTTTATGTCTCCATTTCAGCCTCACTTGGAGAGATTTTCTAGCTGTTACACTGAATTAACACTTCTCCTACCCTAGTCAAGCCCAGAACCTGAATTCAGTCTTGGTCTAGGTACCTGTGACTGCTCTCAAGCTCAACTTTCTATGCACTTTGGAACACAAGATGTATCTTCTTATTTTCACACTATACTTAATCCCCAGATCCTCTGAGCCTTCAAGTGCTCCTCTCTTGCTTACACAAATCTTGAAGTGTGTCATTGAGGCTGGGCATTTTTCCTATCTGCTTACTGTTACACAAAAGTGTTACATTGGATGATCTTGAATCATCATTTTGGCATGGCTTGATGCAGATACTCTCATAATGCTTGCAGCAGTAGTTTAATATGGAGATACTATTTTAGTTGTACATTTGCTTGTAAGCTCAGTTAAATGGCTGCAATGTTGAATCAGGTTTGCAGGCAGGGTGAAGAGCTTTTGTGATTTTAAGTTGGGTGAACAATTCAGACACAAAGCATTCATTTTTGGGTCGTTATTTATAGAACCACAAAATCATAGAATCATCGAGGTTGGAAAAGACCTCCAAGATCATCTGGTCCAACCATCCCACTACCACCAATATTACCCACTAAACCATGTCCCTAAGCCACGTCCAAGCTTTCCTTAAACGCCCTCAGGGACAGTGATTTCACAACTTCCCTGGGCAACCCATTCCAATCCCTGACTACTGTTTCTGAGAAGAAATGTCTCCTAGCTTCTAACTTGAACCTCCCCTGGTGCAACTTGAGGCCATTCCCTCTAGTCCTAATGCTAGTTATCTGTGAGAAGAGGCTGATCCTCTGCTCCCCACTCCTTCCTTTCAGGTAGTTGTAGAGTGCAATAAGGTCTCCCCTGAGCCTCCTCTTCTACAGACTAAACAACCCCACTTCCATCAGCCACTCCTCATCGGACTTGTGTTCCAGGCCCTTCACCAGCTTCATAGCCCTTCTCTGGACATGTTCCAGGGCCTCAATCTCCTTCTTGTAGTGAGGGGCCCAAAACTGAACACAGTACTCAAGGTGCAGCCTCAGCAGAGCAGAATACAAGGGGATGATTACCTCCCTGGCCCTGCTGGCTACACTATTCCTGGTACAAGCCAGGATGCTGTTGACCTTCTTGGCCACCTGGGCACATTGCTATCTCGTGTTCAGGTGAGCATCCAAACCAAAAACCTCTAAGATCATCTGGTCCAACCATCTCCCTACCACCAATGTCACCTACTAAACCATGTCCCAATGCACCATGTTCAACCTTTCCTTAGACACCCCCAGGGACGTTGATGCCACCACTTCCCTGGGCAACCATTCCAATGACTGATTACTCTTTCTGAGAAGAAATGTCTCTGAATTTCTAACCTGAAAATATATATTCAGTCTAAGAGAATAAATACGTTACTGAGTTTAGGCTGATTCCAATGTTCTTGTTCAGCTGTTTCCACATGGCTCCAACTTGGAGTTTGACTTGCAGCACAACTTTGTTTTGTCCAATAAGTTTGTAGGTATTGAAATAAAGGATCTTTTTAAGGTCTGAACTTCAGACTTTTCTCTGTCACATGATTAAGATGAAGCAGAGGAAAATATATTTCAAAGAAGGCATTTCCACAAGAAAGGGAATATTCATGTTTCAGCCTACAGTGGGATGGACGTTACTGATTCAGTAGCTTAAAACTATGCTCTTTATTCCGTTCTTCAACATTCTGCCTGTATAGCACTGCCTACTTGAGATTCTCAGCTTGAAAGCTCTTGTATGACATGAACAATATTATTTATTCAGTAGAAGTAACATTAAGCTTATGTGTCAATGCTATGCTGAATGGGGACCTTAATCTCTTAGCTCCTGAAGATGAGCTTTCAACAAGAAGACCACAACGATAGAGGTAAACTGAGGTTTAACTGCTACTTACCAATGACATGGGGTTTCTACACTATGTCACAACCACATGGCTATTTCATTCCACTTCTTTGGTTTTGCCCCACAGGCTATTCAGTGACTTTTTTTCTGTGACCTGGAAGGCAGTGCATAAAAGATATTTCTTCTGGGAATGTCATCACGTGAAAGAAGCTGATGTTATTACTATTAGCACAGGCAGTTTCCAAAGGAACAGGAAAGAAAGATAGCTCAGATAGATAGCCAAATTTGCCACCATCATCCCTGAAACTGTTTGACGTGTTGAGAAAAATGGCATGCACTTTTCAAAGGTAAAGAGACTCTTGTACAGTAGCAGCGAATTTCTCCTTGCCTAGTGAGTGCACAGGTAGTTGTTATGAAGCTAAATACTCAAAATAGCTTCATAAAAACAATTACACTGTTATTGTTACCAAGTGAGTTCAAGGATTTCAATGAAGAAGAATGAAAAAACCTCACTCAAATGCAAGCTCAATCATTTTTTATTACAAAAAGCACCGTCAGGAAGAACGTAATTTATATTCATAAGTATTTTTTACCTGTCATTCCTTCAGCTTGATAGATGTCAGAATACTACATTTTTAGTAGACTTGCAATTGCTGGAGAACTTAAATACACCCTGTGATTATATGCTGCAGGGCCGACAGCTTAAATGCCAAATAGCCATTGCAATGCTCCTGGCAAAGCTGTTCTGCCTTTGTGGCAGAAATTCAGGTGCTTGTCTTCAGCTGCAATTATTGTTTGATGTTTGGAATAAGCTTTGGTTGCTCCTTTTCCCTCCCTCTCTCCTTCCTTTTCTGTCCTTTAAGGCCTATTGATACAGTTGAAACACTGCATAAATTATCATTTCAGCCAGGATGGAATATAGGTTTCCTACTACATATTTGATGTTATGGAATTGCTGATCCCTTTTCTGTTAAGGAAGTGCATTACTAAGTTTCCAAAGTAATAATCTTTTTAAAATATTGAAGAAGTACTTGTAGTTAGTACATAAAAAAAAGAGTGAAATCAATGTTTAATTCACTAGCAGGGCACCTTGATATTTATCATTAACAAAGTGACTAGAAATAAAATATTGCAGAATTTTATCCTGATTAAATGTATATTATAGACAAAGTAAAAGTGGCAAGTGTTTTCTTCATACAACTTCTGACAATTATTCCAAATAAAATATACAGAAAAATAACTATTATTTATTGTTCATAAGCAAAATAAGAACCAGCAGATGACAAAATAAGCATCTGTATTATCTATATCTGGTTTTGGAGATATTGGGTGGATCCTTATACCTGAAGAAACAAACAATCTGCCTTTGATTTTTAACTTAATTCCTTGGAAATACATGAATTAATTTCTGAGCTAACAAGAACTGACATGCCATTTCAACATGATCAGAAATGTCAACTTCAGTGCTGCTGGACAGGCTGTTTTGTCCTGCAGACATATATATACCAAGCCACACCACATACATGGATGTCAGAGCTATTCGACAGGTCCCATTCAGATATGTACTAACCACATAAATTCTGCTCAAAATCTTGTGTGCTTCCTTGGAAGTTTGTATCCCAAGCTAACTTACTAAAACCTTAGCAAAACATGCTAAGCAAACATGCTTAGCAAAAAAATCTGTATAAATTACCTAAAGCACTTTGCTTTGTGTCGTTAACCACGATCAGGAAAAAACGTGTAATCAGAAACTTTTACAGCTCACCCGTCTGACAGCAGGGTATAGAACGTTTTACTGCTCCTTAGAGCACCCATACCTGGTACATAGTGATTTCTTAAGTCTATGCAAAACACAGTAAATTGAATACCATCTTGATTTCTTCGCTAATTCTGACTACCAGTAATGACTATTACTTTGGAAAAGCTGGAGTAAGAAGCAGTGCTTTACAGACAGTCTTTGAAATACTGTTTTGGACATAAAGCATAGACTAATAATGTTAACACTTCAAAAGTTTTAAGGTCCAGTCATACCTTAATAGTCAAGAAGATGTGTACACACTCAATCAGCAATATTCTGGAAGTTTTCTGTATGCTATTCCGATCCAGGTAGTGTTGATTACAGATGGGACACTGTCATGGTTTCAGTGGAGAACCAGTCTGATCGAGCATGATGGTTCCCACATCCATTTTTCAGGTTTATAGAAATAAGCCAAGAATAAAAAGTGTAGAAGTATCTGGGAATCTATACAAAAACAAGCACAAGTTTATATACTATGACAAACCAGAACCCCTTCTAACATTTCAAAAGTAATTAATTGCATAAGTATCATTTTTCTTGCCTTGGATTCAGGTGTGGAATACAGGAAAAGGATGGAATCTATGAATACTAAGATACTTTTTGAGAAATTAAATAAATACATTCAAAAAATGAATTCCAATGGTCTAACATTGGCATTGAAACAGCAAGAAACATTTTTGGTTAAATTTTAAAAGCTTTATTCAAACTAAAGCTTGTTTAAACTAATGTTATTATGAATAACAACTACTGCAGTGCCTTTCAGACATATTCAGTAGTTACACTGAATATTTCTATGACACTTTTTGTTCTATTCCATGTTCAAGGTTCACAGTAAATAGCTAACATAAAGTTGAGAGATCAAATTGTCATTTCCTGTCTTGATATTTTTAAGATGGAATGATGAGCATTAATCCTGAATATGTTAATTATTTGAACTAAATAAATAAATAAATAAATAAATCATGTCAACCTTTAGTACCTGGACATTCTTTACCAGGCTGGCTTCTGCACTTTCTAATTTGAAAAGCCTACTGCAGCCCATGGCTTGCACTAGCAGCTCAGCACTTAGGGGGTTAGGAAGGCAAATATCTAAGTCATATTTTGTAGGAAA
Organism: Aythya fuligula; assembly: GCF_009819795.1. Taxonomy (NCBI): domain Eukaryota; kingdom Metazoa; phylum Chordata; class Aves; order Anseriformes; family Anatidae; genus Aythya; species Aythya fuligula. The sequence continues at coordinate 17,925,398 of NC_045593.1, forward strand.
ATACAGAATCCAAAGGACACTGCCCTCACAACCAATGTGAGGAGAACATCGATATAAAAACATTTAAAGGTAAAAAGAAAATTTTACTGTTCTTCTATGTAGTTTTGTATCTGTTTTTTCTTTGCATTCTCAGCCTCAGGAAATGAAACTTGAATTCATATCTCAGTGCGTTTTTGCATGCAAGGCACATAATGCGCTTGCAAATGGAGCACTGAAATTATTTGAAAACAAGGGCAGAATAAAAAGTTATCAAGGTTGATATATACAGATTTAAATATACCTACAACTAAGGTGTTAGGACAGACCCCAGTTCCCCCAGTGCTATTCCAGGGTAATGCAATGTCAGTGGTTCTGCAGTTTGTTTGTTTTTTTTTGGCTTAGTTTTTAAATCTATAACCGAATAAGTCTCTTGCAACAGGTAAAGAGGAAGCACAGACTATTCTTAACTGCAGTCAGTTTCCCCGATGTAAAGCATGGAAGAAAACCTATTAAGAATAAGCATAATTCTGAACATTCTTTTCTGCTGTTGATTTTAGAGGAAGCCATTTCCTAAAACAAATGTACATCATTCCACACAAATTGACTAAGCACTGTGATGCCTGTTAGTGCAGTACCACTGCAGTACCACTGACCACATTTAGACTGTGTACTATTTGCTGCCAACACAGACTTCTGAGAATCTCAGTGCTACAGTACTATCAGTTAGTATCAGTTAGGCTTCTAAGAAAGAATGGTAATAGTATTAATGACAGACAAAATGATTCTGTTTCCCTAGAATATGAATCATAGACAAAAATAAATAAATAAATAAATAAATAAATAAAAACAATCAATAATAATTTGTTCAATCTCTGTACTTCATGGAAGAGTTTCCTCAGATTTTTCTTACTATACATTCCTCTACTAGTGCTTAAATGATAAATCTTAAAAGAATCCCTGTTTTCGGGCTACAAAGTCAAAAATTAATTACTCTGGAATTCCTACAGCATTAGATTTGAGCAAAAATGAACATCGCAAGAACAGTCTTATGTGCTAAGAAGTAACTGAGTTCTCATTGAAACAGCATAAAACATGGCTCATTTAACAGAGTTCTTTAGTGATTGTTAGAATCACCTTTCCTTTTGTTAGTTGGGTCCTGTTTCTAGCTTCCCAGTTCCTCCCATCCATGAACAGGAAATACAGAGTTATCGTATGTAGCTAACTTTTCTATTTCTAGTGTCCTGATTCTTTAAAACTGATATAAAGTAATAGAGGCAAATTGAACTAAATGTCTGTTGCAAAACTCTTCTTCTATACTATTGATTTTTGAGGTGAGGTCTATAAATTATATTGTAGATCTACTTACAAAAATGTGATATGCTTTTAGGGGCTAGAGATTTTATTGTTGTTTCTGTTTTGTTCTGTGGTGTATTTTTTCATTTGTTTGTCTTTTAAGAATAGTCAGAGAATTATTTGTAATATAATGTGCAGAATTAAAGAGGTCAAGAAAAGTTGCTAAAATACATACCATGTTGCTTGCTAAATTCAAGCTAAATGAAAAGAGGCCATAAGTCTAAATTGTTGTTGAATAAATAGAAAGATTCTAGTCTCAGTATCAACAAGACAGAAAAAATCTGACTTGAAAAAGATTTCAAAAAGGGAAAGGGAAAGGGAAAAGAGAAAGGTGACAAATTTTGCTATCAGCTCTTGACAGCTACCTTTAGAACCGCTGCAATAGTTGACAATATAAGCATCAGCACCTCTCCAAGATGCAACCAGACTCAGATATGGTAGGATAGGAAGTGCTCTGCTATTATCTTTGACCAGAAGAAATAAGAAGTTAAACACTGAAGGCTACGCTACCTTTCTATTTATCATATATACATCTGGTCCTCCACTATCCTGTTCAGGCCAGCCCAATTCAGAAGACCTGTGTGCACTCCCAGTCAAATTCACCAAGTAGGGATGTGTCCCACCCCTACATCATGTTTTTAAGACATTCAGACATATGAGACCAAATTCACAATACTTCTGCTACATAAGGAGAATCAAGCCCACAGTTTCTGCTTCCTGAAGAATGCTGTCCTGCTGAATCCTCAGACAATCTCATAATTCACAGACTGTACAAAGGGTTTTCCTACACACTCCATCTGAAAGTGCTCTTCTTGTGTTTTTTTTTTTCTGGAAGAACTTGTGGAGATTTTTTTTTTCTTTCCTGAAGAAAACATTCATTCTAACTTTCATAAAAGCACTGAAAGCTACATGCTTTTGTTTGTAAAATTCTTCTGACCTCTCAAAAACTGAAGTTAGCAAATGCAAGGAAGCTACTGACAGTTTCTTATAGAAGACAGACGGCATGCTGTTGGCAAATATATGTTGAAAGGTTAAGGGTTTAGTTTACAGCAAAAAGGGCCAGTTTCAAACAGACTGGGAGTTCTTCCTCAAAGATATAAGAAAATGTTTTGAGTCCCCATCCAGATACTCCCTATTCACCAATACTGTATCTTTAAAAAGAAAAGTATCAACTCTTCAAGCACTGTCTGAAGCAGGACAAATTAACATGGAATAAAACATAACACCAACCTATTAATTCAAGTAACCTGAACAGTCAGCTGATTCTTTTTCTTCTATTTGAATGGCAATGACCAACAATTTGGACAAATTGTCTGACTGTGAGATAAATAGGTCCATGCTATAATGGGTAATGAACTGGCTTAACAGTGGAGCTCTAAAGATTGTAGTGAACGGGCCCTAAATATGATCAGAAGGCTGCAGCACCTCTCCTAAGAAGACAGGTTAAGAGAGCTGGCTGGAGAAGAGAAAGCTCCAGGAAGACCTCATTGCAGCTTTTCAGTACTTAAAGGGGACTTATAAAAAAGATGGAGAGTTACTTTTTACATGGGCAGATAGAGATAGGACCACTGGGGACAATTTTAAACTAAAAATGGGGAGGTTTATATTAGATATTAGGATTAAATTCTTTACTCAGAGGGTGGTGAGGCACTGGCACAGGTTGCCCAGGGCTGTGAATACCCCAACCCTGGAGGTATTCAATGTCAGGTTGGATGCGGCTTTGGGCAACCTGGTCTGGAGGAAAAGGAGGTTAGAACAAGATTATTTTTAAAGTCCTTTCCAACCAGGTCATTGTATCACTCTATGATAAGTCAGCAGAACAGTTGTATTATAAAATAGTAGGAAAAATAGATGAAAGGGACCTGCAGGTTGACAGCATGTGAGCCAGCAGCGTGCCCTGGCACACAAGGGGGACAAACTGCATTTTGGAGTGTATTAACCACAGCATAGCCAGCCAGTCAGAAAAGGAGATCGTCACAGTGTATTTGGTGCTGGTGCGGCCTCATCTTGAATATTGTGTGCAGCTCTAGTCTCCATAATATAATAAGGATGACAAGATCTTTGAAAGCATCCAGAGAATAGCAACAGAGCTGGTAACAGTCCTGGAAGGCATGTCCTGTGAGGAGAGGCTGAAGACACTTGGGTTGTCCAGTCTGGAGAAAAGGAGACTCAGAGGCAGCCTCATTGCTCGCTGCAACTTTCTGAGGAGGGGATATGGAGAGGGAAGTGCTGGTCTCTGCTCCCTGGGAACTGATTGCAGGGTATGTGGGAACTGCATCAGGGGAGGGAGGTTCAGACTGGACATTAGGAACACTTTATTTACCATGAGAGTGGTCAAACACTGGAACAGTCTTCCTAGAGAGGTGGTTGATGCCCCATGCCTGTCAGTGTTCAAGGGGCATTTGGCCAGTGTCCTCATCAATATGCTTTAACTTTTGGTTAGTTCTGAGTTGGTCAGGCAGTTAGACTTGGTCTTTGAAGTTCACTTCCAACAGTTCTATATGCATAGAGATTCAAAAATGGAATCATAGGCAAAATTTCTTTCAGGAAATTATGCTTTGATTTCATTCTCACAACTAAATGGGCCTCACATTTGGAAACTATGTCAGGATGTGATGATATTATTGCAAATAATGGTGTACTTCAGAGTCTGCATTGCCTATCACAATTTCAGGTGGAATTATAAAAGTGGGGGGAAAATCATCTGGATATGCTACAGTTTAGCTGATGATTCCCTGATGATTTTCTTTGGGTCTTGATGGGAAATTGCAATGGTTGTAAGGATGACTGCAATACAAAATGTCAGGGATATTTATATTTTAACTGTCTGAGGTGGAAGAGGAGATTCTCATGGAAAAATATGACTGGGAAAAAAAAAAAAAAAAAAAAAAAAAACACAACAAAATAACCACAAAAACAACCATCGGAAAAACAAACAAACAAACAAAAAACTCACTTCAATAATTTTGTTTTTTCTGCCAATATCACTGCAGATCCGAATATTTAGTAATGGGACAACCAGCCATCAGTCTTCCTGTTTAGGAACAGAGTTATGCTACTAAACAGAGATTTTGTCGGCCTTTTTTTTCTGTTTTAAATGAAGAGCAGTACAAATTACTTTTGTGTTACAGAATTTCGATGATCATTTGATAATCTCTTTCTACATAATTAAAACTGAAGAAATCTGAAAAAAGAAATAAAAATTTGAAATTTCATAGGAACTTTAAAAACAACAGCAACATTTTTGCTGACTGCTCACCGCAGCATGACAATACTTTCTGCTGAGTCAGATAATGACCTCTAGTTTCCTTTTAAGGTGGAAGTTCATAATAGATCAAGGTACTTTTTGCAATACTGTTGAAAAGAACATTTGGCCTTCAAGCTTGTAACTGCAATAATCTTTTTTGTTGTGTATTATCAATTATTTTGTTTACTTTTTTTCTCAGAGCGTGTGTAATTGGATGAATCACGTCTTGCCCATGCAACTATTTTCTTCAGAGTAATTGTATTTATTCACTTTAATACATATTTTTTTGATTACCAAAGACTGCAGGACTGAACTCAAAATATAAAATAATTTATTTCTTATGTTGGATCTATACAGGACATAAAATAATGATTAATTTCAGATTATTGAAACAACCTATCGTTTTAAAATTTCTGGAATTTATACCAGATTTTTCACATTTCCATATTGATATTTTGTGTGTTTGCTACAATGGCTTTCATATATTGTTGCTTTCATCCAAAAGAAAGAAAACAATTTAAAATGGGACTTGATTTCTATTAACTTCACTTCAAAAAATTATATCTGTATTTAAGACTGAGGACAACATTGTAAGCAATGGGAATCTTAGCTCTTTTCTTCAGGTTGCTATAAAACTAAAGTGAAATTATCTCTCACTGAAATTTATATTTATGACTCACTTAGGTATTAACACAAATATTAATTCATTGGCAGTATATTGCATAGAGGGGCTTATGAAGGATGAAGAAGTGAAGCTGTAGCCAAATACTGTAATAAATCTCTTTTTAGAGTGTTATGCTTTTATAGATTGGCTTAGGTTCATGTCCTGTTTTAATATGTGAGTACGTACGAAAACTGGACTTTTCCTCACCCCATAACTGTTTCTTTGATACATTACCTCAAACCACCACTTCTGTTTGGACATTAACAAACATCCTATTAACAAATATCCCATTAACAAACAGCTAGATTCAACAGTGCAGACAAAAGAAAATTATTGCTTGATTGAAGCTTAAGTCTGAGTTCCATTACAATGTAGAATATAAAGTTGCATTGCTCAAGTGTTTTCATGATCACATCTGGATTCAGGGGGGCTAGGAGATATAATTCAGTGTGGGCAAGTGTGCCTGAAAAGGTATCTTGAGAAACATGTCATTTTGTGGTCTAACTGAAAGAGTGTAGCTTACAGTTGTTAGGGGTCTAAATCAATGAGGACCCGGTGTTGGGAAGAACGCCAAAGTCAGTAATGAATAACCTGGGGTCAAAAGAGAGCCCTTCTGCCATAAGGGACAGCTACATCTGGAGAAAGACAATGCAGTGCAACAACAGAAGAATGTGGGATAATTGTGGTCTGAGACCAGTTTTCTTTTGCTGGGAATACTGAGGGAAAATAGAATGAGAGTATCTTTTGTAGCCTTTGCTCTTAGGATTGCTTTGTTCAGCTTTGCTTTTAGGTTTAGAGATGACAACTGTGGGTAGCAATATAGCATGTGAAGGTTGTACAGGAAGGGTCTACAGGACCTTGAGGATGGTCAAACAAATTATCTTCTTTCTAGATTCCTTGCATACAGCCACTTCTGAAGCATGATTTCTGATCCTGCCAGCCTAAAACCTGACCAAGTCAAGGAATACCAGAGTGCATATTGTGGAGAATCCTATGTCAGATATAGACAGGCTAAGTGTAATATGTGGACATGGAATATGAGTAGGTCTTCCTCTGTTAAAGACTCTTCCAATTCCACCAGGACCATGCCTGTTGCAGGTACAAGAGCTGGGCAAAAGTCTGCTACTCCTGATGAAGATACACTGAGCTAGAGAGTGAAGGATGAAATAATGGAAATGGGTATTTCCTTTGGAATGTGTTCAGTTCTGAACCTTCAGCTCTACTCCTTGCTACAACCACTGTCAACAAGAAGGAATCAGCAGGGATGGTAACTCCTCAAAGAGATCCAACTGGTTGATTTTGCTAACTGCAGTCCCGACCAAGTTTGTATTGACAAGTGATCTACTAATGGGCAGAACTTGTACAGCAATTGTCTGAGCATTGCTTCAGCCAACTTCACTGTGAGCTAACTGAGGGGTGTGTACCATAGAACAGCAGGAAACTCTATATTTAAAAATTGGTTGCTGGAAGAAGAACAGAGAAAGTAAGCTTTCTGGAGTTCTCTGTATGCTACAACCTTGTAATGCAGCGTACTCATTCCTCTGTGCTTATTCTGAGTGATTTATTTGCTTGTTTGTGCATATGACAGAGAGGGAGAGTCAGAAAGAGAGAGGGGTTTGTTTCATTGATGATGCTACTTGCTGCTTTAACACTCAATTTTATTTCTGGCCAGACACTGACAGAGAAAACAATTTTATTTCTGGTCAAATACTGTCAGAAATATCACAGCAGCAGCTGGAACGGTGGAGTATGTAATTGAGGATGTTTCTGATATGAACTGCAGGGGCAGGCAACATCATCTTTGGTGAATACTAAATCAAGAAATGTGTAATATGCATTTATATTTGCTTCCCAAAGCTGTGCAGTAACTTGAAACGAGGTAATAATTCCTGTCTTTCCCAATCCATTTCTTATAGCATTGTAAAACTTTTCAGGCCTGCATACACAGCTCCACATAATGTTCTTAAAAGAACAGAGAGCCATTTTAACCAGAAGAGTCATAAATCTAGGATTTAGCTCCCGAGGAAACAGATTGAGAACTAAAGGACAAGATGACTGATTCTAATTTAGCTAGCTCTAACAGAAACTAAAAATGTAAAGCTATTCTACCTCTGTCCTTTGCCAAATGTGACTGAGAATCTGTCAAGAAAATACCACTCTGAACAGAGGAGAGTGTTTTGTATCCCACCAGGACCTATGCATGTAGCAAGCCTAAGCAGATGCATTGTGCCAACAGTGGTGGAGACCAAGTTCCTTTACTTTGGGTGAAGTCCATCTAGCATGGCAAGAAGTGTGGCCATACTTCCAGGTAAGGGTGTTAGAAATGCTGTCTGTGCCTTGCTCATCTCTCCGTCATCTCAGAGATGGATTATGGTTCTGCCTTGTCCTTTAGCTTAAAGTAATTTGTCACAGCTTAAAAAGTCTTTTGGGAGTTTCTGTTTGACGTTGTGAAACAGAGATATTAAGAACTGCCTCACTGTGTAAGTCTACTGTGAACTGATGAGGCTATTGCATCTGCTTATAAAAATTAGTATTTCTAATTGCCTTATCTAGCATGAATGCCTTAGGACAATAGATAGCTGAAGATTTAGTGAACGTGGCCAAGCACGTTTCCCTGTAGAGATAGTTTTGCAAAATGGAAAATCCCCGAGTCAGGCAAAAGCAAAATAAAAGTAAGGCTTTCTGAACCAGAGACCAACTGGGTTGGCAACGACCCTGTGATCCACAGGGCGTGCTTGGGTCAGGAAGGGGAAGAGATGGGCGTTCTGTACAATGTAAATGTGCAGAAGTATTTTATTTTAGAATCCTAAGCAAATTTTGTTCCATAGAACAGTGGACTCACAGAAGCTTTAGAACGCAGAGACCCTGCAAATGAGATGCAGCAAAACAAACAAACCAAAAAACAGTATGTGGATTGTGTACCAGGAGAAATATAAAAAGTGCTGTAATCTGTCACAATGACAAGATCTTTTAACCTGAGCAGCAGAACCATGATAATAGTTTTCTAGCTTAAGCTGGAATGGCAAGATTTAGTACTGAACTCTGGGCCTTTTTTGAAAATAGAAGTATGTATCTATCTATTCTTAACCGTTTTAAAACACATATATTCTACTTGAGTGTAATGACACATAACATCATTTAAAATGTAGATACCAATGAAGCAAAGAGTTCGCGGACAAAGCTCCATTAAATAAATTGAAAAAAATTACTCTATTATTTGTTACTGTTAGAATGACAATAGTTTCTGTAGCATGTGAAATATTTTTGACACATCTAGGTGGTCTCAGGCTGGATTCTTAGACAATTTTAATAATCAGTGAGATTAATTGATAGATGGCCTCTGAGGGTTTGACACTCTCCAGTTTTTCTCTGAAAATCTGAGAATGTCTCCAGGTAAGCCAGCACAAAAGCTGAACTTATTTTACTTTTTGTATTTCCTTTTCTCTCTCTGTTGTCAATAGGATTCCCAGAAAACAAACCAAACCAAACCAAACAAACAAAACAACAACAGCAACAAACAGAACTATATTGCGGGTCTGATTTCTGACATCTAGGAATCTGCACTCCCTTCATTCGCTTCATGATCTGCTGTTGGATCAAACCTGCAACTTAGGAGAGGAATGAAATATAACTGTGAGTACCTGCTGGGTTGTATTAACCCTTATTTTGGTTGCTAGCAGGCAAGTTGCCTTTTATAAACTTTATTTATTTATTTTTTAAATTACTCAGTTGTGTTCATTCTTACACACAGCTTCTTTTTCCTTTAGCCTCGATTCTAACATCTAGGAGTTGCTAGGCTCACTTGCAAGAAACTAAATGTTCATTACCAGTATGAAAAATCTGTTTTAAAAGTGTTCAGGAAAATTTTTAAATGCCAACATTAGTTTCATTGTGTTATCACTCATATTAATGTATTAGATAATTCTCAACTTTTTGTCTCTCTGAGGGAAAAAATGAGGCATAGGCAAATGAAACTACATGTGCCTGAAATATTCTCTGAAATCCCTAACAAAGACTGCTTGTTCTCTGGAACTCCTTTTCACTTGTCTCCATTCTTCTAGGGAGACATTCTGAAATCCTACTGTTTCTTAACAATATCCTGAGCAAACATGGGCTCCCCCAAGCATTTCTCTCTCTTGTCTTTACCCTGACCTCTACTGAAATATTCTAACCTGCTAAAACTGTCACTGTCATATTCCAGGCTCCCACCCACCTCCAGAACCTCCTGGACGCTTTCCAGCTACTTGTACAAAAATTCCACATTGCTGAACATGAGACTGACTTGTTCCAGATAGAGCACTCCCAAGTTTGAAACAGCAAAACACTAGAGTGTAAAGCTTGGATTCAGTAACAAGTCACAGGCTGCAGGAAATGCTATGATTTTTTTTCATGTGTTTCCATTGACTGGAGATTGCAAGACGAGAAAGTCAGGACTTAGAAACTCTATTGCCATACCTCAAATCTAAAAAAAGAAAAAAAAAAAAAAAAGGTTTTAATGTTCAATAGAAGATATATGTTTCTCTGCACTAGTAAAGACTGCTTACTTAAATGTTTATAGCCAGAATCACTGTAATGAATAGCAGTCAGAACCAATCTGTTCTTCAAAATACCTTCCTTAGAAGCAGACATTTCTGGGTCAGATCTGAATGTGATTGCATAAGGCAACTGCAGAACTATTTTAATGTAGAAGTTGAAGGCCATCCTCATCTTGATTAGCATCAGTTATCAGAAAGCTTGCTCTAGGTGTTGTCTGCTTCTCTGTGTGCTGTGGCAAGCTGAACAAAATAGTAGTGTGTTCAGTTTTGGGCCCCTCACTACAAAAAGGACATCAAGGCCTTGGAACGTGTCCAGAGAAGGGCTACGAAGCTGATGAAGGGCCTGGAACATAAGTCCTATGAGGAGTGGCTGTGGAAAGTGGGGTTGTTTAGTCTGGAGAAGAGGCTCAGGGGAGACCTTATTTTTCTCTACAATGAAGGTGCGGGGAGCTGGGGGTTGGCCTCTTCTCAGAGATAACTAGCATTAGGACTAGAGGGAATAGCCTCAAGTTGTGCCAGGGGAGGTTCAAGTTAGAAGCTAGGAGACATTTCTTCTTTGCCACATGTGGTCAGCTTTGCACACCAAAAAGAATAAGCAAGAAAATATATTTAGTATCCCCATCACTTTCTGAAATGAATGTACAGCATAATGTGTATATGGTCACAGCTGCTCAGTATTATCTGGATTCTGAACAGATAATCAAATTAATGCAAAGTCTGAATGTTTCACCATGATGGATCCAAAGACTATTTGCTCACATTTTAAAAATGGCAAGGGAAGGAAGGACTGAGAAAAATAATGCTAGGAAATAAGAAGAAATGTGTACTATGTAAATTTAGGATTATGCTAGTCACCTGTAATGAACTTTGAGTGAAGATCAGCATGACAAGGAACAGAAGAGAAGTATTAGCTAAGAAATAGAATGGAATAGTTCATCTGGAACTACTGGCTATTTAAAAGACCATCTAGTCCAACTGCTTGGCCAGTTCAGAACTAACCAAAAGTTAAAGCATATTGATGAGGACACTGGCCAAATGCCCCTTGAACACTGACAGGCATGGGGCATCAACCACCTCTCTAGGAAGACTGTTCCAGTGTTTGACCACTCTCATGGTAAATAAAGTGTTCCTAATGTCCAGTCTGAACCTCCCTCCCCTGATGCAGTTCCCACATACCCTGCAATCAGTTCCCAGGGAGCAGAGACCAGCACTTCCCTCTCCATATCCCCTCCTCAGAAAGTTGCAGCGAGCAATGAGGCTGCCTCTGAGTCTCCTTTTCTCCAGACTGGACAACCCAAGTGTCTTCAGCCTCTCCTCACAGGACATGCCTTCCAGGACTGTTACCAGCTCTGTTGCTATTCTCTGGATGCTTTCAAAGATCTTGTCATCCTTATTATATTATGGAGACTAGAGCTGCACACAATATTCAAGATGAGGCCGCACCAGCACCAAATACACTGTGACGATCTCCTTTTCTGACTGGCTGGCTATGCTGTGGTTAATACACTCCAAAATGCAGTTTGTCCCCCTTGTGTGCCAGGGCACGCTGCTGGCTCACATGGAGCCTGCTGCCAACCATCACCTGCAGGACATGACTGTCTCTGTTGGATTCCTCTACTCTTGAGAACAACCCCTCTAAGGGATTGGGTTAGTATGGGGACAATATTACAAGTGAAGCTCAGATTCATTTCTTGAAGGCAAGGAGAAGATTCATACTGTCAGTTTATAATTGGTGCTAGACCTTTTGGGGTGTAATTTATTTTACTAAATTTAGACATCAGTGTGTTAGCTGGCTAGTCCAATTCACTGCTTAGATTCCTTCTACAAAAACTTCAAAGACAGAGCTTATATAGAGAGTCATTTATAACACATATTTTAAGATGGGAGGAATCAGTTCCTGAAGAAACTTCCCCTTTCCTTTAACTATAGAGAAAGCCCAACTAGCTTTCATGTCATTCTCATATGTCAAAAATTTGATATAATTAATACCATTTTGGGCAAAATATGTAGAACCCACAAGTCAAGGCTGAACAGATTTTAGGAGTAAGGAATGTATTATTTTGCCATACCAATGTCAGAAAAATATATTCAGATCTATCCAAGAACTGAAACAAAATATTTGTAATATTTTAAAGGATTACAAAGTATTGATGTTAAATGAGATCCTTTTAATACCAGTCAGGATCTCCCATGTAGCTGTTTGAAAACTTCTCAGCCTGTTCTACAGTACAGTTCTAGAGCGATCCAGTTTCTAATCACCCGTGGATTAAATTATAGTTGCAGGAGAAACCTCAGTTTTATACTTTTTATTTCATTTTATCTTCATTCTATTTGCCTCGCTGGAAACTTACAGTAAATACAAGCTCTGTTTTCATTTTATAAATCACTGTAGCTCTCCTGCTGGAGGATAAGGAATGGATTTTTGCATGACAATGTTGAAGCACCTGGGGAAAGGTGTGAAATATTTTTATCCTGAATGCACAGGTCTGGAGCTGTTCACATCCTTTTTTAATGGTTAAGAGAATATCTTGTGTCATTTCAAGAACTTGCTATATTGTTTATTTTGGATGGGAGGTTCACTCACATTGTGTTAAAATCATGTTAGTTTATTCAAGGTCATGTATTGTTTTGTTACTTTCACTTCCAATTTATTTAAGTTGCACAAAAAGAAACACACCCAAAATTATGAACAATTTCCAAGAAAACATTAATCAAATTTTGATACTGAACAAAGGATTTGAATAGGGGAAAGAAGGTACTCCAGAGCTAGAGAACTAGAGGAGGATGAAGAAAGCAATAAACAAGCCTGTACATATCAAATCACGTTCTAGTTGGTAGTAAGTGATATTTTCCTAATAAAAACGGCAATACTTCTGTATTATATATAGACATAAACATTTAATAAAAGTTAAGACTTCACTTACCCTACCTTTAACAACTGAATATTAAGCTCAACCCAACGTGACAGAGTTCTAGAGTTGACAAAAGGTAAAAGAGAACTACTGTAGCTATTCTGAGAAAAGCAGACTAGATCTGCTATGGAGGTACTTCTTTCATTGACAGTTAAATAACCCCTGACAAATGGCTTAGACTAGACAGACACATTTTACAAGATGTATCCTACCACAAAGTGCAGCCAGGTTACTTACTAAGGAATCCTCTCCAATATTGAATTTCAGGGTCAAGACTGTTTAGGAATGATGATCAAAAACCCCATATCTGATATATATTGGCACTGGACTGACTGGACTCCAAACATGAGTCTAATTTATTAGACCTGTACCTGACTTGCAGATTTTATGTCCCTTTTCCAGCCTTCAAAGGATCACATTTTTATTTCACTCAGTTACATATGAGAATTCCATTTTTTGTCAATTTCACCATAGAATCATAGAATCATAGAATATCCTGAGTTGGAAGGGACCCTTAAGGATCATCAAGTCCAACTCTTGACACCGCACAGGTCTACCCAAAAGTTCAGACCATGTGCCTAAGTTCACAGTCCAATCTCTTCTTAAATTCAGACAGGCTCGGTGCAGTGACCACTTCCCTGGGGAGCCTGTTCCAGTGTGCGACCACCCTCTCTGTGAAGAACCCCCTCCTGACGTCCAGCCTAAATTTCCCCTGCCTCAGCTTAACCCCATTCCCGCGGGTCCTGTCACTGGTGTTAATGGAGAAAAGGTCTCCTGCCTCTCGACACCCCCTTACGAGGAAGTTGTAGACTGTGATGAGGTCTCCCCTCAGCCTCCTCTTCTCCAGGCTGAACAGGCCCAGTGACCTCAGCCGTTCCTCGTATGTCTTCCCCTCAAGGCCTTTCACCATCTTCGTAGCCCTATCTGACCATGTCAGATAAAAATTAACTTAGAAGAGACTTTATAACAAATAGTGCATAATTTATAGATAACTGATTCCTAAGAGGTAAAAAAATAAAAATAAATTAAAAAAAAAAAATCCTTTAACCTTTCAAAAGAAAGCTAATATGTCACTTCGGGGAAATAAGGTTAAAAAAAAAAAAAAAAACAAAAAGCATTGACTTACCAAAAAATAAGTGAATTTCATTAGATCACTGTATCTCTCATAGGAGATATTGTATGAGTTCAACTTTGGAAACTAGTTTTTATATTTCAGTTGGGATGAAAAGCTTGAATTCTCCTGTATATGAGGAGTAAGTGATGCAAATAATATTGCTCAATGGTTTAAGAAAATAAACTCCACAAAACTTCAAGGCACTCTGTGTGCTGATCTCTACACATTCATTAAAATCCACCTACCGTTCACATAAAACTCCTCAGCAATTTTTGTGTAAACAAAGCAAAACAAAACAAAGACTAAACCTTGACCCTCCATTGATCTAAGATAACTAAAATCCTTCTAAGTGTTAGACCTGGGATAAAGAACTGCAGTTTCAGAGATATCATACAATGCATTGTCAGGAAAAGGCGTGGATAGCTTGCATACGAAATTTCCTGAAAACTATGTTTACAAGGAATTTGCTTTGTTATAAAGCTTTTAAATCCATCCTACTTCATATTAAGTTCTTTTGAAAGCGTACGTCTTCCAATGTTTTTGCTTCCTACAGCAAAACATAGTGTATAGTTTTACCTCAAGTGTTTCTGTTCTAAATAGAACTTAAGGGTGTATAAAAATCTGCATTGCTATTCACAGATGGGAAAATATCATCTATTAATTATTATAGCATCTGTTTTTATACTGACCTCTGTTACAGGAAATAGAGACCACAAGTGACCCAATAAAGCTGGTGATAAAAAATATAAATAACATCTTTGCTTTCTTGCTATTGTATTGGCTTTTCTGCAGTTGTGGTCACTGTGTGACCACAGTCTTCTGACACAGTCTTCTGCAGAAAGACACGGGAAGAGATCTGTGCATTTATGTGCAAGTTACGGGAGAAAGAACCTGCTAGGGTCAATCTGAAAATTAATTCTACAGAGCTACTTCATCAGCTGTTTTTGATAAACAGCTAGTACACAAATAGTGTTCAGTTATAGTATAATGATGTATATAGTGTTCAGTTATGTATAATGACGGATTTGACTAAAAATACATATCTCTACTGACAGATGCTGTATTTTAATAGCAAAGCTTTCTCAAATTGAAATAATGTGATTATTTTAAAATAAAACTCATGCTGTTGAAAAGTTATCCCATTCTTTTAATTCTAAATTTTCTCTTGCACTTTTTGACTTTACAGTGTTTTGCCCCTTATTTCAAAATGAAAAAAAATAAAATAAATAGATAATAATAGAAAAAAAAAGTATCATATATAGCCTAATGACTGTGATTTCACAATGGCATCTTAAAAATGCTATTAGATGGATTTAAGCAATCAAAGCATCTGATTTTTCTTTGTAGAGAGAACAGTAGGTCAATATCTCTTCAAAATTTCATAATAAATTTTACCTTCTAAAACAAAGTCTGGGAAGTAGGAACACCTCTTTTCATTAGTCTACTAAAAAGTTTGGTAACTTTGAACAGGTATATGCGATCTGTCAGTTCCCAAATATTGTCACAAAATTTCAGCAAGTTTCTGTCTTTTACTAGCTTTCTTGTAAAGGGCACAAATTTTTTCCACTTTCAATATCTAACTGAAAGTTATTTAAGACCAAAAAAGTTGTTGTGTTGGTCTTTTTGTTTGATTGTTTGGTTGGTTTGCATTAAAATTTTAAATACAAATGAGGTGAATTGAATTAGTTGAAACTGAGTGCTAGGTTTAAACATTACTGGGGAAAATGACAAATACATGATCAAACTGATAACTGACAACACAATTGCACAAACAATTCTGGAAGAGAGAACAAATTCTGAAGATACAAAACTATAAAAAATAAATACATATTTAATTGTCTGAAAACACTATTTTCTTGACAAAATGTGGTCACCACAGTTATTCAGTTATTATCGTTTCTTCATCTATCTTACAGCAAGTGGACTTTCTTCTCCCTTCCTAATTATGGTGATGAATCCTCTTTTGTCATCAACATATGTAGCAAATGTTGGTAACTACTATAGATAGCTATCACATTTTAGCTTTGACTCATCTCTTTGAAAATGCCCACTGGCATTCTTTGAATAAGTAATGTTGGAAGAGGTTTCTCTCTTTTCACAATTATTTGAAAAACAAAAACTCCATATATCTGTTATATGGGCTTTAATGTAATAGAAAGATTGTCTCCCTACCAATGAACACATAATCAAAGTTTGGTTGTTACATCAGTTGTGTGGGTGGAAAATTAGAAAAACAATTGTTAATCTTAGCTACCTTCCATATAGTGTATATGTCCCTTTCAGAGCACACAGTTACATTCTGTTGATATTGAAGTTATCAAAATATTTGTCATGATTTTTTCTAAATTAAGGATTCCATTCCCAGACTGTAATCAACTCTTCAGTTTGCATGTCTCCAGTGTCTACTTCTACATCATAGCTATCCACCAAAGAATCTTACAGAAAAAAAGAGAGAAAAGGGGGTTTTCAGATGAGTTAGCTAACTTCTTTTAGACCTCTTACAAGATGGCAACTTTCACACACTCGGAAAGCCTGTTTATCTTCACTGATTATAAAGAAAGCTTAAAGTGACTAGTTCAGGTAAAGCTATCCACATTCACTCAGATAAACTTTATTATCTAGTTCAGCTGCAGGAAAAGGCAGCCAGTTTTCATAAAGCACTAATAAGTTTTAACAAGTGACATCTACCAATGTAAAGTATATACTTCTGTGTTGCTGTATTTCCTTTCTTCAGGTAGAACAGTTTCAGTTTTGCTCTTACAACAACCTTAATTCCTAAGTAACCTTTATAATCTAAAATACCAATAAATAAATAAATAAATAAAACCTTCTAAAATGGAATTTACTGACACTAAGAAGAATCCTTTCTGTCGGACTATGGAAATGTTTAGACTCCATCATTTAGGAATTCATTTTGTGAGACCATGAGACAAGAAAATTTACAGAATTATTAAATGTTGCATGCATGTCTACTAATCTATTTCCTCAGCTGCTTTAATAGGATTATTTTACATGTGGAACTCTGATAAACGTTAATGCAGGTTAAGTTAATGTTTACATCTGTGGGGTTGGGGTTTTTTTTTTAGTAGTACCCTGTTTATACTGGGGAGAGAAAACAGTTTGTTAGCAGGAAACTAGGTTGAGTTCATAATAAACACAGGACTAATGATGTTACTATTTATAGCTTAACCCTTTACATCCTCCCATGTACAATTATACTGGTTTTTCCTATTCTTCACTGAACTCCTTATACTTTGAAGATATCACAAAATTTACCCCTTAAATCCCTCTCATTTTCCCTCTTGAAGTCCCCCAAACCTGTTAAAATCTTATCAGCTTATACTTGTGGACCAAAATATAGTTGTAAATTCTTATATTTCATTAAACGTCCTAAAAATAGTCAATACATAGTCATGACTGACTATGGTTGTTAATAGCATGAAACTTGTTGATATTGCTTGTGGACTGGTTGCAATATTTTTATGTGAAAAGAAGATGCATCTTAACAAGAACACATCATGCCCAGTTATGCTTTCGAGCACATATTTCCTCTTCCAAATTAGCTTATGTTTCTCTTCTGGTGACCATGAAAAAGTTAAAAAATAATGCCAAGTGAAGCTTAGATCTTCATATGAACTTAGATTAATGCTATTGGTAATGTTCACTGCAATGATTTTAACAAATGGGTATAAGTGGGTGTAAGTGGGTATACAGTTCTTTTTTTTTTTCAGGACAGGGAGGGCAAGTGGGGTTGTCCCTAACTACTCCTTCAAACCTGTATTGACTCAAAGAAGTTGAAGCCCCATCTGAAATTTTTCATCTGTGTTGGAGGGAAAAACAAAACAAAACAAAACAAAACAAAAATGGTTAATGGATTGAATGGGTTGAATAAATCTAAATAATTATTTTTTTTTAAATTGTCTATTAAACAAGCAAGATTGTATTTTGACTAGTACTACATAAATATACTTCAGTAAACAGTATTTTAAACCACAACTCTGTGCTCTTCAGTAGGTCAGACTCAACCATCACAATAACACCCTTGGCCTTAAAATCTGTTCTGACTGAAAAAAATTTTGGCCATCTCAATGGAAATACTATTCCTCCACTGTAACAGATTTTCTTATGCATTTTGCAGGCCTAAATTTTTGGAAAAAGTCAATATAACATAATGAAACGCAAGCAATAAATACATGTAATTTATGTAATAAAAAATAACTGCATCTCAGGTCTGCAAAGACAAGTGGTATGCAAAATATCAAATAAAACTAATGGAATACCTCGGGTTATTAGAAAATTATATTCTATGTTGGATTTTGATTACTTAAATAAAGTAAAAAATTCATCATTTCTCTGAACATATAAGGTGTTTTTTTCCATCAAAGTAGTCTCAATACTCAAACAGTAGTCTCAAATAAAGAGAACCAAGTAGTATTAAAAAATGTTAATGCGTGTGATATAAAGATAATGTATCATGAAGGGTTAAAACAAATTATAATAAGTCTGTTTTACAATATAATATTATCATTACTTGTTTCACTATATAACATATAATTTTACTACTTAATTTTAATGCTACCGAATATGTAAATTTACTAGCAACTTGAAACACAAAACATTCCCTTACTACTTTTCATGAGACACTTCCTTACCAACTTTCCTATCAAACTTTGCACATAGATAAATATTGGAAAAGTCAGTAGCAGTAAAAAAAACAACCAGACCAGGTTCAGAATGTTCTTGACATTCATTCTCAAATCTTTATTGGTTCACATACAAACATATAGTGATACCATCTTCAAAATTTAAACGAGCAAATCGGGTTTCAGTAGTTAGAAAGGTTTGAACTTGCTCAGTTTATTAAGAAAATCTTACTATGTACCTACGCTGTTACTATGCACTTAGCGGCATAACTTTCTAGATATTTTCCATAGAGCTAATAACAGTATAAAAAATTGGTCTCCAGTTCAAGTTGCATTCTCTTTCAATTTGAGAAGCTTGTTTTTTGTGCCTTGAAACCCTGTGACTTCTCAAGGCTCTCTTCTCCACAGCTTTGCTCTTTCCCACGTTAAATACACAATGCTGATTGAGTGCCATAATCACTACTCTGAATCTTGTTGCCATAGCTACAACTAAGATGGCTGTCTTACCTTTAAGTATTGTGTCTACAAGGCACAGCAGTGTAGTGATCACTGTGGTCTAAATTCCCCTCTTTCTGCACACCTTTCTTTATTCTGCTACTTAGGAGAGTCTTCATGCTGCTCTGAGTGCTAGCTGGCTACACAGCTTGAACAAACTGATATAGCAGGTTTAAATATAACTGTAAAACTAGATGTAAAATAATTCCAAGTGTATATCCAAGAATGGTGTGGTGGTTTTACCGTGCTGGGCAGCTGAACCCCACAACTGCTCTCTCACTCCCCCTCCTTTAGATGAGGAGGGGGAGAAGTAAAGCAAAGAACAACTCACGGGTTGAGTTAAGGATAATTTAATTAAAGGGAAATAATTATAATAATTAAATAAAGACTACCATGAACTAAACAATTTAACTAAGGGGAAATAAAAAGGGAAAGGGGAAAAGGGAGGGGAAAAGGGAAAATAAAAAGAAAGGAGGAAAACAAACAAACAAAATAAATGAAGGCTATATGGAAGTGCAGAGGAAAGAAATTACTCTCTACTTCCCACAAATGTGTAATGATTGACCACGTCCTTGAAGCAAGGCCTCAACACACGCTGCCGGTGTTCGAGAGGAGGACCAACATTTTCCCAATGAGAGCCCACCCCTCCCCCCTTCTTCCTGTTTCCACCTTTTATTGCTGAGTGTGACACCACATGGTATGGAATATCCCTTTGATTGGTTTAGGTCAGCTGCCCTAGTGATGTTTCTCTCCTCACTTTTTGCCCACCCCCTAGGAGGGTTAGAGAAAGGCCCAATGCTGTGCCACTGCTGCTCAGCAGTAGACACAACACTGGTGTGATAACACTGCTGTTCCAGCTACAAGTACAGAGTACAGCACTGTATGGGCTGCTGCCGGGAAAGTTAACATTCCAGCCAGACCCAGTACAAATGGTTGTAGCACAGACAGTGTAATCTACTCAGATGTATGGAAAGAAAAGAAAAAAAAAAAAGAGAGAGAGAGAGAGAGAGAGATTAATATCCCATGTACTTTGTTTTTGTTCAATTCACTGCTCAGTTATCTTCCTCCACAAAATCAAGGTACACTCTGACTTGGACAGGTACATTCTTTGATGGGTTAAAAACTGGTTGGACGGCTGGACCCAGAGAGTGGTAGTGAACAGAGTGAAATCCAGCTCACCAACAGAGTTAAACACCAGTCACCAGTGGTGTTCCCCAGGGATTGGTGTTGCAGCCCATCCTCTTTAATATCTTTATTGTTGATTTGGATGAGGGAATTGAGTGCACCCTCAGTAAATTTGCAGACAACACAAAGTTGAGGGGAAGTATCGGTCTGCTGGAGGGTAGGAAGGCCCTGCAGAAGGACCGTGACAAGATGGGTCAATGGGCAGATGCTAATGGGAGGAGGTTCAACATGGATAAGTGCTTGGTCCTGCACTTTCGTCACAGCAATCCTATGCAATGCTACAGGCCTGGGGCAGAGTGGCTAGAAATCTGTGCAGAGGAAAAGGAACAGCGGGTGCTGACTGATGTTCACCTGAACATGAGCTAGCAATGTGCCCAGGTAGCCAAGAAGGCCAACGGCATCCTGGCTTGTACCAGGAATAGTGTAGCCAGCAGAGTGATCACCCACCTGTACTCAGCTCTGGTGAGGCTGCGCCTTGAGTACTGTGTTCAGTTTTGGGCCCCTCACTACAAAAAGGACATCAAGGCCCTAGAGCATGTCCAGAGAAGGGCAATGAAGCTGGTGAAGGGCCTGGAATACAAGTCCTGTGAGGAACAGCTGAGGGAAGTGAGATTGTTTAGTCTGGAAAAGAGGAGGCTGAGGGGAGACCTTACTGCTCTCTACAATGGCCTGAAAGGAAGGTGTGGGGAGCTGGGTGTCAGCCTCTTCTCACAGGTAACTAGTGATAGGACCAGAGGGAATGGCCTGAAATTGCTCCAGGGGAGGCTCAGGTTGGAAATTAGAAGACATTTCTTCTCAGAAAGAGTAGTCAGGCATTGGAACGGGTTTCCCAGGGAAGTTGTGAAGTCACCGTCCCTGGGGATGTTTAAGGAAAGGTTGGACATGGTACCTAGGGACATTGTTGATTGGGTGACATTGTTGGTAGGGGGATGGTTGGACCAGATGACCTTGAAGGTCTTTTCCAACCTTAATGATTCTATCATTCTATGAAATAAAACCTTTCAGGCAGGCCAGCTTGGTACTGCCACATACATCATTTTCCTCATTGGTACAGTCTTATCTAGTAGCCTACCTTGGTTCTATACACACCAGTATCCATGTCATGCAAGAAATGATAAACCTACAAGCTGGAATAAATGGTCTTATGTTGTCAGAAGAATAATACAGGAGCCTAGAAACTAGGTCTGGATCTACAAAATACATTTCCTGGAGCTTTCTGATGGCTGGCCCCAAATCAGCTTAAAAAGTGGGCTGCAAATGTCTAGTGGATAATCTGTTTTGCACCTTTCCCAGGGGAAAAAAATATATATATACATATATATATATATATATATGTATCACCTGCAAAATATTTCAAAATCTCAGCAAAAAACTAGCAGAAGTATTCTACTTCTGGCTCTGAGCTATTTTCAATTAGCCATAGATAAAAGTAAATTATTTAGATGTGAACTGTGGCAAGAGTTTCATAGAAGAAATACAATTTTGATGTCTGTGATATATGTATTCCTTGCTGGTTGCATAAAATATTTTCAGAAAGGGCCATGAACCTCTGAAAAGGATAGGAAATGGGAATGAGAACAAACATGGTCAAGGGTATAACCATTCGTGTTACTTGAACAAGACAATTCATGAAAACAAATTATTTTCTTCTAGCAGTCACAATTAAACTCTGTCCTGGAGACACAAAACCTTATGTTAGAGCCTGGAAGGCTTCTAAAAGAGCTGAAAATCCCAGGCAGAGGAATATATGTTAGGTGCACAGGTATTTGACAATGGTGCCAGATTGAGTTAATCAAGAAGCTGCAACCTGCTCTGGCCAAGGTCAAAAAAAAAATAGTTTGGCTTCAGAGTGTGGGGAGCAATGTTCTCCTGAATTGCTCTACAGGGAGTTATTTGGATTGCTGAGCTAGCTTTAAGCCTCTACACAGAGTGCTGACCTGAACTAAGGTCTTGGCTTTGAGCCCAGCCCCACTGGCGAAACAAGATTTCCATAGACAGTAAGCACAAATTAATCCAGGCATAACACTCATATCCACTGACTCACCAATAAACACACTGTTATTAATAAAACTAATTCTGCCTCTGGCAGTTATTTTAGCTATTTTAACCACCCTATTGTGATCACTCAAGCTTTGGACTCAGCTATATTCTAATAAACCATCTTTGATGAAGGTAACACAGTTTCTTTAAATAGAAAGCATATGACATAGTCTGGAGAAACTGATTTGTCTGTGCTTTTTACACTGGGGAGTATCTTGAAGATGAAGAGAAATTGTCTTTAGGCCTGACAAATGTGTAGAAAATAACTCTTTGGTCTTCCACCTACTTACAAAAAACAGATCACTCTGGAGATGCTTCTATTAATTCTCTAACATTTGAGTCAACATAATACTACAACAGAACAGTGCACATCTTTCCACAGAGTTCCTGCTTTATGACATTGGTAACCATCAGTTTTGAAAATTTCAAGAGAGAACTTTCTCCTTGCCTTCTGAATTTCAAGTACTGGCCTCTAAAACCTGTTACAATTTCCTGCCACCTAAAGGAGATTATCTCCATCTTCTTTTTTTTTTTTTTTCCTTCCGATTACTTTTACAACAAATAGAAAATATTTTAAGACATCATATGAATGGCATAATGATGATAGATATATAGTATAACTTCTATTAATTTATTGCTCTGTTGCTTTAAATCACAGAATCAGAAAATATCCCATGTTAGAATGGACCCACAAGGACCATTGAGTCCAACTCCTGGGTCCAGGTCCTGGGTAAATTAGAAAGGAGAATAATGCAGAATGAGGAAGTTTGTTTTGTTTCATAGAATATGAGTTTTGAGACTAACAAACAGCTACTGATCACAAACTCGTATTGTCAGAACAGAATTTCCATTGTGACCATATACTTTAAACAATTTCTAGTTAAGTGTTGAAGTTATATTTGCTACACCTAATTATCATTTTACAGAAATTGAACACAGCTGCTTACTTTTGTATCAGGAAAGATTGCTATCATGTGATTAAAATATTGTAAATATTGACCTAAAGATTCTTCTTTCAACTCTTGCATGAACCTGTAGATACCAACTCTGACTGAGCACTAACCTGCTTGAGTCTGTAAGGTTCTCCAGATATTTAGGATTTTGTCTTGGCATGGCTAGAACTATGCTTCCAAAGCAATTTGGTATCTGGATCAGACCTCCAGATCACACACTCTTCTCCTCAGTTTTCCTAAAGAGTCAGTTCCTATTGACACGCTCGGAGTATCCTTAGCACAAAATGACTGAATCAGTCTCCTCGAACTATGCAGTTGCAGCCACTTCTTTGAAGGCATGGCCAAAAGAACAGACTGCATCCACTTCTTCTATAACAGGGTAATGTTTATAGCATTCATTGGGAAACATGAATTCCTTTCCTTTCACAGGAAAGGAATTTTTGCACCCCAAGGAAAATGTCCCAGTTTTGAGTCCTTTGGCAAGATGTATCTAAATTGTTTTTGTAGTGATGAGAAAGTCCTCACCTCTGGTTCCTTCTCCTAGGACCATATGCATTCTACATGATGCTCAGGACACTCCTATGTGGGTGAATTAACTTACACTGACTGAGTAGATCTGGACCATCAGAACAAAAGCACAATGTCCTGGAATATCTGCATTTTACTCTTCTTACAGGGCATATATATCTGCATATACGTACCATATACACTTAAGCAGATCACATCTCATGACTTAAAAAGCTATGTAACTCAGTCTGTGGTACCTAGGCCTACTGGGGTATCCTCCAGAGTTACAGAGCTCTTGATGATCTCTAAAGGACCCTTCCAACTGAACTGCTCTATTCTATGCTTCTGCTACCGCTCGCTGGCCTGAAGAAGACATAGCTATTCAGTACAAGCATTAGTTCCAACATAAACCTGCAGCCAAGTAGGCAAAAGCCCACTGGTTATGATGTAATTCTGGGAGATTGGAGGTACAGTTTTAAAAGTCTTTCTACCAGAAATGGAACACCAATTTATAGTTCTGAATTTGAAGAGGCTGGGCACCTTCTAATCTGCTAACAAAATAATATGTATTACCTCCTTGGTCAGCAGTCCACTGTTTCTATATAACTCAGAAGAAAGTATCAGACTCTGGCCTGGAGGTGGCTAGAGATGCTTATTTGTCTGTGTCATGCTTCAAAAAGATGTGGGATTTCAGACTTGACATCCCATGTTCTTGACATTATCTTACTTCTGGAAAACCCAAATTGGTTAATAAGACCCAGTATAGGCTTCTGTATGAAACCTAGGATTGTGTCTTACCAGAATGACTTAACCATCAAGATAAAAACATCACGGGGTTTCAGATGACTAAAAAAAAAAAAATTATTCACAGGGAAGGGCAAGTGGAATAGTGTGATTTAGGTTACAGGTTTCAGTAGTTAAAAATTATTGTAATAGCTTTGAAACAAAGAGTTATAACAATCTACAGGAACTGGAATCCCCACAGACACCTGGTTTGCAACATCCTCTAAAAAGTGGCATTGTGTTGCTCACTATAGAGGGATTGTTGTGAACTTGTAATTTGTCTTAAAATCACAGTTGCTTGTTTGTTTGTTTAAAAAAGGCAATCACTGCAAGAGCTGAAGTTTCTGCACTACAGGGATATGTTTCTTGTGTGTGCTCAGGTTTTATTCATTTGTTTGGTTTTGGTTGTTTGTTTGATTGGTTGGTTGGTTTTCTTTTTCCTAAATCTATGCCATTAAACATATTGGCATCATGATCAGGCTCATGTTTCTGTAAAAGCAAATCTATTTTTTTTTCCTGATCATGAAGATTAAAGGAAAACCTGGGCAGTGTTCTGTATTTAAATGTTGTTTTTCACCTAGCTGAACAAAATAAAATAAATTGTGTGTATGCATCAGGGAAAAGGGGAAGAGTTAAAGTCTCTAACTCTACTGAAATAGAAAGAAAGAAAATAGAATAAACATGAGACTTTCCAACAGGGATACTGCAGTCACATACAACTTTTCTTCTGCAACTATACCGTAGTAACTATTATACAGCCCAGCTATGAATGCAACAAATGCAATGCAATACAGCATAAAAATCTTTAGACAGATTATTTTTTTGAGAAATTATCATCTACCATCTACCAGATAGTCTCCCTCCACAGCACCCTCAGTTAGTACATTACTCTTTTATGAAGTTTCATGACTATGCAACATATCATAAACAGTACTTAATAATAATAATAATAATAATAATAATAATAATAATAATAATAATAATAATAATAATAATAATAATAATAATAATAATAATAATAATAATAATAATGATTAAGAAGCTGTAATAAGAAGATATACAAGTGGAGTGCAGAAAGACCAAGCTAATAAGAAGAATTAATTGATCCTCTGTCTCTAAACTGTGGCCTCATTTCAAATATGTTGCCTAATAAGTTACAAGTACCTTTAGCAAAATAACTTTAAAACATAGTGTCTAGTTCAACACATTGATTTTGTACAATAAAATATGAATTTAACTTCTTTTACCTCCCCCACATAAAATTACCAGTTCTGTTCCCTGCAAACTCAATGTCATAGCTCCAATGGCTTCAGTGCTGAAAAAAAATGGGTAAGCACCAAAAAAAAAAAAAAAAAAAAAAGGCTAAAATAACCAGGTAAGAGAGAGTATCACGATTTTTAACTCATTCATTTGAATGAGTTAAACGTCTTGTATGTTTCTAGCCTGATTTGTAGCTTTGAAGAAACATACATGTATATTCATGTTAAAGCCTGGTCATTTTAACAGACCTCAAAGATATATTGTTGGCATAATAAATAAGTAAATAAGCAAGCAGAAAAATAAAATCATGTTACAAGAGAAAACTGTGAATTAGGATTTAAATAAAGTATTTTCTTTGTAAGAAGTTGATGCAAAAGAAATAACACAGAAAATTATCAAGAGTAGAGGTATTCTCTGCAAAAATCATAAATACTATTTTAATATAAAGATCCTTTTACATGAGTATAAAATGACAATCATAAAATAAAGAAGTTGGTGGCAGATTTATGACAGTAAGTGATGCCATATAAATTCATCCCTTCCTGTTCTAAGATCATCACATGTGCAAAGAAGTCAAATGAATAAAAAGTTACAGAGAACTTGAGACGGTTGTATAGTTGTGTTACAGACAGTTTTGATCAAGATAAGCTCTATGAACTTAGAATGAATATTGGAAAAAAATGTGCCCTGAGAAAATGCAGAACAGAAAAGCAGCACGACCAAGGATGTGAGACACTTTAAATCTGTTAAGGAGGAAAATCAGATTATTTTATTTTGCAAAGAATATAGATTGTATATTAATTTGTTTCAGGAATGCTCTGTGATTGTTGGAATATACAAGAAAGACAAACTAAGAAGACATAAAAGATTGTAGAGAATAAATTTAACACAGCACACAAAGGGCATTTTCCATAATGCTTCCTAACAACATTAATTAAACTAGCACAAGCTGCAAAACAAAAATTTTATGAAGACCTCTTTGCACAGTAAAAAGGATTTTTGGCACATTTGTACCACTGGTTAATACAGATGGAGCAGAAACATGGGCATTCTCCAAGAATATCAAGTATCGGCTAAAAGCTGAGCTGTAAAACATGAAAAGATTTATGCATAGAGTTCTGCTGGAACTATACCAAATCCTGCAAGATCTTAGTTCTGGTACTTGAATAAGGAGCCCTTGAGTATCTCAGACATAATAAAAATAAGACTACAGCTCCACAAGTTCTGCCAAGTGAGTTCTAACATGGTCTTAGAATCAGATAGGAAAAAATGGAGACTATGAAAATGAACAACAGGATAATCAAGGTGAAAGACATCCTGGAGACTGTGAATAAGCAAGCATAAGAAAAAAATGTAAATGTAAATATCACTAATTTCCAGCACAATGTAAACTATCAAAGATGATAATAAGAGCTTTCAATGGTAAATCTTCACTTAGAAGCTATATGAACAAGCTCTGTAGCATTTTCTAAGTAGCGCATAATATAGTGTAATAGCAACAATGAACATTGCAGAAACATGTTACGTCTCTTAGAATTATTGATGCTAACATACTATTCCTTTAATGGAAGTAAGTTAAAGCATGCTTTTGGCTATTTGATGTCAAAGTCATTGCTCATTGCCCTCTTGTGCTACAGGAAATGAAAAATTGTTCATATCCTCTATAAGAATGGAAGAGAAATTTCATGGAAGAGAAATTTCTATGTACACCTCAGCCACATTATATAGAAGACCCTCTACATTTGAGACTATTTTTAAAGCTTTGGTTCCTGTTCCATTATTCCTCACCTTTGAAACAGAATGCATTTCCACTTTATTATTATTATTATTATTATTATTATTATTATTATTATTATTATTATTATTATTATTATTATGCAAATAACACCCTCATAAAGGTAGAAGTGGGTCTTTCTGATTGTTTTTTGTTTGTTTGTTTTCCCTGTCTTTTCAGACTCCAGTTCTTCCGAGTCTTTAAATTAATATATAACCACAAATACTTCTATCAGATTCCATGGAACTACTAGTGAACTTAATTATACATTTTCTGAAATACTTTGCTGAAACTGTATTGGAAGGAATAGTTAAAAGACAGATCATACTTAATTTATAGCACTAGAAAAAATTTCTTCCACAGCATTCTGTGGCACTTCAGAAAGGCATAAAAAATGTGCAAAAGAAAGGTATTCTTTAAATTAATTTGTAGTTTTTGCCTTATCCATTATTACAGTACTTATTTTCTATACTAATATGATCCACTCAAACTAATATTTATTGTGCAGATACTGAAATTATCCAACATTTTAATTGCTTCTGGGCCCAAGTACACCTCACCTGGGGGTAGATGCTTAAGATAAATGTATTCATTATTACTAATGTATAAACATTTAACTCAGAAGAGTATCTAGCTATACGTTCTGAACAGTTGCCTTAATGAATGCACCCAAAGAAAAAAAGACTATGAAAAGAGACAGCAGCAATTCTACAAGCAATAGGAGTTTGGGCTTTTTTATTAATCAGTTTGGTATTCCAAAATAAATAATGGTCTGTAATGTAATTTACTTCTTTGAATGTGTACAAGTTAGTAGGCAATGCTAGCTCAATCCTGCAGTTCACCGTTTCTAGTGTCTTCCTTTTTGACCTTGCCTAATGCAAGATGTGTAGGAGACCATGACAACTCCACCAAATAATAATGATAAGAAGAAAGCTGGAATAAATTAGGAATAACTTTATATCAGGAACATTTGTTTTTAATGTCAAGAAGTCTGACTCTCCACCTTGAGGTACATTCCCCACATACATACCAAATATTATGTATAGTTAGCTCAGACATGTTTGAAATGGTTATTTTAATCCATGTATAAGTTTTACTCTCCCTGTTTTGTCCTCTAGAGTGTTTAAGTACATCACAAACAGAAACCCTTCAAGGTGATTTGAAAGCAAGCTCATCTCCTCCATTACACTAGTTGAAATATAGTGATACAAAGGGAATACAAAGATTTGTTTCCAAAATACCAATACAGGAAGTTATTGCCTTCTTTGAAACTGCAGTAAAATTCACAGAAATAATACCACTCACACATTTTTTTTGTTTGTTTGTTTTTTGTTTGTTTGTTTGTTTTGAATGCCATTTTTTCCAACTGGAAAAATGTGTCTAGTCTCTTAAATTGAGAACAACAGAGCTAAGATCCCCATTTAGCAAAAGTTACACATGTGCTTAATTTCATCAACTTAAAAAGTCCCACTGTGGTAATGAAATATATTTTATAACGTGTAAAGGCAAGCATATGCATAAATTATTGTTGAAAGAGGACCTTTGCTCTTAAACCCAGCTTTGAAATTGTGCACTGTTTTCTAAAATCTGCATTTCCACAGACCTACAAGTAAAAGTACACTCAATGTGTTCTCATAAAATATAAGATAGAAGTTGGAAGACATCTTTAACTATTGTAGTGATGATTAACAGCTGTAGTTTATTAGCCACAGAGGAACTTAGAAAACTTCCACAAACTTCCACTTATTCCCACATTCTTCACTCCAATTCAAAGAAAATAAGTGTTATTTCTAGTAGCACCAAGATCCCCAAATCCTTAGAGTGTTTTTTTTGTTTGTTTGTTTTTTGTTTTGTTTTGTTTTTTGTTTTTAATGGAAGGACCTTAGCTCCTCCTGTTCTATGAGCAACAAAATGATTTTTCAGCAGGTCTCAAGATGGGAACTCAGACTATTGAAGGTATATGTCGCTTCACCTGAGCATCATTCTGGGTATTTATAACAATAATAAAGTCCTGCAAGCTGGTCGTTTACCGAGTGTTTAATGAACTCTGAAAACCCTTACCCACAGGCTGGAACCTGGCTGATTATTACCTTTGCGTTTTATTAGTTAAGTCATTCAGGGGGCATGGTGGGGGAAGATTCCTTGCAAAAATGTTCGGAAGATGTGGGCAAAGGCTGTTGCCCGGTATTTCCTCTCCGCAACGTGCAGGGGGGACTGGAAGACTTGGGAAAGTCGTTCTCTGCCTGAAGGGTTGGTTACTGCACCTTCACAGCCGCAGAGAACGGGGAGAGAGTGGCTGGCTTCCTCCTACAAGCAAACTACCAGCCGTAGAGTGCATTTTTAAGAGGTGATGTAAGAGAATCAAACTCGGCTAGCCAAACACAACCCCTACCTCAACGATGTTTTTCTCCTGCTGAGAAGGGGGACAGAGCACGCCCAGCTCTCTCCTGCCCTACCGGGAGGGGAGCTGGCCGGCGGGAGAAATTTACTAATTAATTACGAGCGGGCAGATGCCCCTTTAAGGTCTGCTCCGCTCTCCGGAGGCTGCAGCCGGAGGCTTAGAGGGTGGGGACAGGTTTGGCTTTATTTGTACATCTTAGCATGGGGCGAGCTCCATGCGGGGGGTTTCCAAGGCTCGGAGGTCTTGGGGGGTGGGTGAGTGGGAGGAAGGCGGCGCGCGTGGGGGGGGGGGGAGGAGAGGCGAAATTCCTCTTGATGCGAAGAAAAAAAAAAAAAAAACGTAGAAAGGCCGAATAACAAAACAGGAAATGCCTGACTCGGCTGCGAGGCGGGCGGGAGGCGCGGAGCGCCCGGCTCCCTCCACTCGCCCCGCAGGCAGCGCCGGCGGCCGGACCGCTCCCGTCGCCCCCGCCCCAGCCCCGGGCTCCCGGCCCCCGGCTCCAGGCATGGCCGCCTCCTGCTGGATGCTGACAGGTGAGGAAAGCACCCCCGGCTCCCGTCTGGAGAAGCCAGGTCCCGAAAGCGGTTCTCCCTCCCTCCCTCCCTCCGGGAGGGGAGTGAAACTTTTGGGGGCTGGCGGCCCCGGGGACCGCGTGTCCCCCTCCCCGGTTCCCCGGCACCCCCCTGCCCTACAGCTCTCCTGTCGGATCGTGGGGGAGCTCTTTGGTGTTTGTCCGGCAGCTTCCATCCCTGAAAACTGTCCTAACCCCGCGGGGTGTTGGGGTTGTACTGCTAGAGGAGGATGAATGGGTGAGAAGTACTGTAACTGGCGCTGCCGTGGGGAAAAGAGGTGTACCTTGCAACGCTTTTTTAATTAGGACAGCTCTTCCTCCTTATTTCAGATGTTCTGAGTGGTAAAAGGGGAAGTAAGGAAACGGTTAACTACCCGGCTAACTTCTGAAACATGAGTTCATCCGGAGTTAGAATATGTAATACTGCCTTTTAGGGTTTCATTTGTTGTTAGAAGTTTATTTTCTTTTTAATAAAACAAATAGGACAAGTACCATTCCCCCGCCCACGGCAAGTCAGTGTGTAGTAACGCTTTGGATCTGAAACCAGGGGAATCCAAAGAGTGGGAAAGAGGTTAAGGCAACGCTGGGATTCACATATTTGCAAGCTTTGACACTGAGCTTCCGCAGCAGCTCTTGAGCTAGCAACTAGCAGACAGTGAACCTGAGTCAGTGCAGAGGAAGAAATCAATTTCATAAGAATCATTAGAATGCAGGCAACTGCAAGTGGGGAAAAGGCAAGACAAGGGTTTTTTTCCTCTCCACTTTGCTTATTGTGCAAACACAGCATGAGCATGTGAAAATCTGAATGTAGTATTTGGTGTGTCATATCTAGCCCTTGTTCATAGATGTCTTTATTGCTTTTATTAGAGAACAATGTTCTCCAAAATATGTTTGTGTTGCTTTACATAGGGTACTCTGCAAAGTGGCAACAATTTGGTGTGCCACAAGTTCTTTTTCAGGCTTGCAAAGTTGTCACTGGTAATACCAGCAGATAATTTACCACAAAGAAAAAAGAAAATAAAAGCTTATTGTCAGGTAGGAACACATCTCAAGGGTTGGTCCTGTCCAAATCTGTCAGAAGCTTACTCGTGTAAATATACGAGTAAAAAAAAAGTTGGTGTGAAAGAGAACATGCTTAAAAATAAAAAGAGGCACTACAGATATCAAGAACAGGATTCAAATTGTCTCACATAAATACGAGAAAGTCATATATAAATAGGCCAATATCATAAAGATATGGACAAGTAAATTTAGAATTACAGTGGAATAAGAATAAATACAAATTAATAACATGCTTCTCTTTCTTAGGAAAAAGAAATCAAATATCGTAGCAGTCAAAACCAAACTAGAATAAAGGAAGTGCATAGAGGTGTATGTTTCAGTATCTATACGTGTTTTTGTTTTTTTTTTTTAATTCAGCTTGGTATTGGTGAGGCTTCTGAGAATCCAGAGGTAAAGGAAGTCTGTGACAAATGCAAACAAATGGGCAAGAGTGCACAGAGAAGCAACAAGCCTGATAGTTGAGGAAATGCAAGCAATGAAGAAAGACTGAAGAAATCAGGCGTGCTTATTTAGGACAGAGATGTGTGAAGTGTTGGGTGTTTCAAATATACATTTTTACTATTACCTGAGAACATTTTTCCAAATGTCAATGTTTTATGAGAGTACGCACTCTATAAACCAACATATACCATATAGAAAGTTTAATATAAAGCACTTAATGAATGTCCAAGGAAGGACAAGGGAAAATCAAGGTAACTCACTGGACAAAAAATGTAAGGAATGTTCAAAAGAACTTTCTTACTCATCAGGTAATGAATCACTAGAACAGACTACTTTAAAAAACTACCTATTCACCTTCACTAGAAGACTTGATGAATTTGAGTAATCACGGTTAGGGATGTTTAAAAGGTTTTTTTCACCTTTGGCTTCAGTGTAAGTGGTTTGACTAGGGATCTGCTGAAGCTTCCTCCAGTCCTACTCAAAAGAAGAGGAAGGAAGAAATCTAGCCAGAGGGGCTCCACTATTTTTTAACACTTCTTGAACTATATTTTTACGCTTAGCTTGCTCCTTCCTGGAATTCTTTCTTTCCTTGTTGGTGATGATCATGTCATTTCTATTAAGTACTCATCTTTATTATAGAAAATAGCAATAAATCATGAAGACAGAACTTTAGAACTTCCTTTTTCATAGAAAAGGAAGCTGTTTCTGTCCAGAGCCTGCATAAGTATGTAGTGAGAGGAAAGAATGGAAACGTAGATTTGTTCTCTACCTTTATCTCTGTCTGCTCTTGCAACAGTGACATCCAAAATGTCTCATCAGAGTTCCCCCTATTTCAGATTTTTTCCCACTTTTTTTGTTATCTAGGACTCTAATGTGTTTGCATGGTTCCAGCTATAACGGGTGGGGGGAGGAGGATGTTCCAGTTGCTAAAAACATCACCTCGCCTTACCCAAAAAACAACCCTTCTTCATAAAGCAGCTGATCAAGACTTGATGTATGTCTGTATCATGTTTTTCAAAACAATAACCTTACAAAAAAAACAGCATGGCTCTAAAACCTCTGTGAATACCTGCTATTGCCATTCTTGTCCTGTACCATGCTTAGAAAGTTCTGAAAATGGGTGATGAATTCCTGCAATTATTAGCATCTCATTTTTAAGTGATAAATTGCGTGAATTCTCAGATTCTTCACCTAGTCTTAGTTTTTTACCAAGACTGGAACATACAATCTCATTCAAAACTTTTATGCTGAAGTTACAAATATTTTCTTGTTTTGACTCTACCAAGGTCAAGTTCACATCTCTCTGACATTAACAAAGTTAGTATGAACTTACAAACATAGTTATATGATTCTTAAGTTTTTTGAGATGTCATTTTTCTACTGCTCACTCTCTGACATTTGAACAAACAACAATACCCACAGGTCACTTATTTTACTAGAGCAGGCAAAGCACCATCATCTAGTAAATGTTTTCCTTTATAAGGTGACAATGTTTTCGCTAATTGTGAATTACACCTTCTTGCTAATTGTGAATAACATAAGTCTACTATTGCCACTAAATATTTGTGGATATTGCTTTTGTTCATAAGTGTATAAAGTCTCATCATTATTTTTTTTGAGAAAAGACTTAAGTGAATCTCAAAATGTCTCTACAAAACAATTTAATATGTCGAGTGGCAACCCTTGGATTTTTGCATATTGTCTTTTTTTTTTGTTGTTGTTAATGCAGCAACTGTGTTTATGCTTAGCAGCAGGTCACCTCCCTGAATGAGCTAAACACTTATTTTCTATTAGTACTGGAAGCCAACTTTTAACCTTTAAGTGAAATACTTAGTATCATATATATACATATATATATTGATATATACATATCAATACATAGTATCTGCAAGGATGTGAGGCTGCTTATTAAAATTAGACTGGCACCAACAACTGGAGAAAAGTTTATAAACAACATCAAAAGAAGAAAAATATTAATGGGGAATGCACTATAGGTAGTTATATTTAAAGAATGGCATAAGGTCTACCACCACAATTCCGTAATCACAAAGAAGGTAGACAAGAAAACTCACCTTGAAGGCACCATGCAGTATCTACAGAGACAAGTAAAAGGAACTCCTAAGGGAAACCTAAATACACTCTTTCTACATCAGCCACAAAATGTTAATACAAATTTATTAGTACGCACAAGCCCAAATTAAACAAATAATTATGCGTGTGCTTATGTTATATTCCCTTGGGTGGTCCAGTTTCCTTCTGTGAAACTATTCATGCTAACTGAGTTAAGCATGTGTACTCACAGGAAGAAAGTCTGAGGTCTCACAAATAAATCCTCTTATGTAATATCTGATAAAATTGTTTTTACATCAGTATCAAGATTAGAAACACTGAATGCATGTTACTGGGCCAAATCTGAGTTCAGTGTCCTGTTTCAGCCACTGGCCAGTGCTAGATACTTGAGATAAATTTATATTATTTACATAAATTACATTGTAATGGGAGATAGGGGATGATTTTTTGCTCGCTCTAGTCTTGTATCTCATTAAATTGATTAATCATTAAGTCCAAAGCCTTTCAATTTTTTTCTTAAAAAAAAAAAAAAAAAGAAAGAAACTTCCTGTTAATAAACTCATATTTGCCACCTTCTCATCTGTAAGAGGATGATCTTTTGCTTCTCCAGTTATGACTGACCATATATACATCATCAAGTTTCAAAACTTACTTTATCTGTTCCAGTTGCCTGGAATCACTTATCATGACATATTAATTTGTCAACTTTCTCAGGTATTTTCATTCTTCCCAATCTGTATTCATACAGACATTCTTCCCAATTTTTATTCACACAAATATTCTTCTATTTTCCATTATTTTTCCATCATTCTTTCTAAATTTGCACCATTCTTTCTAAAGCAGTGTTCAGTACCACACACAATTTCAAAATAAGCAGCATCATGGCATTATCGCTTTTATGTCAGTTGGTAGTCTGTTGAATTTGTCTGTGCTGCACATTGAGTTGTCTAGTTGTCAGGTCCCTTTTCTGTGTAAGGATCATTGAACTAATCCACGTAATCTTGATAGTTTACTGGGTTTCTTACTTACGTGTCAACATCAGATTTCATATGAAACATGCCGCCTCTGATGCTTCTCTCAGACTATCTTATTCTGATTGAAACCACCAGAAGGTTCAGAATGCAGCTCAAGTTTTCATACCTGTTCAAGTGTAACTGAAGTTAGAATGTGTGGAAAGATAGCATAAGCTTTACTCAAACCTCTAAGCTGTATCTCTTTTTTCTAAGAGCAATGTCGAAACAAGTTTGTGTTCTGGTGTTGCCTTGGGCTGATTTTCATAGCACGGTGTAAATGCTGTCTCCCCATCCTTTTATGCGTCAACAGGTGACAACACTGCCTGTCCTCTGTGAGTTTTAAGTGTGGCTTTTTTAAGTGCCAAGTACACTTACCACTGCGAGGAAACCGGCCATCTACTTAGCTGTACTTCCCTCACCTCCCTCATCTGTACCCACGACCTTCCGCACCCCACACAGCCACAACGATTTCGTTGTTGACACTGTTGTGGTTTTTCAGCCTCCTGAGCGCGATGCACCGCGATAGAGGCGCTTGAATCGTACTTTGTAAAGACCCAGAGAGGGAAAGTACCGCCGGAGGTGGGGGGTGGGGGTACGATCTGTCTAGCGAGAGGCGACAGTGACCGCCGCGCACCCCGCCCGCCCCTCAGCCCTCAGGGCGCCCACTCACCGCCTCCCCGTTGCCCACCCATCCCCCTGCGCGCATGCGCCATCTCTGCGGGTATTGCCGGCGGGGGACAGCGTTGCGCATGCGCGTCGGGCGGGCGGACGGCGGCCGTCCTGCCGGCGCCATTTAGGACGGCGCCGGCGCTCGTAGGTGGTGTTTGCGCATGCGCAGCGGGTGAGGTGAGGCGAGGGGCCGGGGCCGGGGGACCGGTGTCGCCGGGGTAGGCCTCCAGGGACCCGCTGCGGGCCTCCGGCCGCCCGGGGAAGGCTTCCAGGCACCGGGTGGGCCTCCAGCCGCCCGCCGTGGGCCTCCAGCCGCCCGGCAGCCCGCAGGTCCCGGCGTCATCCCGTCTTGGTCCGCCGCCGCGGCTGCAGGGAAGCCTCGTGTGCCGTTGGCGCCGTCAGGATGAAGCTGGTGAGGAAGGACCTGGAGAAGGACAACGCGGGGCAGGTGACGCTGATCCCCGAGGAGCCCGAGGACATGTGGCACACCTACAACCTGCTGCAGGTGGGTGACAGCCTGCGGGCCTCCACCATCCGCAAGGTGCAGACCGAGTCGGCCACGGGCAGCGTGGGCAGCAACCGGATCCGCACCACCCTCACCCTCTGCGTGGAGGCCATCGACTTCGACTCGCAGGCCTGCCAGCTGCGGGTCAAGGGCACCAACATCCAGGAGAACGAGTATGTCAAGATGGGGGCCTACCACACCATCGAGCTGGAGCCCAACCGGCAGTTCACGCTGGCAAAGAAGCAGTGGGACAGTGTGGTGCTGGAGCGCATTGAGCAGGCCTGCGACCCGGCCTGGAGCGCGGACGTGGCAGCCGTCGTCATGCAGGAGGGACTGGCACACGTCTGCCTGGTCACCCCCAGTATGACCCTCACCCGCGCGAAGGTGGAGGTGAACATCCCGCGCAAGCGGAAAGGGAACTGCAGTCAGCACGACCGGGCCCTGGAGAGGTTTTACGAACAGGTGGTGCAGGCCATCCAGCGGCACATCAACTTCGAGGTGGTGAAGTGTGTACTGGTGGCCAGCCCAGGCTTCGTGCGGGAGCAGTTTTGTGACTATATGTTCCAGCAGGCAGTCAAGACTGACAACAAGCTTCTGCTGGAGAACAGGTCCAAGTTCCTACAGGTAAGGAGCTATATTGTCTCTCAAATACATACAAAGTGGTTTAAGAACTGTATGTGGTAACAGAAGAGATTTAAAAGGATGATGGGGAAATAATTCACTTAGTAGAGAAAAATAACTTTGTCAGAACGATTCTTCAGAACAAATTATTCTCATGCTTCCCAAATATATATACAAAGGGAGTTATCCAAGAAGTAGGCATGTTTCTTTCCTAGGATTCCTTAAAGTGAAGTAGATAAAATATTAAATATTTTAATCTACCAATAAAAATGCATTTTATCTTTAACTGAACATTAAATGTAAGTTGAAAAACAGTTTAACTGTTTTAGTCTGCCATACTGTGTAACATCATGTTTAATAACAGCTTTCTCTCTTTTTAAAGAGAAAAAGAAGTATCTGGATGTGGTATAGGTTAGATAATGTTGCTCTTAGTTTTGTAATAAATAGATAATATTATAGTCTGAATAATCTTTTCATCCCTCATTGGTTGATTGCTTTTTTTTTTTTTTTTTTAACCTTACACTGAATTTAGAGCAGACATGTAAAATGGGGGTACTGTGCTTAATCATCACAAAACCTAGGACTCTGAAATTGCACAAAGAAGTAGCCTTTTGCATTTATAGAAAAATGATGATATGGGTGAAAGGTTTTAATGTACTTCATAGTTTTACAACCATAGAAATACGCAGTTATGCAAGACTTGGTGCTTTCGCAAGATTGAAGAATCTTAAGAGGGATTCTTCTTCTTGAATGCTTTGAAATGAAGATGCTTACATTTCTCAGTGGTTTCAGGTGCTCCTACCTAGTGTACTGCCTACAGCATCCTTCATATTTAAGGCAGTCTTTGAAGAAGAGAATCATCTTTACTATACATAAAATGTAGTTTAAGGCATTTGTGTTAGGCTTTTGTTTGCAGGAGAGAAGTTCTTGCAAGAAAAGAGTCATGTAGGTTTCAAGGAAGAGACAAATCAATTATTAGCAAGATAAACGTGTGTAGTGGAAGCTGTTTGTGATTGGTTAATCAAGAAAACAGTGTTTTATTCAAGAATACTATCTTTGACTTTGTTTTTTTCTAGGTGCACTCATCGTCAGGACATAAGTACGCACTGAAGGAGGCCCTTTGTGACCCAGCTGTAACTAGCCGTCTCTCTGACACTAAGGCAGCGGGTGAAGTCAAAGCCTTAGATGACTTCTATAAAATGCTGCAGCATGAGCCTGACCGGGCTTTTTACGGTTTGAAACATGTAGAGAAGGCCAATGAAGCCATGGCCATTGATACCTTGTTGATCAGTGATGAGCTTTTCCGGCACCAGGATGTGGCTACGCGTGCCCGGTATGTTAAATTGGTAGATAGTGTACGGGACAACATGGGCACGGTGCGCATTTTCTCCAGCCTTCATGTGTCTGGCGAGCAGCTTGGCCAGCTGACAGGGGTGGCAGCCATCCTGCGATTCCCTGTTGCTGAGCTCTCTGACCAGGAAGATGAATCTAGCTCTGAAGAGGATTGATAACAGTGTTTTCATTCCACAGTTTATTTCTAGGTCATCTTGAAATGACATTAAATGCTCTCCCATCTGAAATCATGCGTGCAAACATACCATGACATTTAATTTAAATTTTTAATAGTATTTCTTATAATTAATAGCTCTGCTCACCACACTAATGGATAACTGCTTTATGGTAATGGTTATGGGTATGCTGTGGGTTGGAGCTGTTTTGCAAGTTAAGCTGCGGGCTTCCAGCAGTACAAGAAACTGTGTTCCAAAAGCTGCTCATTCTGCGTGTTAAGGCAGACTGGAAGCTTAATGTTTTGGAATGTGTATGAAAAGATAATAAACTAAGAGGGAGAAAATTATGTCAGACTCTCTTTATTTCTGTTCAAATATTCTAATATTCTAATATTCAAATATTCTGTTTCAAATGCTTGAAAGCAGTATTATGAATACAAACTTCTTAATGCACAAGTTAGCAAAACTATAATTGGTCTTCTTAGGAGCTCACTTGCCACATTTTAGTGTCAACCCCACCACTCTATACCCTTCTTCATATCTGTTAGATGTTTCTTAAAGTGTATGAATCCAACTGGTTAATATTTCGGTGAAAAATCTGAACCAATCTTCTACAAACCAGACGATTCAAACTAATGATTTCCTCCTTAATGTGATAGTAGATGCACAGCATATTGTGGTGCTCAGTGTATCCATTTCAGTCATCTCTTTGAATGCCCTTGGGAAATTGTTCTGAGGGCTGACAAGGTATTGGTATGCTATCAATGATGATGTTCATGGCATATGAATTGGCATGGAGGTTAAGTAGCCGGTTCTGTGAAGCCATATGAATGTACAATTAAGAGTCACAAAATCAGGTCCCTAGCTTCCATTAGGAATCTTTTGACAACAACTACTACAAATAACTTCATAATATGTTATTTGTCTACCTGTTGCCCATTTCAAAACATAATACAGAAGTAAAGATTACAAATTTACAAATAGAACTTGGCTTAAGACAATGACAACTCTAAAAAATCAAAATTACTTTTCAAATTGTTTATTTGATCTTTTGAAAGTGCTGAGAGCCACAGTAAGTTTTATTTCTTCCCGGGACAAAAAGTTTTATGCTGAGGAAGTACAAACTCCTTTTAGACTCTGATGTGGATGAATATGTGGGAATGAACCTAGGGAATTGTTTGTTCAATCTTAGCTAATGTGTGATGATGCAGGTTGTGGGTGTAAATAAGCATTCCTTGTTAAAATGTGGCAGAGGAGAATGGAACAGGAGAGACCGGCAAAAAACATTTAGGAAAAACACTGAAGTTCTGTGGGTTGGTGTTTTGATTTTTACACTGCAGTAAAAATTGGAGAGTAAAACTTAAAACAGTTTTGCGTCAAATAATTTTACCTAAAAAATTGAATGGTGCTCTCTTTAACACTGATGTGTGCCAGCTCTGTGAATTTGATATTATCCATTGCTAAGTTGTATCAACTGAAACATCAGCCTAAACTCCTTGATTAGGAAGTCATTTTGAGTTAAAAGCTCTCTCCTGTCTTCCCTGCAGAAGAACAGGTATTCTAAAGAATGCATGAACAGCACTCACACTATAGCTGTATTTGAATAATACTGTGATTTTTCTCTTGAAGACAAGCCCATTATGAGAGTTGTTTACAGTCAGTTTGTACAGATCAGCAATGTTATTTGAGCTTTATGGTTTTGTCTTGAATGATGTTGAGTGCCACACATCCTCAAATGGTCATGTAGGCTCTTCCATTAGGTAGGACTTTCAAAATAAAAAACTTTTTCTTTTAAAAATCTACCTATTTTGATTTTATACACTACCAGCTTTGAAGCACCCTGATTCTTGCAACACACAAAATTAAATGTAAAGAATACATGTGGTATGTAGAAGAACATAGTCTTCAGTAAATATTATTTATATTGTTTATTTCTAAATAAAGTCAATAACTTCTCTTTTTAAGAAAATCTTTTATATTATTTCCCTGCTTATGTTACTGCCAATTTGTTGCAATTGTACACTAATGCTACTTACCGTCTGATTAGTAGTACACCAGGAAATTCTACGTTTAATTTTCAGTGAACTTTAAAAGACAAACCACACTGTTCTGAGACTGTGGTTTGCTACATTTTAGACCAAATTGAATCCAGTTAATTCTATTTAAAAAGAAATTGCGAAGGGTTTTTGCTGTGTACTGTAAAAAGGTTACAATGATAATTACTTTATTTGTGCCTGTGCTATGGTAGTGTATCAATGACAAAAGGGGCAACCATTTTGCTACTTACTTGTTTTTTCTTACCAGCAAGCATCTGGTAAGAAACTATATTCACAGTGATTCTTTGAATTACTTACAGTTAGAATTCTACACAGACTTTACAAATTATGAATGTTTTTCTTTTTTTAGCTACTGCTGTCATTGCATTAAGCCCCTGAGAGAAATATACAGCTAGTTGCCCCAAGTGTGGAAGGGTGGGATTTTTTATTTTTTTTGGTAAGCATTTTATAGTAAAATAAATATACATTCATTCTGTAGACAAATGCATCCTGTTTCAGGAAACAGCTTAAGGGCTTAGTTTTGAAAGCAGGCTATATTCAGTAGTGCAGATGCTTGACCTGGCAAAGTTCCAGGAATGTCAGTGTCTTTTAAAATTAAAAGAATTGTGAGTAGCGGAAAAATTGGTATCAGCAAAATATATTTGTTTGACAAACACCTTAAGTTCTATGTATAGATAATACATACATGAAAGATGCATAGTACCTGCAGTTAAGATGAGTAAGTGTTAAAGCTATGGGAAAATTATTTTCATGTATTTCCTTTTGAACTAGAAATAAAAAATGAAACATGAAATAAAACCAGTCAACAATATGTAAATTTTTCCCTTATACCATAAAGGATTTAGTAATTTCAAACACTATCTGTTTTATTTTGATAATATTCTGACATAATTTTGTGAATTAGTAGCATGGTTTATCTTCCAGTTTTTCTGTTTTCAAAATAAATGATTATACGCTGCAGGACTTCAAAATAGTTGCTGTGTTTGGTGGGAAGAAAGCTTTAAAAAGTATCATGAAATTGGCTTGAGCCTGTTCCCTGGAGCAGCTTAGAATATCCAAATAAATTCATTGATTTAGGTCATAGAGCATCTGTTGCAAACTCATACTTCGGAGTAAACCCTAGTTAGTTATGTCCGCTTTGGCATTAACGTCCAGTTACTATGTCAGGCTTGGGGGGAGGGAGGAGGTTATAGGATAAAGTTTGCTACAAAACAGAGCTTGCTACCATAAAGAGACCAAAATAATCCCACTAGTTAAAAAGCAAAATAATAAAAGACAAATCTTCACTGAAATTGTACACCATTTAGAAGTATTTGACACAGGGAAGTCTTTATTTCATTTCTTCTTTCTGTTTTCACCATTGTACACACTGTGTTTGAGCTAAATATTGGTAGTAAATGTGACCGGTATAACAACAGTCCTGTAGCTCTTCAGCTGAATTTGAGATGCAACTTGTGTGATATTTTTAAAGGAAAAGATGCTGTGGGATGTCTTAAGTAATTTTCATAATTTGCTACTGTTTTTATGAAGGCTGAGTAGCTGTGAACATAAAATCTTTCTTAGTTTAACTTCTCAGCCACTGACATTGGTTTGTCTTTCTCTGTAAAAGCATATTGTAGCTGCTTTCTCTGACTTATTTAGTGTTTGAGCTTCTCTAATTTCTTTCTGAAAGCTGGATCATCCGTCCAGAAGATGTCAGTTTTGTAAAGGCAAGGCAGAAATAAAAGATAGAATCATATGCATGTGATTTTTTTTTTTTAAGTCACACTGATCACTTTATTTGGGATATTCTTACCTGGTTTTAAAGAAAGGAAACCTGTTTATAAATGCAATGGATGTCTAGTTTTACAGGAGAAACAAGTTCTAAAAAGGTTTGTGCTGTTTTGTCTGATGCCGCATTTGTGCAGTACATAATCTATTTCTTCTAATGATGAGCTAGGAAAGCAGTTTTAAAAATGTGAAACTGCAATTAGGAATCGTTTATAACTTGGAATTCCTTCAAGGTATATTAATAATGTGGAAAAAGAAAGTGAAGGATTAACTTCAGAAACCTACTTTTTCAATATGACAAAACTTCTGGCTTGATTTTTTTTTTCTTATGTTTTTTTTTTTTTTTTCTCTTTTGTTTTAAGATACAGTTAAAAGGTTTATTTCGTAAGGAAGCTTTCAAAATGCAGAGTGAGGTGTGTAACTTAGGTGGCTGAGACTGATGACAGTTTCTTCTCCAAACAAATTGTGCTAATGTGGGGAAATACATAGCTCAGGGTAGCATTCTCTCATTTCTCAGTTCCTGTTAAATGCCTACAAGTTGTTATAAAGTGACTGAATTACAACTTTCAGTGTTGCTGGGCCTTACAGTTTTTCTATTTGATTTGATTTTGCAGATGGTAGAAGTAAATAGAAACACAGTAGTTGATTTTGCAGTGTGTTTGGTTCTATTGCAATGGCCACAACCTGTATTTAGAGACTGCTGTGTTCAGGTTTTGTGTAGGAAAATATTTTGCAAATTTATTATACTGCTACTTTAGAGCTAAGGAAATGCCTAACCTGTTGGGTCTTGTGGTTTTTGTTACAGTTCTTAATTCAGTCTCTGACATGGGTCAAGCCTGGACTTTTTCAGCCCTGGGAAGAATAAACATTGGCTGTGTAGCTTCTTGTGACAGTTGCCCAAAGAATTGCTTAATAAGCTTGATGCTCATTCCTGCCACATATTTTTATGCTTGACTCATATAGGGCATTGACTTTGATTTGAGGATAACTACTTGCATGATACAGAACACGAAAAAGTGTCCCAAGTGTAACAACTAAACTGTAGTGCATATTCTCTGTAAGCTTCTGAACTTGAGTGTATTAGAAATGCAGTATAGCTTTTCTGTCAAAAACACTGTCTTAACATGTCATAGTCTAAAATGTAGTGTGAGGAAAAGATCTCTGAAACCACAGTTGTTTCGTTTTCTGAAAATCCTTCTTCCTCTTGTCCTACTTGGGGACTGTACAAGAAACAGCAGGGCTGATACTGGAGCAGTGTTTGCTTCCAAGTCAGTGCCTTCTGGGAAATGCAACGTGCAGAAGCAGCTTTCAAACACTGCCAGCTTTTGATAGATTATGCTGTATCAATCTCTAATTTATTGCCCTGTGTTTGGGAAATGGTATGTTCACAGCTCATGTAATTACTGTCATACTGTTCTAATAATTACTGACTGTCAAACTACGATCCTCTGGCAAAATAGCTGTTCCATTAGACAATGTTAATTGGTTGAAACTAGTCATCCTTTTTAGGAATGTACATACCAGGGTCAATCAGAAGTATTATCTCTGGTCTAAAATGTAATTTATAATCAAAACCACCCCTAGAATAGTGAAGAAAGTCTTGGGGGTCAAAGAGGACTGAATGCATGAAGCTTAAGACCCTTTTCGAATGTATTGTTAGTACTCGGCTAAAGGTGCTTCCTTTTCTAAAAGTTATCTTTGATAAGTACCATTTGACGTTTTCTAAGTATTCCACACTGACCCAGGTGCAAAACCTCTTGGCAATAGGAGACATTTTTTAGGTTTCTTACCTGAGTGGGATAGGAAAGTGATTTAAAGCTGGGCCTGTGTCTACAAAACACACTGCAACCACAGTCTTCATGTTTCAGAAAATAGTCCTGAAGAGGGTCCAGTGTTTTCAAAAAAGACATTGGATCTGGTGGCAGTCAAGCAAATCTCACTTCTGAAGACAAGCAGATAATTCCCTGTCCAGCTTCAATACATATTCTTAGCTAAAAGCATTTGTCCTAAGACTTTGTATTGAAAGTACTTCAAAAGAAGGAATTGAAACATCAAACATATGTGAAAGTAGGTAGCTGTGTGTGTGCGTGTAAAAATGTGGTATCCTCAAACCGTAGTGTCTTCATGATTTAAAAGAAAAAAAGCAGCTAACAACTGTTATCTTGTAGTTGCAT
This sequence comes from Aythya fuligula, assembly GCF_009819795.1. NCBI lineage: Eukaryota > Metazoa > Chordata > Aves > Anseriformes > Anatidae > Aythya > Aythya fuligula. The sequence continues at coordinate 17,969,704 of NC_045593.1, forward strand.
GTGGTTGCTGAAGCAATGACTTGAGAACACAAGCTTAATCTTCATCTTTATTTTCAGACCTCAACATTTCTTTACAGTTGGAGGAGATTGGTAGCATATGCTACATCTAGGATGTCTGATGGCTGATTATCAAATGCTCATGAGCGTTTCATTCAAAGGCTTCTGGAGTTCTGAAACCTGCAGGTACCTTTTCCTTTGACCTGCAGCATTCAGACTGGTGACTTCAAATGTTTAACACTGGTATAATCATTTTGGTTTAGGTGTAAGAGAAATTTATTTGTTTATTGTTTATTATTTATCTTTATTGTAAAGTTGCCCTAAGACCACTTCCACTCTCTTTGGTAAATTCTTTTATTCCATATAATTTATTCCTCTCCCAAGTGGAAACTGGTGTACTGCTATAGGTAAGGTAAGAGGAGCTTAAGTAGACCTTTTTGTTTGTTTGTTTGTTTGTTTGTTTAATACGTTGCTGGGAAAATATCAGCTGTCTGCCAGAATGGCCAAACTGGGGGCAGCAGCTGTCCTCACTCTGAGCTGGTACCTCAGGAAAATGGTGTTAGGAGGCAGGAAAGGAGCAGCTGCTTAACAAGTGAGTGTTTCCAAGTTCCAGACCAGTGAGGAAGGATGAAAAGTTACATTTTGACAGAAAACATAAGATGCTGTGCTGAGCATGAGACTTCTTCCCTGAAAATAACAGCAGTGGATGTTTAGAATATCTGTAGTCCTTTCCAACTGAATTATTTTATCTTTCTTTACGATGCCAGCTAATGTGATTAAGTTTTTATCTGAGGGAGAGAAGCCTTGGACTGGAAATTACAGTATTGAGAGCTCAAGAGAATTGCTTATCCTGTCACTGCATGGTCACTGAAGTTTCTTTTGGGCTGGCTACAGAAAAGTCACACGTAGAGTCATTGATATATCTGAGAATTGTGAAAGATGGTCTTCTTTTCATTCCTGGCTATGAACATAGCCTTTTCTATCTATTTTTACAAAAGTAACATGGCTTGCTTTTGACAGACAAAGGCACTTTGTGTGCTTTCTGGTCAATTTCTAATTAGTTAATTTCTAATAAAAAAAAAATCAACAGAAGATGATTAAAATAAACCTTTCAGAGTTTTTGAGGGTGAATTATTTAGAAGAAACAGTAAGAGAAAGCCATAAAAAAATCATTTTTATTAACCATTTTTATAGTAAGTCAAGTCAGGCAAATGGCAAGATCTGATGCTTTTTCTCTTAAGTGTCAGGAATCAGTTATTAAAAATCTATTAGTAGACAGACACTTAGTTGACAAGTCAAGCATATAAACCTCTTGGTAAAGAAGTTTGATTGCTTGAGCAATTGCAAGCTGTCTGTATATGTTTTATGCAAGTCTACTTGCATGATCACATGCTACTTCTATTATGACACAAAAATCCTATTAAGTGTTCAGAAAGAACCAAATTAGTGTTAGTGCTGACAACACTAAATCTAACCTTTCCTAACTTTGAAGACTTGTTCTTCCAGCCAAAAAGCTTATACAGTTTTACATAGTCTTTCTTTTCAAGGAGAGCACTATTGGAATTGTCAGTGAAAAATGCTTAGAGATTTAGACAGCAGCATTTTGGAATTGAATGCTTTCAGTTTTATTTCTAGAACACTTTTTAAACTGCTTTGTTCTCTAGCTTAAAAACTCTTATTTTGACACAAGAACTGGCAAGAAATAACTATGTGCCAGAGAGGAGAAAATTCCTACTACTGAAAAATAAGAAGTTGGAATTGCCTTCCAGTCAGAATAATCAGAGCAAAAGGTCTCTTTGACATGGAATTTGTTCACCCTGAAAGAGATGATGTAGCTGCCAGCAGCAGATAGGAATTGATTCAGCAATCCTGTACCCTGACCTCTGAACAGAAGCAGAGTGCTTGCTGCTATTGTTTTAGTGGAGAACTGAGTTGCCGTGTTTCTGAGTCCAAGACTTAGCACATATGTTTGTACCAGTTCGTATTGCAATACCTGACTCGTGTTAGGATTGAGTGAGCAGGCAGAAACTCTTTCTCAAACTATGGCTGAGCTGACAACGTGAAGATGCTTGCATTATGTACCTGGGTTTATTGAGTAATTGCCTCTCGATCTCCGTCAGTCTGCTGTCTTCCAAGAGCTCTAACGATTTATTTAAAAAATAAATAAATCAGCTTTTTGTTTATGAACACGCATCGATCCCACTTCATTGATCATTAAATGTGTTTCCTTTAGAAAGCACTTTTCCTTCAGAGACTCCGAAGTGAGCTGCTTTGAGTTGATCCCCTCTTTATCTCTGCACAGGTTAGAGATGTCAGCCTTAGACAAATGCAGCAGCAGTATCCAAAGAGCTATAGGCTGTAGAATAACAGTAGTAGTAGTAGTAGTAGTAGTAGTAATAATAATAATAATAATAATAAAGTGCACAGCATCGGCATTCTTGTCACAGCCTCTTAGCTGGGCTTCAGGGCAAAGCTGAACACCATCACTCCTGCTGCTGCTGAAACTCTAGTTAGGATGCTACTTACGTAAAGCTGATGATAAATCTGTGATAGGGTGACAAGTTTTTGCAGAAGTTGTGGGACAGAAGATGGTGTCATGAGGTTCTTTTTGCCTTTTTAGGAGGTTCTTTTCCAACACTTGTAGCTCCTGTCAACTTCAGAAGACTGAGTCAGTCTTAGATATCTGTCTTTAGCTTTGCAAACTTCTGTTTACTTTGGACAAGTGACATCCACAAGACAAAATAAAATTTCATCACTGATAAACTCTGTAGGGTACTTGTGTGAAGTTGATGTAGATGTTTCAAAGGTATAACAGGTTCTCTGTGCAGCTCCTTTTAATGCCTGAATACTTTTTCTGAGCCAGCTTGGGATGGACAGCTATCTTAAAATCATGGGTGTACTTCATGTGTTGTGGGTAGGAAATGTCAGTTATTAGCACCAGTAAGTCATGTAGAAAGCTCTATCTTAAACTATATCTAAAAAACAGGATGTTTTTCTCCCTCTAGAGTCCAGGTTTATTTTGGAGGGGGGAAGAGGGGAGGAACAAACCTTCCTCTTACAGTCTCTGAATGGCTAGTTCCAAATTTCCCTGAATTGTTTCTTGATGAGTAAAAAAGAACATTTGCAGTAAAATGACCTGGGATTATTTCTGTAGTGCTTTCACCTGCCTTGCCAATAACATCACTACACCAACAGTACAGCAAAGGGGGTGCCTTCCTAGCTCTTCCTGCTATTAGAGTGTCGTAGTCTTTAAAAATTAGTAGAAATGGTTGACAATGCATATAATTTGCATTGAGTTTTCAGCATATTACTATTCAATATTGATAATTCATACTATCTTTTGGATAATTTATTAGCCTTTTAAATGAAAAACAAAGTACCTTTACTATAAAAGTGTAACAAAAGATACATGTCCCCCATATACTGTTACTGTAATTTTGAAAATTAGTTTATTTCCCAGACTGCACTGTGAAATGACAACGGTAGAGTCACAGATCTGTGGTATATACCACTTCAAAGATGTCACATATGATCATTCTGGGGAGCAAGCTTCTAACCTACACTGGAGGTATCTTTTGCTTTCATTTCAGCAGACATACACAGGTGCAAATTTGGCTTTTTGGTTTCATTGAGTTTTCTGCTACTCTCTGGTGAACATTGTTTGCCACTTCCTGAGTTACTGGTACATTAATCTATGTACAGAAGGCTGGGTTTTATCTGTTGCCTGTAAATTAAGTTCACCTTGCAGATAAACTGGAGATTAGCTACTAACATATAAAACAGCAAGCATGTAGAAGTCCTTATGGTTGTCCTAGACCATAAGATGAGTGAAGCTGCTTCAGTAAGGTGAGGAAACTACTGCATAGCAGTAGTTTCTGAATTGGCCAGTGCAATGTCATTTGTTCTTGTGGTAGTTTCCATGCAATTATGAAAGCATAGTTTAGAACAAATTACTGCTTCTCTTTTCTGCAGTGTCTTTTGTGGCCTGCATGTGGTGGTGGTTTTTGTGGCCATTTGTACATGAGGCAGATAATTTATGGTTTGTTTTAAGGAAGATGGAATGTAATGACCACTGTGGTCCCACGTTCTTGTCTGCTTGGATTTCTCAGTTAAAAACTTATTGTATCATCGACCTGTATTCGTTAAACTGTCTGGTGCAAGGTTAGATTTCTTACCTAGGCAACAACTTGTAGGTAGGGTAAGGAAATGGACTGCTGGTGTTTCTCTTCTCTTTCACCACTGAGCAGTAACAAGTTTTGAAGCCGAAGTGCTCCATATGTCTTGATAGAGAACTGATACCATGATTACTCATGTCAGTCTGTGCTTGAGACAAGCTCAAGATATTGCTTGTAAGCAGGCTGTGCCACTCTGTTTAAACAGGCAACACCTGCTGTGCTGTGCTCCCACAGGACAAAGCAGGCATCCCCTGTTGGCTTCTGCACAGTTGGGAATGGAGAGGTGCTTCCAGTTATGTTGTGTTGTGACAGTGCTGGCATCTGGTGTCATTCCAGTATTTCAACAAATATGGGACTTTATTTCCCATTACTGCCTCTAGCAATGTCTAAACAACTATATTTCCACTGTCGTTATATTTTGTAGTTATGAAAAAAAAAAAAAAGTAAAAAATGACATCTTGAACAATATTATTGACAGTACAGTTGATTCTTTACAAAGAATTAATATATTAAAAGCAATAAAAAGCTATTTGGATAATGATTCATATTTATCATTCTAATCTCAATGTGCAGCATTTTTAAACCTTCCAAAATTAGTTTTTAGTAACAGCAGGTTTCATCTCTACTGTTCTGCTCTCAGAAAACTGCAAGTATGACTGTTTAACTACACACACACATATACCAAAAAAAAAAAAAAAAAAAAAAAAAAAAAAAAACAGAAAAAAAAACCTTTACTAGGATACTTTACTTTATAGAAGTGCTTTCTGTATTAGGCTGTCATAGATTCTCCCGCTGCATTTTAAAGGGACTTCAGTTTCATAAAAATCCATTTGTTTGGTTTACATTTTGTTGCAACTCATTGTGAGCTGAACTTGATACAAGAAGTTTGATAAATAAAGGAGGACTAAGAATAAAATAATGTTAAGGAAGGTGCTAAGAAAGTCTTTTAAGTTCTGGAGTTTTCAAATCCCTGTTAAAATTAGGAAGTAAATATTTTAAACAGGGAAACATGGAATTCTTTTTTTTTAATGCAGTCATGAAATAAAAAATTGGAGCAATGTAGTGCTTCCCTCTTACTGTACTAGAAGATGCCTTAGATGAAGAAAATGAGTGTTCTTGAGTATTCTAGTCAAAATTATCATAGATGCTGTATTATCAGAAATATTGGGAGAGGAGTTCTTGAGACAACTCAACTATAGTTTACAAGTTGTTGTTGTTGTTTTCTTTTAATATACAGAGCTGAAATTTAACTCCAAAGTATGTATGTCCCTGCTCAGCTTAGGAATTTTTCCTTGTTCATATTTTTATTTGGTTTGTTTTTGTTTTTCTCCAAAATTACTGCTTAACAGAGGTATATTGGACTGGAAAGAGAGATTTGTGAGCTTCCATCTTTTCCATTTCACTGCACTTACTACAGTTTCTTGGATCACAGCTGAATTGATATTGATACATTTTATAGATAACAAATACGAGCTAATCAATTTTAGTGTGTACATTGTCTCTGTGTTTTTGCTGCACTGTATAAGAACTGGTTTGAATTTACGTTCTGTAGTACTTTGGTTAGCCATGTGTGAGACGATCACATCAAGATATTCGCATTTTCTTTTGGAGGGTTTCTTCTCTTCCTGAAGCTTTGAGCGATTCAGCTGACAGAGAGCCAATGATTATGCTTAGCATAAGGTGATGAAAGAAAGGAGTTTGTAGCCATTGTATAGTAAAGAAATGGAAAAATTGAAAGCTGTTGCTTTTCAGAAAGCTGTTAGTGCCACTGAAGCATTTTCATTCTGATACTAGCCTTAAGACTGCTGACTTTTGAGAAAATTTACCTGACAGTCTTTGAAAACAATTGGGGGAAAAAAAATCATGAATAATGATAACAGATCAGGAAGACAAAAATAAAACTATATTTTGTCCTGGTGGAGGGATAATAACATGAGTTTTCAACTATGCTTTTTTTTTTTTTTTTTTTTTTTTTTTTTACATTTCTGTGATTATCACATTTTCCAGACTGTTCAAAAGGAATTGTGATTATTTCTGTACCTACTGGCCAATTTTATAGATGGGCAATTTTAAGTTTCGTGACCTAGGCTGACAGTATTTTTTTTATGTGTGCAGTGGTTCATGTTCTCTCAAAAGAGAACAGTATTTTTAATGTATAAAAAGCACCCTAGTGGCAATATATCCACCTTCAAAAGTACATTAACTTGACTGCATTGTTTTTTAGTTTTCTCAAGTATTTTTTGACATGGCATTTTCACTTCATTCTTAAAGATATTTTGTTACTTGGAAAGAGAAAGTACAGTTACAAAGCATGGATTCAAAAGAAACTTAGATATAATGGCATTTGATGTTCACATTTGAACACCGACAGGTAGTAATTTACTCCAACTCACATGTTTGGCCAGCAACTAGTACTTGATGCTTTCTGTTTTCTTGATTGTGCTCTAATACACTGCGATTATGAAAGGTGTTGAACGTGTTGCAAATAACTCATCAAAATAAACCTCCTTTGAGTGGAGAATAGGCATGATGCTTACTGTTGAACAGGTATCACACTACCATCTCTTTCTCAAAATTTCTTGGTACATTTCTATAGTCTAAGGTCCCTACCAACCCAAGCAATTTTGTGATTCTGTGAGCTCCTACATGAGCTTTGACTCTGATATTGTAAAGTACTTCGCTGATTCAAAGATGCATAAAAACTGATTATTAACCATACTGGAGTTTTCATATGTAACGATGATCACACTATTTTTTTTTAAGCAATTGTGCTACCTGTTGCAAATTCCACTCACGTCTTTGGATTTAATCGTAAGCATAATGTTGAAGAAGCTATTCCTTGATGTAAAGTGATCTTTGTGATTACATAAGCTCGAAAAGGTATGGGAGTGCCTTGTTTGAGTAGAAGAAAATTGGGGTTTGCTCCCCCACCAAGCATGCGTTAGGGAAGTTAGTCTTAAGAAACCTGAAAAGAATACTTAGAAATATTTAGAAATTATTTAGCATGATAACAGTAACGAGGCTTTGGGTAGTCAAATAGCTTCATATTTGTATAAAAGAAAATGTATGATTCTTATTGAATCTACTGGGGCTTTTCATGTAGCATAATAGAAACAAAATTAACTGGAAATACTTAAAGTATGCAGTTTGGCGTAGGAAAAGCAGACCATTTAACCGTGTGAAGTCAGATAAAAAACACTTAGGCTTTGGGGTTTACTAAGTATTTTGGCATGTGTTTCCCCCAACAATAGCTGTACTTGACTTGCAATGCTAATTGAGACAAGGCTACACAGAGGAGAGCTTCCAGGACATCAGCTGGCAAAACTGAGATCCAGCATAACTGAGCAGTTAGAAAGCTCATAGAAAACCAATTGAAATATATTCAACTCATCAAACTGGAGATTTATTTTTTTTTTTTGTGGAAGAAAACTTACAGGTCTGTGAGCAGTTTTAGAGAGAGTTGTGAATAACATGTTTTTCTTTAGGTTAATGAATTCTTGTTTGTTCAGTTATTTTATTTATTTATTTATTTATTTTGCCCCAGATTGCTCCATTTTAAGTTTCTGGTCTTCCTTCTGGGAAGTAATATACATGGTCATTTTAACCATGCATTTTTATGAAACTTGATTTAATAACAAATGACTATAAATATATTCTACCTAAGAAGGGGTCCAGAGATAGGAGGTCCTTAGAGTTGCTATATCAAGTTAGATATTGGGAAGCAGAAGTTATAGTGGAGTGTTCTGGAGGAAATGGTCCTTGATAGGAAAGGAGAATGGGGCTAGAGGGAACTCTAAGCTAACGGCTGTAGGACTTAAATGTAGTTAAGTATTGATAGAAGAACTACACCCAAAAGATAGGATGGAGATCACTGGAGATGAACTCAAACATTTTCTAGGAAGTGTTTGGCTTTTATCTAACCACTAAATTTTCTAAGCCTCTGTACATCTGTACAAGTCTAGCGGCTGACCTCACAATGTTTTTTTGTATGTGGTCAAATATTTCTAAGTCTTTTTCTCCCTTCTGTGAGAAACTGCAAAGTGCTAAGAATCATTCTAAAGAGAGGCATGATTTCAAAGGTTGCAGACTTTGAACAGTATGGTTTTATTCTGATGACTGCTGAGTAGGGGACATATGCTTGATCTCTGCTATTGCATTTACGGGAGTTTTGCATGTTGCATTGTGTTACTCATTTGGGATCACATTACAAAGCTTTGATTCAGTATATTTTCAGGCTTGACACTGCATTATAAAGCCATTTTCCAGTACAAATTTTTCAGTACAAAAACTGGCAAAGGAAGCTTTATTTATGGAGCTGTACAAAGCGTTTAATTGGCTTTGAAAAGCATGTGGCTACTGAATCTGGAACCACTTTTAAATACATATTTCTTTTACTTTTTTGGATACTTATCTACTTTTAATGATGTCTTTTTTTTATTATATGGGCTTATTCCAGAAAATCAGTCTTTTGCTTTTTCAAAGGTTAAAGATTAAAGAAAAAAAAAAAAGAAAGAAAAAAAGCTAGAGGCAAAATTATACAAAGGTTCTTTTGTAGCCCTGAAAAATGAAAGGCTTGGTTTAAGCTCTACTGAAAAAGTTCCAAAAGTTAATCCTTTTTCCTGCTCCTTTTTTTTTTTTTTTTTTTTTTTTAATATGCAGCTTTATGTGAAATACAGTGGTAGTTAGTCAGCCAGAAATGAATGCATCACAAACTCCTATGAAGGCCTTCATGGCCTTCTACATTAAGGCCAAAGCACTGTAGCCTCCAAACTCACAGATGGCAATTGTACCATGCAGCCATATTTTCTCCTACTTGAAATGTCTGTGACTAAATGTCTTTTTCATAAGATGTGTATAATGCTGCAGTGACATTATCACAAGTGAGGTAAAAATAAAATGTGAAGATTCTCCCCTCTAAATTACCAGCAAAGAATCTACTTCTTTATGCTTGAGCCATTTTACAAATAGTATTTTATGGGTACATCTTTGCAAGCAGATGCGTGTTTAATATTCTCTTTCTACTAGCCAGATGCAGACTAGCCCCAAACCCGAGTACACAGTGTTGTGTTGATGCAGCTAAAAGATCCAGTGTTCTTTCACACAGAATCACACACAGATTCGACAGATTGATTCCAGCTGGCTGAGAGCAGCAGCACAAACTTGCATGTGTCAGCACTCGGTGGTATCAATTTTCTCAAGTGAAAGGTTTTTCTAAGTGCAAAGCATGATACCATATGCTGCTGTGTTCATATGAAGGTGTCATGGGAGGTCAAGCCAGTACTCCCAGTCCTGATCCCTCAGTGAGTAACCGATATCCTGGATACTTCCATATAAGCTTCTTTCTTCATGTTTTATTAAAGTACAATAGAGAGAGGATTTTTGCAACATTAGCATAAAATACTCTAACAGAGCAGTTAGGTATTGCTTTATAAGCTAGGACATCCTTCCTAATGTCACTTAGCTTTCAGTGTAATCTGTATTGCACTCCTGTGTTGTTTGCAGATCTTTAAAATACCATTACAGTAACACTGCAAGACAATACAGCACTTTGTCGTTTTCTTTGCAAGATGTTCCTAAATATGAGAAGTCAATACAATATTTTAATTTTATTTTAATCTTAAATTCCTTAATTATCCAGGATGGATGCAGTCTGGAATTCTTCTCCTGAAAACATTCTTTCTTCAGACTTTCCCAGTGTTTTCCAGTTGTGCATATTTTTGCAAGACATTTCTACTTTTTCTTTCCTAACTGCACTTAGACCTGCTTTGTTTCTTTCTCTTTTTGCAAAATACAGAAGAACTAATAAAGACTTCTGAAATGCTACAGCAGGAAGTATTTGACTAAGTGTCTCTGACCGCAAGCTGGTGGGGAAAATTAGGGTGCAGCCAATGTGTAATGTTAAATGTAACACATGAATCTGTCCTTTCCAAGAATAGCCACTGTTTATAGAGGATGCAATTGTTATTTGCTATAGACCATACACAGACAAAATATCCTAACTGAATGTACTCTCTTCTCATGGTTAAGTCAGTCTCCATTATGTCATCTATTGCAGGTAATTTATCTTTTTTTTCATCAGTCAAGAGCCAGGTGCTAGTTAGACATGCTGCAGCTCTGGTTATGTTGACATTCTACAAAAACATGGGGGCCCTCTTCAGTTCTCTGTTCGCAAAGATTAGAGTGACCAGGCAATAGGCACTCAGACAAGTCCTGGGGAAATATATTTTAAGCATTTTTTGCATAGTTTAATGTCATCTGCCCGGTTGTTCTGGTAAAGTTTGGTTAAAAACTCAAGTTAAATAAAACAGAAGGGAAAAAATATATCAGTGGCTACTGTACAAGTATGAGCTACTACTCGAGGCTTGCAATTATCTATTACAATAATATTTGTCTTGCTGTCTTGGTGACTGAGTATTAACTTCTCATGCACAGGTACGAACTGTGCCCAGATACAAATACTATGTGCACCAGCTAGTTTTCTTACGCAGTTAACGACAGCAGTGAGAGAGTCATTATCCCAGTTTTCTACAGTGGTTCCTTTGTTGTAAAATGAGAACCTAAAAGCTGGAACTTAAGTTTTATCTTCTGATAAACATTTATAGTCTGTATTTCTGATCAGTACTTTGATCTGTCTTTTTAGTCATTCTGTTAGCACAGCATGGAATGGTTCAAAATCTTAGTTTAATTTACCTACAATAACTGTGATTAAGTATATAGTCAAATACTACATGCCTCAAAAGATATTTTTTTTCTACTTGTTCCCTATACCCTTCAAGAATTCTCTCCAACTTCTCTGTAGCTTTTAGTTTTTTTCACTATTTCTGCCACTAGTCTTTATACTTATAGTACTATCCACACCAGTTTGCTAGAACCTGAAGAGAATGTTTACAACTTAGACAGAAATCAGAAGTCTGGAAGAATACAAGCTAGAAATTATTACTGATATAAAGTATCATTTTCAGTCACAATAATCTTTTTTTTTTTTTTTTTTTTTTCAATAGTGTGAACTCCTGGTTTGTATAAAACGTACTGAAAAGTGAAAAAAATCATGAAAGTCATAAAAGTGGAGTTATTGTTACCTGATAGTGTAACATGGGTCAATGTAAACTCCACTTTTCCATTTACCGTCTGCAGATTTCAATAAATCTTTACATGAAAAAGTAAGATTTCATTTTAAGCAATCTGTTGGAAATGTAATAAGATACCTTTATTAAGTATTTATAAGTTAATCTTCCATTGCCTAGTACAACCCTTACTTTTATTCAAAATCATTAGCTTATGATACACATACAAGCCACAGGAAGTCATGTAATACATCTGCATATGAAAATAAGCCACACTATTTGCATACAAAAATCAAACTTCAAAGCATCTGATTTCAAGCTAGAATTGAATGGGAAGTTGAGAGGAAAAGGATAACTATACTGGATCAAATAAAGTATTTGGTCCAGTGTCATGTTGTCAGGAGTAAATGTAAGATGATACCCAGAGACAAAAGATAGATGAGAAAGCATATATGTTATTCCTCCTGTGTATCCTTCCATCTTCAGAATATTTCCAGCAAAGGGGACTTCCTGAATTCAATGTGCTTTCTGTATGGTTTGTAACCTGCAGTAGCTAACTACCTCCATTAGCTTACTCAGTTATCCACTGAATACATGATATTTAGCATCCAAAATACCCGTTGTTGACAGTCTCCATCTCTATTCTCTGCATTGTGGAGAGTCAACTCCTTTTTATTTTTGACCAGTCCTAGCTTGTTTTAATTCTTCTAGCTCTGTCTTTTAAGAACCATTATTATTGCTGGTTCTAAATTAACCTCACTCAGAATCAGAAGGCTTTTGGGTGATAGTAGCAAATAGCTGGCATTTTCTATTTGTCTTCTAGTTTGCGTGTTTTAACATTCCACATTTTCAAACTTTCTGTTATAATGAGGATTAGAAGTGTACTCTTTAAAACTATGGGGATTGAGTGTGTTGTGTAATAGTCAGAAATTTTCAAGCCCATTTAGTACCATGAACACACTGTAAAATTCACAACAGTTGCCAATACTGTACTGTGAAGAAACTCCTCTTTCAGCAGAGGATGGAATGATGTGAAGGGTATCATTGATATGGCAGGGCTATGAAGCTGGTGAAGGGTCTAGAACACAAGTCCTATGGGGAGCAGCTGAGGGAACTGGGGTTGTTATTGATCTTATTGCTCTCTACAACATCCTGAAAGGATGCAGATAACTAGTGATAGTACAAGAGGGAACGACCTCAAGTTGCACCAGGGGAGGTTTAGGTAGGAAATTAGGAGACATTGCTTCTCAGAAGGAGTAGCCAGTCGTTAGAACAGGTTGCCCTGGGAGGTGGTGGAGTCACCATCCCTGAGGGTCTTCAAGGAAGGGTTGTACACACTTAGGGACATGGTTTAATGGGTGATACTGGTGGCAGGGGAATGGGAATGGCAGGGGAACCAGATGATCTTGGAGGTCTTTTCCAACCCTAATGATTACATGGTTCTGTGATGTGTGATGGAGTTGTACAGAGCACAGACTGCATACATAACCTTCAATAGCCTTAGAAGAAAGTAAATTTGAAGAGATGAACTGGAATCTGTGCCCTTTAAAATCAAATTATGTTTTCTGTTGTAAGCAAGGGGTAAGAGACTTCTAGAAGGATGTTATGCCCACCTCATTCAGGGGCTAAAGTGAACAGACTTCTAGAGGTCTTGAAGAGGTGAGTTGATATGGGTGGACTTCGCAACTACCTTTCTTTGGCTAAACTACTTAGACACTAGCAGACAAACTCGTCAGAACAGTTTAATTGACTAAGAGGTAAATTGGGAGTCTAAATGATGGCCTGAATACCACATGTATGATATTCATATAAAAATAATAAAAATAGTAATAAAAATATTAATAATAATAGCTATTATGTTTACTCTGAAAATTAAGTTCAAGATTTGAGCCAATGATAATTTTACAGATTTTTTTTTTATTTTGTAATTTTGTTGACTTTGATTATTCTTTGATGACCCAAAGAGAAAAGAAAGAGACAAACCTCTATTGCATATGAAGAGATGTAGTAGCATTATTTAAAAGTAAATATCAATAGTTAAGACAAAGCATGCATGTCGTTGCATTAGTAGTTGTGGTAGTTGCAAAATTGCACAAGAATGCATACTTTTCTGGGAAATGCTTTCCCCTTAGACCATCAGCCATGAATTTTTTCTCATTGCTTGTAATCAATTTTTGCTGAAGAGTAAAAGTAAACTCCATTTTAACGTGTCCACTTCTTTTTATTTCCTGACTCTGACTGGCGGAAGAAAAACTGAAATAACACCAGAAAAACTTTTCCTTTTTCTGCTGTCCAGTGAAACCGGAAATACCTACTCAGCAATAAATAGTCTTTTTGTGATAGTCTTTTTGTGATGATTTTACTGAATTAAGCAGGAAATGTGATGCTGAGAGGGACAGATTAGCACTGACCATTTGGGAGCTTAATTATAGTAACCAGCTATGAGAATGTCATCTCAATGGTGAATAACACAGAAGTATTTTAGTGACTGCCTAGACATCATTTGAATGCTTTGACGTGCAGCAAGTACTATGGATTTGGATACTTTTATGTAACTGTTAAATGTCAGTAAATGATCATGAAAGGTTTCTTTGAAATGAAAATTAAGGTGTATATAATTGTTTTTAACTAGTTCTGATGTTCTACAAATTCATCGAAGTTTTGGTTCTGTATTAAATAGACAGCTCTGCAGATGTAAGTCAGTGGTTGTTTTTGAAAGTGACTTCAACAGGACAAGAATGGAAGAGATCGCTGCTTGAAATGAAGAATAAAGAAAAGATAAAAAGCCTTATTTAATGTATAAGTAGTGATGTTGACCAGTAATTCAACAATTTTGACTTGGTTACTGTCTTAAACCCTCAGTAAGTTGTAACTAAACTTTGATTTCTGAAAAGTTTGTGTTTTCATGCATGTTGCTACATGTTTTTTTTTTGCTGTTATTATTTTGTTTTCTTTTAAAGCTCTCTTTCATCTCGTTGTCTCTTCCAATGTTGATGTGAAAAATTCAGTGACCTTCAGTGGGCCTCTGGAAGACATGTTTGGGTACACAGTTCAACAGTATGAAAACGAGGAAGGAAAATGGTAAGCTGCTTTTCTTGTCTAAGCTGCAAATTACCATATATTCAGTGACTCAGGTTCTATACTGTTTTTTCTAAGTATACGCCATAACTAAGGGTCAGTTTTCTGTCAGGCTTATTTGTATTTCTTAAATTGATGAACAGTCCTAAAGAAATCTCCAAACACTGGGAGACAAAGATTCAAATTTTGATCTACATCAGTTTCCTCAAAGAAATAAATGAGTTCACAAAGTGGGTAAATTAACTGTTTGCTGGAGCTAAGACAGCTTTTTGTATGCCTGAGCCATCTTTTTTCTGTTTCACAAAAAAGAATAATCATGATAGTCATGTTTAGTCGCGATTCATCTTTTCCTTCTATGAATATATCACCAGCAAAATTGCTCCTGCTTTAATAACCGTTTTTTTTTTTTCTAAAATTTTCTGTCACTGGTTGCCAGAACTGAGTTTTTGGTGGGACTGGTGGAAAGATAGTATTTAATAATACTGTTCTCCCTCTTCTGTTTTGAAGGTCTAATTGTGTCTTGCAGTTGACATATATTTGTATTTGGGATTTGGAGCCACCTTCTTAACCTGCTATTTCCTTGTTTTTTGTTGTTGTTGTTTTGTTTTGTTTTGTTTTTCTACTGAATTATTAATTGCATTTTGATGTGCTTACTAATATCATTGCCTCTCAGTCTTTTGATAAGCAGCTTATGCATAAGAATGAACATCATGGGTGGATCTCTGGCTGGTGGACTGAAATAGTAATTGAATGGTAAAAGGCTTGGGAAACCTGAGGTCTGTATTATTGTTTGCTGATTTTTCTGGTTTTCCAAGAACTTCGCCAGTAATTTGACATTCATGATAAGCCCCAGAGATGACTCCTAGCAGTCTGGAACAAAGGGCGTGTGGCCACTTGGCAGCCAGGTCACACTGCTCTGTGCAGTGCCTGAGTGGATCCTCTCTACCAGCACCAGACCTGCTCAATTCTGAGAGTCTGTCCACCACTGCAGCACTCTGTTCTCTATTAGACACAGGAAATGTTCACTAAAATGAAATAGCAGAACCTGCTTTTGCAAATGCTAGTTCTCGACTGTCCAGGTTGCAGGATGTACACTTCTGCACGGGGGTGATGAAAGGATGATAGTGACCTTTGTTGAACTAACCTAGACGTTCCAGAAATGGTATCCATTCTAGGAGCTTGGATTTTGTATAGTAAGCTATATTGCTGTATATGCCCTGAAGCCTTTCAAGTGCAAAAAATGTTATAAGCAAAAGTTAATGTTAAGTGCAAAAAATGTTATCTTTCAGTGGCTGAAGCAAGACAGGAATTTAAACCAGCATGCTATGTCTGAACATCTCTGAAATAAAACTCCAGAGCCACTGCTAAATTTTCAAGTTTCCAAGTTTCCTTCAGCATAACATACAGAGCAGGAAATCTACATAATGGTATTTTAAATATATAAATCTTTGTGGTGTTTTGTCAAGAGCTATAACACTACCTTGATAACACAGACAGATTTTCAGCAACAGATGTCTTGTAAATCTGGCTAAAGTTGTTCTCAAAGATAAAGAGAGTCCCCAAAAATAAAAAAATAAAAACAAAAAATTGTCTTGGCAAACAGACAGGGTAGTCTTTCAAACCACTTATCTCAGTGCATGAGGATCTTCTTTTTTTCTGGGTAAAGAACAGCATGTGGGCATAATCCTGCTAAGTACTGATCACCTCCTCTGGAATGTCAAGCACACTCAGCTTCTTTGTGGTTAAACAGAAGTCAAGGATGCATATAATAGGTTGTGGAGCATGCTTCTAAGTCATGGTGTTCAGAATGCCTTACAGAGTGTAGCTTGAAAGATCAATCAGATCCAGTACGTACTTGGACCATTTTATTTTGCTTTAGAAATTATTAATAAAAAAAAAAAAATACTGGATCACAATGAGCTGTTTCAGTATGTTTGTTTAGAAACTGGATGGTGTACTGCATTTAAATTCTCCTTTCTGGCTCTTTTTATCTGTAGGCTACATCTTACCTAATATGTCATTCTATACAAATGTCTTCTGCCTGGACTCATTAATTTATGATTAAAGCTAGAAATAGTTTTCTCAATAACTCTTCACAATCATCTAAGTGTCCACAAGCAAATCTTACTGAACTATTACTTCTAATGACAGGATTTCTATTTTCAGTGTGTGCTGTGAATTCTAATTTAATTTGAGTTCTTCCTTGCACATTTAATGGAGTCAGTTACTTGCTGGGTGATGCTGGGTTGTTTAGTGTCACTAATAAGGATGTGAAAACAAAAACAGTGTCTATCTCTTAACAGCATTTTCTGCTGAAAATGGATTTAGGAGTGAATGTTAATTTGTTATGCTTACAAAATATTGTATCAGAATAGAGATTTTCTGGACATGCCTTTTTTGTTCGTTCGTTCTTTTTTTAATTGCTAAGGATAAAAATGTATCTTAAAATGCTGGCTCACATTATTTAAAACTGAATTATTCTACTTCGTGCCTGTGAGCCTCTCCCTCCTTAGCACTTAAAATACTTTATTTTCTAAAATATATTAAAGAGCAAGGTGATATAAATAAAAAAGATATGTCTTTCTGTACTACTTGTAATACATTTCATCCACCAACCAATGCTGCTTATATTTTTCAGTGGATTTTTTTTGTAATGTTTTGTAATGTCTATTGTATAATTTGGTACATAGATATATTTCCTTTCCATATTGTTTATTACAGGGGAGACAGAATAGCTGCTTTTTATTGAGTCTGAAAAAGCATAATAGATACTTTTCTTGCTCTCTATCCTCTACTGTTTGTGCAGAACGAGCTGTATCTGTGTTCTGTATCTAAGTTTTATTTGCTGACTTTCAAGCCTTTCTTGAAAGAAGAAATTTCAGATAACATTTCATTTGCAGGGTACTTATTGGTTCTCCATTAGTTGGCCAGCCTGAGAAACGAACAGGAGATGTATACAAATGCCCTGTAGGAAAGGACAACCAGTCGCCTTGCATAAAACTGAATTTACCAGGTATGAAAGAAAATAGAGCTGTCATGCGGGGGTGGCAGCTCTATTGACCTCAAGTAGAGGTCAAATCTTAAAGAGATTTTTAGTTAATAAATATGTGTTAGGATTGGTTTTGTACGGAAAATTGACTTAGGACTCCAGAACTAAGCATGAAGGAGGTTGTATTTGTAACATCAAAAATAATTTTATTTTGTCTCTCATTGGTCTTTGGAAAACACACTGATACTCCAGAATAGGCATTTAGCTGTGTTATCAAAGCATTATTATGACTGATACTGATTGATTGTGGTTACTAGTCCTGGCAGAAAGGCTGAGGAGTGTAGATTTGTGGGCTACCTTTTCCAAAGCTCTTGGAAGCCAGTAAGAGCCTTCCTAATGCTTTTAACAAGCACCTAAGTAGTCAGAGCAAAGCTGAAGCACCTTAATAAGGTGTTTAACATTCTTTTTTTTTTTTTTTTTTGCTTTTGCTTTTGTCAAGAGAGACTCAATATAGACAGGAAGAGACTGTTAATACGAATTCCACTAAATACACCAGTCACCATGTTTTTTCTTAAATCACTTTCCTTGAAAACCTGAATATCAATAATGTAACAAAAAAGTAGCAAACATAACAGCTGTAATTCATTTATAACAGGACAGAGTAAAAAATGAGTATTTGTCTTCTAATTAACAAAACTGTGTGAACAGTAATCTCTTGCTTTCATTGTACTGTTATTTTTACCTTTTTTCCCAGTTCAAGAAACTATTTGAGACAGCAACCCAGACAAATTTTGCTGGGATAAAAGCCAGTCTCAGAATTTTTTCTTGTTCATTGCAATTGAAGGAGGAGGATCAAGGGTGCTAAAATATTTGATGGAACCAGTGTCAGTCTGTGTTTTATTTTAGAAGCTGGAAGCTCTCTGCTAGCTTATATATACTTTAACATTTTGTTTTCACATTCCCAAATACTTAACGTTTCAATCTATTTGTAGCTTCTACTTCAGTTCCTAACGTCATGGAAGTAAAAGAAAACATGACTCTTGGAACAACTTTAGTGACTAACCCAAAGGGCGGCTTTCTGGTAAGAAAGGACTTTTTGACAATTTTAAAAGAACTCTGTATTTTCGTTAGGTAACACACCAAACATTTCAACCTTTTTCATTTTTTTAAGGCATGTGGACCACTCTATGCTTATAAGTGTGGGCGTTTGCATTACACAACTGGAGTTTGCTCCAACGTCAGCTCCACTTTTGAAACTGTGGAAGCTATTGCGCCATCTGTGCAAGGTATGCATACCACAGGAATTCTCTCGTGTGTCTGAAAATACAAGGTGCCAAACAAGATGAATGTATACACAGAGGCATACCAAAAAGTATGAACTGCTTTCCTTAGCTACCAGCATTACCAAGTTAAGTAAATGTTTTCATTGTCAGTATATAACCTAAATTCTTGCTAATTTTAGAGTTTATCTCAGTATAAACAATCATTACAGGGCTATTTGACATCCAAACACAATTGCTAAAAATAGTTGCTTATGTTTTTTACTTAAGGCCAAAAGACTCTTTTTAAGTAATGACAGCATGTTAAGACCTAATACAAATCCAATTTCGTAGTATAAAAATCGTAAACGTCTGGTCATTTGGAAAATGAAAGAGGAATGAGTAGATATCAAAGAAGACAGAGGTCATTGGTAAATACTTCAGTTATGTGATCTGATGCCATTCTTAAATTTCTACGTACAAGAAAGTGCCTTGCTAATCGAGGGAATACCAAACCACATAAAGTACCATGGAAAAGATGTGGAATGACAGTCTGCATCAAACGTGCAGCCCCACTATAGAGAGATATGCATTTATTACTAATCACAAAAGTTACTAGAACTGCAAATATATATATGATCCTTGTTTGTATCAATTATTATGTGGCCATTTGTGTTGCAGAGTGTAAAACCCAGTTGGACATCGTCATAGTCCTTGATGGGTCCAACAGCATTTATCCATGGGAAAGCGTCACAGCCTTCCTAAATAGTCTTCTGAAAAACATGGATATAGGTCCTCAGCAAACACAGGTGATTTTTTTTTTACAACATTTTATTGTTGTTTAATTTGTGTGTGTGTGGGGGGGGGGGGGGGGGGGGGGGAGAGAATAAAAGTCTAAGAAATGGAATAAGAGCGTCATCTATGGAGCCCTTCAATTATAAGAACTAATGGAAGTGGAGTACCAGAACAAAGCAGCTGACAATCATAACTTAGTCAGTCTTTGCTGCCATGTAGTGCTGTCAGGACACCTCTCCCTCCCCTCACTCTTCTGGCAACCTGGAGAGACTGAGATTCTAACCAAGAGACAAAAGGTAGGCATGTTAAGTGAGGCAGTTTGAACATTGTCCTTTGTCACCTTCCTTCCACAGACACTTCTTGTGTGCACGAAGGACATTTCTGCTCCTCTAAGGCAGACATATATGGTTGAGAGCGTCTCATTACAAGACTTTTGGAGCAGTGTTCAAAATTTTGCACCTTGGAGCACTAAGCATATAGCTTTAAAACATTTGAAATCATAATTAATGAGTGGCTGTTAAGCTGCATGTTATTAATGGCAAAAGCTATATAATAAATGGAGAGGGCCAAATTCCCAGCTGCTATAAATTAGCGATATAAATCATCAGAATTAATGGAGCTACAACAGATTACCCCAGCTAAGGACCTAACGTGTTTAAGAGTCCACTGAAGAGAGAACGTAAACAGCAATTTGAGCAGAGCACAGGGAAGGGGCAAACACATACACATGAATACATTTTAACACAGAAAGCTATGTTAACAACAAAAGAAACTTCCTTTCACTTCTCCCTCCTCCCAAAATCAAGGATTTTCTAGGATCCTGTATAATATTTGGTGGGCTGCAGGCCAATGCTACAGGTTTTTTCCTACTGCAAGTTATTTCCTAATTCTCAGCTCATGCCTAAAACTCCTCAGACTACCTACACAAAGGAGAGAGTGAGTATGTCCCGTAAAGGGATATATCTGTCTGCAGAGAGTATCCCCATTATTTCCCAAATTGATAGGGTTAACTTTCCTGTTGGCTGTACTGAACACTGGCTGGTAAAATTATTGCTTATATAATTGATTGCTTGTCAACTTTAAAATTGCGTCCTTTTATTTTAAACACCCTGCTTTTCCAGATATTGTGTGGAAGAGGGAAAAATACCTTGTTAAATTTAATAGAAAGGGGAAAAAATCTTCCTTGTCCCTATGGTGGTGATACGTACATGGCACAAACATACATGGCACCTTGAGAAAATATTTAAAGCCAAACTTCGTAGTACAGGGCAATGGCTGCAAGGAAATCATTACTGCCTTATGCCCAAAGTGTTTCATAGGAATAGTACACAGGGCAATCAACTACGCAGCACCCTCACCTGTACTCCTCCCAAAGAAATTCTCAATTTTTTTTTTATATTGCCACACCTCTCTTACGCATGGTTTTAGATTCCTGCCTTGTCCTGCACAAGAAGTCCTCTTGCTTGCCTGCACTCCAACAGCCAGCCATCTCCACCTACAAAATTTGTTCTTTAATTTGTTTGGCATAACTACCCTTCTTCTTCTAACACATATACTTATTCACTCAAGAATATCACCTTTGGCATGTGGTTGCTAAAGAGCAGAAACATTTGAAAGGGAGATAAGAATTGGAAAAGGGAGAGAAAGAATTAAAAACTGGAGATGGAGGGCAAATCTAAATGGAATTTTCTTGGGACTTATTACCCTTCCTCTACCTCCCAGGAAGGGTATTCCAGCCTTTTCCTTTCCTCCCATCTCCCTTCCTGAGAACCCGGGAATAGCCACAGGTAGTAAAAAGTTTTTGTTTCTTGCACCCATGCTATCGGGAAGAGGAGAAACAACAGAGCAGGCAGGTTTCTTCCCCCTCCCATTCCTACACAGAATAAAAGAACAATTGTTTACTTTCTGTCCGTTTTAACCATTTTTTTTCCATTTTAATTTTCTCATCATTTATGAGCGCATTGAAATCAGTGTACTTTCACTGACGTCAGATTGTTTTCCTCTTGCATGGGAAAGGAATGAGGTGATTACAGAATAGCTCCTTAGCCGTTTGGGTGTGACTTGTTCAAAACCATGTTTTGATTAGAGGCTTAGGAGAATTATTCTCCACTCTTGTTTACCCAATCCAAGAACAATGGTCATTAGAGTTGTGGCAAGAAAGAAGAGAAATTCTTCCATTTCCCCTGTTTGGCATATAAAGTGAAAGCCAGAAGATTCAGATGCAAATAACCAAAGTTTAGTATAATATTTTTCAGAAATACTTCCTTCATTTTGTCCCATTCTCTGAAAAACAATGTCATATTGATGGTTAAGCTGCATATCCTGAGGTGGGGATAAAAGATGTATGGGGAAAGTGACCATAGAGAAGTAGAAATGGAAGATGAATGAGATGAGAAAAAATAATACAAGGAAGAAAATATTTCTGTCTGCCCTATTGCACATTTTAATGAAACTGCAAAGGAAGGTTTTTTGTCTGCTTAATATGAGAGTGTGCTTTTTAATTGTTTATATGTGAACAACTTTCTGTGGTAGAAGAATATCAAAAGAGAGAGCAGAATGCATTAGCATGCTCAATTCCAACTTTAAAGCTCTGTTGTAATGGCACTCAGAAATTTTCAGATGTTTTATTTCTACAATGATATATGACATAATCAGCTATAGGTGTTTGGCCTGTACCTTATTATATTTCCAAAGGGACTGTATCAGTGAACTAATAAATCATCCCATGTCATATCTTATTATCAGTTTTATCTCTAGAAGAATGGAAGTGTTTTAGAGGTATAAAAAAAAAAAAAAAGAAGAAAGATACTTGCAGTGCTTTAAAAGTAATTTCTGTCTGAGTCCTTGTGAGTGTGATAGACCAAACAAAATGTAGAAAAATTAATTCAACTTTGGTTTGATTTTGAAATCTTTAGCAAGTTCTCCATATGATAAATGTATTGTTCAAAGATGCCTTCCTAAGGCATTTTCTTTTACCTTAAATAAGACTTAAATCAGAAATGGTTTTGGTTTTACTTTCCTATACAAACCAGTGGTGTAAATCCCAGCATGTACTTGCTGTGTGCTGCATGGTTTTCCATTTATTTTTATTTTTTAAACATACAGAATAATTTAATAATTGATAGGGAAAGCCAGATTGTGCTTTCCAAATAAGGGGCTGTGTTCATTAATAGAAGAAACTGTAAGTAATTGCCCTCTGAAATGTTTTGTCCCAAAGTAGAACAATCTTTCATTTGCCTGTTCTCTCTTACAACACTTTTTTTCACAGGAACTGGAGACAATTAAAGAATTATTCCCTTGTGTATTATAAAATCCATGGTATGCTAGGGAAGGGAACATTAATTGAGGAATTACAAAGATGTTCAATAGATTATGGTCAGTAATGCTGGGAAAAATGTTGGGTTTGCTGGAGCAGAGCAAAACTATGTTTTTCTATTTAATACTACTGCATTTTCCAGATTGAAATTAAACAAGCAAGTCAAAACATACACCACCTGTAAGCCAGTCTTAGAGTCTTGCTGAAGCTCAGCAGTTGGAACATGTTTATTGTCTCATAAATGGTATATTTGCTCCACATAGGTGTGCCATTTATAGTTATCTGTTAGATTAATAAGCTGCAAAATCTCATACCTTCATGGCTATATATTCATTATATGCTTGATAGCATACAATTCTAATTTTAAAAGGTGAACTTGAATTTATGATTTAGCAGAAGACTGGGACATACTGCTTTGTGGGTTTGGGGAAGTTTTATTACCCTTTGTGAGGTGTGGCTTACCACTGATGCCATGAAATACGTAGAACATGATGACCAGTGTTTTCAAAGCTAGTGCTAAGGAAGGGTCCCACAGAACAACTGTATCCCAAAAGATAACCATATGCCCCCTTTCCTTCCTGATTTACAAGCTATGCTACACAGTGCAGTTTTCCAGACTCAGATGTTCTTCCTATTCACTTCCTGAGAAGGAAATGCTCAAAATGTTTACTTGCTGTGATCATGGACAGTGTTTCCTTTCAAATAGGAAATGAGACAATTCAGTGTCTCAGCTTGTAGTCCTTTTTAAGGAAGAAGACAACACCAAGGTGGGTCTCTAGAATAGCTAAAGATGGGCTTTATTACCCTGATCAAACCTTGGTGCCAATAAAATCCTCAAAACTGGAGTCTGTGAACCCACAGAGGCAAATTCACTGATATACAAAGCCTCTGCTTTTGATTCTTGTGTGTGGTCGTGGAATAGTTGTGGCACTCTTCTGCAGCTCCAAAAGACCGAGCATGACGAAGACCTGTCATTTTTCAACAGTTAGCAACAAGCTTTTTAAATGATGAGCACCATCCTCTTCAGATTATGTTGTATGAAAGTGTCAGATAACAAAATAATAATTAGAAATAAATATTTAGCTGCTACCACAAAAAGTGGGACAGAAGAGAGAAAACTGTCATGAATTTAACAGTATTTTCTCCAGAGCAGGAACATCACAGCATGTTCCCTCAGAGTGTATCTCTCACAGATAAATGCCACAAAATATTTGCCTTGGAGGGAAAGGGTTAAAAATTTCATCTTCAATGTTGGATACTGCTGGAGCCACAAGGTTGCTGTGAGTTGTATGTAATACAGTGCATGCCCCAGCCTGTGGTGTAATCCCAGCCCCAAATTAATGCCCTGCTGTCCAGGAGAAGGTGCAACCTCTGGCTGCTCTTGGTGGAGGAGAGCATGCTTCTGAGAGAGAACTAAAATACCGTTAAAGGGTGCAATTTGTCCTAACTTTGAAACTACATAGATTCTTCCAGATTTGATTGTATTTTCAAAAGGTTACTGAAATTAAGTGGTATAGATTTTCTAACCACATACTATTATACTTATTTTTGTAGAATCACAGAATCATAGAATCACAGAATGGTTTGGGTTGCAAGGGACCTTAAAGATCACCCATTTCCAGCCACCCTGACATGGGCAGGGACACGTCCTGCCAGACAAGGTGGCCCAAAGCCCCATCCAACCTGGCCTTGAGCACCTCCAGGGATGGGCATTGTCCCATAATCTTATGTTGCTAGCTCTTCATAGTGATCGTGATATCAATGTTTAGTTCAAATATTTGTCCAAATATACTCTTCTGCTACAAGTCACCCTTTCGGTTTAAATATAAGTAACGTATTTAAATGAATGCCAGCAAACAAACATTGTGCATAATCTGACAGGCGATGAAAATACCTCAAAAAGCACCTATAAAGCAATTGCAAAGTATGTACTAAGCCACCTCTAAAATAATACGATGGCATAAACATCCCAGAGATCTTATTGATCCTCAGAACCTAAACGCTAGAGTGCTTTTAATAATAGATGAGTGAGGCATAAATATGCCATGTAACACTGCATTATCCTAAATAACACCTATAAATTGCCATGTGTAACATAAAATTGAAATATGCTAATGGAAGATGGTGTGGATTCTTCCCAGTAAATGCTGTCGAGTACCTGACAGAACATTAAAAGTGACAGAAATGAATGAGAGAAATTAATTAGTATTTAAGAATATTGCTCATCTTCTTTTCATTTTGCATTTTGTTTTTGCAGCAGGTTGCCTCAGTCATTTGTGGTTTGGTTTCAATCCCATGTGTTGATTTTTCACACAAAGAATTGCCTGTGTGAGGTCATCTTGAGTCTTTCCATCATCCAAACATTCTAGGAGCCATAATTTTTTGTTGTCCCCTCAGGCACTGGTCAGAGGTATTACTCTGGCCTACCTCCTGCTGGAGAATGGTCATGTCCTGGACTCCCTGACTGTTTTTATCAATATATAGGTACTTAGGTCTTCCTCATGCCCCAGGAGCCTGAATTTGTCAATGCAGGGTTGTTATGCAGGGTTGTTTCTAGGGTAAATAGTCTACTGGTTTTAGGAGCACTGTATTTGGATAAAAATAACAGTTGTGAAACAGTTTCTTATGCTTTAGGGAAATCTTTTTTGAAAAGTTATGACTGATGGTTAGGGTATCGGTCTGCCTTGGCCAAGAGTAGAGCAGAGCTGCAGCTCAGATTACCTCAAGTCAGGAAAAGCTAAGAGTTGAACCTGCTTTTCACTTATTCCAGTATTTTATAAAAACAACTTAAAAACTTCAAGACATTTCACTGAAATTAACTATTTTCTAGCCAGTCTTGCTCAAAAGCTAATAGGTATTTCATATTTGGGGGAAAGGCAGTGTTCAGTTTTTTCCTGGGTTTAGGTACAGATGGGAATTTACATCGCTGCAAGAGAAACAGTCTCTTTCTTTAACAGTGGTTGGTTTTTATTATGAATGGTGTGTTTCAGGTTGGAATTGTTCAGTATGGACAGACTGTAGTCCATGAATTTTACCTGAATACTTACTCAACAACAGAAGAAGTGATGGCTGCAGCCCTAAGAATACGCCAGAGAGGTGGCACACAAACTATGACAGCCCTTGGAATAGATACAGCAAGGTACGTTCTCAAAATATTGTCCTGGATAAGGCAGAAACAAATATTAACAGATAATGTAATAGTTCTGATTTTATAAATCAAAAATATGATGTGACTGACATCTGGCATCATTTTAGCTAGATGAATGAGATTTAGGAAGAGTTTGGATAAACATACTCCATCCAATTTCTATAGCAGTTGTACATGGCACACTGCAAAGGCATCTGTCTCTTGAGGAAATGGGGAAAGAAAAAAGATGTGGAACAAGGCTGTAGTCCTAAGAAAAGCAGATTTAAAGTCTTTGATACCCACACAAAGCATGTAGGAACTGTTTAGGCAGAGGTGTCAAGGAGATTCTGTTTTTCAAAGGAAACAGGAAAAAATAGAATTTTTTAGTGTTAATTCATCTTTCTTCTGAGGTTAAGATTATTATGCAATTTGAGTCCACATTTATCACAATTCTAGAAATTTCATATCTGAGTTTTTGAAGCTTCTGCTGCATTGGGAAATTAAAAATCAAAGAATCAATGAATCAAATCAGAATAATGAGTGGTTTGGGTTTGAAGGAACCTTAAGGATCATCTAGTTCCAACCACCTGCAATAGGCAGGGACACTTACCACCAGACCATATTGCTCAAAGCTCCATCCAACCTTGCCTTAAACACTTCCAGGGACTGGGCATTGACAACTTCTCTGGGCAGCCTGATCCAGTGCCTTGTCCTACTTGTAGTAGTAGGACAGTGCCTTGTCCTACTACTACATTCACATCCCCATCTTTCTTGTAGACCTCCTTTAGGTACTAGAAGGCCAGTGTAAATTTTTCCCAAATACATTTGTTCTCTGGGCTATACAATTCCAACTCTCTCAGACTGACTTCATAGGAGAAGTGCTTCAGAACTTTAATCATACTCATGGCCCTTCTCTGGACTTGCTCCAACAGCTCCTTGTCCTTCTTCTGTTGGGGGGCCCCAAAGCTGAACACAATGCTCTGCGTGGGGTCTCATGAGAATGAAGTGGTGGTGAATCACTTTGCTCAACCTTCTATCCTTACTTCTCTTGGTGCAGCCCAGGATACAGCTGACTTTCTCAGCTGCAAGTGCATACTGCTGGCTCACATTCACTTTTTTTCCACCAGTACTCCCAAGTCCTTCTCTGCCAGGCTGTTTATAATCCATTCATTGCCCAGCCTGTATTCATGTTTGGGATTGCTACAAACCAGATGCAGAACCTTGCACTTGGTCTTGTTGAACTTCATGAGGTTCTCACAGGCCCACCTCTCAAGCCTGTTGAGGTCCCTCTGCATGGCATCCCCTCCCTCCAGTTTGTCAGTCACACCACACAGGTTGGTGTTATCAGCAAACTTGCTGAGGGTGCACTCAATCCCACTGTCCATGTCACCAGCAAAGATATCAAATAATATCATTCCCAATACAGACCCAACGCCTGTATTGGATCTGTTGTATCAGCATTGTTACTTAGAATTACTTCTTTTAAGAGAAAAATAGAATCTGACTCTTTCAGAATAGACAGTAAATGCAAAATCAAACTCCCATATGAACGAAGCAAGTGGTTATCCATTTCCACTCCTAGCCCATCAGACCTGGTTATGACCAGGTCATCAGATCTGAAAGACAAGAAAACAAAATACAATTAGAATAGAAGACATTGAGAGACATTCTGAAAACATACAATGTTGTTCTGGTTCTTCACTTACTCAGATCATTACTGACCAAACAGTAGAAACTACTTGCTCAAATAGGCAAAATTTGCCATTAGTTTGCTGTCCATTTCAAGAAAAGTGTTTCCTCAGAGACAGTTTTGGCACAACAGTTTACCTAAGAGTGGACCTCATAGATATACACAAATATAGTAATGATATGCATTGCTAAACCTTTCATATCTTTTCTCTCTTCTACATTTTTTCCTGGCTTGGCAGCATAACTTTATTCAATAAATGAATGCATTCTCCCTTTCCAAACAACTATCTAATTGAAATGTGCATCATCTTCCTGGTGAACTATTTGATTATCTGAATGAAGCTCTGTGGATACCATGTTAAAGTTAACAAAATTGTTACATCTTCATAAGTTAGATAAATTCTTAGATACAAGTAGAGGCTCGAGGGAGTCTGAATAAGTTCATGAAAGCAGAACCAGTTGAGGATTACCAAATATGCAGAAACCGCATGTGGTTCAGAACGTCCCTGGGTACCACAAACCGTTGCACGCTTATATATACGGAAGTATCAGCAATGCTTCCTCAGTTCTTGCAGTCTTCCTACACATCTACTTAAGGCCATTGTCAGAGGTGGATCTTAGCTTTTACCCATGTAGCCAGTATTAGATAGAGTTCTGTGGTATTTCTCTAAAAAGAGGAAGCTTTACTTCCTTCCGTCTTCTCCAGAACCCTAACTCAGCCTCTCCTTTCCTGGTCACATGCAGAACCAAGCCATGCCCAGCCTGCATGAGCAGCTCCCCAGAATGTCAGTGTCCTTTTCCCCACCTACATCTGTGGAATCAAAGGGTCACCCCTACCTACCATCACTCACTTGCAGATGACTTCTGACACATCTGCAATACCCAGTTTTGCTGTAAATGTGTAGAGGTGCTGGTAACTGAATAAATACTTTGACTACTAGAAGTGCTGCTGTAGAGTGGAAATAAATTTTTTTTAGCATGTGGATTTTGGGGGAGGGGTGTTGATTGGTGGGGTTTTGTTTGTTTGTTTTTAAGGTAACAAAACAGTTTTAAATGCTGGGAGTTTATTTGGGTAGAAAAAGAATTCTTCACCATTCAGCATTGTTTTCTTCTGTCACAGACTGAATAGATAACTTTACACAGAATAACAAATGAATACACAGAATAACGAATGAATACTTGTGAAATTCTTTGGCTGTAAACTGTCATGCAAATTCCAATTGTTGTTGTTTGTATTTGTTCCTGGTTAATATTAATTTCCTTTTCCTACACCCTCATTAATGTAAAGTATTTTAGCTTAGGGTTGACAATGCAGAAATTGTGTGTGCTAAATGCTGACCTTGCCTTTCTCTAAACCCTTTATGCTCCCTTTAGGGAAGAGGCTTTTACTGAGGCTCATGGTGCACGAAGAGGAGTACAAAAAGTAATGGTTATTGTGACTGATGGGGAATCACATGATAACTACAGATTGAAAGAAGTGATTGATAGTTGTGAAGATGAAAACATTCAAAGATTCGCTATTGCTGTAAGTGAAATGTAATGAGAAGTATTACAAATATTACAAATAACACAAAGTATTTATTACAAATAGTACAAATCTTACAGGCACATTTTGTCTTCCAAATGTCTGTTTAAATGTCTGTTTAAAAAGAATCTTATGAAAAAGAATCTTTATGAAAATATACTAATTTCATAGATAAAAAAGAAAAACTGAAAAAAAAAATGTTTTTTGATATTAAAGCACATCAGAAAGCAATGTATCTTGAGAGTTTTTTGTGAAAATAAAGGATAGAAAGAATTTGAGGAGCGGTATAAAATGTAATCTTTGTAGTTAAGAGGAACAGTGAACAGAGTGGATTAATTCAAATCTGAGCAATTTCTGCAGACACGTCATCCACTTTAAAAGAGAAAAAAACAGTAAACGAGTAAATTATAAATGAATCATGGTGTATTATGGCTGTTCTGTGTGCTGGGATACTAAAGTTGTCATTTTCATATTGAGCAAACTTAGTAGCTGAATGGGAGTATGAACATCATGGAGGTTATCTCATCTGCCGTGACAAGAAAAAATTAATGGTGCATTTGGTGTAAACTATTGTATTTGTACATTGTATACTGGAATAATCTAGTTTTTCTTACTAATATTTAAGGTACATTGGATTGTTTCTTCTCTGTCCCTATCTCTCTTTGTTTTCTAACAAGATCAGCCTATCTTAAAATACCCTCAGGTTTTGAATACAGTTCAATTTCCAGTTCCAAAACTGAATGCAGTAGTATGTTTTTCATTTTCCCTTCATACCTGAAACAATATCTTCCAGAAGTATTGTTACCAGATGATGAAAAAGCTTGCTACTTGCTTAAGTATCACTACAATGAAGTATAGAACCAAGAATTTTTAAAGAAAAACGTTGTCTTTAAAGAAAGTTAGCAAACTGAAGTTGAATCACAAATCAGCAACATTTTCAGTGGTTTCCTTGGTTTCCCTCATAAAGATGGAGAGCATTAAAGAAAAAGTTCTTGCTGAATCTTCCATATTTTTAGCAGTAAAATATTTGCCTAGAACCAAATTTGAATTGCTTTCATGTCCAGCAGTACTAGAACCTGGAAATTTGGTTTTGGTTCCCCTCTCAAAGCAAATAAGCAAGCAGAATGTTTTTTTCCCTTGAAAAATAAACGTTGGTCTGGAAATTGGAAAAATGTGTTTCCTCATTTTAAGGCATTCTGAGTTTTTAGAGTAGTAATATTAAAACTGTGGACTGAAGTCTTGTACCATGATACTGAATGCAAGTGCTGGTGCTGTGTGCATTTACAGGGCAAATTTCCACATAACAAAAAAATATTCTATACCTAAATTAGCATGTCATTAATTACTCATATACTATGTTATGAGGAGAACTAGTGGTACCTATGCTGAAGTCAATGCAATTGTGTATTCTGTTTGGGATGGCTTTTTGTTCGTTTGTTTTCTAAATGAAGCTCTACTTCAACTAATCATTAGAATTTTGTGAAGAAACGAAAAAAGGGCAGTTGAGGATAGCAGACATTACACCACACAGTTACATTGTTCACTACTGTTGTTACTTTCAGGAAAAAACTAAGCCCTCCCTCATACTGTTTTGTTTTTTTTTCAAAAAGAATGGCTTTTAATCAATCAAGACTAGGAATTTGAGGGAGGTTTTAACAGAACAATTAAGGTTAGATGTGATTTTCCAATATTTTCTGACAACCTACCTCAAAGGTATCTTTAAAAATAGGATTTAAAACATACCCTTGACTTCTTTGTTTTTCTTTTTATTTTTTTTTCTTTAGATTCTTGGCAGCTACAGCAGAGGAAATTTAAGTACTGAGAAATTTGTAGAGGAAATAAAATCAATTGCCAGTAAGCCTACCGAAAAGCATTTCTTCAATGTCTCTGATGAATTGGCTCTTCTAACTATTGTTGAAGCACTTGGAGAGAGAATATTTGCCCTGGAAGGTATGACACTATTTGAAATTTTACTTTATGCCTGCATTAAAAATGAAGCAAACACAAGACCACCTGCTTTTATCTTCCTTTCCAATGTATTGTGCTGCATAAAATGCATTATATGTGTATTTTTTCATGCTGATTGTAAAGATCAGTATACATCAAAAATACAGATAATGATGCAAAGATCTGTTCAGATGGGTTCAGATAGGAATATCTGGGATAGATAGGATATCTGTTCAGATAGGAACAGTAACCTAGAAGAGTAAGAAAGGTCACTGTAGACCATTACCACTTTATCACTGGGTGAACGCAAAGGTGCCTCCCATTATGTAAAAGAGCATTGTAAGAACATGTCCTAAACTAACCCACAGTCATATGTTAGTCTGCCTATAACTTTAAGTTCTCTTGACATTTATTAGCTGCAACATGCTACTTTGCTGTACACGTTATCACAGACTTGGTGTATAGAGTTGGCAAGAAATATTTTTTCCTTGGAAATGTTGGTGATGATCAGATTTTAGCAGAGAAAAGTCATCATCTCCTAATGTCTGCTTACATTTTCTATCTAAATTAGGCAACACTGTCCAACTCTGTTTGTTTCAAGCTCAGTACTTGTAACAGAAGACAGTTTATTAGTTATAAGTTATATTGGCCAACACTGAAGGGCTTAGTGTCACACAGATATAACATCCATCTGTTTGGACTTATTTTTTCCAACATCTCAGCTTACAAGTAGCAGGAAAAGTACAGTTTATAGCTGGAACAAAAGATAACGTGGAGTTAAATGTCAAGAAACTAATACAAATATGAGAGTTTATTTTAAAGCTTTTTTAAATTGGCATTATGTTTCTCAGGCATTTAAGTATTTTGTTAGTGTATCATTTAGTGTGAGTAGATACTACTATCTTCAGCTGACTACTACTATTTTTTTCCGTTTAATATATTATCTTTTTTCTTTCCAGACTTTGTTTCATCACTTATAAAAAAAATAAAATTGAGGAGTATTTAATCTCTCTAAAAGTGAAAGTTTACCTTACTGAAGCTTATTGAATTCTTTAAAATTCATAGAATAAGAGCTCTTTGCTAAGTCCCTGCTCAGTAGAAAGAATTCACTTTGAATTACAAAACAGTTGTTCAAACAGAAATTAAATAGTTTTTGCTGATGGAGAATGATTTGTACAATGGGTTCTAACCCTTCCATTGACACTAGTAATTCATTTCTCTAATCATAAGAAAAAAAATTGCAAAAGATTTGAAAACTAAACAAGTTTAGTAGCTTAATAAAATGTCCAAATAAATATAGTTATGTACATGATGATGAATCTGTTTGATTAAATTGCAGAAGTGTTATCTGTTTATATGATAATACATAACTCCTTCAATAATGTGGTACTTCCAGTATATTGCACCTTTTCTAAGTATCACGAAATTCTACAGTACTACTTGAATTCAGCTTTAAGTTCTTGCAAAAGATGCAGAAATAAATATCTACTTCTTGAATATGAATAATTTATATTTAACATAAAATTTTAACATAAACCATTTGGATATTCGTGCCTTGATTCATGCTTTACTTTCAAATTTTATTTTTAGATAGACTCAACGCTATTACAGAATATAAATATCCAAAACAAGCAAACAAAAAATTATGTTCATCTACACAGTGAGAGTTGAGCTAAGTAATTTCAGCACACGCAAATGATTCTTGGTTTCTACATCGAACTAGGACTTCAGTCTGTGCCAAGATTTCTATTTAAGACATTTGTAATTTGAGACAAGAAATTATGCCCTCTCCTACACCTGTGGAAGCTTCAGAAATAGCATAATCTGGTCGCAAGCAAAGTCAGAATGAAAACTGAAATATGGTATTAGCTTTATGGCAAAGCACAGCAAGGCTGAATTGTTCTGATGAATTATATAATCATTAAGGTTGGAAAAGACCTTCAAGATCATCTGATCCAACCATCACCTTACCACTACACCATGTCTCTAAGCACCAGGTCCAACCTTTCCTGGAAGACCCCCAGGGACAGTGATGCCATCACCTCCCTGAACAACCCATTCCAATGCCTGACTGCTCTTTCTGAGAAGAAATGTCTCCTCATTTCCAACCTGAACCTCCCCTGGAGCAACTTGAGGCCATTCCATCTAGTCCTAGTCTGTCTAGTTCTTCTGCTTCCTGTCCCAGACTTCCAGGTTGGGAGGCTGAGTACTCCAAGTATAAGTGGCCTAGCTAGTAAAGACAGATGTAAAAAAGGCATTGAGAATCTCACCCTTTTCCTTATCCTCAGTAGCCATGTTCCCCCCTGTGTCCAGTAAAGGACGGAGATTCTCCTTGGCCCTCCTTTTGCTGTTAATATATTTATAAAAACATTTTTTTTTAACCTGAACCACAGCAGCCAGGTTGAGCTCATACTGGGCTTTGGCCTTCCTGATTTCTTCTCTTCATACACTGGCAACTTCCTTGTACTGTCTCCAAGTTACTTGCCCCTTCTTCCACTGGTCATAAACTCTCTTTTTCTTCCGGTCACTCAGGAAAAGTTCCCTGTTTAGCCATGCTGGTCTTCTTCCCCACCAGCTCATCTTATGGCACACAGGGACAGCCTGCTCCTGCATCTTTCAGACTTCCTTCCTGAGGAGCTCCAGCCTTTCTGGACTTCTCTGCCCTTCAGGGCTGACTCCCAAGGGACCCTGCCTACCAGTGTCCTGAACAGTTCAAAGTCTGCCCTCAGGCAAGACTTGTCAGGCAAGACAATGTAGCAGTTTTACTGACCCCCTCCTGACTTCACAAAGAATAGAGAACTCTACAATTTCATGGTCACTCTGCCCAAGACAACTCCCTGCCACCACATCTCCCACCAGTCCTTCTCTGTTCGTGAACAGCAGGTCTAGCAGAGCTCCCCCTCCGGTAGGCTCACTAACCTACTGCTGAGTCAGCAAGCTGTCTTCCATGCACTCCAGGAACCTCCTAGACTGCTTCCTCAGGGCTGTACTGTATTTCCAGAACATGTCCAGAAAGTTAAAGTCCCTAGAGCTAGAGGATGGTGAATAAGTCCATTTCTTTTGACTCTTTATCCATGGTTTCTTGTCCCACACAGCTTTCTTGTGACAAACTAGTTTATTGGATTTGTGCATTATTGAAAGTTAAATTAACCCCATACAATGTTTCTGTAATTTCTGTACAAAATCTCTGTACATAACATCGAGGTCACAGGAAACTTGATTCTTGCAATTCTGTATTTGAATGTGTTTTAAGTCTCCTACTAGTATAATAATACATTTTATTTTGTTTGCCCTATAGATTTCTTGTTTTCTTTTTGGTTTTTGCCTTAAAAAAAATGCAAAGGAAAATTGAGAGTTGAAAAATGAAATCCAACAAAAACCCACATTTGACAGCCAGTCGATTTTTACACATCATCTTTTCCATATGCTTCTGTGTCTCATGGCATGGACTTCTGGATTTAACAGCATTTTTATGTTTCATCCAATCTGTAGGCAGGCACATGTTTTTTCACAAAATATCTTTTGTAGAATGCTTGGCAGTTTGAAACTTAATGGAAAGTTAGACTGGGGGCCATTATCTAAGCGGCGTTCAGAACTGCACATACTGACAATACTGGCATTGTACTCTGCCTGAAACTGTGAGAGTCCTGCCTTTCTCAGCTCATAAAGGAGCATCTTTTATTGCATGATTAATGCTGCCACTGAAAAATATTGTTTATCAGCAAATGGGCAACTTAAGGGTTTTATGCTTAAAAGAAACCATATTTTTTCAGACATAGCAGAGCAGCTATGTTTCACATCTTGTGAAACATGATGGCCTATGTTTGTGTGTCAAACATTTTGTGTTTGAGATCATGTCTGCTTCCCACGGCTGGTCATAAATCCTGACAATTAGCACAGGCATCATGTCCAAGTGAACAACCTCAGTGGTTTAGTTGCCGAGTAGCAGAAGTTCAGTATTGTTTAATGGTCCTGATGCCAGAAATTCATGTAGCCATGGCTTGCCTCAGTTTCAGTCACATTGTTTGAGATTCGCCTCTGCACTCATCTGGTAGAAAATTGTGTACTCTTCCTCTGTAAGTCTCAGAACAGATTTCATAGATCCTATCTGCTGCCTGTTACCATGTCATGCTCTCACAGAGGAATCAATATGCAGAATACAGTTACCTGATCTGTGGTGCTTACAGTGGCAAAATAGTCACTGAGTGTTGCTTTGAAGTAGAGAAGTCAGACTTTTCTCTTCTCTGATATTTCCCATGTAACTGAGAGCAAAGCTTTATGAAGGCCCACCAGAATTTAATAAGTAGCATATGACTACCTGAAAAAGATACTGACAGTAGTACTAAATCACCTGATACCTCTTCTATTCAGAAAAACAGAAAGATTTTCATGTAACTTTCTGGGAAGGATTACAGTTCCCAAGTCCTTCTCTGAGGCTTATGAATCTTGGATGGCTGAGATTTTCCTATGTTGTTTTTAACAAAGGTTCATACAAACATCAAGTGTTTTTCATTTAAAGTTCTACTAGCTGCCTGCAAATTCTTAGTTGCTTGAATACAAGGCCAGGGCTACATGGATGGTGTTTCATTGTTCACTTAGCTCAAGTGGAAAATGGCTTAACCATATTAATCAAACATTCCAAACATATTTACCATCAGCCTGAGGTCAAATCTGGTCAGTTTTAGCCCAGAAATATTTCTTGGAAAAGTTCTGAGACATGATCTTAAAATGGAAACGTTTTCTCCTACTTAATGGTAATATTTAACACAGATCTTAATTTCTGTATTTGTTATCAAAATCTATGGCAAGATATATTAATGATGTTACCTTTTATCATCATTTGAGCATTGTCATTACACTAGTCAGATTTTTTCAGATTAAAACTCATTTATTTTAAAACTTTTTTTTTCTTTTTTTTTTTTTTTTTCTTTTTAATAGCAACAAAAGACCAGCAAGCAGCCTCTTTTGAAATGGAAATGTCTCAAGCTGGTTTCAGTGCTCATTATTCTCAGGTAAACAAGCTGTTTGAAAATAAAAGTACTTTTGCAAAGTAGACTTCTTTTGCTGATGGCATGAATTTGGAACAAGTATTTAGAATTCGTTGTACAGTCCTGTTACTTGTTTGCTGATAGATATTTTGGAGTTTCCTGTAATCTAGCATTTTGTAAAATGTACTTAAAGAATGATTATAAACAATGAATGCATAAGAAAATGAGTACCATCTTCACATGAGCTATAAATTTAACAGTCCCGTAGCATTTTTCTATCAGAGAAATATTCTATAATATGCTAACTATAAAACTGTTCTCTATAAATACTAATATATAAATTGTTTTTGTATTGCATTGGTGAAATGTAGACAAGAAGATATGCATGTAAGGGATTGTGGTGGTTTTACTCTGTACATATATTTTATTTTTGTAATTGTAATGGATATTATCTCCATTACCAGTAACACAACATATTCTTAGTTCTGTTAATACATCGAATACATGAATTCTCAGGGAGTGAACTCATTAAACTGGGTTGCAAAAATCCCTGGGAATATTTATTAGCTGAAAATGACTCCCTGCATCTTTTTTTTTTTTAAATCAATAGTACTCATTATGATGGTAGACTCAGTGTACGCAATTAAAATAGAATCTTATCATAAGATCAAAGGAACCGGGAAGAGTTAAGTTTTAAAGATGTGAAAAAGTAGTAACAATTGAAAAGGCCACGATAGGAAAGTAACTGAACTGAGCAGACTCTGAGCAATCCAAGACAAACTGACATACATAGGAAAACTTTCAGTATGGCTGCATATGGCTCAGCATATCACTGGTAAAACGAATAATAAATGCCCTTCATTGAAATTTAACATACTTACTTGCAGAAATACTCTCCATCCATTTTCACTCTCTGCACTGTAAAATTGTATACTATACTTCAGATGATGTACTATACCTTAGAAACAGGTGTTAGTCAACCCAGGAAAGATTTATAAGGTTATATATTTGGTAGAGCATATGCTTGAAGTTACCAAAGAACTGACCTATAGTCATCAAAACCTCACTAAAGAAGTTGGTCCTCAGACCTTGCTACCTTTACAGCATCTGGTGTCTCTTTTATCCAGAAGACTACATTCATCCCTTCAGGCAAGAAAGGTCAGCAAAGCATTTGTCATTGACAAAAAGCACTTTTCAGATAGTCACAGGCTCAACAGAGAATGGTTTAACTTTCTGAAAGTTTATCTGTGGACTCTATTTAGGTGTGGTATTCTCTGATTACCTTTGCTAAATCTCTTTCATCTCTCTGTGCTGTGTGTCTCGGTGGGCTAAAGTTGTACGAGCTCTGTTTCATGAATAGATACTTTTCCTGAACAGCTCCTGATTTTGTTTTGTTTTCTCTAATTTTGCATTTTTAACAAATACTGAGATTGTGTGGGGCCCATAATCTAGTAAGAAAATCAGGGCTGAATCATGTAAGTATACAGAAAGCATTACCTAAATGTGGGCATCATGATCGATGAATGTCTGAAGAAGATCCACATAAAGAAAAGGCTTTTGTTTTTCTCTGCAAAAGGATTGGATCATGCTTGGGGCAGTCGGAGCATATGACTGGAATGGTACGGTGCTCATGGTGAAGGACAGTGGTATTTCAATACCAACTAATGACACTTTTCGTGACAGATTTTCAGAAAAAAATGAACCTCTTGCAGCCTATCTAGGTAAGAGAATTAGTCCATCTTGTAACATTTATTGATAAATGCTACAAGTGCTCTCTAAAATCTCATTCATAAGGATTCTCTTACAGAGTAAGAGGATTCTCTTACAGAGTAAGAGAATAAGGAAATATTTATATGTGTATATCTAGGAGCCTGAGAGAATGTATAATTTATGGATGTGTCTTTTGTATGATTTTGTTGTGTTGTGTTTGTTTTTTTTTTTTTAAATCACTACTTCTACCATCAAAAAAATAGTCCAAACACTTGCAGCCCTAAGCATATCTAGACTTTTTCCAATAGAGATGTCTAATCTGTTCAGAGATTTCAAAGATTCCCCTAGCACCATTTTCAAATTTTTCTCTGCCTTCATACTTAAAAATTTTGATACAATATCGAATCTAAATCTTATTTGCTTAAAATTAAGCTATCTTCTTACACTTGGTGGACAAGAACAAGAGTTTACCGCCATCCTTTTTATATAATGTTTTACGTATTGGCAAGCTCTTCTTTTCCTCTGAGCCTTTTCAACCAAAAACCATCTCAGTGGCCTTGCTCATTCCTGTCTCTGCTTGCTCTCTGTTACCTCCTCTCATGTAATACATATCTCAATGATGAGGAGTCAACACTAGAATCATGTAATCTTTTTCCCTAAGTACATTTTTCCCTTCTTTACAGACTCTATTAGCTGTTTTTTTTATGTCCAATTTGGTCACTTCAAATTTAGACACTATTCTCCACAATACTTGCAACCCTACTGCAATTTTTATTTATCTGCAAATTTTATAAGTCTTTTTCTGCTCAAGTTGTTTTATTGTTGTTAATATTCAACAGAGCTAGGTTCAAAATGCCTCCAGAATCACACCATCAGTTTGGCAGTGAGCCAGTGACAACTGTTCTTTTCACCCAGCTATTCACCTGTTATTTAGTCTGTGCCATCATTTTCTTACAACTATGTAACAATAGCAAAGCGAACATTATAAAAAATTATTCAGTTTAGACTCACCAGCCTGTGAACAGGTTTAATGACACACTGGTGCTCATGACTGTGAACCTGTAGGCAAATACACATCCAGTGTATTTTCTTTTACTCTGCTATTGTTCTCTAGCACAATTAAGTGTAAATATCTGTTTGCAGAATCTTGCCTTAAAAAGGTTCTGAATCACAGCAGTTATTCCTGATGCATTCGGTATGTACTACATCTTGAATTCTTTCTGCTTCCTAGGCTATACTGTGAATTCAGCATTGACACCTGGAGGTGTGCTGTATATAACCGGACAGCCACGATACAATCACACTGGCCAAGTTATCATTTATAAAATGGAGGGAAAAGAGGTGCAAGTACTTCAGAGGTTAAAAGGAGAACAAGTAAGTATGCATTCATGATTTACATGTGAGAGGAATATGGCATGAGACATAGAAATAGTGATTTAAATGACAAAACTCTGTATCAAAAAAAAGCAAATAAAACTGTAAGTTGTAATCAGAAAGGTTACAAGATCAGAACTAAAAGTTAGGTGAATGCTGTGGTGTAACATGTAATAGAAAGTAGGCTTGTGTGCTTGTTAGAGAACACTGGAAATCTTCTCTATTTGGGGTAAGTCTTCACAGATGTCAAAGTGGTTGTAGCCATCTCTGCACTGGCAATTTTCTGTCTGCTGCATGAAAAGGGTACACTGTTGGCAAGAAACAGGTGTGATAAGCAGGGTTCTGTGAGTGGGCATCATCTGGAATACCATAAAATATTGAACAGCTGCTCATTACATTCAGTAGCAGCTGCTCCTGAAGGAAAAGACTATCAAGTAACTACATAATAAAAGGTGATAGTACAATACAATGCACAAACAAGTTGAAAAAGACCTTCCTACTCCAGTCTCTTCAGGCTGCAGTACAAGCTTCGTTCAGAACAACTCAGGTTACCTAATACTCATCTTCAGTAGCTGGTGTTTGCAGCTCGGCTAATCAATCTTGGACACTTTTAGAGTCAATGAAGGAAAGAAGGCATTTTTGAGGTTTGAGTGATTTGTCCTACCTGAAGCATTTTCTGTTGAATAAGATGCATCCAGCACTAGAAAGGACTGCTTTTCTTGTTAAGTGTAAAGGAAATCAAGGGTGTCTAGCTTAGCTGTAAAATAAATGTCAGATGAATTACACAGCTTGTGCGTAAACTATGAGTGAATCTAGCTCTTTGTGTAAATCTTGTTCCTCTTTATTCAGTAGCAACCTGGGAATTTTGGATAGTGCCTGTACTAGCTAAGAACTTTTATTTATCTTCCTACCTTTTTCCCCTCATGAGCCTATGACCATTGATTTTTCTCTTTCTATTTATTACTGTTGGGACTAACTGCCCCAAGACACATCTATTAAAGTGCTGTCTCATCTGAGAGGTTCCAATCTCCTTAGCAGATAAGAGGCCCCTTTTGTACTTTTCAAATCCAACAAAGTTGGAAATTGGATGGACCACCCTTAAATAAATAAATAAATAAATAAATAAATAAATGTCTTACAATGAACCCTAAAGCAGAAATAAGCTTCAAAAACATGCTGACCAGAAGGATCTTCTAGGTAGCAAAGAAAACTTCTGCATAATAGTAGTATTTGTCATTGTTGTAATCAACTGTAAAACAGTTGTAAAACAGGTCTTTCAGTAAGGAGTTGTTGCATCATGCTACTGACTCTGCATCTGATTTATACCTTCTATTTTTCTGCAGATTGGCTCATACTTTGGGGGTGTTATTACCACAGTTGACATCAACAGGGACTCTTTCACAGACCTTCTTCTTGTTGGAGCTCCTATGTATATGGGAACTGAAAAAGAGGAGCAGGGGAAAGTGTATGTGTACGCTCTGAACAAGGTAAGGATAATGTTTATTGAACAGAAACAGAATGTGCTCCCTTCTTTCTTCATATCCTTATTTTAATGTAATATGATAATTTGAGTTGGAGATGATCAGTTGAAAACAGAGAAACATTTTTTTTGACAACTGAGAGTATGACACAGTATACTTTTTGAAAACTTTCTTCTCACCTTTTTTCTAATGGAGTATTTTATACAGATAAGCACTATATCCTCTAAAGTGCAATACGGAATTTTTGTAACATTATAATTTCCATAATACGGAAAAATTGTAACATTAATTTTCTATCATATTTTCTTCCTGCTGTCGCATACTAGAGAATAGTGGGGGGACTCATCTATCTTAAAACTATGTGTTTCAATGTTCTTATGATTAAATTACCAACCCAGAAATAAACCCCATACATTCAAGAGCTTTTAAGTATGTCACAGATAGATTAAGCAGTACATCAGATACAGTTGATTTTCTTAATTTGATAAATCCCTCCATCCCAATGTCTGTATATACTTTTTCTTTTTTTCATCTTTTTTCTTTTCTTTTGGTCCAGCATCATTGTATATTGTTATAACAGTTATCAAAGTAGGTCCTAAAAACAATGATCTCCTAACATACTATGGCAGGAAAAGGGTCTGAAGAGGCTGGATCTGTGTGACAAGGAACTCTTCCAGTTTCTACATGCATGTTGCTAACAACAAATTGATGGTGGGTGAATAGATTTGGCAAGAAAACAAGAATTCAGTGTCCTCTAATAATGCAAGGGTTTGAAATTTGTTTTTCCTGTTACTATTTTTATCCATCTCCAAAAAAAAAGGAGGTGCAGCAACTGCTTGCTGCTACTACTCTCTAATATGTAGCTCCTGGGGAATCTCTTGGAAAGATGGGTTACATGTCATACTATTTGTGTGGTTCTGGTTTAAGATTCATGCACACTAGACACAGGTCACCAGAAGAGTACATACGTGAGCATGCAGTATGTGCGTGCTGAAGATAGAATTCAGTCTATGTAAGACAAATCCTTTGTTCTGGAATAGCAGTATTGCCATCTGTAATTCATCAGAAACTTGGCTTACTTCTCAAATTAAAGACTGCCTTTGGAAGAAATCTTTATGCTATCTTAAAAATGAAGTAGTTTACTTATAATAACATCCAAATATTGTTATAAAACTATGCTTTTCCTGTAAACACATAACTTTTGCATAAGAACAAGCATAACATATATTTGAGGATCTAGACGGAGAAAGAGAGGGAGTGAGGGTATTTCACAAACACTGCTTAAAAATAGCATAGTTATAGGATCAGTTTCTGCAGTGCTCTCATTCATTATGAATAGGATGTAATTGTTTTATTTCTCACTAGTTTGTCTTCTGTACAAGAGCTCTTAAAAACCTGCATAGCTCTGGAAAACCTGCATAGCTCATGGAAATCCACAAACTCTAAATCTTTTCCTTCACAGACAAAGTTTGAATATCAGATGAGTCTTGAACCTGTAAAGCAAACATGCTGTTCGCCGTTAAAACACGACACCTGCAAAGTTCTTAAAAATGAGCCTTGTGGTGCACGCTTTGGGACTGCGATTGCTGCAGTGAAGGACCTCAACCTTGATGGATATAATGATATTGTAATAGGATCTCCTTTAGAGGATGATCATCGGGGAGCTGTTTATATTTATCATGGCCGTGGCAACACAATCAATAAAAAATATACACAGGTATGAAGTAAAACTTTACAGGTCAACAAGTGCTATAATATGCAGCATAATTCCATTTCTGCATGTCTTTGCAATGCAGAATCAAATTATGACTTCACCTGTCATAAGAGCTTCTGTTTTAAAATGTTCCATACTTTTAAAAAGTCTGATTTAACCAAATTTGACTATAGTATTGCTAGAAAATATATTTGCATGTCTTTGTTAGAAACCTTCTGAAATATTCTGTATTCTTTAATTCTGAAAATGGATAGTGTGTTTTTAAGTGTTACCATGGTAACCTTTTTAGGAGTATTGTAAAGAAAATTTAAAAGATTTAAAGTTTAAAAGCCATCCAACTGCCAACAAATGCATCTTGGATATTCTTATAAAATGCATCAGTATGCACTGAATAAGCCTCCTAATGCTTTTCACAGCGTATTGCATCAGGTGGAGATGGGGAGACGGTTA
Source organism: Aythya fuligula (assembly GCF_009819795.1). Lineage (NCBI taxonomy): Eukaryota > Metazoa > Chordata > Aves > Anseriformes > Anatidae > Aythya > Aythya fuligula. The sequence goes on from NC_045593.1 coordinate 18,012,382, forward strand.
AATTTTTTGGCCAGTCTGTGCATGGAGAAATGGATTTGAACAATGATGGGCTGATTGATGTCACTATTGGAGGCCTTGGTGGGGCTGCCCTCTTCTGGTAAGGATGCTCACAGCAGCTGTCAGGCTAGAAAATAATTTGTCTTGTGGTATCTATGTAGCTTACATGCACTACAGCTTCAACTATTGTGAGAATACAAGTTTCAACAAGTTTCATCTCATACTTTGGTTATAAATCTTCATAGTTTCATGTCTCTCTGGAGGAAATATAAAAGTTTATAGATAGTAGTAATAAATATAGGAATGTTTTAGAAACCTTGTTAGCCAAGTATGAAGACCCTGTCCTGCTACATCATATTCAAAATAGAAACTGATTCCACTCATGGCAATAAGTAAAATTAAATAATAATTTAAAAAAAAAAGAAAAAGAAAAAAGAAAAAAAATCTCTTTTATACACTATATTGTATATTGTTTTATTACCAGTATGATGGACAGCTTCAAATGTAAAGCGTTCATTGAGAAAACTCATTTGACATACTCACCTTTTAGCAAAAATGGAAACAAAGTTAGGACATAAAACAATTCAGCTAAAAACTTGAGAGTTTTAGAGAATTTCTCTCATTTCACAGCTTACAGAGGACTCCTTAGCAAAGTCATTTTTCTGATTTTGTTTTACTGACTTCTAGCTCTTACAGCCTAACATAGAAGAATGTCACAGAAACTATTAATAATCTTTAAATACATTCTGTTGTGCTGTGTTACACTCCTTTCCTCCTTTACCTTTTTGCCTGTTGCATTGTCTTGCCCAGATGTTCTGCAAAATTAGTAGGGCGCCTCTCAGTATAGAAGAGAATGCATCAAAGTCTTTGTAGGATCAGGATCTGAAACTGTACAATGATTAGGAAGGAAACTCAGTATTACTAACTTCAGCATTTGAAGAGTTATGGGAAACATTTCCCCAGGAAAAAAAAAAAAAAAAAATCAGAAGCTGGACTGTGATCTCATAATATTTCCTGATTTATATTTTCTGTTCTTAATTTTGGTGATATTATAAAGCTTTTACTTAGGATAATGACAGTTAAGTTCTCTTTGTATGTTTATAAAAGCTGGGAATCCTTTGTAACCCATCTCTTCTTTGGTACACAAAATGCCCAATATTCACATTAAAGACTTTAAAAATTTGTCCAGGGAGAACTTATTTTCTGTAAGTTTGTTGCCATTTGTTTCAATGGATATCTGATCTTTTTTAAATCTTGGTATTAGCAAAAGAATCTTTCTCACTTCAAACTTGGCCTATAACGCTTACAGTAGCTTTTGGTTCTCTATATTATTATAATTTATTGGTCTGTTAGCATTGGATTGAATTCACAAGTTTGCATGTGAGCATCAAAAGTCTCTGTTCCAAAGATATAAATTCTTTAAAATATGTTTCTGATGAGCAAGGATGCCACAGAAATCCCTCTTTTTCTCGGTGAGTTGTAGAGTCCAGGGTGCTTAAAAGCTCCATGGTCAGGTCAGCAGGGCTTAGCAAGACATTAAGCTATCTAACCATAGTAAGTATGAGGTAAAATAATTTTGATTAAAATTCTTTGATACAAGCTTAAATTAATTTCTGTTGCTTCATATTTGCCATTGGCCGTAGGCATTTTTCTTTATACAGAGAAGTTTGGCTTTCTCTTTGACCCAGACCAGTGCTGGCTAAGCAGTCCCACTGCTTTCTGCTCTCCTTCCAAATGTTTGTGCAGCCGTGCAATGAGATAGCCCAGGATCTCATCTAACGGGTGCAAAGGTCACCCATCCCCTCCCACCCTTTATTTTCCTTATTTGTTTCTTTAACTTTGACCTGTTCCTCAGCCTTTGATGCAGCTGCATCAAAGGTTTTGCCATTTAAAGTGACCCAGGAAGAGGAAAAGCTGAGCCCTTCCAGCAAGAGATGACCATGAGAAGTAAGAGTAAGGGCGTAAGGGCCCATAAGGGCAAAAGTGAGGATTGTCCATGCTGCTCAAGCACTGCTGTTCCCAGGGCCTGCATTCTGCTGGCTGGTGGCCACAGCTCCTGACTTTTCCCTCCCAGCAGCCCAATACCATACACCTGCCCCTGTCCCTACATTTTCTGGGAGCGGGACTCATCTGCTCTTTCACTGTCATGTTTAGATCACACATCTGAAGAAAGCTATTCTGCCAGCTACATTTTTTCCTAATTTAGTACACTGACATACTTGAGGCTGGTGTCTTCAGGCCAAAAAGGAACTGGCTCAAAGCAAAGGTAGAGGTGTTGCAGGGGATGGGGGTAAAGGGGAGTTAAAGGTGCAGCAAATTCCTCAGCCCATTTATCAACACACACCCTAACATGACACTCTACCGTCTAGCTCTTGTGTAATAACTTGTTCATCTGTCATTGCACTTGAGAATGGGTATGGGTCTTCAGTCTCTTTTGAAAAGAGTGTTGCTTAAATGATTTTAAAATCTTTCCTTTCATCTGTTATGTATTCTGAAACACATAGAGCACTCAGTAGAAGCCCTTTGACCACTTTCTCCTTAATGTATTATTTACTGGTACTATGTAGAGAGTGTATAGTTAATTAATTGTTTAGATTGTGATATATGTGTATTTTAATGTTCAATGTTGCAAATTTTATTAGTTCATTAATATAAGTTTTAAAAGTTGCTGCTATTATTTTCAAGGTGCTTTGTCTCTTTTTTTTGTGTATGTGTGTGTTTGTTAAGGTCTCGTGATGTGGCTGAAGTAAATGTTTCCATGCAGTTTATACCCAAAAGCATCAATATCCAACAGCAAAACTGTCAGATAAATAAAAGAAAAACAATATGTATAAATGCCACAATTTGTTTTAAGACCAGACTAAAATCAAAGGAAGATATATTTGAATCAAGTAAGTAGACAAGCACTGAGTTACGGAATCTTTCCATTATAAAGCTACTATGCTCACATTAATTTATTTCCCACAAAATGGAATGCAACTCTCTTTTAAATTTACTATTCAAAGCATATTTATGATACTGGGAAATAAAGAATGTGTAGAGGTAAAATTTTGCTGAATATTAATTCTCAACTTCCTTTGCAGATCTGCAGTATTGGATTGTTCTTGACTCACAAAGACAAATATCTCGAAGCTTGTTCACAGAAACCCATGAGAGGAAAATGCAAAAAAATATAACTGTCAAAGGGTCAGAATGTATTAAACATAACTTCTACATGTTGGCAAGTAAATCATTTAAAGTGGCTATATTTTTCTCAAGTTGATATTGTAATGATCCAAATGTATTCAGTTAATTGCAAAAAAAAAAATCAGCATCCAAAATTAATCTTAAAAGTATGCATAAAATGCATTTACTATTTATATATTTATTCTTTATATACATATATATATGTATATATGTATTTATATACATATAAATACATATTTATAATATATATAACATTTATTATAAATATATAATTATATAATATATAATATATTTATAATAAATATATATTATAAGATATAAATATATATGTATTTATATATATGTATACGTATATATACATATGTATGTGTATATGTATGTATATATGTATAAATATATATATAAATTTATATATATGTATATAAATAAATGAACTATTTATTTTTGTATGTGGTCTATTTAACTTTGTCTCTGTTATGGGTATGTCTTAAGAAAAAGCAAAACATATTTAGTTGAATTAAGCAACTTAAACTTGTTAATAGTTCAGGTGCTTTCAAAACTCTGCAGGAGTATGTGGGCTAGAATTTTAATATGCATATTGCTGCTATTTATTCTAATAAAAAAGTAATCAAAAACTCCTAAATTAAGTATGTCATAGGGAATACTAATTCACTGTAAAGGTAGAAATGTAATTAGCAAATATGGATATGAAATTGCTCAGATTGTAACTAATACACAGAGTGAATAGAGGTGTATATTATAAGCTCCCCCGATTTAAAACATGTACCAACTTCACAGTTGTATCATAATTCAAAACTAATGATAAATGATGGCTAGCATTTTCTTGAATATGCAGTATGTTTCCTAGCAGCAGGTCCCAGTTTGACTTCACATAACGTGATATGACTGCTGTTTGTCTTACTGATTTTTTAAACACAACTAAAAAGGAAAGTGTACAAGTTGACATTTCTGACATATTCTTTAATGCAACCGTTTTGGAAATGCTCTGGCTATGTGACATTTTTACGACAAGCTGAGATACACAAAAACATTAGTAGGTATTTATAAGGATTGGCTTGTACATTAAATGTGTTGCGAATATTCAAATGCTTCTCTAGCAAGTATGAAGTGTGACTGAAAAATATTTTACCTTAGCATTTGGTTTGCTTTTTTATCTTCCTTTACTGGCTTAGATGTTAATGTGAATGTTCATAACAGCAATTTTGTTTTCTTTATGTTCTAGGATAAACCTGATTTTCAGGACTCTGTAAAGGTTTTGCTGGAGTTCAATTTTTCTGATCCAGAGAGTGGACCTGTTCTTGACAGCGATCTGCCAAATTCAATATCTGAATATGTAAGTCAGCAAGATTCTGTATTAATAAGCAGAATATTTAAAATAAAATTAATAGCCCATACAAGACCTGAAAGTATTGTCCACAAATTGACTAAAGAGGGAGGGTTGTTAAGCCTGTCCAGAAGATGTTTACTCTAAATGAGTCTTCAGGAGTGAATGAGCTTTGGAACCAGCCTGTGGTTTTATAGCTGTCCAGAGTTAACTGAAGATAGAAGAGTACAAGCAATTTTATTGTCTTTTTTTTGTCTTTTTTTTTTTTTCTTTTTTTTTTCTTTTTTTAACATAGATTGAGCAGGGGAATATTAGTCACATATTTTGATGGTGCTTGGCATCATTGATGCTTTTAGTATTGTTTCTTCTTCTAACCTGGATGAATCACTTAAAACAGAATAAGTAGGAAAGTTGTGTTTTACCTGCACGTTTTACAGGATATTGGCATGTTGAACTGATTAACTTCTTTGACTGTCAGACAGAAGACCTAATATAAAATTAGATAAGGAAATAAAATGCAAGTATATAATTTTAATAATATAATAAAATTGAGAATAAAAATACTATTGTTGCAGATTCCTTTCACAAAAGATTGTGGAGCCAAAAATAAATGCATTTCAGATCTTGTTCTGAATGTAAAAGCAAGCATAGCTGGAGACAGGTAACTACACTGGGTTTATTGTATTGCTTGATATTTGTACAAAATTTGTATGTCAATTATAATATCTTTAGTCTGGTAAAATAAAGTTGTGGTATCATTTTCAAATCAGAAACAATAAGAGTCTGGACACTGAAAGATGTTCCTTTCTATTTTTAAGAACATATCCGAAATTTAACATGTCTAACAATCATACATTATTTTACAGCTCTTCTCCATTCATTGTAAAGTCACGCAATGATAAGTTCACCATCCAGCTCTCCATCAAGAATAAAAAAGACAGTGCCTATAATACCAGAGCTTTGGTCCAGTATTCTCCAAATATTATTTTTGCTGGCATTGAGGTAGGAATTTTACACATTTCTCATAACTTATTGCTAGGGAGATCTGAGGAATTCTTTGTATCAAGACTTCATTTCACTGTTCTGACACCATCTCAGTTGATTGTAACAGATTCATTTAGAGTGCTATCCTTGCTTACATCTCTAAAAGAATGCATTTATTTTGACCTGACTATGGCATAAACCTCTGTTAATGACTGACACATTTCACAATGCCACTTAGACAGTAAGTGGCTGCATATCAGATGAACGTTAGAATCATGAATCATCTCTACATCTCTCTCTAGATCCAGGAATGCCTCATTATTCATCAGAATGGCTCCTGTGCCTCCAGAATTCTCCTTTTGCACTGTCTTGGTAGGGAGGCATAATTACTGCCTGCCTTATCACAGCTTCAGATAGCATCTTCAAGCTATCTGCTTCTGCATTCCTCAGTAGAAGCTATGAATTCACCATAGCTCAGGTGGAAATCATTTGAGAGGTTTGTTTTCAGTCAGCAATCCAGATGTTGCACACTGAGAGAAGGCAGCTGACAGCTGAATGACGTTTTTATTGCTAAGTTCAGAATACATTTACAAAATTATGTGTAAAATCTGTGTACTTATATCCGTGTTGATCTATTAGACCCCATGACTAATTTGGGTAATGTCCAGCTTTTATATAATAAGTACTAAAGTTCAATAATGGAAAATAATTGATGCAGATGTTCCTTTATGGAAATTGTTTTGCAGAACTTGTCCTCCTGATTCTGTCACAACTCAATTAAGGCTTTGACTCTGATGATATTTTAATAATGAAAAATGACAATGCTATATATGTTTTATAGCCCCTTGATGCTTAGTCAAAATTTAGGAGTTTGCACATGGTTATAATTTCACTTTCTTGTTTTTTAGGATATACAGAAAGATAGTTGTGAATCTAATCACAACATCACCTGTAAAGTGGGATATCCATTTCTAAAAACTGCAGAAGAGGTAAAAATTTCTCCCACATGCACAATTTCCTTGCTTCATGTTATTCTAAATACAGGCCAGTTGCTATCACTTCTGAATTTCTTTTGTCTTGCATTCACCCAAACACCTGTCTATGCACATTTCCTAAGCTGTCTTCAACATGAATTTCTCTGATAACACTGTTCTCTGTGGCAAAATCAGAAGGCAGAGATGCATAGCAAGTACACTGAGTCAGACATGAAAATATCTTTGGTACCTATACAGGCAGCTGTGGCATGTGAGGAGGTAAAAAGTGCATACTGCCATGAATGACACTAACAGAAGGCAAGAGCACACCTAGCTAGAAGGATCTGTCTCCAAATGCATAGGATATTGTTTTGGATGTGTTATAGAAAATATACTAAGACAACAGACACTGTGACTTTCCACAGATTTGAGCCTGTGACTTCAGTAATTTCATATAAAAAATGTAACCAGCTGTTTGAAAAGAGAGTAAGCTGGCATGTGGAGATGCTAACCTGGATCTGCCAAAGCTAAGCATCAAGGTTTCACCCCCGCTCAGTGGAGACCGAGAGGCTTTTCCAGCAAGCGGTCCACTTATAATCAAGTACCAGTTTGAATCTCTCTAGTGATGAGTCTGTATCTTCAGCTAGGAAAGAGAAGGAGTTTTAGCTGAACTTAGCCTTTTAAAATATACATCTAAGCCTCACTGAAGTAGTCTAATATTGATCTGAGAAATACCATATTGCAAGAAAGCAAGACAAACTCTTTCCTGTTAGTTTCTCGTCTGTTCCCCTATCATTATCAGGTCTGTTCTACAGATGCACAACAGAGGGAAGGTCAGGAGTGATGTCCTCTTACATTGCCTCCAAAACACAAGCTGGAACAGGTACATGGAACTTTCAGGAAGTCAATGAGTGGTTATTTTCCTGAAGCCAAATGAGCATACTATCTAAAGCCAGTGCCCACAACACTCCATCACCAGATTTTCTATTTTTTTTCATTTTTTCTTCTTTCTTTGTCAGTATGTGTGTAGCTATAGATCCCTAAATCTATAAATTTCATTCCCTCCTTTACATTTGAAAATTAATCTCCAATTCACTGATCAGCATCCCTAATACATTCCTTTTTAAAGTCTCTTCCTGTCTTTATTTTTAATATGAAGAAATATCTAAGACAATTTTCCCTGTATCACTTTGTAATAAAGATTTGTAACCATTAAAGAAAATAAAAAAGTCTGAGCTCAAAAGTCCTTACTGTGACAAAAAGTAAAACTTCGGTTCTTATAAAAAATTTACCCTATTCAGTGTGACTTGTTTGGGACTTTTCAAATCTTATATGGCACCAAATTGTGTTAGGTTCGCCCTAGATAGAATGAGTGTGGATTTCTTGAGAGACCTAGTACCCGTTTATTTACACTGTAAATTCTGTTCAGAATTCTAGTTGTTTCATTATATATTAGGTGAGTTTCCAGAAGCCTTCTGTAGGCCACTCACCTCCATTGCAACTGCCAGGCTTTGATGCTTTGTTTCTTCCTCAGTGGAGAAAAAAAAGTGTTTCTTCCTCTAATATATCCAATTGATAAATTGCTTGCAGGAGTAATTGTTTTGCATTAAGAAAACAATACATTTTGTATTTCTGATATACTATGTGTTAAGACTTATGAAGGCTTCTCAGCTCTAAAAATTTGATGCTCATGTTTAATGAGTGATAACTTCTTTCTTTCTTTGTTGGACAAATTCAAAAAAGTGGATTCCTTCATAGAAAAGGGTTAAAATATTAATAAGGATTGCATAAATAAAAGTAGCAAAGTTTTCCTCATTTTTCATCAGTCCAAACCTTACTATATTTTTAATTCTTTTTCTGTAAAAAAAAAAAAAAAAAAAAAAAAAGACTTTTTAAAATGTGCAATGTATTTCTCCAAACAGATTTCCTTCAAAATATCATTCCAATTCAACGCATCATATCTTCTGGAAAATGCCACTGTTGATGTATATGCAACAAGGTTAGTTGCAATTGTTGCTTGTTTATCTTCTTATTTTATTTAGGAAACTCTACTCTTTCTGCTTCATGGTAAATCAAGGATGACATGTCTAAACTTAGAAGTGGCTAAACAGTCTGTAGAGCTGGCAGTTTTGCAGATGTACTTTGTCCAGCGAGGACTTAGTGTACTGAACAAATTGCTGCTTGTCTCTAGATCCTGTAAGTCACAAATGAGTCAGAATTCACAGTAGTTTTCTTCTTTTGCAACCTTATTGTATGCTAAGTAAAAAGTTCTAACCCTCAAGGCTGTTGTGGTTTAGCCCTGGCAGACAGCTCAGTGCCACACAGCCACTCTCTCACTCTTCCCAGGTGGGATGGGGCTGAGAATCAGAAAGGTAAGAGTGAGAAAACTCATGGGTTGAAGTAAGGTCAGTTTATGAGGTAAAGCAAAAGCCACACATTCAAGCAAAGCAAAACAAGGAATCCACTGCTTCCTGACAACAGGCCACTTCTTGGAAAGCAGGTCTCAAAATGTGTAATGATTTCTTGGGAAGACAAATGCCATCATTCCCAATGTCCCCCCTTTCTCCATCTTTTCCCCCACCTTTTATTGCTGAGCAGGCCACTACACAGTGTGGGACACCCCTTTGGCCAGTCTGGGTCAGCTGTCCTGGTTCTGTCCCTCCCAACTTCTTGTGCACCCACAGCCTCCTTGCTGGGGTAATAGTAATTAATTGGAAATATGCAGGTATTTTTTAATTAACTGGAAAGATATACTCAGAACTGTAGGTATTTCAATTTCTTCATATCCCTTGCCACCTAGTAATCCCGTCAGATGTGCAGATGAGTATCGAGGTATAAGTTGTATATGTTGTTTTTATTTTAGTGACAGTGAAGAACCACCTGAGACCTTGGGTGACAACAGAGGACAAGTTACAATTCCAGTAAAATATGAAGTAGGATTAATATTTGTAAGGTACATATGCTTCTCTGTACTTCTGCTTGCTAACATAGTAAATGCCAAATGTCCAAAGACAATATAGTATTGCTTTGTTCTTAAGCTGTACTCAGTATCTGCAAGCAACAGCTTCTCATGAATAGGAAGTACAAGCTTCATTGAAAGAGCAGGTATAGGAAAAGATAGGGATAACAATGACTCCGTTTTGCTGCAACTCCTTTTTATCTATTTAAATTCAGTCTGCATCTTGCAAGTACAACAGCAGCTTTTGTTGATTCTTGTACTTTGCCCTATTCATTCAAAGGCATTTCAGGTACATAACAAAGAAAACACTTTCAGCTTTCTGACAGCCACAACTTTGTATTAATGTAATGTTGCATGGTATAGTGTCTGATCCCCAGCTTCGAAAATTAGCCTTAATTTTAGATTCACAGAAAGTTGTTTCTAACAGTTCAGATATAAGCTTTAATGCAAGTCTTATACAGTACTTTCAGAAATAGCTGGAATTCATAGAATCATAGAATCATTAAGCCTGGAAAAGACCTCCAACAGTATCTGGTCTTACCAACGCCCTACCACCAATATCACCCACTAAACCACATCCAAACTTTCCTTGAACACCCACAGGGATGGTGACTCCATCACCTCCCTGGGCAACCCATTCCAATGCCTGACTAGTCTTTCTGAGAAGAAATTTCTTCCAATTTCCAATCTAAACCTCCGCTGGTACAACTTGAGGCCATGTCCTCTAGTCCTGTTGCTAGTTATCTGCAAGAAGAGGCTGACTTCCAGCTCCCTGCAATTTCCTTTCAGGCCATTGTAGAGAGCAATAAGGTCTCGCCAGAGCCTCCTCTTCTCCAGATTAAACTACCCCAGCTAAATTTCATCCCTGTTAAATTCCAGTTAAATTCAGTTAAATTCCATCCCTGAAAAACGTCATAAATACTACCAGTAGAATTACAGGGCATGGTGTGCGTGTGTAAGTTCATTTTGGATGCATTTCAAGTGTTCAGTTCTTAGAATAAGGAACTGCACAGGCAATATTTACTCATTTCCTTGTTTTAATTGAACACAGCATTTGAAATGTACACGATAAAAAGTGAACACTTTTCAGAAAATTAGTAGAAGCAGAAGTGCGCTTAGCAAAAATAATTCACTCACTACAGTTTTTATGAAGTTTTGTTCTTATTGTTTCTGTTTTTAAATCTGCAGTGTTTCCAAAGAACACCATGTTATAATTGCTGCAAATGATACCATCCCTACTGCTATTAACACAACAGAGCAGATTGGGGATGAAGTTACTCTGCATTATAGGGTAAGACACAATTAAAACCATATATTTTTTCATTTAGTTTGAATCAATCAATGTTACTTAAGTAGTTTCATTTTATGCAATATGTTAAACCTTCTACATTGTTTAACAGTTTTTTTCTTGCTTGCTGTAGAATAAAGTGAGTCAGAGGGTCTCAGAGTGGTCCATATCCTGTGGAGTAATTCCAGTGGGTTTTATAGCTGCTGCATATGCTAATAAATGAGAACTTGCCCTACATCCATTACAGTTTAGAACAGATATTTCCAAAATCCGGTCAGCTCTGAAAAAAAGGCATATGGCATACTCCAAGAACACTTTCTTCACAATGGAATGAATACAATCCAAAATCACTTGGGAAAGATAGGTAATGGAGTAGAAGCCCAACCTCAAATTGCAGTAGGACCAAATTTAGTTTAACTGAGGGCACCGTTGTTTCCAAATCCAAAGCTGAACAAGAGTCCCATATACAGAAGACAAAAGTCTCTGAACCAACTTCTATAAAAAATGGGAAAAGCCCATTGTTCTTGCTCTCACTAAGCAGCAAAGGCAAAAATTATTATATTTTTTATCCCACCTACAGTGTTTGACCTGACTACTTCTTTTAGTCTAAAATTTTAAATCCAGTAATCCTGAGGGGTTTTGTGTATGTTTTTTAGATATTGTTCATCTCTTTTCAAAATATGTGTTCTCTGAATACGTAAGAGAGCTGGTTGCAGAGCATACCCTTTATGATCTCATAAGCATAACTTACCTCTGCAAGCAGTTTACCTGAGTGGTAAGAAGGGGGAAAAAGTAAGAGTTCATCATACCACTTTTTTTGTGACAGACTTAAAAATGTTCAACAAAAAAAAGACAGAAAAAAATATAGAGAAGGAAAAAAGGGTAATTAAATAACAATAAAGTAAGGAAAATACTAATCAAAACATTTTTCTTGTTTCTTATAGATTGAAAAAGGTGAACACTTCCCAATGCCAAACCTTACACTGCAAATACTATTTCCCGATGTAACATCTGCTAAGAACACTCTTCTCTACCTTACTGCATTGTCACATTCCCAAGTAAGCTAACAGTTTGTATTTTTATTATTATCGTAACTTTTAAACTTTTTAGTGTAAAGAGCTGCAAACATTTTGGGTTTTGTATTACTTCAAAGTAGTTGTTGCTTGTAGTCTAAAAGGCAAGATGGTGGTGTTTTTAATGTTTGTGGTGTTCACAGGAAGACAGAAATGCAAATTTTCTTAAAAGCAAATTAGCAAGTTTAAAGCAACTTTGAACAATAATTGGAATATAATATTTTTAATATGATACATTGCCATGTTATTAGGAGTCCAGCTTGAGATATGAGGGACAGGACTCTTTTCTGAGCTGCTGATTATCTCCGTTATTAGCAGCGCTTACTGATAATGCTGTAGCCCTGCTATTTGAATCTAGAGCTCAGTCTCCTGTACAATCCTCTTCTTTCTGTTACTGAAATTAGCTTTCCTGTATATCTGTTCCCCGGTGCTAGCAACCCTCTGGATTCTTCCTTGTCTGGGGAGCTGTGACATCCTGAAGGGGTAATAGGTCACACCTTTCCAATGCTCTTCACTGTATTTGAGGGTGATTAGTTTTTCTGTTTCACTCCTCCAGAGCAGCTGGAGAATATCACAATTACAGCAAAACAATAAAACTAGAGCTATATCAATAATTGGATGGCTGAGCACTAAGTGAACCCACTTTTTTTTTTTTTCATTTTCATCTTTTCCTTTGGAACCACACCTCTTCCCAAATATTTCACTTAGGTGTGAGGTATACTGAAAAACAAGATGAATGAAAGGTCCAAATGAAAGTTCAAGGTTCACTTTAAAACAAAACAAAATCAAAATATTTCATGCTTAGAATGCAAGGAAGTTCTGACTTTTTAAATTTCTTCACCCATTCTAACCAGCGACCACATTTGACCTGAGCTTACACACACATTCACAGATCTGCATTTTTCTATGGGTATAATTCATCTACTGTTAGCTACACCCTAGTGATAGTGGTGTGCCAAAGTACACTGCTGGGGATTGCAATCCATCTTCATTGTAATCAGAAAGTAAATATCCTGGACTGTAAAAAAAAAAAAAAAAAAAAAAAAAAAAAGGAAGAGAAAGCTCACCTCTCTTCCCTGTAAAGGAAAAGGATTTCTCAGTTGCCTTTGAAGGAGCCATGAAAGGCCAGTAGTACCACAGCACCTTTCCCTCCTCCCTTGGCAGCATAACAGGAGCTCCTGAAAACTGCAGTTAACCTGTCCGCTTGCTAAAGCAGAGGAGCTGTGGTTCCCCGTGCAAAAGCTATTTCGTTCCCATAATAGCCAACTCTTGCCGGTTGGCTATTGAACTCAAGGCGGTCAACTTGTAGGAAGTTCTTGTTTGCTTCTACAGATGTTTAAGTAGCTGGATAGAGCTTAGGTTAAATTATCTCATAAAAAGCTCATTTGTTGTTTGCTTAATGATACTTCAGTACCTATACCATCTGAACTTGCTCTTCAGCACTCTTGCAGTATGAAGTTTTATTGCATTTATCTGCTTGGTACAGTTAGTTGATGTTACTAAATATTATTATTTTTTACATTTAAAAAAAATAAACAATAAATATTTTTAAAGTTGGCTTGTTTCCAAGAGCTTTTATTAGTAACATGTTGAATATTCGAGCAATAAGATTTCTTTTCTTTTCTTTTTCTGCTAACAGAATACCATCTGCCGAACTAGTTACCCTGTAGATCCCTTAAAAATCAGCTCTGGAAAACCGTTTGTGTTGCCAAAAATAAAAGAACCTACAAAGGATACAATTATGGTAAGCCTACTAATAGTATATGTAATTCATCCTAGATCCAGGTGTTTGAGCTAAGTATTTCTACAATTAACATACAAAATCTTCTCTTACACTGCATCCTATGGAAAATCAGTTTGATAGCCATAAAAGGTATCTTTAATTATTTCCAGCTACATAACTGTATGCAGAACTGAACTCGTGTTTGCTTGTTTTTTTAGTTCAGCAGTACTTCTGACAGCTGAGTAAATCTCACCTTCTGTATTAGATATATATCTATTAGATCTATATACAGATACCTAAGTTCTCCTGCCTTGCTTGGAAGATTCATCTTTCCACAAAGAGAAAAGTTTAAGAAACACTGTAGAGAAGACATAGGTGTATTGGCAGAAAACTTCCTGCAGTTACAGGCTGTGCCTTGTTTAGGTAACTCTAATGATGCCTTTTGTTGCATAGCTACAGAAACCAAGATTCCTCAAGGCTAAGGGACTGCAAAAACTGGGACTGTTCTACCACAGCATGAATATCTCAATTAATTGCCTACTGCAGTGTAGTTTTTGCACAAAAAGCCCTAGTAATTTATACTAAACTTGGACTGATATCACAGCAAGACTATGATTTGCATACATAATGAGCTTAACTGGTTTTACTTTAATAATGTGAAAAATCTGTTACTGTTAATTCACACTGTTGACTTTTAAACAGGACTGTGATACATACAGCTGTGCATCTATTAACTGTGCCCTGGTCCCATCTGACATATCACAAGTGAATGTTTCATTGAGAGTGTGGAAGCCTACCATCATTAAAGTAAGTAAATCTCATCTGGAAGTTTGAAAATCTTAAGCCACTCTCTTTAATGTTTCTTGAACTTACATCTTAAATATTTTTTAACTCTGCATGGTTCTCTGTTATTTTGAATTGTTAATCTTGCTTTTTTTTATATTTCTGCAAAATTAATTTTGATCTCTTTTATTATCTTTGTAATACTTAGCATGAAATTTAAAACACATTAGAAAGACAACCCTTACTTATTCTGTATCAATGGTCTTTTTTATTAGTTGGTTAACCATCCACAAATTATAATTCAGCAGACATAAAAAGGGATATATAGAAACATATATTTTTTAAGTTTTTAACTGGAAAGACCTCACAGGTCTAGAATACTATATGATACTGAGTTGAGCTCCTGGTTTGTGTCTTGTCTTTCTATGAAAAATAACAGGACAAGATAGGAGATACAGGAGAATTTTAGAAAGCCTGAATCTGTCCCTGTGGCCAAAGTACTATTCCAGGATTAAGCAGTATTTCTTTGAAATCTCTGATCCTGCAAACAGTGATGTGCATGCTGAAGGTGTCATGCACAAGCTGCTTTGCTGACTTTCATACACAGACCTTTTCAACATCACTCCCAAAACTTTAGCTTTATGTTTTGCTCTTAGCCTTCTCATTTCTGCAAAACTTTCTGCTTCAAGATACCTAATACAAACCATTGACATTTCTTTCTTCTTCCAGGCAACTATTCACAGTTTAACCCTTGTTGTGAAAGCCTTACTTAGGAGTGAAAACTCATCACTGATTTTGAGAAATGACCACCAAAAACTAGAGGTAATAACATGATAATTCATGGATTTACTCTTCATAGGATTTATTCTGCTACTGAATTATTCAGTCATTCATTTCTAGTGAATCAATCACTATTTGTTGTAGTTTACTATCCTACTCTAAATACAAGTAAGTGATTTCACATTACAGTAGAAAATGTCAGAATTAGACAGCTAATTATACTGAAATTCTGTTAACCCACCAATGTACCTGGGTAAAAAAGCTGTCCTTGGTCAAGTGATCCTACTTTGTACATTGTACATGTATTTTCTTTATTATTGATTTATTTATTATTTCTTTCCACTCCATTAACCAAGACATATATTTGAAACAGTATCTTTTATTTTCCAGAAATTTTCATGGTTATTTTCTTGTATGCTACATCTGAAACAACATTTCACTAATGAGTTGCTATTAAAATCTATAGTTGTTTATTCATGGGCTATTAACAAGAACTTGTATGTAATGCTATAGCAAAGATATCAGATATAAAAAGAAATAAATGTCTTCAATTTCTCTTGATTTGCTATTTATCCTTGAATACATTCTATTCCAAGAGAAATTCCAAGAGGTTTATAGTGGCTAATGCACTGCTTTTTTGTGATGACTTGTACATGCAGGGGTTTATTTACTACAGTGTACATTTTTAAATGTTATTATGTGTTATTACTGTTAATATCCCTCAATTCATAGCAAAATAGCATACAATGAGAATTAGATCTTGTGCAAAATATTTTTGGAATGCAGATCTCACAAGTCAACTATTAAATGATACTATATCCAGGCATGTCTTTTAAGTGACAGGTTGAAATACAATCCAGGGCAAAAACAGAGGTGAGAGGCTTGTAGATAATTTCATAATTTCAAGTTGAATATCTGTGTTTGCATCTGTATCTTTAATGTTTTTGAACTATGAAGTTGTCTCTTTAATAAACTCTTAAGTTAAAATAATTCAAATTCACTATATCATCACTTCCATTTAAAATTTGAATGTTCCATATTTCAGTTCAGTTTACACTAGCTAAGCCTTCTTTAAAATTAAATTAGTGTCCCCACAGCCTTTTATACTAAGCTTGCTAATCACTGTCATCTTTCAGGGAGGCAGGCATTGAGTGATGAAGAATATACTGAACAAACTCCTTAACATTCATTTTAACTACCCATATTTTTGGTTCTGAGTTCTTCATAAAAATCACTACTGACTAATAGCAGGACCATTCCTCACAAAGCAAGACCCTGGAAAATCAGTGTTTACTAATAAAAGTCATGCTGCTTTGTTGTTATTTTAGAATTATTTATTATTTTAGAATGTCATTTATTGCTTACATTCTGAACACTTTGTAGACCATGATTAAGATTTCGAAAGAACTCCCACCTGGTTCAGTCCCCTTATGGGTTATCCTCCTCAGTATCTTCGCTGGACTCTTAATTCTTGCACTGCTTATATTTGCTTTGTGGAAGGTAAGCTGCACATTCGTCTCTTCATGAAAATAAAGAAATATACATAAATATACATATAATAAAGAAATATACATAAATTCTGTGTCATGTTCTATAACTAGAACCTCATGGACATTAATATTAGCCAATAGGAAGAATGAAATCTTGTAGAAACAACAAAATAACTAATAACACCACATTCTTCCAAAGTGTGACATGCTATGCTTTCTGATTAAAGCCTGTAGTGTTGTATACATAACAATGTGATGGAAATAAAATTAAATAGAGATTTTAGAGCCATAAGGTTTTTTGCTTTAGCTTTGGCTGGATGTGGCCAAGTGTTCTCTTTGTACAAGGAATGCTAGGACTGTGGTGTAAGTATTGCCACAAGTGGGCACTCTTTTCCAAGCTAAATATTCAAGTTATATTTAAGCTACAGTTTATATATATGTATATATTTCAACATTCATTATGCCTTGAAAAAAATTGACAAGCATAAATTATTATTTATTCAACTGAAGACCAACTATTATTAAGCATTTTAGTCTTTGACATTATGTGAGAATAACAATGATTCAGCAATCACTCATTGTATATTTTCCTGGAAAGGAAAACCTAAAGGGTTGTACTTCACTGATAAAATATTAAATGACTTTTTACTGCACTGCAAGTGTGAAGTAGTAACAAGAATTTAGAGTATGAATGCTACCAATGTGCTTTGAGTTGTGTGCTTTGAGTAGTTCTTTATTCGCATTTTTCTCTCCTGCAGGCTGGATTTTTCAAGAGACCTCTAAAGAAGAAAATGGAAAAATGAGGAAAAAAAAAAAAAAAAAGATTTCTTCAGGTCTGCCTCAAAAATGTGACTGTAAAATTAAAAACTTAGGTATATATGCAAGGGCTACAATGTTTTCTAAACTCTGGTGCATTTAAAAGACAGCAGAACATCAAGCAAGCAAATCAAGTGCACAGGTGAATGATGCAAAGAAAGAATAAACAGCCTTATGTCATTTTGTGATACTCAAGGACATACTTTCAAGTGTTACTCATTTTTGGAGAGTAACTGAGTTCAAAGATGCTAAGGTTTTTAATACGAAAAGCGCCTAATCATATTTTTATATGCATATACATGTGGAATCCTTTTTCATCCCACATTATGCAACAAGTCAGTTTGTATGTAGTAGTCCCACTGTTTTTATCAACTTATGATTTTCAAAGGGAAAAAGTGTTATATTCAAAATTTTCTCCATTTTATGGGCTGTCAGTTCGCAAAGCAGAAGATTCAAACTTTGAGAATGCACCAAATATTATATGGCAACTGAGGTAATGAAAATTCAGAAGATAGAAACACCTGCAGAACTTTGGGTGTTCTGCAAGGAATCACTGAAATTCCTTGGACTTCTCTTTCAACTATTTTAGCATGTCCACTAGAAGCCAGGAAACTCCAGGAAAGAAATTTTTATTTTCAAGAGGACCAGTAAAGATAGATCCATTAAATCATGTAACTGTTTGAAGTTCAAACAGATTTTTGGCAGACCTAGAAATGTATGCACAAAACATTCAAGCCCTACTAATTGCACACTGTACACAAATAAGCAGAGGCACAATTGTGTCTGCAGATTGAAATGTCCGTATTTATGCAGAAAATGTTTAGAGGTACCCTGAAAGTTTGACTCTTGCTGTATATCTTGGAGTAGCCAGGAGGGTGCTTCATAAACTGTCACTGTACAGTTGTTGTGTAGCTATTTAATCCAATGAGTTTAATGTGTACAAAATAATAATTAACAAAAGAGCACAGATAAATTTAGCACTGGCAAGCTTCTTCTAGTAGTGTAAGTCACACCTCATCTTTGTTACTTGGGAATTTAAAAATTAATGAAGAATTTCTATACTAAATAAGCACTTAACAAATGATGTTTATTTTGTGATAAGGATTAAAAATTTATATAAGAATACACTGAACTGTAGATAGCAAAAGATTTCTTTAAACCTATTTAGACTAGTCAGCTTAACAGGAAACTTCCTCCTTTCTTCTTTCACACATTTGTTTTCCTTCTACAAGTATTTCTCTCTGCAGCTCTTGGCTATACATTGTCCATAAGAGCTTCCTACTTTACTTGCAGTCACACAAAACTAACAAGAAAATGGAGGCCTGCAGGCAAAGTGCAATGTTGTCTCAGCATGATGTGACTCAATATTGATTGCCAATAGATCAGAAAATGTTGAAGAGCACTTCTGTAAGATGTCCTCATTTGTGGAAATGCCTTTGCCTTGCCAAGGAAACCAGGATAATTTGTTCCTCTTGTTGGTACAAATTTCATTGGAATGAAAAAAAAAAAATCATTGCAGTTTTCAAAAGGTTTTATTTTATCAGATACGCTCTACTGACTTTATAGTAACAGCTTAGAAAGCAATAATATATTTTATAACGATCTTTTTATTCTTTTAATACATTTAGTGAAGACTTTTTTTCTTCTTTAAGAGACCATAGTTTGGGTTGAACATGCTGGCAAGTATAACTCTGGAAATGTGCCAGAAGGTGCTTCATTGTTTAAAAGATGCTGTCACTCTTAAGTACCTTCTATTTAGTTCCTAAATTAGAGAGTAGTTATTGAGAAAGGCTGAGATTTATGTTAATGCATCAAGTAGGATTACCTTTGAATGTGTTTGTAACTTCTCCTTCTGCCTGTGGGAAAGGTGATTGTTTCATAACAAATGTTCTGCTGAAAGCAGCAAGACTCAGAGGAGAGGGCAAAGCATTCTGCAGGAGCACTGTGAGGAGCCTGGGAGAGCCACAGAGTCAGTGGGCTTACCTGATGGGCTCAGCTGCGTGCTTACAAGCATGCCTGACCCCAGTAGATACAAGATGTGCTGCCCTGGTTCTGAGCACAGAGTAGAAGCTTCAGTGGAAGCAAAAAATAAGGCAGAATTGTTGTAGGTAGGATCACTGCTTCATTTATCATGTGATTTAAATTGTCCTCAGAGGAATGCAAAAATCCGGCTGTTGAACAAAGATGATAAATTAATATTTCCAACGGTGTTTTCAGTCAGTGTGAGATGCAAGTTTTATTTTTTATCTTTTAAGTATAATTTTGCCAATTTGTTTGGAGGAATTAAATGGCATGCATCAGCACAAAATCTGAATGTCTTAGAATTAAAAGTGTGTTTATATTTTGTTTTGTTTTGTTTTTTCCTTATAGTATCTCTGTAAAGACATAACAATGCTATTATCCTAATATGGTTTTGTGGAGGAACAATTATGAAAAAGTTGTGACTCACCTATGCACACATACAGTCTATGGTAGTAAAGGAAATACTTGTATTTATTATTATTCACCCAGTTTGTTAACCATTAGGTCATTTTTCCTGGCTTCATAAAATTAATCACTCTAAGTTAATTCAAGTCACACATCATTTTTATGCAGCATACCTTTTGTTTGTTTCACTTTTTAGTTATGGTAATCTGATAAACAAAGCTTTGTACTTTTTCTGATGATATTTCATGTCTTATTTTAAAGCACCAGCCTGTTTTAAAATATAAGTCAATAGAACAGTCTGTTTCCCTAACTTGTACACAAAAATACGTATTTTATCAATACAAAGTATGTTTGAGATTGTTGTCCCATTCTTTTTAGCCTTGCTTTGCACTGTAAAAACAGTAGGAAGCTTCTTATAACCACACTGCTATTCTGTTTCTCATGATGCTTTCTCCCTTTTCACATTTGACCTATTATCAGAAGCTTAATTATAATATCTATTTAAAATATAAGTATGTAAAGGGGATACCACTGTAGCACATTACTCTTACACAGGCTACATTAGTGAAATCACTATTTTTATACATAGAATCTTTCCACAGCACTGCAAGAGCAGTATTTTTACTGCTTCTCACTTTTACTGCTTCTCACAGCAGAAAAGCCTACTGAAATCACTATTTCAAACATCAGGAACATCTCATTGAAATTTAGCAGGCACCAAAAATATCAATAAAGCATGTAATCTGTTTTATTCCTATAAAAAGGCACATTAGGCTTGTAATGTGATTCTAACTACTAGCAAGATAAACATTTTTGTTATTCAAATAAAAGCCCATACAAAAAATGTAATGAATTGGGTGTATAACCTGAGCTTAAGCAATGGAAGAAATCTGGCCCGGGTCTGTTCCTAATTTCAGCACTGAAGTAGCTAATGTTAGAGCAAGGTAATGGAGAATCTATGTTTCTATAGCATAGCAAAGCTTTAAACCATTGCTCCTGCTTCAATCTGAGGCTGTTCTAGAGGTTGTCAGTTCCCTATATGATTTTACAAGACTTGGCAGACAGCATCTACATTAGAGCAATCTCCCTGAGCTGCTGCTTATGCTACTGTCATTCTCGGTCTGTATCTCGAGCCCTTGCCACAGATACCAGCCACTTTTCCTGAGCCTATGCCTGAGATCAGTAGTACACTGCCTGTGCTGAGTTCCTTCAGGCACAACGTACCTCTTCTTCAGGGCTTGTGTCAGGGGAATCTACCAACTGGAGCCAAGGGTTTTCATCTTCTCATGTGGGAAAAAGAGGCTGGACTTCGGATCAGGCTTATCTAATGAATTCCACATTGTCTAATTATTTTATTTTCCTGGATTAAGTTCTGTATAGATGATGCAATTCAAACAATAAATAAATAAAAGCAGAGCAAGAGAATGAGAGTATACCTTTGTTAATTATGCCTCTTACCGGGAATCAGATGGAATTTTTTGTTAAAGAAAGAAATCACAGCATTCTGCACAGTTTTTCCTGTAAAGTTATTCCATGTGCTTTATTGATTAATAAATAAAATAAAATAAAAATCTAGTGTATGTACTTTGTAGTTTGTTTGACTTTCAATGGTATAAGATACATATAAAGACATTCCAGTACCTAAAAACTACCTAAGCCTGTCTACTTGTCAATAGAAAGCTATTACAGAACTAAACATCCTTGCCCAGCATAAAATCAAGGAAATCTTGAATTCTGTCAATTGTTCAGAAGGTTGCCATGCATTGTATGGATTGTGCTTGTAGCCGCATTTAAAAATTTTTCAAAGGACAGTAAGAATTTCTGACAGATTTGGTTTCATGACATTATATACAAAAAAAGCTGAAGATACATTCAGTCCTCATAGAATCATAGAATGGCTCAGGTTGGAAGGGACCTTAAAGATCATCTAACTCCAACCCCCTTGTCATAGGCAGGGAAGCCACCTACTACATCAGGTTACTCAGGGCCCCATCCAGCCTGGTTTGGAACACCTCCAGGGATGGGGCATCCACAGCTTCTCTGGGCAACTTGTGCCTCACCACCTTCCTACAGTGAAGAATTTCCTCCTAATGCCTAGTCTATCCTCTTCTGGTTTAAGACCATTCCCCCTTGTCCTATTATTATCTACCTGAGTAAAGAGTCCTTCTCCGTCCTTTTTATAAGACCCTGTTAAGTACTGAAAGGCCACAATGAGGTCTCCCTGGAGCCTTCTCCAGGCTGAACATCCCCAGTTCTCTCAGCCTTTCTTCATAAGACACAGGCTCCAGCCCTCATCCGTGATCATCTTTGTGGCCCTCCTCTGGACCCGCTCCAACAGCCCCACATCCTTCTTGTGCTGGGGGTCCCAGACTTGGATGCAGCACTCCAGGTGGGGACTCACAAGGGCAGAGCAGAGGGGCACAATCCCCTCCCTCCACCTGCTGCCCACCCCTCTGTTGGTGCAGCCCAGGATGTAGTTGGCCTTCTGGGCTGCAGGTACACATTGCTGGCTCACAGGATCACAGGATCATCTAGGTTGGAAGAGACCTCCAACATCACCTAGTCCAACCTCTGACCTAACACTAACCAGTCCTCCAGTAAACCGTATCACTAAGCTCTACATCTAAACGTCTTTTAAAGACCTCCAGGGGTGGTGACTCCACCGCTTCCCTGGGCAGCCTATTCCAATGCCGAACAACCCTTTCAGTAAAGAATTTTTTCCTAATATCCAAACTAAACATCCCCTGGCTCAACTTAAGCCCATTTCCCCTCGTCCTGTCACCAGGCACGTGGGAGAACAGACCAACCCCCACCTCGCTACA
This sequence comes from Aythya fuligula, assembly GCF_009819795.1. Taxonomy (NCBI): domain Eukaryota; kingdom Metazoa; phylum Chordata; class Aves; order Anseriformes; family Anatidae; genus Aythya; species Aythya fuligula. The sequence goes on from NC_045593.1 coordinate 18,035,029, forward strand.
GCCTCCTTTAATGTACCTATAGAGAGCAATAAGGTCACCCCTGAGCCTCCTTTTCTCCAGGCTGAACAAGCCCAGCTCCCTCAGCTGCTCCTCACAGGACTTGTTCTCCAGACCCCTCACCAGCTTCATTGCCCTTCTCTGTACCCGCTCAAGCACCTCAATGTCCTTCTTGTAGTGAGGGGCCCAAAACTGAACACAGTACTCGAGGAGCGGCCTCACCAGAGCCGAGTACAGGGGGACAATCACCTCCCTAGCCCTGCTGGCCACACTGCTTCTTATGCAAACCAGGATGCCGTTGGCCTTCTTGGCCACCTGAGCACACTGCTGGCTCATATTCAGCCGACTATCCACCATCACTCCCAGGTCCTTCTCCGCCTGGCAGCTTTCCAACCACTCCTCTCCCAGTCTGTAGCTCTGCTTGGGGTTGTTGTGCCCCAGGTGCAGGACCCAGCACTTGGCCTTGTTGAACCTCATACAGTTGACCTCAGCCCATCGGTCCAGCCTATCCAGATCCTCCTGCAGAGCTTTCCTACTCTCAAGCAGATCGACACACGCACCTAACTTGGTGTCATCTGCAAACTTACTGAGGGTGCACTCGATGCCCTCGTCCAGATCATCGATAAAGATATTAAAGAGGACTGGCCACAGCACCGAGCCCTGGGGGACGCCACTAGTGACTGGCCTCCAACTGGATTTGACTCCATTTACCACAGTTCTTTGGGCCTGGCTATACAGCCAGTTTTTAACCCAATGAAGTGTACGCCGGTCCAAGCCACAAGTAGTCAGTTTCTTGAGGAGAATGCTGTGGGAAACAGTGTCAAAAGCCTTGCTGAAGTCAAGGTAGACCACATCCACAGCCTCATCCACCCAGCGCGTCACTTTGTCATAGAAGGAGATCAGGTTCGTCAAGCAGGACCTGCCTTTCATAAACCCATGCTGACTGGGCCTGATCGCCTGCTTGCCCTGCAAGTGCTGCGTGATGACTCTCAAGAGGATCTGCTCCATGAGCTTCCCTGGCACTGAGGTCAAACTGACAGGCCTGTAGTTTCCCAGGTCTGCCCTCCGGCCCTTCTTGTAGATGGGCGTCACATTTGCTAGCCGCCAGTCAACTGGGACCTCCCCTGATAGCCAGGACTGTTGATAAATGATGGAAAGCGGCTTGGCCAGCTCCTCTGCCAGTTCTCTCAGTACCCTTGGGTGGATCCCATCCAGCCCCATCGACTTGCATACATCCAAGTGTTGTAGCAGGTCACCAACCATTTCCTGGTGGATTATGCGGGCCACATTCTGCTCCCCATTCCCTTCCACCACCTCAGGGAGCTGGGTATCCAGAGAACAACTGCTCTTGCTGCTAAAGACTGAGGCAAAGAAGGCGTTAAGCACCTCCGCCTTTTCCTCATCTCTGGTAACTAAGTTTCCCCTCACATCCAGTAAAGGATGGAGATTCTCCTTAGTCCTCCTTTTTGTGTTAATGTATTTATAAAAACATTTTTTGTTATCTTTAATGGCAGTAGCCACTTTAAGCTCCAGATGAACTTTGGCCTTTCTAATTTTGTCCCTGCACAGCCTCACAACATTTTTATAGTCCTCCTGAGTGGCTCGCCCTCTTTTCCAAAGATCATAAACCCTCTTTTTTCTCCTAAACTCAAGCCACAACTCTCTGTTCAGCCAGGCCGCTCTTGTTCCATGCCGGCTTGTCTTTGGGCACATGGGGACAGACCGCTCCTGAGTCATTAAGATTTCCTTCCCGAAGAGTGCCCAGCCTTCCTGGACTCCTCTGCCCTTCAGAACCACCTATCAAGGGACTCTACCAACCAGTGTCCTGAACAGCTCAAAGTCAGCCCTCCGGAAGTCCAAGACTGGTTTTACTGACCCCCCTCCTGACTTTACCAAGAATAGAGAACTCTACCATTTTGTGGTCACTCTGCCCAAGACAGCTCCCAGCCACTCTGTGAACAGCAGGTCTATCAGGGCACCTCCCCTGGTAGGCTCACTAACCAGCTGCATGGTTCCTAACCAGGAACCTCCTAGACTGTTTTCTCTGGGCTGTGTTTTGCTTCCAGGATATGTCTGGGAAGTTGAAGTCCCTCATGAGAACAAGCATTGATGATTTCGCAACTTCTGTCAGCTGCCTGTAGAATTCCTCATCCGTCTCCTCATCCTGGTTCGGTGGTCTATAACAGACCCCCACCAGAATGCTTCCCTTGTTGGCCTTCCCACTAATCCTAACCCACAGGGACTCAACCTTATCATTCCCAGCCTCAAGTTCCATGATATCAAAAGCCTCTCTGATATAGAGAGCCACACCACCACCCATTCTGTGCTGCCTGTCCCTTCTGAAGAGCCTATAGCCAGACATTGCAGCAGTCCAATCATGAGAGTGGTCCCACCACGTTTGAGTGATGGCAACCAAGTCATAGCCTGCCTGCTGTACTATGGCTTCCAGCTCCTCTTGTTTGTTACCCATGCTGCGTGCATTACTGTAGATGCACTTCAGCTGGGCCATTGCCTTCTCCTCTAGCCTAGCCATTATTCCCCCTGGCACACCTCCAACAAGCCTTATTTCAGACCCATCCTTCTTCATACCTAGTTTAAAGCCCTCTCAATGAGCCTTGCCAGCTTCTGGGAGGGAGCCTGGGAGGCTCATGTTGAGCTGTTTTTCCACTAGAACCCCCTAGGTCTTTTTCTGCAGGGTTTCTATCAATGAGTTCTTCTAGTCTGCCCTCAGGTCTGGGATTGTCCCAACCCAGGTGCAGCACCTTGCACTCATCCAACCATCCTTGCCATCCAGTAATTTTTCTATAGAACTTACTCCTGTGTCCCAAATATTCTGTTGTCCCACATAGAAATAATGTTCACACCCCTTTCCCTATAATATAATAACTATTTGTATCAAAACTTCCTAAAAGCTAAAGATTGCACTCGTATCACAGTTAAATTTAAAAATATATATTACAAAATACATAATGACTTAACTGTTATCAGAGACTACTCCGATGGTGAGTCAGAATCCTGTAACAGCAACATCCTGTCCAGTCATAGGGGATTGCTTACCAACAGTCTTACTATGTATGTACCTGATAATTGGAGTTTACCAGGCATTTTCAATGGGAGTACTTTGGTGAAAATCAGCCATTTCTTTTTTGTTTAAAGTGATTTCCAATTAAATTAAATTAAAAAAAAAAAAAAAAAAAGCTATAGTCCATTTCACAATTTCACATGGCAAGGAGTACAATATTATAGAGCAGCTGCACAGAAAAAGAAGACTGTAACTAATAGTATTTAGCAGAAGCAGTCCTGATACTTCAGATTCTGAAAGCAATAGCAGTTCATGGAGCATGTGTGATTTGGGCCTTAAAAGAATAAAATTCATTTGCAACAAAGATTAAAGTGCTGCTGAAATTTTAGTAACAACTGGCTGCTCGCTGCTCAGAAAGCACAGCTAGATTCTTTTTAAAGAATTCATTGATAAAGTGAGCTGTCCTTGATGCAGTCTTGTTTTTAATTACAAAACCTCAGGGCTGATAGAACCTCATTCAGTCAAAAAAAAAAAAAAAAAAAAAAAAGGAGAAAGGATAAATAAAAGAATGATCCCCAAGCCATATCTCCTTGGGGAGATATGTTGGTCCTTTAGTGCTTTGCCCCTTGTGCAAAGCCCTCCTCTGTCCTCTTTTCTTCCTCTTCACATCTTCTCAGAAAAGATAGACATTCCTCAAGGGCTCACTGAATGTTACACTGCCTAGGTATTTTTAAAGAAATGTAAGAAGGAGCAGAAGTACTTGAAGTGTATTGTACATTTAGATCTTGCAGGTCAGTTAGCTTGGCAAACTTCTTTCTGCACTGTTCACTTTCAGAAGTGGCTATTGTGAAATCTGGCTTCTCAGTTATGGTTCAGCTTGATTTGGAACTGGGAGTTACTGGGTATTTGCTGCGAAATTTTATTTATCTGGTTCATTATTATGTATGGTTCTTAAAGCTTCTGCACCTTGCCTGTGCCATTGTTATTCCTCCTGCAGTAATTAAATAGGATTACTCTCTCCAGTGAAGTTTCCTTCATGTAGTCTTATGTTACAGAGCCTTTGCATCTTATCAGAAGATCTCCTCAATTTACCCTAAAAAGGCATTTGAAGTTTTGCAATTGTGGCAGTCAATGTAGTCTAAGAAATATAATTCATTTTCCTTCCTTTTGGGGAACTGTATACATGAACCTTGCTTAGTGTCCTCATCTTATGGCCCACATTAATAGCCATGGATGCTCACTGTTGTTTGCCTGCTCATAAAACATCACTGATAAGAGCATGTTTCTCTGGTCGCAGACATTTTATGTATGCCACTACAGATGTCAGTAGGTCTGACTGCTAGGGTTCAGCTGAAACTTCCCACAACACTGTGATCCAGAAAAAGTGCTCTGGTGATACCAGTGTTGTGAGTTTAGGGACTCTTGTGAATGTCAGAAACTACTGAGTTTAGATTTTTTTTTCCATTTATCTGAGAGATGTGCCATTTGAGGATCTCAGATCAGAAGATTAATTCAAAGACTCTGGCCTCCTTTGCAACATAAACTCCCAATATTTGAAAAGATGTCTATAGCTATCAGCACAAAAGCATAGGCAAATATAGCTAGAGAGCAATACATGTCTTATAAGATAGTGCTGCAACACATTTTGTTCTTTCATACAAAGCACCTTCTGATTTAATCATTTTTGAAAGCTGGCCTGTTTGCCAGCTGAAACTTTTTCTTGTAGGACAATAAGATTTTTGCAATCTGAGAAGGAATAGTTTTGTACATCTGATCAACTAGATGACACTTGAACTTGTTACCATAATTTTCTCCTCACAGTCTTGTCTTATATTTCATCAAACTCAAAGTTCAGTAGCAAATGGAAAGTAGTTTAGCAAAAGATCTGTTGAGAATAGATCCAATTCAGCAGTTACAAACATACTGAAAAGCATTTTCTTGAAGACTCAGGATTATTTTTTGATAAGCTGCAAATAACATAAGAAAAATAGACTAAAATAAATAGACAAAAATAAATACAATACAATACAAGTAAACATGTATTAATATTTTAATTAATTTCACCTCATCTGTTTACAATACATATGAGATTCTTCAGGATTTTTGAAAGTTTGTTTAAAAAATGCCTACAGAATGATTGAGCGACTCTTTGTGGCAGACAAATAAAAAGGCAGAATTAATAGGTTTCAGTTCCATACACCAGACAACAACTAGGTTTTCAAATTTTCAAAATAAAATTGTCATATATGTAAATAAAGTCATATTTTGAGCAGATAGAGCTTCTCATCTTCTCATCATGTGCCTATAATCCATAACTCCTGTCTGAGAAATATTTGGAAGAAGATATCCACTGTTGTTATCAGCTCAAGGGGTTATTGCAGCTGCATCAAGGTTAATGCCCTGGGAAGTGGGTTGAAGCCACTGAGGGAGAACACCAACTGTTCTACAGAGCACAGAATTATACAAATTTAGCAGGCTGTCATATTGGGCCTCACTGTTGGATCAAAAATGAATGGCAACATTTCCTCCCTGGCTACTTTATTTCCCATGAACATAATTTCCTCCACAACAGGCATAAATTTTGCTCACCTATAAAAAGAACCAGTAAAATAATCTATGTACTCCAAGGTGGTAGGACACAGTTCTGTCAAAACAAGTTGTAATAGGTTAGCATGTGCTGATATGTATGGACAGAAGCAGGACTGGAGAGGACACTATGGCCACACTCTGCCTTTTGAGGGCTTTCTACTGAACCCTCTCATGAATATCAATTTCATATTTATTTTTTCAGAGGACAGCCTGACTTTAAAATATGTGAATATTGTTCCTGCACATCTGCTGTTCACATCAAAGCACTGGTATACTTCTCTTTGCCAGTAGTGAAAAAGAGTATAAAGCTATGGGTCCTGTGTTTTCCCTTTAAAATCCCAATTTCACTTTTCAATCCTTTTTAGTTGCTCTGAGGTTCATATCAACTGGTAAAATAAATCAAGTGCATACTGACCCAACTCAACTTTCAAACGTTTTGCCAAGGTCTATTGTGAGTTGTTGTCATCTCAGTTATCCCTTTCTCTTCATTGCTGGCAGGTTTAGCGGAAAACAGATTACTCAGTTCAAAGTGTTTACTCTTCACTGGGCTGTGTAACAAGATCTGTTAATCTCAAATCACCATGTAAAAAAATCCCCTTCCCCACATGGATTTTAATGATTCTTGGAGGACCTGAGATGCATGGGGAGGTGAAGGAAGCGGCTCCATATGCTTTAAACTGATCTTATTTATTTATTTATTTATTTATTTTGGTGTGAGGATTAACCTATACATCAGGATAAATGATGTCAATCATGTAGATGGCAGATTGTGACTTTCTAATGGAGGGCTCTAAAGATGGGAATGGGCTCTAAATGTGGGGCTGTTTGCTTTGTAAGGGGTGTGCATATGTGTGTACCTGGGCAGGGGGCCTCACTACAATACTTTACATATTTTATTACACATTACATAGTACTTTATGCATCTGACACACCAGTCCTCCTGAAATAAATGACTTCTTTTTTAATTAAGTCAACAGTGTAGGCACTTCTGAAACCTACACAGAGTGATTCTTCCTGTCCACCCTTTGTATGGAGAGGCTTTCAAAGGTGACTGAGAGTGTAGGATATTTTCATCTTTCACTAAATTATGCCCTCTGTGCAGATTCCCAAGAAGGATGGAGCATATGCCCTCTTGAAAGCACTTATTTCATCAATAATACAGTATTGACAATACAGAAATACATCTATTAAAGTCAAATCAATTATTACATTCTCAATAATGGCTTGGAATGAAGTCATAGAATAAGCTGAATACTAAAAATTGCCAATTCTTATAAATACTAAGAAGTGTATCTTCCTGATCTTTGGAATTAAATTAACTGAATAGAAAACTATAAATTACCCCAATGGCAAAATCATGTACAAGAACTAATACTGGCTCAGACCAAAATCTGTGTAATATAAAGTCCTGTCTCTGATGGAAACCTATGGAAAAGCCTAATACCTAGACAAGACCAGCTTCTCACCAGCACTATTCCATCCTCGAGTTTTTTTGCAACTCAAGTTCTTCACAGGCTGGGAAGGTTTCAGTGTGTTTAGTAATCTGTTTCTTTGGCCACAATGGGGAACCCGTATTAGCTTTAAACTTCTACCACTCTGTGGCATTGAGGTCTGCACCTGAGTACACTCTAGGAGAAGAAACATACCCTTTTTTTCTGTGTTCACCTCTCTTCATGGTAGCTTTGTCACACAGCCCAAACTCACCTATTCTAGAAGACAGAGTATTACTAACCCCATCATTGTCATCCATGTCCCTTCTAATACTATACATTTAATATTTCCTTTTAAGACACTCCTATTCCAGAGGTAAAAGTCCTAACTTACTTAGCCTTTGGATTGAGGACTTTCCTCACCTTCCATCCTCTCTCTCAAGTTTTTCTAGTTCTAACATAACACTTTGAGGTGAATGAAACAAAATTGCACAGTGTTAAAAATGTGTGTTTTAATCAGGAGCATAGCAAAGTGCTGGCTTATACTCTACTAATTAGCTAAATAATTCCTGAGATGTTGTTTGAGGTTGTTTTTTTGTTTGTTTGCTTGGTTTTGACCTTTTTAAGCTCAATACCAAAATTGAATTATTACTAATGTCTAAACTACTGCTATTATTTCCTCACCACTATTTTTAGCATTTTCTTTTTGGTTTTTGATTGGGTTGGGTTGTTGTTGCTGTTGTTGGTGGTGGTGTTGGGTTTTTGTTTTTGCTTGCTTGTTTTTTGTTTTTGTTTGGTTTTGGTAGCTCATTTTTTTTCCTTCAGTGCCTTCTTTTAATATAACATTTTTTGTTACAGACATCATGTACCTGCCAAAAGTAACAACTGTTACTTGGTGGCCCTTCCCTCTAACATCTTAATACACATCAAAGCAGTGACCTGGAGCCATACACCTTGGCCTCACAGCCTGCAAATTGCATCATCTTCATGAGAGCCCCTCCCAGAAATAAGTGAACAAAAAACTCCTAGGTTGTGCACAGCACAGAAACTCTGAGTGTGCAGCCACCCCTCACAGATGACAAGATATGGAAATACCCAAATGTTTTTATGAGAAGGTTGCCATTAAGTTTTGATTATGTCATCATGTTGAAAATATATACTGACTGCAAAAATCTCACAATAAAACCTCACAAAAATCTCACAATAATATGCATTCACCATATTTTTAAATCAACTATTCGTGCAGCTTCTTTCTCTTGAAAATGCAAAAATTATAGTGAACTTTTTGTGGTGGAACTGATCAAGCTACTTGCTTCCAACAACACCTACCATGAAAAAAGAAAGGTCATTTGGCAATTGCCAACCAAACAGATACTTCTAAAGCGCAACTCATCTGTATTTGCATAGAACCAAGCCTGAAACTTTGCAAACCAGCTCAGGCAGACACAGTATTTTTGACAAGTGTTCTTGTGATTACTGATGAGCAAACACAACAGGGTGCTAAAAAGAACATCAGTAAACAGTGAAGACATGTAGAGCACAGAACGCTTATCAGGCCCCCTTTTAAATTCCAAAAATAATGAGTACTAAGCTATCTTGTCTCTGAATTTTTGTTTGTTTTTGTTGATGAAATAGATTAAGGAATGATTTTCTTATTCTTTCCTTCCTTCTTTCTTTCTCTAATTACATAAAGAGTATGTATAGTGTAGCTGAAAAAAAAAATCTAAATTGTGAAATACTGCACAGCACAGAAAATAGGTTTTCTGTAATACACAATATGTAGTTCAGGATTATATGATAGGATTATTAAAAAAAAAAAATGCTTTGTAATCTATTTAAAACAAGTACTCATCTAAAGGTATATTGTTACAGAACTAAATAATTTATGCAGCATATATTCTCTTTTGACCTACTCTTCACAGATAAAGACAAAAATTAGTTAGGGAAGCAACACTCTGGGAGACAGCCTTTGTGTGTGTGAAACTATTTTTCAACATTGTGTCTGTATGAGGAAGAAAGTTTCGTATCCTGAGGGTGTATTTATAATTAGGATGATGTAACTGAATCAAAGACATTGTTCCTTAGGAAAATGAGGTGCCTTGGTCTTCAGAGGCTATTTTAAGGTGGGGCACAGCATGATTCTAGGTGTATTTGATTTAAGAAGTCATTCTTCCTATGCTCTGTTTTTTGTTTATTATTATTATTATTACTTTTCTTTGTGGTAGTATAGATTTCCCTCTTAATCCCAGAGCTGCACACATACTTACACACTCAGCACAGGCAAGGAGAAAAGAGCCCAGAACTGCTATCACACCTGGTACTGGAGCAGATGATTCTGTTTTAGGTAGCTGCTCCTTGAAGTGTATATTTGCAGGGCTGTTGAGACACCATAAAGAGGAAATCGAGGGACTGCACTGAGACATGTGAGTCATTGTCAGTAAACGATTGACTGAGTCCACAGAGGGAATGTTTCCTAGGTCAGAACTGACGAAGTCTTGGGAAGTGAGTCCATGTACTAGTTCATAGGTTAGGCTGAGTAACAAGACTTTGCGTCCTTAAAGAGTAAATATGTGCAAGAGACCAATATGAGTTATTCCGTGGCAGGTCCCTGCTGTACTTCCATCAAGGACATTAAATTCCTGATGAAGTTTTCTTAAACTATACATAGTTCCTAAAAAAAAGCGATGTCCAAATAAATACCTGTTGAACAATCCCCCATGTTAACAGGCTCCGTAAGTCAACAGGCTCTGAAGTTAACCTGTCAACTTACAATTGAGATTCACAGCATTAAAAAGACATAAGACAGTGAGAGAATACATGTATTTTTATAACACTCCTGAAATAAAAGCTATGGTCTATGTCACACCAAAATGACTGTGACCTAGACGATGAACAGGGGGAAGGAAACATTTCTATTTCAAGTTTCCAGACAAATTGCCTTTTTCACTCCACTGTGTTATTGACAGAAAGTTCAAATTCATTCATCAAAAATCATTGTTGCAAAAACAGAATGTATAAAAACAGGCAGTATAATATAGGCTGTACCACAATTTCTGATATATACGAGAACAGAGGGACTGAGAAAAGGAAGACTTCTCAAATACTTTGAATATACAGTACTCAAACAGCCTGAAAGCTGCACAGAATGGAGGTAAACCTGCACTTTGTGCTGATTTCTGATTTCTTTGTGAGCAGAATCCTCGCCTTCGTATTTTTACAGACTTTCACTCCCATTGTGTCCCTGGACATTGGCAGGGCAGCTAAGGCAGCATTTTGCATAGGCATCGTTGGGTCACTCGGGTGGCAAGGCTGCCTGTTGCACTCCTCACAGCTGAGGGCATATTCTGCAGGAATTTCATTTAAAGGAGAAGATGCCGGCTTAAAGCAATTGAGTACAAAGTGCAAAACTCGGTGAAGACAACTGCCTCAGCAGCCAACAACTTCACCACGGCTTGCAGCACTTTCAGCTGGCTCCCAAAGTGGGAAAGAGGACCCGTCCCCCGCCTGCGGAGGATTGGCTCAGGGTACCCGGGGCTGCCTCCAACCCGGCGCAGCCAGGAGGAGCGGGCACACACCGGGTACAACCGCCCCCTCGGGAGCGGCACCGGGGGCGGACCGCAGCGCAGGGTCTCCGCGGGGCGCAGGGGGCGGGCGGGACGAGGAGGAGGAGGAGGAGGAAGAGAAGGAAGAGGAGGGGTATTTCGGGGCGGCGAGGAGCAGGTGGTGCTCAGTGCTGCGCTGGGAAGCGGCCAGCTCGGAAGCGGCACCGGCCCGGCTAAGGCGCGCAGCACCGCTCAGCACCGCACCATGGGCTCCGCGGCACTGCCGCCGCTGCTTCTGGCTCTGGGTAGGTCTCAGCGCCGGGCTGCGCGCCCGCGGAGCGGGACGAGGGGAGCGCGGAGCCCCTGCGCTGTTGCTCCTCACCGCGGCGCATTGCTGCGCGCATTTCTGAGTGCGATGCTCCGGGGCAGGTACAGCCCGTGCTCTCCGGGCAGGTTGGGTCAATTCCTGCCGGGTTGGCACCGGGTTGGGATTTCAGAAAAATGGTGGTGGTGGTGCTACGGAGAGGGTGCAGTTTGCTGCGCGGGTTTGCGGTTGTAAGGGAGTTGTGCCCTTTTGGGCAGGTGATACTCCTTCTTGTGAACGCTGCTCCTAATTTGCAAAAATCATCTACGTCTAATCCCACCCTGCTGGGCAGATGTCTCTCCTTGGAAAAGGACAGAGAAACTTGAACCATCTCCTCCTTCTCTTGGCTGACTAAATTACCATTACATATATTTTCCTGGGAACTATAAGCCATTATATTCATTTGCCATAAGCAAATTCCCAACCACGTTCAGAGTTTGTAATATTACTGTATGCTCTCTCAAACCCTTAATTAGCAAGTCACTGAGGAAGAGGCAGAAAAATGAGTTTTAACCGATGAGCTGTTCCAACTTGCTCTTTCAGTAACTATAGCAAACACTACAGTGGAATGTGCGGCTGCAGGGTATGAAATCAAATGAAATGATATTAACCTGTGATGAGATATACAGTATAAAAACAACTTGGTAGTTTTCTTTAAAATTCTTAAAAGCATCAGGGGGCAAAACATCCAGTCTGCACTTTTGCTCCGTCCATCCTTTATGTTCCTGGTTATGGTCACTGCACACCAGGAGCAATAACAGGCGCTGTCAGTCCCAGGCTAAAAGTCCTAGGACTGCAAAAGTTTGTCAAGCAGTGCTGAAAGCAGAAGATAAGGACTGGTTGTGAAACCAGGATTCCCCTGGCAATGAGACTGACAGGAATGGGATAGGTCTACTTTGTTCAGGCACTATCAATGATTCATCTTCATTTATACAGTTGAAAGCTGACATACTTTTGATTTCAGATCTTTCGTGACATTTGATGTTAATAGATGTAATTGCTGGGTTAATACTCACATTAAAGCCTTTTTTGATCTTACAGAACTACGAGGAAAGTAAGGAAAAAGTAAGTTTCAGTAATGGAGTGTTTTCTTTGAGTGGTTTTGTCCTGCGATGATTGAATTCTGATGAACTCTTTAACTTTCAAAGGCAGTAGTCTTAAATTTAACGGGGCTACCTTAGGCCATTCAGCAAGAAAATACCCCAAGTATGTTTTAAACTTGATTTTGTGTAATATATTAATTTCTGAATTATCAGCTATATTAAATGGACCACATAAGTGTATTGCTTTGTTCTATCTTCAAACTCTACTAAAAGTAACGCAACAGTTGATAAAGGTGTGGGTTATTTGTTTCTTTGTTGGTTTTGTTTTGTGTGTATTTTTATGGTTGGAAAGTCATTAAGACATTTTTATAAAGTCTTATAGACTTTATATATATAGTTGTACAGCAAAGAAGAACTTTCTTCTTTGAAAGAACTTTCTTCTTTGCTACAAGAAGAAAGAAATAGAAAATGTAATAGAACTACCATTTTGGTATTATAAACTTGTTACCAATCTTTTATTTGTTGACCAAACATTATACAGTCTGTAGCAGTAGATTCTGTTATGAGGAGAAGCACAGAAGTAGATGAATTTAAGAGGAGTAACTTCATAGTGCAACCTATACCTGATGCTTTCTGTTGCAATACACTGGTTTTAGCTGCTTATAGCTTCACCACACGTAATTCTTTAAATCTGTATTTTCAACGTCCGGTTTCTTCCTTTAGGCTGTTCTTTAAAAATTGGAGCCAAAATAGCCTAGTTGTTCCTGAGGGTGAGGCCTGTGGAAAATAAAGTGCCTTTCCTGGGCTCAGTATTGGTAGCATTTACTTTGGAAAGCTCTAGTGCCCTCATACTTCAGAGCAGATATTTGAAATTTGTCAGGAGGGTGTTATTTGCATCGTCTTGAAACCGTACCCAAAGTTGGCCAAGAAACAAACCTTTGGAAAACTTCATTCCTCTGGAAATAAATTGATTTTTATCCTCATGGTTTTAACATAAATTCTGTCCATCCTTGATGTGGAGCTCAGTCAGGCTTTATTTGCAATTATAGTTGCAATGGGCTGCATGAGGTCTAGGTCTATATCTGCAAACATGGAAACTGTCTCCCTTGTGTTCTTGTATTATTTGGTATTTTTACAGCAATCTCTTCTTTCCAGTTTGAATCTGGATGCTTCAGGAGATACAACTTTGGCATGTTCTTAAAATCTCCGCTCTGTCAAGCTTATATCGCTCACACTATTCCACTCTAAACTAAAAAATCCCAGGTAAATAACAGTTATGCCTTTTGGACCATGTGTACCACATGGGGACCACAAGCTCTTAAGCTGTTAGGCCCAGACAGCCTGGAGAAAGAAAGCAGTCCTATGTGAAATGGGGAAGGGGTCGTTCTCTGAAACTTCATATAGAATCTGGAATTTCCAATTGTAATCTCTTGGGTTTTGTTCAGTATGTATCTGATCCTTGCTGATGAAAAGCATCACATGGTTCCAGGAAGCAGCAGTGTCCCTCAGACTTCCTGGCAATGGGCTGAGATCTGTATGGTGAGAGAGGGGAAGACCCCACTAACAGTCTTTTTCTTCTGATCAGTTTTGTTTAGTTCCAGAGAACTGGCAACTATTAATATGAATGCTATGATAAAACAACAGAGACAAAAATGTAACAGTTAGGAAGTACAAGAAGTAAGTTAGAAACCTGGATTTGTCCCCTTTGCACATCCAGCACATCACACAGTGCTTTGAACTCAGGTCCATATCCTTCCTCCTCACTGATGTGGCTGTCTGTGAACAGGTGAATGTAGTCCCTAAGAATGTGAAGAAAAGTAGGATGAAGAGAAAATAAAAGATATATGTATGTATGCATACATACATTGTTCCTTGCAGAATCTTTGGATTCAAATCCAAAAATCTTTGGATTTTTATCTGTTTCTTTTCTCTCTCTTTTTTTTTTTTTTTTTTTTTTTTTTTTTTCTTTTGGACACAAAGCCAGTGCAATTTCAGGCGAGTCATTTAAATCAAATCTTTGACACGTGGTTGGAGCTTTTGTGCTACTCTCTTTCTTTTTGCTCAGCCAGGGGTTCTCAAAACTGTAGCTGCATTTTCACAATCTGGTTAAGCTGACCTGAATGTGGGGCTGGTGCTGCAAGGACATTTCATCGTCTCCTGATTGCATGTTCCCACCAGTTTCCCCATGGTGCTATTGGAACATGGTCCGGGGAACAGGTCAGGGACCCGTCTGCCTGAATAATTTTTTCCTTTTTTTGGGCCAGGTCAGTTTTGGAGATCAGCTAACCTGATCCTGTTCATTTGAGCAGTTTAAGTGTTAGCACTGGCATAAGGGACTGTCAGAACTTGTAGCCAGAGGTAGGAGGGAAGCTGGAAAAGTTTCTTGCACTGGTAGCCAACACTTCCACTGGCTTGAGCTGCTTGTGAAAGTGCATCTTGACATGCAAGGCTGCTGTGTATTCACAGCTGTGAATGAAGTCAATGGAAATTGTATTTTGAATGTGCTATGTATTCTGAAAAAACAAGGTTTTAGCTGTATCATTAGATATCCAAAAGTGGTGAGTACTTTTGTCCTCAATCTTTTTAAAGGGGATCTCTTCACATGAGTGTTCAAAAATAAATTCACAGTCATATGCAAATACTTAGATGTTTATGGTCAAAATATGTAGGGATGAACACACAAGGAAGCTGCTAATTCAGCGGTTTAAGTTAGCAAACGTAAAAAGTAGAAGACCATGTGCTGACCGGAAAGGAGGAAACTCTTAACTGAATAGCAGTTAGAAGTAAAAATGTAGTGTGTAATGATAACACACACAACCCACCACATTAATTTAAAGCTGTACAGCTGCAGTTAATTTTTGCCTTTCTCCCTTTTTGTGATCATCTTTTGTCATCTTGCTGTTTTAGTATCCTACTTATGAGTAATCTTTTTGTTTAAAATCATTCTAAAATCTGAAGACTGTTCAAAAGCCAGACCCAAATGTGAGCTTTTCTGAAACTAAAATTATCTCTAGTTTTTCCTACTTTCAGAGAGCTTGTCAGGTAGCAGGAGTGTTGTTATATATTATTCTTGGAGTTTTGCCTTTCACAGCATTGCACATTGAAGCAAGGCATCATTCATACTGTATTACAGGACTTTTATTTTGTACAAACTACATTTATTTTAGAAACTACACAGTGTATTACTGTCACACTCCTAAACACATTAACTGCTAATGTTTATTTGTGCATAATTTGGGCAAAGCAAACATGAGATCTTACTAACAAGTTTTAACTATGTGCTATCTGATTCTGGAACAATTTTTGAATTCTCCTATGCTTTTTATTATTATTATTTACTCAGTTGCACAGAATTTTCATTTAGGAAGTCAAAGTAAAAGGATGGGTACTTTTTGATTTCATTGTGTTTCTTAGTCACTATATAAACGTTATTCATTGTGGTCTTTCTTCACTGTTGTTAATTTTGAATGAATAAAAGTAGTTTCTGCATGTACTTTGTGTAATGTATTTTCATGAGGGCCAATAATTGGAACTCCCATTACAATGTCTTAATCTCCAAATGGGTGAATGTGAATAAAACACTGTCCTTTATGGGTAATGCAGGTAAAAGGGAGTTTATCCATCTTCAGACCAGTCATTTTCTCCAGCAGAAATCTTGGCCAGTCTCTTGTCACTGTTGTTATTTTCATTTCAAGGTTTCCTTTGTTAGGCTCTGTGCAGGCTGGTTCCCATTTCCATGGTTACCATGCTGAAATGCAGACAGGACACAGGCTGGCTTCTCATCAGAGTAGCCATGCACTTGCATACCAACACATGCTATCTGCTTGTTTTAGGACATTTCCAGTAGCAATGTTCATGTTTAGGACTTCTTCTTCACAAAGTGATCCCTGGCCCTGTGATAAAGAGCTGTGTTAGGATTTCAAAACCTTGCAAAGCAAGAGAAATTGGGTTGATAAGCTATTCTGTGTATGTGTAAATAAATTGGCTGTACTGTTCCCATTCAAATTAGTCAAGGACATCAGAGAACAGTCTCAGCCTTAGTTTTCATTTCTGTTAAAACGGGTAACAGATCAAGATTTTTATTTATAACACATTTAAGTGAAATACTGATATGTATCTGTACTAAAGGGGCATGAACATCCCCCTCTTTCATGGCACCGATAAAAGGACAATAAAAATAATTGAATGGGAATATGCTGGATAAATGATAATTTCTGTCTGTGTTAACTGAGTGTGAGTATATATCTCTGTAAAACAATATGAGATAATGTTCTTTCTGCTCATGATGCACTCATTTTTCAGATGTGGAGGATACTAAAAGCATCTAGCGGAGTCAGTATAAGCTGTGTGAACATTTACATCACTTCCAAATCAGGCTGGTATTTCTGAATTAGCAAATGTATTCAATAATCTGAGTGCCAGCAATTGTTACTTTGAATTAGTCCTCTGAGCATCTTAAAATACTATTCAGGGACTAAGTCAGTTTTATTTTCTCCTGGAGATGCATATTCTTCAAAAATCTAGTAAGACTTGCACACTGATCAGGACTTAAAAGAGGAACTATACAGGCAAAGAAGTAAGATAAACACAGGCTCTTTGCTGTATGAGCAAAGACATCTTGTGTTTAACTGAATGGCATGTTCATGGTTGAATGTCACACGTGATGAATGTCACAGATTCTTTTGTCCCTTTCAAATCACTGGTAGACAGGGTGAAGGGCTTGCAAGTTATGAACAGCTCTGGTGGAACTCTCGTGACGTATTGCTGATTTACTTTGCACTTTTAATCCTGCTTCCAAGTTTGTCATTCTTCCTTTAGTTCATACAGGATATTTTTTTAAAATCATATATATCACCTTGGCTAATATGATTAGTTATTTCTTAAGAACAGAGGAAAATTACTGTTAACAACAAACTTCTGGAAGAGAGAATATTGCACATTGAAGGGGTCATTCTTAAATGAGATCTACCTAAGGAAATAATGGAGTTATAATGGAGAATAATGAAGGATGGGGCTGGTGGTAGGGAAGGTTTGATTTTAGGTTTTTACCTTTTATCTGTCTATCTCATATATCCTTGTACAGGAAAGCAGGCAGCAGTGGATGCTATGTTAAGGCTGCAGCACAAAACTGTATGAAATCAGTAGAGGTAAAACTACAGATGCGTAGGCCACCTGACTCTCTGATTACCCAGTTAAGTATTAACTCAACCATCTGCAAGATCACTTACTTCACTGAGGAATAATCAACCTGTGCTTGCTTTATGGGAATTTAGTGCAGCAATGTTGCCACCTTTTGGGGTGTGAAGGTGCCATGCTCTATATTGCCTGCAGTAAGGCAGCTGCCTGGAGGTAAACCATAGGGATTAGAAAATGGCATGTCAACTTTTTCCACATACGTAGCGGTCAATTCTAGTTTCCCAGTTGTTGTGACTTGTTGTGGTAGACCATAGATAGTGCATGTCTCCCTCTGACTGTGAAAGTGCATTGAGTAAGAAAGAAAGTGCATAATTGCTAAAACAGCAAGTCGGTAAGTTATAGAACTTTAAGTCTAAATCTACACTTGGCTACTCCTGTTCTCTTAGTGAGGTAAATGTATACATGAAATGTGTAAGTCAGGGTAGCCTGTGCTAAGACATAGTGTCCTGATTTCTTAATAGTAATATGCTATGATTCACTAAGGAAGGTAAAACATAAGAAGAATGTGCTTCGTATTGGCCTGTCTGAATTGGGATGTCTTGTTCCTGGTCACCTAGTGCATCTTAGACAATTAAGAAATATCCATAGAATGACAGAATCATTAAGTTTGCAAAAGACCTCCAAGATCATCTGGTCCAACCATCCCCCTACTACCAATATTACCCACTAAACCATGTCCCTAAGCACTGCGTCCAAACTTGCCTTAAACATCCTCAGGGACGGTGACTCCGCCACCTCCCTGGGCAAGCTGTCCCAGTGTCTAACTACTCTTTCCTAATTTCCAACCTAAAATTATTTTCCAACCTGAAAATATTTTGCTGCAGGATGTGAGACAAGAACGCTGGAAAATGTTGCCATGCATATATCTTTATTTGCACTTTCTCTTTCAAAATGAGGAGAACAATAATGATTAAGTAAAGAAACACACAACATTTTCATTAATAGCTTATTATTATATTACGGTATTCATCTATTATATTGTCATAGCTGTATATGTTAGTGTGTATATGTAAGACAGTCCATGTAGTGCTTTAATAAAGAACTAGATAGCATTTTAATCTTATTATACCATACTTTCTGTGTGGTATAAAACTGTGCTAACACTATGTGCACTACTTCTGATGTATATAGAACCAATTAATTAAATGCAGATTTAGGTGAAATTTCTCAAATGAGAGTTTAGCTGACCTTTCTTAAATGGAAAAAAAATTATCTGGCCTTACCCTTCATTTAACTATGCCCACCAACTAATGTTCACATTCAGATATGCTTGCAATATATACAGATCAAACTTAGAACAACAGAAATTACTGATAGTGAAGTAACTCCCTTATTAAGATGGGCAAAACAATAAACAAAGGAAAAAAAAAAAAAAGCAGTACTCCTTGGATGGTAGTCAGTCCTTTAGTAGTTCTCTTAATTAGTAGTTATGATATTTGTTTTATTCTAGTCAAATTTGCTTTCATTTCACCATGTCTATGTGTTCCCCGTTTTTGTTATTGTTTGTTTTCTTTTCCAAACTGCCCAGAACCAGTTCAGCGTATTGAACAAATAAGGTAAAGAAAATACTTCAGGAGTCTCTGGAGTTGTCTTTCACAGAAGTTGATTACAGATACAATAGACTCTCCTTCTCTGAAGACAAAAAGCAACTGTTCAGCTTTTGTGGAAACAAACGTTATCTCTAGGAAACTCTTCTTAAATGTACATGTGCCCTGCTGTCTGTGCCCAGATTGTACAATGGCTGCATTTTTCAAAAAAGAGAATTTCTTTCTGAACTCTGATCGGAGATGGCATCACCCACCTGACCACAAGTGTCTAGATACACTGCAATCCTGTGTATGGTCTGGAGGGTAGGGCAGTGCACAATTCTGCCCCACAGCAGGATTCTGCCCCACAGCACCCAAAGACCGGCACCCCTGCCCCAGCTGGCATGAGTCAGAATTACTGAGTTAGAAAAGACTTTAAGGCACTTTTAAAGTGCATGAGAAATATTTTCACATGAATAGGAAGGCTCTGGAAGTCAAGCAGTAGACTGAGAGGGTATTTGAATTTTGTCTTCCTCAGACACCTGCTTTAGGTGTCTCCTTCCCTTGAGGTATAGGCTGGGGACAGTTTTGGGGAAGGAGGCATCTAGTTGAGCCTTTTTCAAGAAGTTGCTACCTGAGAAGTAATGATAATAATCACTTGGGACTTAGCTCTCCATTGAGGTGTGTTCCAATGTGGATTCACCTCTCTCACTTTTCCAGAATCATCTTCACTACCAGGCAGTAAAGCAGTCAAAGTGAAGTACTCTCAACCTCTGCTGCTGAAACTGGTCTCTGCTCATCCCAGCACATGTCTGCGGGCAGACAAGCAAAGGCACATCTTGCCTGTGGCCTTTTGGCTGGTGTACTAAGCTGGGAGAAGAGTTCTGAGCTGGTCATTTTGGACTGCTGGTGTAATTTACATTTGGAAAATAGACAGTGCCTTAAAAGAACTTACTTAAATGTTTAGTTTAATTATTTACTTATTTAGAGCAGAAGTTATTCAATCCAGGAGTCATCCATCACCACTGGCCATGATAGCAGAGTGTGTCTCAGGTAGAATAATTTTGCTGTTTGGGGTGCTTCTGCACCATTATGATATTCTAAGTATGCATATGCCTTTTTTTTTTTTACACTACAAAACCTAGGAGACAGGTGATTTTACATTCAGTCTGGGTTAGGCAGCTGCTGAAGTCTGGGCATCCCTGAATTGTTTTCCTGATTTTACTGAGTCCACATTCTGCCTGGTGCCAGCTGATGATTTCAATGTGCATTAAGGATGAATTTCAGGTGAGTGGCTGTGACCACCCACCTACCATTCAGTCTGCTGGGCCATGAGCTACCCTTCCAACCAGTGGAGACAAATAGTCATTAAGTCTGCTATAGGAAAACAAAAGTTATGATAATTATAGCTCTTCCAACTATTGTATTATATATCCTGTGGAGCTTTGGGGGTTTTCTTGTTGCAGGAAGCTAATGTAGTGAAGTTGTTACAGCTGATGCAGTTCTTGTATACAGCTCAGACAGCTGAGCTCCTGGCTAGTTCTTGAGAAGCTGAAATGGATGGTCAGGGTAGTAAATGTGGTGTCCTAATGTGATCGTGATGGTAGAGTTGCTCTCAAGTCACTTCAGTCGTCATGCTGCAGACTGTGACTCTGGATCTGTCATAAGATACATCCCTCACACTTTTTCTAATTTAGCCCTTCCAGGTGCTATAATATGAAATGATTTAATCTTCTTACAGGATACACACACTGAAATTCTCATATAGTCTAGAATATGCTATGCATAGGAAAATATAGATCCCTTTGATTGTTTTTGGTGTTCTTGGTATCTATGTACAAATGTGCATGTTCATCTGTGTACAGTCTTTCATAAAAGCCAAAAAGAGGAAATGCAGAAAATAGGATACAGAGATAGCAGTTATATTGGTTTCTGTGTGATGACATGCATTTCCTCTTTTACAGTCCTAATGTAGCTCATGCTGCTCTGACTATATTTGGAAATATTGACGGTTTATAAAAAGGGTCAACAACCGATAATGTGAGCATGATGGAAGAGAAGTTGCTGGAGTGGAATTCCACATGAAAAGTCAGTTTTTATCGTAGGGAAACATACGAAACTCATACGAAACTTCTTTTCATGATCCTTAGTTACGAAGCCAGTAACTTAACTGCATATGTAGCATATATGTATGCACAGCTTATTAGCCATGCGTACTTTTAATCTCTTTGTGGTATTATTGAGCACAAATTGCGGGAGTCTAAGAGCTAAGACAAAATAATCCTGAGTTGTACTGAGATCAAGGAAGAAAAGAAAAAAACTGCAAGTCAGTTTGTAAAGATGCAATTCCTGTCAGCTTTCTGTAAAAGAAAAGTTATTTCCACTGGATTTAAAGATGGAAACATGCCAGGATAATAAGTCTGCGTAGGTCCAAATACTTGCTGTCTTTATTAAAAACATATAGGAAGTTGTCAGTCCAGCAGGAGTTTCTCTTGAATGTGACTTTGTAATCAGAACATGATTGTGGAATCAGTCCTTGTATATACAGTAGGTTGTTGAGATTTCTTAACTCCAGATGAAGAGCAGCGTGTTCTGCTTTGGGAATGGAGGAGACAGCAACGTGTAGGCAAAAAAAGGTGCTACCAAGGTAGAATTTTCAACAGTAACTAATGCAGTGGTGGCTAAATTTATATAGATCTTGTACTATGTAAGAATGCCAAAGCAGCAAAACAGACAGCGACTAGCAGCATTGTCCCAGGTTCTTCTACTTTTCATTCACAATTTGTTGTATTATCTTGTTTGCTTTCATAGCAGGTTATTGGTAACTCTTCAATGTGGATTCTCATAAACAGTAGTAATTCAAGGGCAGTGACTCAGACTTACACACACTCAGAAGTTTTCAGGCTCAGAGCTGACCTACTTCCATGAAGACACAGTTGGACAACTAAGCCAAAAAGACTTTATAGAGGGAGTGAGAGAAAGGAAAAGGGAGGATGATTTATTACTAAATGAGGCATTGGCCATTATTTTTTTCTTTCTTTTTTTTTATTTTTTTTTTCTTCTAATTTATTTCTACACTAACCTGTGTAATCTCGGTTAATTATTAAATAGTTTGATATATTGTAGCTGATGGGAAGAAAACTTCAGTCTCGAGATAAAAGAAAATAAAACAAACAGATGAAAGAATAAAGTAATAAAGACTTACCTTTTTAAGACTTCTGTAAACATGATGACATATAACAAAGTAATAAAAGTGAGGATTATTAGATATTCTGATTTCTAGTACAAAAGATCCAGTGTTGTGCCATTCACATACTTTTATTCTGGTTTCCTCTTGAAGGTTTACATTTTGTTTATTTATTTATTATTTATTTATTTAGAGGGGTTTTTCACCATAAGGAATGTTCATTTTAAAATAAAACAGGTTAACTGTGATGATAAAAGCAGTGTTTTAGTACATGAGCTGAAAATTTCTAAGCGTTATTGTGAGTATACACTGATAAGGTTTTGCATATTGGAGAAAAAACACAAGCAATAGAGACGTATACAGCAAAAATCTAATAAGAAATGATTGTTTTACGTATCCTGACTTCTGCAGGTGAAGGTTAGTAAGCCTTTCCAGGTTAAATTATAAGTTGTTCTCTATTTTATCTGCTATATGTAGTTGGATTCTAATGTATGAGTATACTTGCAATACACAAAATTGTGATTCATATTTACATTCATGTACAGAAAATCCCAAAACAGTGCAACCAATACAAAATTATTTATTTTATGTTAAAAAGAATTTGGTTTGATGTCATTACCTGTGCATGTGCACAATGCACATAGCAGTGGAGAAAAGCAGATCACACTGAAGACTAACATGTCGGCAAAAGAAAGAAGTGGGTTTTGGCCAGATTTGCACCTCAAACAAGCTCATTGCAGTGAAAATTACTTGGTGGCTTCTGAAAGGCACAATGAAGAATTATTGAGAATTATTGTTCTCATAACATAGGTTTTGAATAGTAAGGGAATAGCTTTACTCTTATACTAAAAAAGCTTTTACACTTTTTTTTTCCCTTAAATAAAATAACACTGAATATATTTAATAATGAAGCAAATACTACTTGACTGCCTTCTTTCATAACTTTATTACTCTCTTCCTGCCTTCATTCCACCTTTCTGGCCAGTATTTAGAGGACAGTAGGTGATTCACAGTGTGAGTGCCTGTAGATGCCTGTATTTCCCTGCTAACTCTAGAACCTGTTAGCCAAATTCAGCTAATTTTTGCAGAGGAATGAAAACAATAAACAGATGAGCATTGGGGTGAGACAAAAGTGGCTTTACAAGTTACCTAACAAATAAGGAGATTTAATGTGAGCTTGCACAACTGCAAAAAGCCCATCCCAAAGAGAGCACCTAGAATTGCTTCAGAGGTAGAGGAAGTTGGAACTAGAGTGTGCAATTCAGTGTGATGACGCCAGAGGAGACCAAGAGTTAAGTTCTCTCTTCCCTTCCACTACTTTCTTTTTCTCTGTCCCCACTGGGGGCTAGCAGGTTCCAGGGCATTGCTGATGTATATTATTTAGAGGAAGAAATCCTTAGGACTAAAGGGAAAATTTTCTTTGTAGAATCCTTTTTTGTGTAGCAACTCTTTTGGAGCAGATTAAAATGAAATGCAACTTAAAGTATCTACTATTTCAGGAAGACAGCTTTAAAAAAAAAATGCTAGACCAAACATACGAAGATGTAGGCTATACACATCTGACTGGCTGCTAATGTATGAAACTGCTTCAGGAAGCAGACAATAATCCATTGGGTTTTTTTGATCCAAAGCAATTAATGGACTAAAAAACTATACAAGGATGTTTGAAATGCTGTCATGCTAGGTCATGGCCTTTGTCTTCCTCAGTGACTACAGGCTTAGTCCTTCCCAATCCATTACTGTATTTTTATTGTTATTATTCCCTTGTATTTGGATGTTTTCCTAAATGAGTTATCACTTTTTTTTTTTTTTTAAACTTGGCAGTTGTTTCTGTTCAGTTACAAACCTGGCAGAGGTGCGTTGTTGATGTTGGGTGTGTGTTTACTGGGTTCTGCTGCCCTGTTTTGGGAGAGTTTCTGAAGCTGTGGTGCTGCACAGTGGGCAGCAACTGTGGTCATGTTTCAAGGCAGAGTGGAGCTTTGCATAGGGGCTGTTTCTGTTTCCTCACATGACACATTAGTGGAGTGAGGGCTCATTTACAAAGACAAATGGTAGCTGTAGTTGGATTATGTAATGAAATTATTCTGTTTTATAGCTAATAGCTTTTTGAAGAATAAAATACCATATCATTGAGGAAAAATATGAAGGTTCCTTCATTGCAATATTTTCTACTTGCAAGGTTAATACTAGATAAATTCATAACTAATGCTTAAGATGAAATGGATCTTTATAGTAGATCTTTATAGTGGATCTTTATAGTAGATCAAATTCCACTGACTCTTCCTTTTCTTTGTATGGCAGTTGCTAGACCTATTTAGTTCAAACTATGGCAACAGTATATGCCTCTATTTGACTGTATATCTTAATCAGAGCTGAGATTTGTTTGGGCATAACTAGGTCAATATGATTATGAAATTCTGCCATATATTGCTACTATTTCAGACTGCAGCATTACTTTTTCAGTGTAGCATCAGCTGACTGGAAATTCAGTGTTAGTGTTTAGACTTAAAAGACAATGAAGGATTTATTGGAACACTTACTATGATAAAAAATGCAGACCAATAATATTCTTAGTATATTTTATTAATCATTTATAAACTTTTTTTGCCAAAATAAATTATCCAACACAGAGAATTGGATGAGGAAAAAAAAATGAAACAATTAATTAAACAACTTTATTTTTCTTATACTGCTTAATCTGACTAAGAGGTTGCAGTCATTCTATTGTTATAATCACAGTATTAAATGATTATCTGTTGATGAGTCAATAGATATTTTCTGCTTGCTCACTTTAAGATCTGAATTTTGCTTACAAAATCAAAACAATTACAAACCGGGTGTACCTTATATAAGCCATTACTTCAAAAAACTTGCTCCAACTTGTCTTTTCTTTGATGCTGTTGAAGTACATCATTAGACGTCATTTTTAGTTACAGAAGAATTCACACATGTTCAGGCTTAAAGGTGGAGAGTCAGGACATGCATTATTTTTCTTTATCCCAGGAGCAAGAAAACAGTGGTGCAGAAGTATAAAAGCAGCTGTACTTCTATGCTGCAGTTCTTACTGCAAAAGATGGAATGCAGTTGCTGAAATGTGGGAATTCCCAGAAAAAAAAAAAAAAAAAGAAAAAGAAAAAGTGAAGTGATACGGCAGTTTTATTGGAAGTCTTACAGTACTTTTTATACCATTCAGGTATTTTTAATAACTTCTGTTTTTTTCTGAAGCTTTATGTTGGAAGCCACCCTGCTTGATAAAGTAATCCTCTTTAAACCAAAGTGAACAAGTCCCCTGCCTATCCAATGGAGAGAAAGAGACTCTTTTGAAGTTTTAAGAGGGGCCTTCAGAAGCTTTAGGCTTGTATCTGGCTTCCTTTGTTCCATGCAGTCTGTTTATTTGACTGTAAATAAAGTGCCGTTTGCAGACTGAAGTTAGGAGGTGGATTTTGACTTGCCTGACTAATCTCTCATCATGATCATTAAGTCACAAAACAGAATTCTGTCACCAAAAGCTATTAAAATCCAGATAGTGGATTAGTTTTCTTTATTTTGAGATTCTCAAATTATCAAAGTTCGTTGCCTGAAGGCAGCAGCAGATACTAAGTCTTTCCAGCCTAGAATGTATAGTACTTTGAATCTAGATGCTTCAGTGATTGGCACCCTTTTAATGCATAAGAGACCCTCTTATTCTGGCACAGGCTGAAAATAGGTTTGCAGCAATTTTAGCATTTTCTCTATTTTTGGCTGCAAATACTTGATTTTCTTGTTCTGAATATGGTATTTAGATAAACATACAAAAAGGATAAAGATGTCCTTATAGTGTAAGCACTATATAAGGTGGAGGAAAAAGTATATTTATATATTATATATATATATTTATTTATATATATACTCATAATATTCTTCTCAGGCCATCACCAAGGTCATAGTGAATAAGATTTGTGTGGAATATAAAATAAATAAATAAATTAAAACCCTGCTTATGATTATCAAATTTAATGTGGAATTTAAAATGACTGTCAATGAAGTATGTTTACACTATGGTTCACTTGGTAATGTCCCTGGTGAGTCAGAGCATCTTTGCCAGCTTTTCTACTTTGATTTTGTGAAGTAGTCATGGGTGAAAGGCAAATTTGATCCACAAAAAATTGTAGATGATAGTACATCTCCAGAGACAATGTTTTCAGTTTTTTTTTTTTTTTTTTTGTTCTTTTCTTTGTGCTCTTTTTTGGTTGGTTGGTTGGGTTATTGTTGTTGTTTTGTTTGTTGACCATGGGAGGACTGGGTAGGGATGCTGCAGTGTCCACAGGAGAGCAAGGGGAGAGGTGGACAGGGAATGTGCAACCAAGCTTTCAAAACCCATATCTGACTTGACACCATGCCATAGGTGAATTTGAGCCAGCTTGAGGGTTTCTCTTCAGGCTGTTAGTTGTGACATTTATTCTTTGTAATTTTATCCAGGTCTGGCATTTTTTGCCCTGGCAAAAATTTTTTTTGCATTTAATAAAACCATAGCCTTGGACATGTGAGGAGAGATCTTCAATGGATTTGCACCTAAGTTGGCCAGTGCACTTAGAATACATTTAGATAAATTACAATTTGGCTAGTGGACTGGATTTAACACATACCTTTGAAACACAGGAGCATTAAAGCATGGCAGTACCCCTTTCTACCCAGTGAAAACTGGGCACAGCAGCAGTGTTAAGACATGTTTACCTAAGTCATACAAATGGAAGTTTATTTTGCAGGGTTTATCTTGCCCTTCTTCCAGGGCTGTAGGTTCCATTTGGGATGGCTGCAGTGTCAGTAGATGGCATTAGGAAGATAAAATCCTTTTAGATAAAATCATTTTAAATTGTGTTAGACAAATAGAACTGCTTTCCCTACCCTCTGCCCTCAAGTCCATCCATCTAAGGCATAACCACATTACACTGCTTCCTAATATCACACATGGAGATCCTGTCCAGTTGAAGCTACTGGAGGGTAGCAAGAATGTGGCCAGTGAATCTCATGAATGCATAAATCTGTTTCTTGTATCTTTTCTCTGCACTTACAACAGCCTGCAATTAGAGCAGTGCTGTGTTTCAGCTTTTGGCTGATTATAAATAGGCTCTACAATGCGTAGTCTTGGGAGTAAATCAAAAGGAAACCTTTCTGTGCTCTTATTTTCTTTCACTCCAGCAACTTCTTAGGACAGGCTTACTAGTATGTTAAAACATATTTCACTCCTTAACAAGTGTAGTGACCAATGTTAGCAGTAACCTAATGCAGACATACATAGAAGTAAGTGTACAGACTTGGACAGCAATGCAGCTTGCTGTAAGTGACATGAGGATAGAGAACAGCACAGCATATTAGGAACACATTTAAAATTGATATATGATTTGCTAATAACTGTGTAACAGAGTCCAGGCAGTCAAGAAGATTCTTTGCCTATGCCACTGGGGTCAAACTTTAAATGTTTATCATTCTAGGATCTTCTTGGCTCCTCACTCCAACGTCAGGGTTTATTTGCATGTACACTTCCGGACTTGGAGATTTATTCTTCTCTTGAATTTGCATGTGGGAAGTTAGAGCATACAGTGTTGCTGTGGTAAAGCCTCCTGTGGCCTTTGAGAGTAATGGCACTGCTAAATGGTACTTGATTTGGACCAGAAGATCTCCACTGGTCCTTTCCAACCTCAACCATTCTGTGGTTCTGTAATTTCTCACTGAGGACAATAAAACTTAAAAACAATTAGGCCCCCAAAATAAGCTTAGAGTATAACATATGCAAGATATTTTGATGAAATGTCAATACATTAGATCACAAAAAAAATAGCGGCAAAGTCTCCACAGTAATCTTACCTTTTATGTAGTCAATATCTAACCTATTCTTTTCTCCCCTTCCCAAAACCTAGACTTGAGCTATGACTGTAAGTGGTTGTAATTCCTGTCAAAAGTATTGTGAAACACGGAGTGATACATCTGTACACATTCTCTTCTCCAGTCTCAAATAACATGACTGAGAAAATATTTTCTTTCTCTAATGATGTTTCTCAAGGAACTATACTTTCAGCAAATGGTGATTGTTTGCTTTCCAGAGGCCAGCTGTAGATAGTGGTTGTTTGAAATGACGAATGTATGATTTCCTGTTTTGAGTTTGTGGTCAAAAAGTAGTAATTTTATGAGCTGTATTTTGTATTTTGCTAGTGACATTTGTCTTTTCTACTATATGAAGATACCTAAGATAAGAAATTCTATGATTGTTTGTACATGTAGTGAACTTTGCTTGCACACCTGCAGTTGTGATATTAATGTTATCAGTATGATGTTCTTTTTATTTCTATTACAGCTAAGCTACTATACAGCTAAGCTACTGTGATGAGCTGTTTCATGCTAATTTAATCCCTTTGACCAGCGGATTTGGGGACCTGGAAGAGAGTAATAGCATGAAGAGTTCTCTCTGCCCATCAAAACTAGAGAAGATTTAAGCTCAGACTATTTTAAGAAGTCAAAGATCAGCATGTATTTCCTTAAAGGATCTTGCTATAAAGAATTGTCATAACCCCCCCCCCCCTACTTTATTACAGAATGACTCGTACTAAATAACTGTGATGAGACGTATTTTGTGTGTAGAACAGATAAACTCATTCTGTCTGGGCAGACAGGAAGGGAGGGAAAAACATGAGGGAATTGTTTAACCAGTGAGCAACTCTGTAAACTTTTCTCACCTGGGAACCTCAGCAGTGCAACCACAGGTCACCATTTCTTCCTTTGCTGTCATTTTTAGAGAATTGTCAGGAGCCAGAATATGTCCCTGAGCTGGGTGGTGCCTTATTTCTTGGATTTTTCTGAATTTTCCCACCATTGTCTTAGTCATTCTACCTCCAAGCAGCGTTAGAATTATCTATTCATGGTTATTCGTGGTCTCAAATAACATATAATAATAAACCGAAGTCCTGCAGCTTCTGTAGTAGACACTCTCCCTGATAACCACTTACAGCCCTTGATTAGAAAGAATTCAGGTCCTTTATGAAGGAGGAGTGAACCCATGCATCCTGCAGACCTATGACATGTACCAGCCCATGCTGCTAGTTAGGAGATGGAATGGAGCGGACCAAGACAAAGTTATTAATGCCATAATCACAGCAAAGTGAAGTTTTCAATATTAAATGTCATAGTTCATTAATGCAGTGATATCTTCCATGTTTGTATTTCAAAGTTTTCCTGTTTGGACAACTGTTCTGGCTGTTTGGACAGAAAACAAACATGTTGTGATAATAAAATGACTCAAAAATGTAGGTTTTCTGATGCGGTAGATAATCTGATTTTGTTCCACTGTTTCAAACAATAAATAGCAGATAAACAGTAAAATACAAACAGCATTAACAGTTATTATCAATGGATTTTCATTTTAACTTAATTCAGCAGGCCATTGATGTGTTTGGGTGTGCCATAAGCTTAACATGTCTTCAGGTAAGGGAAGATAACAGACCTCTGAGTCACATTTCTTGCTTCCTTTCAGCTAAAACACTGCTGTTAGTAATGTTGCGACATTTGTTAAGCCAAACAGCGAACAAGTCATTAGTACCTGCCCATAATATTATAACACCTGTAAAGAATGCTATATAATCATTATGCATTGGTATATGGGTACTGTAGGGAAAAGGTTTTTTTTTGATTGTTTTTAATTGCAGATGTCAAAGGCTACATCTTCTGTTGGGGGAGTTGGCACAAATTAAGAGCCATTTTCACTAGGATCAAAATTCTTCTTTAATTGCTTCTGTAGTAATATTAATCTTTCTGTTAACAGGCATTCTTTGTAACTGCTGTGAAGCCTACAATGTTAGGCTCCTAGAAGCAAAAATATTTTCTGGTCCATCAGCAGAGCAGTTTGGATATGCAGTTCAACAGTTTGTAAATGATCAAGGCAAATGGTAAGCAGTTTGAATATCTCGTTATATGTCCAATTAAACAGTTAAAAATATTGCACCTTGATTTTACATTTTAATTTGAAATTAAAATTACTTCCAATTTGTTCACTTTTATATTATCTTTTTACTAGTAAATACTGACCTTCATAGAATCATAGAATTAAAAAAAAGTTGAATATTTTAAAGGCTCATTCATATGAATGTTCTTTTTTTTTTTTTTTTTCCTTTACACAATGCATTCTGAAGTCTTTCTCTCTTAAGCTCTTACTTTGACCTCCAATACACTAGTTTCCTCAAACTCACAATTTCTTTTAACATTTTAAGTCTGATCTCAGTTATTTGTTTAGCAATAGCATCTCTGTTACACAGTCCATATATTTGCAATGTTTTTTCGTTTTAATGTTGGTGAGGTTAAAACAGATCTAAGAAGTAATATTTATTAAAATTAACTGAACTTAAACTTACATAATTTTGTTTCTGATATAACGTTAAGTGCTTACTTCTCAAGGGACAACATATTTGGATGTATATCATAACACAATCCCAGCAAAGGCCTTGTGTCTGCTGCATTTTCTCAGGCATAAAATTTGATGTGAAATCCAGTGTTGCCACAACATTGGGCTTAATGAGTAATTAGTAAAATATTTTTTCTAGTAACATTGGTTTCAAAAATAACTTTAAAACATTAACCCAGAGTAAGCCCATTTAGTGGAAAATACATTGTTTTCTTCCCTTCTGCAATCTCAGCAACCACAAAGCTTAAGGTGTCTTTTCATGGAAAGGACTAATGAAAAGTCATGCAAACTACACATATTATAATAAACTTGCACATGTTAGAAGCATCATTCTCCCTAAATTGAAAGTCTTGGGGGGGGGGGGGAAGGCAACAAACTAGCATGTTTGTTTAATTGATGATAGAGAGTAGCTGAACTTTTTTTAAGTAAAATGTATTTTATAAATGCATTATAATGTATTTTGTACTTAAAGTTCAGAAAAGCATAAACAAAACTACAGAGCTAGCTGGGACATTTTATGCATAGCCCTGTACAGCTGCACTGTGCAGTTGCAATTTTTTTCGTACGGAAAAATGTAAGACTCGACAGATCCCACTGCTTCTCTAGAATTCCTTCATTTACCACTAGTGACCAGGAGGGAAGTAAGAAGCTGTATCATCTGATCTGAAAGCTCAATGTTTCCTCTCCTTCCTTTAGGTGACACTTCCCCAGCTCCTTGCCTGATGCAGTGGTAGCTTCTTGCCATGTTTCTGCCTGCTTTAATCATGTGTTTAGTTCAGAACATTTAAAAAAAAAAAATATATATATATATATTTTTTTTTTTTTTTTTAAATATATATATATTTTTTATATATATATATATATATATATATTTTTAACTTCTGTGTAAAGCTGTTGAAAGAGAACAAAGGTGTTTGCCTGAAGTGAATCAAATGCTTTGGTATTTTCTGGTATATTCTTTCATGCATTCTATTCCTGTAAATTTTTCTGTAAGCTTAGGAGCACTAGGTTCAGGACTCAAGCAAACTATTTTTGTTTTATATTTCCCTTTTTTATTATTACTTCTGATATGATAATTCCTCCAAATGTCTTGGCTAACACTCTGGAGTTGGAAAAAGAAACCTTCTCTTAACTTTCTCTTTCTTTTCTCCCAGGTGTATGAATTTTATGAATCTGGGACTGTTTTCTGCAGATAGGCACTTCATCATTTGTTCATTCATTGCACAATGTCTAACTGTAAACTTTGGAGAATTTTATTAGCACTTGTTCTGGTAACCATGACTTGTTAGAGACTCTTGGTGAAAAAAAGCTCTTTTCAGTCTTCCTCTCAATGAATCACTAGACATGCTCAAAAAAAAAAAAAAATCACTCATAGTTTACTTTCTTTTTCTCTTCATTTGTAAGCTGTTTTCTTTTTCTTGAGGACAATAGAGATTTTTGTGTGTGTGTATGTTATTTGAAAACACTCAAACTGTTCATTAGAGTAGATGTCTCCTGTAAGTGATGCACAGGCTTGCAGTCCATGTACAGAGCATTCGTTGACATGGCTGAGCTAGGAAGGAAACAAACAGATAGAGGCTTTGCATAAGGATGGATGTTCCTTTGTGTTGGAAGGGAGCGTTTATCACCACGTGCTTTTATAAGGAGTACTTCATTGTGCAGTAAGAGCATAAAGCACTTGAAAACTGTGTTCAGGAACAGTGGAGCTGCTCACTAGTTCAACACAGCGGGGGTGGCAGCTCTCTCCAAGGGAAAGATTATCCAGAATGTGAGATCTATGGGAAATTTCTTCGCTTCCTAGACCTTGCTTCTGACAATAAAATCAGATACAGCCATATCAAATATAGCTTTAAAACTCCTCTATTCTTTCAAAGAGCAGAAAGGAGAGATACAGAGGAAAATAAAATTAAACAAAACACAGCACATTCTAGTTATATTATTCAGATGTATTTCTGGGAGGTACAACAAGGCAATAAGAACTACAGGAAATGACAAAATTTTTGCAGATTTGGGACTCTGCATACAGAAGTATGTTACCACTTTTGCCTGGAGATGGGTTCAGAAAGAAGACAATCCAACCAGGAGTACAGGGCTATAGAGGGTGCTGGTTCATGTTTGGAAGCTGTGACACAAACCAGCAAAGGGAATCCTTTTTGTATAGAGTCAGATGATCCAGGATAATTGGACACTGCTCTGCTGTGCATTGATGGCATGTGAAGCTCGTAAATAAGGACAAACTTGCAAGCCAAGCAAAGCTTAAGCTTTTCACAGTGTCTGGTGGGAATTTCCAGACAGGAACTCTTTAATGAGGTCAAGGAAAATTGTGAACACCAAAGAAACTCAACAACTAGAAAAATATAGGCTGACCACTGCTCAAGTAATTACCCGCAACAGAAACGTCATTCAATTTATAATCTGGTTCTCCCTGTCATGCAATTATCTATATTTGAATCTTAAATTGAGGCCAAATTCTGTGTTATTTTATTAACGCATTGTGGGATAGATCCCACAATAGAGCTAAAATCTCAGTATGCTGTCGCAGCCATTCTTCTCAGTTGTATCTGCATGCTTAGGCTGTGGAATTTTTCAATTTTGTTTGGCAATTTATGTTATGGATTTTGTCTTATTTATAATAATGTTACATTTGATATCACAAAAGTAATGATGCCTTAATATATACTGTCATTAGTGGGTATCATATGATCATAGCACTACTGAACAGGTTTAAAAATCATTTTAAACTGCATATTACCAATCAAAGTACAGCACCTTTCTCCTGAGGTGGTCTTTTGCCTCGTTAGACCAATAAGACATTTTGTCAAAAAGACATATTTTTGAAGAAACTTTGGCTGAAATTGATGCATTTACAAAACCTTCAGGTTTTAATAAAGAGGGTAGATTTTGGCCTTTTTTTTCCTTCCTCAGCTACATGACCTACAGTTGACCTTTTCCCAGCTTGGAGAAGCAGCACTGTCTTCTGTCTTCAAGGACTTTTAAATTAGTTGGTCAAAACTCTTGCCACAACTCACTGTAGCTTTTGATGTTTTGAGCCTCTTGTTCAAAGGACTGAAAATTTTAGGTGGTGATAAGGGTTTTAGGGTGTGCAGAAAAGCAGCTGTGAGAGTGAAGAGTTTTCTGTTCTTCATATCTATTAATCATTTCCTGTAATTGTAGAAAAAAAGAACCACAAGATGAAGGTCCTTTCTACTTTTATATTCCTATTTCCTATTAGCCATCTTTGTTTTAAAAAAAATACATTAAAGAGCAAATGAATAAAAAAAATAAAAAGAAACAGCACAACAACATCACAAAATATAAAACATGGTTTGACAACAGCTGCGAATTTAGCCCTTCACCATGAATTCTGATTTAGTTTTTTTGCTACATCACACTTTGCCATTTATTCATTTTGTCATGGTGTAATTTCCCAGAAATAGTTCCCGTTACACTTTGATCTGCCACTGCTGCAGCCTGTGTGGTATGGCATCGCTGCTGAACTTTATTTGACTTCATGTAGTTCACTTGCTTTGTATACAGTGTTGGAGACTGATTAAGAAGCTGACTAATAAAATCCATGGCAATATTACTCAGTGATCACTATAGTATTATGTAAAGATGATCAACAAGGATACATAATGAAGTTTCGCAAAAATAAATATTTAACTCATGCCTGAAAAAGGCTCTTAATTAACATACTGTACAGTTTATTTTGAAACAAGTATTTTCAAGTATTTTAGTAATCATTTCTTGCATTCTTTCCTGAAACATTCTGTTTCATTCTGCTTCATCTACATCCTGTTTAATCACAGTCAAGAAATATTTTTGTCACTAGCAGGATACTAGCCAGATACTCTTGCTTAATTTCTGATGTTTTAGAAAGATACACATGTATTTTCCCAGAGCAGTATTCTGTAACTATGTACAGTAATGGTTTATTTTACTTTTCAAAGGGAAGGAGGACTTAATGATTTATAATATAGATTAAAGATTGTATTAAACTTAAGTAAGTCTCAAGATACTAGAGAAATAGTAATCAAGTTATTTCGTAGGACCTTTAAGATTGGAAACAAACAAACAAAAAAAAAAGTAGAGGCCTAGGGTTGGTGGAAATTGATTAATAACTTTTTCTCAGGCAAAGATTGATTAGTTAAGTCAAGTAAGGATATAGGCTTAGTAACTACTCATTTTTGAAAATCACAGTGTTAGTTCTGTGTTAAATTCAGTGTATAGAGTACCATGTTTTTCTAGCTTATGGTTGTGCATCTTTGTTGTGCAGTGTAAACTAAGTAAGAGCCAAAATTAAATTTATTTTAGGCACAGTTTGCATAGATTTGGATTTGGGTTTAGAATTCGAGGAGCTTACTTGTTTAGCACGTTTTGTTGTTTTCCACACACCTACAGAATCACTATTGTTCCACAAGGTAATTGAGAAGGAGGTAGGTATTTTTAAAATACTCCTACACAAAGGAAATAGAATCTGAAGTTATGCTCAGCTGACCTGGTAAAACAGAGTAACTGTTTCTGCTCTTAAGCTTGTGTTTAACTGATGCGTAATAAACTTTTTTTTTTAAGCAGATACCAGTATTTTCATTTGACAAATCTGAAAACTACTCAAACTCTATTTTTCTACATTTAAAACATGTATTCTTATCAAAGCCATTTTACTCAAATGAACTACAAAAATGGAGAGATGAAATCAGACAATCCATGGAAAGTTAATATTATATTAGTATTCAAGGCAACTCCTTTTTGTAATAAATAATTATTACATAAAATGCTTTGTTTTGTAGTGCAAAGTATTTGTATTACCTACCTATATAATTTCAGGGGATGACAGATGAACCTTTAGCAATCTATTGGCAAATGGAAAAAAACAGATGGTTTCATGTAAAACTCTGTATTCTGTACTGGGCTCCCCTTGTTTGTTCTCTTTACTGTACCATAAAGTCATAATTACTACAAATAGATTATGTTCCGTGTCATATGGCTGCTGGGACATCCCTGCTTTCTAATCATCTGTGTAATTTTTTTTTTATATCCATTGAGATCACATTTCACCTCTACCCTTGTTTCACTGCAAGTTAAACACTATAAAGAATTGTCCTTCTCCCCCAGAGCTCCACTGCCCTATACTGTTTGGTTTAATTCTTTCCATTGGCTGAATCTGCTCATTCTGTGAAGGCTTTCAGATTAAATGTGAAAGGTATTTTGAAGAACAGATCCTGGAGAGTGAATGGTACAGCAGATGAAAGAATGAGTTGGAGAAAGTGAATCACTTCATATTATAAACACGTGGCTCCGGGGCTGGTGCCAACACAGAAATCTTGGGTTTTTTCATCATGGGGCACTTTACTCAGCACCTGGCCTGATGGCCGCAGACGGGTCCCTATCTTTTAGGGGAAAAAGGATCCTGGGCCAGGAGCTGGCAGGGCTCATTGAGAGGGCTTTAAACTAGGTAGGAAGGGGGATGGGGCTGAAGCTAGGATTGTTGGGGCTGTGCAGGGGGGAACAATGGCAAGGCTGGAGGATAAGGTAATGGCCCAGCTGAAGTGCATCTACACCAATGCACGCAGCATGGGTAACAAACAGGAGGAGCTGGAAGCCATCGTGCAGCAGGCAGGCTATGACTTGGTTGCCATCACGGAGATGTGGTGGGACCAGTCTCATGACTGGAGTACTGCAGTGCCTGGCTATAAGCTCTTCAGAAGGGACAGGCAGCACAGAAGGGGTGGTGGTGTGGCTCTCTATATTAGAGAGTCTTTCGAGGTTGTAGAACTCGAGGCTGGGAATGACAAGGTCGAGTCCCTTTGGGTTAGGATCAGCAGGGACAACAAGGCTAGTGTCCTGGTCGGGGTCTGCTATAGACCGCCGAACCAGGATGAGGAGACGGATGAGGAGTTCTACAGGCAGCTGACAGAAGTTGCGAAATCGTCAGCTCTTGTACTCATGGGGGACTTCAACTTCCCTGACATATCCTGGAAGCACAACACAGCCCTGAGAAAGCAGTCTAGGAGGTTTCTGGAGAGCGTGGAAGATAGCTTCCTGACGCAGCTGGTTAGTGAACCTACCAGGGGTGGTGCCCCGCTAGACCTTCTCTTCACAAACAGAGAAGGACTGGTGGAGGATGTGATTGTCGGGAGCTGTCTTGGGCAGAGTGACCACGCAATGGTGGAGTTCACTGTTCTTGGCGAGGCCAGGAAGGGGACCAGTAAAACCACTGTATTGGACTTTCGGAGGGCTGACTTTGAGCTGCTCAGGACACTAGTTGGTGGAGTCCCTTGGGAGGCGGTTCTGAAGGGCAGAGGGGTCCAGGAAGGCTGGGCGCTCTTCAAGAGGGAAATCTTAATGGCGCAGGAACGGTCTGTCCCCACGTGCCCAAAGATGAGCTGGCAGGGAAGAAGACCAGCCTGGCTAAACAGAGAATTGTGGCTTGATCTTAGGAGAAAAAAGAGGGTTTATAATCTTTGGAAAAGTGGGCAGGCCACTAGGGAGGACTATAAGGATGTAGCGAGGCTGTGCAGGGACAAAATTAGGAAGGCCAAAGCTCATCTGGAGCTCAATCTGGCTACTGCCGTTAAAGATAACAAAAAACGTTTCTATAAATACATCAACACAAAAAGGAGGACTAAGGAGAATCTCCATCCTTTACTGGATGCGGGGGGAAACTTAGTTACCAGAGATGAGGAAAAGGCGGAGGTGCTTAATGCCTTCTTTGCCTCAGTCTTTAGCGGCAATACCGGTTGTTCTCTGGATACTCAGTACCCTGAGCTGGTGGAAGGGAATGGGGAGCAGGATGTGGCCCTCACTATCCATGAAGAACTGGTTGGTGACCTGCTGTGGCACTTGGATGTGCACAAGTCGATGGGGCCGGATGGGATCCACCCAAGGGTACTGAGAGAACTGGCAGAGGAGCTGGCCAAGCCACTGTCCATCATTTATCAGCAGTCCTGGCGATCGGGGGAGGTCCCAGCTGACTGGCGGCTAGCAAAGGTGACGCCCATCTACAAGAAGGGCCGGAGGGCAGACCCGGGAAACTACAGGCCTGTCAGTTTGACCTCAGTGCCAGGGAAGCTCATGGAGCAGATCCTCTTGAGAGTCATCACGCAGCACTTGCAGGGCAAGCAGGCGATCAGGCCCAGTCAGCATGGGTTTATGAAAGGCAGGTCCTGCTTGACGAACCTGATCTCCTTCTATGACAAAGTGACGCGCTGGGTGGATGAGGGAAAGGCTGTGGATGTGGTCTACCTTGACTTCAGCAAGGCTTTTGACACTGTTTCCCACAGCATTCTCCTCAAGAAACTGGCTGCTCTTGGCTTGGACTGGTGCACACTTCGTTGGGTTAGAAACTGGCTGGATAGCCGGGCACAAAGAGTCATGGTGAACGGAGCCAAGTCCAGTTGGAGGCCAGTCACTAGTGGCGTCCCCCAGGGCTCGGTGCTGGGGCCGTTCCTCTTTAATATCTTCATCGATGATCTGGACGAGGGCATTGAGTGCACCCTCAGTAAGTTTGCAGATGACACCAAGTTAGGTGCGTGTGTCGATCTGCTTGAGAGTAGGAAAGCTCTGCAGGAGGATCTGGATAGGCTGGACCGATGGGCTGAGGCCAACTGCATGAAGTTCAACAAGGCCAAGTGCCGGGTCCTGCACCTGGGGCGCAATAACCCCAAGCAGAGCTACAGGCTGGGAGAGGAATGGTTGGAGAGCTGCCCGGCAGAGAAGGACCTGGGAGTGATGGTGGATAGTCGGCTGAATATGAGCCAGCAGTGTGCTCAGGTGGCCAAGAAGGCCAACGGCATCCTGGCTTGTATCAGGAACAGTGTGACCAGCAGGGCTAGGGAGGTGATTGTCCCCCTGTACTCGGCTCTGGTGAGGCCGCTCCTCGAGTACTGTGTTCAGTTTTGGGCCCCTCGCTACAAGAAGGACATTGAGGTGCTTGAGCAGGTGCAGAGAAGGGCGACAAAGCTGGTGAGGTGCCTGGAGAACAAGTCCTGTGAGGAGCGGCTGAGGGAGCTGGGCTTGTTCAGCCTTGAGAAGAGGAGGCTCAGGGGCGACCTTATCGCTCTCTAGAGGTACCTCAAGGGAGGCTGTAGCAAGGTGGGGGTTGGTCTGTTCTCCCACGTGCCTGGTGACAGGACGAGGGGGAATGGGCTTAAGTTGAGCCAGGGGAGTTTTAGGTTAGATGTTAGGAAGAACTTCTTTACTGAAAAGGTTGTGAGGCATTGGAACAGGCTGCTCAGGGAAGTGGTGGAGTCACCATCCCTGGAAGTCTTTAAAAGACGTTTAGATGTAGAGCTTAGGGATATGGTTTAGTGGGGATTGTTAGCGTTAGGTCAGAGGTTGGACTCGATGATCTTGAGGTCTCTTCCAACCTACAAATTCTGTGATTCTGTGATTCTATAGGTATAAATTATCAAAGTCTTAAATTTCTTGTTCAGGATTAAGTACTTCATGCAGCAGTCTGTTATCACCTGAGGTATTTTCTTTCTTACTCAGTGTTGTCAAGGAGTGGTAGCTTTCAATCTCAGACAGAAGAACCTTACTGTTGCTGAGCAGAACCAGTAGGAAAAATTTCTTATCAATTAAAAAAAAAAAAAAAAAAAAAAGAAAAAAACTTAAAAGGAAGCAGTTAACTGTTACCTGACAGGAGAACAACATTTTTTGTCTCTCAATCCATAACCCATATATTTCTAAATTTGTGTGATCAGTATAAATATTTGTGCTGTGTTTCTTCTGACACCATGACACAATCTCACAGTAATAACAGTATACATGTTTGAGGTCTACTCCCCAGAGGCTTCTCTAGCAAAGCTGCCTGTTGTGAACACAGTATTAACATGTATGTAAAGCTCAGCTTCTGAACAGCTCTGAAGAAAACTCTTGAAAACCTTACATTCTATATCTGGTAAAAGCCTCTTTATGTGCTGCCTTCAGTTTGCTTTGCATTAATGCTGTTTGGCTTTTCCTGTACCGCTAAAGACCTAATGACACTCCTGTTATTTTAGGTTATTGGTTGGTTCACCCTGGAGTGGCTATCCAGCTAACAGAACTGGAGATATCTATGCATGTCCTGTTGGTACCCCCAAAACCACGTGTAACAAATTGAATTTAGAAGGTAAGTCATAATAAATAATGTATCCCCTGAGATTGTTCAGATTTTCCTCATTATTATAGTAGGCCAATCTATCTCATAAAATAACAATGGGAAACTAGCAAGACCAATAGCAAAAATAGGTGTCAGCAAGGTATGCATGAATGTTGCTTCAAAGGAATTTCATTTTCACTGACAAGGTCAGCATTCCTTGATCTTAGGATCCTTGAAGAATAAAAAAGATCTTCTTTCTCTGTTGTCCTTTTTTTACTTAGCTGTATTTGAGTTCTAAAATTAACTATGGGTAAGCACTTACATGTATTTTTACAGCTGCCCCTATGATATGGATATTTACATGATTTTTTATTTTGCCTTTCTGTCATTTAAGGCACATATTCAAAAGGTCAATTTGATTTCTGACATCAGCTTATTGTACAACTGTACTATTATTGTTATTGTTTTTATTATTATTATGCACTATATCTTTTATGGAACTCTTTTTGTTTTGCCTTTATAAACTCTCCTATATTCTTAGTCATTTGTAGCAGCCCTATTATTAATGTTAGTACTAGTAACATTTGTAAGATATTTACTTAAAACTTGATCCTTGTTAAATTATCATTTTAAATTGTACTTTGTCAATACATATATGAAGCCTTTTCCGCTTCTGTGTGTTTACAGACTAAGTATAAAATGGGATTCCCTTCTGGATACAGTGAAAATACAGTATAACAGTATGTTTAGATGTGTACTTCATGTTTATTTGTGGTGCAAAGCATTTCTGTCCTCCACTGTTCCTTTCGTATTTTTGTCTGAAGTGTGATACTGGATCAGAGAAGCCTGGTGTCCTGAGAAGTAACAGCAGTTGCTCATCTACAGCTACTGAGCGAGCCAAACATAACTGAATTGGAAGGAAGTTTCCTCTTCTCTTTTTCCTTCATATCTCGTAAGGGCAGGTACTCTAAATGGCCCTGCTTATTTAGTGTCTACAATAAATGGTTAGCAAATTTTCAATGGAGATTGGATTTCATTTCTTTTGTCTCAACATTTTATACAGGTATTTGGAAGAGTCATCTTAGATTCTGAGAAATCAAGATTTAGAAAAGGAATTCTAATTTACTAAATTGCTTCTGAATCTATTATTTTTGCTATTATATTTCCTGTTTTTATTTCAGCTTTAATAAATATTCCAAATGTGACTGAGATAAAGGAAGACATGAACCTTGGCTTGACTCTGATCCAGAACTCAAAAACAGGAGGATTTTTGGTGTGTATTGAGAACATATTCAATAGATACATAAATTCATGAGGACAACGAATAAACTAGAATTCTTTACGCTTTTTAATCAAGTCCAAACTAAATGTGTTTTATTATTCAGCATAAATTAATATATATATTTTAAAATACTCCATCCCACCCACTATCACTCTCTAAGATCTGAAATCAGGAAACTTATAAATCGTCTCCTTCTGCATTTATCCAAATACCCCGTGGAAGAAAGCCACCAAACATATAATTAATGATTCTGTAATTTAGGTCAGACAACATAGGCAGGAATATTTCCACCCTCAATATCTGTAAGGAAGTCTTTTCTGTCTCTGGTTATGCTTTCAGAAGATAGTATGAGATCTCTCCTCCAAGCCCCTTGCCCTTGCACAGTGACAGTTCTCCTGAGATGTCAGGATTTCCATTCCCATGGATCTGCCTTTTGCTTTAGCAGTATGATTTATTTGGTTAGTGAGCTGGAGAAGGATGCATTTTCTGGGTGTATATCCTGCAAGCAACTCCTTGGAGCCTATAAAATAGATTTAATAACTGAAAGGAAGTTAAAGCCAATTTAATATGCTATCTTACGCTTTTAACCATAAGCCTAGAGTGTAGATGGTTATGATGTTGTTGTGGCCAGCAGCTCACCCTCATCCTCCCTCTCTGGGATGGGAGAGAGAAACGGGAATGTGAAACCTGTGAGTTGAGATAAAGACAATTTATTAAGAAGAAAAATAATAATAATAATAACAATAATGATGATAATAATACTAAGAATAATTATGTGTACGAAACAAGTGATGCACGATGCAATTGCTCACCACCCGCTCAGCCTAACCCTGAGCAGTCCGGCCCTCCCACCCTGGCCAGCCACCCTAACAGCCACCATGTTTAGCATGACCCCATATGGTACAGAATATCCCTTTGGTTAGTGTGGGTCAGCTGTCCTGGGTCTGTCCCCTCCCAGCTCTTGCTGCACCCCCAGCCTGCCCGTCAGCAGGACAGAGTGAGATGCTGAAACCTCATTGGCTTGGTGTAAGCACTGCTCTTCAACAATTTAAACATAAGCATGTTATCAGCACTCTTCTCATCCTAATCCAAAGTATAGCACCCTACCAGATAGTAGGAAGAATATTACCTCTGCCCTAACTGCAACCAGGACAGGTGTACACACTGCAAGTGTATGCAGTAATTAAGCGAAACAATAAAATACTGGAAAAAAAAAGAGCTTTGAAACATACTTTAATCTTGGTGTCTTTCTGTTTCATGTTCATAGTAGTCATAAAATTTTTAAATAGTTTATCTTCACTACCACATAACCAACTTCACTGAAGTACTTAAAAATAGACCTTATTCCAGCAGTTTTCATAGCGTTAGTAAGGTTAATCCTAAATTGAAAATACAGCAACAGTTCTCTTTATTTCTGGCCTGAGAAGATATTTATTAAAAATGTTATTCTGTATCTTGAATAATACCTTTAATTACTATTAACACCATCCCGCACATAACCACTTTAATCAGTATCAGTGATTGAAGCAGTTTAAAACATCTCAAGCAGAAAAATTTGCATTTTCAAATAATACTTGAACTTCTTTCACTTAGAAATAATTTCCTGATCCATATGGTATTGAATGACTAATGTCTAAATTGCATGAAGTAAGTAACAAAACAAACAACATCAACGACAAAAGTTGAAGTCTAAGATGTGAACAGTTTGCCATTTTGGTGAAGGGAGTTCTTTTTGACAGAAGGAGAAATGAGTATTGGAGGCAGTTGCTTATCCGTGACTCAGCCTCCATGAATTTCAAAAACCCTGTGACTTAGGTGTGACTGGAATTGGACAGCAAGCAGAGACTGTCTTTGCTTTTAATTGCAAGTTGGTGCCAGTGTCTGAGATGCTGTATGTGGCAGCTAGGCTCTGTGATGAGGCATGGGAAGCTCTGGGCTTCCCCATCCCAGCTTCCTGTGCTCCTTCCCTCTGGGGCTACCAGCCTGTGGTGTCAGTATGTGCTCCTTCTGAGGAGTTACCCAGGGCTGCTTGGCTGGTGTACACCTAGCCTAATGTGTATTTAACACAACATTCTCTTATATCCTTCTCTTTGCTGGACAATGATGGTTTTTTTTTGTGTGTGGGTTTTTTTTTTTTTTTTTTTTGGCTAAAATGAGCTTTTTAAAACATACCTGTCTCAAATACGACTGACCAGATTTATGCTGTATTCCATATGAATCTTTCCTGGATACTGTTTTGTAAGTGTATTTAGTACTTCTCTGTCTCAACTACAAGTACTTCTTGTTGCGTACTTTCAGGCCATATTTGCTTTGCATGCTGGTCACTCTGTAATCAGCCAGTGCCTGATTCTTCTGCTCCTTGGTCTCTTCTATCCAATGAGCTCCTGGTTTATGTCCATATTTCATAAGATCAGACTTTAAGGGCAAGTCTATACCTCTTTCAAATATTCCACTTCTCAAGTTCATCAATCAATTCTTAATATCAGAACTGGAACCTGTATTAATGGTGTGACTTACATCTTTGACTGTAAACATGTATTTCTGACCATAACTATGCTAGATCACTAGAATGTTTCCCCATAGATATATGTCCTTTCTTTTGTCTAGAAAAAATTGCCATCTTATCAATTGTATTAGGACAGTTTGATGCCAACTACTGCTGGTAAACCTGTGTCATTTAGGTAATTTTCCATTTACTTCTGCCTTTAATT
This sequence comes from Aythya fuligula, assembly GCF_009819795.1. Taxonomy (NCBI): domain Eukaryota; kingdom Metazoa; phylum Chordata; class Aves; order Anseriformes; family Anatidae; genus Aythya; species Aythya fuligula. The sequence continues at coordinate 18,078,428 of NC_045593.1, forward strand.
TCTTTTTTATTTTTTTCCAGTATTCTTGACATGAGGCTATCACTCTCTCTTCTCTTCCTAAATAGACATGGTGCATTTTCTGTTTTATTGACTCTTCTGACTTTGATTGACTTGATAGGTCAGCCAGAAAGTATTTGTATTGAAGCTAATATTTCCTTTGGAAGTATTGAACACAAGTGTTTTCTCCTAGAGTTTCTTACACAATTTTCTTTAAAATCATAATAATTTAAAAATTCCCTCAAATATCCTGCTGACAAAATACTGTCTTGATATTTGACTTTTTATCTAGGTACTTCTGTAAAAATCCTTCCAATATTAGAGTTCTTGCTTTTACACAACCAGCTGAAGACTTTCCTTAATACAGAGACCATTTTCCTCGAAGAACAAAGATTATTTTCTTAGAAAACAAGGGTCAAATGTATCTTTTTAGCTACGGTCAGCAGCTAAGTAGGATTGTGTATATTATGCATCCTCACTGGAGCTGACGAAGTTTAACATGCAAATATTTTGGCAAAGTGCATTTCCCTTGAGAACAAGTCTTTCCAAATTAATGTGTGCACTGATCACAAGGCTCTTCTGTGCTGTCACACTGTTCATGGTACTAGAATACACTGCAATAAAAGCACATCTCTGCATGTTTGGAGCTATGCAGATGCTCGTGGATATGATGCCACCTCCTGGTTTAGTGGAAGTACTTCTCCACAATGTGGAAATACCAAACCTAGCTTTAAACCAACAGTTTGTAAAGCAGGTAGATGAAAGCAGCACAGAGTCCTTGCACACTGAGTCATACTCCTAGAAGTTATAGCTGTGCATAGTCTGTAGGAAGATGTTTGCAGAAGGAGGCATTAGAATGACCACAAATAGAATCCTTTTTATGAAAAAGTGTATGAAGGGTTATCTGATGCTGCCATGGTGATAGCAAGGGACTTGGCCTAATATCCCAACAGGGTTCATCTTATCCTATATTCCTGTTGTCCCACTTATTGTGTTTATGTAAATGGATATAGTCAGACAAATATGTGTTGTTCTTATAGTTTCTTTTTGTTGTTATTTTTAAAGACTTGTGGTCCCTTGTGGGCACAGCAGTGTGGAAGGCAATACTATGCTACAGGAGTGTGTTCTGAAATCAGTCCAAGTTTCCAGATCCTAAGAAGCTTTTCTCCTGCTGTTCAAAGTAAGGCAATATATGCAAAACAGATTCAATTAAAAAATAAATAAATAAATATATATATATATATCAAAATCAAGATACATTGTGTTGAGGACCATTTAATTTGGGATTTTAAAAGAAGATATATACATGAAAAAGCAAAGCAAAGCCCCTTCTGTGTGGTCTGTGTGAGATCTAAATATGCTCCTCTGGATTTAGCCAAACACTTGTAAATATATTGAGAGTGAAAGTCTCAATAAGTGCATTTAATGTCCACTTTTTATTTATTTTTATTTATTTATTATTTATTTTTATTTTTTAGAGTGTTCTTCTGTCATAGATATTGTGGTGGTTTGTGATGAGTCAAACAGTATTTATCCCTGGGATGCTGTGCGGGCATTTTTGAAGAAATTTGTACAAGGCTTAGATATAGGCCTTAACAAAACCCAGGTAAGTCAAAGACAGCTTTGGGGAGGGAACAATGGATTTTATTAGCAAAGTCTGACAATTATAAAGGAAGCTAAATTCAATTTAGCATAATTACAGTAACTCCCCCAAGGCCATAGATTATGCAGTTGTCCTTTATGTTTCAGTATTGGGAGTTTTTTTCAATCTCACAGCTAATCTATTCCAAAAGGCACTAGTAATTTGATTTAAAATGTAGACCAACTAAAATAGGAGTCTAGGTTATACCTAATATCTGACTCTAAAGTGTCAGATGTCTTTCATATATTAGATGTCAGAATAATTAAAATACAGTCTGTGGGAATGTGGTAAAAGTAGAACAGTTTCTTTTATGGGATTTTCATATCAATTTTACTGTCCAACTTCTATATCTTTAAAATATAGTTTTTCCTGCTTGGTTACTGTCTGATCTTCGAGTTCTTTTTACCTTTTAATTTGATGATGGTAAGGAAATTTTTGTTTCCTGTTTTTAAACATTTTCTGTCTTTGCAGTTGTCCATTTTCCATAAACAGTTCTGGAAACAAAGACTGAGGCACTGGAAATCTCTCTCCCAAAGGCTGCCTTCTTCATTGGGCGACTTTGGAAGTGAGGTGCTTAAAAGCTAGCCTTCCTGCTCAGTGTCATGAGTCCTTTCTGAACCTTACCTTTAGCATCTTCCCTCTTTTTTATTTTTCTTTTTCATCATGCTACATGTACGTTTTAGCATATTTCTATAGCATTCATCTGTTTTAAAAATAAATAGGGTTAGCAGTACTGTCAAGTAACTAACCTTTAGGACTTTCTTAGAAGAGATCAGGATTAGGTGCTATCAGCTTGTAGAATTTTTGCTATTTTCTTATTTATCCCACAGCTCACTGTATTACTGCTGTTCATAAGCTCTTTCAGAAGTAACCAAGCAAACATTTAATGCCTATTATTTCAGATTCTTTGCATTAACATATTGTAGTTCATAGTAAATGATGTACGATGCAAAAGTATTTAATTTTTTTTTAGCTTTCCGAATGTGTAAATATTAATTGGTTTAATGTTTTGAAAGAAAAATGGTATGTATCTGCAGATCCTTTACTCCAGCCTGACAAATAATTAAGCATCACTATTCCATTAAAGTGATTGTAATGCATGACAATCTAACATAATTTCTTCATTTTGTAGGTGGGTTTAATTCAGTATGCTAATGATCCCCGGGTGGTGTTCAACTTGAATACATATCAAACAAAGGATGAGGTTGTTAAAGCAATGGAGAGAACATCCCAGAAGGGAGGAGATCTGACTAATACTTTCAAAGCCATTGACAATGCAAGGTAAAACACACTGATGATTACTGGTGCTATCATAACTTATCTCTCAAGGTAAAGAGCACATCGTGAATTTCACTCCCCCACGGGAGTGCAAGTGCTTGGAGCCTCTGAGGAGGTACATTTGTAAATAGGTACACATAAATAAATGTACATCAGCTTCGTGTACAGTGCCCTGAGCAGAAAAGGACAGGGATATGTATAATCAACTTGCTGAAATGCAACTCCTTAACCTTTGGGTTAAGCTCTACACTGACGTATTTCTGCTACCCAACAGACTTGTTTGGTCTGTCTCAGATATCTAACTATGAGAGTGCATCAAACATCATGGACAAAACTTTAGGAGAGGTACAAAATCATTGAGAGTAGTAAAAATTATCCAGAGATTTAGTGGATTTGGTAACATTTGTGTTTGAAGGTCAGGTTAGCTGCAAGGAAAAATAATTCCTTGTCTGGTGTCAGTTTGTCACTATTGTACTAGCAGCATGAAAAACAGGAAAAACTTAAAATTATATGCCATGACTCTGAATGCATATACAAATCAGGGCCTCAATTGGAAGGTACTGCTTTGCAGTTGGATTGAGAACAGGACTCTAGGCCTAAGCAGCTGTGGAATGAAATGGCCTTGGAAATTTTATTTAGGGGAAGTATCAATTTGGTGGAGTCCAAATTTGTAGCAGTATTGAGGAACCTATTCTTAATATTCCATACCTTTTGTTTGAAATTAGTGTAGCCAGTTTCCGAGTACTCTGACGTTACAAAACACTGATAGTTCTGACAAAAATAAAATCACCTTTTCTAAATAAAAAGTTTGTATTTTATGTGTGCACAAAACGTAGAGCATACATTTCTATCATAAATAACATCTAGTTGTACTTGTTTTGTTTGTTTTCTACTTGCTAGATTACATTTTGGATGGTTCTTTGAGAAAAAGCTGTCAGGAACATAATTAAAACTTCTAATTGCATTACAGATGCACTTTGTTCTAAGTTAGCCATAGATGTATTCATTAAAAGATGTATACAGAATTCCATACGTTATAAATTACATCTGCTAAATACAATATTTTATAACAGACAGTATGCCTTCTCACCTGAATCAGGAGGACGCCCTACAGCTACCAAAGTAATGGTTGTTGTGACAGATGGTGAATCACATGATGGCTCCAATTTGAAAACTGTGATAGGTAAATGTAATGAAGACAATATAACCAGATTTGGCATTGCTGTAAGTAATCCTATAATTATGTATACTAAGGCAGTTTTAGAAAGATCATTTCATTGTTTATATATGAAGATGCATATTCTATGTATAAACTGTATATAATGCACACATTACTACAGTGCTGAGACTGCAACTAGGTGAAATTCATCTTTATGAACTAGTGAAATGTAAGTCCTCTTTAACTGGCAGAAAAAGAAAAGCTGATATTGTCTGAGAAACTTCAATTGTTTTCTCCTTTGCTTTGGTTTATATCTTTTTTCCTGTTTGAATGGTCTATTGGATTGGAATATAGTCTGATTAGCAATTCATTAATATGAATGAAATTAATTTTATTTTTGTTGTTATATGGAATACTTAAATAATATAGAAGGAGATGGAGGAACACTGTGGTTTCCTTTGCTTTTCTTATTTTGTCCATTCTATCCCCCACAAGGTTTTGGGATACTTAATCAGACATGAACTTGATACTAAAAACTTAATTAAAGAAATCAAAGGAATTGCTAGCCATCCAACAGAAAAGTATTTCTTTAATGTATCATCTGAGGCTGCACTACTGGAAGAAGCAGGAACACTTGGAGAACGCATTTTTAGCATAGAAGGTAAAACAATCAATGTCTCTGAAAAAAAAAAGAAACAAAAATTTAGATCAGATTCTCCCAGCAGAGAAGTGAGGATTTTATATGGCTTTACCTTGGTGCAATACTGCGCAAATGAGGGGCAGTTGGAGCTGCAGGCTGCATGCTGCTCCCCAGGAGGGCTCTGTTTTGCACAAGCTTTTCCCTAACTACCAAATCTCTAATGAGCCTGAAATTCAAGTTTCTGCAGATCGATTGGAACAGTTTGCCAGTTGCTGAATTTCAGTCTAGTCCTGGGTTTCAGGAAACAACTGAAACATACACATTCAAATGTTTTTGCAGCTATTGCCAATGGACAAATAAAGGTATCTTTTTGTTTTTCAGTCAACTGTATTTCTCTAACACTGACCAAGTGTAAAGATAAAAAGTGAATCAAAATTTTGGGTTGCTGCATTGCTGTACCTTCTCAGTTTTGTAATCAATCTGCATGGTGTCTGCCATGCACTGTTCCTAGGATCATCCATGTCCTTGTACAGTTTAGCTGAAAGTGCTGTAGAGGTGGCTCAGAGGCTCTTCATCCCCCTGAAAGCCATTTTTTCAAGTCAAATTTAGACCTTGCTTGTGATATTTATAACTTGACCTCAGCCTAGGGAGCATTTTGTGGCTGCAGCCACTGTATTCAGGATAAAATCTTACCTCGCTCACCTTCTTCTGTTCCTTACCAGGGCCATGCTGCTAATCGAGTGGGTCAGTTGAGCTTCTCCTTCTTAGGTTTTGCTGAGTACTCTTGTTGATTTCCTGTTCCTCAATTACCATCCATCTACCTTAGGAAATACTCCATCATGTCACTGTAGTTTCAAGACAATTGCAAGAGATGATAAACATTCATTTGGAAGTTGTGAATATAGAGTTCCTAAAGCTGTTGATTTCTCTGTACTATAAGTGGTTCCTAGAGAACATAAGAACAGGTTAGCCATGTTGACAGCACTATGCAGATGGATCCAAGCCATCTTTATCATCTGCCTGTCTTGGAGTATGCTTGTAATGTGGCTCCATGCAACTTGCCATTAAATCCTCAAAATATTTGACTAGTTATTAACTCTCAGATTTCCACTGTTTGTAAATGATGGAAATGTTTTTAGCAGAATTTAGTGAAAATGTCAAATTTATGGAGTCTTTGTATAGCTACACTCATGGGCAGTGGAATTAGATCTCCTGTGTGTTTCTGTAGGGTTAACCATATGTGAATATTTATGTTACCAGGTACAGATCAAGGTGATACATTCCAAATGGAAATGTCACAGGTGGGCTTCAGTGCATATTACTCAGGAAAAAAGGTACATTAATTTATTTATATAATTAGATACAATTGCATAGACATGAAATCCAGTGTTTTTAGAAAGTTCTGAGTTCACCTAGCATGAAAGATTTGTTCTTTCCAAATTAACATTTTTCAGTTGAATAACTTGGAAGAATTGAAATAATATTGTAATGCTAGTATATTTCTGGACAAGATTTATATAAATCAAGTCTGAAAATAATTTATTTAATATTTATAAAGTTAATGATATTTGCTTAAATTATATTTCCCTTAGAAATCAGAAAGGATAATAAATCAGGCATATATTTCATGATAATCAATTTTAAGATTATCTTGACCAGATCTCACTGTAAAATCCAAGTGTGGCTCATTTTTCAACTGAAAATATAGGAAGTTTTTCTCTTTATTTTAGCCCTTAAAGATAATAAAACATGTTTTTTAAAGTCCCACATATTTGCACCAATTAGTATTTTAACTTACTAAGAATCTAATGCTAGGAAATAACACCACCAGCACCACCCAAAAAAAAGTCAAGTGCTTCCAAGTGTTTCTTCAGGAAAATTATGCATACTACTTTTGTTGCAATTTTCTACATCCTTATTTTGGTTCAACAATGAATTTTAATAATGTGAATAATCTAAATGACATTTGTGTTCTGTGTACACATTTAAGTATTTATCTATAAGCATATTAATCTAGATTTTAGATTTAACTATGATCTCCAGGATGTCTCCTTACAATACACCTACAGGATGAAATTTCTGACTTTTTCCAATAGCTTTTGTATGCCACTATTTGCACTTGTAATGGCAAAAAGTGGATTTTAGCTTTTTCTTACCATTTTGTTTGACAGTCTTTGGGGGATCATGAATGCATAAAAGCCTAGATTTAAAGCCCAACACGGGGAAAGACAGGCTTAGGAAATTATCAGGCTTTAAATAAGCCCATTCTTACTTCTGAGTTTTAGTGCCATGGAAGATAAAGCTGACAGTTATCCTCTTGCAATAGAAGAGTGGTAATCCCTCTTAATAAGGTAGTAAAGTCCAGCATGTAAGTAAAAACAGTAAGCAACTCCCACCAACTGCTTGCAGTCATTAGACTGTACATCACTACCTTAAATACAGTGATGTTTTATGTAATTACATACAGTAACTTCAACTTTGCTCACACTTCTGCTGAAATAGGGAGTTCTAAAATGTTGATTTTTATTTTTGAAAGGATGTTTTGCTGCTGGGTGCTGTTGGGGCTTATGACTGGAGTGGAACAGTGGTTCAGGAGTCTTCAGACAGAGTCACCATGTTTCCAAGCAATGTGTTTGAGAAAATACTGCAGGACAGAAATCATAGTTCATATCTAGGTAAGACGCTGACATGCAGAGCTGGAAATGTATCAAACCTTTATTAAGATATTAAAGAACTTGGAAAATTCTCCTTTAGTTCCTGTTAACTGATTTGAGATGAAGAGACTTTTGCATCCAAAAACATTTCATTTACTGGACAAGAGAATATTGAGTGAAGTCTTTGTTGTGTTTTTAAAATTCTATTCACATCAATGTGTTAAGCTGAAAAAAAAATCAGTTTCTAGTTTCATATTTGTTTGTAATTCCTGAGTTGCATGTGGATGAGACATTGATTCACTCACTGTAGTTTCATCTCTGCTCACTCTTTTCTTGGCCTTTTCCAGTACTGTTTATAGTTTTTGGCACATTGCTGCACTTTAACAGAGGCCTTATTTATAATCCCCATCTATTTTCTGACACATAGTTTTATGACCAAGTAAAGCCAGGAAGTTTGTCTTCTCAGTTCATTGAAGTGTTTTTTGCAAACCTACAATATGCCTGCTCTGGCAATTTATTCCTGAGCAATACAACTGCATCTATCAAATATGATGAAGTTACTGAAAGAGATGCTATTTTTAACATTGATATGTACTCTTTTTCCTATGGGTTAGCATTATGTGTATCCAACACAATGAATCACTAAACCTACCTTAAAGAGCAGTAGCTCTTTTGCATATCTGATTTCTTCAGATTTGCTGTTTCTCCCTTTTCTAGAGTAATTCTTAAAAGGTCAGGTTGCTTCTGTTGAACACTTCCCCACTAGGCAGTTTCCTTATAATTTTTTTTGAGCCAACAATGTCTCTGCCTTTTCTTACTGCACTGTTTCTGTTCCCTCATTTATCTTATCCTCCTTTTGTTCCTCAGTAAGAGCTCTCCATAGCAGTGGACAGCTCAAGCCAAAGGGTTGCTAGCACAGCAAAGCTTGCTAATTTGGACCCCATTCTGCACTGCACACTCTCACTTCCAATGCCTATATGCTGTATTAATTAATAATGTGGCCTTAATCTATGGAATAACATCTTGTTTTGAAATTTTAGTCTCCATTGATGTTCTTTCCCTGGAAAAACAAAATGACCCCACACAAATCCAAAATACACCAATATGTGTAAAGATCAAGACTTAATCTTTTTGGACTGCACTCCGTGCGTTGTACTCCAGCTTGCTAAAGACCTGCATGTTCTGCCCAATCACAGGGATTTTGCTACCCAGTTTAAGTAAAGACTTTAGAAAGGATGATTTTGTTTTCTTGTCTTGAAATAAACCTGGTGTAATTAAGTCACAGATATGTAAAATATGTAGTAATACTAGCTTTACAGTGCTAATACATGTGTAATGTATTAGCAGGTATTAAAAGATGTTTCCTGAAAGCTAATAATGTTAGAATAATGGGAACAAGGATTAAAATGTTGAAAGAAGTTCAATCAACCTAAGCTGACAAGCTGTTACTATGGTCTGTTGTGTTTAGCCAAAGCACAGGGCTGTGGTTTTGTGAGGAGGTGTGAGAAAATGAATTGAGAATTCTGCAGAAGCTAGGTGTTTGAAGCTGTGGTTTGAAGGCCGGCTCAAAAGTTGTTCTCATGTTTCTCTTTATTTCCTCATTCCCAGGATACTCTTTACACCCTCTGTCCTTCATAAGCATGATATTCGTGTGGTCTGTGTTTTACTGAATAGGCCAGGCTGTTTTCCACGCTATTCTGCAAACATGCTTAAACTTGATCTGTGTGTCATTGCTATCTCTAGAAGACTACTGCAAGTTTGATGCTTATGTGACAGCTTAGCTTCCCATCTGGAAGTACCATTCTCTGTCACTAATGCATCAGGTTGATACCTTTATGAGCTGACAAATTGTAGTTAATGGTCTCTCACACATACTAAATGTTGACTTTTTCCCCCAGGTTATTCTGTTGCTGTTCTCTCAACTCAGAGCTCTGTCTATTTTGTTGCTGGTGCACCCAGATCCAACTACACTGGCAGAGTAGTGGTTTATGATGTTGATAGACATGGTAATATTGCAATTGTGCAGTCCCAGAGAGGCGAGCAGGCAAGTATATTTTGGTCATGAATGCAGCTTTTGAAGGCATCTGTTTTTATCAACACAGCAGTAGATTGCAATAGATGTGTTTGTTTTGAAAATTCCTCTTTGTTGCAATTCATTTAGAATCCTGCTTGCATTTGTCTCTGTCATTAGACTGTTTCAGTTAGATTAATTCTTCGACAGCATTTCAGGAAGTCATTCAACTAGTGGTAAAAGATAATGTACAAAACCTCTTAACATATTATTCTGTTGATGCTTCTAAGTGGGAGAGACTTGATGAGCTCCACTCTTCCTGAGAAGCTGTGAAGTTGATGACATCAAAAGAGAGATTTGGAAGTTCATTCTATTTCACTATTTGGGAAAGGACGGAAAGCCTTTTGCTTTGCTTTGCTTGTATTGTAACAAAAGGATTGGGTAGTTTTACCTGTGCAGTTTAATATAAAAAGTATACCTTCCTTAGCTTGTTCTCTGTTTTCATTCATATTGTTGAGTGGTAAAGCCATAGCAGCAGCTACTGGGCAGAAACAGTGGACACGTAGTAAGGATATGATTCTTCAGACACTAGAGTATGTTATACAGGAATTTCATCCCAAGGGGTGGTTTTATTAGTGCTGGACTATTTCAAGCATAAGAGTTTTCTGGTTCAGCTGCTAAAACGTTATGCCTTGTAAAATCCACATAGAAACACAATTTTCTTATTACTGATTTCAGATTGGCTCCTACTTTGGCAGTGTGGTGTGTTCAGTGGATGTTAACAAAGATTTTGTGACAGATGTGCTGCTTGTAGGTGCACCAATGTTTATGAATGACCTGAAGAAAGAGGAAGGGAGAGTATACATGTTTTCCATTACAAAGGTAAGAATGTTACTGTAGCAAATCGGCTTCCTGCATACCCTTCCATAATAAGTGCTGGCATTTTCATTTTCATCTGAAGGATTTACAATTTTTCCCTGAATTAACCATTCCCTGAATTAGAGTTTTATCAAGGCAGTAGTACTTATTGATAATGTCTGTTCTGTTTCAGAATAGTGATTCCTGTACCCAAATCTAACTGGATCAGACTCACTCAATCTGGCATTGCTTAGCACTATCTTCTTGCAAAGCAGTCTGGCCACAGCTACACTAAAAATCCCTTGTCACCATATTTTGGGCCCTTAAGTTACTATTTTGTGTATCTTTCTCAAAGTGTTTGAAATACTGACAGCAGTGTTTTTATAATGAGAAAGTGTGTGTGCTTTGTCTGGTTGTAATGTAATGGCAGGTTTAGGTGATGCAGACTGCCTGTTCAGAGGACAGCAGAATGAGTCCTTCCCAGTGCAGTCTTGCCAGTCCTGCTTTTTAGAAGCAGCTGCAAGCTTTCACTAGGACCACTTGTGGATGTAATCTGGTAATAAGCCAGTAGGACCAGCCTGAAATAGAGCCACAAGGCAAGTCAATAGCTAAGCAGTATTAGTGATTAGGGGGCTGGCTGCTATAGGTTGCTCCCTGGCCCTGGTTTTAGACATTCTGCTATGTCTATTCATGTACATGAATCATAGAATGGTTTGGGTTGGAAGGGACCTTAAAGACCATCTACTTCCAGCCCAATGCCATGGACAGAGATGCCAGCCACTGGATCAAGTTGCCCAGGGCCCCATCCAGCCATTTGAACGCTTCCAGGGATGAATATAACACCAGGTTGACCATTTCTCTTGAATGTTTAGCTCAAGGCTTTTGCTAACCAATTTTTTACCATTTGATTTTAGGAAGTCGGTTTAACACCTAACAGTACTCCTAAAACCATTTTATAAATGCTTTTCTGCCAATGCATAGTTTCATGAATGTTCACACTGAGTGGTCACTATTACTTATGTTGTCTCTTTTGTCAGCAAAGCCATGTTATTTACTTGATGCCTGCCCAACTGTTTTTTATTCAGACCTGTGGTAGGTGTTTTTAGAATGTTCAAAAGTGCCAGAGTCTTCAGGATGGTTAATATAGGCAATCTTGCAAACAATTGTGGGTGTCTGAATATGCAAAGGATTTTTTTCTGATTGATGGCACATATTAGAGAAAATTGCATTTTTCCTAGGTAAATTGCAGTCAAATAAACAGAGATGAAGTACCATCCTCTTCAGAGTAACTCACAGTCAGATAGATCACCCTTGAGCAATATGAAAGTGTATCCTAGGACAATTACACGGTTGACAAACTGCTGGAAGTAGCACTGTTGGCAGCTGACATTGGTCACCATGACTGTGGAACTGTGCTATTGTGACTGTAGACACAAAATACAGAAGAAAAATAATTTTTTGCATGTTTTGAAAATGAATACATTGAATAACAACTCTTTGACAACAATTTGTCTTTGACAAATTTTGAATTTAAGATTATATAAAAGTTCAGTATAATGAGAGAATGATTTAAAATAATAAAATAAAGAAAGAAAGAACCTGGGCTTGTGTGACTATGTGTCTATGTTGCATAAATTACACTTTTCTACTCATTTTTAAAAAATAACTTGGCTGGTATTTTTTAAATTTTAAGCAAAGTGTGATAACTGAGGTTAAAGATGAGAGTCATACTTGCCAAGGAGTTGAATTTAACTTAATGTGATTATTCAAGTAAATGTGATTATTTAACTCTAAAGATCTCCAACCTTTCTTTCCTCATTGGCACTGGAGAGGTCAGGAGTTTACCATTTGGACACATGTTTTTTGCATTAGTTTAGTTAGGAAATTCCATTTCTGTTTCAAAGAATTATGTCCAGTTACATAATTTCCATTCCCTCTGCATAAAAACTGGTAATCCAAAACTGGAAACTGTATTTTTCAATGTATTGTGAAACTTCAGAACAGTCAGATGAGGACAGTGAGAGCATTTAAGCTTCATACATATGGTTATATTTGCTGTTAGTGCTCTGCATAGCATGCTTTAATTTTGCTGTGTAATGCTTGCCAAGACTCTGAGACATAATGCAAACTGAATGGGCAATACAATGGGGAAGGAATTCAGGGTTGAGCAGTCCGAGGGGAATGTGCTGGGAGAGGGAAAAAAAAAAAAAACACCAACAAACAAACAAAACAACAAAAGAAACAATGCACATAGATAATGTGTCTATGTCTAATCTGGTGCAATGATAGTTATGTTTTTGCTTTTTCTTCTTTTTTCCTTTTTAAAGGGAATTTTGGATCAGCAGGAACTCTTGGAAGGTCCACAAGGGTCAGAAAATGCTCGCTTTGGATCAGCAATCACAGCACTTGCAGACATTGATTTGGATGGCTTTAATGATGTTGTCATAGGTGCACCACTGGAAAACCAAAACTCTGGAGCAATTTATATTTACAATGGATTTCAAAAGAGTATACGTACCAAATATTCTCAGGTAAATAACTGTTGTATAATGCTGTACTTAGTGCTTTCAGATCTGTTAAAGGAAAACTGAAGGATTTTCTCTCCTTTTCTTGGCTGCTACTTCATCATCTTAAAGTAGTGTTATTATTTTTGTGGTTTATTCCAAGTTTTGTGCTCTCTCTACCCTCCCCACCTCGGCCCCCCTTCAATTCAGCTGTCAACACATCCTGGATGATATTGTTGTGGTGCTTTCAGCTGAACTGTGCAGAGGAAAAAGGCATGCCAGGTGCTTTATCTGAGCCTCTCATAATTTTGGTATCTGTGTGTGAAGTTGGCTAATCTCCTATACCTTTTTTGGCACACCATTATTCAAAGCTGAAGTACAACAATGGAGATTTGATACATTCCAGGTCTGTAAAATAATAATAATTTAAAAAGTGGTATTTGTGGAAAAGTATTTCAAGGATCTTTGCATATCTCATATATTAATATAATGGTAATAATTTTAATGTCACTGTCCATGCTGACTTTCTGGTCACAGAAAATATTTGTCAGAAGTCCTGTTAGGATTCCTATTCTTTGAGTTGCTCAATGTAAGATGGAAAAATTTTCCAGTAAGTACTAGCTGGCATAAAGCAGCCAGTTACTTGATTTACTACCAAGACAGAAAAATCTAGTCCATTGTCTGCTCCAACAGGGGAGGAAAAAGTGCTTAAAAGCATTTGAGAAAACATCCACACAAGTTTTTTGTTTAAACAATATATGACTTATTCAGAGAATATCTGCAAAAATCCATTGCTTGGGCTAGTATCTACAGACTTAAACACTCTTCATGGCAATTTAGTAACCAGACTGTCTTTCCCAGAAAATTTTAGGATCGGATCCTGCTTTTGGAAAACAGCTCCAATTCTTTGGAAGATCAGTAGATGGCCATAGAGACTTAAATGACGATGATATTACTGATGTATCAGTTGGTGCTGATGGAAAAGCGGTTCTGCTTTGGTTAGTAAACTCTTAGAAAAGCTGCACTTAATGTTTCAGATGCCAGTCAAACATTTAGTTAATTAAACAGCAAAACAAACAAAACAAAAATGTATTTTATTCCATGTGTTTTGCACTAACATACTTAATGCCTCGTCACTACAATTACAGAGCTCAGAAACGGCATTGGACTTGTCGAACAGACATGACAAGCTAACCTACAGAGCAGGGCTGCATGGGGGAAGCCAGGTGGCAGGGGCTGCTGAGAGGGATGCACGTTGGGATGGGGAGGGCTGGGAGACATGTGAGGGCATGTGGTCCAGAGGAAAAGGCTGGGAGTGGGGCTTGCTGGGCAGTATTTGAAACAGCAGGTCATACTTCAATAGCTGCAGAGTAATTTTGATAGCTGAGTCTACCGAGATAGACAAAACCTCTTCCCACACAACCTGCGTGACCTTTACTAGGTGGCAGGCTGATCTGCAGGAAACAGTAGTCCTGCAGGGTGAGGACAGAGAGCAGTGAAACAGTGTTGGCATCTACTTCTGGCAAGAAAACCACCTTTTCTGGCAAGTGGACCTTACCAGTGCAGTCAGAGTGCTTTTACAAAACAAACAAGAAAGGCCTCACGGAACCCAAATCTTGTGGCTGCCTAAGTACCACTATTTCCATGAGGAGCTAAGTTACAATGTAGCTTGCTCTCCAGCCTGTCACCTATCTTCTAGTCTGAGGTTCCCTGTTGTAACAAGAAAAAAATCACTGTATTGCTACTTATTTCATAATAAAACAAGATTATACAAAATGAATGGTCAGTTTGGACCCTTGACCCATGACAGAACTCCTGCTGGTGCTGATAAGGAGGGCATTAAAGAAAATTATGCTTCTTGGATTATCAGCATCTGTTTCAATTTGATTAATGAAGATGCTCATTTTTCCTTCACTCCAACATTTGGTCTGATTAACGAGTTTCACTTTTGATTAAAGTGTTTGCTTTTACACGTAGGGTTCCTTTGAAACTATTCTTCAAAATCTTGATTAATTTCATGAAAGTTGTTTTTTCTGACAAATAAGGATACAATTAAAATGAAGAATTACGCTTTCTTGCCTTCCTAGAGGAGCTGAATGACTTTTCTAAAGGAGCAGAAGAGGGCTACTTGTTGGGAAAACAGGGCATGGTCTTCATTCTGTTATCTTAAGGGAATACTTAGGGCATCAGGGTAAAGACATTGATTGTCCATTAATTTGATGTGATAAATTATTTATTTTAATTACTGAAAGCTACTGTATCAAAAAACTCAGTTACATGCAAATAAAAATAATTTTGCCAGTGCCATAAAATGTATTTACATTCGGGACCCAAAAGATCAATATTACATTTACATGCAGAAAACAGCTTCTAAGCTACCCAGTGCTCTTGAAAATCACATATAACCTTTTACAAATATTTTTCAGGTCACAAAGCATTGCAAATGTGTCTATAATTGCCTCATTTAAACCTGAGAAAATCAGTCTGCTGAACAAGAACACAGAAATAACTGTTAAAATATGTTTTCAGGCTACATTTAGACCTGCTAACAGAAATAATCAAGTGGGTAAGAGTATTTCAATGGCTTGTTTTATATTAATTTCTTCAGAAGTCCATTATTCAAATGAGTAGTGGAAATATTGCATTAAATGTCAAGGAAGGTGAAATCACTATAAAATTTAAGTGCTTAAGAAAGTGTTTTTAAGATCTACTGTCATCACTGCCTCCATAACCTTTGATAAATGAGGACTTAACAATACAAGGAAAAGCTGTCCACCAAAACCCAGGAAATGTCATTACTAAGAAGCTATATAGATATAGATATAGATCCTTTGCTCACTAATTCTATTGTTTTTCTTCAGCTGGTATCATTCAGATATGGCAAGACACTTTAGGAAGGGTAACTGGGTATTTCTGGAGAATGCGCCTTATGGGGACAGAGTCTTTGTGAGCTAATAGTTTCAACAGCAGACTGCAAACTTTTCTTCTCTCTGGCAAGCACAAAAATAATTCAGCACAGAATTTCTTCAGTACAAAGTTAATTTCCATAAGTTCAATGCAGATTTCAGAGAACAGTAGAGCACCAAATATTTCTGAGACTAACACTGGCCCCTTATGAAGCTATTTAGTTAAACATTTTTGTTGTGGATAACACCAGTTGAACTGCTTCAGTGCTCCATACGGTGTCTTTAGGAACTTCTGATTTTTAGTAATAAAATAAACTTCCACAGTGTATTAGTCATCATATGAAGAGAAGACCAATTATAATGTCATTGAAGAGAAGATGCAGGTTTTCTTTATAGCCTCCTCAGAACTGAGGAATATGGGTGCAAGGCTTCTTTATCTGCTGTAATCCTGGCACTGCTGGCTGGCTCCTTGCCTGAGTTGTGGGCTCAGACATCTGAGACACCTCAGACATCAATCAGTGGAGACCAGATTGATTGCCATTTAATGTGCTCTCTGTGGATAAGAATTTACTTCAGGATTTAAACTTACTTGACTGACTTGGAAAACACAAGGGAAAACTTTATTGTTTTGTGAATGCTCTGTGTTTAACAAACCGTGAAAAAAGTAAAATATTTATAGTGGTTTGGAAAGCCTGGTCATTCTGTAATGCTGGACATAGTAGTGAGATCATAAGCATTAAGGCTGAGTGAAAAAAAAAAAAAGTACTATTATTCTTTTTGTAGCTATAAAGTATAATGCAACACTGGATGCAGATCTCCAGTCCTCTAGAGTGACTTCCAGAGGATTGTTCAAAGAGAACAATGAAAGGTACATGCAGAGGGATCTTCTGGTACGTCATGACGAGAATTGTGTTCATGACATCTTCAACGTACAGGTAAGTGCAACTGCGAGAAGCCTCATGACAAAAATGATCAGAGGAAGATATTGATGAATTTTATGTCTGTAAGATGAATTTCATATTCCTCTGATTTCATCTTCATGATTTAAGTTTCTCAAACTCTCCACTAGTGAAAAATACACAATAAGAAGCTGATTTCAAAGAAACTAATAACAACTGACTTATTTAGCACAGCTGTTTAGGACAGTAGAGGCCATTGTTAATTATGTACTTCAGCTCTGATGTAACACAGAGCTCAAAGTCCATAGTTTCAATAGATTTTAATTTCCCTTCAGTAGATTCTTCCATAAAGAATCCTCCCTAATATATGCAAATGTTTTATCTCAGATTAACAACATTTCAGGTGGGCTTTTCATCTATGCTATCCCTAAGTATGCACAAGCTGTGTTTGGGAAAAATAAAAATAAAAAACATCCACCTTTTCCTAGAACCGAAGACCAAATGCAGCACTGAGACTTGCAGCAAGCCCTCTGCATTGTGCTAGGTCAGGTAGTTAAAAAGCCAAAGGACTGATTAATGCTTTGCTTTGCAGTATTTGCAAACCACCAAGGTTAGAGCTGAATAGTAAATAGGAGTGTTTTCACATCCCTCTTTCTGATACTTCCTTGTTTTATTCATTGCATACCCAAATACTGTGAGGGCAAATATTTTTGAGTTGTTGATCACATCTAGTGTCATTGTGGAGCCATGGGCTAGAGAGAATTTACCCAGAACCAAGAAGGAGAAGAGACACAAAAGGGGTATTGTGTTTTAGTACTGCCCAGGGCCAGCTGCTCTCTGTGATGGTAAAGCAGAATGGAATATGAATTTGATTTCTGCAGCCAGGTGAGAAGAAAAATCACCTGCTGGTGGCTTTTGAGAACCAGCTTCCACAGATGCAGAAAGTCAGCATGTTTCTTAGCTCTAAAAGTGTGATGAATAGAGTCTCCAGGAATGTTTAGGAGTTTTATCACGAAAAGACTGTATTGTTACTTCCTTTTTAGAGCAAATATTACTTTACTACACGTTATCAATTTACAGCAGAATTACCGGTTTTACACTATTTACTGTGCTGACAGCTATCAAATGAACATGTGTTTTACAGGAACCTTCTGATGCGGTGAATTCCCTTAGTTTGCGTGTTGACATTGGCCTTACAAATCCTGGCTCCAGCCCTGTCCTTGATATATATTCTCCAACATCTGTGGCCTACAGTGTAAGTATACAGCCTTACTAATGGAAAAGACACGGCTATACTTCTGTGCATAACATGTGCCCATGCCAAAATGCTACATACAAATAAAAACTGGTGTTCTAGTTAAGTGACTGGACTGAAAGCAGGCACTGGTACTTTTATACCTTGGAATTGCATGGGCTCTTAATGCTATTTGGAGAGCCTTTCTCATCAGCAAAATAACGATGTGCTTCCCCTCAAAGGTGTTTAAGACTACTGTGACTACGTAATTTTAAAGTAGAGCACTGTCATTCCGGATTATTTTTATTATTATTATTTGTTTTGTAGATTCCTTTCATTAAAGACTGTGGTGAAGATGAACTTTGCATCTGTGATCTTGTTCTGAAAGTCCAGCAGAAGGGAGATCACAGGTAAGAGCTGAATAAGTGGAATTGGTGGGGTCAGGTGTTTTCTTAGTTTTCATAGGTTGGTTTTTCTATAGGCTCTGGATGAATTTCTAGATTAGAGTATCTTTTTAGTCCAGCACCTACGTTTAGAATCATAGAATCAGCACAGAATCACAGAATAGTTTGGGTTGGAAGGGACCTTAAAGATCACCTAGCTCATTCTCCTCAGGGCTGCTTTCAGTGCATTCTCCACCCAGCCAGTATTTGTGCTTGGGATTGCTCCAACCCAGAGGCAGGACCTTGCACTTGGCCTCATTAAACTCCATGAAGTTTGCACAGGCCCAATTCTTCAGCCTGCCCAGGTCCCTCTGAATGGCATCCCTTCCCTCCTGTGTGTCACCTGCACCACACAGCTTGGTGTCATCGGCAGACTTGCTGAAGGTGCACTCAATCCCACTGTCTGTGTCACTGACAAAGGTGCTAAACAGCTCTGGTCCTAGTACTGATCCCTGAGGAACACTACTCGTCACTGGTCTTCACTTGGACATTGAGCCATTGGCTGCAACTCTTTGAGTGTGACTGTCCAGCCAATTCCTTACCCACCGAGTGGTCAATCCGTCAAATCCATGTCTCTTCAATTTAGAGACAAGGATATCATGGGGGACAGTGTCAAATGCTTTGCAGAAGTCCAGGTAGATGATGTCAGTTGCTCTTCCTCTATCTATGGTACTTAGAAATAGCAGAAGGGAGGAAAAAAAATAGTAATAATAATTAGCATTTCTATCTAAATAACTAGTCAAGGAAAAAGAGGAGCAGTATGATAACAGATACAGAAGTAGGATTCTAGTCAGTGTAGACAAACCTGATTTTTGGTAGATTAGGGATGAGTAGCCGGTGAGGATTCGGAAGAGTCAGGTCTGGCTGTCTGCTGTCAGAAAAGGAAAAGTGCTGGGGGAGCAGCTGTGGCTGTTTAGTCCCTCCTGCAAGGAGCAGAGGGGATCCTCTGCTGTGCTACTGGCTGTGCTACTGGGTATCAGAGATCAGCTCTTTGGGCAGCACATAATTCAGAACCATATATTTACACACATATATTTACAGTATGCAGAAAGACTGTTTTCTCCTGGAGCTGCCATATGACTCAGCCACCCATTCTCTGCCCACCTTCTCACCAGGATGGAAACCTTGAAAATTCAGCAAAGTGACTATGACTGTACAGAATCAAGGTCCCAAAATTTAAGATGACATTAATTCTGTTTGGTTTTAAAAAACACCATCACAGAGTTTCTCATGTCAAAGGGTTTAGAAAGCAGAAGCTTTATATGTATAGAACATAGGAAATGTCTTGCTGTGCTTGTTATTCTTTGTTGACTAGAGGCAACACAGTACAATACGTTCTCATGATCCACAGCTGTTCTGGTACCTCCGTTTACAACATTGATCTTTACCTTCCAACAGCAAACAGCAGTTCATTGTCAGCAGCAAAAACAAAAGACTAACATTCAATGTGAACTTGAGAAATAAAAGAGAAAATGCATATAATACCAGAATCCAGGCTACATTTTCAGACAACTTGTTTTTTGCTTCTTCGTCTTTACCGGTATGTGGTACTCATCTTCACTGTTTCTGTTACTGCCACTGATTTTTCCAGCTACTCAGGAAAACATTTTTTCTTTCTATTAGTGCCTGTCCCAGGAAAGGAGAATGTGTGTGCAAACCTCTCTCCCAATTTATTTTCTTGGCTACCAGAATTATTCCCTTCAGCATGTCAGTTTATATAGGTCAAGGAGAGACACTGCCAACTCAGCATAAAAGTTGGCAACCTGTTGATTTTGACCTCATCTCAGTATTTCAGTCATCTTTTCCTCACTTTAGGCCTTGACACCCACATCTGCTGATTGACTCCCAACAACATAGTTGAATGCAGTTGCTGTGCCACAGGGAATTCGTATCTGATAAATCAAGCATGCAGCATGGATGCACCTTTAAAGCACAGGCTTTAGATCTAGAAATAGTATTACTGCCAAAGCCATGCATTTCAGCTAGACAGTTAATCAGATTGAAATGATTGCTATACCAGAAACTCTTCTTATAATGAATTGTGTCTTAGAAAAGGAAAATAAAGGAATTTTACAGACTATTTTGGAGAGTGCAGTAAATCTTTAATCTGAATTGTTACTTCTAAACAATTCATGTAGGATGAAATCCAGACTTCAGTGGATTTCTGTTGTCAGGCTGCTACTGGAGAGGTGTCTGATAATACGAGGGGTGAAATCTAGAGCCATACTGAAGGGAGAGGAGGGATAGGAGCATTTATCACTGCCCAAGAGCTGTATTTTCATGAAGAGTGGACTGGCAGAAGTACTCCATGAAGTGCTGAGGTTGCTCCTCTAATTCCGTATCCTGTTACCCAACAAAATTACTCACACCACTCATGTCAAAAGACCACACCAGAGCTATGATTTTCTTCTGCTTTAGAAGTCCATTTGATTAGAATTCTTTCAGCCTGCAAGTGAAGATTTTGCCTCCCAAAATGTTTCTGTTTCAAAGGGGAGGATTTTTATTTTTATTTTTATTCTTATTTTTATTTTTATTTTTATTTCTTGTTGGAGTGTAAGTCGTGAATATAGTGTCTGGTATATGTCTACCATAAGTGTCTGGTAGGGATGTGTTTAACAAAAAACAGTGCATTTTAATTAATTCTTTTCAATGTTACAATAACTGGCTATGGTCTATGCGTCTGTCTTTCCTTTGATGTGAGATGATGACATGCAAAATTTTCTGCAAATTAATAAATAAACTTTTATGTATTGTAGACTTTCCTACAAAAAGTATGGTAGAGTTCTCTGCACACTAAATTCTACAGTGAGAGTAGTTAACTGTCTCTCAGGTCACGCAAATATGACTGTAAAATTTGTGTAGTATTGCTGTAAAAAGCATGGTAAGACAATACAGTAGGCAGCCTGTACTCTGGGCTGTATTCCTTCTTCCAAGTGCCACACAAAATTCTCACAAGATCATGAGAGCCCACTGCAAGGACACAGGACCAGTCCTTATCCCACCTTTCTCCTGCCTCACCCCTAGCCTTGCCTCTCTTTCCTACCTGTCTCATCTTTAGAAATTATTCCTGTAACACTTAGTTGTACTACCCCTTAATCTAACACAGGTCCTGTTGAAGATACGAATTGTGAATTTCCTGTCTTTTATCAAAAACTGGTATTAAGATGACTTTTCTTTTTCCTCTGCAGAGCGATGGGACTGAAGTCTCATGTCAGACAGGAACAACACAAACTACAGTCATTTGCCAAATAAGCTATCCAGTTTTCCGAACAGGACAACAGGTACAAATTTAAATAACCTTGAGTGATACTCCAAAGCGTAGTTGTTTTCCCCTATATCTGCATGTACTGGTGGTGAGCATTTTTAGATATGGCAGTTTTTAACTTCCCTTGGGTTTCAGAGGCACTAAAAGGAGCAAACTAAGGGCTAAACTTTTGTGACCAGCCTACTGGATTAAATAAAAAAAAAAGTTCTAAAACACATTTATTTCTACCCATGGATCCTCTGTAGCTCTGTAACTCTTGGAGAATGAAGACTGGGGACTGAGAGCAGTCAGGCACTGTGCGTAGCCTCTTGGGAGCACAGCACAATTCCATCAGACTGAGATGAGAGGGATGGCCCACACAGCCCTAGGATAGATCATATAAACTTTTTTTCATATATCCCATAAAATTTGGGGGTATCCCTGTTTTTGTGGATCTTAACCTCTTATTCCCCTGGGGCAAAAGAGAAATAGTCTTCCAGCCTCTAAAATAATCAATTGCAGCAATATGAAACTTGCCAGAGGTAATATAAGTATGATATTCTGCTAAACCAAAAAAATCAAAAAAATAAAAAAATAAAAATAAAAAGCTTGTTTATTCTGAATTTTTAATGGCTTTCATCGAAGTGAACCTGATGCAATGATTCAAATTAAAATGTAAATAAAAAGCTTGTGTAAGTGCTGGTGTTTAAGAATGTGACTGAAGCAATGCAAACACCTTTTGTTGCAGCTTGTAGCTAGTCATGTATCACTTGAAAGTGCTTATAGCTAATGTTTACAAAATGATGTCAATTTGTACATGAGAGAAAAAAGATTCTATAGTATTAGAGATTACTGAAATAGTACACAGAAATAGGAAAATTCAGTTACAGAGAAAAGTTCTAGATGTTTGCTCAGAGGAATAATTGTGTTGCTATTGCTAAGTGTTCTTGGTGTTCTTGTCTCTTCCACAGGTATCTTTTGATATTAGTTTTGATTTTAACCTGAAAAATCTTCAGAATATGGCAGTTCTAAGTTTTCGTGCCTTGAGGTAAAGTATATAATTTTATGGAAGCAAGTTTTGTATTAATACAATATTTGTTCAAAATAATATTGTAACACCTGACTTAAATGTGTTTTGATGAACAGTGAAAGTAATGAAGAGCAAGAACAGGACAACCAGATCAGCTTATCAATTCCTTTGCGGTATGATGCAGAAATCCACTTCACAAGGTAAGTTGAATAATGGAAAAAGTAATTGTCATTTCCTTCAAAGACATTAGAATATAGTAACAGTCCTGAAAGACCACTGATAATATACTGAAACTTATTTTCATTTTGGAATTCATAAGAAATTTTTATATTGTCAACAATAGCAGAACTTCATGTTCTTCCAATAATC
Source organism: Aythya fuligula (assembly GCF_009819795.1). Taxonomy (NCBI): domain Eukaryota; kingdom Metazoa; phylum Chordata; class Aves; order Anseriformes; family Anatidae; genus Aythya; species Aythya fuligula. The sequence goes on from NC_045593.1 coordinate 18,101,296, forward strand.
TTACACATAAAAATTTATAGAATATGTAGTATGAAATTAGGGATCCATGTTTACCGTCGTACAATTGTTACAGGTGATCAGATGCTCACATGGGTGGAATATGTATAAAACTCAAACACTGCCTATGGTTTTGATAATAAAATTAGTATATGCTATATCAGGATCAGTCTCTGGTTCTCAGATGTTACTGAAATTGGATCAAATCTGAAGTTAAACAGATCAAAACTGAACAAAACAAAACAAAACATTCCAGTTCAAATCCGTACCTCTCTCAGCAAAGAACATTAAGGAGAATGAGAGTTTCATGCCCTTGAAACTTCTTATCTTCAGCCCTTGAAATGTCCAGTGTTTTTGGATGTACTGAAATTAATAATTAATATGTTACAGTTCTAGACAAGAATAATTCCAGTTACAGTTTATCCAAAATTACAAATAAAACAAAATATCCAAATTACAAAATGATTTGACTCTTAGTTTAAGATAGAATATTTTACTTTCCATCAAAGAAAAAAATGTGTTCATCTTTTCTAATTGCTGGATTTGTAGGATAAGATATTTGGTTACATCTGATGCACTTAGTCCCCGTTAGTGGAAAAAAAGGCCTTTACCTCCCAAAGCATTCCAAAATTAACAAATGCAAAATGGTAGAAAACAAACAGCAATTGCTCAAACCATGACAGAAGAGTGAAAAAGAGGAAGCTATACAGAATTTAGGAAACAAACGTTCAAAGGCCACTGTAACCACAAGAACTAGCTCAGGTCGTGGCATGAATATGGACCCGCAGTACAGAAGCTGATTTTAATTTGCAGTAGCAGTTTCAAAATATTATCAGGCCCAGGATTCACCACAGTTGGGTGCACCAATTATAGTCTTGTAGAATTTTTCAGATTTTTTAAGTTGCTTAAATGCATGTATTTAGGTTAGTGATGCAAGTTCTTTCAACTAACTGGGAAAGTCACATGAGACATCAGCAGAAGAGATTTTTATTATTCCAGTTAGCAGCAGCGCAGAGACTACAGAAGCATCTGAGTAGGTGCCTATCACACCAACTTAAGTAGTAGTTCCTGAGGAATTTGAAAAAGTGCAAATTTAATCAGCAAATTTAATTTAACTGAGCACTAAGAACAGAAGCTCAGTGCTTCAGAAAAGACCAGGCAGAGAGCCTGTAAAAGAGTTACTCAAGATAAAATAGTGTTTCAAGTTCAGATGCGTCTCCTGAAGTATGAGAAAATGCAATTTCATATGCAAGTCAGGGCATGAAGGAATCTCTAGAGTTGGAAAAAAGATTTTAGTTATTTTTGGTGATGAGCCAGCTTAAAGGAAGTACACATTAAGCCAATGCACAATTTTTAGTGCTTCCCTTGGAGATAGCTCATTTATACACCCTCTAACACTTAGGAAATATCTATCTGGAAATAGCTCCTTCCTGAGGCAGGTAATTTAGCAAATAACTAACTTTTTAATTTACAAGGGTTGAGAAAAAAAGTGTCAACTCATTGAAGATAGGCTTTTCTAGTGAAAAACCTCCTGATCTGGGTTTTCAGAGGTGGGAATCAGTCTTATCAGTGACTTCTGCAAGGACAAGGAAGCTGATACCATGTAAACTAGAAAGGCTGGATATTTGAGCAGTAAGGAAGCAGAAAAGGCTTCATGGGGGTTTTCCTAGCAGACCTTGTCAGAAGGGTCTTTGAGGAAAGGGCCCTTGGGAGGAAGCATGAAGAAATGAGAAGGATTCCTGAAACAGTATGGAAGAACACAACTGATCAGAAAACATCTCTTTGAGACTGCACACATTAGTTTGGGATTGTGTACACAGATGTTACCCAGATTAACTGGATACAGCTGCATTGCCAAACAGAATGGATCTGTGCTGTGTGCTACATGAACAGCTGATGTAAGGAGTCATGATAGCTCCTTGTTAACTCACTCGCTAGCTTTTCATGTTCAAAACTACTCAACTAAGCCTCCTGTAGGATGAAGACCAAAAAGATTATGGAGTGGTTCAGCAGTAGTAGGTGGTCACAAGGAGCATATGGATGCAATTAACTACACAGGGATGTTTTTGTTGTCTTTGAGCACACACTCACCTGGTTGAACCCCTCGAGCATCCACAGGCCCTCACAACCTGTTTTTCCATCTAACACTTGTAATTTCATGATACAGTGGGCTGCAACCACCTTCACATTACTTTAGAAATTTTGAATGATAAAAACAATAGTAATAAAGAAAGTGGATGAGAGCAGACTGAGGGCTGTAAGGTATGTGGCATGCATACAAACAGGGTGCTGTGTGTTTCCACACCCAGGCAGTGAGGAAACAAACCCACTTGTAGCACAGGGCATTAGGGCCAAAAGTTGTAATTTCTGCCTGGGAGGGGAGCTTGCAGTAAGGTTCTAGATGCACTTGCCAAGCACGAGTTTGAACAGAACCTACATCTCATGCTGCCCTGCTGTCTTCATGTGCTCGGTTGGCTTTGGGCTTCAGTATAGTACTTCTTTTCTTAACTAAATTTTTAAAGTTCAAACAGCAGTACAAGTGACTGATTTTCCTGCAATTATAATTCTGACCTGATTCACAAACTTAGAACAAACCAAAGCACATTCAGTTACATATGTTTTCAAAGTAGCTGCCAAACTGAAATGTATTGTTTTATGGTTGTTAACTAGGCTTGCCAACATCAACTTCTATGAAGTATTCTCTGGTCATAACATTCCTTCCACTGTGAATAATTTTGAAGATATTGGCCCTGCATTCAACTTCTCAGTTAAGGTTAGTAAATGTTTCTGTTTCTGTTTTGAGAAGCTGCCTTACCTCCGCCTGCAGCTAGGTCCCAAAACGCAGTTGAAAAAAAATGCTTCTGATTTCACTATCTGATTTTGATGCTTTTGAATCAGTCAAATAGGGGAAGAAAATTGCAAATAGCAGGAGGGATAAATCCTTACAATCTTCATGAGGTCAAAAATGAAATTTGAACTTAAGTGGAATGGTGGAGGGATTGGTATTGCACTGTTTACATATTTGGAAGAGAGTTAATATTAACTTCAGGCCAGCTTACACTATTTGTTCACAGAGCTAATTTGTCTTCTGCTCACTTGATAAAGGAAAACAAGTCTTTGCAGGCTTGGACTTTGAAATTGGAAGTTTGGCAAGGGTTAAGTGCTCAAACAAGATGCAGGAACTAGCCAGATCACAGCATTTATTACACAGCTCAAAAAAAAAAAAAAAAAAAAAAAAAAAAAAAAAAAAGATACAAATATGCAACGTGGAAGAAACTTTAATTATATTCCCTTTATATTCTTGTAACTGCTTTTGTAAAAGCCTGTTGGTTGTTGTAGAATATTTGCTTTTCAAAAAATACTTCATGCAGATAACAAGAGCTTTGCTAAGGAAACAGGTAAGGGCCTGAAGCTATAGAGTATGCTTTCCACTAGGGCATAATTTCATTGTTTGCCCCAGTAAATGTGACAATACAAAAACATTGATGCAAAATGAATCCAGTTCTTCCATAATCGTCTGTGATTTCTGATTTTCTTATTATACCAAATACTTTATGTGTATAAAAGTATTGCTAAATTAATTGTGAGCTATTTATTTTGCAGGTAGCAACAGGAGGAATTCCTGTGAAGATGGCAACTGTGAAAATCGTTCTTCCAGAGCTGACCAGCAAAGACAACCCATTGATGTACCTAACTGCAGTTGACACAGATCAGGTGAAGAACTGCACTATATAAGCTGATATGTTTGGGGGTTTTAACCAGCACCATTTACATCAGTTATTTCCTTCACAGTGTATCTGAGATTCAGATAATCCCTGCCATTTCTGTATGCCCCATGCCCCTTCCTACAAAGGGATGGGGGAGGACCACAACATCAACTGTACACCAGTCTATTCCTTAGCAGATGCCAATTATCTGTACAGTCCACAGCTGACTTTTCATATGACCCTGGAATTAGGTGGTTCTCCAAGATCCTGGGAAGACAATAGTGTAAAAATGGAATTTTTATATCAGGACAAAACTTTCAATTTAGTCTGGGGGGGGGAATTTATAAGAGTAGTTTAATTCTGATTAAAATACATAGTCTGTTAGATTTCAAAATCATCCAGTATTACATAATTCACAACCTATAATTTCACAGCCACCATGTCATCAGAAGTATATATTGTTATGATGACTATACATTTTGGAGTATGATGTCAACCATTTTATTTCCTGCCATCCCTTTCCTAGGCCAGAGGTGTTACTTGTCAAGCTCAGATAAATCCACTGCAAATAGGAAAAAGACCTTACTCTGCATCTTTCAAGAAAGAGAATTTCAGAGCTTTGAAAGAAATGGTGAGTACACGTCAGGTCTGCAGTACCACAGGACAGGGGTGCAGAGCTGATAATTACTGCTGTACCTGTGGGGATAGCTGTGGTGGCCATGGCGTTTTTCACTCACAGTGCAGGAGTGCCTCCTGTGGATATTCTCACACATACTGCATCTGTCTTAGAGAGAAGCAGCACTACATGTTCTTCACTGTGTGTAAGCACTCAATTTGCAGGCACAGAATAGTAAAATTTTAAACTGGATATTAAAGGACCTATTGTTACAGTGTGCTTTTTAACACATGCTGTTGTCTCTCCTTGCTGTTTTCCCTGGAAGAACTGTAAAAATGCAAAGTGCAGTACCATCACATGCAAACTGGAAGACCTTGTGCTGAAAGGAGAGTATTTTGTGAATATCTCCACCCGGATCTGGAATGGTACTTTTGCTGCTGTGAGTATCACCTGCTTCTTCATGAAGGAACCAATATCCAAGTATTTCCTAGTTCCTGGTATTTTTTAAAGTTCATTAAAGAGAACTTTCCAGTCTAGAAAGATACTCTTTTATGTTATTGTGCTTTTCCAGATTGAAAAGTTGAATAAAAAAGTGAGGCAGCATAACAGAACTGCAAATTTCAGTCCAGGACAAACTCTAAGAAAATACAGTGATAATACAGACCTTCATAGCTATAAAAACATTTTTTGCATCTGTTAAATTCATTTAAGGTGAACTAGAGTTTCCACAAAATTTGATGCAGGACAGCAGAGCAGAGTATAGTCATAGCCTGGAAAATAATGTTGCTTTTAGCTTTTGAATGTCATAGGCTACATAGTGATCATTTTAAGTCACATCAAAATACGAAAAACCTATTGGTGCTGCCAGTTATATTTGTTAGAGAAGGTGTGGATTTTTATTTTAAATTGACTTTTTGTTTTTATCAGAGTTGGTGTCAAGGAAACATTCCTTGCTTAAAGAGCTAGAGGATGCTTAAAAATATGCATCAATAAAACCTTGACTTTCCCATTTTAAATCATAATGTGTCCTCCAGAATATAAATCATCTTGAATCACCAGACTTCTGAAATGAGACTATGTTGGCTCCTCAGCTAGGCAACCAACCAAACTGTCCTAGGCTTGCACAGAGCATCAGGAACATGACGCAGTCTCATTAGTCTGTCTGGCGAGTCTGATGGCAGGTATTGACATTGAACAGCAAGATTGTTGTCAGCTTCATCTTTCAGCTCTTAAAGGAAAAGGTGAGGTTGATAATGTAGTATACTTATGCAAGTGTGTGAAGAAAAGCATCTGCCTGTCTTTAAAGATGGTGTTTTTCAAGTCAGCTGGGTCAAGAACATTTGTTAGTGCTGATAGATATGCAGAAGGTGGAGGCCTGAGTAAAAGGTTGCTACCCTCACAAGACAGTGCATGGAAACAATTTGTTTTCCACTGGGAGATGGGAAGGGAAGACTGAATGTTCTAGTTTTCCTCTCATCTTCCGTTTTGTTTTCTATTTTGTTTTCTGTTTGATTGTCAGTGCAAATACCCTTACAAGCACTCAATGATGCACATCATAGCCTTGTTATTTAGTGGTTATCAATCATTGCCTAAAGAGAAGGCAGCAGATCTGCTGATACCTGCTAATCAAAGCAAAGAAAGATGTGTTTAGGAATCAGCAAGGTGCTTTGAATCACTCATAGGCAGGTTTCTACATATCTAGGAATGCAGGACAGACTACTTGTGCAGGTAGCGGTAACCTGCACAGTCAGTTCAATGCCTTGGTAGCTCATGTTCCCTCTGTCAAGTCCACCATGCCTGGTCCTGCCAGTGGCTGTAGGCTTTTTAGAACCAACTGCAGATATATGGCTGCAGAGGCAAAAAGACAAAGCACTCACTGCTTCTAGAATGGCTGGCTAGTGCTCCCATAACCTGAATCTGTTCTCAGCGGTCCTGTGGGAATCAGGAATCGCCAAGCCTAAGGCATGGGTTTAAGAGCAACACTGAAATGGCAGAATAAGCACAGCCATGCTCCTCTGCCTCTGGATACATTTGCAGAGGAAGTGATATCTGGCATAAAGTCTCATTTCAATTGGGAATTGGCCTAGATTTTTGTTGTCTTTGTTTAAGCTGAGGGCATGATGTCAGAGTTTGACTAGTGGAGAGGAACAAGCCATGGTAGGAAAAAATAAATGAGGAAAAACAGAGAAGCATTGGATAGAGGTGAGGGGGAAAAGAAGGGAAAGAACATCCAATTTCCATTTCTTTCAAAGGCCAGAGAGATTTCTCCCTTTCTCACCATTGTATTTTTCCCTATCTCTTCTCAGCTAGCAGAAGCCACAGATTTGAAATTACTATAAAAATGGGTATATAATCCAATTCTTCTATTTTGTTTGAACTATTTGTTAAAGAGGAAAAGTTAATAAAAATAGCAAAATTAAGTCTGTATTACTGATACATAATTACTTCCATATGCACTTTATCTTGGGACAAATAAAAAGAAATAGCATTTTAATTTTCTTAATACTGTGAATTTCTTCTGGTTCTGAAGACTTCATTTCAAAACAAGATAATTACTTTAGGATGTCTATATTCTAATGAGTTGTCCTGTAACAGAGCTTTACAGTTGTTTTTTTCTTAATCTTCTCTTTCAGTCAACTTTCCAGACATTGCAACTCTCCGCAGAGGCAGAAATCAATACACATAACACTGATTTATTTATAATTGGAGAGAATACCCTAACTGTAAGTGAAGTATAAGTAGACTTTTTCAATCTCTCTTTTCTTGAATTAAACTGATAACATGTAATTTTCAGTGTCATTTAGCAGTACATAGCAAATTACAAGCTCTGATGACATCTGAGTATGTTGAACTAATGTATCCTTTTGGTTATATACAAACTCCCTTAAGTTACTAAAATGTTTTAATTTCAGCTGACTGCTATATAAACAAGACAGTTAAAACCTGCAGATTTTAAATAGATAGTAGAACTATCAGCAAAACTCAGCTGAAAAGTTCTGAAACTCATTCAGTTTTCTGTGCATGAAAAGATCAAAATTTGGACTTCTTTCTCCAACAGAATTAATTGCTGTAGATATATGAGCTCTGGGAAACATTCTAGCAAATCTGGTTTATAGTCTTCTGTTAAGTGTATTTAGTTTGATCTTTGTAGACAGGTGTTTTGCACAGCTCTCCAGCAAGTATGCTTAATCTCATTTGTGAAAGACTGAGGAGCATTTTTGCATACGGAATGGCTGCATATGGACAATATGGACACAGCTAATCTTACGAAAAGTCACCAAACTACCACTTTGCTAGTTTACAATCCTTTTCGCAGGGATAAGTGCTTAAGAATACATTTTCACTGGGCTGTTGTAATAATAACAATATTGTTCTCCTTGTTCTCCTGACTTATCTAGAAAGTGACACTCTTCCATTTGCAAGACTAAGTTTAGGTTTATTTTTACAGGAGTTACCAGCCTCTTTCACCCATAAAAAATAACCAAGTCCTTTGAAGATCAAAGTACAAATTAGTAAGGGAGTCTGTGAGAGTATGTAGTATAGTCCATTCACAGGCAGTGGAAAATTCAGTTAAATGTGTACCAAGACAGTTACTGACCAGCTGATCTGAATGTGGAAATAAGACTATATTCCAGTACTATTTTTTCAGTATTTTCTCATGGAGAAATTTTATTTATATTTTTATTTTATTATTATAAGGAACCTCTAAACAGACCCTTTTCTATCCTAGGAAACCTACAAACCCTGAAGAAGGAAAGGAAATAGATGCATAGGCCTGGAACTACTGCCATTTTTTTTGTAGAAAAATTACACACCTGTATTTGAAGTCTGCTGAGTGTCTCTGTTTTGTGACATGATACTGCTTCTGCTAGGATATGATACTCATTAACATACAATACAAATATTCCACTTATGGTACAGATTTTTTAGATAGCTCACTGTGTATTTTTCCTTGGTTGGACCATGATACTACCAAATTGACCATGATACTACCAAATTTACATTTCCAGTATTGCTCTTGGTGATTCCAGGAGCACCAGAATTCAACTATTCAAATTACTCTTACTTAAGTTAGTTGACAAATAATAGGTAGTTCCTCAGCCAGCCATTAAAACACCAGTTGGACTTGATGATCTGAGAGGTCTTTTCCAACCTAAAGGATTCTATGATCTGCAACTGGGACTTCTACAGCTCTGAGGCAGTGGCTGAGCAGACCCTGAAAGTAATCCACAGGGTTCCTAAGAAACACAATGTGTTTTAGTGAAGTTTACAGTCTCATTCTTACTGGACAGCCTCTTGCCCTGTGAAGACTCTTGGCGAATATGCCAGCTGACAAATGGCAGAGTACCATACACTCTCCCTAGGGCAGTTTCCTTTGCCACTCCAGAGATGGAGCAAGTACCCAGCACTGCACGCAGTGCTTGGGAGCACAGAGTGGTACCCACTTTTTGCCCTTTCACACTTACTTGGAATGGGACAGTGCAGTATCAATCTGAGTTTATTTCCTACTTACATTGCTATTTTAGACAAACAACTGAGGTCGTGGGATTAATCCATCTTAGTAACTACATTAGATATCCACACAAGAGTTAGTACTCCTATAAACCCTAATCAATAGAAAGAATAGGTATTTTTGAGATGCCATTCATCTCAAAGGTGCTGCTAAAAATCAGAAGATGAATTGTGCCCTAAAAAAAGGCCATCCTTCTCCATTGGAGGCCAAGGGCTAACTTGTAGGTAGACACAGTGTTAGATGAGGTGAATTCCAGCCACTGTGTCTTACTGACCGCAGTTGGACTTTAAGGAAGACATTTGTTCTTAGGCATAGATTTACCATTCCAGTAGTGCCACTTCCCTGTTAATCTAATACAGAAAGCATTACTAGGCAGGCTGCACATAGAAATTACACTGTGTTTTTTTGTGTTTTTTTGTGTTTTTTTTTTTAATTTGGATGACCATGTAGTCAAATAAATTAATGTGATTCTAGGTGGGGAAGCTGCTTGATATTTGTGCGTAAAAGCTTTCAGTTTTTTTCCAATTTGGGAAAGACTGCCAGCTGGAGATCATAACATTAACCTGCTACAATCATCATTACAGCTATTCTGTTAGAAAATACCTAAAGCCAGCCTGCCTCAGTGAAATGAATACATATAGCCACACCTAACACAACATTAGAGCCTTCCAGCAGAAATGACTTAAATCACCGAGATGTCAGTTCAGTGCAAGTTTCCCAGAAAGTTTAGGATTAAATTACAACAGACAAATGCACTGAGCAAGCAACCCGAAGAAAGTAAACCAACATGACTTCTTTTATCATGTTTCAGGAAAGAAAAAAAAAAATCTTCATGCTAAATGCATGTCATTCCAAGCTTAAATCCAAAGATTTGACAGTTCATAAATATTAGAGCAATATCTCCCTGAGCAACTGTGTTAGATGTAACTATACAGTTGGTTATACTCAATGTAACTAGATACAGTATCACCTGAAAATGAATTTACAGACACTATGCTGTTCTGTGAGCTCTCTGGTATTGGTCAGGAAGCACAGGTGTGCTAGAAGCACTCCTGTTTGACCCATACATCTTACTGCAAATTCATAAAATTAACTCAGGAGAACACAGATTAATACGAGAAGACTAGCAAGCTGTTTTGTGGTTTCCAGGAAGGCAGGAACAGCAGACAAAGGAGACTGAGGTGGTACTGCCAGGCAGGAGGGAAGAAATTTGAGCAGCCACAGTGACTGCATGGTGGTGTCTGGCCTCTGATTAGTATTGCCTCCTACGGTTGCCCACCACAAATAATGGACTCTGTAAACACTCAGCTGGAAGTAGCTCTTCTCTAGCTGATGCAGCAGAACTGTCTGTTCTGAGCAGATGGGGCAAGGCTATTCCCAGCCTGCACTGAAGAATCTGTGTTTTACCTAGTGGTAGGGTGTCCATGTATTGTGGGGACAACTGTGAAAGAACTCTTTCCTGGAAAGGCAGAAAGCTGAAAGGAAGAGATTGCTTCTCTGCCTGTTGTGTATAGCCAAGACTGATGAGGGTCCCTAATGGTTAAATGGCACTGCCCTGTGCTACTGTGGTGAAAGCAGGTGTTTATGAACACCAGTGAAAGGTTTGCAGTTCCCTGGCATGTTCCAGTCATTGATCCTGGAATGCATGCAGCACAGCTATTCTTGATAAGTATTTGGTTTACAAATCCTACTTAACGTGCAGTTAACATTAACCCTTAATGCATAATCTCTCTGCTTTTAGATCCCAGTTACAATAATGAAGCCAGATGAGAAAGCTGAGATACCCATTGGTGTTGTGATTGGCAGTATATTGGCTGGGCTCCTCTTGCTGTTAATACTGGTTGCTGTTTTATGGAAAGTAAGTAGGTGTTTATATCCTTAAAAAGAAAAGCAGAAAGGGATAAATACATTTGGGCTATTTTCTTTGGAATCTCGATTCTGCTGAACAAAACTGCACACACAGTTCGGTAGTAAGAATAACATTGCATTGGCATTGCACACTTGATGGGAGCATTTAGAAATGCTTTTAAAATCAAAATTCTGAAGTGAGTCACCATAGAAATTAGCAACATGAAATGATAAATGGGCTGCCAATGGCACAAAATGAGGGCAGCAGCATTTTTGTCTTTTAACGCTGCCTGTCTACCTCCACAATTCACCAACTGGACTCTGAACTCTCATGTTTTGAGTGGGCAAGGATGGGAAACATGAGCAAGGAGAGGACATATGCTGGACAGACAAAAAAAGAGAAGGGTGAGAGCAAAAAGTGATTTACAAAGGGTATCTAGATAAGGGGGAGGGAAAAGTTTTTGTGTGTGCCAGAGCATTGGCTCTTGAAGTCCTGGCACACCAAGGAAGCTTAGAGATCCCTGTACCTTGGCAGGGAGACAACTGGCTACTCAGCACTGCTGTTTTGGCATTTGTGGTACCAGGCAGAAGTTTAAGGTCCAGCTCCTTTCACTTTACAGTTAGGAATCATTTACAAATCAAACACTGAATGTGTGCACATGCATGCATCATGCACTTCTACCATAGTACCATTTAGATTAACTAGGAAATATAACTGTTGATGACTGATTGTGACCGTGTTATTTTAATACTTCTCACAGGTTGGCTTCTTCAAGAGACAGTATGAAAAAATGACACAGGATATAGAAGATATTGATGAAATTACAGAACTCACAAAGGACAAAGACTGAAGATGAAGAGTTACCTGTGTAAAGAGAGGAGATCTGAGCCACCAACAGAAGTTGTGATACAATCAGTTCTTCAGCTAGAGTGCCTTAAAGCTTAATAACATTTAAACATTTTTAATTAAAGTGTCTTTTTTATAGATGAAAATATTTTACAGATTCTACTCTATTATGAGAGTAACTGCAGGACAGTTTGTTTGTTTTTTCAAAAAATGATTTATAGTGCCTTTTCTTGTATATTTTTGCTTTTCAAACAAACTTAGCCTTTAGAACTGGCAGGTCCGGAGTTTACAGTAACATGTTGTGCCAGCAACACTTCTGATCCACTGCAGAGTGAAACACAGCAATTTATTTCAGATTATTGTGGAACAGCATCAGTTCGTAATTCAGTTGACAAATACCATATGTGTAAAGGACACTTTCTATTAAGTTGATGATGAATGTGTGGTGAATACCACTTCCAGACTGGGAGAAGAAAACTCATTTTTTCATTGACTAGCTCCATCCTTATTGTTTTAGAGAAATGATTTGCACCAGCAAACCTTTGTCTTTATTATTCTATGAAGTGGGAACTGTGTATGAAGATGTCTGTGTGTGCTATAGAACAAATGGACAGGCATACTGTTCCAAAATACCACCAAATTCCTTGCACTATGGTCACAAAATACTGAAGTACACTGTGGTTTTTTTTTGGAAAATATTGCCAAATGATACATATAACTGCATTCTGCATACTGTCTCTGAGAAGAAAATATGAATTTCATAACCACTTACACCGTGTTCTCTGCCATATTATGACTTTTTTCAAATATCAACTAGAGGAGCACTACCAATCCTGTTACACTGGGCTTTACACGCGCAGTCACTCTGACATCAGTTTGGCTTTTGACATAAGTAGGGAAGAGACTCAAGATCTTGCCTTTATTTCTGTACTAGAAGATTTTGCAAGACCAAGAGCATGAAGTGAATTAAAGGGGATAATGACTGAGGAACTATGCACTTGTTAGGACAGAAGACAGAGAAGACCTAAGCTCTATAAACTGTGTACTGCACTTTTTTTTTTTTTAGCATCTCAGTGCCCTCCAAGAGACCAAAGTTCAGTGTGACCTTCTTACCTGTCATGTTTTATTTGGTCCCACATCTTCGTGTCTTGAAGAAGCTAACTTATACTTTGTACAGTAAAGTACTGTAGTGCTCTGAATGAACTCTGAGCGCACATGGTTGACTTCGTGTAAGTTACACACATCAAATTTATCACATTCTGGCCGTTTTTAATGAAAGCTCGGTCTCACAGAATCCTATGCTGTAAGACTGGTTAACAATCAGGGGATTTGGCCTTTTGTCTGCCTTTCACTCTGGCAATTATACATATGTTCAGTGGTGAGACAAGATGCGTGTGTTGTCTTTTTATGGATGCTGCCATGCAAGTAAGATTGTTTCTGACTCAAGGTGATTTACTTGAAGAGTAAAACATTTAACTATGTCTAACTGACTCAGAACCCGAAGTCATGTTTTCATTCCCCCAAACCTAGTTTGTCAGTATGACTAGGCACCTTTCAAATTATTTTCTGAGGGACTTTTCAAAAATTAGATGTGATCATATTTGAAAGTTTCATTCAGTCTTTTTTAATCACTCATGGGCCAACTAGTCTCTGGCAACTAACAGCTTCATTTGCGGTGACAGCTGCATTGTGCTCAGTATAATTTTGTGTTTTGGGTTTATTTTGTATCTATGAAAGGTTACACATTTTGAGGTGTGTTTTTTGTTGTTGTTTGGTTTTGTTTTTTGACATTCTGAAAAATAATCTGGATTCTGATCTTAACTGTCAAATAAGATTTTTGCCATCAACTGATTTTATGAACAAAACAATTGTTTAACAAGTTAAAAAAAATGTAGCCATTATTTTATAGATCTAAAGAATAAGGTCCTGACCTATAGTTATGAACGCTGCAGGCAAATGCCCTAAAAATTCAGATAAAAATTTGTCTGCCTCAATTTTTGCATAAACTTGTGAGAAAGAAAACAATATCCCACACCTATATGTATGAGAAACTCCTGCCTAACTAGGGTCATTGCAGTCCAGGCCAGAGGGTGAATTTCACAATGGAGCAGACTGTAACATCTTTCATTTCTGTTTCTGCTTGCACCACAAATGATTTAGGCAGTCATTAGACTTTCTTCTTCCACCTTAGGTGGCAAGTACAGGTGAGTAGCAGACACCCAACTTCTTGGGTATTTAACAGTTTATCAGCTGGGCAGCAATGATTCAATTCACTAGTCTACTCTGGGTTTTATTTTGCCCCAGACAACAGGATTCCCCCTCAGTCCTGGAAGTAAGACTTCTCCCAAAATAAAGGGAAGGCAATGCATAAGGTTTTGTATCTTAACCACTTCAAGTTACTAGTTTCATTTTTCTTTTAAGATTAATACTTACATGGCTAGTTCACAGTTTTTGTAATGGGTGAGTTTACTGCACTTTTAAGTTGGCACAGCCACAAATAATGCTGGAAATATTATGTATATTTTGTACTGTTTTTTGTTTGTTTGTTTGTTTGTTTTGTTTTGTTTGTTTGTTTTGTTTGTTAGTTTTACTTTTTTAAAACAGCATGTTACAGATGAAATAATATTCTGAAATGCTGGGCTTCAGCAAACGCTTCTGTTTGTGCTTGCACGAAGACAAGTCAGGAATACCTTCAACAATTTCAAGTTATATCTGATTCTGGTCCTGAATCTAGTTGCTGACTTCTTGAAGTACTAGATTCAAGTCTAAACTCAAAGTTACATTTAGATTTGTGAACAAGAGAGTTTATAAGCAAACTGACTTCTGAAAGCTAGCATGTAAGCTCTATGGGAGCAGGGACTGTATCTCTGTGGTGCCTACCTGAGGGCCTAACAGCATTACTACAATAAAAACAAGAATACTGCTGAACACAGACTCATTTATTTTTAAACAGCACCCCGAAGAAAACAAATGCTACTGAAAAAGCACTGTATAAAATGGGGCCAAATATGTCATTGTTCCAGTAGCACATAGCAAAAACCCTAAGGGGATGACACTGCTACAAAGAAGCTGCATTTAAAATCTTTCAGGTTATAGTCATGAGTATTACACTACCAGTAATGTAAATAGTACTACTTGTCAGCTCACATTAGTGCAAAATAACTGCATTTGGATAGCTCTGATTGCAGCTACAGCGGCGATAAACCTTACCAGGGCCAGACCTCCCTATACACATCCAGTTATCTTCACTGCAATCTAAAATTACATTGTTTTCTGCCAGTCTCATCTCTTGCATTTATATGCTTTATGGCTACATGCTAAAAATTCCACAGTATCAAATCAATGGCTAGCTAATGTGACATCCATCTACAAGGGCCAGAAGGAGAATCTGGGAAACAACAGGCCTGTCAGTCTGACCTTGGGGCCAGGGAAGCTCATGGAGCAGATTATCTTGAGTGCCATCATGCAGCACATAGAGGAAAATGAGGTGATCAGGCCCAGTCAGCATGGGTTTACCAAAGATAGGTCCTGCCTTACTGACCTGATCTCCTTCTATGACAAGGTGACACACTTAGTGGACAGGGGAAAGGCTGTGGATGTCGTCTACCTAGACTTCAGCAAGGCTTTTGACACCACTTCCCACAGCATTCTCCTCAAGAAGCTGGCTGCTCAAGGCTTGGATGTGTGTATGCTCCACTGGATTAAAAACTGGCTGGGTGACCGGGCCAAAGAGTTGTCCTGAATGGAGTTAAATCCAGATGATGGCTGGTCACCAGTGGTGCCCCCCAAGGCTCAGTACTGGGGACAGTTCTCTTTGACATCTTTATCAATGATAAAGGGGAGTGAGTGCACCCTCTGTAAGATTGCACATGATGCCAAGTAAGGTGCCAGTGTTGAGCTGCTTGAGAGTAGGAAGTCTCTACAGAGGGATCTGGAAAGGCCAGACCAAGGGCTGAGGCAAACTGTATGAGGTTCAACAAAGCCAAGTGCTGGGTCCTGCACTTGGGGCACAACAACCCCAAGCAGTGCTACAGGCTGGGAGATGAGCGGCTGGAAAGCTGCCCAACAGAAAGGGACCTAGGGGTATTGGTCAGCAGCCAGCTGAATATGAGCCAGCAGTGTGCTCAGGTGGCCAAGGCCAACAGCATCAGGGCTTGGAACAGAAATAGCTTGGCGAGCAGGACTAGGGAAGTTATTGTCCCCCTAGGCTCTGGGGAGGCTGCACCTTGACAAGGACATTGCTGGAGTGTGTCTAGTGAAGCACAAAGAAGCTGGTGAAGCATCTAGAGAACAAGTCTCATGAGGAACAGTTGAGGGAGCTGCGGTTGTTTAGCCAGGAGAAAAGAAGGTTCATGAGAGATGTTACTGTACTTCACAGTTACCTTACAGGAGGTTGTAGCAAGGTGGGGATAGGGTTCTTCTCACAGGCACAAAGAGATATGATGACACAAAATGGCCTTAAGTTGCACCAGGGGAGGTTAAGGTTTGGTATTAGGAAACATTTCTTTACTGAAAGGGATGTGCAGCGTTGGAACAGGCTGCCCAGAGAAGCGGTTGAGTCACCATCCCTGAAGTCTTCTAGAAACGTGTAATGTAGAACCTAGAAGCATAGTTTAATGGTAGACCTGTCAGCACTAGGTTAAAAGTTGGACAAGATGATCTTAAAGGTCTTTCCCAACCTGAATGATTCTATGGTCAAATGTCCCAAATCTTAAGGCACAAAATTCCATCTTTCACAAAGTCTTAGTGTTTTGCAGATCTGAAAACCAGATTCCTTATATACTGATGTGTGTCTATTACTTCCTATATGCAAAAATGGGGCACAACAAAAGCTTGTGTATTAAAGGTACAAAAATGCATCTTGAAACCTGTAGTTAAATACCTCAACTTTTTATTACCTTTAAAGTTAATGAAGGTAATTACCTTTAAGGGTAATAAAGCGTACATAATTTACATAGCCTCAGAAAAGCTGAATCCTATCTTTTAAGTCAACCTTTCTGCTCTCATTTACAATTAATTTTTCACAGGCAGTCTTTGGTGTGCCTACAGTTTTAGTAATGTATTTACCTGTTTCCCTCAAAGCAGTGGAAATTGAACTTTTAAAACAGAACTGCTAACAAAATATATCAGGATACTAACTTTTGTAACACTTTTTAAGATCAAACCGTGTGGATGGTTGGTTTACTTATTTATTATCATTTATTTTAAGAAAAACATTCACAAGGTTCTTCCAAGAAACAATAATTTATTGTCATTCATTTATTCTTAACTCACTCTCCAAATACCTGCACAGGACAACATTTAATGGAAGAGCCCAAAGTTGAGTTTTCAAAGCTTGGTGCAGAATAATAAGTAGTTTTAGTAGTTTTCCTCTTTCCTGTGGTTTTGATGGAATAAAGGATTGTGTGATATATAGTCTATAAAACTACAACTTCCTTGAACAGCTACAGAAGTGAGCTGAAAGAAAAGACAGGATTTTAGTTTAAAGTTTAATAACTTAAAGCCTCACTACTGTCCAACAGCTGCAGTTTCATGGTTTACAGCAGAAGTGAGTACCTGTATTTTGCAGTAGATGGAGCCCAGTGCAGCAGGGCTGTGCTTCCCAATGGCTGCCAACCCTCACAGCTGTCCCTCTGCTGCCATCTCCTGGGTAGGTGTTTCTTCCATCAGTTATGTTTTCATATTACATTTTCATAATATTTATCAGTCTAAGTTTCTCTTGAGAACAGGACAAAACAAAATTTCATTTTGAGGCAGGAAACTTTAAAATTATGCAATGCTGATATACAGACATCCTGCCAGACCAAGGAAACACAGTATTTGTATGCTGCCAGCCAAGAACAAGACATTGTTTCAGGACAAATTAGCACTCTTAAGATGCATGCTTTGCACCCAGTGCACACCTTGTCTTGCAGATCACTACACAAGTTACAGATTTACTCTCTGGTCTACATTGTCTGCTCCTAGGAACATCCATCTCCTCATGGAACCAGCATCTCTACAGCATGCTGTGACACAGCTGGAAGAGCTGCAGTAAGGTGGGATTTCCTTCCATTATAGCCAAGGCAGAGAAACAGCTGGACTCATCCCAGAAAGCTAGGACTGCATTTTATATTGATCTGCAGCTGCCTATCATTCAGCCCCATCCATCAGCCTGGTTCTGTGTAAACAGGACATGTGCAGCCACATCTTTCCTTGACACGCAGTCAGAAGCAGCTGGGGTTCATCCCCCGGCCTGGAAATTTGGAAGCACTTTCTGGGTCGCTCCAGACATAGCCTTAGGCAGTTATCTTGGAGGAGAGTAATTTGCCTTCTTAAGATAACATCTCTGTAGCAGAGAGGTAAACCCTTCAGATGGAGCCTGAACAAGGAGCTCAAGAGTATGTACTTAAATTTCAGTGAGATACGTTTTACCTCTAATTATGCACATCATCCCTCCTAGGGGCTTTTCCATTTCGCTTTTAGATGCCAGCTGAAGAACCCAAAGTTACACAATACTGATGCATCATTGTTCCAGAACAAAGCAGTACTTGCCTCATGCACAGCTAGGGACACAAAATGACATTTCATTGTTTTGACCATGGCAGTGTACACACATTGTAACACTCAGTTGTGACTCAGTACAACATCTCTTCCATTCATTGTTCCTGGTCACTGCAGGGAAGTACAGCATTATTCTTTCTCTTCTTTTCTGCACCCTCCTTCCCAGCTGCCTTGCTGATGGGGAAGGTGCACTTAAGGTCACTCTGGATAAGTCTTCCAAGAGAATACAGCACTAGAGAAGTACTAGTGCAAGACAGTGATTACATAAGCATTGCCCCCATCATAGGGCCCCCAAGTACAATTTAACTCCTAAATACCAATTCTCCTGCATCAAAGCATAGCTCTAGTAAGCAAGCACTGCTCAGGTTTTACTTCATTCATAAACCACAAAGCAAGTTAGCCATTTGCATGAAATTAATAAACTAATTAGTTGCAAACATTAAACAAATTAACATGAAAGAAATGAATACCAAAAATAGGAAACTATTCGTGTTATTAGTTTTTTTTTGTTGTTGTTTGTTTGTTTCTTTAAGAACAGAAAGAATTGCTAGTCTGAGTAAGTGATCTATAGTCAGGATTCTGTAAAATTCTCAGCAAAATGACACTCAAATACCAGAGGCCTTCTCTTCAATACCCAAAGCAAAGAAAAAGCAACCTTGAACTTGCTCAGCTCTGCCTGGATAATAGGCCCCACATGGTTTGGAAGCTGTGTATGTGCATGCACGCAAGAAGCAGCTGCTGGCTGCAGAGGAAGAACTCACTTCCACTGAGGGAAAACGCAGCAGTAATAGGCAGTTTAACCATGCCTCTACCTGAAGTTGTGCGTTTCATTGGATTTTACTTAACCTAGATACATTAAACATCACTAAGTAGTAAAGCTGATTGAGATCACGGGGGAAAAATTATGATAGCCTATTTTTCTTGTTTTATTTTGTGCTGCTAGCAGCTTTTTGAAGACTTTTACTGCAGACACAATGAAAAGGATTTATACAGCTGAAGCTTAAGAATGTGTTATGATATACAAGCTTTAGTAAATAATTTTACTTCTCTTTTCCCCACCCCCCTTCCCTTATAACTATCTTATCTACACTGATAATGATGACAAGATAAAAACTGCCTCTTAGTGTTGGTAAAAATGCCATACACGATGACACCTTGAACTCTTAGCATCTAAACTGTCTTGGTTAAGAACAATAAGAAAATAATCTTACTCCTATGAGCAGCCCATTATTTAGAGAGCACAGGCTTCTTCTTAATTCTTCAGGCTTTTTCATAATTCTTACCATGTCAGTCTTTTTTTTTTTCTTTAAGTAGGTTTCAAAACAGTAATGAAATAAAAACTATTAAAATCATAAATGTGAATTTAAGCTATTCATATATAAACTGCAAAAAAATCTAAAGATTTCAGTTTTCTTTGAACAACTACTCCATTTTGATGACTTTGAATCCTAGCCTGTCTAAGGTTAAACTACTAAAATTAATTAAACCTATTCATATGTCCTTTTTTTTCTGCATCACCACAGAATTACACAGCCAAAAAACCTCCTTCAAAATTAATCACGTCTAGACATCATCAAGTAGTTACAGGTTTACATGTTATAGCTAATGCAAGTTTGTTGCTGGTAGAGTATTAAAATTAACTTTGAATCAAGGTCTGTACATATTTTTTTAATGTAATGGACTTCTATCAGCTGCATGTTTCTGTGAGACACAGCTACTGGAAAGCAACCACTACTAAAAAGTTAATAACTCTGGGGTATAGTTTATATGTTCTTCCCTGTCTGTACCAACATTTTTAATCTAGTTCAAGTAGCTTTCATGTTACAAGAATGTCAAAACAGCATAAAGCTCGCAAACTGACTCTGCAATCACATAAAATTAAACTTTTTTTTTTTAAGATAAAAAAAAATAACCCAATTGTCCTGTTGTGACCTCTCATGCAGACAACTAACAAAGACTAAAAACAAAAAGGAATTAAAGCAGTATATATCACAGAGGACTAAATGACTTGCAACCAAGAATTTTAGGGAAGAGAGTTTTAAAAACGAACTCCATGCTGAAAAGCACAAAGAGACGATTTCAAAAGAGAGTCAAGAACATTCAGAAATCCTGTTTATTAGTCATTCATTTTATACAGTCTTGATTAAACTATTCAGATTGCAATGTCTATTACTACTGTTTAAAATCATATAGATTCAATAGTAAGAACAACTCAAAGCTACATCAGTATGTTCATCAGGAGCAGTAACAATTTATTTATAAAAGAGTACAGTTATTTTTCTGAATTTGCCCAAAAGCATTCCTTGTTTTCTTTCCAAGAATATTCGTCCTCATAAATCTCCTGCAAATACAAACAAAGAACGGGAAATATTGTGGGAGTCTGCTACATACAGCCGCAAGCCAGGCCAAACAACTCAACAGCCATCCTGCTATAATTTACTGATCACATCAGGACTACACAGTACTTAGCTGGCAAACAGAAAGGGGGACAACATCCTTAGAAAACACTTACTTACATGTGGGCAGATGCTGAACCTTAGGCTGAACCTTTTAAATTTAGAAGGACCCATTTAGAAGGACCCATCTAAGCTGAGGTTCCTTAAAAGAGATCTAGAAGAAAAGGATGTAAAAGCTGTAGAGTACAGAGTGTTCGTGTCTGAAATACTGCCCCTTTTAGATGATGCCATGTTAACCTGCTATAACATAATTTTTAGGAATGAGAGTACTTAAATGTATATAAAATGATGATGTTAAAAAAAAGAGAGAGACACCAATACCCAAAATACAGCTTTACATTTTCAGGACAGACTGGACTACTCAGCAGCAGTCCAGTCCCAAGTGGCAAATTCAGCAGTGTTCTGAGCCTGATTATTCTTCTGAGACCACAAAACTCCAGACTCCTGAAGGAGGTGTCAGAAAAGCGGAGATACTGAAGACAGTGTTTTACAATGAGCAGTAACTCAGAAAAGCACTGTTACCACATGCCAAGTTTTGACTAGGATAGAAGGCAGAGGTAATGTTTGTTACTTCCATGGAACATTGTGGTTATACAACATGGCTCTTTCTAGACCTGGGCTGGTCTCTTCACACATTGTTGTGTCCCCATATGAGCTTTGGGACCTCTGCACATCCCTCCATTGTGTGCTGTTGCTATGCTTACGTGCACTGTTGCTTAATGCTTCGTGCTTACTCAAGGCCATGGGGAAAAAAAGAAAAATGCCACTTTTACTTGCAAACTGCAATGCTGTCCAATGCAGAGATGACTCAAGGCTCTTCCACAAGCCTACACAGAACTGAACTTTGCCACCCAAAAGCGAGCTCAGGACTTTTTCAGTCTGTCCCCAGGAAGAAGTAAAGAAGAAGAGTATCTGGGAGATACAGGCAAGAAAGGACCTGCCAGGTGCCTGATGTACCACAAATAGCCTGGCTGCATTAAAGGAAACTTACCACTGCTAAAAAAAGCACCCCATCAAGAGCAAATGCTGCACATAATGCTTCAGCTCTTTCCCACAGAGCCAGCAGCAGCCTCCAGCCCAGCTGTTTAAGACTCTGCACAGGCTGGAATCAAATTTGTCCCAAGCATACCTTTTTCCATATTGGGACGAATGCTTTTAAGGTGTTGATGCAGTACATTACAGCCTCAAGGGATTCTGTTCTGTGTGGAGACGACACTGCAATAATTACACTTGCTTCAGTTATTGGAACCACTCTAGGGAGAGAAGAGGAACAGCAGCTTTAGCTAATGCTTAACATCAAGAGCACCCAAAAGTCATAGCCATGTCACGTCAGTATTCTGGCCACATGCTCTCCTGACTCATTCATACTGAGCAAGTGTCAAGCCATGTCCAAAAGATTATGCACTTTTAAAGAGAAAGAAAACCACAACCAAAATCAGTACCAGATGTGAGAATTCCATACTCTAGAATAAATAAAACCAGCCATAGGCATTTTTCTTCCATTCTTTTTATTTAAAAAAAAGTCTATGGAATTAAGAGGGGAAAATTGCTATCTGCAACAATGCATAGGAAACTCGATTGAAGCTGGCTTAAAAATGAACAATAACAGGTCAGGAAGGTATTATCTGAAACCTGAGAGATCATCTCAGTCTGCATAACAATATGTGAAACAGGCAATTATGCACCTCAAACTACACAGATTTTGCAATAAAACTTTAATTTGAAATCAGAATTTGGCAGAAGTATGTTTTTCCATTTAGTGTGTGTCATTTTTTTCTAAACTAAGCTAACAGAAGTAGCACAAGGTTTTGTCTTCCTCCTCACAAAGACAGTATTCCCAAAAGCTGCCTTCCAATCCTCCTTCTATAGCAAGGCTCCATTGGAAAAGAGCTCAGAGGAAAAATCTAAGCTTCAGTGCTTTGAGCTGCCTTTGAAAGAATCACTTTTTCTCTTGACTATAGAGGAAATCCAAAGAAACTGCCCTTCAGAGCTAACATTAACCTTTGTGATCACACAACGTTCCTCCTGCTGAGAGAAAAGGAAACAAACATTTGTAAATCAAATTTGCATACAATGCAAGTCCTGATATTTTAGTCAGAAACCTGATGAACAGTGAAGGCTCAGGAATATGTCAGACACTAGTGTTCCTTGTTCTGTACCCAACAAAACATGCTTATCCAGGACTCAAGGAACAACTGGAGGTTTTCCTACAAGCATGGCTGCCAATTATCATGTCTTTCCCTTTCTTCATATTCTAAGCTTTTAGGTTCTGTATGGCAAATCTTAAATCTGACAAGAAACTGACAATCTGCAGCACTGCAATAGAAGAGAAGTGCCAACTCAACTTTGTATCTTCTAAAAAAAAAAAAAAAAAAAAAAAAAAAGAGGGTGGGATGCAAAAAAAGCCCCAACAGCGTCTGCATTCCTGCAAGTAAATCTCATTTCCTTCTCTGCACTCTCAAACCATCACACCGGGATCAAGGTTCTGCAGGTTCAATGGGTTCCAGCAAACAGTACCAGTAAACACATTTCCAAAAAAAACCAACAAAAATTCTGAAACTTATTTCTGCAGTAACAGCTTGATCCTGCAGCAAGTTTTGCTGCCTTGTATCACACAGACTCCTGCATATCCTGTAAGTATGTAAGCACGCCCAAGAACCAGACAAGGATTAGTATACCATTTGCAGAAAGACAGGGCCTGGACATACATACCCAAGTCTATGGTGCATTGCAATATGTTTGACTGATGGCCATTTCTGTCTAACATCTCTGCAGATTTTCTTTATTTCCATCTCTGCCATTGACGTATATGCTTCATACTCTAAGTGAATTACTTTTTTCCCTTCAAAATTATTTCTCGTAGTACCTAAACACAAAGAATTATCAACCAAAAGCAACAATAAATACTGAGTAAAACTCAGGATCACCCACTATGGCCAAGGTCAGCACTATGCAAACACAAATGCTTCTTCTAATCATGTCTGCATAGAGATTATTCAAACAATACAAATTTTTAACATACAAGGATGAATTTACAGATACAAGTTTGCAGTCTGTAAGGCCCAAGGCTAGGGCATCTTTTGTGTTAACTATTTAAGTGTTCAGTATTTAGAAGCCCACTGGGACTTAGGTTTGAGCAAAAAAGGGTTTGAAGATCTGGACATTAAGTGACAGGATAGAGCTATCAGCCTTGACCTTCAACACTGGTAGAACAGTACTTTGCCTTCAAATCATAAAATCATAGAATCATTAAGATTGGAAAAGATTTCCAAGACCATCTGGCCCAACCAACCCCCTACCACAAATGTCACCCACTAAACCATGTCCCTAAGTGCCAGCTCAAACCTTTCCTTAAATACCCCCAGGGATGGTGATTCCACCACCACCCTGGGCAACAACCGAGATCTGAGTTGCAGCAGCTTTCACACAGGTGAGGGCCTAAGGTTTGCAGAGCCACAACTTCCCACTTCCCACCACAAATAAACTGTGTCCAAGGGGATAGCTGAATAACTCCTAAGCAGTCCTGCCCTCCAGCACTGCTGTTCTGTTCAGCCCTGGGAGACCCATACCGGCAGGAAAGCTTCTCACCACTGAGACCCAGTGCAACTGTTTAAGAGTTGCCATGGTCTTGTTCTAAATATTTCAGAATGAGTTTTCTAAATGTCCTGGGTTCAGTCCAAGAATTTATTTATTTGAGAAGCACGAGTCTTGTGTGTGGGACAATCTGGGTTCCATTTATTAGACTATTAACACACCAGAGATCCAGCTATGAAACATTAAACTCACCAATGAACAGAGACACTGCCCCACAGTTTGGTGAAATGACCAGCTCTGACACTTCATCTACAGACAGTTTTTCAGACTTGAGCTTGATAAAATCTTTTGGCACATCTTCACTTTCACCCATGGCTCACTAGAAGAGCTGAAACCAAACAGACTGATGTTGTTTTTGGCAATAAGAGCATTTGCCAACTGCCTTTTATCCAGTACTGATGCCCCAATTTATTCAGAAAGCATGCACCATCTAGTTACTTACCCCAAGAGACCAGTCTCTATGGCAAATTCACTTCTCGGCAGACTTGCTGAGAGAATATCAAGTGGAAATATCATGGAACGACCTCTTTCTAATGCATATAGGTTCCTTCCCTGTAGGAAAGTCTAGTTCATTAGGATGCAACAAGAACTAGTTCAAGGCCTTGGCTTAACAGTACAGTCCACCAGCATGGAACACTGTGCTAGCAGATCTGTGGTGAGATTGTCAGCCCCTTCTCCCTGTCCTATCCTGAAATCAAACAGTTTAAACCAGAGATTTTGATAAACAGAGATTGTTGGATTCCAATCTGAAGTTTAATTTACTCTCCAGGACATTCATCAAGTCTTCTTCCTATTGGCCTGTTTCAGTGACTCTGGTGCCACTTCTAGCTGCTCTGTGTAGAAACCAGTTATCGGTTTGTCTAAGAATGAAGAGGAGATGCAGACTGAGCAGCAGCAATGAAACAAGCTGCAGTAAATACAGAGTCTGGCACTTGAAAGCATGCAAAGAAACGAGATATTCTAAGGATACCTGATCTTTTGACAACCACAAAAAAAAAAAAGTGTTTTTAATCAGCATTTTTTTTATACCATCTTTACTGTTAAAAAGTGGTGGGACATCTTTCATTATTATCTAACATAGACAAGCTGAGTATCTACTGACAGCCGGAAACAACTACTAAAGCGTAACAAGACCTAAAAAACAGAAACAGAACAATGCCTGACCTCGCTGACAACTTTCTTCCACTTACTGCATACATGTTAATTATTTATTTATGCAGCACCTTATAGTTTCTGGTCAGCACAATGATTCTCTCCAGCAGGAAATACAAGTTATGCTTTTATGGGAGAACTGCACATCACATCTCTGGACCTAAATAAAAAAATATAAGAAGATTATACAGAGTCCTTGAGATATTCTAGCTCAGGATGATCCTCCACAGGACATTCTCCTAAGCCAGAAGTGATACGTTGATACGTACCTAACAGAAGTTGCATAAATTCAGCCTCCACTAATTGGTGGGATGATGGCAACCTCGTCTCCTGTCTGCAGGACCAGGAGCTGATCTCCAAGAAGCACGTACTCCTGCTGAACAGCAAAAATCACTTGATCCTGGATGACAGCAAGCCTGAAGGGGGAATGGTAGAAGAACAAATATGTTTCTAAATAGAGTGCTTGCATTTAACAATGAGATTTCATTAAACAACAAACTGGTGTGCAGGCTAGGGCAGCTGAAGCTAATACTGCTGAGACTTAAGCAACTCTGCTTCCAGTATACTTTTAGAAATATCATACATCATGAACACCCACCTCCTACTCTTGGATTTTTTTTTTTGTTGTAGCTAGGAAGAAACCAATTATGTACCATTTTCAGAAGTCAGATATTGAGGTTTGTCATTAGCTTGCATAAACTACATCAAAACTTGCCAATTTAAACCACTATAGAAGCTTCTAACAAATAAGTATGTAACTCAAAAGCATACAAACTATCTGATTTGGGATTAGAAGGAAACGTTCCCCCAGTTCAGTCTGGCTGGACTGCACAGCAGAAAGAAGTGTTGAGAGATTTCATTCTTGTAATTTCATGAAGTGGTCAAAGTATTCCTCTTTTGTAACCTCACTGATTATGAGGCTTTTGGTCTTTGCAGGCTTGAAATTTGCTATTGATAAGGGGGCAGCAACACTACTAAGAGGGCATACAAGGTGCATTTTCTGTCATATCTTCTGGGTTTTTTTTGGCCTTCACGTTTGTGAGATGTTGGTGTGAGAGTCCACAGCTCTGGATACCATGAAGCAGCGACCTGCTTTCACAACCAAGAGCAATTACACAGTGAGTATGAGGACAACACCAGTAAGATAC
The DNA here is from genome assembly GCF_009819795.1 of Aythya fuligula. Taxonomy (NCBI): domain Eukaryota; kingdom Metazoa; phylum Chordata; class Aves; order Anseriformes; family Anatidae; genus Aythya; species Aythya fuligula. The sequence continues at coordinate 18,127,717 of NC_045593.1, forward strand.
CAGACAAGTATGCCAACATTTTAATTTAGCAGATGCACACGTAAGAACAGTATTGTTTGAAACTACAGAATCTAGCGCAGACAGCGGAGAGCTGTATTACCTAGAAACTAGCATGCATGCCAAAAGGGTACATCTAAAAATCAACTTATTTCCTACCAGCCAGATAGACAAAAGTGGGCAAGGCACTGGCTGAGCAAAACACAGTAGCACTGACTCAGAAGACAGACTGAAGGGAGAAACTGTACAAAAGTAAAGCAAGTCACCAAAGAACTGCATGTAACTACGGAACTAAAGTGCCCATTAAAAGGATGGTTTCTAATTAATGTCACTTGCAAGTGAATTCATTGGGGAAAATGGGTAGAACAGAAGAGTATTGTCAAGTGTGCTCAAGCTGCAGTTTGAATATCCATTAGCAATGTGAATAGAAGTCTGTGGTCAGTGCCCTACAATTATGTTGAGTTTTTCCAGAAAAGCTAAGAACAGAAGCATTTTCCAAGAAGGCCGCTGTGAAGTAACTGCACATGCAAAATGTATGGCTCCAAGTCATCTTTCACAACAGGGTGAAGCTGACAAAATTCGCAAACTGACCAAAGGTGTTGCTGCTTCTGACACCAAGTAATAGACTATGAAGTAAAATATTCCCATTTCTTACTGCCTCCTCCACCAAAATGCACTTGGTCGCATTCTATGTGATGAAAAGCCCCCTGCTCTAAAGTCTTGTTAGAGCTTCTCCTTTGGAAACAGCTGCCATTGCTAAGATTTATTTATTTTTTTTCATATCCTTTGAGATCTAATAAAGAAGCACTGTGCCTAAAGGAAGACTTTGGATCCTAAGTCCAAAGTTATGCAAACTCTGCTGCATTCAACAGTAAATCATTAAGATCTTAACCTTGTTATGCCTTTTTTTCTTTATTTTCTTTTTTCTAAATGACATTGCACCTTTGTACATTAGATTTACTCCTGTCAGGACTGAGCTCATTCCCTCTGCCTTAACCTGAGATGGCAATTCTGCTGCCACCCCCAGGAAGCACAAGATCAGACTCCCTGTGAAATGCAAACAACAGTGCGTTTTCTTTTTCCAAAACAGAGGTGGCCGAAGGTGTGAGAGTGACTGAAAGAATTTATTCTGTAAGGGACTTCAGTTCCCTTCTTCACCCTTCTTCCAGAGAGTGCTGTAAACTCAGATTAATAGCCAGTTAAAGGTAAGTGATCAAAACATTTATGCACAGAGTTACTTCACACTGGTTCTCCTGGAGAACAGGACCGATGCCTCACTTTTAGGCACACATATCAGACCTCGCCTTCCTTAGTGTTTACATAAAGCCATACTCTTTGTAACTGGCCAACATATGAGATACTCACTGGAGGGTACAAGAAAAGTTCACTTCTGTTAGGATACCAAAATACTGATACTTGTTATAGCTGAACCCTAAACGCTGAATTTGTTTAGAAAACAAAACCAAAAACAAAACCAACCAACCAAACAAACAAAAAAAAACACCCCACAAACGCTACACGGTGTGCACCTCAGCAGCGCCTTCCCCAAATACCTTGGATGGATTTTAACAATTTCTTCCCAGAGCTGCAGGGAGGTGAGCCGCTGCGGCACAGAAACGCTCTCGGAGCGCAGCCCCGCCAGCTCAGCGCTCCTGGCAAAGTACAGCACCGTCACCTGGGGGGGGACACCGGGAAGAAGTGTTTTTGTAACCGAGCGCGGCCACCTGCCTCCTGCAGGCCGGGCCCGAGGGACCCCCGGCCCGACGGGAGGCCGGGGCCGCCGGCACTCACCTGGCAGCGCATGGAGCCGCCGTGCCCGGCCGGCACAGCCTCGGCCTCACGCCGGCGCCTGCGCCCGGGAGAGCGGCGCCGAGCCCGGCCCGCCCCTTGCGGCCTGCGCCTGGAGCGTGGCGGGGCCCGGCTGCGGGCTGCTAGGCCGGGCCAGGCCGGGCAGGGCGGCCCCGCTCCGGGGTCTGTACCCCGCGGTGAAACCTCCCGGGGAGACGGCCCCGAGGGGCTTCGGAAGGCGATGGCGGGTGTGCAGCCCGCACATGGGCCGTAGCTTTGCAGGCAGACCCCCAAAAGGCAGATCTGGGGATAGGTTTGGTCCCTGCAGTGCCTGGGGGTGTCTGCAAGTAGTTACAGGAGTCATGCATCCACTGCATGGCACACGTTGTATGTAAGCCGCATGTATGTGTCATAGCTATATGTAACGTACGAAAGCCAAAAATCCGCTCAAACATTGATAAAACCTCGCTTAGAATATAGAGACTGCCTTGGCACAGCATTGCCTGTCTCCCTGTGGAATAGAGTAGAATCATTAAGGTTGGAAAAGCCCTCCAAGATCATCTGGTCCAACCACCCCCTTACCACCAATGTCACCCACTAAACCATGTCCCCAAGCACCATGTCCAGCCTTCCCTTGAACACCCCCAGGGACAGTGACTCCACCACCTCCCTGGGCAACCCATCCCAGTGCCTGACCACTCTTTAGGAGAAGAAATGTCTCCTAATTTCCAACCTAAACCTCCCCTGGCACAACTTGAGGCCATTCCCTCTAGTCCTATCACTAGTTACCTGTGAGAAGAGGCTGACCCCCAGCCCCCCCACACCTTTCTTTCAGATAGCTGTAGAGAGCAATAAGGTCTCCCCTGAGCCTCCTCTGGACTGAGCAACCCCAATGCCCCATAGGCCTCCAGTGATTGCTAATGTGGGAAGTCGGTGGGTGGAGGAATCCAAGCTGGTGGCCTGTGCAGTGAGGGGACAGCATAACAGTGCAGGGTGTGTAAGTGCCAGGCAGGCCTTGGCAGTGGCTCGGCAAGCACAGTTTGCCAAACTCCAAGCTCCAGTCCCAGCCGTCTTGTGTGGCTGGGGTTATTTCTGTGCTGTTTACTGAGCAACACATAAAACCTCACAGCAGTCAAACAGCAACTCCTTCCACCACACCAAGTAGGGGGAAACCCTTAACTGTTAGTAGTGACGTTGAGCTTGCAGTGTGCAAACAGGTGTTTGTGGTGGGGGTAGGTTGCAGTATCCTAGATGGATGCAATGCTGGCAGAAAAAAAAAAATAAATAAATAAAAACTGCCCTCAAAATTAGAACTGCTATCCCATCGTTTCAAAAGGTCACTGAGAATAGAAATAGATCTTTCCACATCTGATTCTTGCTTCTGAGGTACTATGATACAGACAGTAGGAGCTTTCTACTGTACAAAGTTAAAGTGATAAAGTTCCTCCCTTCCACACTGACTCCCTCCCCCCTCCCCTCCCCCCCCGTTGCCCCTCGAAAATGTGCAACAGAAATGCAATTATTTTCATGGAGTTTACATTTTGTACACCATGTCTTATTCCTCTGCTGTGAGGAACAAATGAGTTATTTTTTAAAATAACTCTATTTTTTAAAACTCTATTATTTTGTTTGTGAATGATTAACTACTGTTACAAATTGAACTCTCCTCAAGAGGGCATGTGTCAGGTGAATAAAATAGTTGCTTTCTTTTCTTCTCTGGGCTATGTAATTTTGGATCTATACATCTTAAATGAAATAGATCACTTTGACAAGGTGCATATGACCTAGCCACTAGCTAGAAAGTTGCTGTCACATTCTTCCAGTGCAAAAGATGTGCCACAGGTGTCATATCCTCAGAGTCGAGCAAGTGAGTAGATGGGCTCAGCTGCAGCGAATTAGCCTCTCAGCTCACAAAACCGTAAGCTCTGAAAGATTTATCCCTAGATTTGGAGTTGGATTTAGAGTGAGGTCCACTGTGGAATAAGGAGGGAGCAATTACAAGCAGCAAGTTTCTGGGTTTTCTTTATTTAAGCTTCAGCTAATAACTCACCAAAGCCACTTTTTGTGCATGTTTGAAAGGATGGGTCAGTTTTCATCCCTATGTTATGTGACTCAGTTAAAGGCAGAATTTGGGCCAACATGGCACATGATGTGTGACTCTTAGAATCTATTAACTGTGTTCTAGAACCAATTAATGAGGCTAGCAGTTCTTAAGAAAAATGATCAGAAATTAAGCCAAGGTATATTATCAATATCCAACAAAAACTGTCCCTACGTACCTGTTAATTGTGGAGGTCTTTTATTCCAAGAATATTAGACTCAGAAACAGTTTCTTGGTTTCCAAGAGTGAATTTTATTGAAATTGCTTTTTTTTTTTTTTTTTTTTCATCTTGGCTTGTTTTGTGTTTTGTTTATGGTCAGTACAAGTACCTATGAAAAATGAAATTAAAAATATTTCTGCTGGTCTGGAGGAGACACATTAGCACTGTAGAGACTGGGATTTTAAAACAGTCTGTTCTCTTGTTCTCTGTGATTCTTATAGACTATATTCACATAATTGTTCCCTTAACATCTTGCCTATTTTGGATCCTTCTTTCAGGCACCATTTTCTTCTTGCATTGTTTGGTTTGGACTGCAATTGTGAGTAGCTCCGGCATGTAATGGTTAGTTCTAAGTGTTGTTTATTGAGTCTAATATTTTAAAGTAAATTTTGTTCTAGGGCATGGTCTTTGCGTTTGCTAACAGATGTGTGTGCATCCTCCCATGTCCATATGTACCTTAGCATCTTAGATGATAATTCTTTTGGATGTCTTTAATTTTAAAAGCTGTTGCAAAGCCCTTCAAAGCAGACATTTCATATTCTGTTTTCCAACCTTTCTTTATTTTAATAGTTTAATACTGAAAAATTGCAAATCTTCCTATATAGCATTTTGTTACACCACTGCAATAGAGAGTGGCTTAATAGAAATTTCATTCTAACAGTACCAAGGAGAGGCAAATGCTGAGGAGCTACTATTCTTGTTAATTTTTTTCTTACCTGCCGGCAGCATACTTTGAACATGAAGATCTAGCTTAACCATACCCAGGCACTAGGCTTGCAGTTAAGGCACTGATAGTGTATTGTGCTGTTGAATGGATAGAACCAGAGTTGATGAAACTTAAGTAGGTAAAGCAGTCTGCTAGTCCTAAACTATTTTTGTAGTAACTTACTACAAGAGTTGTTATAAAACATGACTGGATGCACTGGGAAAACCAAAGAGGAATGAACTGTTGATGTATTATTAATCTTATTAATTTCTTTTTACCAATGATTTACTTAGTGTCACTGCAGTAATAAAAGTGATACTTTAGAACTGCACAAGATTGTGACTGTCTAACCTCTACTAGACTTTCTGTTTCATTGTGTTTTCATTTAATAAGACGTTTTCTCAGGTCTCTTTGTATAAATCACAAGTTATTGTTCTGAAGTTCAGATTTATACTTTGGAAGCCTTGAGTTAACTTCTCTTATTCCTATTTTACAGTTGTGATGAATTTACCTATGTTAGCGCTACACCTGAGTGCATTGGTGCAGAAATGTAGATATTGATGCATTACACTGTATTTAGAAGAATGGACATGATCACTTTTCTTTGTGCTTCCTGAATTAGCCGGGGAAAATAAAAATTATCATGATCTGGAATAACCCTTCATTACCTTTTACACCCTCCATTTGTCTTGGGCCTCTAGCCAGATTTAAAGTCAGTTGATCATTAACCTCCTGCTACTGAGTTCATTTAAAACAAAACAAAGCTGTTTGGGATAACCTACTAGGATCTGAAAGAGGGGCAGGTATAAGAGAGATATCACCATGAATTCCAGTCATTCCAATGAATTTGGCCTCAAATATGTCAACACAGGTAATAATCTGGAAAACATTTCCTTCCTACTTGGGGAGGAAAGAGAACTGTTCCTTGAGTTTCCATGGTGGAAGAATGGAGGGGAAAAAAGTGAAAATATGAATCTGTCTGTGGCACTATGACCTCTAGAATTCCTGTGTGTGAGGTATATGTGGCCATTTGACCAACGTCTTTAACATCCCCCTTGGCAGTCTTTGACATTGTCTATTACAAAACAGATGGTGCAGTAGTTACTTTTTGAAGGGCTACAAGAGCATGACCACATCTGGAATTAATCTTTAGCTCCCTAAACCAATAGATCACCCAGTTTTAAGAGGGCCTTCCAATATAAATGCATTGCACAAGTACAGAGAAAGAATACACAGCTTTAAGGCAGAGTATAAGCAGTCTGGAACTATAATTCATAGGCACACAAGTATTTCTGCTCAACTATTTCATTTACAGGCAAGTCTTTTCTACAAGATTTTTTTTAAATTTAATTTTCATTGAGCAACAGCAGTAAGTGAAATATAGCTTCTTAAATAAGATTTTTAAAATCCATAAATTTTCATTTTTTTGAAAAAATATTTTCCTTTTCTGTTGATGGCTACAGTATATCTAAAGAGAAGAGCTTTTTCATTTCCTTACTGTCCTTTGGCCTGAAGAATAGCTGAAGGTTGTATTAAACCAGCATACACATGGCATTATTTGAATAAAGCTAACTATGAAGTTTTAGACAACCATTAAGCAGTATAATATATGCTGTAAAGAATGAGGGGAAACAGCACTAGGATACTCAATGATGATGCCAAGTTAAAAACTGTTTCCACAATCTTTGATGCCAAGGCAAAAGGATAAATTTTATTCCAAAGAACCTTGTATTTCAAATTGCCTGGCACTGAACTGCATCTACCTGGCTAATATTTGATCTGGAGGATTTAAATATTTAAAATATCCACTGTGTTACCTGTAATTATGCAAAATAAATAAATAAATAATTGTAATGTCAAAAATGCATTACTTACCGCAAAGGCCCCAAATTTTTGTAACAAAGCAGTGGTAAGGGCAAAAAATTCAGAATATTTTCAAATCTACAAATCATGTCTCTGATATGGTGTTTAAAAACATAATATTTCTCTCATACCTACTGTTTCACTTGGCCTGTATGTTCTCCTGTACTTCCTTTGTATAGCACTTTGTACAGAGAGATGTGGAACACTTATAGATTATTTGTCATGTTAGTTTATATTCCCAGATTAAATTGTTGGCCTTCTAGCTTTCATAATGCATAAGAATCTGAAATATTGCACAAGATAATAAATGTTTCACAATGTGGAATTGCCATAGGCAATGGAATTCCATTGGAGTTGTTCTTATCCATTGGTGTCTGATGGAAATAAAATCAACCTCTTTACCTACTGGAAACAAAAGTTTTGAGGTCGATGCTTGTCACGTCAAAATACAGATTGCAGCTATCAATTCTTTATGATCATTGTAGCTACTTTGCTCAGCTTGAAAACTGTTTTATTTATTTATTTATTTTTAAGTTTTCCAGTATTTAGTATCAGTGCCTTTACCTACCTCTGGAAGCACACACAGCATAGTCATGATAGGATGCCAGTCTAGCTTAATTTAGACTCTGATTGTATCCCATGATTAATTCCTTCAATAACATTTTAAGTATTCCAGTTACTTTGCCTTCAAGCTTTTATTTTTACTCTTACAAGGAGTAGATTTAGAACTTCGTAACATGCGTTTGTGGTGGACTTGGCAGTGTTAGGTTAAAGGTTGGACTAGATGATGTTAGAGGTGAACCTGAATGATTCTGTATTATACAGCTGACGCTGTAGATTGCTGGGTTCATGTCCTCATTAATTCAACATCTAAAGCTTAGTGTTTTTGTGTAATAGCAAGAGTGCACAAGCTCTGTAAAGATGCAGAAGTTCTTCACAGATGAATCCTACTGTAGGTGGTTTGAAACACTAGGGGTAGATCTGCCCTGCCCAGGTTGGCTGCAGCATGGAATGCGCCATGTTCCCTCTTTTCCATCTACATGGGAGCCTTGCTGAAAGTCTGCAGATCTTTGTCATCATACTGTCAATATATAAACCTGAATCAGTATTCTTATTGAAGTGTTGGACGTATTTCACTTAACTGTTTTGCACCTTTCAAGAAAAGCTTGACTAGATCCTTACTGGTAATATCCTGTGCTGAGGCTGATCAAACTGGAATGATTTCCATCGGCCAATATGCACTATATTTTCATAAAATAATATATTCTAGTGATTTTTTCCCAAACCCTAGAAAAATGTGTAATTAGTTCTGAAAGCCAGTCGTTTAGTCGCTTGATAACATTTACTTTATAATGTGAATCAATAGTTTATGAGGGAGAGAGAGAGATTGTGGCTGTGTGGTTAAGAATGAGTTGAATTTTGTATTTCAAATTTAGATTGAGCCATGCTATATTCTGGCATCCAGCTCAGAAATTCTGCTTACAACTACACAGGATGGCCCACACCTCAAGCAAATAATAAAAGCCTATCTTAAAGATTGTCCAAATTTTGCATGCAAAAATTCTGTCCTAAAGATTGTCCAAATTCTATGTGCAAAACCAAGACTAAAGTTCCTATTGCTTTGTTTTGTCTTATATATAAAAGCACACGTGTCCACATGAGGGCACCAGCTGACATCTTATTCTCAGATCAATGTGTAATCTGGTTCTGTAACAAACATGTCAATCAATTGTCACTGCATCTTTGTGCTTAACAGAGCTAGAGAAAAGATTGTAATCTTAAACATTATGGTTCCCAAATTTTGTTTTATTCTTTTTCAATTCTTAGGGCAAAAATGTTTTCAGTTTTCCCCACATTCTACATACAACAGAAATCTTAAAATTAAAACAAACAAACAAAAAAAAAAAGGAAAAAACTTTTATTCACATAGAGATGGGCAAATGTTAAGATATTTTTTGAAATAAAATTAAAATTCTTTTTTAACCTGGCTGCATGATGACATTAGTGAACTTATTAAAATTTGTAATGTTTATTATTTCTTAACCTTGAAAAGAGAACAAAAATCCAGAGTTTTTAGCCACATTTTTATTAAATCCACAGAAATATGCAGACAACACCCATTCCATTTGTGGAAGTTATACAATCTTAAAAAAAAAAAAAAAAAAAAAAAAAAAAAAAAAAAAAAAGCTCTGGGCTAGATTGAGGATCTGAGGATTCAGGACCAATACTGCCCACTTCCTTTCCCTGTTGAACTCCAAGAACATTCACCAACATAAACACAGAATGTGAACCATCAGGTTTCCTCTCCAGCTCCCAAAGTGCCAGGCAATCAGAACTGTACAGGCATGATACATTATTCAGCAGGCCAACAGACTGCACGCTTTGAGGAGGATGTAATGATGTATTCATTAAATAGGGAAGGTTACACCAAGCAGACTGCAGGGTTGTTTGATAGAGATGACTACACACAACATGAGGTAATGCAGAGGATATTTTTCTTTGAAATAAACTGCATAGCATTTTAAAGGACAGAAAAGCTTGACAGGAATTTCCAAAACACTTTGGAAGGCATTCAAAAAAACTGTCTTAACCTGGTAGGATTGATCTCCCTAGACTCTGTGCAGTGAAAACCCCTGAATTTTTCTAAACAATCATTCAGAAGAGCTGAATTAAATTCTCTTGCTTGACCCTGGTAAAACCTGTTTCACCATTGACTCTTGGGGTAGTCTGGGGAAATCAGGCTGGCTGGGCTAATCTTAGTCTTGTGAGTACTTTTCTGGTGACAGGGGAACAAAATACTGTTATTTGAAGATTAGAAATATCATGGTATAGATCTCTGGAATTAGGAGAATATAGGAAAATATTTGCATCCCCAACAGGAAGTCAAAGCGTTGGAGAATTCAGAAAAGGTGTTGTGCTGAGGACTATCCTCAGTCCTTGCCTCAAAGCGGATGCTTAGACAGAAACATGTTTCATAGCATGAGAACAAACTTGCATGTTGGATTGGAGATAAAACAATTGTGAAGATGTTAATTTGCTGGATATGCTGAGGGAGAAAGGTGACTTAAAGAATCCTTAGGTTATTTTTTCTAAGAAAAAATGGTAATCTGGAAGGACAATATCTTCCCTTTAGCACAGTAATTTAGTCTTGAAAAATTTACATATATTCTTGAGGTCCATAATCCTCAAGAGACATTTTGGGGAAAGAAGAAGAACTTACGATTTATGAGATTCCTCTCTGCATCACCTACAGACTGAGGAAGAAAAGTCTCCATGCAAGTGTTTCATAGCCACTAAATATAAATTAGTTTCATGCCAGAACATCTGGAGGTATATATGTACACAAGCATGTATTTTGAGATGTTGTTTTGGCACCAGACCTACTCTAAGCAATTATTTCCTTTCTTCAGATATTAACAAGAAAAGTACAAGAGATGATTAATGGAGGTTTGTTTGTTATAGCCCCCAGCAAGTATTTTTGGTATCTCTCTGAGTGATAATTGTGTATCAGGGGAAGGGAGGAGTGGAAAGAGAGTTGTCTGATTGTCTTACTGCATTGCCTTTTTTTTTTTTTTTCCCTTCTAAATTACTTTTAAGGGGAACTAATCAGCAGTCATTAAGTGTTATAATAAAAGAAATTCTGGTTGATCCATAAAGTACTTGTTAAGCTATCTAGATCACCAAATTAGGTGAATATATATTCACCAATGAAAATCCTGATGCCTTGTGCCTTGATTGACTAGGGTAAGCTTTTTTATGAATGTTGCAGCTGAAATCAATTAAAGATGAGAGCCTATGCAGTTGAGTTTGAAACCATTGCACTGCACATGTTCAGCATATGAAGAACATGCAGTGAAGTTTCTGTTAACAGTACCTCCAAGCTGAAGCAAAAGGATGGCCATGCACTGTTGTGTCACATTATTAGAGTGATTTCAGTTTAACAGAACAAACCCAGGGACCCAGGAAGATTTCCAAAATCGCTGGACAACTGATTTTAAAGTAGACTAGACATCAATTTAGTTCAACACAGCTGATAATATAGGAGGAAATAAATTTTTCATGTCCTGAGAGAAGATGAAAAAGCTAATCATGCATAACAAGCAACCTGAGATTTCAGCATGCGCTTTGAGACAACAGAAACAATGCAGGAAACATGGCTTTCTCACCCAGTAAAACCCTGAGACTGTTGGTGTCCTAAGCAATGCAGGAGTATTGACACTGAGAGAAATTATGATGCTGATGTGTGCCAGACACTGTTTGGTGCATATGAGTCACAAAGCCTTGTGAGACAAAGTGACATTGACTTCTCAGGGGAGATTTTGAGGGCATTGCAGGAACTAGAAGAACTAAGATAAGGGTTAAAAAGGCTGTAAACTGAAGTAGCAGCACAGAGTGGTGGCAAAACCTGCTACAGGACCTGAAATTTCTTTGACTAGGTTCTAAGCTGAGGTCTGTCACAAAAACAAAGTGGGAGTCCTTTTGCCTAAATTTACCAGTCCAAGTGTTAGGCTAACTTGTGGCCTAGGCATCTTCCATAGCTAATGAAGAGACAGAGGCAGTTCAGGTCTTTCCCACCAGTTAATTCTGATACCCTGCTGTCTAGAGACAGCTGTGGAGCTTCAGGAGGAAGCTTCACTCTGTGACTAGATTAGATATCTAACTTTTTCTGTCTCATTGCCGTTTGCTATGCTCTGGACCGCATGGCCAACTGGAAATATGATCACTCAGGCTTCTGGGAGCTCCTGGACCTACTCAGCACTTTATCAATGACATTCTAAGAAAAATAATAAAAAAGCAATGAAGTAGATGAGTGATCCAGATGCTTTGTTATACATTTGTGAATACAAAATGCAGTCTTTGAACATACAACATGAGTCCTTATATGGAGAAATGATGACTTTTTAAAATAGATACAGCATTAACTAGAGAGGTCTTGTGTGGTCTTTCCCTCTGCAACACTCTCTTTAGATACGTGGTGAGAACATGAATCTTCCTGCATCCCTAGAGTTTCTCTTCTTTTGCACTTCAAATCACAAATGGAGTAAATTGTTTCAAATGTTTCACAAACTGAATCCAAACATGTTAACACAAAATTTGCATGATACAAGCCATAAAGTTTTCTGAAAGATTTCCACTTTTGCAGTGATATATTTGGAATAATACTATTCAATAGTATTAAAATTTTAAAAATAAGAAAAGCAAAACAAAGACACACACAACAAACAAACAACCCCCTGCATATTAAAAGAATAATCCTTCCATGGGCAGAAGCACTAAAATGTTGTCATCGGATTAACTCAGATGACTTAACAGATATCTCTACCATGGAGATAGTGATATATTTGGTAAAGACAGTAGGACATAGTGCAGTTATGGCAATTTTTTTTCCAGCTCTCATGTAAACCTTGTCACTATAAATTATACTTGAGCAGAATTATTATTATTATTATTATTATTATTATTATTATTATTATTATTATTATTATTATTATTATTATTATTATTATTAATTTATTTATTTATTTATTTATTTATTTTTAATTTGGGCAGATCTTCCAATTATTTTTCCACCACCACATTCCAGCCTCAGCATATTTCTGGTCTTGCCTTTCTTAACCTAGACTTCTACTGGACTCTTCAATTTTTATCTTTCAGCTTTCACTATATAGCCAAAACCAGGGAACTGTTACCTCTTTTCCTAGGCAGCAGCAGGACCTAGGCATTCGTGTTCCCAACTGTAGTTTGCTCAGAAGGTAAGACAGCAGTGATTCCTTCTTCACCAGCCTTTCATTGACTGGAGAGAACCATATGCTGCTGTACTGTTGCACAGCAACTTTATAGGGATCTAGGACTTGCAAATCTTTTTAGAGAACAAATGTCCCTCCATTATATTATGCAGTACTGATACAAATGGAAAGTGCTGATGAAAGTGATTAAGTATTGAATAAAATACAGAAATGTATCTTTGCTTAAACAGGACACTCGGCGTAATACCACTACTGAAGTTCAGATTTTCCTGACTGATCAGAATTTATAGCTAATCCTATGAGTAGTCCTGTCCCTTCCTATAAACACTGAGAAATAAAAATAGCTGGAAAGTTTGAAACACACCATGTCTGCTTAATACATGAAGTTTGGTATCTATAGGCTTGAGTTTCACAGAGTTTTATGTGTTTCCTGTTGTAAGGACATTTACAGTCTCGTTGGAAGAATTTGTGCTTACAGATCTTGTCAAAATTCACAATGCTCTTGAAGCATTGCATATAGGTAGCTAGTGATATGCACTTTTTTTGATAATGAGGGGATACAGTCCAATTAACTTGACGCTAATAATTTCTAACCTTGTATTAAAAGGCTAATGAAAGCATTTGCTACTGCAGTTTGTGCATGCATAGCATTTCTCATCCCGTAAGCACTTTCAGCTAGTGCTGCCAGCGTCACCATCAAATGTAGTAACTGCTGAAAGCCCTCTAGTCCCAGCCAAGCAATACTTTGCAAAGAAAGCATATCTGTTCACCATGCAGCTGTGTAGACATTGACGCCAACTCAAGAGAGAAGGTATGGGTGGGAACAAGTAGTGGGAAGGTGGGATCATTTGTTTCAGCAGCAGTGTGGGGTTTATGCCAAAATAAACTATTAGTGGGACTACTGACTAAGGGTTGCCAATATAACAATGATATGTAAGTAGAAACTCACACTGATAAAGTCTTTTGTTAGTCATTCATAAATTTAAGAACAGAAATGTGAACCCAGATTTCAGATTATTTTTTTTTTATCCAGTAACAGAATGAAATTGTTCTCTCAATGCTAAATCAAAAAAAAAATAGAAGTTTGAAATTTGTGCATAAAGAGCATGCTGATGTCAAACAAATGAAGGTGCGAGTTACTGAAATAGAGTGCATTTTATCTTCTGTTCATGCACATCATCAGCTGAACTACACTGATAAGAGTCAGGGTACTGGTACCCCCAGACACAGGCTGTGATTGTGAGCACATCTAGGGGTGGTGTCTTTGAAGTAAAGTTGTCCTATTTTGAGAATAAAGAAGAGTAAAGAAGAGCAAATTCTGTGATTTTTTTTCAAATTAAAAACTCGAATGAGTCACTTTTCCAGTTAAAAATCAAGTGACTTGTGTAGCTAAAGAAATTATATTTGAAGTTATGAGGAGAAACCTCTAGAATATCAAGTAACCTCCTACCATTAACCAAGGGCCTATGGATTACTCAACTAATCTGGCATAAAGCTCCCACTGTAAAAGTAAACTCTCCAAAGTAGAAATTGATATGGAATTTCCTTTGGGCTCACAACTCAGATCTCTGACCTGGGAAATGAATGTGATCTGTAACAAATCTAATATGGGCTCAAAAGCTACATGGCCTCCTTCAGTGACCCCAAGGTAATCATTCTTTTCTTCAGTGCTTCTGTTGCTACTATTCCTTTGGTAAAAGCGTCATGGGAAGTCTTCACAGGACTGAGGGAAAATGCCTATTTTTCAGTCCTCTCATCCTGAACTCCCGTCTCAGTGTCATATCTCCGGCATCAGTCCAATTTAAAACTGGCCATGTCCAGTTTTATCCTCTTTATAACTAAAATCAAACAATACACACTTTCATCCACATGTAAATTATCATGGTTAGTGGCTGCCTGTAGCTAACAAGTCTATAGTAGATTTGAGATTTTGATTGGGCTCTTTCCCTTGGACTTGAACAGAGAGAGGATGAAGCTGTTTGTGATTTCTTTTTGGAGAAACAAATAAATAAATATATAAATTGTTGCTTAATATCATGCTTTTTCTCTCCAGCAAGAATAGGACTTCACATATTCAAAAATCTTCAATGCAGCAACATTGTTAGTTTTACAATACAGCTTATGTGGAAGAGTGCAAGTGAGGAATTGTGGTTTGGGCTTTTTTTCTACTGTCTTGTCCATTTTTGACTCTCTGGATACATGGTGATCCTGGTGTTGTAAACTCTCCTGGGATCTCAGAGATTGTGAAACCAAAGGTGACAGGATCAGAATTAACTTCAAGTAATTGCTGACCAGTCACAATATTGGTTTTGCGTCCTGTGTACCTGTTTTAGCTTTTTACATCTGTAGAATCCCCTCTCTGTGATGCAGTGGAGGCAGAGAAAATGTAAAGCTTAATTCATTTTGTATTTGATGCAAATTACAGCATCACTTCATCTATACCAGCAAACTACTAAGAATTTTCACCTTGACATTGCATGTTACTGAATAGAGATCTGTCTTTATGCCTCTTCCAACTGTAGATCCTTCATCTCTTTATAGGAGGTTAGAGTAAAATGGAGAATAAGGCAACACTTAAAGAAAATTCATATTTGCAAATTCAGTAGATCCGCAAGATCTATATTTGAAAGGACTGTATGCAGCTCAGCCACAAAGTGCCAGCACATGAGTGAGATACAGCAGCACTTTCAGAAAGTATGACCTGGGATGGAAAAGCAGAATATGTTTCTCATAGACTGCATCACCCCTGTTTCTACATCCTGGAACTTCTTCAGTGCTATCTTGACCACTGTCAAAGATGTTTTATTGTTAAAATCAGACTACTGGGGCTTCAAACCCATTGCTACAGTTTACTAAATGTGGAGAAAAAGTATCTCACCTTTAACTTACAGAATTTATGTAAAGGAAAAAAATAATGTAAATTGTCAAGAAGAGATTTTACTTAATTCTGTAGGAAGCATATTCTGTTCAAATGTAGTACATTTGAAGTATTTCGAAGCACATGAGACTTTTCATAATGTTGCTGCTCTGAGAGGGTACTTCATTTTTGCTACTTTAAATATGATAAAAATACATAAAATTATGCTCATAAGTATTCTGTTCAAAAACAGTCTGGATTTCGTACATTGTACACTGTACAATGGCACTGTACATTGCCATGCAGACTAAACCTTGTTAGATCACCATATGTTTAAAGCATAAAAATGTGTCAAGGTAGAAAGAGGGCATGGCCTTCTTTCAGGGGGTCACAAGCAATACAGCCTTCTGCTAGCATCCATAGAGGGTATAATATGAAGATATGTTGTAAGAAAAAACAAACAAACAAACAAAAAAGGGAAACAAACAAACAAAAAAACAGCAATCAGTGAGACACATTTGGCCACAGAATTAAATGAAATGTATATATTTCTGCAGAGAAAAAATAAGCATGACATCATTCTATTAATTTGGACAGAGAGTTGCGGAGATCTACCCATCACTAATATCTGCTGCAGAACTTTCCCAGTACTCACACACATCATCCATGAATCCCTTAGAAATTCACTTGCCTTCCCTGCAGGTGAAGATGACCATGGAGCATCCCAGCATCATTTCACTGAGCAGTCCTCGGTGACCAGAAGCCCTCTGATGGGACAGAGAAATTTGCTGAGCATATGACAGGAAAATAGTAGACTTTTAAAATATGATGCAACACCTTTTGCAATTATGCCAAGTTCAGTGCCTTTGCTGGGCAAAATTTGTAGCTGGGTAATTCTCATACCACTTCCCTTTAACTATTGGCATGTATTAACTGTATTGGCCATTCGATCACTATTACATTTAATCACAGGGAAAGAACAGAATAGTTGCTGTAAACACTCTCAGGAAACAGGGATCAATGGCAGAATTGATTTAAACTGACCCTGACAATGAAGTGATCTAATCGCAAGTTGGAGGGCAGGCACTCAGCTCTGCTCTCTGGGGACAGTGACAGGACCTGAGGGAATGACATGGAGCTGGGACAGGGGAGGGTCAGGCTGGGGGTTAGGGAAAGGTTCTGCACCCAGAGGGTGGTCGGGCACTGGGACAGGCTCCCCAGGGCAGTGGTCACGGCACTGAGCTGCTGGAGCTCAAGAAGCATTTAGACAACACTCTCAGACACATGGTCTGATTTTTGGGTGGTCCCGTGCAGAGTCAGGAGTTGGACTCAGTGATCCTTGTTGGTGCCTTCCAACTCAGGATGTTCTGTGATTCTGTGATTCTGAGTCTCTGCAGCCAGGACCTGTTAAAATAATCATTTATTTTCCTTGTTGTTTTTGAAACACGGAAACTTTTTCAACCTTGAAACAGAATGAACTGCCAGCAGTGTAGTTGTTTTGAGTAAATATTCCCAGAATTTCAACACATCATGGATGGCAGTGACGTCTCTTTTAATGTTTGTTGTCCTAATTCCAATACAAAATGCTGAGTGTAAAACACAAAACTGCAGGTTACTCTGCAACAGATTTTTGCAAATAAAACAAAAATCTTAGCAGCTCTGTTATCTTCCCCTTGTATTTTAATCTTGCTGTGGCACATCCAGAATTTCTAGCTCTACCAGTTTCTGCAGAGGCTACTTTTCCAAGAACAACTTTCTCAAGGGGTAAATTGGAGAAGAATAATTCCATTACATTTTTTTTTTAAAGTTTCCATTAAAAATAGATAGATAGATAGATAGATAGATAGATAGATAGATAGATAGATAGATAGATAGGTATATAAGAAGTTCTTACTTTTCCATCTCTTCCAGGAAATGCTTAGTAAGGCTGGACTTTTTTTTTTTTTGGGGGGGGGGGGGTGTAGAGAAATGTGGGGAAGCACTGAACCTCTGAAGCAAAAAGTGCTGTCTTCTTCAAGTCATTTCAAGATAAGTGGACAGTTAGAGCCATATCCATTACATTCCCCCATAAACACTCTTGGAATTACCCACTGAAGATAGTAAATAAAGACTAATTTTCACAACAGCATTAGACAAGCACTATAACAGGCTGCCCAGAGTGGAGATGGAGTCTACATCCTAGAAGGGATTCAAAATTTGATTGAGCAGGACACTGAGCAGAATGACCTGACACTGAAGGTTTTTCTGCTTTAAGCAGGTGCTCAGACTGGATGATGAGATGCGATGTAATGGCATTAAGTTGCTTCGGGAAGAATTAGATTGGGTGTTAGG
Organism: Aythya fuligula; assembly: GCF_009819795.1. Lineage (NCBI taxonomy): Eukaryota > Metazoa > Chordata > Aves > Anseriformes > Anatidae > Aythya > Aythya fuligula. The sequence continues at coordinate 18,145,327 of NC_045593.1, forward strand.
ACAAATTGCTTTATGGAGAGACTGGTTAGGCATTGGAACAGGCTGCAAAGGGAGATGGTAAAGTCACCATCCTTGGTGGTGTTCAAGAAATGTGGGTGTGGCACTTAGGTATGTTTTAGCAGTGAATTTGGTGGTGTGAGGTTGTTGGCTGGACTTGATGACCTCTTCCAACCTTAGTGATTCTATGATTCTATGACCAGAGGTCTTCTGCAATATAGATTCTCCCATGCATCTATCATTTTGAGGACTAACACAGAAAGTGCTCATTTCTTCAATTCATACACTTCAGTTCTTCACTCAGAGGTTGATGGGACACTGGCTGCCCAGAGAAGCTGTGGATGCCCCATCCCTGGAAGTGTTCAAGGCCAGGCTGGATGAGGCTTTGGGCAACCTGTGGGAGGTGGCAGGGGAATTGGAACTGGGTGGTCTTCAAGGTCTCTTCCAACCCAGACCATTCTGTGATTCATTGGTTCTGTGATTTAGTTCTCCATGGATCCCTGTGCTCAGTACCACATATTTATTATTTCCTCAGAATTGCAGCCCATTGCTGAACGCTTGTTAATCAGTAAAGTAATATAGCTGGCTGTAGAGGAGAGAAAGACAGAGGTAGACATTTTTTACAAATTAAATGTGTATTTAAAAAGTGTGACACTTTTCTTATGAAATTGGTAAGAAATTAATAATTTTGGTCACCAATAATAGAAGGTAGATTTTTTTATTTTTTTTCACAAAAACTGCCTTTATAGCTGCCAAACATCATTGTCTTGAATGGGGTTAATACTGATCTATGTATTCTTGAGATCAGAACCAGGTCATCGTTTCTTAATAGCCTGGATGCCAACATACTTCTTTGTGCTGGCTGATTTTACTGCAGTTCACGTGGTAAGCAGTATTAAATATTTGCCACCAGCCCTGAGACAGGGAAAACAGCAAGTTCATGTTTTTCTTCTGCTGAGGCACAGTCTAGATTTTTGCTTTTTGTCCAGGTATTGGGCTTGGACCACAAAATGCTGGTCCACAGCTGGAACTATCCCAGCATTCAGGGCTCTTCCTACACAGATTTATTCTCAAGCCCATTAGGTTGCAAACAACAGAAAATGTCCTTATTTTTTTTATCTTCCTCAAAAAATAGAGTAGGAGACCTGGTTCCACTATTTGACCGATTTTTGTGAGTTTCTTTCAGGCCTCTCAGGATTTATTTCTCACTGGCTGAATCTCTGGGGATGTAAGAAACAAAGACCAGCACGTTTTTTGCCTGTAGCGCTGAGCAGCACTGTGGCGTCTCTGGTTACCATATGTCCCAACATGCAAAAGCATGGTGCCAGCTCATGCAACTACATGCACAATGCTACTGGCTGAACAAAAGTGTCACACAGGATTCAGCTACATCACTTTCTTGCCTGCAGGTCTCCACTTTTTCCTCTCATTCTTCCTCAGTTTTATGCATGTTGAGTTAAGGTTTGTGGGACATAATCTGAAGGCAAAGGCCTGATTCACATAGTTTAACTGAGGGACTTAAGTGAGAAGCATATTTGCCCTAGGCTACCTTAATAGTCTGTTAAGAAAGAGAGACATTTTCAGCAGGGGATTTAGGGGTGAGTTGAATAACAGTTTGGAAAGATTTTCCTTTTTCTCTTTCAAGAGGGAGCTAACAATGAATACTTTCCTAATTAAGGTACCTAGCCAGCTGCCTAGGGTTAGGTGAGATGAAACCAGCCAAAGCATAAAAGCTAACAAGGCCAACCCTAGTCACAAACTAGTCCATGTAACAACCTTATTTTGTTGTTTGGATTTGACCCTACCACCTCCCAACACCACAAGAAAAACTGTCTTGAAAGTACAGAAAAGGTGAAGCATGAAGAAGCTACAAAAAAGGAAGAAACTAAAATGGAAAGGAGAATCGCAGCAATTGTGTTTTCCTGGATTCTGCAGGAATTTCTTTTTCCTCTCTTGGTTCACTATTTCCATATCATGTACCTGTCTGTCATTTTGTCAATACTGTCTGTCAGTCAGTACTGGGTGCATCTCACTGGCCTCCCACACTTCTGGGATCAGAGAGCTTCCAGTAGCTCCTGTCAGCTTTATCAGGTGTTGCCTATGTTTCTGGGGAGAAAAGACCTCAGTCTGTGGGAAAGCAAGTCCTGCAGTGGTATGGGACTCTGCCTGTCTTTCTGAAGCTTTTGTGCACGTGCATGTTCACTGGACTTGATGCTTTCCTTTTAACTGCTGAACCCAAATTCAGGGGTACCATTAATCTCCTTAGATGTAGGAAAGCATCTTTTACCATATAAAATTTCAATGTTTTCTAGGAGATGTTTTGCTTCATCCATAAAATGTTATTAAATTGCTGTCCTGATCTTACATATCAGACTAGGTAGTAGAAGAGGGAGCAGGATCTAGCAGTACTGTTTAGTTTTTTGTTAGAGGTTTTTCATACAGGTTTCTTAGTTTGTCTCTGATCATCTATTTTTTGTCTACGATCATTCTAGTGTTAACCTTGCTCTGATACCAGATTAGTTTTATAAACATGCAACCAGAGGTGAGCCTGGTCCAGTCTAAACTGGTGTGTAAGTTTTTGTGTTTATCTTTGCCTCTGTGAGAGGCTTATTTTCAAAGAATCCAAACCTGGATCCAAATCCAAAGTCCTCAGATGGTCCCTGTCACTGCAGAAGGCTAAACCAAAACAGCCAAGCACATCTTTGAAGGCATTTAGATTCTGAATCTTGATCCAAATGACTTGAATTCTTTCCCTTCTCTCGTCTCTTTAATCTAGATTAAAGATAAGATCTTGTGAGCACGGGAAAAAAAGAAAAGAGAATATCAACAGTTGATATTAATTGCCTTCTATCAATCCCTGAAGAGTTCTCAAAATATTTAGACAGTCTAATGTGAGTAACAACATTAATAAACTAAATGTGAGAAAGAAAAAATGCTGCTAATTACAGCAGTTTAAACATCACATCTGATATGTAACAGAGACATCTAAATATAACAAATAAAAAAAAAAGATAAAACAGAAAGCATAGTAATGAAAAAAAATGAAAATCAAAGCATTGTCCTCAGTGCCATAAGGGTCACATCAGTGAAATAACTCTAATGTCTTTCCAGAAAGAAAACATCATTAAAGGCCTGGAAGAATTGAGTTCTGAATTAATTCTCCATCAACATTCAGAGCAATTCCCCCTCCTTTCCATCCCAGCATTTTCCTAAGGCCTTTTTCTTGACCCATAAAAAAACATGTAATTTTAATTAAAAAAAAAAAAAAAAAAAAAAAAAAAGCTTCTAACCATTAACTGAAGATTAAAACTATATAGGAAATAGATTGAAACAAATTGGAATAGTCAAATCTTAAGCCAAGAGAAGAGTCTAAAAGAGGCTCTATACATATTAATGTATGAGATGTGTTCATTTTATTATTACCTATATATACTGTGTTTGCTAGTCAATTGCATTTATTATTGTTTTCAGTAGCAGGCAGATTTTTTTGATTTACGGGTAAAATAATTGTTAATTCTTAATGGCAGATCTACAAAATAGTAGTAGAGCACAAATTCTTACCAAAAAGATTGCAGTCAGTGCAATTTGCAAGGCTTACAGTGGATTAGCTTAATCCAGCTTCTGGAAAATAAAGTGGCTCATGGTATTTCTTTTACTGGGCATGAGTGGGCAGATGTCTTAAAATCATTCTTATTGCCAGCATACAAGGCATCAAGGCAGGTGACTATTCAGCATCCTCTGCCCAGCTCTCCCCTCTGTCTCCAGCTGGAGATTCCTAACCTTCTTCCTCACTGCTTTACATTTGCTGTTTTTCTTCTCTTTCATCAGTCATTTCAAACAGAGTGAAAGAATGGAGTTCAACAGACTTCACTCTAGAATAGTAAGTATATTTTTCCTGAGTTTTTGCTTGCCTTTTCTTATAAGTTACATTTCAATACAGCCCTACAATATTTTCATTAAGATGAAACACTGGGGACATTTCTACAGAGATGAAGGATATGTCACGATTTTAAAACTGTTTCTCATGTGGTTCTTCAGTGACATATATATATATTTTATTTTTTTAATTTTGCTGTAAAAGAAAAGCACAACAAAAGAAATTGGCCCGGGGAAATGCCACTGAGATACTGTTAAGAAGTCTGACTTAAAGCCAAGTAGCATATGCAGAGTGAATGCTCAGTCCACCCATTGTGCTTACAGCCACAGGGGGCTGAGAATAATACCCTATGTGATTTTAACAGAAGTGTGGTAAAAATATTACGGTCTAGCTGTCTCAGTTGCTGAAACCAGAAACCTTTATTTTTTTTTAATTAAATGTATATGTTATTTTAGGATCGTCTTTTAATTCTATTTTAACAGTGCATAATTATGCATTTACAGAAGAGCTGTAATGAGAATGCAACCCGCCTCATAAGCATACAGCAGCATTAACAGCTTTAACTGTGTACTGCTCTTATCCCAACAGAGGTGATGAACCACAGATAAGGAGTCAGCAGTTGCAGAGGTTATGGCCACAGTGCATTTACTAGCTGCTTCTTTGCCCATAAAGAACCTTATAAAGAAGTGCTTGAGTCTTACATAATTTTGAGCAGTTTGAGGAGTGTTTTAAGTTGTACTAAGTACAGTCCAGAACTAGAAATGTGCAAAGAAGAATCACCTTCATTTGGTTTTAACTCCCCTGTGCCCCAAACAGCATGATTTACCAAAGAATCTGATCCATATTGACCAGCATTCCTTTCAGTTAATAATTTAGGGCCATGTGAATGGGAATGACAAGGTCGAGTCCCTTTGGGTTAGGATCAGCAGGGACAACAAGGCTAGTGTCCTGGTTGGGGTCTGCTATAGACCGCCGAACCAGGATGAGGAGACGGATGAGGAGTTCTACAGGCAGCTGACAGAAGTTGCGAAATCGTCAGCTCTTGTACTCATGGGGGACTTCAACTTCCCTGACATATCCTGGAAGCACAACACAGCCCTGAGAAAGCAGTCTAGGAGGTTTCTGGAGAGCGTGGAAGATAGCTTCCTGACGCAGCTGGTTAGTGAACCTACCAGGGGTGGTGCCCCGCTAGACCTTCTCTTCACAAACAGAGAAGGACTGGTGGGAGATGTGGTGGTCGGGAGCTGTCTTGGGCAGAGTGAGCACGAAATGGTGGAGTTCACTATTCTTGGCGAGGCCAGGAAGGGGACCAGTAAAACCACTGTATTGGACTTTCAGAGGGCTGACTTTGAGCTGCTCAGGACACTAGTTGGTGGAGTCCCTTGGGAGGCGGTTCTGAAGGGCAGAGGGGTCCAGGAAGGCTGGGCGCTCTTCAAGAGGGACATCTTAATGGCGCAGGAACGGTCTGTCCCCACGTGCCCAAAGATGAGCTGGCAGGGAAGAAGATCAGCCTGGCTCAACAGAGAATTGTGGCTTGATCTTAGGAGAAAAAAGAGGGTTTATAATCTTTGGAAAAGTGGGCAGGCCACTAGGGAGGACTATAAGGATGTTGCGAGGCTGTGCAGGGACAAAATTAGGAAGGCCAAAGCTCATCTGGAGCTCAATCTGGCTACTGCCGTTAAAGATAACAAAAAAACGTTTCTATAAATACATCAACACAAAAAGGAGGACTAAGGAGAATCTCCATCCTTTACTGGATGCGGGGGGAAACTTAGTTACAAGAGATGAGGAAAAGGCGGAGGTGCTCAATGCCTTCTTTGCCTCAGTCTTTAGCGGCAATACCAGTTGTTCTCTGGATACCCAGTACCCTGAGCTGGTGGAAGGGGATGGGGAGCAGGAAGTGGCCCTCACCATCCACGAAGAACTGGTTGGTGACCTGGTACAGCACTTGGATGTGCACAAGTCGATGGGGCCGGATGGGATCCACCCAAGGGTACTGAGAGAACTGGCAGAAGAGCTGGCCAAACCACTATCCATCATTTATCAGCAGTCCTGGCTATTGGGGGAGGTCCCAGTTGACTGGCGGCTAGCAAAGGTGACGCCCATCTACAAGAAGGGCCGGAAGGCAGACCCGGGAAACTAAAGTCCTGTCAGTTTGACCTCAGTGCCAGGGAAGCTCATGGAGCAGATCCTCCTGAGAGTCATCATGCAGCACTTGCAGGGCAAGCAGGCGATCAGGCCCAGTCAGCATGGGTTTATGAAAGGCAGGTCCTGCTTGACGAACCTGATCTCCTTCTATGACAAAGTGACGCGCTGGGTGGACGAGGGAAAGGCTGTGGATGTGGTCTACCTTGACTTCAGCAAGGCTTTTGACACCGTTTCCCACAGCATTCTCCTCAAGAAACTGACTGCTCTTGGCTTGGACTGGCGCACGCTTCGTTGGGTTAGAAACTGGCTGGATAGCCGGGCCCAAAGAGTCGTGGTGAATGGAGCCAAGTCCAGTTGGAGGCCAGTCACTAGTGGCATTCCCCAGGGCTCGGTGCTGGGGCCGGTCCTCTTTAATATCTTCATCAATGATCTGGACGAGGGCATTGAGTGCACCCTCAGTAAGTTCACAGATGACACCAAGCTATGCGCGTGTGTCGATCTGCTTGAGGGTAGGAAAGCTCTGCAGGAGGATCTGGATAGGCTGCACCGATGGGCTGAGGTCAACCGCATGAAGTTCAACAAGGCCAAGTGCTGGGTCCTGCACCTGGGGCGCAATAACCCCAAGCAGCACTACAGGCTGGGAGATGAGTGGTTGGAGAGCTGCCAGGCAGAGAAGGACCTGGGAGTGATGGTGGATAGTCGGCTGAATATGAGCCAGCAGTGTGCTCAGGTGGCCAAGAAGGCCAACAGCATCCTGGCTTGTATCAGGAACAGTGTGGCCAGCAGGGCTAGGGAGGTGATCGTCCCCCTGTACTCGGCTCTGGTGAGGCCGCACCTCGAGTACTGTGTTCAGTTTTGGGCCCCTCGCTACAAGAAGGACATCGAGGTGCTTGAGCGGGTGCAGAGAAGGGCGACGAAGCTGTTGAGGGGCCTGGAGAACAAGTCCTACGAGGAGCGGCTGAAGGAGCTGGGCTTGTTCAGCCTGGAGAAAAGGAGGCTCAGGGGCGACCTTATTGCTCTCTACAGATACCTTAAAGGAGGCTGTAGTGAGGTGGGGGTTGGCCTGTTCTCCCACGTGCCTGGTGACAGGACGAGGGGGAATGGGCTAAAGTTGTGCCAGGGGAGTTTTAGGTTAGATGTTAGGAAGAACTTCTTTACTGAAAGGGTTGTTGGACACTGGAACAGGCTGCCCAGGGAAGTGGTGGAGTTACCATCCCTGGAAGTCTTTAAAAGATGTTTAGACGTAGAGTTTAGGGATATGGTTTAGTGGGGATTGTTAGCGTTAGGTAGAGGTTGGAGTCGATGATCTTGAGGTCTCTTCCAACCTACAAATTCTGTGATTCTGTGATATGTGATAGTTTGGAAAGCGTAGATATGCAAGGCAAAGAGGGAACAGCATGCTGTGCTCTCCAGCGTCCCAGGAAATGCACTTTAGGAGGCAGATACCTGGTGAAACCACTGCCTTCTCAGATCACCAAAATGGCCAGAGCAGGAGGTGGCTCCTGAGACCATAAGAAGAGTCCTGTCTTCTTCTGGTGAAGCCTCTTGCTTAGGGCTTGGAACAAGACCACAACAGCCTTAAGGAAAGGAAACTTGCTTAGCTAGAATACTAACTACAACCTTCAAAACAAAATTCTTCATTATTTTGTCACAGAAAGCCTGTAGATTTATGAGGCTTTGGGAATACAATAAATTAATCACACTAGTACTTGTCTGTTTGTGTGAAGATGTGCAAGACAAGTAATAAAGTGTTGGTGTTATTTTCTTACTCCAAACCATTTGATCTTGTTCACTTGGATCTAGTTTCCTTCTTTAAAATGAGCTATTTTTGAATACATATAGAAAGCTATCAGAGCTGGTAGAATTTGATTGGAATTTCAGGAGTCACCATCAGAAGTCTTATCAAAAACCATTCAGACCCAAGTTTGATCTTCATTGCATTTATTCTTTAGCTGAAACAGCCTTGTATAAATTTGACAAAGATTGCATGGTACAATATATAGCATTATAAAGAACTAGCTAGAAAAAAGGGGGACTAATAAAGCTAATAAACACTGACTGTCCAGCAAAATAAATGGAAATAACAAATGGTTTCATTTTATCTCTTAAAATAATGAGCAATTGAATAGAAGCTTTCCGTTTAAGAAGACTCAGATGTTTTTTATTGACTGCTAAAAAGCTTAAAAAACTCTTTCAGAATTTGCCATATTACATCCATCTACATAAACTAATAAAATATAAATTATCATTTCCAGTAGTTCTGAAGATATATTAATTCATAAATTGATATATTAAGCATACTGAACAATATAATTCAGTTCTTATTCTTCATCCCATAGTACATTAGAAAATAAGTTTTACACATAATGCATGCTGAAATTGCAGATGTCCCATGCTATAGCAATGCCAGCCTGAACTCCTGGGGAATTCCATGCTATCTGCATGCTACATTGCCTTTTGAAGGCGTCTGTTTTCTCAATTGATGATATTGCACTGCTTTTTTTTTTTTTTTTTTTTGGCAAGGGTTTTTCGGTGGAGTGACATGATGTGAAATAGAATAACCTGATGAAATATAATAAGTTAATAATAGTGTTGTACACAGAGCACCTTTCATCATGACAGATCCCAAAGAGTTTTACAGACTACATATAAAAATCATTCTTCACCCACCACTGAAATGTAGTCAGTGCTGGAGAAGACTAGGGGGGCCATACCATGCCACCAGGAATAACAGCTTTTTGAGGAAGAGAAGTTAAGAAAAATGGTTTCATAGGAAACAATAATGAGAATATTTAGGGAGGCGAGATCTAATTATTAGCATTTGTATTTGGTCAACGTGATTAAAAGATTTCTTGTAAATATATGAATCAGCAATAGGGATATAAGTATTTCATTTTCATTTCTCATGACTTCATTTTGCCTTTTCTCAGAAACAGTACTTAAAGCAGCAGGGGCAAACAAAAAGAAGAAAGAAATAAAGTTACCAATTTAAGGGCTTTTAGTCACTAAAAGCCCTCTTCAAAATGCTCACATTTTCTCCTAAAGTACTGGACAATCTTAACTCTTTCGTCTGATGCAATTCAATCAAAAAGGCATTATGTCCAGGTTAAATTTTACCACATCCAAATCTGAGTCAGGGTGTCATTCAGTGCAATAGAAAAGCTGGCAGTGGCAAAACTAGTGTTATACTTGGTTTCAATGGTATGTGTATATATGCGGGTGTTGATACTGTAAATATCAAAGCAAATGCATTTACAGCACAGAATTAGCACCCTTGATCTCAAAAGTACAATTAAGTTGTCATAAGTCATCTGAGCCATAGTAATTGACTGTGTATGTTCTCCTTTACTAGTTGCAAACTCATTGGAAATAGATTAAAGTTTTGTTTTGTTTTGTTTTGTTTTTCCTTTGTAAATTGTCTATTTGCTGTGGATTAACAGCACTCCCCATAAGAGGCTCATCTGATGCAATGGACACTTTGAAGCCTGATCATATACTCTTGCAGCAAAGCATTACTGCAAAATGAAAAGGGTCATCTGAGAATAGTTAGGGAGAGATAGATGGATCATAGCATCCTCAGTTTATTGATACATAATTCAGCATGGAAGTCCACGAAAATTATTTCTATGACATTGTATTTAGGGTATATCTAGCCAGATATAAGAAAGGAACTTGTTTGTTGTTTCTTGAAAACTTGGAAAATTAATGTACATTGACTCAGAAGTGAGTAAGCACATGAGTAGAGCATTCACTAACTGAAGGGTTATAAAAAAAGGGTAAGTTAATGGCAATAGGTCAAGCTGCTGGTGAATTATTAATGCATTGTCATAGGGATTAGTCTCATTGCATGTCAATATTGATTCACTGGAAGAGGATAGTAAAACTACAGCAATTAAGATTGCAGATGACAGAAAGCAGGGAGGTGAAGTAAACATGCAGGAAGTAAAAATGCAGGAAGCCAGGAGTAATAATAAAGTCCACAAGGAGAGGTGAGGAATATGGGTTGGGAGTATTAAACTCTGATTTAGCCTGATTTAAAAATAAAATAAAATAAAATAAAATAAAATAAAATAAAATAAAATAAAATAAAATAAAATAAAATAAAATAAAATAAAATAAAATAAAATAAAATAAAATAAAATAAAATAAAATAAAATAAAATAAAATAAAATCTAGAATTTCTGGAAATTAGCAAAATGAAAGGTAACAGCAATGGACAGCAGATTGGATATGTGTAATTTGATCTAGTGCCTAGATAAAAGCCTAGATAAAAACTGTGTTTCAGGTCTACACACTCTGAGGAGAACAAATGGCAGAAAGGGGCAGAAAAGGCAGAATTACAAGTCAGGCTTAAAAACCAACTCTATCTGAAGGTCTTACAAGGAAAGTGGACTGTGCTGGGTAATAGCCATCTAGCGTGCTCGACTTTGATCTGATCCGAAAAGTGAAACATGTAACTCCTGTGGATTTTTTGACCATTGGTACAAGGAAAGTCTACGGTCCCTTCCTTCCATGAGGCCACCCCTGAATTTCTACCTCACTGATATTACGAAAGTTAGCTTCACATTATGATTGTAAACCTATTCCCAGTATCATTCATTCTCCAGCTCCTTCCAATCTTCCATTATAGGAAAAAAACCCTATAGACTATAATAAATAAATAAATAAATAAATAGATCTTTTTCACAGAATTTTTGCCAACTCAACAGAATTTCTCAGCTTGAAAAAACTCCCAGCAAAGACTGCACTGGGAGTGAGAATGAAGTAATTAAGGATTTAGCTTATGATCAGGAAGGCTGCAATTCATACCCTACTCAAGCCCAGATCACCTATTTGATCGCAGCATTGTTCTGGCTCTTATTCCTCATCCCTAAGATGGATTTAATAGTCCCTCACTACATCACAGTGGTCTTGTAAGAATAAATATGCTACAGATGGTAAAGTACTCAGATATTAGCATCCTGAGGGCCAGAGGAAATCAGAAGTTATATTCATGTATCTGTCGTTGGAATCATTTGAAATTGAATGGACAAAGCTTTTAGAGAACATGCTAGAGACAATTGCTTAATTTACAGCACATATTTTATTCAACGAATTTAATTTCCATTATGCTTATGAATTGTCCATGACTGGTTTAGGAACACAAGAATTCCCACCCCACCAGGAGGACAGTTTAATGGAAGGCAGGCATTGTGGCACTGCAGCCAGGGAGTGGAGCAGTGCACAGCTTCCTCCAGCTCCCGCTTCTGAGCCTCTCCCCAGGGTACACTAGACTAACTTGCATCTTTAGTGTTTTTGCACATACATTTACTTCAGCTGCTTGCATATAAGTATTTCAATCCAAAATATCATTTCCTGAAATTTCTTTTCTTTTCTTTTTTCTTTTCTTTTTTCTTTTCTTTTCTTTTCTTTTCTTTTCTTTTCTTTTCTTTTCTTTTCTTTTCTTTTCTTTTCTTTTCTTTTCTTTTCTTTTCTTTTCTTTTCTTTTCTTTTCTTTTCTTTTCTTTTCTTTTCTTTTCTTTTCTTTTCTTTTCTTTTCTTTTCTTTTCTTCGCTTCGCTTCCCTTCCCTTCCCTTCCCTTCCCTTCCCTTCCCTTCCCTTCCCTTCCCTTCCCTTCCCTTCCCTTCCCTTCCCTTCCCTTCCCTTCCCTTCCCTTCCCTTCCCTTCCCTCCCCTCCCCTCCCCTCCCCTCCCCTCCCCTCCCCTCCCCTCCCTCCCCTCCCCTCCCCTCCCCTTCCCCTTCCCCTTCCCCTTCCCCTTCCCCTTCCCCTTCCCCTTCCCCGTCCCCTTCCCCTTCCCCGTCCCCTTCCCCGTCCCCTTCCCCGTCCCCTTCCCCTTCCCCGTCCCCTTCCCCGTCCCCTTCCCCTTCCCCGTCCCCTTCCCCTTCCCCTCCCCCCTCCTTTTTTAATTTTTTTTATTTTTTTTATTACTTCAAGATTTTTGGAAAACTAGTTACTGGGGAATTATAGATCCCAGTGAGGATGATGGGATGTTTGTTTTTGTTTTTGTTTTTGTTTGGTTTATTTTCAGAAAAGAAACCCAAATGAGGCAATTACCATCAAGCTGTTACAAATGTGGATGGATTTAATGAATATGTCATCCGTCAGTGAGAAGCGTCTCACCGTCGGCCAGCCCACCTTATGCATTTAGCAGTGAAGTATTGCGTGTGGTAATGCTTGTATGTATGCTAGCTAGTACATTTATAAACTTGACCTATTTTCTGAGACTGGACAGGATCTGTGTTTGAGTAGATTTGGGGCTTGGTGCAAATATTTACAAATATTTACAAACACAGTTTTGCTTTTTTCCAGAGAACCATACATCTGCATTTCTAAGCCAGAGGTTTCTTTTTCAGTAATAGGCTTCCTATCTTTTCAACACTCTGATTTGACCAAAAGGCTTTTTTTTTTTTTTTCTTTTCTTGAATAAAACTGTTTTCTTTAAATCAGCTTTTCATCAGGAAAAGACTCACTCATGCTCATGATCACTTTCTTCTTAAACAAAACTGCTATTTGACCTTACCAACACATTAATTGTCATTAACTTATTAATTCATACATCAAGCTTTGAGATCATTATCTTCTTACTGAGCAGCTAAGATGTGGAAGCAAAGACAGACAGAATATGTGACACTCCTCCAGGGCACAAAGAAATCATCAGCTGAAGACAGATTAAAATACTGTTTCCTTGTCTGGTATTTAGATACTTTTCCTCTGATAACTTATTGTCCTGTTGCTCGTTGTGCTAATAAAATACAACATTTCTTACAGCAACTGAGTTTTGAACCACTGTTTTTAGAGGGACCTAACAACAACAGCAACAGTGCCCAAACCCTCCTGGGTTTTATGAAGAGCTGAAAGAGAGATAAACCATATGCCAAGGGAAAGGGGACATCATTTTGATCTTCTGTAAGGTGAAGTTGTCCAAACAGATCGCTAGTAGGTAGCTAACAAAGCTTTTCCAGCTTACTGGAGAAAGAATAGCATAGAACAGTTCACTTGGATGGGACCTACAAAGATCCTACAAAGGATTCCACCTGCCTGACTTCTTCAGGGATAACCAAAATGTAAAGCATGTTGGTGAGGGCATTTTACGAATGCCTCCTGAACACAGATAGGCATGGGGCATCAACCACCTCTCTAGGAAGCCTATCCTAATGTTTGACCACCCTCATGGAAACTATCACTACTGTTTCAAGACCACTATAAGTCTGCCTTGTTTTACAGAAATAATACCAAAATACCTCTCATCTAATTTGAATGCTGTTATTTTCTAGGAGAGATGGAGACATCCTCTGCAGATAGATATCTGCAAAACTGTATAATGTGGTATATAGTCCTTTTTTTCAGTCTTTACAAACAAACAAACAAAAACCAACCACCACCACCACCACCAACAAAAAAACACAGATCTTGCACATTAGCAAAAACTTTTAGGTCTTGGCTACTTTTTCCTATTAAATATGTCTTGGCACTTGCCTAGATTATGGAGTAATCGCTTGCACAACATCATTCTTTAAATAGGTCAGCCAAAACTCTATATCCAAATACACTCTAAGCATTGCTCAGATCTCACTTAGAATTTTACAGTTGGGTTCTGTCTCTCTAATGGCCTGAATCAAAACTGTGGATACATCCAAATACCCTGAAGCAAGGGTATTGCAAATGCAGATCCAGTCTGTCTGGCACAAGTCTTTCATTTTCAACTAAGGCTTCTTCTTTTTTTTCCTTTTCTTTTTCCTTTTCTTTTTCTTTTTCTTTTTCTTTTTCTTTTCTTTTTCTTTTTCTTTTTCTTTTTCTTTTTCTTTTTCTTTTTCTTTTTCTTTTTCTTTTTCTTTTTCTTTTCCTTTTCCTTTTCCTTTTCCTTTTTTTTTTTTTTTTTTTTTTTTTTTCCCTCTCCTTCAGTTAAAGCAAAATCACTTTGTGATTCCACAAAGCCTAGAAGTGATTATTTTCCAGGAGGTGTGATATCCATATGTGAAAAAATGAGAAAGTGATTAACTTGCAATGCATCTCGAGTGAAACTGATGGAGAAGAGTAAAAACATGGAAATTCAGCACATATGTTTTGTAAAGAAAATCTATTGTCCTCTCTGGGAGGCTTTATTTCCTCAACTTTTTAGGCAATGCTTCTTTGGCCCATAAATCAATATGGAGGAGGTCCTGGTGCCCAAGCCTATGTTATTAGATACAGTTGCAGAAGGGCTATGTGTATAACATGATGGGCACCAAAGGTCTACATCAGACCTCTCAGGAGATAACAGTAGTTATGACTACTTGAGGTAATCACATAACTTACAATGCTTATTGTTTTACTTTGATATTTGGCTTTGTACCTTAAGAGCAGAGTTAGAACTCTAATTAATCCTAAAAATTGCAGTGATAAATTTTCCAGAGGATATGTGAACTGAGACTAGTTTTTCCATGGTTTCATAAAGTCTCACATTTACTTGATTTTGTTTTAAACTCTGTATTGTTGCCATAGACAAGTATAGGATAAGATCTCAGCATTAGTTATGTCTTGTCCTCCAGGATATAATTTTTCATAACTGTCTTTGACTGAAAGGAATTCGCTTTCCTTTGTATGTCTATAAAATGTGAGGTGTGCTCAGATGCCTAAGTGCATGCATTAACATTTATGTTAACCAAGGTCTAGTTTTGTGACTGAACTGTCTAGAACAGCATACCAGAGCTTGGTTTTGGCATACTGAAAGCTGTCTTCTGGCCGCAGGTATTTATATTCCAGCACTTCCTATCATTAAGAAAAAAAATAATAACTTCATATTTACAAATTATTCTGCGAATAGTAAGGACAAAAGGAATTTGTAGATACTTTCTTCTTCTGTTGTTGTTGTCTAATCATGTCCCGAGCACCTTGATATGTTGTGACTGCACTGATACCTCATTCCATACTCTTTAGTGATACAGCTTTGGTGCCCCATTCATCTCACAAGTACAGCCCTTCACATTGCCTCATCTACACATTTTTCTCTACTGTGCCTCAACCCTTCCTTACCATTGTCACCTGCAGACTGGAATACATACATGAACTATAATGGCAGCTTTATTCTGTGAAGAGTAGTGCCAGAAAATAGAGAAAACATTATACGAAGTAGTTCATACATCTCCTCTGCATAACTCTCAGCAATCTTCAGTGCTTTATCTTGCCCTTCATCATCTCTCCCTTTACCATTTGTGTTTCCACAAGAAGAAGAGTGTCTTGGACTAGGCTTGACCTCATTGCATAGGTGTCAGAGCCAGTGGTAGCATGTCTGTGCTGGGGCAATACCTGAAAGTCCCTTAGAGTTTCTGTGTTCTAAGTACTGTACACAAGTACTGCATAAAAGATGTCCTCACCCCAAGTAAGTTACTCTTTGTTAGCATGTGTTTTCTAATTTAGCCCAAGTACAAGAATTAGGACAGTCTGTACATGAGACCATGAGAAAGGAGATGGACTTCCTAAATCTTTATGCTACAAAAGCCAGAATCTGACCATAAGTTTTGCTTTTGCCTTTTTTTTTTTTTTTTTAAGTCCTACTTGTTGTTGGCATGATTCATTTTTTGTTTTATAATGTTACCCAGATGTCCAAATCAGTGTCCAGCTGTGCTTAGCACTACAGAAACATATAAGATGATAGTGGCTTTCCTCTGCAGAACTTAAAATATAATTTAGAAGAAAGCATAACAAGGAAACATAGCAAGCAAACGTAGGGACGTAAACAAGGTGACATGGGTTGCTGTAGGTTGGCAGTACTCACCAACAAACAGTGCTAAATCATGCATAGGGACTTTTGATATAGGGAAGCCTCAATCAGTGGCCCACTGTGGTTATGTCATCAGCCAGTGTCTATCTCTTGCTGTCTTTGAGTGTGAAACAAGGCCTGAAGCAGCACTTGGAGTTGCTAAGATAAATTTAGTAAATAAAGCCTTGCAGAGTGAAGGGGAAACATGTAGATTGGTTAGGCTGGGGTTTGGTTTTGTTTTGTTTCCCTTTTTTGCCCTAATGAAGGGACTGGAAATCCCTGGCAAACTAATGTTGATGGGCTTGGGGAACAAAAGCTGTGGAAAGGTATTGAAAAGGAAAGGAAGGCTCCTTGGTGCAGCAATGAAGGGGAAAATCCCAGTTTAGACAGATGTTCAGCTGTCAATGAGGGCACAGTGTAGAGAACATTGGAACTGACAGAATGAAGTTTAGGAAAGGGGATTCAAGGGGTTAGATTTTTTATTATAATCCAAAAGGTTATATACCTTTATGTAACCCAGTAATAATTCCCCTTTGGATCTGAAACACCTAATATCTTATTTTCTACTGATGAAATACCAAGTCAAGTACCAAATTCATTATTTTATGAACAAAAACATGTTTCTCAAACAGGCCACATAAGTCATTTCTGAGAATACTAGTTATATTTTCTAGACTATAGGGGAAAGTGGTGCTTTTAATTCAATTGACCATGTGGTGGCAGTACACGTTAGCAGCAATGCCTTAGTTTTGAGATGATATAATGTTATTCATGATATTTACATCTCAATTTTGTTCCTCTCAAGTGTATCAACTGCAGGACCCAAATCAGTACAATCTTCACTGCTGAAGGATGAATGCCTACTCTTAAAGCACAGTATAATACAAACAAGTACGTGGGACCTTCATATGACAAAGATAATTGGGATGATTTGTTTGCTTGCCTTTCATAGAACCTTACCTAGTATTTTCATGGTACTATAAAGAAAACAGTTCACATTTTCTTCCAGATATTGTTTCTTCTAAGAGGCTGTGACATTTTCATAGGAATTCTGCACATCATGAAGTATCACCAATATGCCTGTAGTCCTTTGTTTACATGTAAAAATAAAATGAAGGCAAATTAAACAAAGTTAACTTTAATGGAGTGCATACAAGGAAGGGATCCCATCTATATGGAAAAAACATAGAGAGGATTTCTGAGGGGATGCTCAGCTATCTGTGGTGACAGGCCTGTGTTACCACCCTCCTGTAAAACAAAGTACACTGGACTCAAAGGGAATAGTTTTATCTGGTACAGTTTAGAGAGACGCACAATATCCTGTTTTTAATGCAGCACAGGTGTTGCCAGATCGAGTTTCCAAGTCTCACTAAATCATATATATATAGTCACGAAATCAATTTTCTATTTCTTGTATTTGTGTACTAGATTAAATTGTTAAAACTAAGACATGGGAAGTGAAGAGGGGCCAGTTATGGTACTCATAGGGGTTGATAGTTGCTAATCTCTGTTTCAATCCAAGCAATATTTCATTTGACTGTTTATTTTCATTAAGATTCTTTTTGAACTTATTTATTGAGCTATGGTACTTCTTGGGTAGTGTTTCTGGCTGTGGACAAATACCATCTGCACTAAAGTAAACTTGTATATAAAAAAGCTCATTAGTACAAACTAAAACCAGAAAAGGATCATAGAAAGGGCCCAGGAAGGGAACCTACAACAGTAATAGCAGGATGGAAGGGCAGAAGGACATGGCGCTTCAGGACTTGTATTACAGTATGGCTTCCAGTTAAACAACAAGTACTTGTTGTATTAATATTACTGTATGCTCTGGACCATGCTTCAACCACCCACAAATCATTCCTGGAAGCAAGATACTACCTAATATCAGATATGGGGGAACCAAATCATGTATCACATATATATACAAATTGTATACACACAGAAATTGTCATATTTATCACATACACATATGAATATGAACATATATTCATACATATATATGAATATATATATGTGTGAATAATTTTTTAAAAAATGAAATAGAAGCTCTGCATTTTCAAATCACTTTGTCTGAAGTTTAAAAAATGTAATCAGATATAGGATAGTTAACAGCCTCAACCTCATAGGTCCCTCTGTTTTCCCCATACACTACAGGTGTGCACTTGTTTCCAGTAGCAGCTGGTGCAGCTAAATGCTTGAATGGAGAAAAAGCTGTTTAGCTTGTTCTTCCCTGGTTTGAAAGTATGGCTTCCTACATTTTATAGTGTTTGCATTTTCTCAGTGCAGAACATCCAATAAAAGCTCAGAACACCTCTCGGCAGTAGACAAGCATTGCTACTCCTCAGTTTTGACCTCTAGAAGTGAAACAACAAAGCCATTAAAAACATTGCAATGCCATGCAATGGCCAGAAATACAGAAATAGACACAGTCTTGAGGTGGAAGTCTACAGCTCTGAGTCATGTCATGAATATCTTTCTTGCCTTTGCAGCCTGTTTAATTATTGTACTGGGAACACCACTGCTTCAGTTCAGATTTCAGAAATCTGTTTAATGCATACCTTTTGCAGTAACAACACAGTTCTATATAAAAAGTACTGTGTATTCTTGAAAGTTGGTCAGTATTCTCTTTGAGATTTGGACATAGTTACCTTTATTAGCAGTACTTGCAGAGATTCAGTCCTACCTGCAAATCCTTATTCCTATCATTGGGAATACACAAGATATTGTAAATAAGAGAAGGCTGGGAATTTTCAGTGAAAATCTCAGCAGCAGAAGAGGAGAAGTTGCCACCCTCTTCTCACCCTCCAGCTGTTGTATTATCTCCTGAAATGAGAGGATTTCACTGGCTAAGGAAAGTTTCTTAAACATTACAAATTTGAAAGTTAAAAGGAAGATTAAAAAAATGTAACAGGCACTGATTTAATGAGCTATTGTTTGTAATAGATAGTATCTGATTTCTTAATGAGTGGATAGTTCAGACAAAAGAGTGATTTGTGGTGTATACAGGGAGATCACCCTGGAAGATGAATAGTTATTGAACATTGACTTTAGGAAAGATGTGAGTTCCCTCAGTTCCCGTATGCCAGGACTTTGTCACATGAACTTGTTGACATAGATCCATGTGTCACTTTGGCCACTCCATGGAGTAGTTCCTCGACCACCACACTCTCTAGTAAGTACAAACTAGCTTACTCCTGCTGCCATTTAGGAGTGAATTTCCTGAAGAGCAGGCACAAGGACAGTTATCACAAGTAGCTAACCCATGTGGTAACCACAGCATGTTTGAAGTAACAAACTCATGTTCCAAGAACCAGAGACTGAAGAACAAATACAAGGTAAAAACTAACTGAAGACAACCCAGCTTGAGGTAAGCCACCTCATGTTAGAAGATATATATTTTCCTACAACCTACCAAAATGTGTGAAAATCCTGTGCTGGTGTGACCTCAAGTACTGTGAAAATTATGTATATAAAAGTAACAACAAATAGAACATCCAAAGGAGGGCTACAAAGCTGGTGAAGGGTCTGGAGGGCAAGATGTTTGAGGAGCAGCTGAGGCCCCTTGGTTTGTTCATCTCAGAGCAGAGCAGGCTGAGGGGAGGTGTCATGGCGGCCTGCAGCTCCCTCACGAGGGGAGCAGAGGGGCAGGCGCTGAGCTCTGCTCTCTTGGGACAGTGACAGGACCCAAGGGAACGGCATGGGACAGGGGAGGGTCAGGCTGGGGGTTAGGGAAAGGTTCTGCACCCAGAGGGTGATCAGGCACTGAGACCGGCTCCCCAGGGCAATGGTCACGGCACCAAGCTGCTGGAGTTCAAGAAGCATTTGGACAACACTCTCAGGCACATGGCCTGGTTTTTGGGTGGTCCTGTGCAGAGCCAGGAGTGGGACTTAGTGATCCTTGTGGGTCCCTTTGAGCTCAGAACATTCTATGATCCCATGAAATCTATAAGCTGCCTTCTCTTTGCTAAGATTTTGTACTGTGGTAGTCATAATGTTTGACAGATCAATTTTCCAAATCAAGAAGCACCCTATATCTGTTTTCCACATTTGCAGTGGTCTAAACCAAAGACTTTAAATACAGTTTTTTACCCTTTTCATACAGTTGAAATAGTGAAGTGATCATAGTTTTTTGTGTGGTTGTTGTTGTTGTTGTTTTTAAAAAGGCGGGGCCAAGCCCTTATTTTCAAAATCCTGTGTCTGTCCATGAAAACTGGAACAACAGCATGTATCTACTATTTGCTGAAATGAGGTACAAGTATCTTCAGGTAGCATAATACTTGGTGAAAGTATAGAGAAACCACAAACTTTTAACTCGTAGAAATGCTGGTAAGCAAAAATGCTTTTTTTTTTTTTTTTTTCAGGAAAACCATGTCTTCTCACCTGTGATGGAACCATCTGGACTCACGTTTTTGCTTTTCCTTTCCTCATTGTTACAAGATTCTTTGGGATCAACACTACAAAGATTTATTCCTACCATTGTCCCAGCAGTGAAACCACGCTTTGGCTACTGCTATTTCTGCATTAAACAACTCCCATCACATTGCTTTGATATGTGGCTACATTGCTGTGATGAAAGAAGTGTTCTGATCAAATATCCGTGTTTTTTACCCCTACTCACCACCTACTGCTTCCTCACAATATGGTGTCAGCAGCATATTTCATGAGCACAGTGTATCCCACATGGCTCCAAGGAACGGGCAATACAAATCAGTATCTTCAGTATCAGTATCTTCAGTAGGAGCATAATATTAGACAGAATCCAAAGAGTTCCAGATGCAAAATCCAGCACTCTGGGACACTGTATGTTTTTGTGACTCCAGTTCCCTTTGTGTCAAAAAAAGTAAACAAATTAATCATATTCATCCTTCTGCCTTATTTTCAGACTTGAAAGATACGGCATGGCTGTGACATAGTATGCTCTGTGATGGTAGACAAACTCTGTGTGCATAAGATCATTCTATGTGAAAAAATGAACCTTTTGTATCTGCTACTGTCCTTTTTGGCTATAGAGCTCCCTGTCTCTTAGTTTTTAAAAACAACATTAATGACTGAAATTAATGATCATTGACGGAATCAAGATGTATCAGATAGATCTATCAGACAGATCTATCACAGGTAGCAGCATGGTCATGTGAGCTGTCCATAAAAGTACCTGCCAGATCATTTGTAGAGCCAATATCTCCAGTCATGGTATTAGATTTGGGTGTTTTATTCAAGGAAAACCACAGCTGTTAAGAAAATTTATCCTAAGTTTAATTATTGAAGACATGGTTGCATCTCACTGAATCAAAAAAGAGCCCAAAGTAATCACTCTAGGTTGGACAACATGACCTTCAGAGGTTTTTTCCAACCTCAGACCTTCAGTGATAACACCAATGGACAAGAGCAGCATGCAGGCTTAGGTGTGGTATTAAGCTCTGATTTTCTCTCCTTGGAGAGGGACCCACAGTTCATGCATGCAGAAGGATGGAAAAAGATGGTTGTGTGCCTCATTTTCAACCCAGGCAAGCAGTTATGTCCAGTCACCACTGGGAATATCACAATGCCACCTCCTTTATTTCTAGAAGTAAAAGAAATCCAGACACTAGGATCTTAATTTCTGCTATTGGCTTCTTTTTCTGTAAAGTAGGATATTAGGCCTCAGTTCAGGAATGATACCATGGAGCAGAGCCAGAAAGTGCTCAGTATGGCCCCATCTTATAATTAATAATTAGTTATGATGCTCTTACTGGACCTTTGGCTTGACATCAAACAGAAAAGAGGGTTGTAATCTGATCTCTCCTTGTGCGTGCTTTAACCAGTTTTTGTTGTTGTTGTTTTTTTTTTTTTTTTTTTTTTTTTTTTTTCCATATAGGACATTGAGTCTATCTGTCTGTTTACACCTTTATTTTGTAAGTACAAATATAAATAATTGATGTTCCCAAGCTGCCCCTTATTCAGTCACTCATAAGCCAGTTGATTTCTGATCCTACAACAGCACAAGCAACATAAAGAGAGGATCTGGAACAGGAGAAACTTGTTTCCAGTCAAGAGCCATGTACTTCTGTTACAGGGAAAAAATCACAAAATCATTCATTGTTTAGAAGATGTTGCCACCTCCCCTGTAGAAGAAGTGGTCACACAGGCACAGCTATTCCTTCTGTAAAGGAAGTACCAAATTCATCTTTGCATGAATTTGTAATGTCAGAAAGAATTTGGTTCTGCACCAGCCAGTGGGAGCACCCAGAGAGGCCTGTGCATGCCTCCCCTTGGTGACATAACTGTAGAGCCATTGTGTTTTAAACAATGGGGAGGGTAAATGTAAATGAGGAGAGGAGGCAGGAGGACTGGCCTCTGAGGACAGAACCTCTGCTACCCTCCCTGAAAAGAAGGGAGGAAAGGGATAAATAGGAAAATGAAAGGAAAAAGAAATCGGTCAGAGACCAAGGGACTCATCCTGGAGACATGGCCTTGCTTACATTGTCCATCTTCCTGGCACATGGCAGGACAAGGGTAAGAAAAACTTGAGAGACTGAGAAAAGAAACTTTAGTGTGCCCATTCTCTAGGCTTGATCCATTTTAAAGAACCAACCTAGGTTTTCAAAACCTTCCAGATTTCAGAATTCCAAGTCAGTTGCCAATCAATTGTCCATGCACATTTAGGTATCTTAGAGCAACAGCAAAAACCTAAGAGCAAGCTAAGCCAGGAGCTACCTTATGTCAGTTAACATACAGCTGCCAGAAGCCAGCCAAAAAAGAGACCCCAAGGATATCATGTGTCTTAGATCTTGCCCTTTACTCAGGGCTGCAAGAAATTGCTTTTATGTACTTGGTATGCACAGCCAGGACCCTCACTGGAAGGTATATGTCTCTAAAGAGCTAG
This sequence comes from Aythya fuligula, assembly GCF_009819795.1. Lineage (NCBI taxonomy): Eukaryota > Metazoa > Chordata > Aves > Anseriformes > Anatidae > Aythya > Aythya fuligula. The sequence continues at coordinate 18,167,954 of NC_045593.1, forward strand.
GCAGGGCTCATTTGTTCCTTTTAAAACATAGCCAGAACCTGTGCTGTGCCCTTCAAAACTAGTGAGAGTGCTCAGGGGAAACAGACTCATCTCATCTTTCCTCATCTCAGAATGCCTTAATCCCTCTTTCTTTTACCACTTTCCAGAAAATGGAGATCACCAAGAGGTTATCTAGTCCTAATGTGGGAGGTAGAAAAGGACTCGTCTCAGCCCCATGGGAAAACTGTGCTTCTGTGCAGAAAATGCTAAAGACTCACTGAGAGAGGCAGAGCATGACTGTATAGTCTAGTGGTTAGTCTGACAGTGAGGAAGCACAGTTCTGATGCCTGTTTCCATGACTGCTCCTGTATTTTATCTGTTTTATCTAAAATGCAGACTCTGTCTTGGGAGCAAAAAGCAGAACTCAGATCTTTTTCTGTAGAGCGTAGCCTCTTAACCATTAAAATCCTGAATCATGTCCATAAACCTTGAAGGTTTTTCAGTGAAGTGTTGTAGTGGTGAACGTACTTCTGTCCAGAGTGTTGTGTAGCCTGGTGTCAGGACATTTCCCTCTAAAGGAGGATGTATAGTGCTGAGTCATCTCGTAAAGAAGAGGGAACTCAACTTGGCTGCCCATGTCAAAGTGGGGTGATAGAGATATACAAACTGAGTAGCTTTGGATGAAAATGTAAAGTGAAAAAAGTCAAACATCTATTAACCCTACATGCCTCCAGGGTTGGGCAGGTATTTCCAATGTCAGGTTTTGAACTTAAGTGCCTGAATTCCACCTAGATCCCATATAAAGTGCTTAAGTCTTCTTTTGGAGCTGGCCCAAAGTCACGGTTAGATCTGAACACAATATTTACATTTAAACTCAGTACTTTCTCACCTGAGTTTTGGGTGCAAAGTTCACTGAGTTCATGAACATACGCCAACAATCAAGAAAGTTTGGCAAACACAAGCTAAGGTGGTTCAGAGAGCTGGGAATCTGGCAGACCTACAATGCTAGATTTCTACTGTTCGTACATCCTCAAAGCAAGAGTGATTATATTTATGACCCCAAACACCAACCTGAGCAGGGCTCAGTGTAGAGAGCTGGAAGGGAAGTGAAGGAGGGAACAAAAAGTCTGGACAGGTTATGGTGTGCCCATAAATGCTATGACATTCAAGATGCTGCCCAAACTGCTGTGTGCACAGGGAGCTGCACTTCAACAAACCTGCAAGCTGTTCGTGAGCACAGTTTGCAATATCCTGGCATTTAGGCTGATTGCTTACAGGTGGTTAAGGAGACCCCAACATACACTTTGAGAGCACCTTTGCTGAGGCTTGCATGATATTAGCCACTAAGGCACACAGTGCAGACAGGTGACAAATTGCACCTGCAGCTCTTACTTACATGTCTCTGTGCATTTACAAGGAAGCTGCATGGGAGAATGATAGGAAAGGTGGCTGGAAGGGCTCTCTAGGGATCACCCAATCTTGCCCCCCATCTGGAGCTTGAAATTGAGAGGTTCTTTTCAGTGCCTCACTCTGAACGTCTTTTCAGACCCCTTGCATGCTGACAGACTCAGAGATGTGGAGTACTGTTTGGGTTCTGTGCTGTAAAAATTAAATAAATGATTAAAAAAATATATAAAAAATAAAGAGAGAGAGAGAGAGAAGAAGAGGGAAGTCAGGACAGAGCCTCTAGTTTCCAAAGGCATGTTGAGATTCCCAGGCAATCTCATAAAGACTGAAGTACGTGGAGCTTTTTTGCCCTTAACCTAAAGATGAATGACTTTTTTTAAAGACAGTAAAAATGCCATGTTGTGCAGGTGTCTGTATGTGTGGGTAGATTTCTCAGGAGGACTTCAGGGACTATAGCCACAGCAGTTGCACTCCTGGGAAGCAGCTGCACTCCTGCACAGCGCTTTCCCCAGGTCCTCCTCCCTATCACTGTCCCATTCACCTCCAGACCTGTGCATGTGAAACTGGAGGTAATTAAACAAAATGTGATCTGAGTAGAGCAGAGACTAATAAATGAGCAATAGACATACATGTATTTGAACACCAGGGGGCAATTAGAAAAGGAGTTGAAATGGGAATAATTAGATAATATACTTCTAAATGAATGGCAAATCATAGTTAATCCTGTTGACTGTTTATGATAAATAGAACAAATGGCTTGTCAAAGTACTGTTAGTTTTTCTATGGCTTGATAGATCAAGGTTAGTTACTGTTAGAACCACAACATTATGCTTTGTTTCCAACTGATGAAGGAATAAGATTGATTTGAAACATATGGTGAAAAATACTGCAGTTCTTTGTTTGCATCTGTTATACTTTTGCTTGTTAGTAATTGGTTCACAAGTTGCTTTTCTATTTTTTGCTGTATTTTTTTTTAATATATTAAGTGAAAACAGAGACTTTTTAGCAGATGTACAAATGAGAGGATAAACATCTCAAAAAGCTTTGAAGCTGTGTTGTTTTTTTCCTCCAGTTTGTTTTGTATCTCTTGGACTACACACAGGATTTTCTGCTAGTGAGCATGGGAGTAAAGCCCTTTTATTGGGTCACCTGGACCTGGTGAGAAAAAGGTCTGTATCTGACATCCTGTGATAGCATTTTTCAGAGAAATGAGATTTGCAGAGAAACTATGGTATTTGAAACTTTTTCTATGGTATATTCAAATTTTTAAGGGGGTTAACTCTTAATGTTTAAGAAAGGTTCTGAAAGGAGTTTCTGAGTGTTTAGCTAGCTAAAGCCAAGGCACCCTCAAATGATTAATTCTTTTAAAACGCCTTCAAATTGCAAGCAACATAGCACTTAAAATTAATTCTTAAGGATGCAATGTCATGTATTCACGTTTTCACATCTTTATTCCCTTGTTAGACCATGAAGAACAGCTAATCATAACCCTATGATCTGTGAGTGTATACCACAGCAAGCCTAAAAGCCAGTGGAAATTACAATGTGTGTGCTTCAGTACAATCAATTTTGTTTGTTATTTTAGTGGCATGATTCCTGTTTACAGCAATCAAGCCATCATGTCGCACAAAGTAAATCAATAGGGTGATAATGTAGCTGTTTACTATACTTACAGACTTGTCTGTGACCATGTCTAGGACACCCCATATCCTACAGTGCAATGTTCTTCAATTTTATTTCCCTTTGGATCAAGGTTGACATAACTCACAGGTACTAGGAAATCCCACCATGCTACAGAATTTAGCTTTTATAAGAGATACATCTGGTACATATTTATAGTGAGCAGAATAAGGACTTGTTTCGATTATGCATGTGGATTAGCTCTTTGAAGAAAAAAAGTAGGTGTTACCTCATGCCCATATAAATCCAGTGGTAAAATGTGCCTAAAACTAAAACCCCCTTTACGTGCCTTTACTTGTAGATGCACATTAACATGTTTCAGGCACAGCTCTGAACAAGATACACAGACATATGTTGCTATGAATCTTGGAGAACGCACTGTGCTTTCATTTTTCAAGCTATGCAACAATTCCTGCCATAGATTTATGTTGTGCCAGAAAGGGACAATATATGGATATCCTGTGGGCATAGAACATATTTTCAATATATATCAAACACATATAGGCAGAGGAGCAAGTTACTATTGGGTAAATTAGGAAGTGAACTTTCAGTGTTTCAGCTGTTTGTGGCAGCATCCTGTGCCCACATTATTACCTACTGCATCTCACAGTGCACCCAGGGCATCCTGTCAATCTCTCATTGAGATATGAAAGCACTGAAAACGTATCATTGAGCATCATCTCTGGTAGAGGACACTGCAGGGCAATACTGTCACACGGTCCACTGACACAGTGTGAATGCTTTGCTGCAAACTTACTCCAGCCTACTCTACAGCGGCCGGCTCATTAGAGAAAAATTAACAATCAAAATGGGTCAGCTAATTGGTTTTAAGAGTTTATGCATGTCCATTCCACAAGATGGAAATTGTAGACTGGGGATATACATCCCTTTTCTAGGAGGCATGGGAAGAGAAGGGAGGAGATGGAGCAAGAGGAGGAGGACCTGCTGCAGAAGAACATCCATGCAGAATATTCCTTCCTGGTTCAGCAAGACATCTAGTCAGTAATGGCATGGGTATAGACCCATAATTGCATAATTTTCAGGAGGGCTGTATGCTGTCACTTCATAAACTGTGTTTTGTCTGAAAGAAAGAAAAATGAAAAAGCAGGAAAAAAAAAAAAGAAATTTATGATTGCAAACTTTCTCCTTCCTTGTCTATCACTAAGTTACATTTTGCTTGCTGTATTCTCTTGAAATGTATTCATAAGGGGTGAGATCTTGAGGCCTCCTCAGAGGATACTCCTTGCAGTATGGGCTTTTTTGAAAGTCAGTGACACTGATTCTCTCTTCCTGAGTCTCTCCTATTTAAATGGTTTCTAGAGTACAGAGTTGCTGTCTCTGTAATGTGCCCATGGAAAGAAACCACAGTATGTCATGGTCTGAAAACTTTACATTCCCCAGAGCCTGCTAAGTTCAGCACTTCTCCCCCCATATTCCACAGACTTCCAAATCTTCCCTTGGGGGGAGCATTCTTTGGCAATTCCCTAAGTAAACCTTCCTTTGTATCCTGGGATTTCTGTATCACTTCCTTTAGTTTTGGTCTATGTGAGTAACTTGCAGTCCTGAGACTTCTGGCAGATGGAGGTCCATTGCTGCAGACTCCTGCAGGGTCTCTTTCAGGGTCTAGATCATACCAGGTAGCAACATTTTCTGTCAGTCCTGTGATAGCTTTTCTATAACATCTTTGCCTAATAAGCATTTGTAAAATCAGATTTGTGTGTTTAATAAAATGAATGCAACTTTTAAAGACAATTTGACATTTTATAGAATTCCATTTATTTGTGTCTCAGCTAGCCTTGTTAACGATGGCAAAGTTAGTAATGATGTTTGGCAATCAAAACGTGTTATGAAGTATTCAAACAATACAAGGTTAGTTAAGTTAAAGGAGATGTTGTGCAGAGCATTTCAAATTGAATTTGGATAGTGGCAAGCATCTGTGTGTTTGGAAATCTCTAAGTTTCTGCCTGAAGGGTAAATTGAAGCTTATATAAACAAGAACTTGTGATCTAATGTTTGGGCTTTTACTGACACAGACACAAAGACACACACAGATGCACACACATAAACCTCTATGGGAGGTTACAAAAGATACAAAAAAAAGAGAGAGAGAGGGAGAGAGAGGACGTAGAGGAAGAGATGAGACATGTTAGCTGTCTATTTAATGTTTTTCACTCATGTAATACAGTCTGGCAAGGCTTTTTCCACAGTTCCACCAAGCCAGACCTGTAAAAGCAATTATCTGTCATCATAACGTGAATCAAACTTGCAACTGCTGTGGTTCTGAGAAGCGTGACAAAGTTAATTGAAATTTAGGCATTGAATAGTTTTCACTTCCTGAGATAAGGTGTGTTTTCAGGGGAAGTTTGTTGCTATGTTGGCTTTGGTTAACTATTCTTAAGACTCTTGTTAAAGGATTTGTGTTATTTCTGTGGGTGGATCGTAGTCTCATCCAATTATGACTTCAGTAGAGCCAAACTTTGTGTCATATGCTTTACTAGCCCATACTGGTTTGCACATTCCTCTCACTTCACAAGAAGATAGAAAAAAAAAAAAAAAAAAAAAAAAAAGAAAAAAAAAATCTCTCTCAGGCAATTACAAAAAGTACTTTGGAAGTATCAAATTTTACTGAAAGTTCAGTTCACTCCAAAAATATCATTTTGGTGGCTTATTGGTGTATTGTTTTAGTTGCTACAATAAGATTATTTGAAATGTCACAAAAAATATTAATTCTCAGCCCAGAAGCCAAATGTGAAATATTCTTAGGTTTTCTTGGCTAGTTATCTTCTAATCTGATTGTAGAGCAGCATGCATTTGCTTTCACCTGGTTTTACAATCTTTTTAAAATGTCACCTGCAATAAAATGTCTTGCTGTTAACAACTGAAATCCTAAAGGCATTCATGGCATTGGTACTAGTGTGAGTAATATAAGAATATGGAAAGGAAACTGGAACTTTCTGAGTCCCTGGGGTATATTACTTGCCTGATTCTTTGATTCTCTTTTTAGCCCTATTTTCCTCTAATACTGTTCCACTGTCTTGCAGTAGAGTGGTTCCAGAGCATGATCTTGTAAGATGCTTGGTATCCTCAACCCTGACTGAAAGAGTACACAAGGAAATTGTGTCTTCTCTCCATTAGAAGGGAACAACAACAACAACAACAACAACAACAACAACAACAACAACAACAACAACAAAGTTGGACTGTCTTGATGCCAAATCAGAAGAAATATAAAAAGTAAAAAAAAAAACATTTGATTTTAGGAGATTTTATATAGACCTTATTGTTTTGATCATAGAATGATTCATAGAACAGTTTGGGTTGGAAGGGATGTTAAATTCAATCTAATTCCAACCTCCAGCCGTGGGCAGGGACACCTCCCACCAGACCAGGTTGCTCAAAGCCCCATCCAGCCTGGCCTTGAACACCACCAGGGATGGGGCATCCACAGCTTCTTTGGGCAACTTGTGTCAGTGCCTCACCACCCTGTGAGCAAATGTTTTCCTCTTAACCTCTAATCTAAATCTCCCCTCTTTTAGTTTAAAGTCATTCCCCCTTGTCCTATCACTACACCCCCTGACAGAGTCCCTCCCCAGCTTTCCTGTAGGTCCCCTTTAGGTACTGGAAGGCTGCTGTAAGATCTCCCCAGAGCCTCCTCTTCTCCAGGCTGAACAAACACAACTTCCTCAGTCTGTCTTCACAGGAGAGGTGCTCCAGCCCTCTGACCATCCTCATGGCCATCCTCTAAACTTGCTGCAACAGCTCCATGTCCTTCCTATGCTGGGGGCCTCAGAGCTGAACATAGATTTTGTTTTGATGTTGACCCTTGGTTCTTCCTTGTGGGGTCTTTTAATTTCTTTCTTAAAGCAATTTTTAGTCACTTTAAAGGAAGAAAAAAAAACTTCTTAAGAACTGATACAAGGTAACTAAAAAATATTTTGTGAAAGTATAATTATTATTTCAGTGAATGTTTCCAGGGAATGATATACCAATAATAGAGCTAGGATCTGTATTTACTAAAGACATTTTCAGATTTAAGCCCTAATAAAGAAGAGAAGGAAGTGTTAGTATTCCTCTCAATCTCCATGTAACATAAAAGTTCAAAATAGCATTAAACAATGTCCCTAAACCCTAGGACCCCTGAACCTGTAGGCAGGGGCTGGAGAAGTTAAATCCCTCCCGTGTTAAGTAAAAAGTAAGTTTTAGACCACCTGATGAAACTGAAGAGGTACAAGTCTATGGGGCCTGATGCCGTGTATCCCACGGTCCTAAAGGAACTGACTGATGGAGTTGCCAAGCCTCTCTCCATCATATTTGAAAAGTCCTGGCAGTCAGGTGAATTCTTCATTGGCTGGAAAAGGGCAAACATCATTCCCATTTTTAAAAAGGGCAGAAACATGGACCCAAGTAACTACAGACCAGTGAGCCTCACCTCTGTGCCTGGGTAGATCATGGGAAAGATCCTCCTGGAAGCAGTGTCAAGGCACGTGGAAGATGAGGTGATCAGAGACAGCCTGCATGGCTTCACAAAGGGTCTGACCAGTCTGGAGGCCTTCTGTGACAGAGTGACTGCATCAGTCAACAATGGAACACTGACTGATGTCTACCTAGCCTTCTGCAAGATCTTTGACGTGGTCCCACAATATCCTTATCTCTAAATTGGAGAGATATGGATTTGTAGAATGGGCTGTTAAGTGGATTAGGAATTGGGTGGATGGCTGCAGTCAGACAGTTGTGGTCAACAGCTCTATGTCCAGGTGGATGCCAGTGCCAAGTGGTGTCTGTCCTGGGACCCCTGCAGTTTAATATCCTTATGAGTGACAGAGACACTGAGATCAAGTGCACCCTCAGCAAATTTGCAGATGACGCGAAGCTGAGTGGTTCAATCAATACACCAGAAGGAAGGGGTGACATCCAGAGGGACCTGGACAAGCTGGAGAAGTGGGCCCATGTGAATCTAATGAGGTTCAACACATCCAAGTGCAAGGTGCTGCACCTGGGCCGTGACAATCCCAGACACAAGCACAGACTGAGAGAAGAATCCATTGAGAGCATCCCTGCAGAGAAGGACTTGGGGGTTCTGGTGGACAAAAAGCTTGACATGAGCCAGCAGTGTGTGCCTGCAGTCCAACTGCGTCCTGGGCTGTGCCAACAGAGGGGTGGGCAGCAGGTGGAGGGAGGGGATTGTGCCCCTCTGCTCTGCCCTTGTGAGGCCCTACCTGGAGTGCTGCATCCTGGGCTGGGGCCCCCAGCACAAGCAGGATGTTGATCTGCTAGAATGGGTCCAGAGGAGGGCCACAAAGATGATCAAGGGGCTGGAGCACCTTTCCTATGAAGACAGGCTGAGAGAGCTGGGGATGTTCAGCCTGGAAAAAAAAGAAGGCTCTGGGGAGATCTTATTGTGGCCTTTCTTTAATTAGATGAGGCTTACAGAGAAGATGGAGAGCGACTTTTTGCTCAATCAGATAATGACAGGATGAGGGGGAATGGCTTTAAACTAAAAGAGGGGAGATTTAGATTAGGTATTAGGAGGAAATTCTTTACTCAGAGGCTGGTGAGGCACTGGAACAAGTTGCTCAGAGAAGCCGTGGATGCCCCATCCCTGGAGGTGCTCAAGCCCAGGCTGGATGGAGCTTTGAGCAACCTGGTCTGGTGGGAGGTGTCCCTGCCCATGGAAGGGGGGTGGAACTGGGTGAACTTTAAGGTCCCTTCTGATGTAAGCTGTTCTATGAGTCTCTGAAGTCAGAGTTACAGGGTATTTCCTCTCAAAAAGACTAAGCTGCTTTATGGCAGCCTCCTGCAGCTCCCATTTCATCTTCTTTCTAACCTCAGCATTCCCCAAATATCTTTGAAGCAAAAGACAAACTAAGAGCGAGTATGCAAGTGAGGGTCACACCAGATACTAGTCTATAAATTCTGGGCAGTTGTGAGGCTCTCCAGGACTACTGCAAGACCTGATACCACTACATGAGACTTAAATTTGTTGTGACTCTAATGAGAGTCCAGACTGATGCCATAGAAGTCAATCCAGCTTTTAAGAACAGCAAAAGGGTTTAGACTGTACAGAACAGGCTTCCATGACCTAATAATTTAACAACAATATTTCTGTACTTTATATTTTTTTCCAATTGTAGACGAACTGTGTTCCCTAGATCTACTCAGACTTGCTGGGTTTCTGGGGCTAATGCACAGACCTGATCTTCCTGATACTGAGCCTGAGCCTGGGAAACCTGTGGAATTGCACTTGAGGAAAAGTAAAGCCCAGCATCTGAGCAGGCACTATGGGACTGAATCAGCAAAGGAGGAGCATGCAGCTAACCCTGCAACGGTTGCATTCTCCTTCCCCACTGCTCTGCTAAACACAGTTATTTGATTATAATGATTATAATTCAATCCACCATAATGCAATGGAAATTTCCCAGGACAGACATTTTTTGCTAGAAATAGGCTAAATGAATCTTTTTGGAAGTGTTATTTCCCTGTAAACTGGTCATACTGTCCTCTTTCTTGCTTTTGGTACAAGCTCTAATTTTGGATGTGCTTTCCATTTTTTTTCCCATGCTCTCTACCCTCTCCACGCTGCTGCATTTTTGAACACTGAAGTACATGCATTGTTTAAGTATTACATTTCTCCTACCTGGCCTGCAGCCATGCCCCCTTAGGCAATGAGCTCACTGGATCTCATAAACCATGGCAAGGTTAGGCCAGGTCAGTGTCTACTGGAGAGCATCTCCAAGGAGAAGCTGGATGCTGTGGGAATCGTGGGTGCAGTTCAGTAGGTGGCACTCTTTCCTTTGGGTCTGCCCTGAAACACTGTTGGATTCACGCTTGCCATCCAAGTTCAACCCAACCCTACAGTATCACAGGTCCATGAGCACAGGGGTGAGTGTCCTCTTGCATTCTCAGGGTTGGTGTCATTGCTATCCCATTGCTGGATGCTGGTGTTCCCCTTTCACACCTCTCACCAGCCTCATAAAGCATCTGGGGAGGCATGAGCAGGATGGAGGTGGGGAGAAGAAACAAAGCTTGTCCACACCCTGAGGAAGCTTTCCCATTGGGATATCAGGACCACGTGGGAGCTGAGAGGTGCAAAGCCAAGTTTAAATGTGCTATAAGTATTGGGATGCAACTACCCCAAATCTCACCAAAGTATGTAGGCTTCCAGACCCCTTTGCAGCTCTTTGATGTGTTGCTCTGAATCATCTACTTCTCTGTTTTGTCTTGCAAATACTTGAGGCTCTCTGACTCCTATAGACACTGAGAATATAGCCAATGTCCAAAAATCATATATTAGTATTTCCGCCCCCCCCCCCAAAAAAAAAAAAAAGGGGGCTCCCCAACCCAGTAGTTTCTCAGCTTTTTTGCTCTGGAGACCATTCGCATGAGAATAAAAAAAAAAAAAAAAAAAAAATCACCCTCTGAAGCATTCAGTTCTTTTCCCCAGGATCTGTCAAATATGGCGTAGCTCCCAAAACATTTAATTCCCCAGACCACCTGGGAGAGTCCCACAAACCACTGGTGGTCCATAGACCACAGTCTGAGTGCCGCTGTATTAGGCTACTGCTTAAAGGAAAGGAAATTAAACACAGAAAGCTGTTAAAATGACATTGCATGTGAGTCATGGCTCCACATTAAGTAATGTTCTTACAGAGCACTTGTCTTGTCCCCCTGGATGAAAGCTCCCCACCTTCTGTCTCTAGTCTCTACCCCTTAGTAATAAATATCATGTTTTATTATTACAGGAATGAAAGAAATGCTAATGCTTTGTCTGAGAAACAATGAAGTGTTAGAAATAGAAATATAATGAGAGGTGTACGACTGAATACAGCACTCATATTTCTGCTACTGACATGCAATGAATTCTTTAAATTTCCATTGAAGCCCGTTTAAATGAAATTTGCCAAAGAACACTTCTTTTTCACATTCGCCCTCTCCAAAGTGCACCCTAGTGCAACCAGACTCTGTCTTTGTTCACTTAATATTGGGCTGTAACAAGCTTGCTTCAGACCTGCCTGCTGACTGGTGGGGTCATGTAGAGAAAGAGTCTAGTGGCCAGAATTTCACGCAGTTCCGTGTCTGATTTTTAAGCCATTTTTAATGAGCTCATTTTTATGATTGCAGACTCACTCAGGCTTTAAAAAAGTAGATTTAGATATGTGGAAAGGCTGTCGTGCGGCAATTGGCCCATTACTACTGCAGTCTATTATTCATCTTTCACCATCAGATTACAAATATTTCTCCCTCAAACCTTTAAATCCCAGCTCTGAAAATGCTTGACACAGAACTCAACCCTCCAGATGACCAGAAAAGATGACTTTTTTTGGTGCCCACCCACTTCCAGGTGTTGCACCCAACACACCCTGCTAGTTTGCAGAGCTGTTGGTGAGAGGACAGCATCTCCATCCAGATGTCTCAGGTCCATCCCTGCCTGTTGACATGCACAGAGTGAGCAGAGCTCCAGATTTGGCTGATTCCTTTGGAGAAGCAATGGGACTGAGGTGTGGATCTGTCATACTTGGGACCTTCTCCCAGCACTGGGTGGGGAGACCTTGTGCAACATGTGGCCAAGGGGAAGGGTCAGAACGATAACTGTCTACCAGCAGGGATATGAAAAGTGTCAAAAATATGGTTTGTGATGTGCACAGGATTACTGTCAGCCCTTTGAAGTGGTAAAGCCCAAACCCTACATTTTCAGCTCAGTGCCTTCTCCCTAAGGCTGTTGGTTACCCTCTCTCCATAATGCACTGGAGGTGCGGATAGACAAGGAAGGGCTGCCAAGCCCTGCTGCATGAGGCACAGGGAGCTTGGCAGGCTGGCAGGCAGCTGTCTGTGCTATTGCAGCAGTGGGGCAATGATCCCTGCCCTTCCTGCCCCAGGGCTGGGATCTTGGCAGCTGTCTGCCAACAGAAAGGCGAGATTTCTAACTCTTGTGTTTCCAGGTGTCGTCACATGAGCTGCTGGTTCTGTGTTTTTATTTTGTGAGAGCCCAATTTGCTTCACTCCTATTCTTTATAAAGGAAAAGGTGCTTTTAAAGCATTTCTCAGCAACTAAACTGTATTGACAAAATTTCTGCATGGCCTGGCAGCATAAACATGGAAAGAAATGGAGGGATGATACAAGTAGGACTCTCCAGGTGAGCTCCCATTGGGAAAGTCTGAAACCTGAATGGTCCAGCTGGTTTCTCTCCAGCAAAGGTTACAAAACACCCAATTGATCTCAAGCTGGAGACCACCAACACAGCTCCTTGGTGATATGTGTACAAAGGGCTGAGTCTGAGGAATTTAAGGGAATTTGCAGGATCATGTTGGCCACTTATGAATTTCAGTAGTGATGTTCTGAGTGTGGATGGCAGATACATGGTATCAACCATCAATGAAAACACATTGCATTAACAAAAATAGTAGTAACAGGAATAATTAATGGTAGTAATAGTAAGAAACAGGAGCAGCAGTTTGGACCAGGTGATTTCCAGAGGTCCCTTTCCAGCTCAACTGTTCTGTGATTCCATGATTCTGTGGTTCCGTGATATTTTTATTTTTTTTCAGGATTCTCTGTATGTCAATATGCAGATATGGAAAATTTCACTGTGCCTCCAGCAAACTGAGCAGGACACACCCTAATCCAACATTGATTCTAGAACATTTATGATAGTAATGAGTGCACATTTTCTTTGGTTACTTTTAGCATATTTTCATATTAGTGTGATATAAATGAAATGTTGAACTGGTGTTCATTGCCAGATACTTTACTATTCACACATGGATAAAAAAGTTCAGAAAGTAATTAATCATACATTTGTAAATTGTACTTTGATTAGGCATTTGAGGCATCTTGATAATGCTAGAAGTAGCAAGTAAAAAATTATGAACAAAGCATTGGCAAACCACATCCAGAGCTTCTGGCATAAAGAATGGAATTTATGTCCCTATCAGGTGGGGCAAAGTAAGCACAGTCTGGTGGAACAGTTTGTTCCCATGAGCTTGGCTTCTAAACTTGGTTGGCCTCCATATGGGACATCAGCATTACACCAGGTGAGGCACCTGAGGGAGGACATCTGTGAAGGACAGATCCAGCCAGAACTGCAGAGAATCCAGAGAGCAGCCACATACAGCAACCACTGCTGTGATTCAATCCAAAGATGAGGCTGAACAGATGAGTATAGAGACCCACAAGACAGTCCAGGAACCTTGTACATCTCTCTGTGATCCAGTGACCTGTGCAGAGCAAGAGCAGGAGAAGCTCCTGTTTGGAATTTGAGGTCTGGCAACTTTTATATCCATATGGACTTTACAGAATGCCAGAATTTGGGCAATGGCCAGGGTCTGGGGAAAGCCAGTATCCCAGAACACCAGGAGTTGAGATCCAGAACAAAAATATTATGCTAATTGGAGGCATCATAGTATAAGCAGAAACATGAATAAATTATTCTGGAGCTTGAGAATAGGTTAAAAAGTGCATATGGATATAGCCCACAGCAAAATTATTCAATAGATACTTAGCACTTACTAAGTTAGTTCTGTCATCTCCCCCATCTTAGTACATGAAACACTTTGGCATAGAGATGGTCTGGATTACTGTGGGAGCTAAATGAACCCTTAATCATAATAAATATGGAATGGCGCAGTATTCCCTTGTTTATTTCATGGAAAACAGGGCATGATAGCACTTATGACTTTCTTGCTTTTTTATATGGCTCTGTTCACTCCATGCACCTGGTGCCTTTTGATGATTCATTTTAATGTGTTCAGCACATGCTCATACACAGACTGAGATCGCGATAAAGAAGCACTGCAGTGTGAGTATCCAGGGATCTATGCCCAATCAGTTGTTGACAGTGACAGAGTGACAAATGCTGTCAATATTGTATGATGTGGGATTTAAAAAAAAAAAAAAAAAAGAAAAGAAAAAAAAAAAAAAGAAAATTCAGTCCTGGAAAATTCTGAAAAAGAGTTTTTCCAAAGGTTTGGTGATATAAGCAAAAAGTCCCCCAAGCACATATTTCCCTTGAAGAATGTAGATGGTTTCAGTACTTAAAATCAAGCACACACATATGTTCTCTGGTGATCCAAAGCTGTTACCACTCAATGTGTACGGCTTTATCTCAGTTCCCCTTCTACTATGATAATTTATGTCAGATTTATGATTTACTGTAGATTTATGACATACACCAGACTGTCATTCTTCATAACTAGATAGCTGAAGTAATCTCCAAAATATTTAGCATCATACCTAGAACATTCATTGATGGTGGAGTAAGTTTTGCAGAAATTTATGAAATTTCCTTATACGTGCATGCAGTACCCAGTATTGATGAGGGATCCAGTGATGGAAAATAAAGTCTCCTGTTACTGCAGAGTAATACAGCCTGGGTTTTGAGTGCATTTTCAGCCTTGTTTCTTTACCTTTAGGAGCACACATTACTTTTATTAGATAGACAGACAGACAGACAGACTGATAGATAGTTATGGCTAGAAGTACCACAACAGAAAAACAATGTTTTTCATTTAAATTGTTTTGCTTTTCAGTCAGCTTGTCTTACTCAAAAGCAACAGAAGACCCTTGACTTCATTTATATTTCAAAGCCTAGTCACTCTTTGACATCTGTTTTGGTGGAAGTTTAAACTACTTTGCTGACTTTGTTACTTTATATAAATGTTTAAAGACAATTCAATAAAGTGCAATTTCTTTGAGACAGGTACTATCATGTCAGTTTGAGGTAATCATGGCCATGCCTGCTTACATGTTTCTAATGCCATTTGATAGGTGTCATTGACTTTTATGAAAATCTTTTTAGGCACTTCCTTATAGACTGTGTTTGGAATTACTGTACATATCTCTTTCCTGGCCTCTGGCTGAATCTTACAATGTAAATAGGTTCATGTGGCTGGCACAGAGAGGAATAAGGTGTGTATTACTAGAGCCAATACTTCAAAGGGGTATGCATGGTTTCAACCAAAATTAAGAACAGGAGAGCCCTGTGTAGACACTTTTTTTTCTTTCTTTTTTTTTTTTTTCCTAGTTCCTTCTTTAAATTAAGAATGTCTGGGTGAAGCTTACCAAAGAATTATTTTAAATAATTTAAGTAAATTTATGTGTCATCCTGCTTGGATATTTTTTTTGTTTTGAAATTGTTGCTATTGAGACATAATAGCCTAAGAATCAAATTAGTAATGTTAGAACCTCTCAGATATATCACGAATTATCAGCATGTTGAGCAATGAAAAACATATAGTTGATAAACACACAATTGTTACTGACAATTAAATAAAATGCTTGAAAAACACGACTGTGAAAAAATCAGCTATGCAAAGTAAAGTTTTTATAGATTAAAATCAACTATAAAGACTATACAAAACACTTAAAAACTGTATACAGTAAAACACCAAACCTGTCACATGTAAAAATGTTACTGGAGTAAGTTATATTCATTAATATGTTATTTGCCTTGAGAGGTAAGAAATGCAACTGAATTCATGATGTGAAGCTCCTGTACCAAATAATGTGACTTCATATACTTTTAGTGTTGCTAGCAGAGTGAAAAAAGTATTCTGTTTTCATTTCAGGTGGGAACTGAAAACCATGAAACAGAAAAAAAATAAATTAAAATAAAATAAAATAAAATAAAATAAAATAAAATAAAATAAAATAAAATAAAATAAAATAAAATAAAATAAAATAAAATAAAATAAATGCTTCCACTGCAGCTAAGGAAACAATTCTTTCAAATGAATTGCACTTAATCTCATTAACACTGAATTTGGTCTGTATGCACCAGTACAATTGCTGTGGCACAAATGCTGTTATGGTTACTTTGTATTGCTATAATAAATAGATTATTATTATTTTTTTTTTTTTTTTGGCAAAGCCTAGGAAATGCTATTCTCAGTTTAGAGTAGACAGACTTCAAGTCCATAGAGGAAAGTAACAGACTGCGACAGGTTCCTCAGGGGTCTGTCCTGGGACTGATGCTGTTTAATATCTTCATCAGCGACACAGACAGTGGACACAGACATCTCAACAAGTCTGCAGATGACGCGAAGCTGAGTGGTTCAATCAATACACCAGAAGGAAGGGGTGACATCCAGAGGGACCTGGACAAGCTGGAGAAGTGGGCCCATGTGAATCTAATGAGGTTCAACACATCCAAGTGCAAGGTGCTGCACCTGGGCCGTGACAATCCCAGACACAAGCACAGACTGAGAGAAGAATCCATTGAGAGCATCCCTGCAGAGAAGGACTTGGGGGTTCTGGTGGACAAAAAGCTTGACATGAGCCAGCAGTGTGTGCCTGCAGTCCAACTGCGTCCTGGGCTGTGCCAACAGAGGGGTGGGCAGCAGGTGGAGGGAGGGGATTGTGCCCCTCTGCTCTGCCCTTGTGAGGCCCTACCTGGAGTGCTGCATCCTGGGCTGGGGCCCCCAGCACAAGCAGGATGTTGATCTGCTAGAATGGGTCCAGAGGAGGGCCACAAAGATGATCAAGGGGCTGGAGCACCTTTCCTATGAAGACAGGCTGAGAGAGCTGGGGATGTTCAGCCTGGAGAAGAGAAGGCTCTGGGAAGGCCTTATGGCAGCTGTTCAGTACTTAAAGAGGGCTTATAAAAGAGACAGAGAGCAACTTTTTACATGAGCAGATAGGACAAGGGGGAATGGTTTTAAATTGAAAGAGGGGAGCTTTAGATTAGACAGAAGGAAGAAATTATTTACTGTTAGGGTGGCAAGGCACTGGCACAGATTGCCCAGAGAAGCTGTGAATGCCCCATTCCTGGAGGTGCTCAAGGCCAGGCTGGATGGGGCTTTGAGCAATCTGGTCTGGTGGATGGTGTCCCTGCCATGGCATGGGGGTTCCAAAGTAAACCACCTGTGATTCTAACATAAAAATGACAGCTATTACAAAATGTTTTAGACTTTTCTCTACAGATCACACTAAATTATTTGATGCTGAATGTATATGTAACTGGGTTTTGGCCAAAGCTGCCTACTTAAAAGCTTTCCCTTTTTCTTACTGTTGTCTAGCTTGTATTTTGGGTATCAGTCTTAATGTTGTGGGATTACTGTCATAACATTAAATTACATTTTAAATAAATAAATCTAAAAAAAGCAAAAGCAAAAACAAACAAAAAAACACAAATGCATTTTAATTTTGAATCTCCTATGATTTGGGGTGGGGGAGAAAAACACAACACAGTTCACAACTTTACTGTTCAGTTAGAGATAGCAGCCCCTTTGTCTGTTATGCAGGTAGGACATGGGTAAACCCAGTCACCTGAATGAATATCACATTTTACAACTGAGTTTTATGGGGCCACTCAACTTGAGCTACAACGACACAGCAGATGAAGAATATGCACTGCCTTCCAGACAGTAACTACTCTTGCATAAAAGCAATTTGTTGGACACAAATATTGCAGCGCTATTCTTATTCTACAGATAGTACATACTCTCATTTCTACTACATGTAAACAAAATAAAAAAGCAGCAATATAATTGCATTTTTGTTAATAGAATTGTGTGTGAGACCTGAAACCAAGTAAATAATAATTATGAAGTGATAAGAAAAATAACAATGTTCTGCTTATATTTATAGAAGATGAATATCCTAAAATACCAACTGCAAATTGTGCATCATATGGCATCTGATTCTTTTTTGTTTTGTTTTGTTTTGTTTTGTTTTTTGTTTTCCTGAGTATTAAGAAACTATAGTTACATCTGCTGAAAGCAAATGCTGCTTTGACCTTCTGTATGCAGTTTAAGAGAAATCACTACAAGTTTCATTCTGTAGGTAAGATCTATAGCCTGATCCATCTCTTCACCAAAATATTGTTGGCTAATAGTCAATACTTCCAAAGAGCAATTAAGATGAGATTTGATGTTATACTTAAGTCAGAAAATTAGAGGGACCTAACTTACATTTTTGTAAAGAAACATCAGTCATCCTACTGGTAGGAATAATTACTGAAAGGAACATCTATCAAGACAAATTAGAAAGATGCTACTGATGCAAACTTTAGGAAATGAAATACACGTGGAGATGGCATGGGTGACCACTCACAGCAAAAGCAGATGCCAAATTTAAACCTGTGTTTGAATTGTTAGAAATTTATTAAAAATAAAAAATATAAAAAGTGAAGAATTGGATTTTTTTTTTATAAATAAAATCTATCCATACTTCTCTTCTATCAGACACACTAAATCTAAAAATAAGTAAATCACTGTTACCACCTAAGAAAGCATTAGTGACCCTCACAGTTTGCTAAATTTGTTTCTATTCCAGAAAGTTATATGACAATTTTACTTCCAGTACGAAGAACTCTGAAATGAAACTGTGTATCAGTGATCCCATTAGCTTCCAGCACTCTTGACAATAGGCCTTTGTTATACAGAAAAAAAAGACAGTTTATTGCTATAGTTTATTTTCAATTAAGCCTTGAACTGTATTTTTTGTTCCCGGAGTTGACATTTGTTCTTGACAATGCTCTTTAATTTTCTACTCCACCATAAGCCCCTTTTTTTCTTCATTTTGTGCTGGACAGCTAACGATTTTCTTCCTTCCAACAATCTGATTAATAGTGTATGTAGTTTGTGTCCAGCTACCTACAAAGACATAGGATTGCATCTGAGGTGTCCTAAGTCTGAAGGTCTTGAATGGCTGGAGTAACTTCTTGGTGGGCTTGTGGTGCTAGACTTTCCACCTTCATTGTCCATAACTGATTTTTTTTGTGAGCATTTGCCTGCCCTTTGAGGAGATCTCTTCCCAAACAAGTTTACATCCTGCTCAATTTAACGGGCCAATACAAGATCAGCAAGAGTTGCCTGATGTTTAGTGGTTTCTAGACTTAATTTAGTTACTTTAATTCAGTTTAGTCTTAATTGAGAACATTATTAACCACTTTTACTTAAACCACTGGCAAAACCTTGACAGGAATGAACTGTCCTCATCCAAATCCAGCCTCATCTTCTGGGTAGCCAGGAGCAAGTTGAAAATAGAGAAATTTAGTTGAAAATAACAACTTAGGAGTGGAAAAGACTCCATAAAGACCCGAGAGGAGATTCTGAACTTGTTGAGTTCAATATAAGAGAGCAAGCAAACATATAATTCAATATTCAACATAGCCACTTCTGGTTGTTGGCTCACAGGGACATATAACTGATTTTTCTATCACATAGTTTTGTTTTCCAGCACATAACATCCATGAAAAATGACCTGTTATAAGACTATGTAGCTTAAATACCCATTTTCACATTCATTAATTAATGTGATAGTGCAGTCCTTTGCCCAGCTCTTTTTATACAGTTTCTGCAAATGTGCAACAAAATACTGTATTAGTTTGGATTAGTTTCTTTCCTCCTCATACCTGAAGTATGTAATAAGAACTATATATAGGAATACTTTACTGTATGTAACTAGCTAAAAGTAGCAGAATTCCTACCCTAGTCAGAGCAAGCCAATAACTGCAGCATTAACTTTGGCACAATAAAGAAGACATAGAAGAGCTTTTTCTAAAAAATCATTCCCTGACAAGTGTTTCTCATGGTAACTTTGAGAATTATTTCCATTGTGCTTCTGCATAACAGAAAAAAATGGCAGTTAGATTGTACCTTGGACCTTTTTCATAGACCCAGACCTTTTAACCTCTGCATTTAGGAATGCAGAGATTTTTCTTATTTTTCAAGTCACTGGGTATCTTATGTCACAATTACAGAGGTGCAGGTTGACATACATATTTCAGCTCACTGCCCATAGGGTATTATTGATGTCATGAGGAAAAGGCAGGTGTTTTGCACTCTTTCACTGAAACTGCTCTCAAAAGGTTGGTCCAGTTATAAATGTTCTTCAATGCCTATTTTGTTAATACTGCGGACCCAGTACCAAGCATGTTTTGAAGGTTTGCATTTTCTCTGCACACAAGAGAAATCTCGGGCAACATAATTTGGTCCTCAAGTTTTCTCTGACAAATTTCTTGGATTATGCTTCTTTACAAAAATAAGTAAACAAACATAAGTTTGCCTTCTAGCCCTTTCTAGGTCTTTGTTTGGCACACATGTTCATCTTTCTAATTGCCACCTCAGGGTGCAACTTGCATTTTTATCACGGAGGGGCACAAAAATATGTGTGCATAATGATCTCCACCCCCCTGTGTACATGAACTGGAATGAAATACAAGATGTATGTATCATATAGATCTGTTCATATTTGATTTGAGAAATTATGTTGGTGATTCAGTGCTGAACTGATGTCTTGTAGCACTCACATTACTTGTACAATTGCATGCTGGAGACACCATATCTCATCTGGACAAGTAGCACCGCAAAGGTCTGGTCTACTTTGAAGTCACTAGAGATTAGTCTTTGAAAGAGAATCAAATGTTGAGCATTAAGTCTAATGTCTCGGTTAACTTGCAAGTCTGGTACTTCCAGAGGCGCACACGCATGCAAGCAGACAAACACATATACACATAAACACTTTAAGAGTTTACATTTAAATGCTGCCTTAAAAACACACTCCAGGACACTGTAAGTGCTAAATATTACAGTTACTATTAATACAAAAATTTGATATTCTTCCAGATAAAAAAAGTTTATCCAGAAATGTAAATTTTTCCACTTTTTTTTCCTTTCATAGTGCATTGGGGCTAATGGGGACCATTAGATCATCTAGATTCATCTCCTGTATGTCACAGACCATTAAACTTCACTCAGTTACCCTTGTATTAAGTCCAATAACTTGTGTCTGAGTAAATCACAACTTGTACATGGTTCCAGCCAGGCATTTCCATCTGGCTGGTGTGACAGGACCCTTCCTCAGTCCCTCGTGATCCCACGTTTCCTACAGAAGTATTCCTGCTGCCTACAAGTTTCTCTCCACAATTATTATTCTGGTAAAAATAATAATTGGAAAGAAAAAACAAAACAAAACAAAAAACATTGGCGCTCAGTCCAAATTCAGAGTTCCTACTAGTTGCCCAGTCCAGTATTTTTTATTTGAGTTTGTCTCTTTTACACATTCTGGTCATATGTCCAGGTCTTTAACCTCTACTGACAACAAACATACATGTGTGCCATAAGCGTTGGATCACAGTGTGCTTCAAGGTGATTTTACACTGACCTCCTTTCCTCTGACCTCTTTGCTGGCCTATTAATCAAATATTTGTACTTGTGGCTTTCAGATATGTAGGGCAGCGTAGGCAGTAGACACCTTCATGTTTTATGTCTGTGAAAACAAACCCTTGGTAATTAGTGGTTAGGTATTGAGTTGTTAATCCAACAAAATCTGTATTGCAAGAATTCGTTAACACTCTGCAACAGTGTTTGGGTTACTGAATCAATGGACTTGCTGCCCACTACAAAATACAGAGAGAGGATGGATGACCACTGAGTTGTATTGTGCTTGCTTCCACTTTCTGTTCGTTGAATGCTTTCCTCCTTGCAGTGTATGCCCACTATTTTGTTAGCAGGGACAGCAAAATTAAAAACTTCCTCTCCTGAAATTATTAGAAAATACTCCCCAAAGACAAGCCAAAGGTTGATGACCTGATGACCTGACTGGATATGCTGTCCTTGTAGATGGCTGCAGCAAGTAGTGCATGTATCTGTCAAAGAGACACCTCTAAAAAAAAAAAAAAAAAAAAAAAAAAAAAGTGTTTTCCTCTTTCCATATTGGTAAACTAGTTAATGAGATTTACATTTGTAACGAAGCCTGAAGCCACACTGCAAAATCAATATAAAGCAAATACAATTTAGAAAGCTAAATGAAATAGTCAGGGTCTGATTTTAGCATTTAAGGGAACAATAGGTCAAATTCAATTATCTGCTTTCCAGATGATAATTTCTATTTTACCAAATATCACAATGTCACAGAAAATGGCTGAGGATAAAAGGGACTCTAGAGATCATCTAGTCCAACCTGCCTGCTCAAGCAAGGTTCCACAAAGCATATTAGCTAAGATTGTGTCCAGACAGCTTTTGAATATCTCCAAGGAGTGAGGCTCTGCAACCTCCCTGGGAAACCTGTGTCAGGACTCAGTCAACCCTTGCAGTAATGTTCTTCCTTCTGTTCAGATGGAACTTGCTGTGTTTCTGCTTGTGCCTGTTGCTTCTTCTCCTATCTCTGGGCACCACCAAAAGGAGTTTGACCCCATTGTCATAACACCCTCCCTTAAGATATTTATATACAATGACAAGATCCTCTCTCAGACTTCTCTTCCGTAGGCTAAACAGTCCCAGCTCTCCCAGCCTCTCCTCATGTGACAGATGCTCCAGTCCCTTCACCATCCTAGTAAACCTCCACCAGACTCGCTTCAGTAGCTCCGTGTCCTGCTTGTACTGGGGAGCCCAAAACTGGTCTCCAGGTGTGGCCTCACCATGGCTGAGCAGAGGATGAGGATCACCTCTCTCAACCTGCTGGCAACATTCATCCTAATGAACCCCAACCCAACATAGGCCTTGTCCACAGGGTCCTACTACTGCTGGCTCATGGTTAACTTGCTGTCCACCAGGACCCCCAGCAGTTACCTTCCAGCATGTCACTCCCTAGCCTGTAGTGGTGTATAGATGTTTTCTTTCCCAGATGCAAAACCTGCACTTGCTTTTGTTGAATTTCAAGAGCTTTCTCTCTGCCCATCTCTCCAGCCTGTCCAGGTCTCTCTGAATGCCACAGCACTCTGGCCTACCAGCCACTCCTGCCAGGTTTGTATCATCAGCAAACTTGCTAAGGAGGTACTCTACCCCTTCATCCAAATCACTGATGAGTAAGTTAAACAATACTGGACCCAGTATTGACCTCTGCAGTCAATATGCCTCTGTCAAGGCTGGCAAAAGCTCCATTAGCGGATGAGGGAAGAAAGAGAGGAAAGCAAGAGTAGCAGAGAGTTATGACCTTATTTTACCTTTTCTAACAAAAGCAGATAACATTGCTAGATTGGAGGCAGCATCCCACAGGCCACCAAAGGCTCTTTGCTGAGACGAGATGCAGTTTTTCTCTTCCAGAACATCTCTCACTTCTAATTTTATTATCTTGACAAAGCCCTCAGCACTCATTGTTACTTCAGAGACAGAAAAACTTCACATTCACCATGGTACAGAGTTAGCACGAGGTCACTTGCTTCCAAATAAGAAGCTGTGCTGAAGAGCAGCTGACAAGACATGCTCCATATTGCTGGTGCTACATCTGTGTAAGGCAGGGAGGTAATCACAGCAGCACAGCATAGCCTAGCAAAGTTGTATTTTGCCTGCATAAAAGGATAGACTGCTAAAATCAAGTAGGATACCAATCAATCCGTGGTTGTAGCTTAGGTTAAATTGCTGTCCCTCCCATTTGTGTACTTACATATGTGTACTAGCACATCACCTGCTGGTATATTGCTTAGGAGTAACAGCATCAGAAACTGTGGAAGCATAGGGTTCAAGTAATTAATACGTAGATGCTGCTTGTGGAAAGACAAAAGTTCTGGCAAAAGATGGGATTATTAGATATTCCATTATCTCCAAAGCATTGGAGGTGTCTGTGTGTTTGGCATCTACTGTGTGTTTGGCATCTACAACCGATATTAAGATGCTGAGACAACTGATATTCTAATGCCAGTGATGCGTTATATTATTTTCTCCTTTTTTTGAAGACATGGGTGATTTTTAGTCGTTCGCTACTCATCAACTTTACATGGCAATGAGAAGATAGAGGGATCCAATGTCAGGCATAATATGTCAATACGTTAGCTTGATGCCTATGCTAAAATACCATCTTCGAAATTTCAACAATCTCAACCCTTAATTTGTTGCAGATGCTAGCAGATTTATGTGCTTGATGGTTATTTCTGAAGATCTTGCCCTTCATACAGGGAGACAAAAGTTTTAAATTAATCCACAGATGATAGTTCATAGAGCTGTGACAATGTAAAGATACTATAATTACATTACAATTTATATAGCCATGGAATTACTGGAAACATATTTTTACCTGTTTCAGTGTAGAAAACCAAATTTTTTTATTCCCAACAGCACTGTGAGTTCCTCTCATCATATTATCTGGTCAAAATATCACAGCATCATTGCTGAACAAAGCAATAGATAGGATTGATCATTCCAATTTAAGAGGCAATTTATTGTATTGTCTTTCTCCAATTACTGCCAAGATTTCTTTACATTCAATAATAATAATTAAAAAAAATAAAAAATTGCTCAGTTCATTTTGGCACTTCTGTCTCTGAGTGCCAGCCAGCATCAGTATCTGGCAGGGTGCTCTTGAACCACTCTCCAAAATAAACATAACAGATGTCAGTCAGGTGTTTTTCTACCCATGTTCAACCACTCGCCAAGAAATACATTTTTATTTTAGACCCATATCCTAATAATCTAATGAATGTGTTATCTAAATTAGATGTCCTATTTAAATAAGGGAATCATGAAATATACATGTATGCCTTCAACATCTAATTTGGTAGGTTTGACTCTGTATCTGAGGTACCTGTATTCTAGAAGGCCTACCCGGTCCTTACCTTTTCATCTTGAAGTGATGAGCTATCTAAACCCCATATCTGGCCGCTTATCTCCAAAAGCACTGTAGACAACCCTCCACCCACCCAACACACACACACATACACACAACTTTGCTGGCCTTACCCTTGCAGAGCTGAGATACTGCCTGCCTATGGGCTCATCTGGGACAGCTGAAACAGA
Organism: Aythya fuligula; assembly: GCF_009819795.1. Lineage (NCBI taxonomy): Eukaryota > Metazoa > Chordata > Aves > Anseriformes > Anatidae > Aythya > Aythya fuligula. The sequence goes on from NC_045593.1 coordinate 18,192,686, forward strand.
GCAACATTCTTCCCCTAGGCTACAGTGAAGGTGAGCAGAGTGTTCTCTCACAAAGGTCTCTTCGGCTACTAGTCAAAACAATGTGTTAATCTGCTCATGTTGCTGCTTGCTTAAAGTAGAGAAGAAAATAAGAGATTCTAATGAACTATACTTACATCTCACCCTATGTGGTTCATATGTTCACAAAAAAAGATGTTTTTACTTGCTAGTGCTGAGCTATTGTTGCATGCTTTCTACAGCAAGTAGGCTTGATCAGTGTGAGTTCAGTTCAGTATCACAAGTTTCTTACTGTGCAGATAGATGTAGCTGATTCAGCAATACACAACAGGACCTCTCCCCACAATTTTTGAACAGATGTATGATGATCAGGTTTTCCCAGCCTTTGCATGCTTTGCATACTTTCTTATCTTTATACGCTGCATTGTGTACCAACAAACTATTATATGCTGATTTTCCATATTCTTTATACAGAGATGTACACCAGCCCTTGTTATTCAAGTGGGTTCCATGCTTCGTTGGGTTAAAAACTGGCTGGATAGCCAGGCCCAAAGAGTCATGGTGAATGGAGTCAAATCCAGTTGGAGGCTGGTCACTAGTGGTGTTCCCCAGTGCTTCGTACTGGGGCTGGTCCTCTTTAATATCTTTATCGATTATCTGGATGAGGGGATTGAGTGCACCCTCAGTAAGCTCACAGATGACACCAAGTTAGGTGCGTGTGTCGATCTGCTTGAGGGTAGGAAGGCTCTGCAGGAGGATCTGGATAGGCTGCACCGATGGGCTGAGGTCAACTGCATGAAGTTCAACAAGGCCAAGTGCCGGGTCCTGCACCTGAGGCACAACAATCCCAAGCAGCACTACAGGCTGGGAGAGGAGTGGTTGGAAAGCTGCCAGGTGGAGAAGGACCTGGGAGTATTGGTGGATAGTCAGCTGAATATGAGCCAGCAGTGTATTCAGGTGGCCAAGAAGGCCAATGGCATCCTGGTTTGCATAAGAAGCAGTGTGACCAGCAGGGCTAGGGAGGTGATTGTCCCCCTGTACTCGGCTCTGGTGAGGCCGCACCTCAAGTACTGTGTTCAGTTTTGGGCCCCTCGCTACAAGAAGGACATGGAGGTGCTTGAGCGAGTCCAGAGAAGGGCGATGAAGCTGGTGAGGGACCTGGAGAACAAGTCCTATGAGGAGCGGCTGAGGGAGCTGGGTTTGTTCAGCCTGGAGAAAAGGAGGCTCAGGGGCGACCTTATCACTCTCAATAAGTACATTAAAGGAGGCTGTAGCAAGGTGGTGGTTAGTCTGTTCTCCCACGTGCCTGGTGACAGGATGAGGGGAAATGGGGTAAAGTTGTGCCAGGGGTGTTTTAGGTTGGATGTTAGGAAGAACTTCTTTACCGAAAGGGTTGTGAGGCATTGGAATGGGCTGCCCAGGGAAGCGGTGGAGTCACCATCCCTGGAGGTCTTTAAAAGATATTTAGATGTTGAACTTAGTGATACGGTTTAGTGGAGGACTTGATAGTGTTAGGTCAGAGGTTGGACTCAATGATCTTGAGGTCTCTTCTAACCTAGACAATTCTGTGATTCTGTGATTTATTAGCCAGGATTGCTGAGAAACTGGTCTTAAGACCCAGAGACACATAGTTCTCATCAACATTTGGGCCATGTCATTCTCACTGTACCTTGTGAAAAAGTCACTTCTTGACCCATAGCAACTACAATTACACTAATGCCTGGGAACTTTCCAGCCACTAAAGCCAACTGGCACCAAATGGCTTGAGTCTATGACAGCAATATGCTTTCTCCTCCAAAACGTGTTGGCTGCATGCAGACTGTCTGTTGGAAACAGTCCCTGGATCATCCATATCTCAAACAATGCCTACAGGTTGTTGGGAGGAGCTTGAGGTTCAGGCCAGGTTTGTGCCAGGAACTGCTGCAGGAGTTTGCCGGCCTAGATGACCCTGTCCTGGTGTCTCTTTTTTGAAGCATGCACAGATGTACCAGCCTAGGCACACCCACCAAGTCTGTCTGCTCGTGAAGTGACTTGCTCTCACCATCTAAGTCAGCTATGGTCTGATATGATGTCTGTAAAATCAATGATCTGATGGTCATTGACTCCAGTGGACTTTGGCTGTAATGCATGGTTTTCTGGGCTTTCAGATATCTCTGGTCTGGAGGCACATCTAGACAGATGAATGGCAAAAAGTGACATTTCCTACTGACAGAAATAATTAAAAGACAAAACCCCTGCAATGTATGGTATTTACACATATAAGTATTTGATATGCCAGAACAGTGTAGTAGTTAAAGATTCAAAGGAAACATGTTTGTGACATTTAGCACAATCTTTTTTTACCTTAGAGACTTGGTTCTTTAGTTTACAGGTACTCATCAACAGGTTGAGTTTTCAAAATGCGTCTCTGGAGTTTTATATTTGATTTTTACTGTATTTTAAATGCCAATTCAAAATTATCATGTTTAATTTACTTTATTCTCAGTGGTTTTCCTTAGATTTATGAATTACCTTGGATTAATTGCTATATAGCATTCTGGTTTTATAGTGTAATAGGGTGTGTCTAAGTGCATTCCATTTTATGACTTGCTTTAGGGTATATTTTGGATGAACTGTATAATATAAAATACATTTGGTGTTATGTTTTATATAATGCCAGAGAAAGCACAAAAAGTGCATTTGAGTTTCTAGGTTTATGGGTTCCATGTCTGGAAAACTTTGGAGGACAAATCTGCTTATTTTCAGTTTTTCTCAAATTATTCTGAATCTTTTCCATTTCAGCTTTTCACAATAACTTTTGAATTGTTGAACCTTTTTGTCAGTAACCATTTTCTTTAAGAACAAAATAAATAGTCTACAGTGAATGATAGTATAAATATTGTAAACATTGGTATCACACTTCCTAACACTCTCACTGAAAAATTCAGATCAGAAGAAGATCTAACCAAAACAAAACAATCTCCTTGAGTATAATCCACAGGTGACTGACACCTGTGTTAGACCTTTCTCTTTGCTGGTCTTTGGAGGGATCCAAGTGAAACGCTTTGTGTTAGCTGGCATGCTGCAGCTGTTAACATCTAGAATTTCTACTTAGTAATGTCCAAATGATAAGACTTCTGTATTGGTTGCCATGAACTGTTATTGACTGCACTCAGTATTTTTGGTATGCTTATCCTAAAACTACAATTCCCTGTCAACCTTACAGAGTGTTCCTTGACACTTTCAGAGCTTTTTAAGTACATGAGATATCTCACCTCTTCTACTGCATTTGTATTAATATGTCTCTCCCTTCCTTTATTCTGCAATGACAGAGGAAGAATCATCTTTGTATGGTCAGAATGAAGAAGACTGAAGAAAATAGATCTTCAAAGTTAGACACTTGCATCTTCATCTTCTTTGTGGCTCTCAGGCTTGCCTTTATTGCTATTACATTCCAGATTAACTCTATTGCTATTTGATAGATCCGTGGACTTGTAGCCAAAATGCTACCCAAATGAAGCTCTTCACAAGCATCTAAACTGAATGTTACTTCCTTAAAGCTGCTGACCCTTTCACCTGCCCCAATTTCAAACAGGCCAGTAAGTGATGAGTTTCCTTCCAAAATAACATGGACATTCATGTTGGAATCTAACAACCACTGTCAGGGAAAACAGAAAGCAATTTAGAGAAACCAAATTACTAAGAATACCATTCAAGAATCCCTGACAAATAGGCTTGAAACTAAAAAAGCACATGAGTCACTAATGCTGTTAAATGAAAACTAGAGTGTGCTGACCTGTTTGAGCTACTGTACCAATAAAGAACAGAAGTTTTCTATACAAATGTCACGAGATTGGCTTCGGCATCAGAAGTCTGACTAATGAATCACTAATGTGACGTAACAGTGGTTGATACCTTGTCTCATAACAAAGTACTAGAGAAGTATTCATTTCTCAGAACTGATCCAAAGTACTAAGAATGAATCATTCTAAAAATGAGATAAGATCCAAAATTTTATTCATTAAAGAATACATAAACAGCTCAAGTTATATTTTGTAGGCCAAAGGTAAAGCTAGCTAATGAAATTCCTCATTTATTTGGGACACTGAAAGCATTATAATATAACTCTATAATTTGATGTTGATACCATTGTCCTCTAATTGTGCACTTCAGATTAACAGGAGTCTATGCTTAGTGTTAAAGTAAACATAGTAGTTACAGTGTGTCTTCTTTGCTACACCTTCCCCTTTCCTTTGGGTACCTAAAAAGTTTTACTGTCAATAATGAACTGAATCTCTCAATGTATGCAAGTGCATGATGAAGCTGGTTGTGCTGCTAATGTCTCTGCATGTTGAATAACCCTACTGTCCCCATAAGCATAGGCCAGCTGAGTTGGGTAGTCAAGGGAATGGCAAATACCCAGAAATGCGTGTGAAGCCCAGTGAGTTTCAGTATTTAACATGAGTTAGACTCTAAACTGCTTTTGGAGCTCCTGAAAATCTCCTTAGATACTGCTTTGCACTGCGAGAAACTAAAGTCTCTGAAAATCCAATTTCAAGCAATTTTTCCACACAAATCCAATTTTTGATAGCATCTGGATAAGTATGAAGCAGCAGGAATAGCATCTCGAAGGCATATAAAGACCTACAATAGTCAAATAGTCAACATGAAGAGAAAAGCAGCACAAAGACAAAACAAACAAACAAAAAAACAAGGAAACAAAGCAAAACAGAACAACAACAACAACAACAAAAAGACATTTAAAAAAAAATAAAGTATATCTGAATTTCCAGAATACTGCAATATAAAAAACAAGAACATCTGCCTGCTATTCACTGTATCCTCCCTGTGATCTTTGCAAGTCTAAGACAGTTCCATTTAATGTTTGTAAGGTGTCAATTGCTTTCAAAATATAATGTTGATTACCCTGAAATCTTTACATAGACATTTGGTCTCAAATGCAGCATGTACACTGATATATATGCAATACATAAGAATGAACATCTGTATAAAGGCTGTGAGGCAATGAAGATTAAATGCTAACTTTATCTGTGAGCTTTTCGTAACTCCTACCAAATCAGCTGCCCACAAACCACAGGAGTTCACCACATAAGCAGATAGAAATGTTGTTTGGAAAGGACAGGATGATGATTTCCAGTTCATAAGATATTTATCCCAAGACACATTCATTCATCTGTTGCACATTTAAATGTCTGCTTTTAGCCACTTGCTGGAGCAATACTGAATTGAAAGAGCATCTCTTTCTAATAACAGCTTCATTCTGCACTGACTTACAAGCAGTCACAGTGTAATCTAAAGCAGTAGAAACAAAGTGTGAGTTCAGGAAGTCCAAGCCACAAGGAAGGAGATTCTGCAGCAAAGATGCAGCTACCCAGGTGTGATTAATGGGAGTGTAGAGCCCAAATCCCCTAGGAGGTAAGGAGAAGAGGAAGACAAGAATGGTACTCTTGTTTGTGAGGAGTGTCTGTCTGCAAACCTGCCTTGCGGCTACAAAGGGCTGCGTTTCATGTATCTCTTTAGCACATCACCAGACAGCTTTCACTCAAGGTTTATCATGGAATCCAGGATTTACCTAATGGTATTAATGAATTTTGATTGTTTTTTTAAGAAGGAAACTAATGGGAAGAGTAAGGTCTGGGGATTGATTCAGCTAATACAGTATGAGAAATCTTTAATTATAACAATTACAAAATGAATTACATTTAATTACAAAATAAAATAAAATAAAATAAAATAAAATAAAATAAAATAAAATAAAATAAAATAAAATAAATGTGTGGGCATTTAAATCAAAGAATGCTTGGAAGTAATTTATCCCAGTTTGAATGCTTTCAAACTGTTTTCAGGCATATATTAGGTACTTATAACCTTCTTTTTTAGCAATATGTATAGTCATGCATGAACAATTACATTCTTTATTCATTACAGTCTTTAATTTGGTGGAATTTATTCACAGACATCCTTCCTAGGATGGAACATGTTCCTGGAACAGGTTACAGTTTGATCTAAACACTGTCAGTTTGGGTTCAGATTGATCACTTCCAGTAAGGAGCTCAGTAACAAGTTCCTGAAATGAGAATTCTTCACCTTCAGAGACCACTATTCTGAATCAGTGCTTTGTGTTGCAGCCTCCATGAATGATGTGATGGATGCTGAAGGTCCTGAGATTGCAAGACTGAATTAATTAGGAGCTTTGCAGACTAGTCCATAGCTGTGTGTTTTGTTTTGAAATGAATATTCATGTTTCTTAAACAATTGTTGTATTCACTGTAGTATTTATGCTTACATAGAGTCATAGAATCATAGAATATCCCAAGTTGGAAGGGACCCATAAGGATCATCAAGTCCAACTTCTGGCACCGTACAGGTCTACCCAAAAGTTTAGACCATGTCCAGCCGCTTCTTAAATTCAAACAGGCTTGGTGCAGTGACTACTTCACTGGGGAAGCCTGCATGATATACTTGATGTCAGTATGTCTGCTCAGCAGTCCTTTTAAGCCCTAAATTGCCTCTGTCCAAGATGCAAATAAGAAAAAGAGAGCCTTTACCTAGTAATAGCAGGTCAATAAAGTATTAATGTTTTACATATCCATAAGGATATGTTATGACTTTCTTACTGAGTTTTAATCTTTTAATCTTTTTTTTTTCTTTTCTTTTTTTTTTTTTTTTTTTTTTCCAGATGCATTTGGTCTTACCATATAAAAACTTAAGCAGTACTATCATTTAAAAGAATTAGTCTGACAATGTTTTCTGTCTAGTGATCTGTGATACTTACCTTTAATTAGTATTTAGTAAATATTTTAATATAAAAGCAGTAAATTTGGCAGTATTTTAAGGGCTCTAAATGTATTTCTCTGTTAATTACTTTATATGAGTTTTGCTAATGAGTGGTGTGGAATGGTAAACTTTGGAGAAAATCTTATATTACCCAGAAGGAAAAAAAGTAATCCCAAATGATTGTCACAGTCCTATATGACTTCTTTATGCAAAATCACATGCAACATGTATACTTCCTATTGTCTTAGCTGCCAAAACCATTGTCATACATACCACTTTGTCTGTCTGGAATAAGCATTAACTGTAGCTAGGCATATTCACTAATTCCCCCCTGCAAAATCAATATAAGATCTTTGCCAAGACATAGTATCCCACAAAGTTGGCTTTGAGATATTTTCACCATTACTAGGAAGTTCTGATTGCCTCACTAGAAAATTCTGGCCACCAGAAGAAAACTTTGTCAAGTGTCTTTATACCTCCCTGGCCTGTGTGTAGGTAGTTGGTATGTCATCTGCCCTTACATCACAACGTACACACTGTTGGTGTGGTGCTCCTTAGCAATGGAAACAGATTACTCTAATCTTTTTGTGTGGTGAGATTGCTGTCATCTACTATTTTCCTACATCACTTTTTAATTGCTTCAGAAAAATGGCTAGAGCTCCCATTAGTGATCAAGGCCCATTAGGTTAGGCAGTGTTTGAAATCTAATCTTCTCACTCCTTGCTCAATGTCCAAAATTCAGTATTTTTCTTCTTTCATTTAAAAAAAAAAAAAGTCTGGGCTTCCTTTCTCCACCTGGCATGTGTACCAAGATACTCTACTTGCCAGACATTTCTTGTACACATAACTAAATCCACTAGTCTTTCAATAATTTACAGTGAAATATGTACGTCTGCATGAGGAAGTTTGGCTAGAAGGCTTTAAAAGCATGCCACTTCGGTTTTCATATTTCTACCAGCTCATTCTGGGAAGAAAAGTATTAACTCTGCAAGTAAGTTGTTTTCAGAGTGAGGAATATGGATTTCATTTATCATTCTTTAAGTCATTGTCATAAAAACATTAGTGAAAACACATCATAAAAGCCTTCCCACGTGAGTTTTGGGAGACCACTTTTTTTCCAAATTGAAATTTAAAATTGATCTATTTTCCTTTATGGTGATCTTTATAAATAAATAAATACAATAGATATATAACCCAGCCACTGCTTTTTAGGGCCTCTTGTTTACCTGCTATCTCTCAGCTATATTTTTTGCTTCCAAAGAACCTGGCTAAAATAATTTCATCTTTGTTGCCAAAGGCTTTCTTATTACATCTCTCAGAATCTTGATCAGGTGTATGTTGTTTAAACTGGCTGAGGCCAAAGCTTCAAAGAAGCAATGTGTTAAACAATTCTCAACAAAGATTTATCATCCAGTGCTAACTCTATTGCTCTCTGAGTCTGTATTATGTTTGGCAAAGAAACTGTAATGAAGATCAGAATGATAAATACAGAAGATTATTAAGAATTTCTTAGATTTCCAAAGAATTTCTTAGATTTCCAAAGAAACAGAACTAGGTTTAACATCTTAGTAAGCACAAACGTTTTCTTGGGAATGACTATAGGTTATACAACAGACACTTTCATTGATAGTCCAGAAGATATTCCACGTCTAAGCAGGACTCCAGAGACTGATATGCCACAAAAAGGTAGGAATTCTTCTGCCTTCAAAGCACTTGTTGGTACAGCTCTTATCTGTACTTTCTTCCAACTAAAGTTCAAAACTCATCCCACAGTTGGTTCTTGCTGCCAAGACACTTTCAACACAATGGACTCAGAAGATGCACAATGTGCAATGTTGGAAATCCTTGTATACCTTCATTAAGTGTACCCCCAGGAGCACATTGGCAACAAGGAGACAGAAGTATTTTTCTTTCCTTCCTCTTTTCCAAATTTTTTCACTTCTTAGATCTAAGGCCCAATCTGCTTTTATTGTGAAGGCAGTCACACAGTCTTTGATGTAGACTATTTCTGAAAAACTCATAATACACCAAAGTTGGAATAGCCTACTGTCTTAGAAAGAAAGCAGAAACCAAGACATCACTTCTATGTACCAGGCTAAGCTGTTAATTTAAGCAAATAGAAAATAAGTATGTTGATAAGCAAAACCATTACCTTCTCTGTCCTTGTGATAGCCCTCTGTACCGCATGTGTCCTTGTGTTCTGATGTAAGCTTACCAAATTACCACTAAATAATGGTACATTCAAGAACCTGTCCCCCCGTCCTTTCCTTAATGATACTTAATTTTCCCTTACTCTGTCTCTTCACATCTTGTCTTGATTATATGACTTGGGGCCAGGTCTGTGTGCAGTTATATATTTAGTAAGGCCCAAGCACCACGTGCTACCAGAATCCAACTGTTATAGTCTTTTTTATTGTTTGTGAGCAGTTTTGTAGGCTGGTAGTGATCAGACCATTCTGTATTTGACTGGAAGTTCAGGAAGGAATAGGTTGGGAAGCTCTGAAGGTGGTCCACCAGCCTGACCTCCTCTGAGCCTAAGCCTTCAACCTGCCATCTGCAGAATCAATATGGCTCCACTTTGACTGCTCTGCTGTGTTAGAGGCATACAGAAAGCTTCTGCTTTTAAGGAAGGTAGAGTTTGGGAATTTTCAAAAACCACCATGATATTTCACCTTGCAATGGCAGTTGTTCAGGAGGGCAGACATCTTCACAACAACAGCCGTCCCTCTCCTTCCCCTTTCCCACCTTTTATTGCTGTGTACCATCTCACACTATGGAATATCCCTTGGTTGGTTTAGGTCAGCTGCCCTGGAGATGTCCCCTTCCCACTTCTTGCCTACCCCCAGCCTGCCAGCTCTGGGAGGTTTGGAGGCAGTCTTGTTGCTGTGCCAGCACCACTCAGCAACAGACGCAACACCAGTGTGATACCAGGGCTGTTCTAGCTACAGGTGCAGAGCACAGCACTGTGTGGGCTGCTGTGGGGAAAGGGGAACTCCATCCCAGCCAGATACAGCACACATGTATAGTGCAAACAATTACTAAAGCTTTTTGATATACAGAATGTTAGGACTAAACATGTTCATTATACTGAAAGTAGAATAAGAAGCATCCGGACATGTGAGGGTTTTTCTTGGAGGTAGGTCTTTATCTCCTGTTTTCAGTCTGCCTGCTTCTTGCTTGAGCAATACTGAATCAAAGACAAAGGACAAAGGAAGAAGGGTGCACAGGCTTCCTGGCCAATCCAGGAAAACCTCCAGCTGCAGTAAAGCACTGTGTATTCAGGTGACTCCCTTCTTCAGAAGCTATCTTCAATATATATTGTGCCTTGTGTGGACACACACATCTTATTTCATATTGATCCCATTCTGATTTATGTTCCCTTTCTCATGCATTTAAACTGCAGATTTAAAAACTTAGCATTTGTTTAGGAACATTCTCTGGGGACAATTAATTTTGAAAAGAAATGCAAGTTTTCACTTTTTAAAAAAATGAAGCCACATAAATATCCTGGAACATATTCCAGTTTCTCTTAAGTGCTTAAGTGGTCGTTGTTGTTGTTTTTGTTGTTGTTGTTGTTGTTTTGTTTTAATTTTTTTTTTTTTTTTTTTTTTTTTAAATAGAGCATCCCTAGAGCTTCAGACTGTAAAATGTAGACCATTTATATTATGCTATATTATATTTATCCTAGTTATGCTATAACTAGTGTGACTGTTGACTGGATGCAACAACCTGTATTGTTTCTGTATTTATCATTTTTCACTATTACTTAACCAAACATTAATCTATGATTAGTTGTGTGCCTATTCCTGTTTTACAATAGAAAGGAGGAGGGAATCCTTTCAAGTAACAAGGTTTATTTTAGCATTTATTTTTAGCAATAGCCTTAGTCTTGAAAAGTGGCATTTTAATGTACCTCTACTGCAGAATAGTAAGGAAAAAAAAATCAAAAGCATAGAAAATGTGATGAAGATTACATGTAATAAAAGTTTGCAAATTACATTGTGCTCTATGTGTTCAAGGTAAGAAAAGCTCTTGGTGACTGTGTGATGCAGGACTCCAATACTGCAGTAAAGACAGAAGGCCAGTGAACATCAGCCTGCACAGAACTGTACACGGTACTGAGCCCAGATTTTCTTCCAGCTTGTGACTGCAAAGCTCAGAGGTTTCTCAGTGGTTCAGTTTCACATCAGACGAATCCAGCAGGTTTTGGCTGGCGTGATTCTGAGCAAACACACACACACACACACAAACACACACACACACACACACACACACACACACACACACAAACTCAGGAGACTAGAAAGAAAATGTTTATATCAAGCCCCAGCAAACTAAAACATAGCAATCTTGAACAACTGTCTTTGTAAAATTGTTTCTGAGAACTCAACATCAGTTAAAAACATGATAAATCTTTTACAACCTGTTAATATATGCATGATTCACAGTTGTCTTGTAGATGTATATGGATGCCAAATTCCCTGCAGAACAGTAATGTGTTGGCTATTATACTTCTGGTTTCTATCCTTACCCAGCAGAAGGATGAAACTACTCTTTTGCAAGAGCAACTTCCACCAACAACAAGTGGAAGAAAAAGCTTTCTGTGTGACCTACATTTCTGTAGCTATTCTTTTTTCTACTCCACAAAGTTTAGTTTTGTGAAACTGACTATTCAGGAAGTATCATGTTTTCTATATCCAAGTGTAACAAGCATTGTGAAATGTCATGTTTACCATGTTCAAGTGTTCTGGGACTGTCCACGCTTCAGCAAATATACACTGTGGTTAAAAACAAGAAAATGTATGTGGGCAGAAAAATAACTTGTGAAAGTGTAAGAAAGAAAACGAAGATGCTAGGGTAGAGAGAACAGGACAAGTAAGAAGCAAAAAGGAGGTAAAAGTAAAGCTCCTGATGAAAACTGGCAACATTCTGATTCTTCTGCATGTAGTCTCCCTGAAATGTGTGGTGTGGATGCACAATTCCAAAACCTTCTAAACAAACCCCACATTGCAGTTTTCAATAACTCAGCTTTTTAACACTGCACTTTTTTAGCTTGCAAAGTTGAAAAGGCAGAAGAAAAATGATGCGTCAGGCTACAGTGACTGTAACGCACATAATGTACTGCAGCTTTTAATTCTTTTTGATTACATCTTCACAGTGGGCTCGGGCTCTGGTAAACTTGCTTGAACTCTGGACTTTGCCTGAACCAGCTGCGAAGAGAGAGGCAGCAGTAATAAGACCAAGACACTTGTTTCCTCCCCTGGTCTCTTGGACTGTCAGGACAGGTTTATTATATCATGTGACTTTGGGCTGTTCTGTTGTTTTCCAACCATTTTTTGTGTGCTAGATGAGGATCACTGGGATCCAGTTTTCCCCAGCCATAACCTGTCATGCCCTGGCTGGCTGACAGACTATGTGTTACTTGAACCAGCAACAGTGAAATCATTGCATCGTTAACTTCAGGATGTGTTACCCACTCAAGTAAGCACAGAAGGTCCCACACGGGTTTGTATAGCTAAACTCTGAACCAAACCCTGTGTCAGCACATCTTCACAGCTTACCAGATTAATTTAGGTTTGGTTCCATATGTATGTTTACAGCCTCCACATCCTGACTGCACTACAGACCTACTTGTAAGTCAAGAAAGATTGATTTTGTCTGCTTGCCATCTCCCATAACTGAGTAGGTCCTTGTGATATCTCTAATCAAACCGGTCTATCTAATCTAAACAAGTTTTTCCCCATGCAACTCAATAATTAAAAGAAATAAAGCAGCAATAATAATATATGTGTGTGAATATATATTACATATATTATTTGCAATAATAAAATAAATATATATGGAGGGAAACATGCCATCATAATTATGATTTATCCCAGTGTTTATGTTTGCTGATATTCGGAGTAGAGATCACAGAATCACAAAATCACAGAACTGTATGGGTTGGAAGGGACCTCAAAAGATCATCAGGTCCAACCCCTCTGCCACAGCAGGTTCCTCAGAGCAGGCTGCCCAAGTAGGCGTCCAGACAAGCCTTGAATATCTCCAGAGAAGGAGACTCCACAACCTCCCTAGGCAGCCTGTTCCAATGCTCCATCACCCTCACCATGAAGAAGTTCTTTCGCATGTCAGTGTGGAACTTCCTGTGCTCTAACTTGCAGCCATTGCCCTTTGTCCTATCCCCACAAACCACAAAAAGAGGTTGGCTACATCCTTCTGTCCCCCACCCCTCAGATATTTATATACATTGAGAAGATCCCCTCTCAGTCTTCTCTTCTCCAGGCTGAACAGACCCAGGTCTCTCAGCCTTTCCTCAAAAAGAGGTTGGCCAAATCCCACGTCTCCCACATTTAAGGTATTTGTAAGCATTAATAAGATCCCCTCTCAGCTTTCTCTTCTCAAGGTTGGACAGACCCAGGTCTCTCAGCCTTTCCTCATAGGGAAGGTGCTCCATGTCCCGTGTCATCTTTGTGGCCCTCCACTAGACTCTTTCCAGGAGATCCCTGTCTTTCTTGTACCGAAGAGCCCAGAACTGGACACAGTACTCCGGGTGAGGCCTGACCAGGGCAGAGTAGAGGGGGAGGATCACCTCCCTTGACCTGCTGGCCACGCTCCTTTTAATGCACGCCAGGATTCCATTGGCCTTGGCCACCAGGGCACAGTGCTGGCTCATGGTCAACCTGTCATCCACCTAGGTCCTTTTTGTCAGAGCTCCTCTCCATGAGATGGAGATAAGATGTATGAAGCTTAGCACTTGTACTGTGAAACCTCCCAAAAGCCTCCCAGATTTTTGTATCAGTGCTATCACAACTTCTATGCTTGGTCTTGCAGCTGCTCAAAATGACAACATGGATCCATCTTTGTTCATCTGTGTTTGGGTCTTCCTAATATCCCCACACTAAACATGGGACCAACCCTGGCACATATCATACTACTGTGTTCTCATGCAAGCAAGGAGCTAATAGGAAAAATTATGACAAAAAGCAAGATTTAAGTGTTTCATAAATGTCTTCTACTGTTCTTCCACTGTCTGTTTGGGACATGAATAACTCTTGGGTTGAGTATTTCTGGTTTCAGATATGCTGAAGTTGAATGCTTCTTTTCAGTAACCTAAAGGTTTATTTTATTACAGGTGCTTTATTGCTTATTGTTTTTGTTTTTGTTTTTGTTTGTTTGTTTGTTTCTTCTTGTTACAACTGCTTCTATCATTACTATTACTATTATCAGTCCTGCTATTATCACTTTATTGTTATTATTACTTATTAGAGTGTTATTCAATAATAATATATCAAGACTGAGTCACTGTAGAGATATGCCTGTGATAGAGATCTCATTTCTAGTGTGATTAGAAGGTCTCTGACAATCAGTTCATAGGAAACCTAACATCGATTATAAGAAATGCAGGAATAGAAGGCACAACTCTTATTTAGCCTGTGTGGGGAGACAATTAAAGGAAACATGACAGACGTCTATACTGAGAGAAAGTATTTGTTGGTCACTATTTAGTGTTATAATATTTATCTGTGAAAGTCAATGCCAGGAAAAGTCTTTAATAGATTCTTGCATTGGCAAGGCAGTGTCATTATGGATAATATCCACTTCTTTGAAGCAAGATAAGTTTGAGGTTATTTTTGTTAAACAGGGCACTTAGGATGACCATTGGTAATTCTTTGATGGAAAACTTCAATCAGAAGTACTCCAGTTCTTCAGATTAAGACCTTGGCCTTTGCACACATCAATTAGTGGGTGAGTCAGAAGGTCTTCATGAATGTCTAAACTGTCTATGGACCTACTGGAAAAATTTGAAAGATTACCCCTTTGATGCGGGGTTGATGGAGAAAGGGTAATAAAAATACCTACTGTAACCTGACAGACTGTTTAGATCAGTGTTTAGAGTGTTTATAGTCACTGGGCACAGCTGACTCCTAAAGATGTTGAATTTAACAAATACAGTCAAATGTAACAGTCTTATAAACTAATTCCACACTTTGAAGCAATCATTGATGTAAAAAGATGACAAAAAGTACTAGTTCTCCCAGTCATCTTTTCAAACCATCATTAACTGATTCAATTCATATTGGCATTATTGCAGAAGTGTTTTTAGCAGAAGAAATTCAGAAAAAGAGGTAATAGTGTCTCCATACATTGTCTGATAACACAAATTACAATTCCCCTTGGTTACATGGACCTTCTGTCAAGGTTTAAATGCCTGTATACTTGGTGGTTTCCAAATTGCATTTCATAAACTATCACAGCCACAATCATATAAAACAGTGAAAACTATCAGATTGGCAATTCTGTCTGGTGATGGCTTGGAAAAGTCAGCATCATTGCACAAATTTAAGAAGGTCCCTTTTCAGTACTTCTAATAAGAAACAGTTGTTCTCTAAGAAAAATGCAGATCGTGAAAATTTTGTGGTGGAGGTCTAAAATGTTTGGGAATCTGTCTTCTTCTAATGGATGAGTAATATTCTTCCTTTTGAAATGCAGCATCGATTTCCCTTTTAGTGTTCAAATTCCGCAAATACATTAATGTACATTGATGTGTATTAATATATACATTTAAATTTGTGTGTGTTGTATGGATGTATACATATACTTTTGTATGTATACATATACATTTATACATATGTACATGTATATACAAATCTATGGCTATGAGTAGCTCCTTAGAAGTCAATAGAATTAGACACAAAGTTAAAGACAGTCAGGAGCTTAAGTATTTTGATAAATCAGATCCTCAGCCTGCTCCAGACGACGAAAGTATGGGGGACATGATTATTTAATTATTTCAGCTGGAGAAGAAAGTTTATTTTTTTTCTGTTCATTTATCGGGTATGGACTTATATTTGGAGTTTGAAACTTCCAATTAAACCATAAAATTAGTAGACACAAATAAGATCATTTTTAATTTATTTTTACTAGTAGGTCACATATTCCATATACACATTTCTGTTTGCTTAGAAAAATGCACTACAATACATGTATGTGGAACAGAAAATGAGATTACAGTAAAGTTTATGTGAATTTTTTTTAATGGCAACTTGGATATTGAGTTCTGTAGAAACATTCTGTGGAGGCATTCAACGTATGCTATCCTCCATCTTTGTTTGTTAAACTCTGTGATACCAGAATTATGAATGGAGTTAAATCTGGTTGGTAATTGGTCACAAGCAGTGTTCCCCAGGGCCAGTACTGGGGACAGTTTTGTTCAATATCTTTACCAGTGATTATGATGGGGGGATTGAGTGCACCTTCAGTAAGTTTGTAGACCACACCAAGTTGACTGAGAGTGTTGCGTAGTAAGTAGTGCAGTGCCTGAGGGTAGGTCGGTTCTGCAGAAGGACTTGGACAGGCTGGATCAATGGGCTGCATGCAATTGTATGTCATTCAACAAGGTGCTGCACTTGGATCATAAAAACCCCATCCAGAGGTATAGGCTTGCAGAAAAGTGGCTGGAAAGCTGCCCAGCAGAA
The DNA here is from genome assembly GCF_009819795.1 of Aythya fuligula. Taxonomy (NCBI): domain Eukaryota; kingdom Metazoa; phylum Chordata; class Aves; order Anseriformes; family Anatidae; genus Aythya; species Aythya fuligula. The sequence continues at coordinate 18,208,936 of NC_045593.1, forward strand.
AAGGACCTGGAGGTGCTAGTCAACAGCCAGCTGAACATGACCAGCAGTATGTCCAGTAGGCCAAAAAGGGTGATTGTCCCCTTGTATGTGGTACTGATGAGACCGCACCTTGAGTACTATGTTCAGTTTTGAGCCCCACTTTACAAGAACGATATTGAGTTGTTCAAACTTGTCCAGAGAAGAGCAACAAAGATGGTGAAGGAACTAGAGAACAAGACATATAAGGAGCAGTTAAGGAACTGCATCTTTTTAGTCTAGACAAAAGGAGGCTGAGGGGAGACCTCATTGTTCTTTACAACTACCTGAAAGGAGGTTGTAGCAAGGAGGGCATTGGTGTCTTTTGTCAGATGACTAGTAATAGGACATGAGGCAATGGCCTCAAGTTGTGCCAGGGAAAGTTTAGATTGGTTATCAGGAAGGGTGATTAGGCACAGAAAGGGTGGTTAGGCATTGGAACAGGCTGCCCAGGGACATGGTGGAGATGGCATTGCTGAAGGTATTTAAGAAATGTGTAGACGAGCACATATGGACGTGGTTTAGGGTTGGACTTATATTAGCTGAATGGTTGAACTTGATAATCTTGAAGGTCTTCTCCAACCTAAATGATTTTATGGTTCTGTGATCTAATAACAAGTTACCAGATGGTGTTTTATAGTGTCCTGACATAATATGAATTTATAAGGGTGTTCTGTAGTAAAGTGCCTATAAGTATTTATATATCAGTCTATATTTATATATTTATATCTAACAGTCAGTTCAGATAGTCATTCAGCTTCTCCTCACAGGTTACACTGAAACTAAAAACAGAAGATTGTAGCAATAAATACACCTAATAAAGCCAGAATGGCAAGAAACCATGTGTAGGCCCTGTGTAAACAGAATATTATCAAAGAATCAGAGAATGTGTTTGGAAGGGACCTCTGGAATTAATCTAGTCCACCCCCCTGCTCAAGCTGGGTCACTTAAAGCATGTTGCACTGAATCACAACCAGGTGGCTTTTGACTATCTCCAGAGAAGGAGACTCCACAATCTCTTTAGGCAACATGTGTAGTGCTGCTTCTCCTCCTATCTCTGGGTACCACCAAAGAGTTTGAGCCCACTGTTATGACAATCTCCCTTAAGATATTTATATACATTGATAAGATCCCCTCTCTGCCTTCTCTTCCCCAAGCTAAACAGGCTCAGCTCTCTCAGACTTTCATCGTAAGATGCTCCAGTCCCCTAATAGACCTAGTAGCCCACCACTGTACTCACTCCAATAACTCCATGTCCGTCTTGTTGGGAGCCCAAAACTGGACACAATACTCCAGGTGAGGCCTCACCAGGGCTGAGCAGAGAGGGATGATCACCTCTCTCAACCTGCTGGCAACATTCATCCTAATGAACCCCAGGCCTTGTTGACAAGGGGATTGACAAGGGGATTACTGCTTGCTCGTTGTTAACCTGCTGTCTCCCAGGACCCTCAGTTCCTCTGCAGTTACTTTCCAGCAGGTCAGTCACCAGCCTGTACTGGTGTATAGATGTGTATAGATGAGAGAGAGATTTTCATACCTTCCCACCAAGCTAAGCATTTGAATGTAATATACAGGTATCACATGAAGCTTCAAATTCCCTGGGCAGGTGCCTATTCACATGTTAGCAGGGCTATATCCAGGTGTAAAACTTCTGATATCCTTAAGCTGCTTCAACCCTGTTTCAACTCAGCATTAAAAATGTTCTTCCTTCTTCCCCTTATGCAGGGCCCAGCTGCCGGGTACATTCAGAGCAAGCAGATGGGACCAGTTCTCATACAGAAAGCAGCCAGAAGCAAGACCTTCCACACAGGTCTAGGGTGGAAGGGTCTCTGGTTTTGGGTCTCTTCAAGTTTGCAGACCTTAATATAGTTAATTTACTAGTGGGATGTGATGTGAATACGAGAGACTTATCTTTAAATCCCTTGTCCTTGATTTGGGAGACAGGACTTGAATATGATTCCAAAAGAAATATTTAATGCTCTGCTGTAAAGTCAGTCTGTATATTGATTTCTGCTCTGTTTAAAGCTAGGTATAGTACTGTCCTAACCTAACAACCACTTTAACTGTCCCTCTTTATGCTTGCTTTCTGTCCTGTGTGGGAATACAGTCCAGAAGAGGTATGACTGAAGTGATGAACACAGCACTGACATGGGAGCTCCTATAACCCAGGCAGGAGACACCACATCTGTATGTGCGCATTCCCAGCACCGATCCCAGGAGTACACATTAGACAGACCATATAGACCAAGAGAATGCAAAAGTACCACGAATGGGTTTTAGAGAAGACACTCTGCTGGGGTGAGGTCTGCCAGTAGGGAACAGTAAATACTTCTCACTGTGACTAGGGCACCACTAGTCACATTGCAGCCATCTTCCTCAAAACTCTTTCCCAAAGGCAGGTGCTTTCATCCATTCTCTCAATGCTTTAGTAGCTAGCTCTTAAACCACAGCTTGCTGTGAAGTAAATGGTTGCCTTTATAAAGCTGTTGTCACTGAGCATTCTTGGAAGGGGTCTAAGATTGAGAGGCAGAGTACAAGAGAAAGCATGTTTATGTAGCCCAGTGCCTGGGAGAAGTCTTATGTTTTGACCTCTGCTCCTTGGGCTGTTTCTTTGCTTGCCATTAAACAATCATTAGGTTTGGTGCTGACGGGGAAAGAGTTAAGTGCTGAGTGAAAGCAGACACAGCTGACAAGGACAGAAATAGGAAGAACAAAACAATGGAGGGTGTGTGTGCATGTGCGTGTGTGTGTATGAAGGGTTACTACCTGTGCTGGAACTTGTGTGTTGCTACTGGAGGCAGAATGGAGGAGCTTTGTATCTTTGAACAAGGATCAGGTAGGCAGAAGTGCCTGTGGCTTTCAAATTAAATTAAAACATGGTGTTTTTTTTCCTGCTTGGTGAGTTGTTAGGTGGCCAGATAATGGGGAAAAGGGGCAAGAGGAGAGGGGAAAAAGGAGATGTAACACATGTATATACAGACCTAGAGAGATGTCCTGTCGAGTGGTGCTTAATATTACCTATGCCTCCCACTTGAAATGTGAACTGCAGACCAGATTAGATCAGGGAATGCTAGCCATGTCCAGTACAAAATATGTTTTGTTTGGTTTGATTTCTTTTATAACACAGAGAGAGGGAGCATAAGTTCAGGGAGGTAAGTGAAAGTTCAGGGAGATTTCTCCACATTCATGAAACCTGAGTTCATAGTCGAGTTATTGAGTCACATACAGATGAGGATCTTGCCTGGTCAGTTCAAAAAAAAAGCAGTCCAGCCCCATCCCCTTCCCCCTGTAAGCTCCTTGATGTTCAGTAGGTGTGGTTGGGTGAAGAAAAGCCAGACCAATACCAACAGCTGCATGGAATCTTTCCACGACTGAAAGGTGAATAATTAACTCTCTTATAACTGCAGCCCCTCAGGGGGAGGTGAGTCACTAGCCCGATTTAGAGTTATGTTATCTTGTAATGAACAATAAGAGGGAAATCTATACGTGTCTTGACAGTTCCAGTGAGACTTCGATGATCTGTGCCCCAAAAATCTCAAAAAGGGAGTTGATCAAAATGCACTTCTAAGAAAATAACTGATTTTGTGCATACAGTTCATCAGTGGATAAAGAAGATCATTTTTATAGGGATATGAGATTTTCTGAGCATAATGCTGAGGATTAGAAAAGAAAGGGGGGGGGGGGGGGGGGGGAGAGAGGAGGGATAGTTGTTTAGTTTTAACTGGCAACATTGTGCCAGTATCTAAAATCAGATACCATCAGGGTGAGAATTAAATTATTTTTGAGTCCAGTCATGCTAATACTGTTGTATGTGGGTGCTTGGGATAGAGTGAGGAGTCCACAAAAAGCTAATATGAAAAATAAGCCTGCTGATGGGTGACTTAAAAACCTACTGATACATTTTTTCTCAATGGATCTGAATGTCCACAGGGAAATCTCCAGAAGCATGCGAATTCAGAAAGCTTAAAGTGCTAAGAAATGGAAGCCAGGATGCTAGACAGTGATTCAGTGATTTGAAAAATCTTTGCATACATTAACTATGCTCACATGAGAAAAGCCATATAAATTGATTCTCCTCATATGGAAGGAAAGAAGACTAGAGCCCTTGGGTCCAGCACAAGGCAATGCTCTTCCTGCTTGTCCTGGGGCTGCGGCCAGTTCATTTAAGACCATTTAAGTTCAGAAAGTGGCTCTTGGAAAATACCTATGTGCCACTTTTTACTAAACCTTGCAAAAGACAAGCGAAGTGGCTCTGTGCTCACTTTTTCTTGCTACTAAATTGTTACTAGGTTCATAGACCTGATAAGACTGTTCCCCTTTGGTGGATCAGCCCCACATCGTCACAGCTGTAGAGGGTCATTAGCCTCATTTGTCATTTCAACATATCATGCAGTCATGCTCTGATGGAAGGAGCACTTCTTGAGTTTTTTTACTTTCCTCTAGCCAACTTAGAAGTAGTACTAAGTGACTCAGGAGGGAGTTGTGTTTGTGTCTTCCCAGAGGGGAATGAATCAGATCCATGTGTGAGGGGAAGCGGGTGACCTGAGTGAGTAAATTAAGGGCTTTTTAGAGCTTTGGTAGGGGTTTAAAGAGGAAAAGAAGTTGCAGAGACTGCTTTAAATTATGTTGATTTCCAAGAAGCCATGACCCCTCTATTATCTGAGTAAAAGTAGGGTGTTTGCAAGCAGTACACAATAAAACAGGTAATTCCATAGAAAAATGAAAAAGGAAATAAAGAACATAAAAAACAACGGTCTGAATCAAAGCTGCTCATCTGCTCTTAATCCTCATTAGTGGTTATTAATTCTGATGACTGTATTGCTGACTAATTAACAACTATAAAAGAGAAAAATTTCCCACATGGTCCACAGAGACACCAATGTCCTATCTAGGGTCAACAGACTGTCACTGGGCATGTTTTAATTATTGCTTTGTCATTATTACATGTTCAATTCATTACCACAGATGGTCCAGATCTGCAGCAGAAATCCTGTGATCAATTTAATGTTTTATTTTATTTGTTTTTCCCATGAAAATGAGAGTAGTCAGTGCTAAGAAATAGAAGCCAGGATGCTAGACAGTGATCAAGAAAAACAAAAAGTTGAGAGTAAAATAGAGTGCTGAGGACTTTGAGAATAAATATTCATCTTAGGACGTTTCAGAATGGTAAAGCAAGAAACCTCTAGGAAGCTTTTTGCTTTTTTTTTTTTTTTTAAGAAAGAACAGGAAGGATAGAAAGATGGGGAAGGAAGGAAGGAAGGAAGGAAGGAAGGAAGGAAGGAAGGAAGGAAGGAAGGAAGGAAGGAAGGAAGGAAGGAAGGAAGGAAGGAAGGAAGGAAGGAAGGAAGGAAGGAAGGAAGGAGGATCATAAAGAAGACAAGAAAGCCACGTCCTACCATTGCATAACATGAAGCTCTAAGGCATGATATAGATTTGTTTTATTTGATCACAAATATTTAGTGAAAAACAACACATTTGAAAGATCTACACTGCAATGAAATATTTTGCCATGCAAAAAAAGCCCATAAACAGGACAGCCAGGCAAGCTCTTTGTTTAGCACTGTCCCACTTAATTGTCCTAGCTGGAGCTCGACCCCCAAGGAAGTTCAGCCATGCTGCTTGCAGCATGCTCTTACTTTAACTGATATTTCAGTGACTTGTTTTCTCCCTGCCATTCAGACAGTATTTTTTTTAGCCTTGACAGAATGGCTAGACTAGGTAATCCACGCAAACAGCTGCTGCATGCAATGTGATCTTTTCCCCAAACCTTTTTAACAAAGACTTCTGAAACATCCTTTAGTTTTGGATATGTTGGAAATATCCAGAAGCTAAAATCTCTCAATATGAAATGCAATTGACATATCAACTGTCTGACCATACTGCTTTTAGCTTGAGAAGTGTCCAAAGAAGATTAACAGGAGCAGCATGTTCACAACCACTCCTTAATCAGAAAGCATTCAACAGGAAAATACCTCTGTTTCAAACGACTTTCACAGAGGATTTGCTTCTTGAATACCAGTGTTCCTGTCTGTAGTAAGAAGAAAGATGCTACTGATTATTGTAGTGTGAGATTTGCTAACTTCCAAACTTAGTCAAAGATAATATATTTGGTATTTTTCATTGTGATGAATTTTATAAATCGAAATTATTGGGCATTTTGTCAATCACAGGCATTGCTGTCTAGCAGAAAGCGTATATGAGCCCACGTAACATTAAAGTAAGTGTTGCAAATATTGAAGATATAAAATAGCATTAATAGATCCAGGGAGAGTTGAAAAATGAACAGGAGAAAAGAAATAAAGGGTCAGTCTTTAGACAGGCATATGAATATAAGGGAAAACACATTCAGTGGAAAGTAGGAATTTGGAAACCAGTCATTTTGGAGGAGTCAAGAGGTGAGAGTGGACAGAAACATAGACATGCATTGGAAACAGAATACAAGTAGGTAATCTAGCTGTAGATTACACAGGCAAAAGTGGCATCCTCAGTGGGCAGGATGGCAAAAATCTGTTTCCAAACATTGTACATATCATGCCATCCACAACACTCTACTATATTTTAGGAATAATGTCCTGAAAAAAAGAAAAATGTGCACTGGAGAGCAGTGAGGGAACAATAAAAAGGAGTAGGGGTGTGGAGAATTGATTTTACCAGGTAAGATTAGGTATTAAATCTGTCAAATTTGGTTAAGTGGGCAAAAAAAAAAAAAAAAAAAAAAAAAAGAAGAAAAAAAAAAAGCCAGATGGATAAATATTTAAAAGGTATCTAATAGGAAAGGAATTATTTCAGGACAACCAAAATCCTAAGAAAGGGAAAGAAGGATGGATATGAGAATGAGGTGTATCAGACTCTGAAGTGGTCCCCTGTGGGATGAGAGAAAAACCATTCTCCTAGTGAGAATGACTTTAAACGAGATTGGATATAATCGTAGTGACCAAAGGGGCAGTTGGGAATATCAGCTATTTTTGAGATTTAGTAGGCAACAATCCAAATAAAATAATTTTATGAAGGTCTTATTTGTTGCTGAGCCACACACCCTTCCTTTTTTTTTCAGTAAGATCCATCAGCTATGGAGTCTCTTGCAGTGCTTTGCTATTGCTGGTCACACAGTGAGTTAATTAGGATCTGGATATACAAACACTTTGCCACCTAAATCTGTGTCTGTCCAGCATCCCTAAATAAAAGTAATGAGGTCTGCTGTTGCATGGCAATAGCATTACTTTGCAGTATATATTTCCATATCCTGTGCTCTCCCAAGCTCTCTGCTTACTGCAAGTACAACCCCTCAAGGAAACTGAGGAGTCAGAACTACCAAGGTAATGCCAGTAAACTAAACCTTTAGGCATTTCTTTGCTTTGATCCAGAGAAATGCATGTGCTGTGCTGTTTGTACCCTCAGAACAAATGGCAATCTGGGAACTAGCATGGATATTTAGAGCTGGTATTTAAATAACATTACTTGGGAAATTCCCACTGCTTAAGAAAAGACCAACTAAAACAAGAGTTTTCATTCCCAGAAGGCTGAGACAGGTATAATGAGGATTAGCAGGCATAATTGATATCATTTCTGTATCCTAGAGGATTGTATGAGTCATCTTTCTAGTCACGTCCTCCCTGTTCTAAGGACTGATGAGAGTGAAAACGTTGCTGTGAAGTGTAAAGGGGCAACATAAACATACTGTGCGATACAAGCAACCGATTACAAACAAATAACTTCATTATGCCACATCCATAATAATTCCTCCTTTTTATATAGGACTTTTCATCTGTAGATCTCAAAGTGCCATACAGATGGAAAAACTCAGGATGTAAAGCAACTCGTTTGAGGTCATTCAGGTAGACAACGGCAGCTCTGGGAATAAACCACAGTGCCTCACTCTGCATTATGAATGGCCCTCCTGTGAAATCCTGGAAAGGATCACAGCAGCAAGCGCTTGGAGCAAGAGAGCGTGTAGCTGGAGCTGAAATCAGCCTGAGTCTGATCATAAGACCACTGTGAATTAGAAAGGCCAAATTCCACCCTAATGTGCAATCTCTCTTAAAATCAACTGGAGCTTTGTATTTAAGTATTTCCAACATTTTCCTTCCCATGGTGCCTGAGTACCAGTGAAATTACATCACACTGAAACAGTCTCTGAGGATGATTCCTTACTACTTCCTATTAGCCCCAAGAGCCACTACAGATTGTTTTATTTTTATATTTTTTTCACTTTTTTTAATTGCACATAAACACTGGGCCTAATTCACTAATCATGCTAGAAAATGGAGAAAAGGATTATTTACTACCTGAAACTACAGTAGTGCAATGATGCCTCTGGCCTAGCAAGTACAAAAATCAGCATGAAATGATTTCAGTCTTGACTGTGTAAATGATTAAAAAGTGCAGAAAAAAAAAATCTGCAGGCACCCAACATGCACAGTAAGAGAAGCAAGGCAGATAATAGCCACAAACCTTTCATGTGATTAAAAAATAAAGGACAGAATGTGAGAGAAATCAAAACACAATATATCATAAATTCCAAAACTATAAATTGCATTATGCCTGAAATTTGGAAGGTAGAACACATCCTACAGATTCCTGGAAGGGAAAGAAAGGCGCTGATCCTGAAGCCACAAGTCTAGAGTTCCTTGCTGGCTTGGCTGCGGGCTCCCTCTGTAATCTTGGGCATATTGCTTTACTTCTGTTTCCTCTCCCACATTGTGGGTGTGCCTACATCGCAGTCAAAGTGGGATATTAAAGCTTCTCAGCCCAACTGAACTAGCTTCAATCAAGTTAGCTTATGGACTGTTAGTAACGTAGCTGTACTGAGGAGTTGGGTAAAGACTAAATTCTTCAAAGTGAATAATAAAATTTGGGAAAAATAGGATCTGAACACTATCAGAGCAATCCCACTCATCTAGATTTCACATTATTCTTTATTTTATGAACTGAACACTTTTTTTTTAATTAAAAACAAACAAACAAACTTATTTTCTGATTAACAGTAGGAGTTGAGCCAGAAAATTAAAAAAAAAAAAAAGAGAGAGAGAGAAAAAAAAAAAGGATGATGGTTGAAGTTTTCAGAATCATTTAAGGGATTTAGCCACATGCTTCACATTAATGTGAGAGCTCTGCTCTGGGATCCAGATCTTAAGAATGGGAGATCTGTTCCTGAACTCCATCCAAATCATATTGTAACTAGGGTATGAAATGAGATGAGTTAGTCTTCCACAAGGGTAAGACCAGCTGAGAAAAAGTGTGTTTTAAAACTGTGAAGACATTTTAATGGAAAGTTGCTTATTATTATGTCAAAGTATAGCAACTGGTAAATATAATTGTATTAGGCTGCAATTACATATATCTTAAGAAAACACTCGTATATCGTGTGGAGGGAAAAAATGATCTACTTTTTCACATGAAAGCACAGCAACAGCGTAACTTAAAACACTTACAGATCAGTGTCAAAAGCAATAACACAGCAATGGCACTTCCCCCCCCTCCAGCTAAATTGCTCTTATGTACTCCTGAAAACAGCATGATAGTTAAAATACAAATAATGGATATTAGATGGAAATGATAGTTGCAAAGTACAAACACATGTAAGAGAGTTGCTTTAGAAAGTATAGCAGGAGACAGAGTAAGAAGAAAAACTTTATTAATGTCAGAAAGATACAGTGAAATATTTAGTGAACACATGTTTGGGATAAGAGTCAGGATGAGGAGCCAGATGCTCAGCTGGTGAATGTTGATGCAGCTCTGTTTAAATCAGTGGGACTACGCTGATTTACATCATCTACATATTTTGCAGCTGGCTTCAATACACATACAAACTTTGAAAGTTATCTGGACTTACCTGTGCTATACTCTCTGAGAAAAAGGCTGGAAGTCTGTTGGGATCAGGATTCTCAAGGAGATCTCTTGTGTTTCTGTGGGCTAGAAACATGGTGAAGACAAGTATTATTGTGGTTAGGACAGTATTTCTGCATTTTCCTAGCCCCGTGGGAAATCAAAATGCATACTAAAAGCGAATAATTAACCTAACATTGTAAGCCTTCAAGAAGCATTCATTCTTGTATGATTCAAGCTGTATTTTATATGAATCAGTGTTCCCCTCCCTACTTAAATGTAGACACATTATTTCTGTGGTCTGGAAGCTGAGATCGGATTTCACCCATAATGATTTTAGCTGCCACACAGCTCATCAAAACTGCAATTATAAATACCAGTGTTTTTCTTTTTCTGGAATGTAGACTGCATCATACCAGATCCTGCCAAAAGATGCAAAATTAGCACTGTGATGGATATACTTGTGCAACCTCCAGGGAAAGACAATTAGGGAATAAGGAATAAGACGAAGGAGGGAGTTCTCACTGCCCAAATGACCGAAAGACTAAATCATCTTTATATCCATCTCCTGCACTGTGAGCTTTTGATTCTGCAAAACCTTTGCACTGAGAAACCACACATCAGTCTCAGAAGAAGTGATGATGGCTTGCACGTAGCAAGTTTTGAGGTTGATTAGCAATTGCCCAGTAATGTTCATGGGTGTGATGAGCACTCAGAAGAAAACCACCAGATTTCTCTCTTTCTTTCTTCTTTAAGCAGCATGTCACTTATATGTTCCTGTGGAGCCACCTGAAGGGCTCAGGCTAGAGTTAGGACAGCTCTCCAAATTCACTTGTAGGCCATCTGTTACCAAGAAGCAAGTTTTAATGTTTCTCTCCTGTTTACATTCTACCTGTGCAGGCTTGCATTAGACTTAAATCTCTATTGAATCCATGACAGGTGTAGCAAACAACTGTAAATAATACCAGACATCTTAGCACTCTCACTACAGATAGAGAGATAGGGGAAGCAAAGGCCGATCAGACAGACATACCTGGAAGTGCAGCACTATCGATCCTGCCTCCAGCTTAGGAGGCAGGGCTGGTCCAGGGCTGGCTCAGTTCCTCATTCCAATCCATGTGGAAATTGAATATACATTTCCCATCTGCTCTTTTTGAAGCAGTAGCTTTACTTTGACAGTGCTTTGAACTGTCTCCCAAACTGCATGAAAAATTCCACAGTGTGTTCTGTTTAATCACACTCAGAGATTTTTGGGAAATAGTTCTGATTAGTTCCAATATTATTAGAAATGGTAGGGCTGTACTTTTACACATAGGGTATATAAATTTTCCAGATGCATAGACTTTAACAAAGTGACCAACTTCAACATTGATGAGAAAGGCAAGAGAACAGGGAAAAATGTTTATGAAGATTTTAACCTGTAGAAAAATAAAGACGTCTGTGAGCTGCTCAGTTTCCAGCACAGATGGGAGACAGACTTACAGGACATGGTTCCGGAAAGTTTTAGCACTAGCTGAAAGGCTACGAGGACTCTGACTTACTCACACTGTAGCTAATGGAAATTAGAGGCATGGGACACAGCATCGGTCGCGTTTTAGGAAGAACAAGCCTAAACTACAATTTTTCTGAAGACTTCAGATTCTCCTGAAAGTATTTGTGTTATGTCTGGCTAGCCAAGTAGTTTCAGATGTTAATTGAATTCAGCAGCTCTATTAATGCAATCAGAAAGTAAAGTAGTACAGATGCAAAGGTTCAAATATGTGTTATGATCTCAGCAAACCAGAGGACTCAAGATATTGAACATTAAATAAATAAAGTTATGTTTGCCTCTACGATTTTACTCCTTGCTTCCTCATGATGACTGTACCAGCCAGCCAGTGGAAATCCAAGCAGCAGTTCCATTATCTGGATTTTGTCTACACCACAGAGGGTTTTGTTTGTTTTGTTTTAAATAAATGGATGTTATTAAGCTGGTTGTAAAAAAAAAATGGTAATTTGTCTATTAAAAGTCACTGAACAATTTTCCCCTCTGAATCAAAGTAATTACAGAAAAATGTGAATATTTTGTGTGTCTGCCTGCTTTCCTTTCTTAAGCAGTTGTTTAAAACATAGAAGCCCTATGTGGTAATTCTGGAAGACAATTTCATATGCCGCAACATAAACTTGTGATTGAGAAAACAAATCAGTGCAGCCCGCGCAGATTAAAATAGTTAGACTGATAGGCATTAAACTACAACTGTAATCCAAGAAGCAATGCACCTTCTGAAATCACTCTACATTCTGTTCTTTGTCCCTCTCTCATCAGACATCTTCTATCATTAACCTGTGGTGAAACATAAAGTTTCTACTGTTAAAATTTATGGCCCATGCTTACATTGGAGCAATCTTAAATAGCAAAAAGAGGGGATGCAAATAAATTCTACATTATTTGGTCTTGCATGGGCTAGCAGACTATGCATATACAGCCAAATAGAAAATTAAGAATAGAGAATATAGGTCATATATTAAAAAAGATGTGTACTCTATTTTGGTAAGAAATGATTTTAAAAATATAATGTGTGATCGTGATCTTGGAAGAAAATTAGCTGTTGGGATAAACTGAAGCTTCCAAGTTATCTGCCTGGGCAGGCTGCATAAATTCTGTGAATGACAAAAAAGAAACACTACTACAGCAGCCTTAACCGCCAAACATGACCACACGTCTGCAACAAGTAGACAGGGACATACGGAGACTCAGGGCACACTGGACAATTGAGCAAGCAGCAGAGCTGGGAGGAACTTGCACCCAACAGCTTTAAGCTGCTGCTCCACATGCAGCTCCATGGCTAATGGCTGTGTGGCTTCAGAGCTGCCAGGACAGGTGGCGCTGGGGAACACCCTGCCACACTGTCAGTGCAACTTGCAATTAGCCCAGGCCAGCCTGCAATTAGCACTGATACTCTGGAGAAAGATTTCCACTGGGAGGCCCACAAACTGAAGGTGTACCAGAAGGATGCAAAGACCCCACAAACTGTAGGCTGACATCTCATTTAAGGGGAAACTGTGCTTAACCAGCCTCATTGCCTTCTATGATGTATGATGGCATCACCAGCTGGGTAGATGGGGAAAGAGCAGTGGATGTCACCTTGACTCTAGCAAGGCTTTGATACTGTCTCCCATGACATCCTGCTAGCAAAGATGAGACAGTGTGGGATAGAGGAGTGGACAGTAAGGTGGGTTGAGAACTGGCTGACTGGCCGAGCTCAGAGGGTGCTGATCAGTGGCGCAGAGTCCAGCTGGAGATTTGCGACTAGCGGTGTTCGACAGGGGTCAGTGCTGGGTCCAGTCTTGTTCAACATCTTCATTGATGACCTTGATGAGGGAATAGTGCCCACCCTCAGTAAGTACGCTGATGACACAAAGCTGGGAGGAGTGGCTGACACGCCAGAAGGCTGTGCTGCCATTCAGCAAGACCTGGACCGGCTGGAGAGATGGGCAGGAAGAAACCAAATGAGGTTTAATAGGAGCAAGTGTAGAGTCCTGCACCTGGGAAGGAACAACCACACGTATTAGTACAGGCTGGGGGATGACCTGCTGGAGAGGAGCTTTGCAGAGAAGGACCTGGGCTTCCTGGTGGATGACAGGTTGACCATGAGCCAGCACTGTGCCCTGGTGGCCAAGGCCAATGGAATCCTGGCGTGCATTAAAAGGAGCGTGGCCAGCAGGTCAAGGGAGGTGATCCTCCCCCTCTACTCTGCCCTGGTCAGGCCTCACCCGGAGTACTGTGTCCAGTTCTGGGCTCTTCGGTACAAGAAAGACAGGGATCTCCTGGAAAGAGTCTAGTGGAGGGCCACAAAGATGACACGGGACATGGAGCACCTTCCCTATGAGGAAAGGCTGAGAGACCTGGGTCTGTCCAACCTTGAGAAGAGAAAGCTGAGAGGGGATCTTATTAATGCTTACAAATACCTTAAATGTGGGAGACGTGGGATTTGGCCGACCTCTTTTTGTGGTTTGTGGGGACAGGACAAAGGGTCAGGGGGGACAGAGACAAAAAATGGGGCACAGGAAGTTCCACACCAACATGTGAAAGAACTTCTTCATGTTGAGAGTGACGGAGCACTGGTACAGGCCAGTGAGGTTGTGGAGTCTCCTCTGGGGATATTCAAGGCCTGTCTGGATATCTACCTGGGCAACCTGCTCTAGGGAAACTGCTTTGGCAGGGGGGTTGGATCCGATGATCTCTTGAGGTCCCTTCTAACCCCTACAATTCTGTGATTCTGTGATTTCAAATCACAGAATCACAGAAAGTAAAACAGAAAGTAGTGTTTTCTGCAAAACAGAAAGTAGTGTTTAACCCTTTTGTGTATAATTAAAGGAATCTCCAGCAGAAATAAGGAAATCTGAAATGGCCGTGCTTGATTTTTGGAATGTTGAGTGAGGAGGACTCATCATGTATCTTAGGTCATCCACACAAACTTATTCATGTTGGGTTTCTTTACAGTAATGAGTGAGGAGTAGGCCCCTTTATGGTGTGATTCATTTAGGGCAGACTTCTGAAACCAATCAGATGAATTCCATCTTGAAAGTTACTGTTTTTCTTCAATGACATATAGGTACTCTTGGGTGAGCAGTTCACATTTGGTCAGTTTGCTTGCCCTAACAGTGTATTCTCCAGTGCACACAATTCTGAAACAGGTGGGTACCTCACAGAATAATACAGAAAGAACCATGAGAACAAACACATAATTGGGAAATTACCCTGGAGTGCATTTGGAAGAGTGTTGCCAGCAACTCAAGGGATGTGATCCTCCCCCTCTACTCAGCTGTGGTGAGGCCACACCTGGAGTACTGTGTCCAGTTCTGGGCTTCCCAGTACAAGAGGGACATGGAGCTACTGGAGCGAGTCCAGATGCTGGACTACGAAGATGATGAGAAGCCTGAAGTACGAGGACAGGCTGAAAGAACTGGGCCTGTTTAGCCTGGAAAAGAGAAGACTGAGGGGAGACCTCATCAATGCATATAAATATCCGAGGGGAAGGTGTCAAGAGGGTGGAGCCGGTCTCTTTTCAGTTGTGCCCAGAGACAGGACAAGAGGCAATGCGCACAAACTGAAGCACAGGAGGTTCCGTCTGAATATGAGGGGGCACTTTTTACTGTGAGGGTGACAGAGCACTGGGACAGGATGCCCAGAGAAGCTGTGGAGTCTCCTTCTCTGGAGGTACTCAAAACCCGCCTGGATGCCTTCCTGTGCAATGTGCTCTAGGTGATCCTCCTTAGCAGGGGGGTTGGACTAGATGATCTTCAGAGGTCCCTTCCAACCTCAGTCATTCTGTGATTGTGTGATTCTGTGAAATCTGTGTTACACTGAGGAAGAGTAGGAGCCTACACTGTTCTGCTTAATGACTGAAAAATTAAGGGTCAATCTTATATTCTGTAAATCCATAACATACCACCAATCTACCACTAGCTCTTCAGTTTAACAGACACCAGCGTAGGAGTTTGTATGAGAAGATAAAAGAAATTCAGAACAGAAATAAGGAATACACTTTCAGCAGTAATTCTAATTGTAATGACAACAGTTTAGCAAAACTAATCAAATATTAACATCATGTCCTTCTGCATCATATAAAACAAGGAAGAGCATCAGGAAAAGACACAAATTAAATAAGAGCTAAGTGCTGGGCAGGGAAAAATTATGTTATTATATATCACCACCTGGGAAATTCTAAGTCAAATCTCAGTGAGATCAGCTCTCAGTTTTTGGAAGTTTACCTTCTGGACTTCTTTTCTAATACCGAAGCAGCAATTTTACTGTTCTGGAAAGAAAAGGCTTGTCCAGAGGTGTGAGCCCAAGACAATGAGCCAGAAACACTCTGTCTAATCCAGTTCTGTCTCTAACTGCTTTTGTTGCCTTGGGCAAGTCACTTAAACTCTAAGCTAAGAACATTAAACATTTAAGAGCTATATTAATGCAAAGTATTTACATTTTCAAAACCTAACCTGTCAAAAGCCATCATTACGAGCAGGAATGAGAAAAAGTCCAGCCTTGCTAGACCCGTAAGGAATTGTAGGGAGTCACAAGCAACGGCAAAGCCAAGGTGTAGGAATTCCAGAAGGAAATGGGAAAAAGGAGATTTGAATCAATCTAAACAGGTTGGGACTTATACTTTAATTCATTAAGTTTTACTCACCTGATACAAGATCAGATATTTCTCTGCAGAGTACATACTGAAGGTTTGTGTAATGATGGGAAAAATCCTACAGCATGTGGTTGTCATTCCAATTGGATGAAACATAAAAATTATAAACCTGCCATGGGTACACCAAAAAACTCGAACAAAGAATGACTCTTGAAAGCTTTAATATCCTCCCACCGGGAAAGGATTAGAAAGAGTGAGATAGATTAAACATAATAATCTAAATTCTGCTCCTGATTGCATGCATGTAAATCTAAAATAACATAACTTAAAGACTTATATGGGACAGAAATTGGTGTCTCTATGAGCCTGAATTTTGGCCAGCTTTTATTTCAGCTGGGAAGAAGAAAACATGTTTATAAAATCTGAGCAGCCTACAGTTTATCTGCCTTTAAAAAGACACACACTGTGTGCAAGCCAATAACAGGCTTCCAGTCATGCCGAGATGCTGAATTGTACTGAATAACATACCTTGACAACAGCATATATTCCAGTAGCTGGAGCACAGCTTATTATGTTCTCCTGTCTCTGTATCAGTGCCAATTCAAAGGCATCAGGACAAGCTGATAATATATATAGATTGTACTGAGCTTTATGAAAGGATGTATTTCTCTCAGAAAACAGACACCAGAAATGGTGAGGTTAATGATATGGAGCTTAGGAAGATGTACTGTTTTCATGGCCTTCTCATTCAATCTTTGGCACATCCCTGAGGATGTCATTTATCTCATCCAGTTCATGGCACTTCACAGAGTCTCCCTCAAGTCCAATTGTCCTGAGACCCTCAGAGGGTGAGGTGGGGGGGCAGGCTTCCCTGGGCAGTGATAAAACCCAATAACATCTCAAGCATCTTCTGAGAATGCCTGACTTTCCTCCTGAGTGCCAACCATCCTCACAAGGTCAGAGTTTCTGACTTAGGTGCTATAAATGGCATAAAAGCAGGATAAATCCTTACTGGGGTGCTGGCTGATTTGATTGCTCAGCTGCACGATGGAAATAATAAGATCTGACAAGGGAGATGTGAAGATACAACAGAGACTGTGAAGAACTCAAATGTTATGATAATAGATGTTGTACATGACCTTAAAGCAGATAAATATGAAACAAATTATTCACATACCTTTCATTAGTCCATCACTGAACCATTCTGATTCCAACACAGCTGCAATGACCTACACTTTTTTTCAGATATTCCCTGTCCTTTCCTTTCATCTTTTGTTTTCATTTAATGTGCTTGTAGGGATTATTTTTAGCTGAAGATGTATAATTCAAGAGTAATAAATAAAAACACTATTTTATTTTTTTCACTGAACCCCAGGAAACACTCAAGTTTCCCCATCTTTATTTTAAAATCTCCACCCTAGGAGTACATGCAGCACATGTGAAGAACGTCTGGATAATGAGTAATTCTGAGTCACAAATAATGCTTCCAGATTTGCACTTTTGGCAGCTGCAATAGGATTCCCTGTTTCTACTGTATCCAGTCCTTTCCTTCAGCTCTTCCCCCTCAGAGGCCCTGGTTCTGTAGACACATTTAGCAAGTGGGTCCTTCTGTGTACATGAAGCTTTATTGATTTCAGAAGATCCTACCCAGGAAGCCAGGCAACCTGCTCATCACTGCAGTATAATAAGTTTTTGCCACCTTCTCCACTATTTCAGCTGCTAAAACATAAATAGGTGGCTAAGTGTCTAATTCGTACTGACACCAATGAGACAGAGCTGCTTAGGCAGGTATTTAAGTGCCCAAATTATAATAAAAACAAACCTTTTATCTGATGAGATGTTCCCCACTGTATCTTTCCATGCCCAACCAAGGCTGCCTAGGTGTCACTCACAGCATGGGGTGCCAGCTACTATCCAGTAGTTCATGCTACAAACCAAGGATCATAAATACTGGTGAGAAAAGCAATGAAAAATCTGCAGTGGCACAGCTTGTAAGTGTATAATGCACAGAAAATGCATTTTCCATCACTCTACAGCAGCAGCCATAAAAATTTATTTATGTGAGGAAGAACTGTACTTAGAGAATAGCATCTCTGCTGCCCCTCAGGATCACTGTGCATTTGAGCCTTTCTAAAGGAAAGTCCACAATCTTACAGGTGGGAGCAGTTCTTGCTGCAGGAGAAAAAATATGTGCTCCTCATTGATGCTAAGGGCATGTGATTTCCCTTCGTATTGGGTCTGGCTGGGTTGGTGTTCCCTTTCCCCACAGCAGCCCATACAGTGCTGTGCTCTGCACCTGCAGCTAGAACAGCCCTGGTATCACACCGGTGTTGCGTCTGTTGCTGAGTGGTGCTGGCACAGCACCAATACTGCCTCCAAACCCCCCAGAGCTAGCAGGCTGGTGGTGGGTGAAGGGACATCACCAGGGCAGCTGAACTAAACCAACCAAGGGATGTTCCATAGTGTGTTTTATTGCACACTCAGCAGTAAAAGGTGGGAAAGGGGAAGGAGAGGGACGGCTGTCATTGTGAAGACATCAGCCCTCCTGAACAACTGCCATGCGTATTGAGGCCCCACTTTTCCAGGATGTGGCCAAACATCACTTGCTGATGGGAAGTAGAAAGTAATTTCTTTTCTCTCTCTGTGCTTCTGCACAGCCTTTGCTTGTTGTTGTGTTTGTTGTGTGTGTGTTTTTTTGTTTGTTTGTGTGTTTGTTTGTTTGTTTGCTTTTTACCCTCTTCCTTTCCCCTTTAATTAAATTATCTTTATCTCAACCCATAAGATTTTTTTTCTCCCCAGCATACTTTCTTCTCCCCCTCTTCTAAGGAGGGAGACTGAGAAAGCAGTTGTGGTGGATTTCAGCTGTCCAGCAAGGTAAAACCACCACACCCTTATACAATGACATCCAGTTGTCTGACAAGACCAGCTGCTCCCTTTCCCATCCATGTGCTGTCTGATGGTGCAGGATGCTCTTGTCCCCTATCTCAGTTCCCACAACAACTGGGCAACATTCAACTTTGCAAACAGGGACCTGAGGCCCTTGGCCTCTCCATGTAAAGTTCCTGAAAGAGAAAAATCTACATAACAAACCTAAAGGAAAATTGCAGACAAGCACTCACTCTTCTTGTGATCTGCATTTCAGTCAATGCTATGGAAAAAGGATGTGGAGACTGTGCAAAAAGGATCACTCTACTACTGATTGTAATACTATAATTGTATCCCTCTGCTGAAGTAAAATACTTGATTGCTCTTAAGTACTGTAAATCTAGGCAAAATAATACAGTAAGCAAATACACTTGTTTGTATTTTAGTTGTTACTTAACTATTTCCTTCAGATCCAGAACCACAGGGTCAGAGCAAGGTCAAGGTACAGCTGAGTCAGCCCATTCCTGTGACACAGCAGCCCACGTCTACTCCAGGGAGTAGCCAGGGAAAAGGGGCTGGGCCTTCAGTCCTTACTCACCCGCTACATGCATGCAACACATGAGATACCTACCTACGTCAGCAAGAGCTGCATCATTCAGGGTGGACACAGAGGAATATTTTGCCCTAATTAAGAATTTTCCAAATCCAGATCTTGAGGCTGGATGAGCACATCTGGGTGTTCTCCATAAGGGAGTCAGTGTTCCAGGGCAGATCAAAGCCAGCAGATAGTATGACGACATGTCACATTGTGCACAGCACGAGGAAAGGCCCCTGACATCAAACAAATGGTGAGCCAATCGTGCTCACTGCTCACTCACCATCCACACCTCCAACAGAGTGGTTGGAAAACCTATCTCGTTTGAAGCACATGAACTGTGACTTTTCAGCTTAGCTCATGAAGTGGCAGAGCTTAACCTTACCAAGGAATATCCACTTCTGTTTTCTTCATTAAGAAAATAAACAATTAATAATTAAATAAATAATTTTAGAAATGATCATAAACCAATACTAATCTGAAAAGCAGATTTTTGAAAGGTTCTATTAAAAATTTTCCATTTGTGATTCAGTGATAATGATGTGGTGTGTCACACTGAAATACCACAGAAGTAGTGTTTGCTTACAGATCTATTACTGTATCACTGGGTGGGATTCAGTGGCGAGTGCCTAGCTTACTCAGTTACAGAAAAGTTACTCCTGTCCTTCTGAAAAAAATGCCCACCTTATCATAAAGCCAGTGGAGAAAAGATGGGATCTTGAAGACATCTTGTATGAAAGTCAGTCTAAATCTCCACTGATTCCACAGAGAACATACACATGGGAGCTGCTTCCAGACAGAGGAAGGACCATCAGGAACATACTGTGTTTTGGTCAGTCTGAGATGTCTGAGTCAGGCTTCCATGGCTCACACAAGTCACCTACCCAGCAGGCTCAAACATACACAGTCCACCTTCAAAAAACACAAAAGTAAGCAGGCTAAATGGACAAATGGCTCTCTCCTTACAGGGACCAGACAGGGAATGTACAGAAATAAAACAGAAGTATCCAGCAAGGAGTGATTATTAAAAGCCTCAGTCCCCTCTTAAGTTTGGAGTTTTAATGCATGCTCTTCTTCCTGTCCCTCACTGGTGCATTTTAAGTATTGACAAAAGAGCGTTGCATCCAAATTACTATGTGTTCAAGTAGTTCACATATTGTCAGGATCAGGATAGCACAAGAACAACCTCCTAAGCAATACGTTACTTTATTAAGACCCTTTTTGAATAAGGGCATCACTTACAGTGCCATGGCCAATTATCAGGCTTTCTTGGGTGCTTAGGAAAAATCTCGGCAAGCTCCATGCTGGAGCCTGTACAGCAGTGGAGTTAGAACAAGACATGAACACTTACATTCTTACTGTGGACAGCTAACATTGGCACTGGGAAACTTGCAGGACAGTCAGGGAGAAGTTTATTAAATTTATGAACCTAGACAGTGATGGAAAAACAAACACTGAGACTGTTCTATTATCTGTAATGTAGGCCATATTTATCTATGTCCTATTTTGAGCGTGATTTTGGATGCTACCCTCCTGTAAACAGTAAGTTTACATATATGAAAATAACATGTAAATAATTTATATATTGCTATTAATTGCATAGCCAACTACATCAGAGATGAAAGTACTACCTTAGTAAATACTGCACAAACAGCGTTATCTTTGGTATACATTTTTTTGTTAATTTTAGGGTGAATTATTCTTAAATTCTATTTGAATTTTTACACTTTATCTATCATTTTACTAATATGATCTTCAGCATGAGCTGTTTAATCAGAACATATTGCAAGCTTATAGTCTTTCATACTTCTTACTTTCTCTCTTGAATAGTGTTTTATTTGTTTTGTTTTGTTTTCCTTCCCAGTGGTATCCACCATAGTGTCTATATATCTCTAAATTTCCATTAATTAGCTCTGTATCACATCACAGCTTTCAATGCTCAGGGCTGATTCTTTTGCCTTTACTCATGTTGGATGTCACCTTACTCTATGACCAATAGAGATGGTTTAGGAGGGAGGCACAACTGAATATGAGAAATACCGAAATTTTACCCTGAAATTTTTAAATGAATGTGAAAACCAGACCCAAAGGCCATACAACAGTTCAGTGTAAGAATAGATCAGACTATGAATACTCAAAGACCTTAACATGTCCTATTCTAGCTTAGAGATAAACTATGTTTAAAATCACAAATATGTAATTCAGGATAGCTCTACCACAAAAATCACAGTCTTTTAGATCAGTTCTCCTGATTAAGAAATATTAATAAAATTCAGCATTTATTTCACACTAGGATTGAGCTTTAATTCAAGACTTGTATAAATCTGTGAATCACAAGAAAATAAAAATATTCAGATCAATCCCTCAATAAACAAACTGGCAGATTGATCACTGCTTTAACCACAGCTCTTGGTGACAGAAGAAACAACAGCTTATCTGTGTCTCATCACTAAAGCCACTCTGTGAATTATCTGCCTTTCATTCAATTTTGTTTGTCATGATGACTGAATGATATTATATCTAGATATCCACAGTAAGTGGATAACCAGACCATGGTTTGGTAACGTGGATGTCCAATGACACTAGAATTTCTGATGATCTGCTTTGCATGTCTCTCAATTTTAGAATAAACTCTTTACTAGTGTTCAGAACACACAAGGTGAGGTGAAGAAAGCAGGCTGTCAGAAAAACTGTCTTAGCAACAAGAGAAAGAATTGCAAACTGAACTGCTGTCCCATGCCTTACACTGTGTTATGCTCCATATAACTGGATTGGGTATACTATTTGCAGTTTTCTCAGGTAACATGCAAATATTTTCTATTGTGTTCTTTCAGCTCTTTCTCAGATTTGCACCAACCAAGAAGGAAGAAATAGGATAAAATCTGGATGAAGGAAGAAAAAGTAAAAGAAAAGGTAATTATTGTTATAGACTTCTTAAAGCATTTTGTTTATATTTGTTTTCTTTGTATACAAAAGCTGGCTAGGTATTTTAAAGAGCAGTGTTAATTCCTTTAAATCCTTGAGATCTTCAGGAACTTTCTGTGTTTTGAGACACCAAGATCCGTCTTCTATATAGGAGGAATTAGGGTGAAGTTATAATAACAAACAGATTTTTGAAAAGCCTTTTCTGTTTTATTACAGGACCATCAGAAAATGAAACAAAAAAGGCCTGAATGGGGTTGACTTTGGTTTTGGCCTGAACAAAAGTTCCAGAATTGTTAAGGCAAAAGTAAACAAACTTAATTCAAAAAATTGCATAGGCCAGTGTTCCAGTTCAAGGGATAAAGACATTTTCAAAACTATCCCATCTGTAGAGTTCATTTAGGTTCCCACTGAACTTGTGCAATTGAATTCCTCACAGTGATAGCCAAGTTGCACTAGGGATAAAGGTAGGAATCACAAATAATTCAGTGCATTTAGGAAAGGAAGGAAAACAGCTTCAGTAAAGCTTGAAGAATGGCCTGCATAGATTCCTTGAAAAAGAATGCATGTATTTTCATTGCTAGCAGTTATGTAACCACTTGGAAATACACTTTAAATCACAATAATCAATAAAAATGCCATCCTTCTGGAAGGAGCTTTTGTTTAACATGATTGCTGATCAATATATAATATGAATTTTATTTTTAATTTCAGACTTGACTTAAAGACTAGGTGTTAAATTCAGCCTTTTCTGTGTCATATTAAAACTTTTTCATCTGATATTCTGACCTTCTTTCTATTGCTTGAAACCACAACGTAAGTTAAACACATATAAACAGATATATAGATCTGTATTTCTACTGTTTGAAAGTTCTGGGATCCTGTTCCCTAGTCAAGACTCTTCTACAGTAACTAAATTTCTGCACATACAAGAAAGGAAGTGTTTTCTGCAGCTACTGAAAAAATTATTTCTCTGTCTCATACATATAGACAAAACCTTATTTGTCTTTCTCTCTTCTGTCTTTCACTAGTGCAAATTAAAAGGAACTGGAAGAAGTAAACCATGCAGAGGTTTAACTACAGACTCAGCTGTTCCAGTTCTCCCTCAAGTCTTTGCCTTTTTTTTTTTTTTTTTCCCCATTGCATGGCAGCGTGCAGCACACCCCTCAGCACCTCAGCTATGATTTACACATGGCTTTCTAGCCAACAGGATATCTCCAGTACAGAAGTGTAGGTGCAATTTAGTTTGATTAATTTAGGCCCAAGAACACAGGTTACCTTCATCTAGGTTACCTTCACAGCTGTAGTGAGTTTGCCTCTCACTCCCTCCCCACTAACCCAAGCGGTGCTAAGAGAGGACTAGGGACGGGGTACAACCAGTACACAGCAGTTTCTATCTCCCACTCATCACCTCTCACACTTTTCTCCTGCTCAGTCATGGGATCTCCTGAGGGCCACTGTCCTTCAGGAAAATATCTGCTCCAGCCTGGGCTCTCAACAGGCAACAGTTCCTTCAGTAAATGCCCACCCGCACAGAGTCCTCCATGGGCTACGAGGGACACCTACTCCACCATGGTGCTCCTCATCTGGCCTTGGTAGTCCCTTTGCTGTTTGTCATTATTTTGTTTCCTCCTCCTCTGCCTGTCCATGTTTATTGCCCTTTCTTAAACAGATTTTCACAGAAGCACCACACATGTGACTGCTGGGCCCAGCCACTCACTGCAGCTAGGACTGTTGGAGCTCGCAGAAACCATCCATGCTCAGGCAGCCCCAGCCTCTCCTCACAGAGCAGCTCTACAGGCCCACAACTGGTAACACATGGGCCTGCACCCAACACAATGTCCTACCAATACAGGGGGAGATCAAATAAAACAGCACCAGGTTGCATTTATTGAGTACTGTCAATTCTCATTGACTGATTGGACTAGTGATTGAAACAGTTGTGTCCCCCTATGCCCTGCTTAACAAGTAAAAGGTGAACTTTTAACTCAGATAGTCTTTCAATTCCTTTCTAAGTACCACTCCAAGAAAACCACAAGCATGAAAATGAATCACGGCATGAATTAAACTGTGGTGAAGCATTATGGCAGGCTATGCAGTTGTGATCTGTTGTAGGATGATCTGGACTCCTTAAACAAAGATCTAGTGTCATGGTGAAGGTTGAGTGAAACATCATTGATGCTGCTACCAGGCTCCTCATAAAGGGCAAAAAGAAGAAGCATTTACAGTGCTTTTATATATAAGGCTAAAGAGAGCGCTGACTACCCAAAATTCTGGCCATATGCAGGCCTAACCAGAAGCTGAGCTCCACGGTGAAGGACTTTTGCTGGGAGATGTCTATAAATTCATCTGAACTGCATATTGTTTGATAAAAGTGTCCCTGTGTTTATGGGCAGGAGCAGTCAGATGCAAGTAAAGAAGCCAAAAAGCCAGCAAGACAAGTACTTAGGGGTTTGAAAGAAAGCCAACTCATAGAATTTGGGGGACAGAGCATTGGCTGAAAAAAAATGATTTTATCTGTGAGCTGAGAAATGCCCTCTCTTGTTTGACCTTTATTCATTTCTGGGAATGTGAATGTTACCTGTAATCCTTGTAAAAAAGAGGATCACATCAAAAAATATACAATGTTTTGGCTGTATTAATTACCTTCTGTCGTAATAGAAACAGTCTGCAAAAGCACGAATGCTGGCTACCTACTCTATAAAAACAGTAACAATGGTATTAGTAGTGAGATCTTTTTTGAAGAAGAAACAAAACATTTCCCCATGGGATGAAATTGTGAGCTGAGATTCCAGTTGAGCATGCTAAACTCAAAGATAGCCAAAGATGCTTTGCAGTCAGAGGCTGAAACTTTGCAAAAGGAATTAAAACAGCATCTGGAAACTTCCCAGGAAGGGTTTGGAAGAAAATGCTGAGTAGAAGGAGGAAAAACGTCTTAGTTTCTCACTCAGAAATTGTCTGGATTCATTAGGAAGACCAATAACAGCATGCCCACCATTTATTAGTAAAAAGAAATCTAAAAGGTGATCAGCAATCTGGGTGTCATGGATCAGATTTCCTAGAAAACAAGGGAGGCCGAGAAAGGTGTAGCCAACTTTGAACTTGCTAAAAAAAAGTTGAGTTGCAGCAAGGACTCAAGGAGCAGATGGTTCACACTGAGAAGAAAATCAAAAGATCACAGACCTCACTGGCAGTCAGCCACCTTGGATGGAGCTGGGCCAGCCAGAGAACTGTAGTGAGACAGAGCAATCACAGTGTTTTTCTGCTACATCTGTAACCCTCAGAGGGGAGAATTTGGATCGTCAGAGGCATCCATTTGCTTTAACTGCCCAGACCTCACTGCAAACTGTAGGGGTGATCTTTGTACACTACTTCATGATGGTCCTATTTCCTGAATTGTTTTGAAAGATTCTCAATGAGAAATCAAGAAGATATACTGTTAGTAGAATTTCTAAGTGACTAGATCTCAGTGTTTAAAAGTACTACTCAGAAATCCCAGGAGGCTTCCTTTTAATTGCAACTAACCAAATTCAGGAAGAGCTAAGGGGTCTATAAAATGCCCCAAGTCCAAACCTGAGTCTGATGGAACAAGGGATAGGCTCAACAGCTGGCTACTCTTTTAGAGCATCAGCAATGGGACAAGTCCCAGCACATACTATCCCTTGGTGGTTTATTAGCACCACATTCCAACAGAGTACAAAACATACCCTAACCCTCCCAGATCTTTGATATAAGCTAAAGAACAGAGGAAGTGAAAATGGCTGGAGTGGGGAAAAAAAAAAAAAAAAAAAAAAAAAAAAAAAAAAAAAAAAAAGGCATTTGGACCACTTATGTTGTGGTTTACAGCATTAAAAAAAATAAAGTAAAATAAAGTAAAATAAAGTAAAATAAAATAAAATAAAATAAAATAAAATAAAATAAAATAAAATAAAATAAAATAATAAAAAAGTAGGGACAAAGAAAATAACTGAGAAGAAAGAAGATACAATGTTGTATAAAGGAGCTGTAAAACCAGGCTACCTGGCCTGTTTGCCAAGGGAGAAAAAATGTTAGAACCCAAAGCTCCGTAAGTATTAGGTTCGTGTGATCCTGCCCAGCAAAGCAGGCAGCCAGATCCCTTTGGTCCTTCAGATACTGCATTATACAGGCACTACAAGTGCTCAGAGGTCCATAGGCAAAGTGGGCACCAAGATCAAAAGGAGATAAATGGCGGCTGACCAGGCAGCAGGCACAATTCTAGACCTCAAACCACATCTTAACAAGTCAGTCCAAGCACATAATCCACCATAACCCACAGAAGAGTCTGAGAAAGGAGCAAGGAGATACTAATTCACCAGGATCACAATCTAACACCAGAGATGAATACAAGATGCAAAACCCAGCAATCTGTATTTGCAAAGTCTCAGGACAGAAATCCATCCTTTGAGAGAGAGAGCACTGAAGAAACCAGCATTTTGTACAGTTACTGAAAATTACTGAAAACAAACAGCCCAATTCCCTTTGTGCTTATCCCAGTAAAAATCTCAAGTAGTGGTTACATGGAGGCACACAAATAAAATATGTATGAATGCAAGAGAGGCATTGTGCCAGAAGGCACAACATCCACATAACTTTAAGTGGTTAAATAAAAGGCTTGGTAAATCAAAAACAAACTCTCAATTCCTTTACACCAAAACTCACAGTGAAACAGGATTTTGCTTTTCAGGAGATTTTGGTTGGTTGTTTTTATAGGGCAAAGTTCTTACAAGGTCACAAAATTTCTTATAAAATAGTCATCCCATTTCCTGGATTGCTCCAGTGTTGCTCTTTTTTATGTTCCCATTTCAGATCATCCCACAGAAATCTCTCTTGAAGGACGATTTGCTGAAAGGGTCATTGTTTGGATATAGTTTTGGCAACATGCTGTTTAAGAAAATTGGGTAGAAGCCCTGAACTACAATTGCCTTGACCTGGTCTAGTAACATAGTACTTTAAACACACTCTTAAAAGGGTAAAATATGAGATAAGTCATTTATGGATCACCCTAAATATTTACCTGCCTCATACAACACTGTATTAAATACTGCAGCACATCCAACAGGGAAAGATGTTTGAAACAGAAACCACAGAACAATGTACTTCCTATGGCATGTGCTTATTCTGGCTTACCTTTGCTCATGTAAACCACTGCAAATAAAAAGGGAGAAAGTAAAAATTCATTTGGGAAAAGAAAGAAATGAAAACAGATCTGTATGTCAAATTAATTAAGGAGTGATTTTTTTGTTGTTATCGCTTTCAATTTTTAAGCATTTAAAAATGCAAACAAAAGCATAATGGAATTTTGAAGAGCATCAAGGCCCCACTGATACTTAGATTTTTGTTCCACATAAGTGATTAATATTACTGATAGAAAAAAGGAATAGAATGGAACAGAACAGCAAAGTAAATATTGTCTTCATTATAGTACTCATATCTAGTACTCACCACTCTATACACTTGCCCAATATTATGCCAAAACAACCAGGTGATGCTATGGTTCTAAATCTAAAGATTTTAGGTGCAAGAAATTACATAACTGTAATGTTGTAAGCAGAAACAGTATGTACAAAATGTGGGTGAAGTCCTGGATCAGCATGAGCTTCTGCTAACTATTAATTAGGGACTGTGGTCAGGTCTGTGGTCTTTATTAATTAGAGGAATTTTTTCCTATCTCACATGATCTACATTTATTGCTTAAAAAAATCACTTAATTCTCTACATCTTCCTCCTCACAATAGAAGCTGAATGGCAACACAAAATAAGAATGATGGCCAGGTTTCTAGATGGGCTGTGTTCATAGTCCTTTCAAGTTAGACAGCCTGCAAAATCTAGACTTCCTGCACCTTTGAAATCAAGGACTAAAGGCCAAGGTAAACAAAGAAGCTGTCTTTTTCTCTTCTTCACTCTTTGATGAGCTGGATACACCCTTCTGAATACAGCAAACCAGTCATTCCACCCCCCTGGTAGTCTCCCCACCCCCTGCCTTCTTCCGCACATAACCTAAATACGTAGTTAGCAAAAGGTATCAGATGTTCCCCTGATAGTTTGTAAACAAAGTTGTCCAATATTTATTAAATAATTTATTAAAATTCCAACCCACTTGCCTGCAGAAAAGGGAAGCAGAGCAACCATGGTAAACGTCTTCAAATATCCAAAGGATGTAAACAGCAAATATGCAGTAATTAGGTTGAATTATGTCCTGACATTGTGACGTGTTAGGTTTTGGAATAGTTCCCCTGGAGAAGTGGTTAGAGTCCCTGGAGAGTTTCAAAACTGGAATGGACTAACCCTACTAAAACTACTTACTTTAAAGTAGGAAAAAATCTGACAAAGGCAGGAAGTTAAGCAGTTAATAGGTAATAGTTAGGTAATCAGCCTTTCTCATACCTAAATTGTACCATTTTGTGAAAATATACTTTTAGGTGTGTTCTAAGTGGTGCACCGAGGTGGGTGAAGAAAAACTGCAGGTGATACAACAATAGTATTTCAATCAACAAGTGGGTCACTAAAATTTCAGTTACTTAGTGTGGGTTTTGAAAAGGAAACCTGCCTGTTTTTTTAATAAATAAATAAATAAATAAATAAATAAATCTCCTTTCTACACACTGACTTTTAAAATATGGGCTACATCTGCATTAATGAGTGACAAGGAATTTGAGAAATCTGGTGCACATGTGGCTTGGCAGGTGCTTTATATTGAAAGGCACATGAGGTTTTGTCAAATTGTGTAGAGCTGCTCTAATCATAACCTCTGAGCATCAGTCATTGTTTACCTTAATTCTATCATAAGCACATCTGGGTAACTCCTTAAAATAATGGTAAAGGTAATTAGTAATGAATTGAGTTGGAAATCTGATAAAGTACTTATGACATCCATATTGGTACCAAATGAATTCATCATGCTTAACATTGTTACAAAAACACCAAAGGAATTAATAATAATTTGTGCCAGCATTTTAGTGTGTTACTAGCATGAGATCAAGTATAATGAATGCTTTTGTTGTTGTGTGCTTTTTTTTTTTTTTTTTTCTTTTTAAGAGGTATTTCAAAAGCTCTGAAAAAACTTTATGTCTGCATTTTGTTATCGATAAAGCACATAACTCTTTTTCTTGTATTATCATCCTTGGCAAGCAGAAAAGGACAGGGAAGTTAATTTTGTGTGCCTTGTCCAGTAAGTTTTCAGGGTAACATTTTCCGGCTGCATTACAAGAACAGACCAATGTCTCAGCAGATCTACCTCTCATTGTACAAGCTTCTTGATGGAGGCAGCATATACAGAGTCCCACCACAGAAATACGTAAATAATAGTTATAGTAGAGACAATTCTTTCCTGTTATGACTTGGCACAGCTGTGGCTGAAATTGATGGACCAACAGATAGTTCATAGAATCATCAAGGCTGGAAAAGACCTTCAAGCTCACAAAGTCCCACCACCCACCTGACCTACCAAGTCCCAACACTAAACCATGTCCCTTAGTTTCCCATCTACACATCTCTTAAATACCTTCGGGGATGGGGGCTCCATACTTCACTGCACAGCCCATTCCAATTCTTGACCACCCTCTGTGGTCAAATTTCTCTGTGAAGAAATTCTTCCTATTATCCAAGCTAAACCTCCCCTTCACAGGAAGCTAAAAAGCTGGCCCCATGCAGCTGTGGCAGTGCCACTGTCACATGAAGCTGGGGAAAGCATAGCACTGTGAAGTGGGATGTATGTGCTGAAATGAGACAAAGCCTTTAGGCATGAATAGTCCTGTTTATTCATGATACTTGGCTACAGCTTTCTACACTGACAGACTAAAAAGTATTAGCAGATAGTTTCATCATTCTGCATTATATGTAAAAGACACCTAGCACCAAAGTGGAAAATTTCTGCTGCAGAGAAAGAAGCGTTGTTACAAACCTCCTTTTGAACAAGAGGGAAGACAGACCATTTCGTGGCATGCACATGGATGTGTGATGTATGTGCACTGCATAAGTATAATAGTGTCCTGACACTTCTACTTCATATTGTGTCAATCCTCAGTAGACTTTGGACTCCCTAGCTGGGACCCCTGCTCCCCAAGGGAGCTGCATGACGTGCTGCAACAGCCAGAGCACAGGGCAGTAAATGTCATCCCATCATAACTGCAGGAGGGCAGTGGGTTCTGCAGCTCCTCTTCCACTTATTCAGGCACCTCCTTTCCTACTCTCCCAGCACTTCCACTTCTCTCTGTTTGTATCTTCTTTCCCTTGTTTTCACACTTCTTAGTAAGTAATCAGTATTTTAATTTTCTCTCTCCTTGGGTTCTCGGACAGGAAGCCAAGTCTTCCATAAGCTTATGCCGTTGTAGCTCTTCTGATATCTGTGTGAGGAATTTCATGTTCTCTGTGCCTCTGTCTGACTTCCCTGTGTAGCCAAACTGCTGAAATACTCTGTTGTTTTCCCCTAGTGTCCCTTCAGCACTTATCCTTTTTTCTCATTTCTGTCACTAAAAGCCTTGCTTATGCCTTAGTCAGTCCTTGTACCAACTTCCACAATCATTATCCCTTGCCCTCTTTCCCTTTGTTCTCATTTGTCCAGACTCGTTTCCTGTTCTCACTATTCAAGAACGCAGTGCTCACCACTTTTGAATTCCTTACTACCTTCCCCGTGCCAGGATGCAGTCAGCCCTTCAAAGTCTACACTGCAGGGCTGCGGTTCCACCTCTGCCTTAATATCCACTGACTCTCCCTTCATGTATTTGCCCTTCCCAGCCTCCTCTGACTGCTTTGCCACTCTCTTTGTCTCCCTGGAAATGTAATCCATGCTCCAGTTGCTTGCTCATGCTGATGGAGCAACCTTGCCTTTGCATATACAAACTCACCCTCTTTTCTTCTTAGCTCTTTTTGGTTCTGAAGCACACAGAGCATCTTTAACCAGTGGCTCTCCAAACTCTCTCTTTTTATTATTTCACTGGCTCCTTCCTGCAATGCAACTGTAACAATAGTCAGTCTCATAACTGCTTCAAGTCTATATTCCTGCCAGGCACACTGAAAACCTCCCCTGTAATGTGTCTGTCTACATCGACTTGTGAGCTTCGTGAAGTTAAAAATGTCTCATTCCATGTCTGCAGAGTATCAGGCTGGTGCGCAGCACTTAAAAAGACTGATTTATTTCTCCCATTCATATTTTCTTAACTTCAAGATGTGTTTTCACACTGGGAAAGATTTTATCCTCTGATTGGAAGCTGTCATGTAATCACAACAGGGTGTTTGCGATAGCATAGTAAATTCCATGGCAACAAACTGTGATGTCATAAATGCAGGATTTATATCTTTTTCTGCAAAATCGAGTAGAAGAAGCAGATGGACAAGAAAAGAAAAAAAAATCATTAAAATACCAACAGTTTTTAAAAATTGCAGTAAAAATATCAGTGGGAACCCAGACAAACATTGCTTAATAGTTTTCTTTTTATACATGTTTCCTGGTTTTTAAAAGCCTGCTTCTCTGAATAAGCCCCTCTTTTGGGGGTGGAAATATGTTTTAAAATAACTGCAAAATAATAAGTATTTGGAATCAAAGCTCTAAGATTCAAAACAATTGCCTCAGAAAAATTAAATAGAATGGAAAGAAAAGGTCCACGATAATGAGAAAAGACATATAAAAAGTTCTGGGCTACATTTCTCACAGCTAAACTGCCAATTATTCATTAGAGTGCATATGACGTATTAAGGATGTACTTGCGTAGATTATTTACAAGAACTGAGAAGTGATTAATAAGAGGATGGATTTGAAAACATCCTCTGTGATGTTCTTGATAACAAGTGGGTCCAGCTTTGTAGTCAGACATCGTCAGAGAAAGCAACACATCCCAAAATGGTACAATTCATTTCTGACTTCCTGCCCTCACTCACTGAAAACATAAGCAAGGAAAAATAAAATCTTCTGAAGATACATAGCAATTAAAGGAAAGTGTTCAACAAAATCACATCTTCTTCATGAAACTGCAAGACAAAAGGTCTTTCTAACCTTAAGTTCCTAAACACCTGAGATATTTCCAATACAGTAACAATGTTATATCATGCTTTACACTTCAAATGATTCAGAACAGTGTTTTTTTTTTTTCTTTTTCTGCAGATCTCAAAGGATGTTGTAAATGTAAGTTAAATAGTAGCAAATTGTTTCCTGTAAAGGTCTGTGAGTTTTGCCTCCAAACTGATTTTAACAACATTGATGAGTAAAATGTAAACTATGTCCTTCCAGCTTGCCAGTTCTTTCTACCCACACTGTTCTACTCAGATTTATTAGAAAAATTAACAAGTTACCCTTTCCCCATATTTAACTACATTTAAGGATGTTTAACATATGCTATCAGATGGGTTTGGGGGAAAAAGGTTTGAAGGAAACAGAAGAAAGATGAGAGACAATACTAATATCTGTACATAGCAAGATCTGAGACATATTTTGCATCATTAAAAAAGCATTTGTCACAGTTCTTGACCTGGTTTGGATGGCCCTCCCATTCTTGGTGTTTGCAACCTTCATAGACAACAGAGGTCCTTCTGGGCTAAAGTACACTTGTTGGAGATCCATTCTGCCAGTGATCACCATCTGAGACTCTGGAGTAGGTCAAGTCTGCAGTCAGAAAGCTCTTTCTATGGAGTGTTCTTCAAGCATGTCTTTCTTTACAAGTACCTTATCTAGCTACATGAGTTGTGTTTTTTGTTTTTGTTTTTAATCTGGAGTTCCTCATATGGTGTGATTTCTTGCAGTAGGGAGAATAATTGATTCCTGCAATCTCAGAACAATGCCTCAGGTTTAGATTTTTGTGAAGTTAATCCTAGTATCCAGTACAGGGATCTAAGCATAATCAGGACAGTTCAAATTCACAAGATTTTATTCTGGGAGAGCACTGTTGGGACTTCCATGTGCTTAGGAAATGGGTGACAAGCAGACAATACTGTATTTCTAAACAAATAAATAAATAAAACTGTTCTGGATATTCAATGGGCGGGTTCCCCAAGTCTGACCCCTGCCCAGAAAGTCAGATATGTGACTTAACATAAAAAAATACAGTTTGAACTCAGAAGTTCCTTTTCTGAAACATTACTCAAGACTCTCAGCACAGGTTTCAGTGTGAATCCACAAGCATACCAAAGCTTCTGTGTCACCCACAAGAGCTGCAAGAGCCTTACAAAATACTGTATAAGTGGTCACACAGTTCCCACCAACCAGCTCTATAGCACATGTATTTGGTCTTATAAATAGTATCACTTCTTTCAGTGGAACTACCTTCAGTATAAGATAATGGTCAGTGTGGGATGAATTAATTTAACTGATTTAAAATAATAATAAAATTTAAAAATAAATAAATAAAAGGAATTTGCCCTATGACTTAAGAGGTTCCAAGGAAAGACATTTCAGCGTTTTACAGAATTTTACCTAGCACATCCTTAACTTTTTGATGTTCCCCTCAACATGAATCATTATTTGCTTACCAGTTAGGCACTCTCATAATCTTCCTCTGGATTAACAGTGAATGTTATTTAATCAGCTAAAGGCCAAACCTCAGAAAAGGTTGCCTATACTTGTGACAACAAAATAAATGATTACAGTGAGCTGATGACAAGCAGTCCAGATGTGATCTAACTGGTTGGATGACAAAGTAATCCTCGATGGCTTTCAAAAGATGGCTTTTTGTAACTCTCTGATGACTCTACAAAGAAATCAACACCACAGTCAATCAGACTGAGGTATAATGTGCCTAACATACTGCTGGCATACAACCCACTCAGTAATGTAAAAAAAGGCCATACATCTTTATGTTACAAACATTTCCTACCTACATTTATACAGATATAAAACTGTTAGTAAAATGGAAGCTATTTGAGGCTTGTAAAAGAAAGCAGAGCATATTATCTGGATTATTTCCATTTTGGACATATTTTTTTACTTAGCCCAGTATGAATGGTTTATATTAAAACATTTAAATATTGAAAGAGGTTTTGAGTTACAGACTGATAGTAGTTTCATAAAAACAAATTATTTTTCCATTTCTACAAAATCTAATTAAACATGTGAAAACAAATGTGTTGTGTAATATTAGAGTTATTCTTCCTTGCCTTCAGTAATAATGCAGGATCCTGGTAATTCACTATGAACAGATTTTTTTGGGGAGGCTATGTGGCTAATGTTTGGTTTCTTACCACTTTGTTAAAGATTTCTTGGTATTTTCTTTCCACTTCCCTCTTCCCCCCACTTTTCTGCTCATTTCAATTTAAAATAATTTCCAGCCTTTATGGACTTAGGAATCAACATAGCACTATTTGATCATTTCTAAATAATTATAAATACAAAATCTGTGACAATAAAGCATATAATTAACTCAATTATTCTAGTGAAAGTATACAGGATACTCTTAAGCATCCAGATCTCCTTTAAATAAAGTATGACAGGCAGATGCACGATCCCAAGAGTTGTCCATAAATGGAACCATGCCCTCTCCATGCACAACTGAGACCTTGGCTCTAATCCATTGCTATTGCCATTAATGGTAATCTCTTGTGTAATTTGACTGAAAAGAGAAGAAACACAAGGTGATGGGATCCCTGACTTAGAAGCCTCAGTTTGGCATTGTCACAAATACTTCCTACCCATGTTTAGGCAGAATGAATCTGGGCCTCTGAATGTAATTCAAGACACAATTGCTTGGGAGCAAGGTAAACATATGCATGGAAGGAAATCTGCAGTCTCACAGATTGTATTCTTCCTCAGGCCCCAACTCACATCATAAACCTTTACTTCAGTTGGTACTATTATAGTGACAAACCATCCTACTAATTTCCCTCTTCACCCTTATTTTTGAAAGATCATCTTGAGCCATGATTTCTACCTTCTGGATATTCCTTCACCTTCGCTCTTTGCTGTCTCGATAAAACATTAGTAAAATATTTCCCTTGCTCTTCCATCACCTACCTTTTTAAACTATAACATCTTCAACTCCTCTTTCTCTAGCCCTCTCAAATCAGCGATTTTTCTTTGAATCTCTTGATGTTTTGTCAATAATGCACTTGAAAACAAACAAAGAAAAGTATTTATTCACTATAAAATCCCACAGATAGCAGAATCACTTTTGCCTTTCTTAATTCCATCCTCTTTGCTTATACACTGCTGAAGAATACCTGCCTATACCTCCTACCACTGCTGTAATTGCTAGGACTCCACATATTCAGGATATATCCCATACACGGCTCATTCTTCACAGCTTAACTTGACCATCTCACACACAACATCAGGATTTTGTATCCCTTCCATTCCCAATAGCTATAGCTCCTCTCCTTCTCCTTTCTCTCCCACTTCAGTGTCAATGCTAGCAACATTTCTTCCTAATTGTCTTCTCTGGATTCTCTTGTCAGTTTTGCCTGCAGCCTTCCTTCCATGAAACCCTTTATATCTGAACTTTGCCTGCCTCTCTCTCTTTCTATCAAAGCATTCATAGCATGCTTATCATCTCAGAGGTCAGGTTTCTGCTCTGGCTTTACTACCATTCACTTCATTGATTCTTTCAGGATATTCCTTGTGTGTCAGATCACACAAGAGGAGACAGGAAGGTCAGCCACATTTGCATCTCTTTTAAAGGCCCATGGGCAAATATCTTAGTATTATCGTAACTGTTCAGTAGATTGGGATCTTACACCATAGATTTCTGAATTGTCACGAACCCACTTACAGAGTAGTTATTTTTGATTTTACTGCCTGATAAGATATTAAGTTCAAGTTCTGAAATATTTTTCTTTAGCAAGAGATCATTATAAGCATAGTGATACACAACTGTACTGTAATAAATAAAATGCTAATTTGCCATATTTGTCTGCATCTACGATACACCAGGATACTTTTATTATGGAGTACCCTGAAAATATTTGCTGATAAAACTCAATGTCAAATGAATGTGAATAATCCAATAAGTAGAGAAGATAGATACAACAGATGAGAAAAACTGAGAGAGGAAAGAAGCAAATGTAGTAAGTTGGCTTTGCAGGACTGATTTGACTTCAACGTAATGCCCTGAAGACAGCTGTAGCAAAACAGTACAATACAGCTAAATGAACAGATGTGTGCACCAACCACACGTTCATAAAATAAGAGGTAGCCTTTTTATATGAATGTCTGCTAAAGGAATAAAAATAGAAAATAATATATTTCCAGTCCAGGAAAGGGTAGAGTTTTCAACCCATACAAAATGGCTGGTCTTTAACTCTCCCTCTTTATTAGTGTAGCAGTAGAAATGGAAAAGTTCAATGTATCATCAGCAGTAAGATTTCTAGTCTGATGTGTTTTTTACAGTCTTACTATGTGATATGCTATTATTAGTAACTGTTGTTGTTAGTATAACCAAGTTATAATTTAACCTGATTACCCATATAAACCTTTAATACAAAACATGGGAGATTTGATAGAACAAATGTCCATTAAATAAACATAATATCACTTTGTTCTATTTAAATAAATAACAAGACTCACTACCTTTTAGAAAAAGGCCAAATATATATCTGTCAACCTGCAACCACACTGAAACAGCAAATACAAATGGCATGAATCATGAGACAAATGGAAGATGGATGTTACCTTCTGCGTGTTGTGATAAGATATTATCACTCTTCTACAAGAAGATTGATGGAGCAGTCTAATGAGAAACATTGTTTAAAGAAGAGACAATACTTTGACAAAAAACAGTTGCTCAAAGTTTCACCACTTCTGAACCATTCTTTGGGAACAATAATATGTGGTCATTCATATCCATAATGCAATAGAAGTCTAGAAGTGCTTGGATAGCATGAATATCTTGTAAAGGGTGATAAGTCAATTTACCAGTTAGATACTTGAGAACTGTAACATTAGCACCATGAATCTTTCCTAGTGAAATGCACATCAACAATAAGGATTCTTCCATCATCAGCAATTTACAAATCTTTGAAAAGGAATAAAATCTCCAAGTGCATGCTAATAGGTAGGTAATCCTAAATTGTAAGAAGCTTCAAGCCATATTAAGCATGGTAATTTCTGGGTAAGACCTTTTCAACATAGTCCATGTGTGTCTAGGCAATATTCATCTTACCTTACATTAGCAATCCAAACACAACATGTCAAGTACTACTCTAGGATGTCTATTACAATACCTCGAAAAGGGTAATTTCTTCCATTTCAAAATCCTTACTAAAATGACTATCCGCTTCCTCTTTTTCTTGCCAAATAACCTACACCAAACATCTATCTTTTTAAAAAAAGAAGTTAGGTGTTATTAATTCCACCCATTAATTCCACAAAGTCTGTCAAGTGTCATTCTATGTAAAGTAAACAAGTAGAGTGAGTGCTAGAAGCGTCAGTAAGTTAGGACTCTTCATTTGCTTGGTGTCTGGCATAAATTGGCATCACACCACTGAAGTTCCTGAAAAGGGCTTGGCCTCCAAAATGACAATGCATTTTATGTTAAAACTGTCCAAAAATGTACCCTTCCTGTATGTCTCACTGCTGATGGTAACAGCAGAATCCCTTACCAAGAGACATTCTGTTCATTCCATTAGGTCTGATTCACTGCTCACTTACACCAGTGTGAATAAGACAATGAATGACAATGAAATCATTATAGACACACCAAGATTAATGAAAAAAGAACCAGAAGAACCAGGGGAATCATATGTAACTCAATCTATGGACTCTTTTTTGTTTATGCTGCAGAATTTGCCCCACTATTTTCACCAACTTTGTTCCTTATTCTCTTTTTATATTTTGAAACCCTTTTTCTAGGAAAATTAGTCTTGTTAAACTAATTGTAGTGAGCATTGTGAGTCTGTGCATGTCTGCACATGCATCTGTGTATTTCTCTCTCTCTTACTGACTTGGGCCATCCTTCAAAGTTTCTGAAACCAGTACACAATTTCATTAGCCAACATGTCAGAGAGGAGTCACTATCACTGATGTTAAGTTTCTATGACCTTCACAGAAACAGATAGCCAGAATGAGGAAATAGCCCCTATCAATGTCCCTGCAAAGGCTTTGGTGTGACTCTGCATCTTATTAGACACTAGAGAATCTAACCACAAAATATTTCTGTATGAGAAAGTGCACTTCAGTATCTTCACTGTTTGGAGACCTTCTAGCAATAAAGTGTACCACCCACTGTTAAATTTCTCTCAAACTGCTGTGAAAATGCCTAAGTGGCTACAGATGCAGTATCTCTTGATAGGATTCATACACTGCAGAATAACATCGCTATCATCCAGAGCAGCCAGCCAGGTGGAGCATTAGACATATCTTCCTGAGCCAGCACCCATCTCTGCAGCAGCAGACTGCAAGCACAGAGCATAGACTGCATAAAATTCCCTGTCCAGCACAGACTGGACTCTCCTGTGGGGAAGGGCCATGCCCTTAATTCTCTTTGTGAAATACAGCTGTTGACCTATAGTGAAAGGTGAGACAGTAGCAGCAATGATAATGCTGGTGCTAGTATTGATATAAATTCAGACCGCAGTACAGCCCTGATAGATTTGAACCATTTCTGTGTAATGCAATCACCTTGGAGTTCAAGACCCCTTTTCTTTTAAATGGAACAAGGCACAAATCAGGGAGCAAAAGATAACTTACACTGCTGCCTTCAGTGCCATATATTGCCCTCAGAACAGGGGAAAGAACCAGAACATCCCCACCATGTCCTCAAGTCTCTCCATCTGCATTTATGCTACAAGCTTCCTAGCTCAGGGAAACCGAGTGGCACATGAAGATGAACAGCCGGGAGAACCTGAGGTGTTGGGAGATATCTGGCCATTCTCCACCCCAGCCACTTTGTAATGACATAGTTTTTGCCAGTGGCATTTCTATGAGAGGGAATAAAAACTCATAAAACAGCAAAAAAAGAAAGAGCACCACCTTGGTCTAACTAATATTCCCTTTTCTACTTGTTTTATATTACACAACCAAGTGTGCTAACACTAAAACACCACCTCGTCCATGCAGAAGTATGAGTTAGAACAGCTGTAGCCACAGTGTAAGTGCCCTTGAACATGCTGAATTTTTCCAGTGTATCACAATTACAGAAACACCTGTGCCAAACAGCTTTCTTCTGATCCTCTATAAAAGTTCACAAAGCCCTCAAACTTTCTCATTTCATACAGGTCTGCACTGCCTTGAAGCCAGCTCCATACGTCTCAATATGGGATACTGCAGAATTGTTCCTTTTCATGCTTCTAAACATAAAAAAGGGTATGTGCAGGTGCACTGGTAGACATGTGATTCTGTTGTTTGATAGTAAGGCATAAGGCATAAGACAAAATATAATATCCACTTACTTGATAAAGCCTTCTGACAAAACTACTTTTAAAAAGAAATTAAAAGCACAAATTTCATGACAAAATAAATAAATAAATATTACTCATGCTGTGTTACTTGAGAAAGTGTATTCTAGATATTTGCAGATACAACTATTCCACAGCTATGTGTTACCTATTGTTTTGTTCCACGGTGTTGGTTTTTGGTGTGTTTTTTTTGAGGGGTGGGGGTTGAGAGGGGAGCATTGTTGAATCATGGCAGAAGCCTCAGGACTGAATGTATTTGGCTAGATTGTTATTTTATAATAAAAGATGCTTGTAGCTGCACTAGCCTTAGAAACTGCTGGCTAAAGCCTATTACATTATTTACATTGAAAACTACCCAAAGTGTCTGTTTAAAAAGGGTCGGAAGAAAGTCACTGTTAGCAGTCACCACAGAAAGTGTGGCTGACTGCCCTTCAGGCAGAGCTCCAGAAAAGGGAAAGGGAAAAAGTCAGCTACCAAGCCTAAGTGTTTGGTGCATGCAGGATCACAGCCTGTGGATAAGGCTGCCCTTATGAAAGACACAGAGTGTTCAGTCATTACGCAGCCTCCCAAGTCTTGACTCTCTGCAGCCATTCCTAGCAATTGGAAACTTCTCCATACACAAAATAAATAAATAAATAAATAAATAAATAAAAATCATCAAAGAACAGTTTTAATAATGTATTTGTCAAAAAGGCATGATTTTTGCAGTCTTAGAGAGGGGAGGCTTTCTACCATCCCCATTTACATAGTCCACAGTGGAAAAAAAATAAAAAAAAATACATGCCTTATTTTTCTGCAGAGCATGAGCAGATAATAAATAATATTACTACACTAATTCAGGAAGCAATGTACAATGGCAAGCATAATTTGAACTGCTTCTGTGCTGCCCATATACTCAAGAAAAACAGCTAGATGTCATTGTGTATAGCTCAGGGGAAACAACTGTTTCAAATGCATTGGTCAGCAAGTAATAGGAATAATACTGAAAATATCTGAATGTTGTTATGCAAATCAGTGGTATGCCCTCATGTTGAATATTATGTTCTGTTCTGATTACTCCACCTAAGCAAGGATTTAACAGAAATAGAAAGTGACTGGAGACAGCTGATAAGCATGTTGCAGCCATGAGAAGGATTCCATAGTCTTAAAATGTTAGGACTATTTAGCTTAGAAATAAATAAAACCATCAGCCACAGTGCAAGTATACATCATGAAATAAAATGGTATGAAGGATGTAAATTGAATACTCCTATTTTGTTTGCATTTTCTGCCACTTTTCTTACATTTCATCTGTCTGGTCTATTTCAATGTTAGGATATTAGAGTTAGGGACTGTCTATTACTCTAAATTTGAACCATGGCTACCACAGTGAGGCCCGCAGATGGTCACTAGGCGATCTAACAACAAACAAGAATAATCTTATTTACCCTTTGTCCTCGTAAAACAACAAGGAGACAATTACACTTAAAAGGCAACACATTTTTAATGTTAAAAAGGATACCCTCCTATAACATAGCCCCATGTGAGACATTGCAGAGGCTCATGTGGCCCTAA
The DNA here is from genome assembly GCF_009819795.1 of Aythya fuligula. NCBI lineage: Eukaryota > Metazoa > Chordata > Aves > Anseriformes > Anatidae > Aythya > Aythya fuligula. The sequence goes on from NC_045593.1 coordinate 18,250,165, forward strand.
GAAGCAACAGATCTGGGGGCAAGGTGTGGGCAAGGAGGACAACACGTGTGCTGAAAACAACCTTTCTCACATGCCACCAGACAGCTTGGAATGCTGCAAAGGACTGCTGGTTCTGGAAGCAGGGACAAAGTTCCTCCACTCCCACCCTCCATCCCATTCTCCCTCCGCTGGCACACAGTTACCATGCTGTGTGTCACCACTGGGACACAGCAGCAGCACCAAAGGAAGGAGCTCCAAGTGTTTCCCACTCATACACCAAACCTTAGGTGCTGTACATCACATATTTCCCCATGCTCCTTTCTGGAGAATTCAATACTGCAAATGATTGGAGATAAGAAACTAGACGGCTGCAGTCCAGAATTATATGTTTCTAATTCACATTTCCATCAAAATAGGAGTTATTTTTAGCAGTGATGAAAAGACTTGTATTACTCAAGTGTTAAACTCATTGCTACAAGATAAAAACCAAGGCAAAGAACTTAACAGGATTCGAAAGGCTTAGGAGTTGTGACAGGTCAAAACTCCTGCAGTTACATAAGACAGGCTCCTTTTCCGTGAGAGTGAGAGTACAGACGCATGTTTCAGTCATAGAACTGACTAAATCACAGAATCACAGAATCACAGAATTTCTAAGTTGGAAGAATCTTCCCTCTGGTCACATTTTCCCATTGCTTGTCTATTCTGGGGCTTCTTGGACCTTTTCAGGGGGTTCTTGAGGAGGTGATCTCTCTCAAACATAGTATACTGCACTGAGGCACTAACCAACTTACTATAGTAAATCTGCATCCCAGGTAAAGAACTAAAATTGATCTCTTTTCTTTCACCATTTATCTCTGTGCGTTTGATAGGAACAATAGAAGAGAAAAAGGAACAAATAGAAGAGGGGAAAAAAAAAAAAAAAAAAAAAAAAGTTTTTACATTCTGAAACAGAACTATTGCAAGCAAAATATCTGAGATGGGAATCTTAATGGTGGCAGAGATCAAAAATAATCTTCCAGCTGTAGTACTTATGGTTCCAGTTTTAGTTCCAGTAGATAAGAAATTTGTTCCAGCATCATAAGCTTCCTTCCATTTGTTGTCTATTGCAAGCACTGGCACATACGTCTAGAATGCATATTGTGGATACAGTCTGTGAATACATGTTGGCACTAGTTCCTTTACAGCCACGGAAACACCTGCCTCCAAGCTAATTTATAATCTGTACCTATGGCCATGGGCCACTTACAAGTTTATTGAATAAGGTCTTGAGAAGCCATATAGGAAAGACTCTGTTCTTTCTCTTCCTGTTCCACATGACATAAGTTTGGCATTAACAAGTCACATTTTTATGTCCAACTTTATAGATTGTTAATAATATGTAAAGATATTTGATATGTAAGATCATGGGTCAAATATTTCTCACTTTACTCGTGTGAGTAGTCCCACAAACTTTATTTATACAACTAGCCTGAGCAAGACAGTCATGGTTTACCTTCTCTGTAAAATTACACTGCATCGTTATGAAGTAGCCCTCACCATACCTCACAGCATTCTTAAGTCTGAAGCACAATGAATGTCCCACTCTTGAGCTGTTCAGACTAAATCCTGTAAGATAAAGGAGAGTTGTCCACATGTAAAAAGAAATCTGACAAAGCAATTGGATGCCCTGTTTCTTCTCACATATGGTTCAATATAGTAAAATATCATATCCTCTTTACGTTTTATGGGTTTAATGTAGCCCTTTTTGTACTACATAGAAATAATTATGAAAATCCATTCAACCACTATTTCCTTGACAATGTTTTTTTCTTTTGTTTATAAATGACTGCGGAGAACAGGTCTGTAAATGAGTCATTGCTTTTGACTCTAGTGTATTCAGTTGGCATACTGTATCCTGGCCGTCTACTAGACCTAGGTGGTTTGTTTTTGTATAATTATCATCTAAGTAATCAGGAAGTGGAATCTCCTAGAATGTTTATAAATATCATGAAGAGTCATTATTAAAAGTACCAGGAACAATCCTGTAGAAGATACGTCACATGGTCTGGAAAGCAGAGAGGAGAAGTTCAGGTTGTAGTAGTTTTTCTCCACTGACTTGCATAGGAAAGAAAAGCATTCCATAAACTACAGAGCAACATAAACAACTCATTCCGATTCAAATCTGGATCCAAGCTGGAAGCACCTTGGGTTTAGCATTTAGCACTGAAATCATTTCAACACAGAACAAACAGCAGAAAGTTTCCACAGCATTTGCAGTTTTATTGGAAATCAGCAGATGGTGCTTCCACAAGGCCCTTTACAAGTTCTGCTTAATGAAATATATAGGTGGCTAGGTCCTGGTGAAATGTTAAGTTTAGCTGTCATGCATTGCTGTGTATTGCACCTGTAAAGTCTGTTCATTGACCAAGTTTCTTGCAATTTTTTAATTGTGGACCTACCCATAAAATTGGCGGATTATGTCACAAATTTCACTATTAAGCCTCAGTATGGATGACAGACCAGGTCTTGGGAGTCAGTCGTTCCCCTGCAGCTTGAAGAACAAACTGCATAGCTACTTTGCTATGGAAAATATCTTTCCTGGAAATCTAAATACACTGACTTAAGTGCCCTCTGACTGAGGGACAGAGCTCTGCGCAACCCAGGAAGAGGTATCCTACCTGAAGAATAAATGAGTGCAGCATCAAACAGCAGGGGATAGACAGCAATTGGCTACTGCAGTGAGCTGTTTAGGAGTATCAGTAACAGAGGCACAACTTTTTGCACAGCCACAGACTATCTTGATTTCAGGGCCAGCAAGAGAAATAACTCCACTTATTTGTCTGGTACCCTGCACAGACCTTTTCTTCTCACCTCCCCTCTGATCCATGCTTGGTAGATAGTGGAATGAAACAGTCAGGAGGCAGAAGCCTTTTGTGCCCTGTTCAGCATGTGCTGGCAGGCCTGCTGGGATGTGCTGGAAGAGATGAAACACTGTTTAGGGATTCCTCCCCTCCCACTACCCATGCAGGACATGGTTTGGTGTCCCTCACCTGGGTTATCAGGTGGACAACAAGAGCTCTGGACAAGGCAGCTACCTTGGATGCATTCTGCTTTTGATAGTAGAGTTTCAGAATAGCCCAGGAACATATATTTAATTTATAATTACACTCAGAGTGCAACATGCAGGTTTATTACCATTACCATAAGTTAATAGTGACCTAGGACAAAGCAAATGAAATTAATTTCTCAGAATGACAAAGGAAAGATCATTTATGATTTTCCAATTACTATGTACTATTTTAACCCCTCATCTGTTTTTCTCCCTTGCAAAGTAACCTTATCACCACACTTGTAAGCCCATTCATATCCAATGACTTATTCCTTAGCAGCAAATTACTGAAGGTATTCTTGCGAAATGCTTAATAGGTCTCAGAAAAAAAGTAAAGCATTCCTTTGGTTCCCAACTGCCTTTGATGGCATCAATAAACCCTTTAAATCTGGCAGCAGCTAACACATCCCATTGGCGGTAACCATTACTTCTTCTTTCTTAGAGCAGATAGCTGGGGAGAAGAAGCAACTCCAGAAATAAAGTAAGATATCATCAAGTGTTTGAAAAAGTCATCTGGTGAAATACACATGCAAAGGGAGTCAGAGAAGTAGATACTGACAATCTCAGTTTAAAAGGAGCCAATTTCATGATCCTGAAGATGTCCCTCCACCCGCCTCCCTAACATAAAATGAAATGAAATAAATATTTAATAGTAATAATAGAATTGATAATTAAAACAATTCTCCTTTCACCTTGGCATCTTTTTTATTACTATTATTATTTTCTGTCTTCTTTTACAAGAAATCCATATTAATAGAAGTTTGCTATTTCTGTTTTTTTCCATAAAAAGTGGAATGGCCACCAAAGCTCTGAAACCAAGAGCAAAACAGTTGAGGCTTCAGGAGGGAGCAGCTACACATAGTCCTCAATGCGACATGAAGGCAATGGGCAAAGGCAGGACATCCAAGAGAGCAGCACACCTCATAGACCCCAGACTCAGGGGATCCCATAGACTTGGTGGGAATACTCCTCAAGGAACACGGAATAAATGTCCTTCTGAACAGCTGCCTTCTGCACATCTGTGTTTCTATATGCCTTTCAGAGCATCAGAGCTTGGGTATGATCAGAGTGGTCTCAAGGGAAGCATCCCTTGTGGCACATTGTTTGAAAGACACTGGAGATATTTCCCACATGCGACTGAAATCCCAGCCTGTTCCACTAGAGGGTTGTGGCTAAAGGACAAGCCTAAGCAGCGGCACTAACAGGCAGGCTGGTGTGATCTGCCTCAGTGTTGTGATAATTTTCATTTTCTGAATATAGCCTTTACTTTCGACCACTGGTTCTTCTTGCAGGAGCAATCTGTGAAGCATAAAGCCCTGAAATGTTGTCCTTTCCCCAGCTTCTGAGCCTTCAAAGCTCCCATGACGCCTCCTTCTTGGTCTGACTTTGCTGACTACAGAACAAGAAAGCTTGTCTGATTGTAAGATATTAAGATAAAAAAAATTGCTGCTTAAATGATGTCTCTTCTCCTCTACCATACAGAAAAACTATTTTTTTGATGATAAAGAAAGTTCACAGCATAAAAAAAAAAATAAAAAAATAAAAAAAGTAAATTGCAGAACACTTCTACTAAAACAACAGGCCAGTCCTAATAACCTTTTAGCAGAAAGATGGGTCTCAGCCTGGTAATAGACAGCACCCTTATCTTGTCTGAACTGGAACGATCAAGAAAAGATATATCAGATTTGAAGGTAATCCTAATTCTGCCACTAAAAATGACATTGCTGAAATTGAATCACAAACATCCTATCTCTTTAAACAAACTGTTAAGTCACAAAAAAAAAAAAAAAAAAAAAAAATTAATGACAAATAAACCCATATCATCTACCTCCTCTCCTATCATGCAGACATACTCTTATCTGTGAGCATTCATCTTTGTGTCAAGTTGTTTCTTTTTTTAACTTGGTGTTGGATCCTGCCCAGGATTTGACTTCCCTTTTCCATGAAAAGAATATGATTTTATTTCTGAGAAGTACCAAGTACATTTTGGAATTTTTCTCTCTCTCTCTCTCTTTTTTTTATTTATTTTTTTTTAACTAAGATGAATAAAACCAACACTCTCATACTACACTCAGTAGAATATCCTACAAAGTGCCAAAAATTACCTGCATTTATCCTGCTGAAGCATAAAGACAACAAGCATGTACAAACCAAGTTTTTAGGAGGCTTAAAGATCTCAAAAATGTTGTGTATCTTTAAACAAGACAAGGGTAAATAAGGATAAAAATACTACTTTCATTTCATTTATAAGTGGTTCCAGACATTGCAAGTTATGTTGTTGATATGCTGTTATTTTCCTCAGAAAACAGTTACTTCAGTTGCAGCATTGAACTTCAGTATATGGCAATTTGAGCCAAATAACACACAGAGTCTGATGCTTAAATGTCTCTGTTGTCTAGATTTGTTATGTCTTCATCTCTGAGGTATATCAGAATTAATTCTTTTAAGGATTTGTGTTTTACTAGTAGCAGGTTACTAAACCTTTCTTCAAAATTTTGTGGATAAAGCACTCACTTGGCTTTAGATACTCATATATTTTATCTCCAGTTTATAGATGTCAAAACAGTTTTTGCCTAGGTCTCCTCATGAATGCTTTCCATTATTCTCTTCTCCTTTGTTTTACGAATAGTTGAGCAAGTTACACAGACATCTAAGAACAGAACTAAGGGAATTCATCCTTAGTCCTCAAGAGGTCTCTCTTATTTTATGAATTCCTTGTAGATATAAGTCAGTTTGTGGTAGTTATTTGAAATTAATATATTTTCATATATTCAAGTTCTTCTTTAAAACCTCCCAGCTAAGATACCTTTTTAATATTTTTTTCTTCACCAAAATATTCTGAAAACTAATGGAAATCTAAAGGCACGAGCTTGTTTTGATTATCTACTTTAGAGTCCACTCTGGAGGTTCCAATTATTCAATTATTTACCCCTACACTTTCCTTTCTCTTCCTCCTACCCTGTCCCTCCACCAAAAGCTCTTGAATTTCTGTAAATGAAGGAAAAGGTCTTTCTCTGACAACCATATTTTTATAAAGTATGATGCTTTTGCTATTCTGCCTTCCCATCTTCCAAGGCCAGCACAGCCTCCTATGTTGCAGGCCTAAAAATCCTAGTTAGAATTTCTAGTGTTTCTACCAAGGAGATATTTGATGATGATAGCTACTGGAACCTGGACATCATATAAGTTCAGCTCCCATTTTTCAAAAATTATGCCAAAACTAATTGTTCTTCAGAGAGACCTGAAAATGCGATTGCCATCTCAGAAAACAGAAGATAGGAAAGAAAAAGAACACAATAGCTATTTAATCTTAGAACACAATAGCTATTTAATTAGAACACAAGCTATTTAATCTTACTTGTTTGAGTCAAACCTCATGATACTCATACCTTCAGTACACTTGACCTTGGTAATACTACAGCTCACTGAGGCGAGCTGCTATTAAAGACAAAGGCTCAGAAGAATCACTGGTGAGAGGAATGAGACCTGAGGTATTCTTTAGCTAACCATTACTGCTATTGCTAGAGAGAAACAAGCTCATGCCAAGGCTCAGTCAGATTTGCTGGGTTCGCTCATATACAGTGGACAGCACTGCTACAGCATTCTGCTTAGAAGGCATTTGAATGAGCTGATTGTTCAGTTTTGGACTACTCTGTGCCTTTCCCATTTGAAGATATGGCCTCCTGTACATACAAACATGTGTTATCACAGCTGGAAAGGAGAATACAGAATCTATAGTGAGGCTATAGAAAGGTGGGGTTCGGTCTCTTCTCCCAAGCACCAAGTGATAAGACAAGAGGAAACGGCCTCAAGTTGCACCAGGGGAGGATTAAGTTGGATCTTCACTGAAAGGGTTGTGAAGCATTGGAACAGGCTCCCCAGGGAAGTGATTGAGTCACCATCCCTGGATGTCTTCAAAAAACACGCAGATATAGTGCTTAGTGACATGGTTTAGTAGTGGACTTGGCAGTGCTAGGTTAAAGGTTGGACTAGCTCATCTTAGAAGTCTTTCCCAAACTTAATGAGTCTATCATTCTATGATCTTCTCATCATCACCACCACAGAATTTCATCCTCCTTTTCGATCTTATAAACAATGATCAAAAAGCTCAGTTAGGTCAACAATGAGTTTGATGAGGGTCTAGGAAAAGAGTTCGGAATTGAAAACACAGACTTTTTGCATTTGTGCAGAAAAGATGGAACTATAAGGTTAGAAATAAGGAACACATGGAGCCTGGGCCAAACAGTGGTTTCCTTCCAATGCCCATAATGAAAGAAGGTTGAACAAACTTCATGAGCAAACCTGAGACAACTCATCTGGGTCTCCAGGATTATCGAGCATCTGCATGCAAGATTTATTTACAAAAAAAAAAAAAAAAAAGATTCAATAGTAATCATTATTGTAATATATAAATGAGCCACCTAATACAGACCAAATCCTGCATGTCAGGACTTTATGATTTGTAAAACAATTTTTCTTTTAATAATCTTCTTTATCATTTCACACTTTAATGCATGGAGCCATGCTATGGATGTTTGCAAAAATGAATGAGATAAAGTAAAATAGCAGCAAGAAAGGATGGCCACAGGAGACAGAATTAGATGGGATATGGAGTTTTTTCCTGCTACTTTACAGCCTATTCATACACTTCTGGGGACATAATTTTTTGCTTGATTCAGTTGCATAAACACAGAAATTTAATGTCATTTGTCACCTGGGTACCCTAGAACATACAAGGCTAACAGATGTGATGACACATCTGTGCCAGTCATACACACTTCCGGAGAAGCAGCTGGAGTCCCAGTAGTTTAGGCACATTGCATGGGAAAATGGTTAAAGCTCTTCTCCTGCCTGTACCTCAGTCCCTCTCCAGATAATCTCTGTTCTTACCCTTCTTGCTCTCACAGTGTTGCTGAACAACAAAACCATTAAGGATTAGCAGGTTTTCAGAGCTGGAGGCCCCCCAGTCATCAGTCCCGTTCTGAGAAGTTGGGGAACAAAGGATTTGGTTGATCCTTAAAAGAGGTAAGAGCCAGAGCAGAGACAAGAAAGCAGAAGCTTACTGTAACCTAAACATTAGCAGTCTGTAAATCAGTCCTTCTATTCAGATTTGTGGCTCCTCAAGTCAACTCTTGATCAAGAGTAGAAGAAAGCAAGTATGAACCAACAAAGCTAGTGGACCCGAGATACAAGGATTCCTCCTAGACCCCCCTCCTTGGACATGAACAGGGCATAAGCCAGTTATTGAGGTACAGGAGGATGACAGCTTTCACAGTACATGCTGTGGAGTCAACAGACCTTCAGCAGTCTATGCATGGCCCCTGCTCAAAAAGAAAAGAAAAAAAAATTACCATGGACTAAGTCTTCCTTCTCATTCTATTAGCTAATATTTACAGTCTTACTTATCCCATAAAGCCCTGACTACAAAATAACAATTTAGGAGGTCCACAGATTTTTTGTGTTTTGTGTTATGATAAGTCTACAGAGCTACTTGCAATGACATTTATAATACAATATGACATAACACATTTAATTTGTACTAAAAGTCTTTCTGGAAAGTCACTGTTATTTATGCAATAGCACAAATGTTCTTTAATGAACTGAAAAGAAAATTTTGATGGTCTATGAAGAGTTGTACTACATCTGATGTTGTAGCAGATCTTGAAATAAAAACATTTTTAACACTAACTGCTTTTTATGCATATATTTTGTTATAAAAAAATATAAATGAAAGAATCAGGGTAGTCACAAGATACCCCTTTTCTGCTCATAAAAAAAGCTCATCACAGTTGGCAAAAAGCTTTTCTTTGCTTCTGTCATAGCCATGACCTTAACTTTTCTAAAATTCTTTGTCGCAATTAGTCTTGTTTAGATCACTGTTTTTGCTGGGGGATCTTTCTAACTCATTTCTCCTCTCACATGCTATATATTCACCAAAATATCCCACCGTTCTAGGAGGTGACATTTGGAGTTTAACACAAGTACTGCGCAGGACAGTTTTGATAACATTCCAGTAAGCTGCAACTGACTGAACAGCATTCTAAAATCCATTTGGTTCCATTAATCTCTGAAAGTAAGCCATTAAAACTGATCCTATTCCTTGATGGGCAGTAAATACAAACCTTACAATAGTTAATGATCTATTCCTAACGAGGCTGTAAGTTTGATGTGCTCAAGCACCTACTCTCTCAGTCTAGTAAGAGGATCCAGTATGTCACCACATATATGCACTGAGCCAGAAACTGTCCATTTGTTACCCTTTTGGCCATGCTATATTAAGTTTTTCACAGTTGGCTATGGGTAGCACTCTCAACAATGATTTTTATTCCATTTAAGCTTCAGGCTGGGACCTTCAGTAAAACAAATCCTTTTTTGGATTAGAAAATGATGTGACTCCACATATCCAATGAATCAGATATGCCCTCTGCATTATCTTTAGTAGAATCAAAATAACAAGAAGAAAAATAATGTAATAGCAAAAATTAATTGAATTTTCACAGTAGTTATTTACAAACTACGTCCGTCCTCACTTTAATCTTGAGATTTGTCTCCAATCCTGTTCCAGCTGCAACTGATTGCCAACTGACATGTCTTTTAAAGTCTGCCACACTAAATGTTCCAGACCTTAAAAGTACAATAACCACATATAACCCTACCATTCCCAAAGCACCATGTGCCTCATCTATTATTTTAACTTAAAAATTTGATGTTATATCACCAATTGTGACATAGCTCCTCTTGGCAGAGTTATGGAAGTAGGAAAGGCAATTTGCCAGTCATGAAGCTGGGCAAGAGCCATTTTGCACTTAGTACACGACTAAGGACCACTGAAGATTCACTTAATACTGGTCTTCCAGGAACTGTTATATCTGACATCTTTGCTCTTTCCATGCTCCATTCCTCTATGACAATTCTTAATCCTTTACATGGAAAATGGGTTGTCTAGGTATGGTGGTGATGCCTTTCTGGCATTTAGGCATTTCTTCAAAACAGCAGCAGCCTAAATGGCTGTTCAGAGTAGGTTGCCAGCAATTACTACATTTTCTTTTTCCTACATTCTCGAAATTTCATTTAGAGTCAAGGTTGGAATTCCTGCTACTGAACACATTGCAATCTCAGAAACTGGAGAGTCTTCTGCCCTAGCAATTCCATGGTCTGTGCTTCTAGTTGTTTTCTGTTCTCTGCAATTACAAAGAAAAGTATCCAATCAATATATCAGATCAGTGTAGGACTGGATCGGTATTTTACAGTTTTGCATTTAACTTCCACGGAAAGTCAATGACTTTAATGCTTCCCTTAATTTTATTTTTTTTTTCCATTTGAATTTTCTACTCATATCCAGTTTTTCAATAACTTGGAAACCTTTTGTAACTAGTTTATCAACATGTCATAGTTTTCATTCTGCTCATGCATTAAACCTCACCTCACCAAATCACATTCTGTTAGCAGTGGGTACTGAATAGTAAGGCCTGCCTCACTTCCTCAGTGCTGGTTCACAGTGCCACCTACACAAGAGAAGACAATGGGTTTGGAGTATCTAAGGCAGCTTGTCCCACCTGGCCTTCAACAAGGTGAAAGTATCCACCAAAGTGCACAGGGACAATTTGGTTACTACTACCTGAGTCACCAGTGAAAGGTAGGAAGGGGGCCAATTTGTCTCATACCCCACACAGGTCTATTTTATCTGACCTAAAACATGAAGGACACCTGTCTACATGCCTTTTTTCTAGTCTGAACAAAGGCACAGAGAGAGTGGCAAAACCTCCATGGGCTACCAGAAACTCCCATATTTAAGACCACAGTAACACTTGTCACACCACCCTCCTGCTCTTCCCATGAACCGCAATGAATCAAAGTAAACCTTTAAAGTGCCTTCCAGAAGGTCTGAGCACCCATCATAGGGTTGATTATTAAAAGTGCAGATTTCTCTCCTACAAGAGGAGTAGTTGACCATGTTCAACTCCTTATTTCAATTCAACCACAGGAAGAAGTTCCAAATAGAGTACAAGAAGAAGTTACAAATAGAGTGTTTCCAGCTGTCTTGGTCAAAGGTGATGACAGCTTTTTAGATGTGACTTACAAAATATTGACTGATGAGCAAACTTACACTCCCTTTGCATTACCCCCACCCCCCCCAGTGATATTTATTAGGTAAAATCCCTTTTACCTCTTAATTCAGTCCATTGTACACTACCTGAAAACCCTTTGGTCAATTTAAAACATAATAATAATAATTGAATGTATTTGTATTCCTCTCATAAGCACAACTTTTACCAATATCATACAATATAAGTTCTGTATTTAACCATCTCACTTATGTGTAGGTATAACTTCACTGTAATAGCACACATATGTAACACCTGAAGAGCATAACACCAGAATTTACTTAATACATTTGAGGGGCTTAGTTTTATCAGAACTGGTTTGCTTGTTTTTCATGAAAAAGTCTTGGCTAAATTACAAAATGAACCTTTGCATTCCAAGTTCTTGTGCTACTCTGAAAAGCAGTACTTGACATTTGTACAGCAGGAAAAGGATTGAATTGCCCACACTGGGGAAAACAAAACAAAACAAACAGCTGAAAGAAAAGCTTATAAACTGCAATAATGCAATGGTGGTCAGAAAAGTCCTTAAATTTGGTATCAGAAATGTAAAATAGGAGAGCTTTCTTAAAAGTGCCATTTTCCAAAAAAGGGCCCTAATTTTTGTGGTAACCAGGACAATTAGGTGAAGCTAGCAAGGTTTCTCTGCTACCAGAAGAGGACGTTCTACCTTTATTTGAGCTCTTGCTCCGTGGGAGAAGCCAGCTGTGTGAGAAACCAGATTAGATGATGCGTGCATCCAGGACAACGGGAGGATGCTAGAAGCTTCTTCACCTCTCCTGAATTTTAGGCAGGGATGTGTCAAGATAGGTTTCCAAATTTTCTCGACCCAAATCAAGATCTCTTCCAAATAATCAGCTTTTGCTTGCAGTTCTGTTCACACCCGAGAAAACATTATAAAAACATGCTCTTTACCAAATTGATGGTCCTGAGGTGGCCATCCTTGACACAGGCAACAGCTCCTGCATTAAGAGACAGTACAACGAGGATGGAATAGTAAAATAATAATTAAAAAAAAAAAAAAAAAAAGCTTATGCTAGCACAATATTGACACCACAAAATAAATATTCCACACACATATGTACATGTGTATATATGTACGTGTGTTAATAGTACATGGTTAGTACAAGGTTACACTCTAGGATTACTTTTCCTCTTACTCAGTGTTTTGCAGAAATTTCCTCAGAGAACAGCCACTTAATATATTGGGTTATGAAGTTTGTTGTAGCTAGAGCTGTATTAGAGATAGGGAAAAGCCACATATTTTATGTAAATTGAGAGCTAAAACTGAACTTTCAGGAAGTCTGAGATGTTAGAATATAGGGGTGTTTTAAAAGGCTTTATTATTCCAAGTTCAGGGCCAGCTGCAAAGATTGGACTCACATCCAAAAACATATATTAAAATGCATACACTTCTTGGTAGAAAGAAGTTTTAAAACCTGTCAGGCTGAGAACAACACTCTTTTTGTGTGCTGCTTGACAATTCAGTTACAGATCGACCCTATTGTTTTTTTGGTAATTTAAATGTGATTGTTGGCAAAGCAGAAAGGGGTGGGGGAGTAGTACAGGGAGGCACACAGTGAAAGAGAAGAAAGCATTTCTGATTATACAATGTTGTTACACACAAACCCAATATTTAGCATCTAAAAAAAAAAAAAAAAAAAAAAAAACAATAAAAGAAAGAGCAGCTGTTTCTGTGTGATGTCAGGGAACAGGTGTGATACAAATCTCCATACCAGCGCAATCATATTGATCTCCCGATGATGCACGCATGAAGCACATGTGCAAACGTTATCGACCCATCCGGCATCTCATTTCCAGGAATACGGCCTGAAAATGCCCCTTTATAATTGAAAACATTATCAGGATAAACACCGCATTGGCCAATTATGAAAAAAACACAGACAAACTTGGGGAAAAAAAAAAAAAAAAAAAAAAAAAGAGAGAGAGAGAGCGAGAGAGAGCAGGAGCAGAGCGGGGAACCTGCGCCCCAGTGGCGCGGTGCCGGGAGCGGGGCGCTCGGTGCGGGGGCGAGCCAAGGCAGCCCCGCCGCTGCCCCCCAGCCTTTTCGGACCCCCGCCGGAGACCGGGACAAGCCCCTTTACCCCAGCTCCCCATGGGGCGTTGCCCGGTGATGGAGAGGGTTTTGGGGTCCGGCCCCCTGTAGGCACCTTGCGCCTGGGGTCCGTCTCCTGCAGGAGGAGAGGCGGCTTTGGAAAGCTGCCCTTTTCCGCGGGCTGAGGGGTGTTTTGGTATTAATTGTTGATGCCGTCTGCCATTAGAGGGCACTAAGCAACCCTGCATTCAAGCTGCTCCGGCGAGAGAGGAGGGAGAGGCGGGGCGGGGGGGCGTGTGGGGGGAAGAGTGGCACCAATTTGGGAAAAAGATTAAAAAGGATGTGGAGTCCCGGAGCTTCTGAAGTACTCAAAATGCCCGGGCGCTGCTCAGGACGATGATCATAATAATAACAAAAAAAAAAAAAAAAATGCAGCGAGGTCAATCATTTACCAGTCTGCTTCTTAATGCGTGTGACTGCAGGTGGTACCGGGGGACATTGTGATTCATGCCCACTTTCAAAGCGGGACCCGGGCCCGGGCTGAGGCACCCAAACAACTGTCTTCTAATATTAGCACGGCTGTATTTCTGGATCTATTATAGTCTGTCCAGACAGATCCCATTGTAATGGGATCTTTTATTAAAAGATTAGCACTATCTCCTGCAGTTGGTGGAAAAAAATCTGTTATCGCTGAGTTATTTGCAGTTGTGGGGAGGGGGCGGGCGGTGGGGGGGGCCGAGGGGCGGGGGCGGGAGGAGGGCTGCGGGGATGGCCGGCGGAGGGCGCGGGCGGCCGCGGTGCACCGGCCCCTGACCCGGCACTGTCCGGGCATTCCTGTCTGCATACTTCGCAGTCTGTTGTGCTTTGGTGGCTCAGAAAAGCGAAAGAATCGAAATTAAAAAGGCAGCTTTTGAATAAACAATGCCATTTTCCGTTAAGTAATCGTTTTGTATAAAAGGAAATATCGCCTACTCAGTTTCATTCAACGGTGCCAAAAAATGTTATAAATGAGAGACCGCCAACTTTTCTAAGGGGAGAATAATGCCAGACTGTGCTTAATAAACTAGTGCCCTAGAAGTTCATTATCGATGTTGCAATCCTTTCTGATTCTGAAAGGAGACCGCCTACGTCGCCCCCATTCCCGTCTCGTCCTCCCGGGCTCCCAGTGAAAAAGGCTGTCACTTGGGCAGAGCCCTAGGTATTAAACTTTTATTCGGTTCCTTGCTGTTTTTTTTTTTTCCTCTTTATTTATTTATTTATTTTTTTGGTCCGGGGTTGGTCGCTTGGTTGGCCGGGGCTTTTCTTCGGGGGCCGAGCCGTGTGTGCGCGCCGCTGCGGGCACCGGGGGCTGCGGAGCGCGGATGGGGAAGGCTGGGGAAAGCAGCGCGGCGGGGGGAAGCTCCGCGGAGCAGGGCGCGGAGCGGAGCACCCCCGGGCAGCGGAGCCCCCTCGGGGGATCAGCGCAGCCCCCTGGACCCCCAGCCCCGCTCCCTGCGCCGCGACCCCCGTGGGTCGCCAAAACCCCCCGGGTGCGCGGCGCGGGTCCCCAGGGCTTTGCGCTGCCCCCCGCGGGTGCGGAGTTTGCGCGGGTGCGCGCCCGGGGCGTGGGGGTGCGCGCCCGGGGGGGTGCGCGCCCGTGTGTGTGCGTGCACCTAAAGCAGATAATTGGAGAGGGTTTCCAGAAGGTGGAAAATGTCACCTGATTCACACTGAACTTTTTAAATCTCCCCACCCCCGAGCAGACACACACACACATTAGGAGACCGCCCACCGCAGACAGCTAAGACCCCCGTATAGATTTAAAGAGAGACTGCATTCAGAGCCTGACGTTCATTCAATAGAGCGATCATAAGCAGGCTGGCTAGTGCTCGCTCCCTCTCCCTACTCCCCCTCACTCTGTTTCTGTGTCTCTCTCACTCCGTGCTACGCTGAGGATGTTAAATCAGAGGATCCACCCGGGCATGCTCTTACTCCTGATGTTTCTCTGCCACTTCATGGAAGACCACACAGCGCAGGGTAAGACCGGATTGTTTATTCGTAGATGCGTTTTATTGCTGTTGTTGTTGTTGTTATTACTGTGATTTTCCGTCTTTCGGGCGCTGTTTAGTTCGCTGCGGTGTTAAACGCCTCTCTCCAAGGTCCAACAGGAAAGAAGTTAACTGTGGGCATGGGGCTGCTTTGTACCGAGGCACAGAGGTGTCATTTAGGTTGCTTTTTGATCGGATCTTCACCCCGCTCTGCACAGGCACAGAGGACAGATGAGGATGTTTCTTGGTATTTTTGTTATTATGCAGCATGAATGAAGAGCAGCATCGTGGGGGAACTTTTCCTAGGCTCGGGTCCCGAATGAGTGCTCAAAGTTTGTTGGTAATTTAGCTCAGATTCTTATCTCGCCCGCCTGACAGAAGGAGAGGTGATGATGGGGAGCCCCACAATTACAGCTGACACTTTCAGAAACCAATAGTGGTCATTTTCCGGACATTCCTTTAATATTAGGATTTCCTCCTTACCCCCCTCCCTCCCATAGTGAGTGTGTGTGTATGTGAGTGAATGTTAACGTGCTGTAAATTCTCCTGCGCTGAGCAGTATGCTTCAGTGAATTTGATTTTTTTTTTTTTTTTTCTTCTCGCGAACAAAACAGCCCCGAACCTGGTATTGACAACTCTTAAGAGCCCTCTTTCGACACAAGGGAATATTGATTTTTAGTTTGGGGGCTTTTTACCCCTTATCTTGACCGTGTGACACCCACAACCTGGATGTCTTACCGTTGCTTGTTTTACCATTTTTCTTCCATTTTTTCCCCCACGCCCCTGAGCTAGAGCAGAAGTTAATCTAACGTAGGCAACTGTAAGACGCAAAACTTTTTTTTTTTTTTTTTTTTTTAGGGCGTTGTTTGTTCTGTGATTTTTGGCAGAGGGGTGGGGAGGGGGACACGACACGACACGTCCCCCCCCACCCCGCGACATCCCGGCTGGCCGATCCTGACCCCTCGCTCCGGTACGTTCCCATCGGAGTAAGGAGGCAGGATCGAGCCCTCGCTGGATGAGCACCAGAATCAATTGGTATCGAGTCGCTGGAGAAGTCACACTGGTTATTCACGAGAGGCTCATCACAACCAAAACTCTCCAGCTAAAGTAGGGGGAGTTGCTTGGACTAATGTTCTTGGCGTGACTCCACGAATAACAGGGATACTAGTAAAAAAAGAAAAAAAAAAAAAAAAAACTCTATCCGGTTTAAGGACAGTGTACTTTCCTCTGCAATCCTTGCCGGAGAGACGGCACCTCCAACTTTTCCAGTTGGATCGATTTTGAAAACTCCGTAGGGACCTCCTCCTCTGTGTGCCCTTGCGTTGTGTGTACTTTGCTCACTTTTTTTTTTTTTTTTTTTTTTTTTTTTTTTTGAGCTCTGCTGACTTATTTTAGTAAAGGGAAGACGTTTGTTAATAGCAGCAGCGAAATGTGGAGATTTCGAAAGACTTCGCTAACAGCGAATGTTCCCAGTCCGTGCGGATTGCAAAATGGGCTGGGGCTGCAACTGCGTGCGGCACTAAAACAATGCTGCTGGGCAGCCGCCGTCAGGAGGAGAGGGCAGGGGGAGGAGGGAGGAATTTGCAAGCCCGATTTTCTTTTTATTCCCTTTTAAATGCACATCCTTTTCAAGCCTCTGTCACGTGCCGGCAGGGCTCCTTCTGCTCTACATATGGAATAAATATCTCGGAAAACTGCCTCGTCCTGTTTTGATCCGGTCTTTTTCTTTCAGTCGCCTTTAATTATTATTTTATTATTATTGTTATTAGTAGTATTATTATTGTTATTATATTTAACCGCGGTCCCAAGCGGGCCGGGGTAGCTGCAGGTTACGAAAGGGGGCAAATTAAAGCAGCCGCAGCGGCCAAAGTCGGGGGCGCCCGGGGCGCAGCACGCGTTGTGCCCCGGGGGTGGCGGTCACTGAAGGCGTGCGGGTGTCCCCCCCCCCTGTCCCTCCGCAGCTGGGAACTGCTGGCTCCGGCAGGCGAGGAACGGCCGCTGCCAGGTCCTCTACAAGACCGACCTCAGCAAGGAGGAGTGCTGCAAGAGCGGCCGCCTGACAACCTCGTGGACGGAGGAGGATGTCAACGACAACACGCTCTTCAAGTGGATGATTTTTAATGGGGGAGCCCCAAACTGCATCCCCTGCAAAGGTGAGGAGGGCCCTGCCAGGCACATAGGCCTGCACAGTGGGTTGGGGGAGGCAGGGGGCTCCAGGAAAACCATGCTGCCCCAGGGGGACCCCCTTTTTCCTTGACCATGCAGAGGGGTTGAGGGGAGGGAGTCCCCCACGTCCCTATCCTTGCAGGCTGGGGGATTTCCCTTGCCTTCCCTTCCCCACGTGGGTGTGGGGGTGTGGGGAGGTGTGTTTGCTGTGTGCCCTGGGGTCACAGCGTGTTTTCATTCTCTGAGCGATTTTGGCACCAAGTCTGTCCCGCATGCTGGTTACTGAAGGGGTGCCTCTTTCCTTCCGTCAGAAACGTGTGAGAATGTGGACTGTGGACCCGGGAAGAAATGTAAAATGAACAAGAAGAACAAACCTCGGTGTGTTTGTGCTCCGGATTGCTCTAATATCACGTGGAAGGGCCCCGTGTGTGGCTTAGATGGGAAAACCTACAGGAACGAGTGTGCCCTTCTCAAAGCCAGATGTAAAGAACAGCCCGAACTTGAAGTCCAGTATCAGGGCAAATGCAAAAGTAGGTTTGCAAATCTCATCTGATCTCCCTCAAATGCCAAAGGGTGTGTTTCTGAGTGTAGGGAGGAGGAGCTGACGTACTTCCCCAGTGTAACTAGAGTGATGTTGCAAGTGCTGGGAGACAGTAACTAAACCATGCTCAGCAGACCAGGACCTAGCTGGACTGAGAGTTCCCCAGGGTCTAGCAGCACTTACGTCCCACCAGCTCCCCTAAGATGGGAAAGTCCCCTACAGCAGCCCTTAAATGAGGATTGCTGCTGAATGCTTTAACTGATCATTTGTTTCATTGTGTCACGCATTTGCTTCTCACTGGGGTGCTGGGCTCCCCTAATTAATCACTCTGTTTCTGTCTTTATTTCAGAGACCTGTAGGGATGTCTTATGTCCGGGCAGTTCCACATGCGTGGTGGATCAAACTAACAACGCCTACTGTGTGACGTGTAATCGAATTTGCCCTGAGCCTACCTCCCCTGAGCAATATCTCTGCGGGAATGACGGCATAACTTACGCCAGTGCCTGCCACCTGAGGAAAGCCACCTGCTTGCTGGGCAGATCCATTGGATTAGCCTACGAAGGAAAATGCATCAGTAAGTATCTCAGCCGGACTGATAAGAATGGAGGGAACAGAACTTGCAGTCTCGGCTGCTTGGGGGTATTGTGGATGTGTATCGGTGGGTGCGTGAGTGCGTGAATGGATGGATGGGGTTTGTGCTGGGAAGCAGGAGAGATTCCAAGCACCCTGGGTTTGTGTTCCCCTCCAGGACAAAGCAGAGCTAGAGCGTGCTTTGCACCAGCAAAGATTGTAAAAGGGGTGAGGGAGTAAAGGGTGTGATCCTGCTCCTCTTGCTGTCACTGTGGGTGCTGACATTAGTGTCCAAGGGAGAAGTACCCGCCATTAAATAAATGATGACATGGTTAAGGCATAACAAGGTCTCGATATTCAGTGGATCTGGATTCCTGGAAACAATTGTCTTGGCAAAGCTTGCGTTAACTTAATTGGAAACATCTGATCACTTTTTCCTCTTCAAAAATATTGCAGAGTTTGGAGACAGTTGGTGGGTGAAGATAGGAAAATAATCTCAGTGCATCCTGACATTTTGTGTTGTAATTCCCAGAAAGGAGCGGTAGTGAAGCATGTTACGAGGAAGCACCTTGCAGCCTCTGCTCCCCCAAACTGCTGGAGGGATGCCGGGGAATCTCAGACAGATTTTAGTTGGCATAGGTTGAGGTGAATTCCCCCTCCAATCTTGTAGGAAACAGCTCTATGAGAGTTAGTGTAAAAATAATTGATTTAGAAATGCTGAATGTGTTGGCAAATTCTCCACTTACCACTAATTTGGGGAGCTGAATTGCCACTGACATCAAACGGAGCAGGAAGGTCATGTGCGATATAGGCAAATGTAATTATGTATTCCCCGGGCCAAGCTCTACTGGCACGGCTGTCTTTCCTCCCCCATGTACAGACAGGCAAACATGTCCAAGGGACTACTTGCTTAAAAACAGCAAACATCACCCCATCTACAGCATCTGAGCTCTGTCTATTCACAGTTCATTGGGAAGAAAAGGAGTTTGGGGTTGTTTGGGTTTGCTTTTTTTTTTTTTTTTTTTTTTTTTTTCTCCTTTGTCTTTTCACTTACCTCTAGTATCTTGTGTATATTTTTAGAAGCAAAGTCCTGTGAAGACATTCAGTGCAGTGCTGGGAAGAAGTGCTTGTGGGATTTTAAGGTTGGCAGAGGTCGGTGCGCCCTCTGTGATGAGCTCTGCCCTGAAAGCAAGTCAGACGAGGCAGTCTGTGCCAGCGATAACACAACTTACCCAAGCGAGTGTGCCATGAAAGAGGCAGCCTGCTCCATGGGTGTGCTTCTAGAAGTAAAGCACTCTGGATCTTGCAATTGTAAGTGAGATTTTTAACTCTGCAGACACTTAAGGCTTCTGAAGGCAATCCCTAGGTAACAAAGACTTACGCCTTTAAACCTAAGAAAGCTTAATTTAGAGATTCAAGATACGGCACATGTGCCATACAAGTATGTATGTATCACGCACACGCTTTGGTTACTGATGAAATGCAATAGATGTCCAGCAACCAGTTGACTTTCAAGTTGGGGTTTTGGGGATATTCTGAGAACAAATTGTTTTCTCAGAAACGGGTTGCCCTAGGAGCATACTTTTAGCAATTTTTCCTGATTTGTCTGCTCTCGTGTGCTTCGCTGATTGCTTTATTAACACTCGGATAAACTCTTAACTCTGTCCAAATGAACGAGCCTGATGGTAGCACATGGGCACCTGGCTTGGCACAGTTGCCTCTACTAACTCTGAATGAAGGACACAAAGCAGTTAAACCTAGAACACAAGAGCGCTTTTTATTTGATTTCAGGAGTCTGCCAATAAAACCTGAGCCATTGATTCTTCAGAACTTTCTGCAGTTATGACTTCATAGATTATGTATAAAAAACCTTATTGCATAACAGCAGATGCCAAAGAGCATCTCACTACAAGTCGCATAAAATGCAACGCTGTATTATGGCTGTTCAGAGGGCTTTGAAAACATGCACTGAGCTGCTTCTGCGCTGTTGTTGTCCTTATTTAAACAACAGCTCCCCTGTATTCCCCCATCTAGCCATTAATGAAGACCCAGAGGAAGAAGAGGAAGATGAAGACCAGGACTACAGCTTTCCTATATCTTCCATTCTAGAGTGGTAAAACCTCCATCACTATTGGAACAGCCATTGGGCACGAAATCAATGTCCATACTGTAAATAAGTGTATGCTTATTTATTTTGGGGAGAAAAAAAAGTATACATATAGTTGAGTCTCGTAGACATTTATTTATACTGTGTCATGTTTTATAATTTATACATAAAATGTCTGGTTGACTGTACACCTTGTTTTTTGAAGAAATTTATTCGTTACGGGAAGAGCAGTGTTATTTATTGTGAGGTCTCTTGCTTGTAAAGTAAAGCTTTTCTTTTTTTCTTGTAAACTATAAAAGTCCATTCCTTAGAGCTTACCCACATGATCTCATCTCTTTGTTTCACTGAAGTTAACTTTTTTCCACTTTAACAAACTTGCATGTCGGTTTCTGTTATGTTTATTTATTGGATTTTCTTCTTGCCGGTCCTGTACATAAAAGATCCCTCGGGTTTTTGTTTACAAGGAATCTTGACTGACCAAAAGGCATTGTAACTGACTTAAATATACTTCCAGGGTGCAGTGAGGCGGTCTTTAAGGAAACCTCTTCCACTTCACTTTTCTCTGCTTCTGATCAGATCACGTACTGACGTGATCTCAATGCGCTGAGCATTTATACTGTACTATAAGAATTCCGGACCCAAAGAAATCGGATTATGAAGGTTGTTAATAGCTACAGGGCTAACTGTAATAAGAATAAAGTTTTATTTTATTTTTATTGTTTTACTTTTTGTAACATGCATAAATGTTTTACCAGGTGTTTCCTTTAAGATGGTCTTGCAGTACCACTTTCAAAGTTTTGTTTCCCAATCAGTGTGTCACTAAAAGTTTTATCAAAGCTTTATCAGTTCAAGTTTCTTGCTTTTCATAATACTTTTTTTCTGATGCAATTTTATATTTTCAAACATGGCGAGTTAAATATAAATTCATTTAAATATATAGTTTTGTACTTTTCTACCATGTAAATGTGCAATGTATATAAAAGTTATAATGTGTATTTGTAAATAAATGATGAGTGAAAAAATAAAAAATGGAATTTTCCCTAGATGCAGTCCTTGTTTTTTTGCTTCTAAAGGGTTCTGGTGCGGAGGAGATGTACTGGTAGTCAGGGGAAAGGAGGCTTGTGTCTGACTTCGCACTGAAACACACTGGTTAAGGCAAAAGCTTTCAGCTGACATTAATTCAAGAAACCGTTCTTTTCAGACAGAAGCAACATCTCCAGTCTGTTGATGTTACTTCATTTTAAATCCAAGTACTCTGACGGATGGGAAGAGATTCAGCATTTTTGTTTCCCTCTCCATCCTGAGAATAAAACGTCTGTCATTTCTTGGACATCTTTAATTTGCACATTTCTAGGACGTTTCGAACACACATTTGAGTTTATGTTAAGCTTCAGATCCATGTTAGTGAGGTTATTGTATCATAATTTTAGATGAACAATAGAAAGGGCAAATGATGAACTTATTGCTCAAATGCAAGACAGGTAACAGTGCAACAGACGAAGAAAAAAAAAAAAGAGATGCATCAAACAGCACATTGTCACTTGGAAATTCTTTGCTCCCAAGAGGAGGGTTAATTCATAAACTGTTTAATTCTGAACCAATCTTCAGATTGGACACTTTTATTGTCCAAGACTCAGTGTCCAGTGAACTCAGAGGAAAGGTATCAGCCAGCCATAGGCACAGTAGGGATCAAAATCTTGTTTTATGCTACCAGGGTTATGCTGTTCTCCCAAACAAGGCTCTACTTATCAAAAATTCTCCACTGTACTGCACAAAGCTTAAAAAGGTACCAAGCACCTTCTTCAGTAGCATTTAAGCAGTTTGCTGAGTTGAGGTTTCAGAGCGGAAATTGACTTACCCGGTTTGTTTGAATACAAATCGTATTTAAAGCCTGTTCCTGCTATAGTCTTCTGTGTATTTCTTACTATACAGTAAACTGTAATTTGTTATGGATTGTTTAGCATTATCCAAAGCAAATATAATTTATTCATCTATGAACACATAAAGACTACAGGCGTGCATTTATAATATTGTATTCAAAATAATAGCAAAAAAATTCTTCCCTTCCTCCTTCCGTTGCTTCGTTTAGACAAGTAATCTCTTTGGAAGGAAGTGCACAGTGAAAGGAGCAAAGTGAGCAGGATTTTAGTCTCCTGAGGGCAACAACCCAGAATAAAGGAGAATGGGGGCTGGGAAAATAGAGGGATGGAAACAGACCCTATCGGAAAATCTCCTGATGAACTAATAAACACATGACAATGAAATAGAGATGAAATGTTTAATAGATGTGGCGAGTACAAGGGGAGAGTTTTCTCAACTTCAGATAGGTGCCAGCTACCTCATTTCCAACAAAACGACAACATTAAAAGGCTGCTTTTAATTGTAAATATATTTACATGTCTTACTGTAGCAGAGCAGGATTTCTGGGTTCTAATTTTGCGTCCTGCTTCACAAAGTCACAGCCAAATTCAAAAAAGCATCAAAAATGCCAGGAAATGTACATACACTTATGTATGTACATGTACACGAAACAGTCACACAAAATAAATAAATAAATAAAACTACATCAGGGTTTTGCTGATAAAATTATCTAAAAGTTCTGCCATGGCTTTTCCCATCACTACTGCTATTTCCATGCAGCTGAAAACCTCAAAACCTACCTTGCACCAAAGCCTGCCTGTGGTGTACAGGTGAGGCATCTCCCAAGAGGCTTCATGAGGTAGGCGCCTTCTGAGCATATCTAACAGACACCAACCTCAGCATCAGGCATGATGGCCCCAGAGCCTTTCTCCTAGAAACACATCCAGAGGTAGTGGCAGCACAGCTGCCAACATTTTACATAATATCGTACTTGGAGATAAGGTGCTTGCTGATGAAGTGGGAGATGCAGGTTCATCGCCAGTCTCATCCTGAGGAGATCTTTCCCACATCTCCCAAGAGCACATCCACCAGCAGCTCAAGGTGAAGCTCAGAGAACTGTCTGTCATGCCTCCTGAAGCCATGCTTCTGTGTCAGAGAGGAAACAAGATTATTTGAGAGAGGATAATTTGCAACCCTAATAGGTGCTTCTTTTGAAGAGGAAGTCTTGGGTTCTTGCCCCAGGGGCTGCCTACACGTTTTGCATTTGTAATTGAGTAACATACATAAATAATGCTTGGAGCAGGGGACAGAATCCAGGTTGCCTCCCCTTTTCCTTCCCCTAGTATGTAAGTGCCTCCGTCCTTGAGCTATGAAATCATGTTTAACCCTCTGTTTAAATCAAGATTACAAATATCACATCTCTTTCTACACTGAGTCATAGTTACAGCATGAGAGGCTTTGGTTTTTCCTTTTCTCTCCTCCAGACTTGTATGTAAGGAACTTCCTGGGAAGTGGAAATGTGATCTTAATTCCCTCATGCTAAGGAAGGTGCTGAATCTGTATTTTTTTTTTTTTTTTCTAATTCCTTTCCTTTCTGAGGGTTTCAAGAAGGTGGTTTCCAGCTCTGAAACCGTCTTGCACAAGCTCCTAAATCCAGAAGAGAAATAAATTTTCAGGAATATCTTTCTCTTCAGTGTTTTCTATCAGCTGGCATATGTATTCCCCTTGCTGTAAATCATATTGCTGAAACTCCTAGTGAACTCTTAGTTCACTATGGCATGTACTAATGTCAGGCCTCGAACTACATTCACAAATGCAGGCGCTTAAATGTCAAAGAGTATATGTTTGAAAACAGAAACCCATGCTCTGGCTCTTAAGCAAAATCAGCTTAATTCCAAGAGACTCGGTTTGAGGCATTTGAATGATAAGAATATTGCTTCTAAAGCCCTGGTTCCCAAACCTATTCATCCATGCAATATATGCAAGCGAGTGTAGACAATTTTGATCACACTCAAAAGCATTCCTGATAGCTATGTTCATACGATAGACTTAAGAACAATATAACGGATCTCTTTTGCACCTTTTACCTCTTTGCTTGCTTTCTGCCTGCTAATGTACCTCACCTAAAACCACATTCCAAGCCCCTCAGCAAATTTCAAACAGCTGCCTTTTTTTTTTTTTTTTTTTTTATTACATAAAAATGTTTCCTTCTTTCCCTCCAAATGGGAATCAGGTGAAATTAAATTTCAGTATGCAGTGCTGTTCTCTAGGCAGTGACATTTTACTATATAATGAATCATCAGCACAGAAACATCTGTATCTTATCCTTTTGAAGAACTAGGATTCCATGCTTTCTGGTGAAGCAAAGCATTTGTACATAGACCAAGAGGTTCACAAGCTATCAGATTTTAAATTCATAACTCCCTGAACATAAGGCAATTACTCCTTTTCTTCATTTGTTTGATATTTCTGTAATTCCAAGGCCTGCCTGACCCATTGCAGCAGCATGAATTTTGCAGGTAGAGGTATGTGAAAAATAGTTAACTCAGAAGTTAACTATGTATTTATTTAAGATAGGTGTAAATAAATAATGGACTTTAGGGTCTGAATTTTGCTGATGCTCATTTGGGATTATCTGTATAATTCAGTTAGATTACTCTTAAGAAATATGGCCAATGAAATTATCATGCAGTGGAGCAATATAATATAATATAATTTGAAATGAAGATGAGAGCCATTTTATTCAGCTTAGAGACTGATTTGGAGTTGAAACATGTACAGTTCATTTTCCTCTGATTTATAGGTACCTTCTTATGATCTCTTAAACTTTAAATGGATTTGTTCAACTTTGCTTTTGGATTGAAGAGCACTATTGTGTCAGAAAACTGAAAAGAAACTCTGGACGGTGATAACAGCTTATCAGACTTACTAGATGCAGTTACAGGATAAGGAATTTACCAAAGTGGTCCACTGTAGATCAGAATGCCTGAAGGCTGCTGAATTTCCACCTGTGCAAATCAGCAACAGCATGAGAGCCTCTCAGTGCTTCCCGTGAGGTCTATAGATAGTTGGAACTCCCCAAAACTGAAATCACTGCATTCCCATGGAAGAGTTAAATTTTACTAACCTGGTTTTAAAGATTTTTGAAATATTTTTAAATTAATGTTGAAACCTTTCTTGATGGTATGTTAGATGTACACAACAAAAACATTTAAAAACAAAACAAAACAATATTTTCCTCTGTAGCAGGATTGTATGCCAAAATACAGTTTTACATAAGTTCTAATATATTTTTCAAGATCCCTTAGCAGCTTGGAATGCTGTTATTCAGATAACAACATTCCTATCAGTCTTTTGGTGAGCTTCATGTTATTTACTCTTATTTTTTTTTTAAGTTTTTTACTCTTAAGTTTTTTTTTCTTAAGCACTTCTAATTTTAAGAGTCACCTGGAACTACAAGGATGATGTTGATAAATGGCCATTGTTAGAAACTCGTAGAAGGTACTAATATGAGCTACCATTTGATTTTTTGAATTAGAATCACAGAATCACAGAATTGTAGGGGTTAGAACGGACCTTGAGAGA
Source organism: Aythya fuligula (assembly GCF_009819795.1). Taxonomy (NCBI): domain Eukaryota; kingdom Metazoa; phylum Chordata; class Aves; order Anseriformes; family Anatidae; genus Aythya; species Aythya fuligula. The sequence continues at coordinate 18,276,246 of NC_045593.1, forward strand.
CCATCGGGTCCAACCCCCCTGCCAATGCAGGTTCCCTAGAGCAGGCTGCCCAGGTAGGTGTCCAGATGAACCTTGAGTATCTCCAGAGAAGGAGACTCCACAACCTCCCTGGGCAGCCTGTTCCAGTGCTCCGTCACCCTCACCATGAAGAAATTCTTTTGCATGTTGGTGAGGAACTTCCCGTGATCCATTTTGTGGCCATTGTCCCTTATCCTGTCCCCACAAACCACTGAAAAGAGGTTGGCCAAATCCCTCTGTCTCCAATACTTCAGGTATTTATACACATTGATAAGATCCCTAAGCATTGCTGAAAGAAGTCATATGGCAAGACACATAGATAAAGAAGATAGGTAGTTATGCAAATCCTTAGCCAACATGGAAGAAAGTGTGACTGAGGACAAGAGAGCTCAGCAGAGGCCCACCAGGATGCTCAGGAACTGGAGCACCTGCTCTAAGAGGGAAGCCTGGCAGATGGGGCTGCTTCTGCCTGGAGAAAGGAAGGGCTTGGGGGCAGCCTTCTACCTGCAAGAAGGTCATGGAGAAGATGGAGGGAAGATCTCCACAGCAGTGCATGGTGGCAGGACAAGAGACAACAGGAACAAGATGAAACAAGAGAAGTTCATACTGGGTATAAAGGAAGCTTTTTTCCCCATGAGGACAATCCAGCAGATGATCTCCTGACACCCCTTCCAACCTGAATTATCCTCTGATCCTATGAAGAGATAAGTCCATCCATTTTTAAGTATTACAGATTCCAGAGCCAGAAAGGAATGTCCAGTTTAAACAATTCCCTAAAGAAACATTTATGGGACCATATCACCACAGCTGCTGAATGCAATCGTCAGGAGGAACATAGAGTGTTCCTTCTTTAATATGTCTTTCCCTTACACAATCCTTAAGTGATCCTAAAATTCCTCATAAATGCTATTTTCCCATTGATTTTGGTGAAACTTTTTGCTGTGCAAGGAGTGCAGTACCTATTCACTAGAATGTTCATTCTATATGGAGTAGAATACATAGCGGAGAAAAGGCAAGCAAATGCATAAAAGTTTCTCTCTGTATTTCTCAGTGAAAAAAAAGTAAATAAGATGAAAGAGTGAAGTAGTTAAAATGTGACTTTAAACTATTGTATTGTTCAGATTGCAATATTTTTTTAGGATTGACAATAATTCTCAAAGAGACAATAACAAGTACAAGCTAGATTGGTCAAGACAGCAAGGAAAGCAAAAAAAACCCTAAGGCAAGACACTTGGAAAAATAATGGATAATGCCCACTGGAGCAACTAAAAAGAGCCCTGCAGGGAAGTTTCCCATAATCTTTTCCCACATACAGATGGTTTAGTTGGAGCAATTCAAATCCTTGTTTCAAATGGTGACTCCACCAAAAAAACTGCAAAAAGTCTAAAATGCTTGGCATAAAGATACACAAATATTGAGTACTTCCACATTTGGACTCAAACTTCAGAGAAATTATTTTTCATTCATTTTATGGGAAACGAAAATGGACTCAGTCTATCTTTCTAACGATACAGACATGGAGCTCCAAATTTAAGCAGCCCACAAACTTGAGAGTCGCACTTCCCAACCCAGCATGCCTGGAAGCTGTGACAATTCATTTATTAATCTCCCCGGCAGTCTCCATTTACGGGCTCTGATGGAACTTCAGCCTTAATTGAAAGGCACTTGCCACTGTCAGCAACCTAGCAAGCAGCACCACATGTGCTGACGGGGTGAAACCCAGCCAGGGCCCACAGCAGAAGCCCTCATTTCCTATCTGGAAGAAAGTCCTGGCCAGGATCTGAAGTGTTTAGTTGCAGCCAGTGTACAGCAAAGGTAGCACAACAGCTAGGCTTGGGGACATACAATGTCTTCATTTGGATATATTTCACAAACATGCCGCAAGTTAGTAAATAACTGGTTATCTTACACTTCAAAAAATATGTGCTTAGCAGTATGCACTGCTCTTGGTATTATTACCATTTTGTCTGTAAATGCAGACTAGGTGATTGCAGTGCCATTGTGGACCCAGGTATTCAAATACATACTTAGGGCCTTATATACATTTGGAAATAGGTCTTACTCACTACCTGAGGTCTCCTCATTACTCAGTCACTCAGGATCCAGATAACTCTTTTCTGAAAAATAAATAAACAATATACATATATATGTATATATATATATATATATGAGAGTTTCCTGCTTGATAAGATTTTTTTTTTCTTTTTTCTTTTTTTTTTTTTTCTGGAGAATAAGATATTCCATATGGAAAACTGGGAGAAACAGAAAAATGTCATAGCAAGGGGAAAAAGAAAAAGGAAAAAAAAAATAATAAGAAGGGCAGAGTAAAGATCCCAGGAAAACAGCATAAGACTGAGGAGTTATTTCTCTCTAAATGCCAACAACGCTAAAAGTTGTACTTGAATAACTGCACAAAAAAAGCCAATTTATCAGCCCCTCAGATGTATAAGTAATGCTGTGAATGCTGAAGTGCCATCTACTGGTATGTCCTGTATTAACTAACGACATTCCTTGGAGCCCACCATGGGACACATGAAACTGAAGCTTCATCTTTTTTGCTGCCACTGGCTTTTTGGTAATTGTGAGTAATAGCTCTTGCCAGAACAGTGTGCTAGTCTCCCCACTGCGAAAAAAGGATATTAAGATTTCATAAGCTGTGGGATTTCACATCCCATGCAAAGCTTTTTGAGATATAATGGTAGAAAGTTCTGCAAGAGAAGTAGGAACTCCTATAGAACCATCTCCTTGTCCAAACATGGCACACCTGTAGAAAAGGTTAAAAAATGAAGTGGGAGACACAGAAGGAAAGGAGAACAGAATACATCAGAGGAAGATGAAGGGAGAAGAGGGTAAAGACCAGTAGGAGTTAAGCAGGAGGAGAGTTGATAGAACACACTGTAAGTGATTAATTGGTAAGGACAATACAATTTACACTGCAGTTTTAGCAGATGTGTATGTGTTGTTCCAGCTGTGGGAACAACAGACTCTCCAGATCTTGTTTCTGACACGCAATAACTGTGAACTCCATTATGTGCAATAATAAATCTAAGCAGCACCTCCAACATATGAATGAGAAAGAAAAAGAAGGTCTTATTTTCAGAAGTGTTAGCACATATTTGTCAACACCCAATTCAGCTAAATAGCACAAAGGAAGACTACAAGACAATGGTAACCCATACCCAAAACAGTGTGTGAGCTTGCAAGTAGATACACATTTTTGAAAATCTGACCCATGTTTAATAGGTAAGGCCTCCAGGGATGGCAGACTGTGCAGGGTCTTGGGTAGCCTGGATGGGTTTGTTTTGCTGATGTATTTACTGGCTGGTATGTTAATTTTTTCAATGTGTTATAGAGCAGTTCCCAAGTTAGGGTCATGACCCCACTTGGGGCCCACAAGCCTGGAAGTGAAAATGAAAGTGGGGTTGTGACCCTGGAAGTAGGGTTGCTAAGGGAAAACTTTGGGAAGCCCTGATGTTGTGCTACTAGGTGAGACCCCTATGTGGATGGTGAGTTTAATCACTGACGAGGGATAAAGTTTTTAACAATGCCTATATTTCTCACAGACTTTCTGACTGATTTACTGCCGGATTCAAGTACAGGTCTCAGGTACCTTAAGAATGATTTGAGAATTAAATTCAGAATTGTACGTGCTACACCTTGAAAAGATCAGACCGGTAAGTACAGACCCACCGTTTCCTTTAAAACATCCATTGGTCGCAGTAGTCTACTGATCAGAGCATTTCCCTGACAATCCCTGGCTTGAAGAAATCACACCCATCACACCAAAATCTGCCATTTTTCAGAAGGGTGATCACCACCAGAGTATCACTGTGGGATGCAGCTAAACTTACAGATTTTTACCTAACTCTGCAGTGTGACCAGAGGAGGTGGGGGTTGTCCCTCCCACACAACCTGCATTATTTTGGGGCATGGAAAGAGTATATTTCATGGTAGAACTGGAGAGTATTCCTGACTTTCATTTAATGAAATATTTTGTAGCTATTAATAGAACAATTGTGATCTGTAGCATGCCATTTCAGTAAGCGAAGAGACATTAACAGCTGATTTTTGGCAGTGACATGTGTCTATTTCTCATTTATTAGTAAATTGTATTGATTTATACCAGGATTAATTATTGATGCAAATATTTCACCCATATTTTTTCTGTCACAAGCAGGGGAAAAAATGCATGGCTGTGAATAATCCATACAATGGTTTATGAAGCCCAAATTCCTCTGAGGGTATCAGATATCCACCTGGTGTCCCTTAGTGCTGGATTTCACATTTAGATTTCTGAATTAACAGATGTGTACAGTCACATACAGGCAGAAAGCTCCTTCTTGATGCAACATCTGAGGAGGCACGTGAGCACTGTTTATTTTAACTAAATTGTGGGATATCTTGTGCTTGTGAAATTTGGTCCAAATCTACTCATTTCAAAATGTTATTAACCAGTGTTCTACAGTGAGCTCAACTTCTAAATTTTAGTTCATAAAGCACATCTGAAAGAGGATAAGTGTACATACTGTAATATGGATCCAAAACCAAAATAGCCACAATTTTGAACAGAAGCTTCTAAAACTCCAAAACATACTTTTATAATATATGCAATCGTATTAAAAAGTGAATCTTATTTACATTCTTGCCGGAACACTTTGATACATGAGATCCAACACATTTCAAGTCACTTTAGGTAAATAAAATTTGTAGAAGTCATTATTATCAAAAACATAGTGTTAAAAAGGGGAAGTCTGAGAATGAAGAAACTCAATTGAAAACTTACAAAATTTTTATAATGCTGCAAATTTGAGATACTTGTATTTGTTGTGTTTCCAAGTTTTTTCTCCACTAATATTAAGGCTAGAAAGACATTTTAATATGAAGCACAGGCTTCTATGTATTCATGTTATGCAAGAACTTGAGGATTTTAAGAAACTAAACAAAAACAAATATCGAAAAACACAATAAAGTCGTAAGAGTCAGCAGGGCTGACTGCCAAGCAGAAAGGATTTTATTTATTCAGAACTGTTCAGTGTCTATGAAACTGAAGCCTTGTCTGCACTTAAGAACATCTCTTTTTATTGGTCCCGCATTGGGCAATCATTCTCCCTATCCAGAAGTGGTAATTCTAGCTGAAACATGATTTTAAAGGTATATCTTACATCTGGCCGTAGCAAGAGCTGAATCTTCAGCACAAGTGTCAGCATACTTACATCTGCACTAGGGCAGTGTGAAGCACAGTTACGATGTTGAAAAAAAATTGCACCGCTAGCAAACATAATCATGCTAGTAAAATTATTAAGTATAGACCAGACTTGAATACACTATTTTCTGAAGAACCACAGAAACCAAGCTGACATTTGGGATTTGCTTTTTTCACAGGAGCAAGTAGCCACAGCTGCTTATAAAGTTTTAATAGCTATGTTTTTCACTACCGTAGCAAATCATATAGGAAAATATCAAATAAGCTTTTATAGTAGTCTTGTAAAATAGTCAACAGCATCTATCAAGCCCAGAACCTACATTCTCAGTCTTTGTTCTGATTATGTTAATAAAGGGAAGAAAACAAACAAACAAACAAACAAACAAACAAACAAAAAACATGCAAAATAAAAACCCCACAACGTAATATTTTGACATATCTGGTACAGAAAAAAGGAACAGTTGAATATGCCTGTCATTATGAAATCCTCATCTTCTTTAATGAACAGCAAAATATTTAAGGTCAATTTTTCAACAACTCATGGAAAAAAGCTTGCACATATTATTTGCATATTCAGACCAAATAACTGTCATTTTCTTGCACATACAGTCACTTTGATGTCTGTCTCAGGCAAATTGGCTGCACTATCCTGTTCACAGCATTCTTTGAATTTCCTTGGGTTTCACAGAAACTGAAAACCGTAGATGACATCTTTGTTTAAAATCTTCAAGGGGGACAGTTTCTCAACCAACTGTTGTTTATTTTTGTGAGGGAGGTGAAACAGACTTACTGTTATGTGCAGTTTTTCTTCCCTCAACCCCAGGTTAAGAAGGAGCGCTGCTGCCACTAAAGAAACCTGGCTTGAGGAAGGAGGTGGTGTTTTTCACCCTTCCATGCCTTCTGTGAAGGCAAGTAGCCCTAAGCTGCTATGCTCAGTACAGAGAACTGTGTGGGTCTTAGGTTACTGAGTTGGAAAGGGACCCTAGGTGGTACTCGGAGGCAGGTGAGCGTGCAGTGAAAATCTTCTGAGAATGCTGCACTGATAAGCTAAACTGCTAGAGGATGGGTGAGCAAGTGCAGCATGAAATTGTTGTATTTTGTTATATAACTGTTAGGCCAGATACTGCTCTCCCACAACTCAAAGTCATATTCCAGAGATTCACCCGGGCCAGGGGTCATCCCCAACAGGCAGCTCAAATACACCTCACACAGAGTAAGGGGCAGACATGCTAATCACACAGACAGAGGCCTTGCCATTCCTGTTAGCTTTGGGATCAAAGCATAGTCCTCAGTCCATTTTGTTCACTAATACATACAGAGCCTTCAAGTCAGATTTACATGCTGCATGTGTGAAACCTCTCACTTATAAGGTCTAGGAGTTACTTGTATAACTTGCAAGTGATGGAATGACATAAGACAAAGCCACAAATGAGTTGTGCATGATACTCATCTTAATTCTCTAGCAGAGGCACACATGTATCAACCTGTCCATGTTCCTCACTCCTTTAACAGCACTGCCGAGATTTTTCTTGGAGAATCAGAAAAAAGAGATAGCAGGTAAGTGAATATATTCAATTAGTATCTTAATATGCAAATATTATACAAGTAATATACTAATAACAGAAAACGTTCTTGTTATTAAAGTACTCAGGAAAAAAAAAAATTGATTGATTTGAATAACTCGAATGAACTTCACAAGCTGTGTTTCCGAATAGGAGAAGTGCCAGATTTGGAATAAGTAGTTGCCTTATGGAGTCTTGGCGTTTTCTCCTGTTCAGAAATGCAAACTGTGAAGTTCAAGTGAGCTATGCAAATCATCCTGTCTTATGCTTCTCTTATTAGGCAATTCTGTCTTGATACTCTGAGTAATGAACTGCAAAACACAGTCTCAATGGTACATGGAATCAACATGTTACTTCAAGAGTGGAGACACTCTTAGTAAATAATTGTTTGGAATAATTTCTTTCATGCTGAAATTAAAGAGCTGCTGTATGCACAAACATAGCTAGGAGGACTGAAACAAAGAATAAGAAGGAATGAAGCACTATTGGACACACCTCATGGGTTCCTGATATCACTAGGAATATCCCAGGTGCATAGTTCAGTCTGAGATGCTATCTAAACTATGGGATGTGGGCAGATAATTCACATTTCCTTTCTTGTGTGTCACTGATCTGTCTGCATGAGAACAATTTATCTGACCTACTAAACATAAACACATCAAGAAGCTTTGCTTTAGAAAGGATCACAGCAATTTTTACAAGGTTAAGAAAAATACCAAAATATATCAGTAAAAGAATGAAAAAAAGGAAAAATGTATGACAATAAACCGTATTAAAATAGCCAGATGGACTACTAGTCCTTGCAAACAAGGGGAGTTAAAACACATAAACAAGGCTTATGTGGCTTTGTTTTTATTCCAGAAAGTTGGTTTTACAGCAAGTAATTAAAAGGTACAGTCTTGGAACTCCCCACTGGAGAGAAAGCTAGTTTTCCAGAATTAACTAAGCAGAGACTATGCTATTACCTTCATACTACAGAGCAACAAAAGAGCTGCTTTGTCTCCATCAGGATTTCACAGACATAGTAGCTGATTGACTGGAGGGGAAAAAAAGAGCAAAAGAGAAAGAAGTGAAAACACAGCTTCTGAAACTTTACTGTATTGCTAACTGGAGAAATCTACAGTATCTACAGTCAATTTTGAGCACCCAGCTTAGCCCAAGCCCAGTGAGCCACAGTGCAGTATTACTCCTCTACTCATGAGAGCTTTGTGCATGTGAAGTGTGGTGTTCTTAGGAAGATCATGTATTTTTTTCCTGCAATAAGATGAGTTGTTCTCTAAATTCTTCCAGTGGGAGAACTTTCTGTCCTGGGCAGAACCACTTGAAAGTATTAGCTACTGGCATGCTGATGATCTTAGATTAGCTTTTCACTGCAAAGGACATAGGCAACCAGCCTTGCTAAAAATGACATCCAGGCTCTAGCAATATAAAGGTAAGCGCTAAGAAAGGCAAGGGAAAACTACAAAATAGCGACTGTTGCATTTCTCGGGCTAATTTTAGCAGTGTGATTTGCTTAGATTCATTAATTATTTCAGCAGCCCTAATTGCCAATGAAGACATCTGCCGTAAAATTCTCTTGATATCATCTGAAAATTAAGTCTTGGTCTCACGTATTAGTGGTCCTTGCATGGTGGAAGAAAAGACTGTTCTATTTTTCTATTGACATGATTTTAGGGAAAGATGTCTTTTTTGCCATCAAGGAATCTAGACTGCTTGCACACCATTAAAAGATTCAGTCAAGAAGCTTTTTACTAAGGAAATTACATTCATCCCTAAAAATTATGCTCTTTAAATAAAAGAAAATGCCACCCATATTTTCAAAAGCTGTAACTTTTTGCTGTCTATATAAAAATAAGATGAAAAAGAAGGGAGTTTTGAAAACTGACTATAACCATCCTGCAAAACACCAGGGATCTTTTTTGTAGCATTTTACAATCAAAATCCACAAAACTATGGGGTCTTAGATGTTAGAAAACAAGAGTCATTAAGTGTTTAGGTTGTTGTGATTAATCTTACAAAAAAGCCCTTTCATATAAAAAACACTGAAAATAAACAAATAGAAATATATTCTCTTCACATATTTTGTTGAAAATAGACTACCTTTTCAGTCATCATGAGACACTTCTGCAAAAGGTCTTCAAGACATCTTTTGACAGGCTGCATAGTAATTGTATTCTAACTGTAATTCTATTGTCAGACACTGGTGATAGGGAAATCAGGGCCCAGGATACTAGAAAGAAATACAACCTTCTTCCATATATTTAGGTGGAATGATATGGAAATAAAAAGGACCTTGTGTTATATACTTCTGATGGCTCCTTTCCACCTATTTTTGCTATAAACAAAGGAGGATGACCTATGCTGAAAAAAAAAAAAAAAAAGAAAAAAAAAAAAAGGAAGAAAAGAAAAGCAGGACTTGGTGCCTTGTCAAAAAGGGAATGAATAATACAAAAACAAGCACAGAATTGGACTAGGCTAGAATCAACTCAAAATAAAAAACATTCCCTAGGAAATCTGAGTTTGGAGCTTATTTTCATCTGAAGGTACTTAAACTTTCACTGATATTTACATCCCAACACGGTCTTTTTCCATCAGTAAGCAAAGTTTAATTTCTGTCTTACACATTTCAGATGGTTTCTATGGGTTTGCTAGAATTACCCTACCAATGTGCAAAAGGTCACAGAGAAGGCAATAATTAAATTAACTAATTAATTAAAAAGGAAACCAAGAAGAGATGGGTAAAATGCTAGACAAACATCTTGTCACACTGATATTGAGTGGTCAGATACTGTCATTCTTTGATGAGATAATATATTTTCAGAGAATGGAAATGCAATAGCAATAACCCACTTGGTCATCAGAAAAATAAAATGTGGTATGATACCATAAAGGAAAGTTTAAGTTATGGTGGAGGAAGGTGAGGATTATTAGAACAGTAAGGCAGGTAAAGAAAAATGTACAGAAAGACAAAAAAGGAGATGATCACAAGTATTCCTGAGAAAGTAAGTATCAAACCAGAGTGTTCCTCAAAAATCATGCTTAAAATATTTGTAAAGATATGACAAAAGTCCATGCGTACATATGTTCATAACCAAAGTTAGGATATACTTGTATAACCCGTACAGAAGACACCACAGATAGCACCTACAAAGAACTGGACCAGTACATTTACAAGAGAAAAAAAAAAAAAAAAAAAAAAAAGAATGAGACTCTAGACTGAGGGACTACTAACAACAATACAAGACAAATGTGTGATTTCAGCATCCTACAAGTCAAGCACAACCCCAGGACAGGATACAAAGAGCACAAAGTTCTTCAGCAGTCTTCCAGAAGGAGCACTGGGGCAAAAATAGCCTAGATAAACTTAAAACAGAATTCCAACAATTTATTAAAAAGATTACATAATGTAGTTTCCTAAAATAGGAGGAGATTGGATGAGCTAGAAGATCCCTTTCAGTCCCTACATATGTTTTAAAAGACCATAACACCTTGCCACTATTTCTAGAAATATGACTTAAAAGCACAGTAATCTGTATTCAACAATTTTCTATTGCAGTTAATTTTCTTATTCCAGTTCTTCAAAATGAAAAGCTATAAATGCAAAACTCTTTAGCCATTTGATAAAAGGAAAATCTGAATACAGAAATCTGAGTTGCTATGGAAAACTTTTAACCTTTTAAGGCAACAGTTAAACCATAATAAATCACAGAATCATAGAATGTTTTGAGTTGGAATAGACTTTACAGCTGCCTGGAAGAAAAGGACCTAGAGATATTGGTTGACAGCTGTCTGAACGTGAGCCAGCAGTGTGCCCAGGTGGCCAAGAAGACCAATGGCATCACGGCCCCTATCAGAAGCAGTGTGGCCAGCGGGGCAAGGGAAGTGATTGTCCCACTATACTTGGCTCTGGTGAGGCTGTACCTCAAATGCTGTGTTCAGTTTTGGCCCCTCACTACAAGAAGAACATGGAGGTGCTGGAGCAGGGCAACAAAGCTGGTGAAGGGTCTAGAGAACAAGACTTATGAGAAGCAGCTGATGGAACTGTGGTTATTTAGCCTGGAGAAAAGAAGGCTCAGGGGAGACCTTACTGCTCTCTATGACTGCCTCAAAGGAAGCTGTAGTGGGGCGGGGGTCAGTCTCTTCTCCCAGGGAGTAAGTGATAGGATCAGAGGAAATGGCCTCAAGTTGTGACAGGAGAGGTTTAGGTTGGATATTAGGAAAAATTTCTTCACTGGAAATGTTGTGAAGCATTGAACCAGGCTGCCCAGGGGAGTGGTTGAGTCACCAGCCCTGGACGTATTCAAAAGACATAGATAAGGTGTTTAGGGATGTGGTTTAGTGGTAGACTTGGGAGTCCTAGGTTAACAGTTGGACTTGATGATCTTAGAGGTCTTTTCCAACCTAAGTGATTCTATGATTCTACAGATCATCTAGTTTCAACCCCCCAACATGGGCAGGGACACCTGCCACTAGAGGATTTAGGAAAGAATGAGGGAAGGAAAACATAGGCTTTTCCTTCTTTGGGAGACCCTTACAGCTGAAGGCTGTGGTGATGGAAAGGGCCATAAAGATAATTATTCAAGGCAAAGCTCAAAGTAACTTATACAATATATTATATATATATACAAGTAATTCTTACATAAGAATTCCTCAAATTCACTTTTATTTTGTAGTAAATAATTGGCAGCTAAACACAGTTGAATGTCAGTCTTTTTTTTTTTTTTTTTTCTGAGTATCTAATTTTCCCTGCTAACAAGTCACATAGCGATCACTATTTAAATACAGAAATGGTGAATGCTGTGTATGGACTTTGTAACTTGGACATTTTTCAAGAATTATCTCTAGAAATTGAAGATCAGAAACATTTAAGAACAAGTTTCAACACTTTTGTCAGTGATTTTAAACACAAAAAACTAAGGAAAGGGAAAACTCCTCTGTGAAGGAGATACTAATAATCCTTCTGAAGTGCAATTTCCAAATTTGTAAATAAAGAGTATTTCAAGTCATTGCAAAATTTTGCATTTTTTTTTTAAATCCAAGCAGAAAATTGTGACAAGCTTATTTTATTTTATTTTATTTTATTTTATTTTATTTTATTTTATTTTTTAATCATTATCTTTTGGAAGTTGTATTTTTTTGTATTCATTCCTTGTCATTTGAGGATCTTAGTTTTGGTTTACATTTAATTTCACTGGAATCAGATAGGTCAATTCAGCAATGCATTTTAGTATGTTTCAAATTTCTTTAGGGCCATGAATATCTCCACTGAACATACACAGGACTTATATTACGTGAATGTGAGAAATACAGTTGGGTTTGAAACACACCTGATGAGACTTTACAAAGTCTTTCAGGCTAAAATGTGCTCAAAATGTGTCTATTTTTTAATATGCATTTCTAATGAGGTAATATAAATTAGTGGTACCTCTAGTATCCAAATATGAAGGTAAAAGCTCTCTAAACTCTCTGAACCTGTTAGATACTTACTTACACAGTTGTCGTGTAGCTTAACAAAAATAATCTTTGTGAATATATATATTTACCATGTCTAAGATTCATCAAAACTAGAAAGAAGCATGAGGCATAAGATAAAATTTAGACTTCCAGAAAATGTTGGAATTTATTTTTGTTTCTGAGAGCCTTTGTTCTCATTCAGAATGCCAGTGATCCTCTCTAGACCACAAAGATTCAACAGAAAACCTTGACTATTATGTCCATTTTGTTCATAAATGTACCCTTTTATTTCATCTTGCTCTCTCTTTTCAGAACAACTATTCCCTTCTGCAAAAGGAAAACCCTAATAGCACTTTCCTCCAGTGAATTCCAGTAAAAGGGGGCAAGCAATAATAGAAGTATGGAATCATGGGCATTAAAATGAAACCATATGGAAACATGGGCTGAGGATTTAAGCAGGAAAAGTACTGTTTAAAAATTAATCTTTATGGCTTAATGTGGATTGTTAGGAACACTTAAAAAGTTCTGAAAACTATTAATTCAATGCTGTTACATAGCTGAGGCTCTGAAAAAGCTAAAACAACATTTATGTCGTCAGACTGGCTCATCGTAGAATGACAGCCTGGGAAATACACTATGTGACCTAAATCCAAACTAACAAAAGACCCTGAAGAATACTTATTGTATCTGTCATTTTAGTCACAATTTCTGTGACTGCTGACATGTACACGTGTACAGGGAATTTATTACCCTGTTGTGGTATTACTACCCTTCACCTTCTTATGAGGGAAATAGAAAATGAGAAAGAGGAAGGGTCTCCAAAGTCTCACATGGCAAATAAAGAGTAAAGAAAGGAATATGAGAACTATAGCAATATTTAGCCTGTTGTTTATAAAAAGGGAATAAACTGTAAACTTCAAGGATATATAACAAAAAATATATGAGACAAGTAGTGTTAATTTTTTTTTTTTTTATGCTTTCTGAATTGACAAGAAGAATACACAGACACAACAGGGATTACAGGTCTCTTTGATAAAGTCTCTATTTAAACCTGTTTCTGCTTTCTTCCTGGAATGAGCTAATCTCTCCAAAAATATATTCTCTGAAGTGACTCAAAAGGTAATTGCTAATGTATGGCTTAGAGGTCAGAACAAATGTGTGAAAAAAGGAGAGGAATAATAAATATACAAATAAAATTAGGAAAGGTCCAGGATGAGGTAATTTCACAAGCCAATTAATCTAGCAAATGCTTAACTGTTTCACTGAAGAGCAGGAAGAGAAAAAGTGATGATCTATATGACCATTGATATAAACCGTTCATGTGAAACAACACATGGGTGAATTAGGTTCTCCCCTACTCGATCCTGACATGGTAGTATCAGTATCAAAAGGCACATATTTGAATAACTTTACTGTATTAGCTAAAATTAAACTCACCAGTAATACTGAACTGGATGGAAAAGAACTATTGTGTCTAACACTTTCTGTTTCAGATGAAATATATATATATAATATATAATAAATATACGTATATATAGGTGTTTAAATAGAACTGCCTTTGGTGAAAACTAAATCTGATACAAAACCAAGACAACAATTTTATCAAGAAAATGTCATAGAAAATAAAATAAAAATGACCCCAAATTAAAAGAACTAATTAATTATATGATTAGGGATTTTAAAATATATTTTAAATGATTTATTTTATCTCAAAATAAAAGTTCCGTTTTATTTTTCAGGGAATTAATATCACTTCTGCTTTGCCACTGCTTCCTGATGGATATACATGTAAGTATCCTCTTCCTCAATATAACAGTGTCCTGCAGCTGAATGGCAGATAGGACCAATTAATATGTTAAACCTTTTAGGCAAAGGACTGAACCATCCCATTTTACCCCAATGCTGAAACAGGCCTACAACTTATCATTTCATGTTAAGACTCTGAAGTTTGATTTGGTAAACTATACTCTCCAAAATTAATAACTTACCTATTTCTTGTAAGTCAAAACCTTGTGGCATTCATAGTCCTACTGTTATTGTTAGATTATGTGCAATTACCTCAAAAAGAAAAAAACAAATGGGGTGAAATAACTAATTTATAGCACTTTTTTCCATCATGAAGACAAATTATAGTATCCAATAGAAATTACATGACTACCACAATGATAATCCCATAATCAGATACGTACACTACTAATGACAAAGTACAGCTCAGGCCTTAGTACAAAACTATATATGTAAGTAGACATCCTTTTTCTGAATGTTTTTGTGATTAGTTTTATACAGGCTATAGTATCTTAGCAGGTAGGAAACATGATGCGCATCACAGGTGTCATTGTGATTCAATCACTAAACAAGTGTTTAAAGAAAGCCATTTAGAGAAGAGAAAATTAATTGAGAAAATTAATTAAGCAATCAGGTATCTTAATTTATAAAAATAACAACACATTTTGGGAAAGATGTGGCATTCAAGCTAAAGCTGCCACTGCCAAGAATCTGTATCAAAAATGTATTCCTCAGCATGTAATCTGTCCAGTAGTTATTCTGAAGAGGGTATAATGGTCTTCTACCAGTGTAGTAAGTAAAACCAGGACATTCTTCATTATCTTCTCTTACAAATGAGCCAGAATTTCTTTTCTCCTGGAATTTTTCTAAATATTCTATTTAGAAAATATTCTGCCAATATATACTTTCGTCATTTACTTCCATGGAAACAGAATCATTAATCCTTAAGAATTCCAACAGCTGCTTTACAGAAATCATATTATTTTCCTGGCACCACAATCCTTTCTGTAGAAACTCATTGTGTCACCAAAACCACATACCCTGTACAGTTAATACAGTGATGGTCACAATTGAAGTACAATACAGTGGGCTGTACTACAGTGTCAGATTTTGATCACTTCCATCCAAATACAGAAGGTGCAGAAGTGCATGTATGGCCTTTTCTACACCAGCATGCCACTGCTTAAGACAATTACAGAATCTGTAATTCCTTATGCAAAGCACTCAGAGACAAAGCAAGCATAACCCAATTGGGATAATGCCTTCCTCTTTTTGCTGTCTCTTGATTTCAGATTCCAGTTACTACAGGGACATCCACCCCTCATTTCTATATGGACAGTCACAGATATTACAGACTTTTTGGCAACTCTTGTGACTCTTAGACTGTCAAACTGTGTGTTTAAGAGAAAATGTAATTTTCATTTTACAACAAAGATCCAAAATAACATTCATGGTTCTGTAGGATAATTTGAATATGCAAACTGAGTAAAACAAAAAGGCCCTAAAATCTGGAGGTAACCCATATTTTTATTATTGAAAAATAATAAATAAATAAATAAATAAAAAACTCATGATACTCTAAGCCCACCTTCACATTTCTGAACAGAAGGGTTTGTAACACCAGGTCTGTGATAGATGACTCCATCCCCATATAACGTATACAGTCAATCTTCTCAGCAGATGGAGACATGGGGATTTCCATGGGAGGGGAACCACTGAACTGTAGAGATCTGAACACTTACCCTTTCCCAGAAGAACTGAGCCATGGAAGTTGTTGGGATATGTTGCCAGCATGAAAGCCTGCTCATCAGTGAGCTCTGAGCAACACACCAACACCTGGAAAGAGCAAGAAATAGGGTTTTCTTCAGTCTGGTCAAGAAAACAGGAGCACAATGGCAAATGGCGGAGTGTCACACCAGGAGAAAGAAAAAAAACTCTTGTTAATTTTGCAGCACAGTAGGTGTTCAGACTCTGGTTCTGAACTGGGGAAGCCCAGGATCCAGCTCCTGCTTCATTTCGTATGGGCCATAAAAAAGCAGCCACCCTTGAAAGTCCTGTTTATATGAAAGTGATGTGGAGATAATGAAAACATTAGGAATACAATTTCAAAAAATGCCATACAACTCATAACTGTCTTATGGTGTTTCCTACCACTGAATATCATCAAGCTCATCAAAACTGTGTCTTTCAGAGAACATTTCTGAGTTGAAAAAAAAAAACAAACTTAAATTTAAGGATATTATTCAGGATGAGAACTTCAGCTTAGAGGACTTGATGACATCCTCTCCTGCATTCCTATCATTAGAAGCACCTTAGAAGCTTTCTAATTCAGTTCTCATAAAGCTAAAGCAAATTATTTTCACGTTTCTTATTGGACAGCCTGGCTGCTTCATAAAAATTAATTGTTACTACATATTTTAATAATTCTCTGTTAATCTACCAAAACCACTAAAAAGCCTCTTAGTTCAATGAAACTGGTGACATTTAGTATCATAGTAGATGCTATTCCTTAAAATTAGGTAAACTGAATGAGAGAGAGAATACTTTAAAACTACTTTTAAAAAAACTTAAATTTCTCTTACAGAGTGATGGTACTTCTTGTAAAATCTGACTACAAAATGTGTTTATGCATCTAAGTGATGATGAGATCACTGATAAAGTGAGCTTCAAATGGCAAACAGTAAAAAAAATATATGTATATAAATTCTCAAATAGTCATGTTTATTTTAGCTCACCTGGCTGCTGTTTTCATAAAGAATTAGAAACTTTAAAATATATGTATTTTTTTATTACTTCTTTTCAGTAATACATTAAGAAACAGTTTCTGATTTTGAATGAAATGGAAATAGAGTTTAGAAAAATGGCAGTTCCAACGCACTACTTACCATTCTATGACTTAGTCTGTTCGGCAGTATTATATAATTACAGTTTTAAACCTTTATCTTTCACATTAACCAGTTTAGGGGGGCTTATCCTAATTCCTATACATAACTTCACAAAGACCCTAAAATCTCATCACCACAATTTAGAGCTGATAAAATAATATCAGAAACACCAGGTTTCCTAATGAAACCTGATCAGGTTTCCTATGGTGGTTGGCTACAGAGAAAGCTTTTAATTTTTGTATCACGAATCGAAAGACCAAGGACCAGCCAGACTTATATTCAGTCAAGACTAGGGAGGAACATTTCCTGAAGTCCACGAACCTCAGGAAAAATTCTGATGGAAGAATGATTAATATTAGCATTATCCATCCAGGATGGCTAAAAGGAACAGAATCTCTAAGAACTACTCTCCTTTTATTATGCTAAGACACTCCCACTAACAAGTACTCAGGCACACCCAGGATCTTTCAAAAATCATGTGAGAAAGCAGATAGCTATAAAAATTCAAAGACTAAAATCTGCTTCACCTCCAGTTAAAAAACAAACAAACAAACAAAAAAACAACAAAACAAAACAACAACAACAACAACAACAACAACAAAAAACACTAGAAATTACCCTACAGATGTTAATAATTGTCTGGGGTGGGAGACAGGGAAGGGGGAGGCTGGCTTCTAAGTAAACAATACAAAAAAAGACAAAGAGGTCCCTGCTGATGTAAAACAATAAAAGCAGTTTTCTCAGCAGTGTCAGCTTAGCAAGCCTGAGGGTCTGTATTTTAAACCCCAGCGGCCTGACGTCACTCACCCTGATGCTGTGTGTGAAGGAAGCTATCTCTCCGCGATGACCGACCTGAAAAGTGTTTTCAAAGCCCAGTGGGCTAATGTCACTCACACCGAGGGTGGATGGTGGGATCTCTCAGGGTGGCAGCCCGAGGGAAGTGAGCTGCAACACCAGCAGCCTACCATCACTCACTCTGATGGCAGGGGGTCAGCTGGGATTCTTTGGTGGCCTCCCGGGCAATAGTTAAAAAGATTTTGGTTCACATGTCAATGTCTAGCTTGAAAGCAGGGAGTATAAAAAGTGATTTTTTTTTTTTTAATTGTAGTTCACAAGTGGCAGCAGTGCAGTCAGGAAGGGGAGTTTCCCTGCGAGACTGTTTGATTGCATGTGAAGCTTACAATGGAGCTGGCGTTGCCTGGTTTTAATTTTTTTCTCCTGTATGAGCTGAGATGTTTTATTCTCCCATATGGGGGGGGGGGGGGGGGGGGGGGAGGAGAGAGGGGGGGGAGAGAGAGAGAGAAATTAAATCCAGACAGCTCCGACTGCATTTTAAATTTCATTTGCAATCAGACTTTGAGAATATTGTCATCTTCCTTACCAACCTGGCTGCCATGTAGAGAATGTAAATAAATACTGAAATCCCCAAACATCATGTTCTTATGATCACTCATCTTTTAACGCAGAAATTGACATTTGGGACACAATCTTCCATCAAATTTATCCTGGCACTGAAAGCATGGTAAGGTTTGTAAATAACTATATAAGAGAAATAGTCTTTGTCCGACTGCAAATGCTTGGAAAAACAAACAAACAAACAAAAAAACCTCTAAGGGTAACCGCAGCTGATATTTCACCAGCAAAAGAAATTACTGTGGGTAAAACGGAGCCAACAGAAGCACTACTTACAGAGTGAGCTCTTACAAAGCCAAAACATGCTTTTCAAAATAAAAATTGGTATTTGAAAGACTAAGTTCCAGTCCTGTAAAAGGTAATGTTAATAACTAAGTACATGTTAAGCTACCGCCATGCTTAGATATACAAAGGGTCAGAATCTGAGAGTTATCCAACACTTAAATGATCGATTCTGTACATAAAAGCAATACAGCCAACACACAACATGGAACTGAGTGAGAATACATGTAGCTGTAACCAGTATAATCAGTTTGCTTGTGTCTTGTACCCCTTTTCTACCACTGCTCTGCCACACAGGGCTGTCAAGATCTTTGAGAATGATGACTTTGTTTCCTGAATAGTTCCTACAAGCCACTCAGGATAAAATGTAACAATTCAAAACAATTCACTAAGGAATATCTCTAGATTTCTCACTTCTAACTGCAGTTTATTTGAGACTATGAAATTATTTGCATCTGACTCGATTTCCTTGGGCATAGAGTAAAATTGTGCAACCTTATTCTTATAGAAAAAAAGCAAAAGGTTAGATTTTCCTCTCAGATTCTCACAATGTGTGCTGTTCACATATGTGAAGAGAAAATATGACTCTAACCCTGCATAGTTAAGCTAATAAGCTTTCTCATAGAGAGAGACAATAGAAACTGTGAGCATACTGTACAGCACAATAAGTGCTGGCACATAAACTGTTTCAGTCTTGAGGGACAGTGTTTCACAGTATATCAGTGACAGAAGACCAGCTTGCAGCCAGAATTATGAATGAAAAGTTTAAGCCTTCATGAAAGTATGGATGTCGAATGATTCTTTTGCGGTCACCTCAAAAACTAACTTACTGTATTATTTGGGGGAATACTGCATGTAAAGCTTTATTTTCTAAGACTGTGTATACGCACACAAATTGATTAGTTTGACCTAAGACGCAATGATTAAGAAGGTCTTATATCATATATAAGAATACATTTACACAAAGTTAAGCCAGTCACATAAAACAGTATACACCTAATTTACAACTTTACAGGAATATCTTAGAGGTCTATTTCTAAGGTCTATTTCCTATAGTGGGAAAGAGAAAAACTCGTATCTCTTGCCCTTTCTGAGGCACCAGACTGCAAGGGACTGTTGGTGCATATTAATTTCACGGTAAACTGTGTGCTTGGAATTGCCACACATGCTGTCTCTGGAGAACTATGGTTATTTGTCTAGAAATAGTCTCTCGTGTTTGTGACTACTATACAATAATACTTCAGCAACAAATGCTATGGTTACATTTATATTAGTAAATAAACAGTCCAAGGACCCTTTCGTACCCCTGATACAGCTCAGCTTACGTGGCACAGCTCACATCCGTAGAACTAAACTCTTTCTGCTCTTCTCCCCAGCTCCAAAAACACAATCCAAAACCCAGAATGGCCTCATCCACACTGCTTATTAGGAACAGTCCCAGGCTCACGCTGGTTCCCAGACTGTGCTCAGACATTGTTTGGGACGGTGCTAATTGGCCTGGGCCAAAACCTTTCCAGGGACTGTGCTAGCAATTAGCAGCACGTTCACTTGCGCACATGCTCACACCCATCAGTCGCTGTGATCTAGCACAAGACAGTCCTGTTCCCCCAGCTGCCAAAGGCAGCTCCTGATTTTGGCACCTTCCTTTTATGGATGCAGTTAATAAAGTGGCAGCTCCAAGCTCCAGCTGCCCCATGGTATTTCCCTGTCCTTTCCCCATCACCCACTGGAAAGGTACCAGGAAGAGCAGGAGTTCAAAGAGAGCCATGTGATGCACTTGCATGCTGCCCAAACTGCTGTTTCCACCTCTGACAGTGAAAGAAGACAGCAGATGAAAAAACCCTGAAAGCTGGGTCCACTCCAGAGGTCTTCAGATGAGCTGTGATTATCTGACAACTGATGGAAAATAGACAGAATCAAACAGCTTGCCTCAGTTTACATTTGGACCTTCAAGAGCAACTGGCCTCAGCAAACGACTCTTCACCAGCTGATGCCTTAGAACAGTTTTAATCTTTTCCTGCTTCCAGGGAACAACAGACTTCTCCTTGCTGAGGCATCACAGAAGGTACAAGTTTAGATTAACTGAATCAAACGTGAGTTGGTGTGAAGGCCTCCTATAACCTACCATCACTGAGGCCACTAGAAAAAGATTTTGGAAGAGGGGAATAAAAGTTCTTGAGTTTTCTGAGAGGCAGATATTCCTACTCTGTCTATCTGAATGTGAATGAACGTTCGGTATGAGAGAGAACATGCATTATTAGGTTGGTAGCTGATACATTGAAAAAAAATCATAGAACTTCAGGGAACAGAGTTTTTCAAGCCCTTCTCTCAAAACACTTGAAGAAAAACTAGTAAGCGCAAAGGTTTGGTGTATTTTCCCACTGACATTTAACACAAGCTGTCACCTTTCCATATAGGCCATGTTCAATTAATCATTGCTACAGGATTACCCCTGCTGTCTGTCTTATTACATCTGACTTTGACCATATTTACTAATGATGGAAAAATTCCTTTTAAATACTCCTATCCATAAAAGCACCCAATTTGTAAAGCACTGTCCTTAATGTCTTTGTGCTATGCTGCCCAGAATGATTTTTCATTTTTCCTCTTTTTCTGCATAGCTGCTGTTTTGAAAAAGAAAAATAGTATACTTTTCATTTCTGAAATGGTTGACGGGAAAAAAGAGTAGAAAATTACGTATGTGAGTGGAACACTCTAACAGGATGATTTACAACAGAAACTGTTTTGCAACCTTTGCCTAATACAAAGACTATGAAATAGTGGCTCCAGGTCTGACGTTTAATTAGCATTATATAATACAAAAGGGTGTTGTTTGTTTGTTCTCATTGGAAATTAATGTTCTGTTGATTTGATAACTGCAGAAAACATTTGTTCAAAGTTTGTTTAACTTTTCATTAGAACTATTATTCTTCTGTCTTTTATTTGGGACAAGAAAGCACTGGATTAACTTGCTTGTGTAGAATTTTTGTATCTTATCTTGTGAAACTGCGCAAGATAGAAAAAGTCAGGCTTCTCTTGGAGCAACTCACAAACCAGTAGACAAAACTAATTTTTCCTCCTGTAGGAGTTTCACAACTTTTTGTTTAACGTTTAACGCTTCTTAGTATTTTTCCAGTTTTTCAGTAAAAATGAAACTTGAGGTAAGTTTGTTTGTGTTCAAAAATGGCAAAAGAATTCAAAATAAATAAAATGGTGTTAAGAGTGTGGAACTTTCTTCCCCAGAACCAGAAACTTTTCAGTCCTTCACAGCGTTGCAGATCCCTCTCTAACCCTGCGCTTTCGCACCATGCGTTTCCGGACAGTGTAGGTCATTTGAGGTTTTGGCACCGAGTACCACAGTGCTTGACTCTTCTTTTACAGCAATCTATCTTCTTTAACTGTGAGTGAAGCGTCATATTCCAGGACGTGAGCACTGTTATTTCCTTGCCTTTTTACAGTTAGTGCATTAAAAATATGACTCAACTTTAAGAGAACAGAGGCCTTGCCTGTCTTCCTTCGTTGACTATAGGAAACAAGTCTAGAATTGGTTTATCTTCCTTGTCCGACTACGGGAAGTAAGTCCAGAATTGGTGTAAAGTCAAAGCAGGGCTCCTACACGCACAGCATGTTAGATACATGTTTATTGTAGTGCAACAAGCACTTGAGCGTATTTTAAGCAGAAAAACTAAGAAATAGGTCAAGGCGTGCAAGAAGACACAGCAGAGCTCTGCCACCCCGGGGTGCCCCGCACCCAAGGGTGCTGTGAGGCCTGACAGGGCCCTTCTGAAGCCCTTCAGGCCCCACGTCCTTCGCTGAGGACAGCAGGAGGGCGGTGTGAGGAGGGTGCTCGCCCCCCCCCCCGCTGCCTGCCTGCCCGCCCCCTCCCTCCCTCCCTCCCCGCCCGCCCTCGCGTTTCCTGTGTCCGGGCGGAGGAGGTTTGTCCCAGCGCCGCCGCCGTCCGTCCCCCCAGCGGCTGCGCCGAGCGTCATGGCGGCGTCCCTCTCAATGTCAGCGGCTGCGAGGCTCCGCGCGGCGGCCCGCCTGCCGCCCGCCAGGTAACGGCACCGCGCCCTGGGCCCCGCCCCCGCCCCCCGCCCGCCGCCACGCAGCGCCCGGCACCGGCGGCACCGGCGGCGGAGGTGGAGGTGGAGGTGGAGGTGGAGGCGGAGGCGGCCCGCGGGGGGGGGGGCCGCGGGGCCTGAGGCCTGCCCGGGGCCGCCGTGAGGGCACGGCCGGGCCGCGTGTCCGTGTGTCCGTCCCGGCTCGGCCTCACGACCGCCGCCGGGCCTCCAGGAGTGGGGGGGGGGGGGGGGGGGGTCGGGGGTCGGGGGTCGGGGGTCGCCCTGCCCGGCCTGCGGGCGGCCGCCTCGGCTCCTCGCGGCGCCGCCTTCCTGGGGATCCCTGCCCCCGTACGGGCACCGTGGCGCTGCCCCCTTCCTCCCCCCTTCCTCCCGCCGGCGGCTCTTAATTTCCTGTTAATTTTTTAGAGGGCGCGTGTCTGCTCTTCCACTGCCTCCCCATTCGCCTCGAAATAACACTGGAAATCACCGTATAATTTTTGCTGCTGCTGCATTCTTTTTATTTTTTTTTTATTTTTAAAAATATATTTATAATTATTATTGTTGTTATTGTTTTGTTATTGTTATTATCATTATTATTGTTATTATTATTTTTCTTCAGTAGAGAGACCTCTACCGAAAGTCCAGTGCGTGGCCCGAGCTGTAGCTGACGGTGTGCGCGCACGAGACAAGGGTTTGTGAGAGCGCCTCTGGTCAGGCAGAAAGACGTAGTTCGAGCCACTGCCCTACGATTTTGAGGGCCTCCGGTGCTACGTAAATTTTTAAATATAAAAGTGGGTTGTAGAAAGTTACAGTGGCTCTTAAATCTGTGTATGTTTACATATACGTATGTAAACATACACACCAGGAACTGTACATACAGACAGAGAAAAAAAAGGACTACAACCACACAATTTTTTTTTTATGAATTTTATACTGACAGTCCCTTTAGTTGCTTCTGCTTATTCCTTAAAATGACACCTGTTTTACAGTGCTGGAAATTAATCTTCAGTCTCATAAAAACACTTTGGAACCCAGATATAAATTTAGGAATTCCTCTGTGATAATGCAGAAACTTACTGTTCATGTTTGCTTGTTTCTGCCCTCTGTTTGGTCCTCTGTGGTGCCAATACAACTGTTCCCTGTACCCTGTAAACTGTGTCAGTCAACTGATCCAGGCTAAAAATAGCTTTGTTTGTTTGGAAGTTTTACCACCCTACCTCATAAGCATTTATTCCAAAACAAACAGTAGGATGTAGCAGGGGTAGGAAGGGAGCAGCATGGAGGTGTGAGGTATGGGCCCTCAGGTTGGTGTTTCTTCCAGGAACAGGACCTCTGAAATCATGCCCCAGGTTCCTTCCCTGCCACAGAAGTGTTAGTGTCCTTATTTTTTCTCAGTAAAAGAGAAATTGGAGATGCTCGTCTCGGAGGAAGTTGAACTTGTGTTTCACGTTCCTTAGGAACGTCACCCAATCATAAATCTTCAGGTGGCTTGGAGAAGATGCAGGGAGAAGTACCATGAGTCTCTCTTATGTCGAATTTAACACATTTTTGCAATCATTGCATGTTAGACAAGTGAGAATTAAATTTTCCTTGGAATTGGGAAACCTGGAGTACTGTGTCAAATTCTGGGCTGCCTGGTATAGGAGAGACATGGAGCTACCAGAGAGAGTTCAGTGAAAGGTCGTGAGGATGAGAAAGGAACTGCAACCTCTGTGCTGTGTGGAACAGGACTGCTCATGAAAAGAGAGTCTAGCTTGGTGGGATATTACCATTATATAACTATCTGAAGGGAGGATGAGATGGGCCAGCCTCTACCCAGGAGTGCTCAGTGATGGGATGGGAGGCAGTGGGCACAACCCTGCACACAGGAGGCTCCATCTGAGCACCAGGGGCCCTTCTGTGCTGTGCGGGTGAGGGAGCCCTGGCACAGGCTGCCCAGACAGGCTGTGGGGTCTCCTCCATGGGGATATCCAAAAACTCCAGGACATGTCCTTGAGCTGCCTGCTCTGGGTGTCCCTGCTTGGGCAGGGGTTGGGCCAGATGGACCCAGAGGCCCCTGCCAGCCTCAGCCCTTCGGGGATTCTGTGAAACCACTGAATTACAGATTCATGTTTTTTGCTGAAATTACGGGAGTGATACGGTTTATTGTTTGACCACTGTAGGATTAAAGTTAAAACCTTCAAGCAACAGTTCTATTTGCAATGGGTTTGTTTTGCAGTTCTATTTGAGGGTTTTTTTTTTTTTTTTTTTTTTTTTTTTGTTATGTTTGTTTGTTTGTTTTTCATGCAAAACAAGTTTCTCCAACAAGTTCTCCAGTTTTTGGAACAGAATAGTAGTTTCTTTCTGATTTTGAAAACAGTTCCCAAAATCATTTTCCAGTAGTCAGAAAACATTATATTCTGATTTCTGTGAGTTATATTTGACTCTTACAAGTACTACATGTATGTCTTCCTGTAATGCAAAAATTGAATTTATCAGTGCATATTTAAGCACTTCAGAATACACATGCCTAAGTTGCTTGGTGTTTCTGAAGTGTTGACTACTAACACAACGGGGAAGTAAGTGTTCAGTCATAAGTTAGGAGCACATACAACAATATTCCTGATACCTTTAGGAAATAGTGTATGCCTCGTTTAAATCACTGAAGCAGCAGTTACTGAGTCCATCACTCTTCTCTCTAGTGGTGACTATTAACAGGTGGCTTGAGCTGTTACACAAAGTAGAAGTACCTTTTTGCTTAGATCAGTTTTGAAACTTTTATACTGTGAGATCTATCAAGTTTAATGATCTTAAAATTATGTTGAATGTGTTCAGAGTTTGACCTCTTTGGGAAGAAGGGTATACCTAGCTTGTCTGTCTTACTGAATTACTTCAATTTTGACCTCTAAGTTAAGCTCAGCCAAAATTTGATTTAAGGGTATAATTTAAATAGCACAGGTCTTCAAATTTCATGTGAACAGAAATAGAAAGAAAAACAATAGGAGGAAAACAAAGGAGGGACTGTCTTGGGAAAGACTGCAGTTTTGTCATGCATTAGAGAATGTGGGTAGGCTGAACTGGGAACAGAACACTTGAACTTCTGTGATGGAGTGACTGCATCCGTTGACAAGGGAAGACCGACCAGTGTCATCTACCTGGAATTCTGCAAGGCCTTTGACATGGTCCCACACAACATCTTTATCTCTGAATAAAGAGAGATGGATTTGAAGGTGGGCTCGTCAGTGATAAAGAAATTGTCTGGATGGCTGCAGCTAGAGAGTGGTGGTCAATGGCTCTGTGCCCAAGTGCAGGTTGGTGACGAGTGGTGTCTCTCAGGGTTCTGTCCTGGGACTGGTGCTGTTTAATACCTTAAGAGGAGCATGGCCAGCAGGGCGAGGGAGGGGATTCTCCCCATCTGCTCTGCTCTCATGATTCCCCACCTGGAGTCCTGTGTTCAGCTGTGGGGCCTGTAGCACAAGAAGGACTCAGGCCTATTCAACTGAGTCCAAAGGAGTGCCACAAAGATGATCAAAGGGCTAGAGCGCCTCTCCTCGAAGACAAGCTGATGAGGTTGGGATTGTGCAGCCTGGAGAAGAGAAGGCTCTGGGGAGACCTTATTGGGGCTTATAAAACTTTTTATATGAGCAGATAGGACAAGGGGGAATGGTTTTAAACTGAAAGAGGGGATATTTACATTAGATGTTGAGAGGGCATTCTTCACTCAGAGAGTGGTGAGGCCATGGCACAGGTTGTGCAGAGAAGCTGTGGATGCCCCATCCCTGGAAGTGCTCAAGGGTGCTGGATGGAGCTTTGGGCAACCTGGGCTAGTGGGAGGTGTCCCTGCCCATGGCAGGGGATTGGAATTTGGTGGTCTTCAAGGTCCCTTCCAATCCAAACAATTCTGTGATTCTGTGCTCTGTGTTTGACAACAAACCAATTTCTAGTGAACTTTGGAGCTATTCATGCCAAAGCCGCTTAGCATTTGAGAGTCTCGTTGTTTCACAATGTATTGTAGTCAAGATACAAAGATTCTCATTTCTGTTGCAGAAGTGGAATATTTTGTGTATGGAGGCGTAATACCTGGCTATACTGTCCATACGTTAAATATGTTAATTACGTTAATTTAATAATGGATTTTTCTTGTCACTTTTCAGTGATAGATGATGGTTCTTCAGAGTGTATTCCCTGCCTCTTGTAATGGTGTTGTAAAGACTGAGGATGATCAGAAGTGTTTTGCTAGTTTATCATCATGGACACCTGAGGTTATGAGAGTGAAGAGATAAGGACATCTGTGTAGTAGGAAGTCAGTTACTCAGTTCATGATGTATGCTGAGGAGAATCCGGCAACTTGGATTTAAATCCATTTAAATCTTATTCTTGAGTTGGCATTTACATTAGCAAGAGGGTTTGATCAGAACAGAATGAGACAGGAAGCCGTTTTCGTGGGAAAATAAAGAACTTCTAAATGCAAAAGAAGCCTATCAAATTGTTCAATTACTACCTTGTTCTTTCATCAGTAATAGATTTATTATTTTTTTCCTCAGAATAACTAACTTTTACATATTGCTGTCTTTTTTTAATTATTATTTATTTTCTTCAAAATAGCGTTAGCTTTTGTTGCACGTTCTTAAAGTATGCCTTAGTAGGCAGACTTCAGACTTCCCAGAGATAGCTCTGCATTGACCAGAGAGCTGCACAATAATTCACAAAGCTGTTCCTGTTCCTGGCTAATAGAAGCACTGTTTAGCTAACATTAGTGCTAGCCAGTGTGACTTTTTTTCAGACTTTGAATAAGTAACATTTGGCAGCAATTCTTTTTTATTATTATTATTTCAATCACCTGTTGTGCATGCCAGCCATGTACTGTCATATGCTGTACAAGATAGTGTACATGCGGTGTTGTCAGGTTCAGACAAACCAGAAACTCATTTTTCTTTAACAGACATTAGTTCTGCGGCATTTAACTTAACCAAAATTGATACCAGTGACTAACCACATCTGCATACACTGTATGGTTAAAATTTCAAAATAAGATCAGGGGATAAAGTTCACAGACATCTTAACCTTGTGGTATAAGTTTCTTTTGGTTGTTTATGGGAGAAAAAGACCTTTGAAATACATAATTAACTTGGATTTTACAATTTTATTTAATTACTTTAATTTCTGTTTTGTTTTTAATGCATATCAGAGAAATTATGGTGAATCAAACTACACTACCACAGCAGTACAACTGCAGACTGAAATGCAGAACAAAGCTCCAGGGAGTTTCTTAGTCATAAGATTACAGTGACGTGGAGGTTTGGAGCACACTCAAGGTGAAAGATGTGGAGAGACAAATGGACACAGCGAGGGGAGAAAAAAATGAAAAACACTGCAGCTTGTACAGATAATGAAGATAAGTTTAAAAACAAGACTCCAGGCAGCAGTGAATCTTCATCTGATCTTGCAGACAGCCTCAAGAAGCAGTTTGGAAGAAGTAGGTGTTACATATATTTAAGTGTATAGTTAATTTAAAATACATTCTTTTTGACTCTGTCCACACTGTTCAAACAATGATTGTGTGGATAAGAGAGTCTAGCAGTTACATCTTGAGTATTCACTGTGTCTGAAAGCATCATCAGTGGTTATTTTTTATTGTCACATGCCTCTTGAATCATCATCTGGTCTCTCTTTCACGTGAAGGAAGAACCTTTTCCTGCATCCATTTTTCATGCTTTGACAGGGAGATTTCTGACAAGTAGGATAATTCAAGTCCTTTTGCAGTACATTATGTAGGATGTCAAAATCGATAATCCTTACTTGCTTCTGTCCTGCAGTATTTGACAGGCAAACAGCGTACTGTGTTATTCATGACTGGTTCATGGATATACATGAACCTAGAATCATGCGTATCTGCACAAGGCCAGAGCAGCTCTGGTGAACCAGAGTAGTGTTTTAAATCTCCTGCTTTTGGCAGTACGGGGAGCAGGGTGAAGGACTGTTCCCTGCTTCCATTAGGATGGAAAGAGGATGCTTTGGAAAGACCACACAGGGAACAGGAAATGTAATGAAACATTCGGAACATTATAATGTTGCTGTCAAAATGAAGAATTCTGTCAGAGATGAGAGAAACACACAACAGAAAAATACCATTTCATATTATTTAGCCGCCTTCTAGTTCTTGTCCATATCCTTAATGTTCTATGGGACTCCGATAATGTTTCTTAAATTTTAGATAGCTTCGGTGTTGGTCCAGGTGAGGAAGAGGATCATCAGAAATATGTGGAAACAGGAGGGTCAGATGGGGAAAAGAGGTGGGGAGGGCCAAAGTTTGAGAATAGGGGGAAAGGGTGAGAAGTGCTGCTCTGGAAATGACTGTTTTTCTATTGTAATCGGAGAAAAGTAAATAGTGCAGGAGATGATGGTAGCAAAGCATACCTGATGAGACTTCTTAAATTGCTACTCATAGTTGAGCATATAACTTAGAATGACTTATTTTAATTTTATTGTTTCCTTCACTTTTGGAATTAGAGCCCCAAAGAGGAAGATAGAAGGAATGACAACCTCTTTAGCAAGAGCAGGTTTAATAGAGAAAAGAAGGAAGACCTTTAAGGTATGTTTGTATGGAAAGATAGCAAGTAAATGAGGTGTGGGTTTGCTTTTGCAGTAAAACAGTTGAAAGCAGTGCAACAATTCCGTTTGAGTTTAGAACTGTGGGTCACTGCATATTTTTAAGAAAACATTATTTCATTCTAAAATATGTTTTTTTCTATGTTTACTGATCTGTCCACCTAGTGGTCTTCCTTCTACTTTGAAGATTTGAAGAGGAGTGGAGAATGAGAGGAAAAAAAAAAAAAGAAAAGAAAAGAAGGGGGCAGAGGTGAAGTTTGTTGGCACTAATATCCTAAGACAGAAGGACATAATATTTTCCTTAGGGACTAAACAGTTTAAAATAGGTTTTGATACTGTGTTTGAAAATGATGCCTATTTTGGTTTAAAATACAAAAACAAAAATAAACAAATTCTTTCATGGAAAAGGCTTTTATGGTGGTATTTCCTAATACCAAATATTTGGTGTCTCTAAGTTTAAGAGAAGTGTTTTTGTACAACATGTTACAGTGACTTCAAACATGAAATTTATAGATGAAGAAATGCCATATGGATACAAGAAGAAAGGGAATTTGAATGCCAGCTGTCAATAGATAGCATTTCAAATCTATGTGAACAAAATAATAAAATTTGCTTTAGTTGTAGTGGTTTAATATATACTGTTCATTATCTATAGACTGGGAAAAACTTCTTGGGTTGCAAAATAACCTACTCCCATAAAGTAGGTTTGATATTTATGATTCAGTTACCTATCTTTTTCCACTGTAAATCTAAACTCAGTGCAGTATCTATATATGGTTGCCCAGAAGATGATTGTTTCGGGTTCGTATTTCTGACTGGTAGGAACTATCACCTTTAAAGCTGTTCTTCACAAAAGCAGGTACTAGCAAAATGTACAAGTGAGATTCAGAAGAACTTAAGTTCCAAAAATGAAGTAACTCAAGAATTTAAATGCCATCTATCCCAATAGCATGCTACTCTGGCCTTTCACTTGCAACTAGCTACAGCCAAATTATTTATAATGTATCTAGCATTCATGCTATATATGTAGCATTTCTGTTTTGCAAGGAAGCAAGTGCAGTAGGAATTGTTAGACCAATGTATAGGTCTCAGTATGTTAGACCAGTATACTAAGTCTCCTCTGTGGCACTGTTGGTAATTTCACCTATTAAGCCCATGTTGACAAATGGTGAGGATAGAAACACTAATTAGTTAATATGACTGACATTTTAAACTTTTGGTCGTGTTCTCAATTTTCAGTATTGCTTTTGCTGACACCTTCTTAGTGACAAATCGCCTAGTTAGAATAGTAATAATTTCTAATCATCTGCAATCTGCGGTAGTGTCTGACACTACCCAGAATCTGGGGAATCTGTGGACATTAAACATGTTTGAAAACAGTGTTAGGCATAAGATAAGTTTCTGGGAATACAAAAGCAAAATCAGTATTCATTTCTGTCTGGGAGTAACAGGTAGTCTCATTCGTAGTTACATTTTATCTTAGCGATGCAGAAAACTTGCGCATTTTTGAGTATTTAAAAGCAAACTCTGTCTGCATTTTTTTTTGTTACCATAAGAAATTAAACTCATAGTATTCAAAGAAAATCTGGAATTGAAAGATATTCTAACTCCTGCAACAGCTATTGATTTTTATGCTATTGAGCAAATTGGCTGTTGTATAAAAAATTGGCCGTCATAAGAGAAAAGTTATTTGTATTGAAATGCTAAGCAGGGAAGATAAAACCTATTATAAATAGGATTTAAAAAAAATTAGAACAAGTTTAAAAAAAAATTATACTAACAGTTTCAGAAAATTTTATAATCCACCAGAGGTTATTTGTATAGTTTCATCCATGTACGTTTTCATTCTCACAACAATACAGTGGGTTTTGATAAGCTTTTTAAAATTTTTGTAAGAATTGGATTCTGAGTATGTCACAAAGTATACACCCAAGCTGTTTTAAGATTATGTGCATTATTGTTTCTAATAAAAATACTGTTAAGCTAGCAGGAGGCAAGCTGAAAATTTACCGTTGCCTTCTTTATAATGCACGAGTCCTAAGAAATGAATCACACACTTTTGTCTGAATTTTTAAGTGCAGTTGCTCCCTACTGCCCAGTATAAAAGTATGTTTTGGTACTGTTTTATTAAAAAGCCACTTTTAAGCAGCAGTAATCTGTGTATGACTTAATCTTCCCTTGACCCGTGACTGATGTTGAGGAAGTAAATTAACTTCTGACTTGACTAGACAGACTGTAGGCAGTTCCAGAATGTGTGTGGGCAAACATTTCTTGCAGCTGTTTATTCTTGCAGTGTTAACATGAAAGATCTCATTAACAGCTTCTACTTATATTTAAAAATCATATTTGATGTATTTTATATAAAATATTTGAAGTCTGATCTTTTTTGAATGTGTACAGTACAAATATAATTATTCTGATATTGTCATTTGCTATAAATCTAACGAGGTCATGTCCTACTAATGTTAGTGATGCCATAAAGTGCAAAAGAAATTCTTGAGCTATAGAATAACTATTTAATTTTTCATTTTTTCTGTGTATTTCAGTAGTTTTAGTTAGAGATTTTTATGAATATTGTATCTGAATTCAGTAATCTTCAGAAGTACCATTTTTTATTTACAAAACTAGAGGTGTATTTTGTAGCTATTTAAAGACCCAACAATAAACAAGTGTCTTACTACCTTTGGTTAGAAATACTGTGTTTTAAATTAAGGAAAGAAACAGCTCTTCATGCAGTAGTTTTGACTGTTCTGTCATGTATTCAAGGCATATTTGTATGTGCTGCATAAGTTATCAAGGGGAATTCTGCAGCAGTGATGTTTTGTCATACGTCAATGTTGATTGTACCTACCAGAGAAAGAGACAAATAATCTGAATTTTGTTGTCTGAACTGCAATTCAAGAATAAGGTTTGCATTTGAAGCACCAGTTTTGCCTTAAGGGTTTATTCCATCTGAGAACAGAGTGAGTAATAGCAAGGCTAGTAGTCTCCTTTCAGGGAGCTAATAGCTACTCATATAGTAGGACTATGAAAAGAGACTAGCAAAAGGAAAGAACAGTACCAGTGGAGGAGAAAAGAGTCAATGTATAAATAAGAGTACAAGGAAACACACAAGTATGGTAGCCAATTATTATTTTTATCTCAAAGGTGAATTCTCAAAAATTGATTGTAAGATTGTAATAGCTTTAAATGGAAAGAAAACGCAGTAAGATAATTCTGGAACAACAGTGTAGTCATCCATTCTTTTAAAGCAGACTTAATTTAAGAAACTTGACAGTTTCACATTACCCTCGTACCACAGCATAGTTTATCCCTCATCAGTAATTGTCTGAGGACTGCAAATGTTTGTATGATATGCTGTAGAAGGAAATACTTCTGTTTATGAACTAGAGCTATGTAATCACTACTTGCACTTAAGTGTAGAATAGCATTTGAAGTTCTGATGTGATAACTTCTGTAAAACTTAATTTGGAGACTTACATAGGCCACGTAGGTTGCAGCCAACCATTTGTTTTAACCTAAGGATGGATGGGTTTTGTAGAAGCTAATTAATCACACTGGTTCCCACACAGGAAAAAAATGTGTGGTTAGTACCTTATGAGAAAGTGGTAAGATATAAAATCGGTCATTACAGACAAACTAGATAAAAATTAAGCCCTTTGGTTTGACTGCAAAGTAATGAGGCTGAAAAACACATGCAAATATATTACATGCAGTTGATGAATCTGAGTTTAATAGAAATTAATGAGTAGCAGGAAGCTGCAAAGTCTGGCAGAGTCTTCCCTTCTTGCCTGAAGGGAAGGCAAGTTGGAAAGCAAAGGTTATCTCACCAACAACAGGGCTTTCACTGACCAGGACACAGTCCTACAGCATCTCAGCATGAGCAGAGCTAGGTGCAATTGATAAAGTCTGTCAACAGTTCCAGACACAGCTAAGTGATAAAAGCAAGGTCCAGCGTCCATCCAGAGTGTCCAGTCAGGAGCAAAAGGAGACAAGAGACCGGTTTGAAGACAAGCTACAATGTTTGTCTCAAGTCCATCCAGGCAACAGAGTAGAAACGTGGTTGGAGCCATGCTGCAGGTTTGGGGATTGAGGGATTGAGACAAAACGCTAAGTAAGGATCAGTAGAGCTAGTCATGTCACTTGGGTAGGGAACAAAGACCCAGAGCTGAGCTTAAATGGAGCTTCTGGTGTTCACAGAGGCTGTGAGTGAAACTGATCTGAGTTACTATGGCCTGTTAGTGCCCTCAGGGCCCTGACACATGGTCTGGCAGCCTTGGTCTTCATGCTGTTAATGTTAGAGAACAAGCTGATGTGAAAACTCAAATCATAATTATTCTGCAGTATTAGATGGCACCATTGGTTTTCTTCTCTGCATATAACTCAGTAGGCAAAGAGTTACTGAAGTATCATCATAGAATCAGAGTAGTTTGGGTTGGAAGCGACATGAAGATCACCCAGTTCACATCCCCCACACCATGGGGGGAGGTCTCCCAAGAGCTGACAATAACAAATAACTTGTTTTTTCCACTCAGAGGTGTATGGAATAGATGAGTTGGAATTATTTCAATGGAGGAATAATTTGTACAGGCAGAAGAAGAAAAAATGGGCTGTGGTTAATTAAGCTGTGTGGTATTGTGGAAAGTAGCAAAAGCAGATGGTAATTGTGGAATGGTGACAGTTCGAGGAGGAATTGAGGACAATAATTTGACCTCAGGAAGGAAATGGAAGAGTAAGGTGGCTGAGATGAGGTAAATTGGACAAAGCAGGGGTGAAATAAAATTATCCACAATGTTAGCTAGATTATCCCATTGCCATCTAGAACAACTGCTGAGAGCATATAGTTCCAAAAGTGACCTTCTGTATGTCATGTTCCATTTGTGAGACATTTGGCTGTGATGTTTATGAAGTACTACAAACAAAAATGAATAAAAAGCTCTGGAATACATTTTTTTTTTTTAATAGTTGCCCAACAGCTTAGGCATACTAGCCACATAGATTCGTTGACTTTTGTGAACTGTTACAACCTGTAGTTTTGCATTAGCACTTCAAGGGATTGGTTCTCTTTTTTACTACATTTCAATAGTTTACAGTTTAAATGTTTGGTGACATTAAAATAAGAAAGAATTTGCCTTAATTTGTATGCTATATTTTATAGATTGAGATTAGCGTAAGATTGTTAGAATATCTATTACATAAACCTGTATGCTCAGTCAAATAGGAAGGCAAAATCAAGAGGACAAAATACAAGACTACACTATGCCATAAAACATTTTGAGTAAAGATTCTTGCATGTTTGCATTTTTTGTTTAGTTTTACATAATTCAAAGGCTCTTGTTCGAAATGCTTAGGCTTCCCTAACACAGAGGTGGGCTGTGGAACATTAGTTTCATTCCTCACAGTTTTGGAATTAAACCCTTTGACTTTTGTTGTTCTTGCTATAAAGAGAGCACAGTTTTTAGTTACTGTCCAGTTATGTGAATGCCTGAATGTGTATGTGTGGGGAGAAATTTGACATTTAGTAAGCACAAACAAAGCAAATATGTCACCTGTGTGTTTTGTGTTTACTCCCAACAGAATTTTTTCCCTCTTCCTTCTTAACTTTATTAGGTTTTCTAACTAGATAACGTAAAATTCAGTTGATAGTTGATAATAGGCTGTGCAGCATTTCTAGTATTACTTGCCTTTCAGATGACTTGCCTACAGAAGGTTTACTGGTCCTCAGCAAGCTGTGATTTTCAAATTGTGATCTGCAATGAAATTTCTAAGATTAGGTCTTATTCTTTAGACTAGCATGTAATGGAATTGCTGATCAGCAGCTGTACAGTTTAGAGCTCCTCTGCCACCTGACAGCAAATGGACATCTTATAGATGATATATTCTATTTCTAAAAAAGTATTAGCCAAAATCTCCTTTCTTTCCTAGTGAGTTTTGTGATTTCTACTACAAAAATACTTAAATATTTTTGGGTCATTCTTAGCATGTAAATCTCCTCTGTCAAAAGTGTTTCCAGTCTTTTCACCACTGTTGGCTAGGATACTTTGAATTACGTGCATATAGGGAACTAGAAGCACTTGCATGACTTTGTTCTGAAGTTTATTTGCAAACAAAGATGGAGTTTACATCCTAGAGGTTTGAGAAAAGAGTCTGGTATCAGCCTGGGGCTGGCTCAGAACTGTTTCAGGACTTGGAGCCCTTGTTTGCCTGGGTGCTGACATGAACTGGAACTAGTGTGGATTTTTGCCCCAAATATTCCTCAGATCAAGCAGTTTTCAATGTATAAATGCTTTTGCCATGCATGCTGCTGTTTGGC
The DNA here is from genome assembly GCF_009819795.1 of Aythya fuligula. Lineage (NCBI taxonomy): Eukaryota > Metazoa > Chordata > Aves > Anseriformes > Anatidae > Aythya > Aythya fuligula. The sequence continues at coordinate 18,311,810 of NC_045593.1, forward strand.
AGTGCTCAGGAGCATGGTAGAGACACTTGTGTAACTGCAGGAATAGTTTGAGCCTGTGTGTGTTTTCTGCCAGGCTTTTGCTGAGCCACAGGAAGGGCTGCACTGCTCTTCGTTGTGTTCCTGCTGGTGGCAGCTCACAGAGCTGGCGTTTGTCCTGGGGACTTCACTGGGTTGCCACAAGTGGCTGTAATGCTCTGGTCCTAGGGCAGTGTTGGGAACTGGAGCTGTGATTGCATAGTGCTGTGATTCGACTGGTGCCATGGCAGTCAGTAACATTTCTTTATCCATGGGGAAATTAAAGTAGAATCCCGAAGAACTAAGATCTGTCTGTTTCCTTCTTAATAAAATATTTAGTGCTTAGAAGTATTATATTATTTCAATTTCCAAAAGCAAACCAACTTAACGTTTTGCTTTGGTAATACACATTAAGTTACAAACCACAACTAGAATGCTAGAAGCTATTTCCTTGTACAATTAGATGCCCAGTGCTTCTTTTCACAAGCAGATTTTTCTAACAATAAAGCGCAATCAGTTCCTGCCCTAATTTCCAAACCCACTTCCAGAAATACATGTTTTTTCATATGACCTTCTATGTTTATGTTCTTATGCAGTATTTATATATTCCTATTTCAATTTCGGCCTTTTTTTTTTTTTTTGGAACACAATATAGAAATTTCATTACTTTAGGTTAAGTAAGTCAGTATTCCTTTCATTCATTCAGAAATAGAACTTACAGTGTTTATAATTCAATATCATTTTGCAGGCTAAGTAAAAATTATGATATGCCATTATTGTCTGAAAAGTTATAAATGGGGAACTTGCTTCTCTTCCAAATCCCAAAGTTATTCATGTGGGTTCATACTGCAAAATAGAACTTCATGGTCTCCACATGTACTGTTTGGCGTTATAAACTATCCCATATTTTGTTTATGTTGGGATGTTATAAAAATAATAAAAGTATCCTGGAAAAAAAAATAAAATATCAGTGACTCTGATAAGGCATTTTCACTTTAGTAACAGTATAACGGTAATAAATTTACTACCGAGGAAGCATTATCCCGCTGTACTTAAGTTTGTCTCTCACAAGTTCAACTTTACAAGCTATCTGTATAAAAATGCAGTATATTGGGCCTGAATACCATGATCTGTACTGTATCTGACATGATGTAACAGGCAGTCATTAATGTCTGCATTTTACATGAACGAACATTGTGCTAATTTGTTTTTAGTCTACTTAATTGTAGTGTGTGACTAGGTTAGATGTTGTGAAAAGTTCTGAGCTGACAGTTTTTCCATATTCTTGTTGAGAATTTCAGGGTGGCTATATGCTGTGAAGCTTTTATTCTTCATAAATGCCTTAATATATGTAAAAAAATTTTGCTTTTCTAAGAATGGTTATCTCATTTTTGCATCAAAGGATTCAGTTCTGCTTCTACATACACACATCTTCTGGTGCTCTGGTCATTCATTATCAGAATACTTAAAACTCCATTTAGACTTACTTCTTAGTGAGTGCCTGCATTTTTTTATGAGGTGCATGAAGTTTTCTCTAGGACGTTGTTTCATCTCTGTTGTGATCTGGTTACATGTGCCATGATATCTGGTTTTCTTTAATATATCTCCAACAGTTGACCAAAAGGGGGTGCTAATAGATCAAACAGTCAGATGTGTTGCATGAAGAGGTTAAGGAGCCTTTTTTTCCTGCAACTAATTCAATCTTAACTACTAGATTAGTACAGGTAAATATAAGTTTTTGCATCTGGGTGTCATATATAACACGCTAGTGGCAGTGGTGCTTTTTGTGGAAAGCAGATTCATGCATTGAGAATATGGCTGCTTGTCATCTTTTGCTAGGCTTGTGGGACTTCCTTGTGACACTTCCTGGTGTTCTCTTCTGCAAGACTTCAATGTGTTTTGCTGCATATGTGGTTAAATAAACAAAAGCATGTAAGTGTTAAACATTGGCAGATATTTGAGAACTTCAAATTTGGTGATTTTTACAAGTTAACTATAGATATCCAAAGTTACCGAGATAAATGTTTAAGCCAGACGCCTTAGTTGCCGTCATCCAAATATCACGGAAGACTTCAGTTTTTGACTGTTTGGTTTCTTCACTTCATCAGAACTGGTTAATTAATGCCATCAACAGAGCAGTGACCTCTTAATTGTCAGAAGGGAGAAGACATGTCCCTGAAAGCAAGGAGCTCTGCTATGTCCTTATTCTATGGCAGGATAAGATGGTTGAGAGACTAATACCTGACATATATTGTGGTGAAGACTAAAGAACTTCAAATGGCTTCGTAATGGACCTCTCCATTTGTGTAGCTGAGATGCAGAATGTATTTGTGACTTCACTGACTGTAGGTGGGGAGTAATGTCTTCTCACAGAAGACATGCATGTGTTTAGTTGATCACAGAATTTGTTTTTCCAAAATAAGTGAAACTTATATAATTTTTTGAATTCTGCAAATTCACATTTTCTCTAGTATTCATCATTAATTCGTTCACTGTTACTGAGCTAGTGTGTGAGTCTTTTTACAAGTATTTAACAAAAAGACTATTTAGTGTACTCTTTGTCAAGTTTCTATGTTTCTACTCTTTCTGTTGAGTATAACTTTGAATTTACTATGGGACTCTAAAACAATAAAACAACTGTAGCCTTAGCCCAGTCTGGATGTAATGTTCCAGCCTGTAACGCCATTCTCAAGAACAGTGCATTATGAAAGAAAAAGTGACCTTAGCTTTTTTTTTTTTTTTAATTCCTAACACCAAAACCCAGAAATGTCATTAACATGTATTGTTTTATAGCAGATCTTAAAGCTGAGCTCATGCTGTGCTGGGCCATGATTAAACTCATGCTTTAAAAAAGTATTATAAATAGTTATTTTTTAAGGGAAAAGCAGAAAGTAATATAATAAAATGATAATAAATGATAGGATTACATAATGATAATTTTGGAAATGATTATGCAGGATCATATAGATCAAGTTTAAGGAATTTAAATGCCCAACACAATACTCTGGGGGTGGGAAGGGAGAAAATACCACTTTTGTAATTGTAAACCAAATGACATTTTGAATTGTTCTTGTTTTTGTGTTTTTTTTGGAGCAAAAGAACTTGTTATAGGTTCATTCAAAGTTAGTCATGTTTGTGGAAAGACAAGTATACCTCGTTTGTGTGACAGACTAATGTGTAAAGCACACAAAAGGTATCTTCCATTAAGACAATGGCTAGGAGATTTAAGAGAGAAAGTATCCTTGGGGCGAAGGGATCTTAGATGCATCCCTAGAGGCATCTTAACCAGCTGTAGCCAGTCCTCTTTAATGGCAGAAATAAAACTAGAGGCTAGGAGACCTTGGTTTGCTACAATCCAAGAAGCTGCAGAGTTGATTAGCTGCATAATGGGTATGTGAGAAAGTACCAGGAAGATTATAGAGGACATGAGTGACTTTTTTTATAAAATATTAATTTTACTTCTAAGTGATTTTGAGTTTTTTTTTGTATCTTTTGTTTTAGAAGACTAATTCTATTAAAAGTCAGTCACACCTCTGTTTGTGGCAAGGTCATGGGTCACATCCTCAGAGAAATTCTCCTAAAGTACGTGGAAAATAAGGAGGTGATTGGTGACAGCCAACATGGCTTCACTAAAGGCAGGTTGTGCCTGACAAATCTGGTGGCTTTCTGTGATGGTGTTTCAGCATTGGTGGATGGGGGGAGAGCATCTGACGTAATCTGTAAGGATTTGTGCAAAGTATTTGACGCTGTCCTACGTGATATACTTGGCTCTAAATTGTAGAGACATGGATTTGACAGATGGACAATAGTGAGTAAGGAATTGGCTGGATGGTAACACTCAAGGAGTCGCAGTCAACAGCTCAGTGTTCAGGAACAAGATTAGTAACAAGTGGTGTTTCTCAGGGGTTGGCATTGGGACCAGTGCTGTTTAGCATCTTTGTTGGGGACATGGACAGTGGTATTGAGTGCACCCTCAGCGAATTTGCCAATGACACAAAGCTTTGTGGTGCTGTATACATGCTGGAAGGAAGGGAGGGAAGGGTCCAGAGGGACCCGGGCAAGCTTAAGAGGTGGGCCTGTGCAAGCCTCGTGGAGTTTAATGAGGCCAAGTTCAAGGTCCTGGGTCAGGACAATCCCAACCACCAATACAGGTTGGGTGGAGAATGGATTGAGAACAGCCTTAAGGAGAAGGACCTGGGGGTGTTGGTTGATGAGAAGCTTGATATAACCTGGCAATGTGTGCTTGCAGCCCAGAAAGCCAACCGTATCCCGGGCTGCATCAAAAGAAGCATGGGCAGCGGGGTGGGTGGTGATTCTCCCCCTCTGCTCTGCTCTCATGATACCCCACCTGGAGTCCTGTGTTCAGCTCTGCTTCCCTAGCACAAGGACATGGAGCTGTTGGATTGAGTCCTGAGGGAGGCCATGAGAATGGTCTGAGGGCTGGAGCAGCTCTCCTACAACGACAAGTTGAGCAAGTTGTATATTTTTTTTTCAGCCTGGAGAAGAGAAGGCTCTGGGGAGACCTTACAGCGGCCTTCCAGTACCTAAAAGGGTCCTACAGCAAAGCTGGGAAGGGACTCTTTGCCAGGGAGTGGCGTGACAGGACAAAGAATGATGACTTTAGGTGAAAGGATAGGATATTTAGATTAGATATAAAGAAGATTATTTTTTGTTTTTACTAAGAGAGTAGAGGAGGTTGCCCAGAGAAGTTGTGGATGCCCCATCCCGAAGGCCAGCTTGGATGGGGCTTTGAGCAACCTGGTTTAGTGGGAGTTGTCCCTGCCCGTGGCAGGGGGATTGGAATTAGATGATCTTTAAGGTCCCTTCCAAACATTTTGCGATTCTATGAAACCAGGCTTTTGCATTTAAAAGCTTGTTTTCTTCTTCAGTATCTCACAGTAAGAAAAATGCTTGGGCAGATTCACAATGGATCTGGCCAGCTTGGAATCTCATCACACTGTTTATTAGATAGTTAAGTTTGAAGGAAGTTTGATCTGTATTTTGAATAGGAGATGAATAAGCCTGGAAGATAGCAGGGTGTATTGTTGCTATATCTAAAACTTTCTACAGAGTTTCTGAACATTAGAATTAAATTACATTAGAATTAAAGGTCTATTTATTTAAAATATTTTGTTTATGGTAATTTTAAAACAGAGCTTGGTTTGTCATAGAATGGTAGAAAATAGGACTCGAAGATACCAACATGGGGGAAAAAAAAAAAAGCATAAGCAGTCAAGAAAGGCATGATGTTGTAACATGAAGCCATATTGCTTAGAAAGAGAAAGGAAGAAAACATTCCTGTTCCAGAGGTCAAAGAAAGGAGAATTGTATGAGAATGGAACAGTAAAAAGTGTATTTTATGCTTTTGCAATTCGGTCTGTCACAAAAAGCCACCTAAAGGTCCATGGTGTACGTGGGCAGAGGCAAGTATTAATTGGGAATTTTGTATGAGTTACTTTATTGTTGGGGACAGAAAAAAAAGTTGAAACAGAGTAGTCACCTAAGTGATTTAGATTTTATGTTCATTTAATTTGAAGGTTAAATAAGTGTTGTCAAGTTTAAGGGGAGATATGAGTGATGAAATGATATTTCTTGTCATGGGAGTTTGAAAAGAGAAGATACCGTGAATGAGGTTTGTTTCATGGTTATCTCCTCAGTGAAGTTAGGACTTGAAAGTGCTCTAAGTTTGTGTCACTGAATGGGGAGGAGGTGTTGACTCTACTGGGGATAGAGAGGCCTTGCGGAGGGATCTTAACCAATTAGAGGGCTGGGCAATCACCAACAATATGAAATTTAACAAGAGTACATGCCAGATACTGTACCTGGGAAGAGGCAAGCCTGGCTATATGTACAGACTGGGGGTTGAGAGGCTGGAGAGCAGCTCTATGGAATGGGGTCTCGGTTGACAGCAAGTTGAACACAACCCTGGCAGCCAGGAGAGCCAGTCACACCCTAGGGTGCGTCGGGCACAGCACGGCTAGCCGGTCGAGGGAAGGGATTGTCCCACTCTGCTTTGTGCTGCTGCTGCCTCACCTCCAGCACTGTGTGCAGTTTATGGCACTACAATATAAAAAGGGTATTATATTATTACAGAGTATCCAAAGGAGGGCTACAAACATGGCAAAGGGTCTACATGGCAAGATGTATGAGGAGCAGCTGAGGTCCCTTTGTTCAGCCGAGAGCAGAGCAGGCTGAGGGGAGGCCTCATGGCAGCCTGCAGCTCCTTCACAAGGGGAGCGGAGGGGCAGGCACTGAGCTCTGCTCTCTGGGGACAGCGACAGGACCCGAGGGAACGGCATGGAGCTGGGACAGGGGAGGGTCAGGCTGGGGGTTAGGGAAAGGGTCTGCACCCAGAGGGGGGTCGGACACTGGGACAGGCTCCCCAAGGCAGTGGTCACAGCACCAAGCTGCTGGAGATCAAGAAGCATTTGGACAACACTCTCAGGCACATGGCCTGGTTTTTGGGTGGTCCTGTGCAGAGCCAGGAGTGGGACTTGATGATCCTTGTGGGTCTCCTTCAAGCTCAGGATATTCTGTGATTTTGTGATTAAGTGTCTGACACTAGGGACAAGCATGCAATGAATGAAACTTGTTGAAAATGAAACAAGTGCTCTGGGAGTCAAGTAACGCTTTCTATTAACTTTCAAATAATAATATTTCAGATCACATGATATTTCAAAGTTGCTGCTACATAGGAAAGCTCCAGGGTACTTCCCTATGAGAGATGCAACAAATGGCAGTGTCAATAGTGTGTCATCATTAAAGCAAAGCTGCTATTTTATGTTGTCTTACACGGAGAGACCTCCATGGACTCCAGATTCTTAGTCTAGTCCAAATGCCCATTTTCAACCAGTTTTCAAACATGGAGTACTTACAGAAAGTTCCAACTCACTGTAAGCTGGGGCTGGACAGAAGTCTGCGTATTTAAGGAAAAAAGGTTGCAAATTCCAGTGGCAGGTGAGCTTTTTCAAAAATCCTGTAGTCAAGTGAAATGGCCTTTGAAAAATGATGAAGAGGAGCAGAAATTGACTTAGGCTAGCAAACTGTCTGTCTGCTTTTGAAGAAGAAGAGCTAAAACATCACAGACAGCCTTCCAATTCATCCCATCTGACGGAGACACCTTGTGCAAATAAATTAGCTCCTTCTGTATGTGGTTTTGCCCACCTTTAATCTGATGGGAGTTTTACCAGTATCAGTAGTTTCCTGTTAACGTTTATTTTTTTCCAAAAAGGCAGAAATTTCCAAAATGAACAATCACCTGAATAATAAGGATGTCAGGTGACATAACGCCGAGTGGAAATAAGTTTGGAAGGGCATGGCATGAAATACATTACATTTTGTTCAAGTTGCATCTATATTACAAGGATAATGTGTGATTCTGATCAGCCTAATTACTCCAGTCCTGGCTTCCATAAACCCTTCACATGTTCATCAGACCTTTTCACAGAGCAAGGTTCTGAGAACTTCTTGATTTATATCAGATTATTTTCTATCCGGAAAGGACCGATTTGATTGTATGGGCCAATATTCTTTGGCCATACATTAAATAACATAGTGAATACCATATCACATGGTGTTCTAGAATAACCGTGGAATACTATTTTGATACTAAAATTCCTGGGATGGAGGAAGAAACTTATTTTCCCATCACGGTGTTTTGCCTTGTTTAATGTTGTGCGCTTTCAGCTGCTTCCCACTGGAACTCACGTAATACTCCTGTTAAGAAACTTTTAGGATAACTTCATATTGGGCATGGTTTTGAAGAAGGACTATCTAAAAGCATCTTTATAGTATATTGCAGTTATAGTTGTATCCTGTTTGCATGACATACTTGTTCGATATGTCCAAATTAAAAAATGACAGCTGTGTTGTTCTCTGAAACAGAGCTTTTGAGCTAACAAAGTAGTTATCATTTAGATGTGAAATTCTTGCACTCCCTGGCTTCTGCCAGAACTATTACTTCAAAGTACACTTGCAGGCAAATTTTGTCATTTCAGATACGTGTCTGTCCATATCAGAAAGTGGAGTGATTCTATAAACTTTGTGCTTTGAGTTCATTTTTCCTGACATGGAGGCTTTTTGTTGTTGCTATTTTCAAATCAAAGATAATTTAATAGCATGTATTCTATGTTAGAGGTATAGATTGGTGGGAATCTGCATTTGAGATATTACTGGACTGAACTTTCTTCCATTTGTGTAGATCTGTAAGATTTTTGTGGCTTACTTGATAGTCACCGACTTTGAATTTCTTTCTAGTGTAGGTTTTACATCCTCAAAACTTTACCATGCCAGTATTGTCTGAAAATTGAATGCTCATTTAGTTAATGTGTTAAATCCAGTACAGCTATTCTTTTGTTATGTGGAATTATGACTGGCTTTTTCCAAGAGATCAACTTAGTATCTTCAAATGTGGCACAGAGGGACATGGTTTAGGGATGGGACACAGATGTGGGGACACTGAGGGACATGGTTTAGTGATGGGACTCAGTAGTTCTGGTTGATGGCTAGACTTGATAATCCTGAAGGTCTTTTCCAACCTAGATCATTCTGTGGTTCTGTGAGTCTATGAAGTGCATTTTCACCAGAATCCACAAAAATTGGAGAGGGATTTAAGACTAGAAGATGCAGGTGGATGCATACATTATAGGGACTTTTCCCCTGGCTACACCTTCCGTGTTCTCATTGGCCTTGTAAAATGCTATGTAAAGTACACGGTTGTAATTTTTCAGGTTTTGAATGACTGCGTGCAAGTTACCTCATCCCAATATGCCCTTCAAATTATTGAATGTGAAGTGGGGGGACATTGAATTTTGATAGTATTGCAGATTTTTTTAGTGTCTTGGAATTCTGCTTCAAAAGCTGTGGGGTTTTTTGTGGAGGCAATTGTGGATGGTTTCCTCAAAAGAGATGTAAATGTTATCAGTAGTATTAAATTACTAGAAGTACAGTTGTAAGCATCCCATAGAGAAAGTTCATTTGCATTTGCAAGTATGTGTTGTTTCCCAAGTCTGGTAATCTGAAGAACAGTTGAAACTAAAGTGGCTTAGCCCCTCTTACTGTTCAGTTATTTGTATTCTTGCACTATTGTACCTCATTTGTTTAAAGTGACCTTAATTAAATGTGAAGCACACTACTAGCTCAGAGAATTGTGCTTTCTAGCTTGTTTCACTTGCTGTTGAGTTATTTTGCTAAAAGATGATTTGCACTCAAAAGGCCTTATCCTGACATCAGTGACATAATGCAAATTGATGACAAATTTTGTTTCTCAATTCAGTGATGGGGGATTGGGTTCCATATTTCCATCTTCACTTCGCAGGTTTAGCAATTATGCAGAAAGATTAATCATATTTCTTGGAAGCTAATAAGCTGGCCCGTACTGATTCAGGAGTGCAGCAAAATAATTGTGAGCTTTGCCCACTCAGAGATAAAAAAAAAAATGTGTTTGAATTATCAGTTTATTGTTTTTTTTTCCTTAAAAAAAAAAAAAAAAGTTAATATTCTGTTGTTGAAGCCTAGAACTGGAGCTTTCCCATTACAAAGAGGTTTAAGATTTTTTTCCTCTGATGCCATCATTTTAAGGATCAGAGTTCCAGAATGCTTGCAGCAGCCTTGTATTTTTCTGTCTGTTCGTGACAAACCAGCTACTGTACATTCATATAGAGCAGTACAGTCCTTGCCACTGGCAGTCTCTCTGTGACAGAGAGCCTGTAGGCTGACATAAAGTGCAGCCTGTTGTGAACTGCTAAGTGGGAGTCTGCCAAAAACTCAGCAGACAGAACTAATTGGGGAGAAAAAGGATTTTTGTGCCCTCATCTCTCCCTCTTCCATTTTTTTTTACAAGACGGATATTGTTAAAGTAACTTGTTTATGTAAGATTTGTCTGCCTCTATTTTCTCATTGCATGAATCATTTTTTAACTTCAAGTCTTGCACTGCAGGTCACTGAGCACTTCCACATGGCGGCTGGCACAGAACCAAACTCGAGACACGCAACTCATCACAGTTGATGAAAAATTGGTAAGGGTTTTCTACTGCATACTGCTATGATACAGCCTTCAGGGTTATTTCTGCACAATAGGCATTCAGTATGGTATTCTCCACTCTTCTAGGAAAGCCATACAAATGTGAACTACAAAGCAAAAATCCTTCATACATTTTTTAAAAAGCAGCATTAGTAAAACAAGTATGTGAAGGAAATATGGCATTCCAAGTATTAAGCAATATAAAATGATGAGTACCTTGTTTATTATTGCATTGTGGTCAAGGACTAGTATGAGCTGTAACTTATAACAAATTTGCTGTTTTTGAAATCTGGATATTTTTCTCTGTAGTGAAATCATACAGGATTTGCCAGCTTCCTAAAATTATCATCATTAGGACCCATATTACTAAAGAGAGTGTGTAAAGAAGCATGCAAGGTTATTGTTACTATGTACATATACTCTAGCTTTTGAATATGCATGAAGGTTATATTACAACTAGGAACAAATGCATAACATTCTTCTGCTAATCAGTAGCAGATCAGAAATTTGGCAATCTTTTCTTGTAAGTTCTTCCATAATGTGTGGTCTGTTACTCTAGATGCAACCTGACACTTATGTTTACATTATTCAATAGTATAATTTTTGTAAGACTTCTGGAGGGAATGCGTCACAGCAAAAGCATGCTTTTCATTGGTTTTCATACTGCTTTTGAATCCTCAGGAAAAAAAAAAAAAATCCCATCATATGTACCAGACAGTTCATATTTATCTGCTCTCTTGTATCCCTGAAGCTATGTTAACTACTTAAGAACAAGAGGAAATATTTGGGATTTGTATTTATAAATTGAACATTTGTAATGATAACTACTGGTGGAGACAGCTCAACATTAACAGATTATTAGGAAAAAATGCACCTATTATAGCAACTCCTTAGGGCTTTTATTTCTAACGTTTTCTAACACAGATGTAGAGAGATTTTTTTTTTTTTACCTGCCTGTGCATTCAGCTTTCTTATATACTTTTTTTTATTTTTTTTTTTAATTTAAAAATTAGTAATACCATGTCAGGTTCACAAATAAGGGAAGAAAAATAATACTGTATTTCAGTGAGGGTGGTTATTTGCTTACCTAATTTCATAGTTTGGGATTCAGGAAATTTCATTTAATGTATAAGAGTTCATGAGTCACTACATAAATAAGATGCACCAACTCAATAGACCCACATTTCCCTAAACATATTATGAGTTGTGTTTGTTTATTCTAGCACTGTTCTGTAATACTAAAAAAAAATGTCTAAACATTTTGATAATGCCTGAATTTACAGTGTCACATTTCCCTAATGTAACCTCAGGTGATGGATAGATACATAGGTCTGAAAGAGACTGCAGTGCAAAGACAGACCTGCAAAATAAACACTCTTCTATCTTCTGTTTTGTATTTAAATGTACATTATTCTAAGTCAGGGTTTTTCATTTCCCTGTCTAACTATGAGAGTTTATCCCTTCAGTTGAGTTAGTGATGCTAATTCAAAATACAACTGTTCTGTTCTCTCAGTGCTAATGTAAATGAATCGTAAATGAGGTGGCTATTTCTAATGTCATTATGTGTTCTCATCAAGTTGAAGGCACTGTTTACGTAGTTGTTGGTTTGCTTTCTTTTTTTTTTTCAGATCTGATACTAGCAGCCATTGAATCATTTTGCTCAATACTACTGTTTGCTTGTCAGCTTTTGGTACATATAAACTAAATGATCTTTTTATTCTCAGTTCTTTCCAGCATTAAGTTAAATGTCAGACTGAATAGTATTTTCCTACAGTACTGTGCATGTAGGCACGCATTCTAGATGCACAAATCCTTTTCCCCAGACTCTCATGAGGCCTGAAACAAAATGATGTCAAATTAGAATAACATTTATACGGTTTAATGTGTATATTTAGATATAGTCTGACATCACCTTACAGGTGGCTTTTCTGTGCACATCAGAAAGGAGCAGCAAGAACAGGTGGAAAATGGGTTGGGGTTATCTATTTTCTGTATTCCTTTTAAAACTCTTTATTTTGAAACTGAACTCCTTCATGAGTAGATGCTTGCAAGGTTAATATATATAGTAACATTATTATGGTTATTAAAAGAGTCTAATTGCCTGTTGTAATTGAGTTCTCAGTACTTCTATGGGCCTTGTATTCCTATGTGTGTGTACACTTGCTAGAACTTGATCAATGTGGATTCCTTTGAATTACCTGAAGTCCAGTTTGAATCTGAAAGTACTAAAACATTCCTTGTCTTGGTAAACTCAAATGAGGAGGGGGAAGAGTATTGTAACACTGAATTATTAAGCAGTAGTCAGTTGCCTTCTTGCTACAGCCCAGCATGTGTTGAATACAACAGAAGAATGAGCTCTAATGAAATAGTGAAAAATGAAGGTGGTCTAAACACTATATTGTGGATGTCAGAAGAAAGTGGGACTTTTAAATGTAAAAGGAGTTAAATGCTCCACTTGTATATAACTAATGCAAGAAATGATGTTTTTGTCACAAGTACTAGTCGTTTTCTGTGAATGTTGAGTAAAACTTATTTTATGGACACTTAAATCCAAAGAAAGTAATACAAATTGAACAAAGCTAAACAAAAATACAGTTCTTGCATCATATTTTGAATCTCTGGCCACCGATTAGGTCATATTCCAAGAGTCTGGACAAATAGCTGGGTGAAAAGTAGTCTCTCAAGACCCTGCTTGTGTTAGGAAATTTGGGCTATAGAGGACAAAGGCTGCTGGCAGCATATCTCCCTCAGGTAATGTTACAAACAGCTTAACTGTTTGTGTGTATGGAATAACTTAGTGTTCATGATTGTTACATCAGGCTTCGGTGGTTTTGCCTAAAACTGGGATAAAACTCTTCAAAATTACCATGATTTGTTTCAGTCGTTATAATTACGGCGCTATTGGTTTTAGCTAGAAGAAGTCCAGCGTACGTGCTTTAAGCAGGTTCCCAGTCAGCACAGGTGACGCTGCATTGTGGTTGTCTAGCATGGAGTCTGTAGAGGCTAGACACACTTGTGGAGTAGCTGTCTGCATAGGGCAGGTGCCATACCAAATTCTCCCCAAATATTTGCCACTAAAATAACTTTTCTGTAATGGTTAAGTGTTGCAAGAGTATTTTGAAATTAGAGTAAGTGGCAGAAGATATCTCATGCATCTCAAAAGTAGGATACTCCATCAGTAAGTAACACATATGTAGTGACACAAAGCAAAAATGAATGCAAGCACAGTTGTAGAGTTTGATCACTGGGGAGATGCTAGAAACATTGGAACAGTGGTTAAGCATCAGATATTAGTTGCAGCCATCTCACAGATGTTTTTATTCTGCATTAGGCCAAGATGAAATAGGATGGGTTGCTACACAGAATTAAGCATTTGAGAACAGCAGTATCAAGTGCATTTGACATGGTACTAAAGTGATTTTTGCAGCATTTGGGAACGTGTAGGCTATATCACAAGCATGGCAGGCTAACCACAATAATGCTATTGACACTTCAGCTGCTGTCCTGAAACTGCTAAACTTTGTCAATACTGTTAATTAAGCTTTTTCAGCAGTAGTTTAGAAGTCTCAGTTCTGAAAATCAATAGAGGGACAGTTTTCTTCTGACTGTAGACAAACTTGCATGTAGCTGTCATTGACGATACCTTGCATGCTGCAGTATATGTTGAATTTGGCACAGAAAATCTGACCCTTTTTTGGAGATGAGCAGTTCATACTTTTCAGATCATGTTCATGACTAGCAGTCAGTGCTGCATTCTGCATCAGCCTAGGCCAAAACTGTTTAGTAACTATTGTGAAATGGGGATCAAGAGTCTTAGCAGCTTCCTCTTGGCTGTCCATAGGTAACAACAGTTAGTGTCTGTTGTAAGTGTTTACTACGGGATAATCCAGGAGTAGCAGTATTAGTAGGGTTCTCGGAACACAAACCTCTTCGGGGAAAAAAAGTATGCATGGACTTTCAATAACTAATTGAGGAAACACTCCAGTCCATTTTTTCTACAAGACTGCAGTATTAGCAAACATCACACGGTGTTTTCAGGATTGAGTCATAGTTTGTTCACCTTCATCCAAATCCCAGTTTTGGCGAGGCTTGGGATGTAGTGAAATTGTATGATCTCAGTTTGAAGAGTGAAGTGTGGACTGTATGTATATTATAATAAACAGGGATAATACTGCAGCTCAAAATAAAATATACAAACAAGTGAAAAATAGCCTGGAATGATGAAACTTCTTTGGATATCAATCTGATAGTCTACAGTGCTGTGAAACAAAGGACACAGCAAATCAAGCTTTAACATGCTCTTTGAAGTGTGATTGTTCCTATCAGCCTTTCCCAAGAACCAAGAGTATACAATATACTGCACTCTGAAAAACAAGGCAGTAATGTGTCATAAAGTTACGTGCAAGACAGTGAGACATTGCATTTGAGGACTGCTTATAGGAGCTGTTTTTGCAACTCAGTGAAGAGAAATACTTGGCAAAGCATCCATTTATTAAAGACAGGCTTACTAGATTTCCTTTTCTTGAAACTACTATTCAGCCAAGAATTCTCCAAGCATTACCACTGTGTTAGATAATAAGGGTATCATGGATATTCTATGTTTTGGTTTTCCAAAATTCTGTTAACCCCTTGTGGGTGATTCCTTGAGGGTTAGTTGAAGCTGTTCATAAAGCATTTTAACAGGATGAAAAAATTTAGAATAATCTTTTCTTCATTTAATCCTCTCTAACTGCAATATTTATTCAACTGGTTACCATAAAGAATTCAGTTTAGGATAGTGTTCCTCTTTAGATGAAGAATGTAACTTCAATAAATTTTGTGTGCCTTATACTTTGGCCAAAATGGCCTTGTGTATGTCCCGTAGCTTGAAGAGGTACTTTATTCCATCACAGTTGTGTCACATAAGCAGGTGGGCAGGTTATTTGAATTCTATATTGTACTCGGGATTCAGGATGGATGAAGAGTGGTTTGGTGCTGGTATAGAAAATGTTTAATACGGTGTGTTTTGTCTTGTTTCGCTTCATATTCAATGCATTGTGTTTAGTTTACATTTAGTCATCTGTAGCTGTGATGTTTGACACTTGAATGGTATTAGTTGCCATTGCAGAAGATGTTTAAGATATTAAGTCACATTCTAGAAGTACTTCAAAATTAAATAAATTCTTTCAATATAAATGAAATATTCAAAACTTTACGTGTTTGCAAGTAAAAATACGTACTCATCTACTTGAATTATGTCTAATTTAAGTGTGGACTTAAGCTGAGTTAAACACTTTTACTCTTTTTAGGATCAGTAAAAATTGTGTGTGTGCATTTTTTACTGGAAAACTTTATCTTTAAAAACATTTTTCTATTTCCTTTTTTTTCAGTGAAGATTAACAAATTCTGCCCTGGGGAGAAAAAGACTGTCTTGGATGATTTTGTCAAGCTGTTGATGTGATGTTTAATATTTAAAGGTTTTAATGGTTTTGGGGATGGTGATAATCCTTCTCACTTTGCTTACACCATGCTGGTGTGTCTACCAGAGCACTGTTTATTTCTAAACAGTGATACTCAGTTTAAATCACATGTCAGTTTCTTTTGTAGTTTTGACTGGTAGTTGCATTTGGTCTTCAGTACAGTACAAGCTCAGGTGTAGGGGGTGTGTGTGGAGCTACAGATTATCTAGCCACTTACACATTTTCAGCACTGCTAATTCAGTATGTTTTGTAATTAAATAATTGGAATATCCTATCTTAGTTTTGCCTGTACTGCTTGCTACAACTTGTTTTTGTAAGCAATTGTAGTTTGATGAAGCTTGCAATGGTTTGGAAAACCTGGCTGGCTGGATACTGATAGACAGCTTTCTGTAAGAATGTCTGCAGGCAACAAGTTACTCCTCAAGATGAAGCAGCCTCCTGTTCCTTCTGAACACTTATAGAAACTACAGGAATTGTCCTCACACTTAGCCTCTTTTAAGAGCTTTTAAGTAAACAAAAGCTCAGGATGTGTGTGTATATATATATATATATATTTATTTTTTTTAAAATACAGAAAACTTTACATTTTGCACATGACCCTGAACCGTATGTGAAGTGCTGCATAGTTCTATCAATGAGCTGCAGTTGCATGCTTATCCCTGTATACGTTCGTTTAGTTTTAGGATAGGGTAAATGATTTGGATTTCTTCCTCTGAGAGCCTTTTCTTCTGGTGGATGGTAGTGCTGTCTCTGCTGGGTATTGGAAGGAGGAGTGACTGAGATTGAGCTTACACAACCTCCTAACATCTCGAGTGTCTGTTTTGTCTGGACTTCCTTCATGCAGCATTCTTGTGCAAAAATTTCAAGGCTTTAGTCTGCAAGCACTGGGTCAAAGAATATGTCAGCTTGAAGAGTATGCAGGCGATTTTTTTGTTTCATTGCACAGTATTTTTATTTTCTATCAAGGAATACTTGTTCTGAAGTGCTTGCTACAGTGGCTGTTCAGAAAAATAAAAGGAGTATATCATGTTTAGTTTGTCTGGTTTCCAAGGGGTTATTCAACATGCAAATACTTGTTTGGTTTTGTAAGCAGTGTTTCTAATCTGCTAGAAAGAATAAAAGCTGTTGATACAGTCTAGTAATCAAGAGGAGTAAGAACTAACTTCATTTTTGGAACAGTTTTGTTTTGTATTTCTGATTTTTAAAGACTAGGTCATACTTTCATGTTCTCATAAACAATGCCGTTATCCTGGCCTTGTCTAGAATGCTAAAGTTAGTATCCCCTGTTATTGAATATTTCTGTAGATGACATGAATTCTTTTTGTCTTGTGAGGAGTAGTGAATAAACAAGTCCTTGTAGAGACCTTGTTTTTCTGTCCACTAAAATGTCTCTTTCCTCGTTTATGTAGTAAATCCAAATTCAGATAGATAAGACACATATTTTGCTTACTGTCTGAGAAAATTCTATGTACAGACTTGAAAGCGGTTTCTAGTCTTGAAGTTCAAGCTGAATTGTCGTATTAGTCAGAAAGAAAAAGCTTTCCTTGTCTGAAAGGGAAAGTTGCAGCCCAGTAATCCCATAGGATTGGGCATACTGCAGAAGAGCTTGGTGCTTTTTGACAACTACAAATTTCTACTAAGATGATCAATGATGAAATGGAAAACGATGTTCTTCCAGAACAGCTTGTTGTGTGCCTTTGAATTACTTTAGGGGTTGCTTTCTCAAATCAGGAATGTTAAACTGTGTTAAGTGAGGACATGGACCATGGAGAGAGCAACCGATGTTCAGACCACAGCGTTTTTTAGTTCTTGTGTTGTGAAGTCTTGCATGCATTGTAGGGAAGTTCTCAATCTCTTGTTTGGTCTTGACATACTCAGTGCTATTCATTCCATAAAGCCCATCCATTTATATTTTGTGTAAAGGAAAATCTTTGCTTGATGGGGAAATAATTTTCATCCTGTTAACTATTAGCTTATATAATTTTATTCTTTATTCTTCTGTTTTTTATTCTTTCTTAAGTGACCACATTTTTGCCACCATGCCTACTCCATTTGAAAGCATTCTTGGGTCAAATAATTCTAGCTGTCTGATAAGTCAGAAGTTGAATAACATCTTCTGTAATGTCTGTTTCCAAAACAATTTCTTACTATTTTATCACTGTTTAGTAAACATAATAGTGCATTGTAGTCTCCTTTGATTTTTTTCCCCACAGTAATAGAAAACCGAAAAGGAAAGCTGTAGTGGATCAAGTTGAATTACTGAATTTGAATACCTAGTTTTTTATCTTCATGACAGGTCTCTCTATTATATTAGAAAGTACAAGACCATGGTTTCTGTCCTGTAAGTAACCTTTAAGGCCAAGTATATAAAAGCCAAAGCACAAATTGCAGCAACAAACGTCTAGATAGAGCAAGCTAAAAACAGCTTGTAAAATAACACTTAACACATTCTATTTGTGATTCTGCTTTTTACAGAGATAGTAGAAAGCTTCCATTTTAGCCATATAGGTAAATTTAAAGAAATAGCTTTTGTCCAGTGGAATGCAGCCACGTATTTATGGATTATGATTAAACAGTTGAGGCCTCATGAACCTACCAGGGAATAATGAATGTGTTACTGTTAGAAAAGATCCTCCTAAAACACATGGAAGGCTTAAAAGCTGTGTGCACTAATTAACAAAATACAGTGAACATTTAAGCTGTTAATAGCCACAGCATCCCTGATGCATAGACCTTCAGTATGCTAACACTGCATAACAGTTCTCTATTGTGCATCTCTTTAACGAGGGTAACTGTGTCTCTTCTTTTCTTGCTTCACTACCTGCTGTGTATGGAAATCGTGTACACTATTTAGCACCCGCTTTCAAGTCCGTGCATATTACATAGAAGCATTGCATCTCGCATTAGGGACAGCTTTTAACAGTCCCGCTTCCTTGTAACTTCTTAAATGCAACTTCTAAAAAGCATGCACCGGCAGTGATCTTGCTCTAAATTTGCATTTCTTGATTGGGGATTTGTGCTTTCTGTTTTTCTCCCATGTGCCTCATACCACTGGCTACTTTGTGACAAAGATCTGTTAAAGAAATCACTTTAATTATAAAGGAGATGTAGAGAATAGAGAACATGCATCACAATGGAGGCAGGCATCGGTTTACATGAACTCAGAATTTCAGGATATTGTTCTTAGTAGCAGACCATGCAGTACTGTGGCAGTATTGTCAAATTAAACTTGAAAATGCTACTTTTTGCTCCACCCTTCCCCCATCTTTGATGAAGATATTTTTTTAATAAAAGCCTAAATAGCTTGTAAGATTTTAACCCTTCAAGTTAAACAGCGTTCCACAATTACCCCTAATGACAGAGTAAATAGGTAGTTGGGAGGTGAAAGGAAAAGAACACTGGAATGCACAGTAGTGGAGTTCTTTCAAAATATTGTAGCATTCTGTGCTCTAGCTACCAGCTTTGGCTGATTGATAGCTACTTAAACTGAATCCACAGTAGCTGTTTCATATACTGTAGTGATGATGTTACTTACAACTTCATCATAAGAAATCTTACTAGAGTTACCAAGTCTTGAAATTTTGCCATGTATCCAAATTTGAACTCAACAGCTCAGCTTTTTGCTGTCTAGATTATGAATTGTCTCAATAAAAGCACAGGTGTTCTGCATCACTGCAGCAATTGCACAGCTTATGTGTAAGTAGTGTCCCAGTTCACTGTCAGCCTCTGAATGCTGTGTTCCCTTGAGTCTTTTGCAGCTTGAACTGTGAGCTTTTCCACAAAAAAACTGGAGAAGGTACACTGACCACACATCTTACACATACTAGATGGACCCTGTCCCTTCCAAAGGCTGGAGATGATAAAACAAGCGGTGTGAGTATCTGGGGGCTCTACCAGGGCCTTATTTGGAAATCTACCAGGGCCTTATTTGGAAAATTTCTTAATGTGAGGTTTTGTAGGGTTTTCAGATAGGCCCAAAGCAGGCAGAACCATTCATTTCCCTGTTCATCATGGAATTTCTAGAAAACAGAAACTTTATGAAATATACTTAGGTCATATGCTTACGATTTATTTTGTAAATACACACACATAAATACAGGTAACTTTTAATGAATGTTAAAAATAAGGACTTCACTAAAATAGCATCAGAAACACACAAAAAGTACAGAAAGTATTCCTAATGTCACTGAGCTGCTGACTGGGGATTTGGTTGTCCATTGTCAAAACTACTTACACACTGGAAGCTTTTTTAAATGCAGGTAAACTAAAAGTGCCTTTCCTTTTATTTGAAGGTTTATGGTCTAAAAACTCCTCTGTTTTCTTATTTTTTTGCCCTTTTATTAATCTGAGGATTGACTCTAGGAACACATGTATTTTTAAATGCCTTACAGGTAGTGACAGTAAAGGAGCCAGCCACTTGTGTGTGTGGAAGCATAAGGTTTGCTTTTACATATGCTTTGAATGAGTTCTAGGTAATACGTGCTATCTAAATCTTACTTTGTTGTGAGAAAAAGTAGTTTACAATATATGCTATAAATAACTCAAGAGGCTTTTTTCCTGCCTCATTAAAGATAAGCACGTGGTTTATAATTTCCTCAATCTAAAGAATGTCATGACACTCTGAAGCCTCTTAGAGGGCTAACAGTAACAATATCAATATATTTCATAGAAATATATTCTTTTTCCAGTTTTCCTCCCCTGATCACCTGTACTCCTGTCTAATAATGATTTTCTTAATTACAGTCATGTATGTTATAGACTAACTGTGAAATGTAAAATCAGATACTTGATTTCTGTTTTCTTTAGTTTCGTGACATTTACTCAGACAACATTTGTAAAACTAAGAGGTACTGTTACAGGAAAAAAATGCATTCTTAATAATTAAATAATAGCTTTTGTCTTGCCCTTTGATTCTTTCTTGGCCAAGAAACCTATGCTAAGCATGAAATAGCAGTTTATGCTGGAAGTGGGACTTTGTTTTGAATACTTTATTTTTAAGTTTCTGAAATGTTGTTTACCTGTCCATCAAAAAAGTACAGGCTGAATGGTGGGTATTTTCTGCATTTTTGTCATGCATTATGGTTTGTCAAGAAAAATTCCACTCTGCTTTGAGGTTTTTCAGGGTACCATGACATGCTAAATGTCATACTTCTGTCTTTATTTTAAGCATTATGGTTTAAACTCACAAAAGTACAACTCAGCAGCTTTTAACGTAAATTTTAGCATTAATCACGTCTGTAAATACAATTTTTCTATTACTCTGGCAGGACACAAAATGTGAATACACAGTTTGGGAATGTAACAGAGCTTATAAATAAAGTGCTTCAAGAATTGAAAGATGGGTTGGTGAGGGGGAAGTTTTCTACTCATTGTTATGAAGTCACATTCAAATTTGTACAACACACGTGGGATTTTCAGAAGTCCCATCACCTGTGGAACTGTTTTGGAAACTGACTCCTCCTTTCCATAATGTCAGTGTGTAGATTTAAAAGTATTAAACGAACTTATGATGATTCCAGCAGTGTGACAATTTCTGCTTCTGTTAGACCCACTTCTTGGCATGTTCTTCTCTCTATACCCAGTTTTTCTTCCGTGTTTTCTGCAAAACTGTCTATGTAAAGAGATTTTCTTTAAAAGCATTCTTGCCATCTTTGTTATTATTGAATTCTGCCTCATGTTTATGGTGTTTGGTTTTCTATTTGTTTGTTTTCATGTGGTTCTTTCACTGCTTTTCAACTTTTTTATTAATTGTTCTGCAGTGTGGTTAGATGGGAGAACATAGTACGGGTAACACATGTTCACAGATTACTGTGATAATGCAGAAAGATTGTGAAGCCTGAAAGAAAGCTGTATTCTGTGTGATACAGACTTTCCTAAGGGCAAATATGCTTTTTTCCCTTGTTATGTCTGTAGCTGTTAGATAAATGTTGTCTGACCATGTTGAGTTCATTCTGCTCCATTTTTCCATTCATGATTTGCATAGTAGACTTTGTTCTCTTGCACGTATTTCAAAAACAATGTAGTGAAATGTAAAAATGTAAATATCCTCATCCTGAGTTCCAGCCTAAGCAGCTGAGCCCACCAAATAAAAAGCCTCTTTCACAGCTGCTATTTGGTGGGTATTGTGCAAGCCGGTTTGTGCTTTGATACAGCAGCTCGTACAGAAAGTGTATTGCGATGTGAAACGTGAATTTATAGCAAAACTTCATGAACTTAGGCTGGTAAAACAGGTTGGGGGTGCGGAAGTAAGCAAGCTGCTGTGAACTCCTGTAAAGTACAGAAAACTTCTCCTTTCCCTCCTTTCTAACAAGTGTAAACTGTTGAGGTTAAGTAGGTGGGGCAACCGGAAGTAATTACTAAGGCCAGTGGCATTTTTGCGGTTTAATAAAGGCAGAAGCTAATTATTCAGTTTTTATTTAAGTGAAATGATGCCAAAAAGGAGGTTCCTGCCGAGCAGCTGCACTCCTTCAGTGTTACCCTAATTTACCACAGACACAACTGTCACAAACAGAACTTTTAAACTTGATATATAGCCACGAAAGTAAGGAGCCCTTTGTCCGGAGTGCATGCAGAAGAACTCCTTTATACAAATCAACCGGCAGATGACGGACAATGATGAAAATTTGATTCTTTGAAGTCATAATGGTCATTGAAATGTGTGAAATTCTCGCATTGAAAAGAGAGCGGCTAGCAAGACTCTAAATCCTGGGTGGTTGCGGGAAGCTTGCTGGGAGGTTTTTCTGTGTTTTGACATCAACTTCCCATTGCTTGTTCCCGGTTTCCTTTATTTAAAAAAAAAAAAAAAAAAAAAAGAGGGGGATGCTAAACAGTATAGTTGATAGGAGTTATGTACAGTTTTTGCCTATGCATGGGGAGAAATGTCAGAGCTGAAATATGATACCTTTACGAACACCTGACTCATCCATTCAAAAATACTTATTTTCAGAGATATTTTCTATCGTTTCTGTCTTTGCCTGGAATTACAGAGTTCAGTTCCTTGTCTCCTTTGGAGTTTGTGTTATTAGTGGAGCACTACAAGAAATTTTCCTTTCCTTTAAAAGTTATCTTTATGCTGAATCCTGCTTTCATTGACTCTGCCTGTGTATGAGTTTTTCTCCCCCCCTATGTAGCACTTCCATCATTTTTATTACTTCTTCCAGGACAGCTTTACCAGCCTTTCCAGCATGACAAGTGTTCTTAAGTAGTGTAAGTTGTAATAAAGACACAAACTCTTCTTGGTTTGTAAGCAATCTGATGTTATTTCTGCTGCTTAAATAAATGCTTCATCTCTCTGAGCTTATTTCAAGAACCAAATTTCCACAAATGGTTATTAAAAAAATTGAAATTACTATTAAAAAAGAAACACCGTATAGATAAATAATCCAAAAACGAAACGGTCAGAATTCATCTTCTAGATGATAGCATGCATTAAAAACATGAAGCAGAATTGTTAATTTTTAGTACTGCAAAGTTATACAGTTCAAATCCAAAGTCTTTTATGTTATCACCTTATTATTTAGAATTTGTAATGCTGAACACCTCACTAATATTTTTATATGCTAATGGAGCAAAATTCAGTAAAGAACACTTAAAAAGGAGGAAAAGATAGTAGTGTGAAACTAGCTGTCAAAAACATCATTGTTTTGGAAAGTTGGTTCACAGGTAGTTTCAATGAAAACTTGAACTCAGAACAAAGCTCTGAAGACACAGTAGAGAGTTCAACCCAGTGCAGCACAGTTCTTTTCAAGTATTATATTGTTTTAATGGAATCTTGGAGCGGGAGCTTTAGCCCATTGAAATGTCGCTTAAAGGACAGGTTCTTCTGTCACTAGCTGGAGCTGTGTGGATGAAATGATCACAATAGAGTGTTGTAATGCATTTTAAAAGTGTGAGAAATCAGTTTGTCTAGACTAAGAGTGCGCCTACAGGGAATAGGAATTTTAGAGCTTCTGTGCTCTTTAGGTGTCAAGTATGTGATAGATGCCAAGCCTTTTTATTCCATATCTTTGGCAACAGCTCAGCTATGCTACAGTACCTTACATGTCTACAGCAAGCAAAAACAGTGATTTTATGTCAGGACAACTTGGGCTTCAGAAACCAGAAACTCATTGTCCTAACAACTGTCTGTTCAATTGCCAGCTTTAAAATGGGGAAGATATCAATAAACAATTGCTAGATTCCCAGAAGGCATGGAAACTTTAGCTATAATGAATCAAAGTGTGAAGAGCTAGCAACATCATGTAGATATTTTAGTTTCTGAAAGTAGGCAGGTTTTAGTTTTCACCTTGAAAAGATTTTTTATGGGATGAATCCTATTATTAGTAGTAAAATAACTTTGATTTGGAGCCAAACAAGTTCCCAAAAAACCATGGCTTGAAGGAGCTTAGGATTTATCTGGGTTATTGGTTTTGTTTTCATCTAGGTGAACAAGTCTAGGCATTTCTTTACCACAGTTACCTCATATATATAGCATTTGCTGGTTTTTAATAATGTTTGTTGTTTTTTTTTTTTTTTTTTTAAGTAGTGTTCTGTATGCACTAATATGTAGTGTTTTTATGGGTTTTTGGTGTGGAGGCTTCAAAAGAGAAAATGTAATACGTCTATAATGGTAGTTAGTATAGTATTTAATCACAGAGAATTCATAAGCAATTCACAAACCTGTAAATCTGAAGCATAAAATCCATAATGGACATACAAGTTGCTGTGTTAAATAATATCTTTTTAAAAAAGAAAAAAAAAGTTTTTGTAATATTTTCAAGCTTGCAAATGTAGAGGTATTTGATTGCTAACTAAACCAGAATCTATCAGTGTAGCAGGATCCAGATTATTTCAGAAGGGAAAATTAAATATTGGGGAATATTCGTACATTTTCTCAATAGAAACGTGTTTGTTAAAATACAGATGTAAAGGATAATACACTTGTACAGGTCTATAAAAGGCAAGCTTGGAGGCATTACATACAAGGCATTGAAGTCCCACCAAACTTTTACTGCATGTAAAAAAAAAAAAAAAGGTTAAACAAAGCAGTTTGCCAGCTCAAATAAGAAGACTTGAAGCTATTTCCTTCTGAAACTGTGGTTCGAGCTTCAGCAGTCAGAAATGCCAGTCCGTCAGGAGGTGTTTCTTGTGTGTGTTGCAACAGTTCAGTAATTGGTAGTATTTCATATCATTGCTAGACTCATTTTAAAAATAAACATTACTTGATCCTAATGAAAGCATTTATAATGGAATTGTTAAGATATTTTGACAGTTGCCTTTTGGTAGTCTGGATAGAAAATATAAAATTTGGAAAATCAGTTTACATGTTTGTGTCGCCTTCTGTTCTAATTGCGAATACAAGTCAAACACTTTAAACATGCTCCCTGCTGCAGTTTTGAGGGATTGATCTCCCAAAGTCTATTTTCTAAAGTAAAACAAAAAATGAGACTTGCCATATTTCAAAGGATTATATGGTGACAGCACCAAGAGCTTTTAAGTTTGCCACAAAGCAAAAGCCCATAAAGTTAGTAGCTACAGACATGTAAAGCCACAGTATTTTGTCTAAACTTGTTTGCCTTTTCATTCAAGTCATGCCACTGCTGGTGTGATGAATTCAGTATGCCCAGAGTTCTGCTACTCAATTTTGGACTTTAACCACTTTACAGCTTGTTCCTGGAGAGAGGAGGGGAGGGAGACCAAGGAGCTCCCACTGGCCTTTTAAGTATGTAAGGAACAGGAGTAGTTCAGGATTTGATGTTTGATTTCACTCTCTTTACTGTACTAGGGTGAACTGACAGGTTAATTTTATGTAATTACTGTTTAGTTTTTAAAGAGAAAGTTCACTTTATCAGATGCTGCTGAGAGTAATTTTTTTGTGGCAATTCTAGTGAGGTTTTTCCTTCTTACTCTGTGTTGGAGTCAGCTTCAACATAAAAAAAAAAAAAAAAAAAATTAGGTGTTTTTTGTGATCCTTCAGTTTTTATCTTTGTTAGGTTTATTTGTAGAAAGCTTACAAGCCAAACCTTAGTTGAGGAGGGCATCCTACTTCTGACAATGTAACACATTATAAGCCATTTTTGTGAAGGGTGGAATCTCCTGAATACTTTTATCCTTCATAAAAATACCTATGAGTGTTACCAGTGTCAAATGGTGCAAATAAGTGAAGAACATCCCTTTAAAAATGTCAAATTACTGTATAACACCTGTTTAAAAGACGTGTACTCAAACTGACACCAATGGTTGTTGAGCGTTGTTATTACTCAGTTTAAAAGACTGAGCCCTTACTGTTGGCCTAGAATGAATAGTGCTAAACTAGGTAGCCTTATAATCTGCATATGTTGAATTTGAGTGAAAAAAAAAAAAATAGTAGGTCTGCACTCTGAGAGGGGGTTAGTAAGTCAGATGAAGAGCCCTGACTGATCTTTTGATCTTGAATATCAACTAGTAATCTCAGGAAGATGTGACTCTCAAAGCAGATATTCAGAGCTAGAAACACACTTGGCCTTATTTTTTAAAGAGGAGAGGTCAACTTTATGTAATAATTAATGGTTAGAGAAATAAGAGAGCTGAGTTCTGGTAACCTTCTCTACAGTGAATAGAGTATTGTGGAAAAGATAACTTCTGCTGCTTCTTCATACTAAGCATACCTTTTCGATTCATTTTGGGTGTTGCTGCCTCTTGATTATCTATATATCTTGATTATATGAATGTGTTCACTTGGGCTTAAGTTTGCATATATATATATATAGAAATGTGTGTGTGTGTATATATATATATATACATGCATTTGTACTACATGAGATAGATGGCTGACCAGGATCTTGGTGAATAGACCAGTTTGTATTAGCTGTAGGCTCCTAATGTTAATGTAAAATTTCCAGATTTGTTGATGCTTCAGTTTATGCTCTAATTCTTTGTTTAAGGGGGAAAGAAGAGTTCATGATACATTTCTATGGGTGCTTTAGCTGGTACAAGCTGGAGCAGTCCTACCGTCACAGCTGTAGTCTGAGAGTTGGAGGGAATGTCTCCTGCCTATTGTCTGGCACTATCAGTTGTGTAGCCAGGAGAAGAGCAGGTTCAGGTAGCTGATCCATGTTAAATCGAATTCAGCCAGGGGAAGTAGGATGAGAGCAGTCCCAATGTGAGTCTGCTTCAGCTTTATAAAGCTAGACTCATACATTTCTGCAGAACTTCTCTTATTGTAATTATATTTAAAAAAAAAAAAAAAAAAAAAAAAAAAAAAGGAATGTAATTGTGTAAAAAGCATAAGGAGTATTATTTTAGAAGTCTTGTCTTTTACATGAATTCCTTTTTAACAAGTCCAATTATGTTTTTCACAGGATATCACTTCTTTAACTGGTGTTCCAGATGAGCACATCAAAACCAGGAAAGTTCACATTTTTGTTCCAGCGCGTAATGCGATGCAGGCAGGAGTTAACAACACGAAGAAATGGAAGATGGAATTTGATAACAGGGAGCGCTGGGAGAACCCTCTGATGGGTTGGGCATCTACGTGAGTAGTTACTGAATTTTCAGATACTTTTCTTCTATATTTGGCTCTTAACTAGTCATGTAAATTTTAAGTCTGAAATTTTCTTCCTACCTGTAAATATACTAGCTTTAATACTGCTTACAGTGATTGACTTTGTTGGTTGTATGATTAATGATTGTGTAAAAACTGATTTTATCTCATGAAATCATCTGGAAGAGTTTGGTAAGTGTTAAACAAAAATTTCAACTATGACATTTGTGCTGATGTTACTGTATGCCAGCATCAAGAAAAGAAGGCTATTAGGTACCTGAAACAGTGAATCCCTTCTCAACTGTCAGTTGCATGCCAAATTTAACATTTGTTTAAACATAAACTAATGATATCTAGTTTCTCTATTTTTTTTTAAGTTATATAAGATCTGAAATGAAGAGCTACAGTTAATTTTTAACAAATTATTAAAAAAAAAAATGAGTTTGTTTCAATGTTGCCATTAGGAGTAGTAAAAAATCTTAAATACACTGAAATCCAGAAAAGGAGTAATGCTACAATTTAGAGATGTAAGTATAACTTAGATGTACTTTTTTTTTTTCTAAATAAATGTACTACCTACGTTTTATAATGTGGTTAGAATTCCTGTAAACTGGACAGCAATTTTTCTGATGATACTGAATCTTGTTATGAAGCTGTCTTGTAGAGGCATTATCAGGAAAGTTAATTATTATCCATAAACAAAAGTTAAACACTGGAAATTAACTTTCAAACTGCAGAATGGATGCAATGTGTACTGGAAGTGTGTGGCTGTAATCATAATGGCATTTACAATCAAAGAACACAAAATTCTGATAATAAATAAATAAATAAATAAATACATATGAAGTAATTTGGGAATACATTTTTTTCCCTAAGGTGTAGTAAATACATCTATGACCAGATTGATCTATTATTTTTTTTTAATACAAATGTTGTGAAATATTAGTTTAAAATAACTGGAATCAAGTCATCCTATTATTTTGGTTTTCCGTAAAATATTGAGGCTTACAACCTGTAACGTCTTGGCTGTATTGTTATTGCAAAGGAGTTACAGAAGCAAAGATGAACTGTGACTAGATGAGGAAGAAATCTTAATTACGAATTAAGATATCAATTGTATTGAAATACCCTGTTAAAATACCTGTTTTAACACTTCAAGCTTGCATACAACAATGACCCCATCTTAAGTAATTTGTGGGGTTTTTCACCATCTCATCTTAAGCATACTAAAACGCCTGGTTCAAGATAAGATTTCAGTGCTTTAAAACAGTTATGGCTTGGATGATTCCACTACTGCAAGTAGCCACCATGTTTAGCAAGCAATGGCTGTTGTTTCACAGTGGCCTAAATTAACTGATAGACTGTTGACATGCAATGCACCTTTGTGTTCTGTCTTGTGAGCTCCCAAAGTGTGTAGCCACCAGTGTCCAGTCCATTTATACCCCTGCACAGATTAGAGTACTGTAACCGGTGCCAGTAACACCAGCTTTATAGTTCAGGTTGAATTGAACTTTTCCTCAATTCCCCTTTAGTTTTCATCTGACTTTAACTTCTCTAGACAAGTTATTTCTTGGGTGGGAATCTGCATTTACTCTTTCCTTTTGAATAATGTGATATAATTATTGGTGAGTACTTTTCTCCTGAACTCCATACACTTGCTTATTTACTATAGGTCTTTTCTGTATTTCTGTGATTTTACAATCTCATTTCTCTTTTTGTGTGCTTTTTTTTTTTTTGTCATTGTCATCTCTTCTTGGTTGTAGTTTTTGCAATGCTAATTATCCAGTTGTAGATCTGAATAAAATAGATTAATGGCTTTTTTTTTTTTTTTTAGTTGGGAACTTTGGTTACAAGAATACTTACGGGTAGTTCTTGAGTACCTCCCTAATACGAAGCTATAAACAAAGAAACGCAGGAATCATATGGTTTCCATTGTACAGAATCTCAGAAAAAGAACAAAATTTAGAATCCCAATTTGTAATCTCTGATAGATAGCCTAGAGCATGGGAAATGCTGTGGCATTGTTACTACCACCAGGACATCCAGCTGGCTGTTCTGAACTCTAGCATTTGTTCACAGATTGTCTCAAATTTAAATACATGGATTGCACATGTAAAAGAAACCAAAAAGCTGTATGATGGATGATCTTACCAGAGAGCAGAACACACCAATTCTGCACAGTCCTCATTTCCAAACTGCCTCTGTCGTGGAAGTTTTTCACTAAACTTTCAGTACTGAAGAGGTACAAGTTCCTCGCTACACATCAAAATGAAACTTCTTTGTTTCCCACTTAGTAGTGAGTTGACTAGATTTTTCCAACCTCAATCACAGAAGAGATGACCAATAAGCAAAAGCTGTCACAATATTGCAATTTACTTGGTTGCATGATTCTCCTCTGATCACACAATGGACTAATTCATAGTCCCTAATTCTCTGTACTGCCTTTGTAAGATAAATCTTTACATGTTTTTAAGAAAGCCCATCACAGTGGCATGTCAAAGTGTAATTTCTGCCTTTATCCTGTTATTCTTTTTTTTTCTTGGGGAATATATTGGATGTATAGTGAACTCCATTTTTCCATGTGTACATCAGATAAAATTACATTGTTGTCTTTGCTGGAAGCTAGATTCCCCCTCTTCCCTTCCCCCTCTGCCAGTCACAGGCTTTGTCCTTTATTGTAGAGTTCAGTGTTCCTTTGGTTGCTTTTTCTCTTCATTTACCCATATAGCTTCAAAGAGAGAGCAGTCAGAGGCAGCTCCTTCAATAGTTCGTTGCAATTTGGTCTTGTCTTGCAGTTGTCTCCCAGGCTCATGTGTGGTGGCTGGCTCTTGGAAGCATTATGCAATCATTGCGCTCCTATGGCCCCTATCTTATGTCTACAAGAGTCCTGTGGATTAATTTTTAAAGTCCTTCTTTTTTAAACCTTTGTCATTGCTTTTAAGTTAAGCTTTTATAGCAACAAATAAGGGAGTGTTTTTTACTGAAATTTTAATTTGTTTCCAAAAGCATTTTGCTTGTTTCCTTCCTTTCAGAAATGTGGTTGAGAATGGCTGATAATTTGAAAATAACCACTGTGTAATTACTTAGCTAGCAGTTTGAGTTTCTGAACTTTGTTTTCAGTGGTGGCCTGAGATCTAAGTGAAGTACTGGAATAATTTTTGGTGGCCATGTGACTTCAGCCAAATCTGAACTATGAATTTGTTCACATCTTTTCAGTCTTTGATTAATTCCTGCTCTGTTCAGTTTGAAATTATTCTCTCTTCTGTATAAGATTATTCTCCCATTAGCTACTCTCAGACTTCTGGCCTCCATGAATTGTTCAAAATTGCTGTAAGCCTCCCAGTCACCCAAAAAGAAAATGTGCACACAGATTTCAGAATCAAAAAGATTGTTGCAGTGCATTTATTATAAATTCAGCAGGTAGTTAGACATATTTATTGAGTAAAAAACCTTAAAACATTAATTTCAGCAGAAAGTTAGGAGGGAATTTTAACAAACTGAAAAGTGGAAACAATATTGTCCACAATGTAAATGTTAATCCTGGAACTAATTAAAAATGTTAGGGATTTTGAATGGCTGAAATTCAGGCTGCTTTTGAGGTGGTATACCACAATGACTTGTGTAATATAGCCTTTGGCTAGCACTTGAGATACATATACAAGTATTTTTTATTTCAACTGTTCTTAGAATTTGTCATCTGATTTCTTACAGAGCTGATCCGTTATCCAACATGGTTCTTACTTTCGCTACTAAAGAAGATGCCATTGCCTTTGCTGAAAAAAATGGTGTGTATTACGTTTATGATGTATGATAGATTTAGCTTGATGCTTAGTCCTCATGGAAGTGATGAATTAGTAGCACTGAGTTAAAGCCAGGAATAACACACATGGGGAATACAGCTTCTTCAGCAGTTTTTCCAGTGGTGTGCAGCTTTCATCTATATTTAGTCGAGGGTAATTAAAGAGTAAAATTTCTTAATCGGACTAAATTGTATAAAGTTGTTAGTTGATTTCTACTATGCACCCATAAAAATAGGAATCCATTAACTTTCACAGTTAAAAAGCTAAACCATTCAAACCAGTGCAGTTTATTTGCGCTTCTTAAAGTCTGGTACATGTAATTTCCCTGTTGCTCTTAGAGGGGATCATTTTTACACTTAATGGTCTTAACTGCATTGAAAAATAAATCGTATTCATTAAG
Organism: Aythya fuligula; assembly: GCF_009819795.1. Classification (NCBI taxonomy): domain Eukaryota; kingdom Metazoa; phylum Chordata; class Aves; order Anseriformes; family Anatidae; genus Aythya; species Aythya fuligula. The sequence continues at coordinate 18,343,005 of NC_045593.1, forward strand.
AAAAAAATAGGATCATCATATTTGCATTGGATATATAAATTGTGATTTTCTTAATAGTATTCTGTAATGTTTTGCAAATAATAAGAAATTACAGAAAATCTGGTGTTGCTTTACTTACACTTGTGTATTGTTAATGCTATTTATTAGGAAATTCAGTTTGTAAGAAAAAAACCTGAATCCTGGCCATTATGTTAATGAGGTAGTTATGTTATCTCTTTGGACATGATATATTTTACCCTTTTGGTATGCATATTCAAGTTAAATACTCCATATGTTCAGTGTAGGAAATCTATGCATTCACTGAATTAGTAATGAATCTCCATTGTGCAGAAAGCTACAAAGAAATTTTACCAACTAAACTACAGTGACGTATAGTAGTTCAATATTTACTTAATTTGCACCCATAATTTTACCATGAGATATATGAAAATTTTCTGCAGGTACTGTGTTACCTAAATTAAGGTGGCATAGGATTATATGTATGTTATGTGCATCATATTTTCTGTAGTAGTAGCTTCAGTATCAGATGCAGCTGGAAATAAAAATTTTACAAATGTGGTTTTAGAAAGAAAAGAGGAACATAGGCACTCCTTTAGAATGGCACAACTTCTGAACTGATATTGTTGAAATACGTCTAAGTCTGGGAACACAGTTAACTTTTCTGTCCTTTCAGTAAGAATTACCCAAGTTTTGCTTAACAAAATTCCTTGAAAACCTCACGTTTAGCTTCTGCAAATCCTGGATTATTGCAGACATTTTTTATAAGATTGGGATATGATTTTGATACAGTTCTCACTGAAGGACTTAAGAAACCTCAGGCAAGCTGTCTTTGTGCCTGTCCTTTCTGAAGCATCTTCTTTAGTAGGAATAAGAGCACAGAACACAGTAACAGGAGAGATCTCTGTCCAAAATATGACTGCTCAGGATGGTCTGAAGTTGAAATAAGGAGGGAGCACTCATTACTGGGTGAAATTAAAAGTTTAGCCTGTAGACCTAAATTTCTTTTTTGTCCTGTCTGACATCACTGTTGATAAACATAGTTTTCGTAACAAGGACAGAGAGTTTTTCTACTCCAGAGTAACCTTTCGTCACATGATGAGGATGTTCTTCCAGAAGATGTTCTTCCACAGGCAGTGAAATCTGCTTTCTATCCACTTAGTTTGTATGGCAGAGTTATGGGCAAAAATAATCTCTTACAGCATTGTAATATTTTTATAAAACTGACCTCTGCTCATTGTTGTGAACAATTGACAGTTCCTAACTCAAGGAGCATGTTCCAGAGTGTGAAACCTTATCACATATGGCTGTCTATTGCAATCCAAAGGTAGATGTAACTAACTTTGTGGATTTTGGATAGCTATGGCAGGCCAAGTCATTGTGCTGGCAGTTGCAAATCTCTTTTGGAGGTATTCAGTGCCTCTCTATCTAGTGTATAAAAACATGAAGCAATAACTTGGGGCTGTAGATTCCATTCTAGCAACCAAGTGCTTCAGTGTTAGGTGTTACAATGCCGAATGTTGCAATACCACAGTCTGTCTCTGAATGTAGTCCTGGCAGCTCACTCAATCTTAATTTGTTAATCAGAATAGTAGGCAAAAGTCAGTGCTCTCACACATGGAAAGAATATGTTTTTAAAACCTCACCCCTATTCCAGTATTTCTTATAGTTAATAATAGTTAACTTGGAAATTAACATTGGTTCAACCTAATAAACAAAGAAAATCTTGGCATTTGTGAATACACAAAATTGAGGCACAATGACAAGGCAACATGTGCATCTAAAAAAACGTTTTGATGTGTAGATGCGTTTTGAGTGTTTTCTGTGAATATCTTAACAAATGTAGATTTTCAGATACATGTTAAGCCTTTTCAGATTTACCAAGTTCTTGTTTTAAAACTGAAGAAATGCATCATCTTATTAGTAGCAGTTAAAACTGGATTCTTATCCACTTCTAGCTTCAACTCAAGAATTTCAACTTTGAGTGAAATGTTGCAGTTAAAGAGACCAAACTTTGGAATACTGAGTGCTGCCCTGGCAACTTTCCAGGCACCTGGAGGCTGCAACCAATTTGCATTTTGATTTACATAAACACTAATATCTCCACCTCTTCTTTTCTGACATTTTTTAGCATTTCTCTGGCTTAACTATCACATAATTTACTTGTCTTCTATCACTTCATTCCCTTCTCTTTTACTACTAATTTTTTTATGTTCTTGTAAAAAGGTTAAGTATTATACTCCCTTTTAATGTTGACTTTTTTTTTCTTTGCTATTCCTTACTTTGGTCCTCCCACCTTTTTGTTTTTTTCTTCAATATCCATTATCTCCAATGTCTCCATTCACTCCCAAAGTTATTGTATTGGTCTCCTGTATGCTATTTTTTATATCACTTCACCTTTTTTTCTTTCCTAGCTATTTCATTTCCTGTCCCAGCATACACAGACTGCCCGTGTGATGCTATAGAGTAACGTAGATGTTATAGAGCTTGTATAGAGTAACATAAATGCTATAAAGCTTGTAAAGTCATGATCTTGCAGGGCTGCATACAGAAATGGTTGGTGTTCCCTGTTGAGCTTTTCACTGATGACTGTCAAGGTTTCTGGAGGAGTATTGAAGGTTGAGGTATGCAGTATGGTGAAGTATCTCAATTTTGAGAACAAGCATGTGTCACATGCATGGCATTTCTGTATTCTCTGCTGCCAGCTACAAAGGAAGAACCTAGTGGATGCCTATCTGGAGAAAAAGATACTAAAGTTAAAAGGTTTAAGTTGCATTTGCTCTATATTGTATGCTGTGAATATTTAAAATTCTCTCTTTTTTTTTCTTACCCCTGCCCCTGACCATTTCCCCCACAACCTCCAGGCTGGAACTATGACGTTGAAGAGAAGAAGGTTCCAAAACCTAAATCCAAGTCTTATGGGGCAAACTTTTCTTGGAACAAAAGAACAAGGGTGTCTACAAAATAAGTTGGCATTGGCTGTCTCTGAATGTGAATAAAGTCAGCTGTGCTGTATTTATAGTCCAAGTATAATACATCTCTTAATCTCCTAATAAATTTGACCTTTAAACTACAGATGCATCTTGTGATGTCTATTTAAAATGTTTTTGATGTCTCCAATTGAACCTGTTACAAACTTCCCTATATAGAGAAGAGATTTGGGGTGTTCATACTTGTAAAAATTTGCTGCATTAGGAATCTGTCAGAAGGAATGTTCAAAATCAGCTGCAACTTTAAAGGAAGATTGTGGTTTATCTTTCAGGGTAATTTTATATTCAATATCTTGTTTAAACTTATCAACTCTGCATGTAAAAACTCTCAATATAAGTGTATTTTTCTCATTATATACAAGATAAATCTATTGGATGAATAGCAGTGTGATATACAAAAATTAACATTTGACTATAATTGACACAATTCTTCATAAATATATTACATAAGCTCCTTTCTGCTCAAATCAATATTGACATTGTTCCAGAATAAGAGGATAGAATAACTTCAATATAAACCAGTGGTTTTGTGTTGAATATACAGGAGGCTTACTCCAAAAGACTGAGATTATAATTATTTCTCTGTGGTGCTCTTCCAGCATGAAACTAAACCAGTTAAATATTCACAAATTTAAATCCAAAGAGTGTCAGGTGCCTCACACAGCATCAGCATACACTAATTATATATCTATATATATCTATATATATCTATAGATAGATAGATAGATATTTTATTGCTGGTTGCATATTTATCTGCATTGAAGTTTCCTGTTGCCTGACAAAAGATGCTGTGATAGCATCTCAGACTTAATATTGAATATATAGTCTAAACTCAGTTTGTGTTACAAGACATTAAATCATTAATTATATTAATGTACAACATTGTTTGGAATCCTTGCTGTTACATGTCCGCAGCTTTTGATTTATTTATTTTTTCCTTTAAATTGTAGTTAACAAATTGTGGTATCAACAGACGGTCAGAGAAATTTATTACAAAGTGGGGGAAGGGTACACCTTATTCACATGCAACTTAGAATTTTATCCTAACCAACTCTCACAAAAGAAACAGCTGAACTCTCTTCACACAGAGCTCAAGAATGGTGGAAGTGCTATCCACTGCATTTTAGCAAAAAGAAGGCATAAAACTACCTTACGTTGTCTGGACTTGCTTATATACTTGTTTCAGTTTTAACCAGCTGCCCTATATGCTGGCTAACATTTGTTTAAACCATTGTTTTTGACCCAGTTTCAGTGTAATCAACCAGTTGGCTGATGTTGCTGTTTTCCTACCACAGACAAGAACTATTACTTCAATTCATCTTCCTATTGAATTTTGAATGCTGCATTGTGCAGTGGAGCCTACATTCCTCCAGGAACACCAAAGTGCACCAAACTAGAATCTTAACAGTCCAGTATCCTGCATCTCTTTGTATTTCAGCAAAGCTAAGTATGCAGTCCTTACTAATGAGGCGGTAACAAGAAAGGCTATTCGATGACTTTTTTTTTCTTCCTTTTGTGTTTTGCAAGTGAAGATCAGGAAGATCTTATTTTGTCTTCAAGCTTTGTGAGATAGTTGTCAGCATTAAAATAGAAAAGTGCCTGAGTATCTAATGCAGCAGATGCACAACTTGATTTTTGAAATTATGTAGCCCAATGTAATGACTGATAAACATTAAATACCTGTCATGATTTTTGGAAGCCTAATCTGTGAAGCTGCTTTATGTTAATCCATACCACTTGTAACTAGAACCAGTTTCACATAGAGCAGAGTTTCTTTGGTTCTTCAGCTAAGATAATGGCAATATTCAAAAGAGTATTTGTTAAATTTCTTTTTAAAGAGGCTAGAGGAAGTTGCTGCTGTTCATTTATTTTATACATACATTCATATATATATATATATTTATATGCACACACATCTTCGTTATGGTTCTCTAACATGCACGCCACTTTGAAGTTACTTTGTGAGGTTTGAGCTAAGCCCTTCTTTTCCTCCAACCACTTTCCTAGGACTTGGGTGTTTTTTTGATCTAGGATGTAGGGGTTCTTGACAATGAGCATGCTGACACTGGTAGAGTTGATTATTGTTGCTATAGTTTTTGAAACATAGGAGTAAAACTGAGTGCAACAGTTTGCAAGAGACAAAAGATTAGTGCCAATGGGATTATATTATATATGTATATATTTAAAAACAATTTTAAAAAAAGATATTAAACTTCATTCCCCTTTCACTAACGTACTCAGAGTACTCCAGAACTAGGCTTAAGCTGAAATTGTACAAGATGATATGACCAGCTTTAGTTACATTCCTTTAGAAGTGAATGCTTCATTGTTGAACACCACCTTTTATCCATGGTGTGTTATGACAGGTAAAATTGTTCACAAATACAAAATATATCAAAAAAAAAAAAAAAAAAAAAAAAAAAAAAAAAAAAAAAAAAAAACAGGTACCATAATTAGTCTTTTGAGTATCCTGACATTGGAAATCTAAAGTGATTTTCAAGACTCCAGTGTAAATGCTGAATGAGGTTAGTGATTCATCTTGATGGTGGTAAGTGTAGCTGTGCTGCATATAACTAATCAGATCTTTTCCTGGTAGTGATGAATTGAGAATTCTGGAAGCATCAAAATTCTTCATGAAAAAAAAGAAGACTTCAAAGTTCCCAACAAATAAAACACATTATTTACCCAGCGGAATTTACATACATCTAAGATACCTTACAATCTGTCGTGGTTTAACCCGGCAGATTTACACCACACAGCCATTCGCTCACCCTCCCCTCTCCCTCTCTGGGACGGGGGAGAGAAACGGGAAAGTGAAGCCCGTGAGTTGAGATAAAGACAGTTTAATAAGACAGGAAAATAATAATAACAATAATAATAATAACAATAATCATAATAGTACAATGATGATAATAGTACTACTAATAATAATGTGTACAAACAAGTGATGCACAATGCAATTGCTCACCACCTGCTGACCGATGTCCAGCCTAACCCCGAGCAGTCCGGCCCCCTCCCCCCGGCTAGCCACCCCTATATATTGTTCAGCATGACCCCATATGGTACAGAATACCCCTTTGGCTAGTTTGGGTCACCTGTCCTGGGTCTGTCCCCTCCCAGCTCTTGCTGCACCCCTAGCCTGCCCGTTGGCAGGACAGAGCAAGAAGCTGAGACGTCCTTGGCTTGGACTTAATTTACTTTAAAACTTTAATTGTTGCACTGCTCTGCAACAATTAAAACATCGGGGTGTTATCAGCACTCTTCTCATCCTAAGCCAAAACATAGCATTCTACCAGCTGCTAGGAAGAAAATTAACTCTGTTCTAACTGAAACCAGGGCAAATCTTAAGCAGAAACAACAAATAAAATATTAAAGAATCACAAGACGATTGCATGCCAACATTGTAGAGATGCCTTACATAGGTGTTACTTTTGCATTGAGCTGTGTAGATTTGGGAAATTTTTCTTGCAGTTCAGTAGAATCCATTATTATGGAAAGGCTTACGCAAAAAAGTATCAAGGCCTAACCTGAAGTACTTTATACTCAGACTTCTGCATATTTGTTATGTGAGGGATTTCAAATAAGGAGGCAGAAATCTGCTACTTGACTTAATCCTGTCTCAGTTTTATCAAATCATTCTACAGTATCACCAATTTTCTGGAGAAAAAAAAAAAAAAAGGCTTATCTTTGATTGGTTTCTTGGGAAGTTGCATGTCACAATGAGATGTGGAGTATTTGAATCACATATGGGTGAACGTGCTTGCTTTTAAGAAAGTTTTGAATTCATTACTTTGTGTACATGCACTTCTGTGTAACTATAGCTTGGTAGAGTAGCGTGTGGCTTCACACATTCACAACTTTGTGGACATAGGGAGGACTTCCCAAAATTTTCCACATCAATCTTGGTGTCTGTTGGGTAATCTCCACTGCACCTTGGTGGAGCTGTATGTGGTATTAGTGGTCCCAAAGACGTGTACAGACACAAACCAGCAACAATGTCTGTAGAAGCTGGGTCATGTAGGAAGATGTCAATTTTTTTTCTTCGATATGCTACTACTTTTACTCCTAACAGGTCTACAAAGTATGTGGTACATTTCTTTACATTTCTTCTATTTTATCCCTCTTGACCATGTGGAAATTTCAATGCATGGATTTTTGGAAGATTGGCCACTCCAGTACTATAATTTCTGCTTAAAAACAGGGATATTTTGGATAAATTTTAGCTTTTTTTTTTTTTTTTTTTCTTCTTCTTTCTTTTACCCTGTATTTGCATTTCCTTCTTACTGTCATCTTTTGTCACAGGAAAACAAAACAAAATAAAAAACCATACCAACCAACATTATCTGTCTTTGGGATGCTCGGAAGTACCCTAATCTGTATACTGTACTGTCTTTTCTCATACCTAAACAAAATTAAAATGCTGCCAGTAAATGTTCTCCATTCTGTTGCTGAATTCACATACAAACATTTAATATACTCTTTGCAGTATTAGATTCTCTACTAAATGTGGGTGTGTACCTGCACATGCTTTGATATATTTTGCATGTTTATGTTGTGAAAAAAAAAAAAAAAAAAAAAAAGGTAATTTAAAGGTTTTTATGGGACACATTATTTTGAAGATAGGGTAGCATTCATATTTCCTATGAATATATTTTTATTAAAAATATTTAAAACTCTTAAAATTACAATGATGTAATGGAACCTAAAGACTGTCAGGAAACTAAGAGCACAGTTTCAGATTTCTAGTAGTATATTCCTTAACTACGCAGTTTGATGGATAATTTAAAACAAATCAGACTATTAAGTGATATTATGAAATGGAAAATTTAATTACCCTTATCTGCAAAGTTTTGTCATGTTAGAGAAGGAAAAGTTAATTTGGACTAATTTTAGCTTTTACCTGTAATTTCACACCAGGAATTTGTGTAGTTTGTTTTTGCCAGACATAGAGTTATCTGACCTTACATTTGGTTACTGGGCATGTGAGCATATTTTATTATTCCAAAAAGAACAAAACAACAGATAAATCTGAAGTAACCTACAAAATAATTTTAGACAGTTGTGTGATAAGTTACAGTATGTCTGGCAATGTAGCTTTCTTTGGTGAGTCCTTGTCATCTTCTCCTGACATTCTGAGGAGGATTTTTTTTTTTTTTTTAGTACTTGATTAATGCTAGAGAGTATCAGCGACAGCAGAACATTTCTGAAGTAAATGTGCCTACAACAGCTCAACACAATAATAAAAACAAAAAATATATTTTGAAATTGTATTGAAAGCTGGAATTCAGTTGGATTTAAAATAAGGATTCTTCACATGACTGATCATAGAAATGTCCCTGCCTTGAAGCTTTTCTGTGCAGAAAATATAAATTAAAGCTTTTTGGAGAAGTTGATTAGATTAAATAGGAAGGCTGTCTGGCCTACAGAAACTTGAAATTGTGGAACTATTATCTGTAGCTTAAAGATTTTGCTTAAAATTATTTCTTGACCTGAATAACAGAACGTGACAAATCTGATGTCAGGTTTGTTTGTTTTATTCCCCTCCAGTGGTCTCTGTCTATACTGCCATGCACAGATTCAATATAAAAAGGATGGGTCAATTTGGCTGTTTAAGAAACTAACTCACTTTACACATGTAGAATTGTAGACTATCCTGAGTTGGAAGAGACCCACAAGGATCACCCACAAGGATCACTGAGTCCAACTCCTGGCACCACACAAGTCTACCCAAAAATTCAGACCATATGACTACGAGCACAATCCAAACGCTTCTCAAACTCCAACAGGCTTGGTGCGGTGACTATGTCCCTGGGGAGCCTGTTCCAGTGCGCGACCACCCTCTTGGTGAAGAACCTCTTCCAGCGTGAACCTCCCTTGTCGCAGCTTGACTCCATTCCCTCTGGTCCTGTCGCTGGTCACTAAAGAGAACAGATTGGCACCTGCCCCTCGTGAGGAAGCTGTAGGCCGCAATGAGGTCTCCCCTCAGCCTCCTCTTTTCCACGTTGAACAGGCCCAGTGACTTCAGCTGCTCCTCATACATCTTTCCCTGTGGGCCCTTCAACATCTTCATAGCCCACTTTCTCACGTCCTTCAGGGGAGTCAGTGAAAAAAGTGACTCCAGTAATCCGTCTGGCTTTACAGAGGGTTTTCACATAGCAAATTTTGGAATTCAGTGGCAAAGAACTTTTTGGCTTCCCACACTAACTTAACTAGTATGTATTCAGTGGTATACATTGCTTGGGTGTTGCACCTGCCAAATTGTTCTTGAAATTCTGAGGTGACACCTGGGAGAGGTACAGAGGTATACAGTTAATATGTCTGTGGGAGCTCTAGACACTCCTAACTCATCACTGGATACTTTAATATCACATTATGTGTGGAATTGAATTAGCGTAACACCTAAAAATAAAAGGCAAGAAAAGGTAACAACAGACCAACAGAAAATTTGTCTATCTTAACTACTAAGTGGAGAGTTAAATATAAACACATATATGTGTGTGTGTACTCTGCATACAAACTGTGTCAAGTTCTTGCTTGGATGTGGGGGTGTAATTTACACCTAGAATTTTGCTAGTGTGTGTGAACTACTGGATCAACCATGCATATGTCACTTGGCAAGAAACTTGTGTTCTAGTTTGTGCATTTTCTGGAGAGCTGGAACTGCTGGATATTTGGGAAAAAAAAAAAAAAAAAGTAGGGTGTTTCTTTTTTCACAGTAGTGATCATCAGCTTTTCAAAAGCCAGTTATCAGACTCATGTACTCATATGTGGCTAAACTTCCCAGATTCAAAAGTATTTTTTGATATTGCAGAAATATTCAAATGAATATTAAGTATTTTCATATATGTACAGCTTACCCTCTTAAAATATCCCAGTAAAACAGTGGCTTTACAGTATTCAATACAGTAACTACAATTATTCTTCACAGGTATCGCTGTAAAACTATATAAAAAATAGCAAGGAAGACTTGAAGATACTGTTTACCCAGCTATTGCAGATATAAATACTGGAAGATATTTGAATTTTCCTGCATTATGTAGAGAAGATGAGAAAATTCTTAGCATGTCTATCAAGTAAAGCAGTTGTCTTTTAGGCTGCCTTGGATGTCTGTTACAGGAATATGTATGCAAAGTTCTAGTCAGCCTATTGAGATGATTTTTCTAATCAAATGCAGGCTTGTCATTGCTGCCTTCTGCTTTAACCAGCTAAGGGAAGTAAAACATCAAACTGAGAAATACTGTAAATGTAAAATCTGAACAGAACACTTACCACAAGCAGTCCCTAATATATTCTCCGGTCAGTGCTTGGATGTTTCACCATTTTGGTTTACAGACAATCTGATAAGTTGTTGCCAAGTAGGTGTTTTGTCAAAATTACATAGAGAGCTGCTCAGAAATGAAATGTAATTTTGCTTTCTTCCCCCTCACCCCCACCTGACCGCTTTTATTGCCTCATCTGGGGTGTCTGCACAGTGCTTGAGAAAATCTTTTTGAGTGTTAGACATGGCTGAGGAAATGTTGCAGTTGCATGGCCTTTGCATTGCAGACTGTCTCATTTATTAATATATTGCATAGGTCATGAGGTTTTTAGCTTTATATGGTGCACTTTTTCTTTCTTTTTGGCAAGACAGATATCCAGTTTACCATAGGGGTACTGATAGCAAAGTTCCTTCACCAGTCAACATCCTGAAGTCTGGACTTTAAACATATAAAATACCCCAAAATTACAACTGGCATAATATCTGTTTTTAAAAAAAAAAAAAAAAAAAAAAAAAAAAAAAGAACTGAGGAAAACACTATAAAAGAAACTACTAAATATTTTACCACTACAAGTAAACGTTTTCTTTAACACTTTCATGATCCCTGGTTTGCAATCGCTCTTTGCAGCTATACATAGAGCAACTCAGAGGAGAGTATGGTTCATTTGGCTCAACAGGGAGTAGTACTGAATAACATCAGTGAAAGCATTCAGTAACTAGATTCCACATTTTGCTCTTGTGCAAGTGTAATAGCTATGTAAATCAAATGATTTAAACAATATTTTTTTTAGGTATCTATAAAAAAGCTTTAAGTAGCTATAAAAAGCAAAACCTGCCACTGTCAATATAATCCAAATTTTAAAAAGAAAGGTAAATTGGAAACAACTTTGCTGCAGCCCATCACTGTAACTTGTAAAGTATCTGCTTCTATGTGAGGTGATGTGAGAACTACCCACCTGTCCACAATGCGGATATCCACACTTAAACTGTATTCCTTTAATAGCTGGTAGGTTTTGATCCATTTAGCCTAGTGTAGAAATCTGAAGAGCTGAGATGCACTGAGCTTCAGATGTACGTTTTTGTCTACTCCCATAGGCGTGATGTGAATGCTAAGTGTTTATATGTCTCAAAAGAGAGACTAAACAAGCTATTGGGGGGTGGGGAGGGGAAAGATCATTAAAGGTTATTAAATACATAGAAGCCACCTCCAGCTTAGAAATCCCTTATGCATAAATGACTGGAGGCTGTGAGAATACTTGAAGGTATACGACTCAGCAGGCATCCCTGCAGACCTAGACGGCTGCCTACATTCATTCCCCATCAGAAACAGGACGTGGGCTAGATGGAGCCACGGTAACCACCTTTATGTTCCTATAACCACTTATATGTCTATAAACAGAGACTAGTTAAGCTGCTGCTATCTCAACTGTAAGCATGTCAAGATCAGTCATCAGTACCACTCTTCGTTGTCTGAGCGATGATTAATTTTTGCTCTGTAAAATATTATCTAACTAACTGAGGGATGTTGAAACTGTCAAAGTGACATCACTAGATCTGACTCTCCTTGCCTTGCACAGCTTAAGTCTGAATTACAGATGTATTTTCATTTTGTCATATTTTCTCAAGTTCCAGGTATTTTTCTGCCGCCCTTAAAAAAGATGGCTGAGGCGGCTGCCCCTGCTACAAAGATGGGCTAAGAAATGCCTTCTCTACCTTTCTTTTATCTGACACTAGTAGTTTGGTTCAGTAATGAAGTCCTGCCAATGTCTGAAGATTCTACATATTTTCTGAAGGAGGCATAGATGCTACAAGTGAACGCAACAGGAGTGCATTTAGGTATACTCCTCTGGATGTGACCTCAGAAATAGCATCCTCACTTCCCACCAGTGCCTACCTTCACATTTCAGACTAAGAAACATGTGAGCGAGAAAATGCAAAGCCCATGTTTGAACTTAAACCTCTATCTTCCCAAAGAGCTCCAGGAGAAGAACATGGGAGGCAATATGGGAATCCCATTTCAGGAAGGGGAGATGACAGACTACCTGAAATATTTTTCAGGGAAAGAGCTGAGATCATTTTCAGTTTCTCCCTTGCCTGCTTTCTATCCACTGGAAGGCAGGTTATGAGGAAAAGCAGGTAACAAATGCAATTAGCACTTCTGCTGCTGACTTTTACATGTTAGAACAGAGTAGAAAATAATCAGCACCTGGCTCCCCCACTCACCAATCACAGAGTGCACCTTAGGAAATTGTCTCAAAACCAGGTTTCACTTCTTGCCTCCTTTTCCCACACTGCATGATGGCTTATCTTCAAAGCATTCCCATTTCACTATCTTCAGACAATTCTGTTTTGCAGGTGGAAGGCAGCTTTTTGTTTTTCCTCAACTTTGATCATTACCATATGGTCTTTCATATGTGCTCAGGGTCTCTTTCCAGGATCACGATTCATTTTCCTATTCCCGGGCAATTTTTCTGACCAGGTCTCTACATCAAAACAAAAACAAAAACAAAAACAAAAAAAAAAAAAAAAAAGGAGAGGGAAAGAAACAACAACAACAACAACAAAAACTGAAAGACAAAGTGATGTGGTTCTTGGGAGTATTTTGGATTCCAGACAGAAATAGTTGTATGGTGCCAGGGACATAGATCTGTGGCCTGGCCTGGGGATGAATGTTATCAGGTATGAAGTCTTATCTCAGAGGAATGTTAACCTAAGACGCAAATATCCATAATAGAAAACAAATGGTGTCACACAAAAATCCAGTTCTTACCGGCGCCTGTTGGGCCTTTTATTCCTTTCCATAGGCATTGCCTTAAAGACACACAGTCATTCGTTGAGTGATGTGGTTATATATATTCCATCCTGGCACAACGTTTTTTGGAGTTTGGAATTTCTTTTTTGGCCAGTAGGCTCAGCATCCCACATCTGTGCACTTGAATGACCTTCTCCATCTCCTGAGGGCATAAAATGGCAGTATAGCCAACCGTCTCATCTGCGATTAGAATTGCTAGTAGTGTCTAGGTACTTAACTCTCTTTATCTGTGGCATATCATTAATCTACTATTAGGGTAACTCAAGAAGGTTTTATTTTTAGGCTTCATTTTGATTTTTTTTTAACCTATTAGAGGCCTGCTGTTTGAGTTGTCAGCAACATAAACAGCTCTCAGTCTTGGCAGCTTGCAAAATATTCTCTGAAAAAATGAAATAATGTTGGGAAATGTGGATTCATTGAAATCGTTGTGATTTATGAGGAAATTCTGGCTTAAGTAAACATGTTTTGAAATATTTTGCATCCCAGGCACTTCAGATCAAATCACTGAACTTGCATGAGATGAGCCAATAGATGGAAATTATACTATCTGGGAAGGCACACTCGAGGGACTTGCACCTGCTGCTGCTGCATCCCAGGTGAATTCCCAAACTCTGAGGAATTCTAAGGAATTCCTTTCCATTTTTCTGGCCCAACTAATACCTAGTTATCTGTATAGAATAGGACTGTTCCAATCAAGGGACTGAAGCTGGCAATGACTCTAAATATGGTTAGGGTACTTGCCTCCTATGAGAATGACCTAGGTCTGATTTGGAGCCAGAATTTCAGGATAGATTTTATGTATCCTAGGAAGCTGGTGTGACTATTAGTTGCTCTAGTTTATTTCTCTGTTGAACTTTTTTTTTTTTTTTTTTTTTTTTTTTTTTTTTTTTTCTGTGCAAGGAACTTCAAAAGCTCCATGTTTTATTTCCAGGCAAGATCCTCAGGGATAATATTTCCCCACCCACTTCTAGTTAATTTAGGGTATCTTCTTTGCCAGATCACAGGCAGAATATGCTGTCTCTCAAATCTCTGCCAAATTTTGGCTTAGAATGAAAAATAATATAATTTCTAATGCCATCCTGCAGAATAGAATTTGCAAACTCTGGATTTCAGAGCATCAACAAGAATCAGTAAAACTAGCTTTAATTTTAGAGAAATCCGTAGGCAGCAATAACCCTGGATCTAAGACTACTTAGTCACGTGCCATTGGGCACATCCTTTTCTCTTGAAGCCAAATTTTGTCTTTGTTATATGCAAGAATTTCTGGCCTGACATCCTGATTCAGAGACTAAAACATTCTGTCATGTCTGGTGGAAGGATCCTGTTACTGTGTATAAGGCTGTTCTCACAACCTTCACCTATAGTGATGCCGATGATAAAAATTTGCAATCTTATGTTCATCCAAATAAGTGCTCCTCCTATTTCCCTGAGACCCAGGGAGTCTGATCAAGTATCAGCTTTTCTTTGTACTTGACAGCAATCCATCCAGCTTCTTAGATGCTCAAAAGAATTGTTGTGTGGTTACTTTGCAGTTATTGAGCACTTCCTTTCTAGCATCAGAGGTGAAATGAATGGGGGCTGTTTTTTGACTCATTAATTTTGTTTATTAAATTGCCTTTGTGTGGCTATAGGAACTTTTATGAATATTTTAATTCTGCTTCTTGAAAACCAATAAAATTCCATTTTACCTTAATACTCAAGCAAAAATTTCTTCTTCAAATATTTGTAAGCCTTCCATGTCAATCACTTAAATACTATAAAAAGGCTTCAAATACTGTATATGTTAGAAGACTTTTTGATGACTTACATCTTACCAAAACATTCATAACCCAATTGAAGTGACTGGTTTCATTGAAAAAGTAAAAAAGGAAACCATTTTTACAAGTAGTGCCGCACATTTTCTTCCCAAACTAATCCATATGGATTGCTAACTCAATTACACTGTGTTAACAGATAGCTAAATGAGAATCTTCTCCCCAGACAGATAAAGATTTACTCCATAAAAGCTTCTGCAGCTTCTTTTGGAAATACTCCCATCTTTGGAGTATGCACTATGCCACCTGTTTATGCATTTATGAAACACTGCTCCCTGCGGGACAAGTCTAGGATGTATGCTTATTTTGATAGAGTGGTACTTTAATCTTCAGTCAGACTCTCAGCAATTACCTCCCGCCACTGAAGTCATGTCCAAGAGTAAAATACATGATACTTTTTTCTCCTTCCTTTGAATTACTTCCACAAATTAACTGTTCTTTGTATTGTGAGTGTGTGTGTATACACACACACACATATTTCATGCCCTGCTATTAAAAAGCTTTTAACAGATTTATAAGGGAAGGAAATAAAAGGCCTTTGGCTTTGATCTGTCCCTTTACACATCCCTGAATGTGATGTGGGAATACCTAAGACTCAAATGAGGAACATGTAACAGCTCTGGATTAAGTATTCTTATGCACAACAGATAAAGATTTGTTGCACAAATAGATTTAATAATACAGCAACTGTAGGAGAAGAAACAATTTGGTCTCCTTTGAGTGAGTATTTGTGTATTTCACTGTTGGTCCCTTGCAAATGCTAATCCAGTGATAGGAAAGAGATGCTTACCATCCAGCTAAATAAAGATTGAAATGCTGCTTAATCAAATAAGCTTATGTTCAAATGTTTCCCTGAGGGCATCCAACTGGTTTGATGTCTGCACACTGTTAACCAGTGCTGGGTATTCTCTTTACATTCTATACTGTCTTTACAGCTGAGCTGTAATTCCAAATATATCTTACTCACTCAATAACAACTAAGGATATATAGGTGTTTCTTCTTTTAAGGGATCATCACAATTCTGCTCAGGGAGTAGACAGAATTAGCTCCAGCAGGTTGGATCATGGCGGTTTTACAAGAATGATCCTTTCCCGAATAACTAATCTGTTCTGGCCAGTCAGCATGTTTATCAGGGAATTCATAATTCATGGGATAAACACTTTTATTTTAGCCCTATCCAGTATTTCTTCCCTTCTAGGAAGAATAGGGTTTACTATTGCTGTATACACAGCAATCCGGGTGCACCTTGCTGCACCATCAAGGTGTAGATGTAAGACCGAGGTGGTTCAGTAGGAGTTCCTCCTGCAAAAATAGCTCATTGACCACAAAACTTCTTGTAGAACTAGTAGTTGGCTTTATGCATCTGGAAGAAATAAATGAAGTGGCCTATAGTCTCCAAGTGTCAAGCAGGTGTTGAGTGACACCTTACAAAACTGAGCAAGGAACCTAATATAGGCTGTCCAATCTTCTCTGCTGCTTTTGGAACAGTACCAAAAATAGTGATTGGTAAGTTGCAGTGATGTTTTTTATGTCGTTTGGCATAGAAGGTTGCGACTCTTAACATCACTGTCCAAAGACAAAATCCTGCTATACTGCCAACCTGTGTACACCATGAAGTCAGAATGGAAACACAGATAAGTGATTATTATATTCCTGCATCATCAGAAGCTAGAACTTACTCTTCTGGCTGATGAACCAGTGAAACAGAGAAGGGCATAGGAGTGCCTACTTTAAAAAATAAAATAAAATAATAATAATAATAATAAAAGGTAAAAAATTAAGTGTCGATTGTAAACTGTATATTCTCAGTATGTTCAATTAAAGGACATAAGGAGCAATTGCCTATACTTAATGTTTTTTAGGACAGCAAACCTATTCTAAACAGCTACCGTCACAGAGCACGTTTAACTTCAGTCTGCTTCACACAGGAATAGCTCTAGTCCATCAGACGAGGACTCTTTCTGACTAATGTTCCAGTCAAATTCTTTCTTGAACTGAAATGCCTGCTTGGAGATTCAGTCCTGTCTTTGGATTTCAGACACAGTTCTTTTTTCAGTCTTTCCCAAAGCAAATTAAAAATCTTAGGTTTGACAATTATTTGGTGAGATCGAAGGGCTAAGGAACAATATGAGCCAACCACAAATTCCACAACTGTCTACAAAACTATCTACTCTGACTGCCCTAAATATGTAACTATGCACTTCCCCACGAAACTTCAAAATCCTATATAACAGTTTCTGCCACTCTGTGTCTAACCCTAAATTTTCAGCATCAAGACAAAAAAATGTGAGGGACGATAATATGCAAGAATAAAATAGGAAAAAAAAAAAAAGATGTCACGAATGTCCCTATCACAGCCTTAGTAGTAATGGGGCATTTGTTTTAAGAAAAGGCATAGGGGATCCTAGAAGATGAACACTACTTGATACCACAAAGAAAGGCAGAAAACAGAAAAGACTGTCAACAGTCAGACAACACATGCTGAACTTCGGAGAGGAATGTGTATTGTACTTAATGATCATGTTTCATATTGTATTATACTTAATAATGCACTTAACTTGATTGACCTGGGCAGTCAGGGTTTTCCTAAACAACTGAGCAGGGCTGAAAAGGTTTTTGTCCAGCTTAAAAAAAATACCAATAAATTCTGTCCCAATATCCCATCACTTTCTGCAGCCGTTGTCTGATGCTTCAAAAGAAAGTAACCCTGCCTACCCTCATTCCCCAAAAGCCAAATTATGCACTGAGGGAAAATGTAAATCTCTCTGGCCCCTGCAGGTAAACAGCTGGCAGGATTAAAGTATTTAAAATACAGTGCAAAATACATATATGGAAATGCAGTCTCCTTTCAAGCCTCCGTTACAGATACAAGAAGTTAACCACCCCAAGATACAAATCACAAGTTTTAATTTTCAACATCAGAATGACTTCTATCCTGTCATCAAATCCCAGTTACACACTTGTGAGTTGCTTGCATGAAACATTATATTCTTTGTGATCCTTATGACATTTCAAATACCAGTCCAGAATGGCTTACCTCTAAAGTACTGATTTTTCTATTCCAATTACCTTACTAATTTGGCCTATAACCAGTTCATACACCTATTTAGCCAATACTTCCTCCTGGTATTTTTTGTTTTAACAATAATAATAATAAAACTATCAGATTACTTTTCAGCATTTGATTACTAAACACATTGATCACTTTCTATGTCACTGTTTTTCCATTTCCCAAATAGTTACAATAGCCATTTCTGTCTTAAATTATTCCTTTTGTAACATAAGTGGTAATCAATGTACATATTCTAAACAAAGCTTTATCTTGCTTTGGATGCTGTCCACTTTCAGAGCACTAATAATCTCATGGCAGAGTATAGTTTTCTTCAATATTATTAAGACCAGCTACTCTAGCAGAGAGCTACAAGATAAGCAGCACCAAGTTGAACATACCCAATTTTAACCGCTGGCACTATTTCTTTTGACAAGAGTATTCTCTATAGCTTTGTCTCCAGGTGTTGTTAGAAGATAAGTGTATCTATAAAACATATTTTATTTTACAGGGCCATACATAAAGAATGAGCCTCTTCCAATACTAAAAGTACATTTCAGTCTGAAGACAAGGGAAGGCTTAACTGAAGGTTTCTATTCAACCAGTTTGCTTCCAAATATAAATACTGCCCAATGCAAAGCCAAAAAGATTATTCTAAATAGGAGTGGAAATTTGATTGTTGTCATTAGAGTTGATGGTGCTCTGGAGGTGGAGGAAATGTGTTATTGCAGTTAACTCACACCAGCATTTGATAATGTAAGTATGAGACATCACAGTCAAATAATTTTCTCGGAAGTAGGAAATGTGTAAAAGTTGGCAGTGACTTACCAGTCAGACTCTGAACTTGGCTTGTAAGGAACCTGTGATATCAGTCTCGTCAAATGGAAACACTGAAAATTTCAGATAAACACTGGGGAAAAAGAAATTTGTGCTCTAAATTTTGTTGGTGGTGTTTTCAAGGAAATAACATCTAATTCATTAAGAAGTAGATTGTAATCTAACATGACGTTGATTAATCCAGTAGTTTTTAATTGTCTTCTTCTGATAATTTTGAAACTCTTTCAGTTTCAATGTATTTTGATACATGAGACATTTCCATGGAACTAGATTAGACTAATAGAAACTTACCTTAAAACAGAGAAATGTGAAGCATAAGAAATACTGAGGATAAATCTCTCTTTTCAGTTTCTTTTTTTTTTTTTTTTCTTTTTAAGAGAAATCTATCATCAAGTGGCCTAAAAATATTATCACCTATCCCTACATACTTTGTCTTACTTACAAACTTTAAAACAACAAGGAAAAGTCAGCTGAATATAGTCAACAAATAACAAATGGGAGTTGTTTTCTTACTAAAGTGGCAGTGCTCATGGTGGTGATTGTACTCCTAGTATTTACCTTCCATTTGCAACACAGCTTGCTAATCTGGTGATTATTTGTGTGTAGTCACAAATAAGATAGATGAAGGAGAAAGGGAAGTTATTCATCAAGATTGCAGACTGAATGTGACAATGGTCAATGTATATCAGGATTGCAACTGTTGAAACAAATGCTGATTTGCTAAGCCCAAATTGTTTAGGAAAGGCAAAGTGTTAAGATATTCTTTAGATAGCTTTGCTATTCTGTTCCCCATTTAAGGACTGAAAAACTAAGATTTTACAACAAAAATCTTCCATTGAAAGTATATTCCCTCATGATGAAGCTAAGTGAAATGTAATTTAGCTTTAGAGATTTAAAAAAAAAAAAAAAGAAAAAGAAAAAAAAAAAAAAGATAAATTTGTAGGATTGGATGAAAGTAATATTAACAACTCAGTTAAATCATTAGACTAACTTTTTCCAGGGGATCAAAATTTTCTTTTCTTCCGCAACAGGGATAACAACAGTTTCTTCTAAAAGAAGCAAAGAATGTAAACAAAGTTCATTTTTATAAAATTTTCAACACTATTCAGGCAAACAATTTTTGTCCAGGTGCCAAACAGAATATGAGCTTTAACATGAAACTCCTAAGTCCTATGGCAAAATTTATCCTTTGAGTTTGCTGGTTCTTAAAAACTGGCAACAGGGATGTGCTGAATAGATTATTGAGTAGCACATAACTATTTTAATTAGACAGTTGCTTTACTAAGACAGCTTTCAAGAACAAGTCCTTTAAATACATTGCTGTGTAATGACTAGAGGAAGTTTTGTACAGGGGGAGATGCCAGATGATACATATATATCCAAGTGTATTTATATATCTTAGATGAGGGAAGGGGCAAGGGAAGTGTGTGAAGAGCTGAAGCTTGGCTATGGACACAAGAATTTCCATTCTGTTCTAGCATTAAAGTGGGTTTGGAAACTACTGATCAATCAGATGGTATTAGCAACACATTTGTGTGTGTATGATCAAAAAATTGTATCAAGGAATTAAATGTTTGGTTACCATGGTTGTGAGGTACTAAACTTTGCCTCATCATACTGACACTAGACACTCTGAAGAGCAAGCAGAAGGACTCCAGAAGTGAGAGAAAGTATAGATGAAATCACCAAACCAGGTTTTGCATGGTTGATTCATTTCTGAATTATAAAGTTGCTGCTGTTGTTTTTTGAACATGCTATCTTGAAGAGCATCCATAGCTGGTGAACTTGGAGGAGCAAGTGCAGTCATCACAGTAAATTCTGTTGCTCTTGCATCATTTTCTCAAAAAACATCTGGCCTAAACAGCCAAGGCAGGTCTGCCTTTCAAAACACAACAACAGCAAGCATTTCTTTCTATGTGGGATTAAAAATGTAGTTGTTGGTGCCGTGAACTCATGATAGTGGGCCAGGACATCACAGACCAGAAAAAATGGTGTAATATTATACTAGTGAATGCACCTTGTGAGTGCCTTCTCCACTCCTATGAACAGGCACAACCTTTCAACCCCATGTGGTAAGCAAGTAAGGGTATCACTCCATGACTCCATTGCCTGAATTCTCTTATCACAGTGGATGCTATTTTTCAAATAAGATCTAGAATGTAAAGCTTTCTGGCTGATTTAGAAAACTAAACCAGACCTCAAACAACAGATTTTATCTTAAATCAAGCAAAGAAACAAACAAGCAAACAAACAACACAAACAAACAAACAAACCAAAGGATGTCAACTTAACTGAGTTCTGCCTGCCTCTGTGTTCTTTCCCACTTGGTATCTTACGCAGCTGGGTGTATCTAGTGCTGAGCTGCTCACTGATACCCATCTTTCAAGGTCTGGCAGAACCTCAGGATGATAAACTGATCAATCTGGACATGTTTCATTCTTAATGTGAAAGAATCCTGATGTGCCGTAGATGTCTGTGGGGATTTCAGTGGCTGTCCCTTGGCTTGCAGAAGTGAGCAAGCAGCAGCTTGCACTGCTCTTGGAAAGGAGTTACAAGGTAATGGACATTTTTATTAAGCTCCGATGTATAATAACAAATTACTGATCTTGTAACTATTATCCTGATAATGAATAATTTGCACTATTCTTGTTTTTTACGTTATCGCTCTTTAAACCCTCCATTGCCTCACTCACATGCAGTCTCTCTCACACCTCAACTATAAAATTTTGTGTTAAGTTCCCCAAGACTGCACAGCACCATTACAGTGAAGGTCCTGTCACATTTTCTGGTATTAAAAACTACTTTCTCAGAAAATAGCAAACCTGCTGCCAAAAACATCTTTGCAAATGTGCTTATTCTTTGGTCAGACTGTATGTGTGTAACAAAGCAAGCATGTGTACTGATGAAGAAGAAGGACCATGATCAGAACACAAAATATCTTTGGCAGTGGGTGCCAGGGGAATTTCTTTGTCATCCTCTGAAAAAAAAAAAAAAAAAAAAAAAAGAAAAGACAATTCAGGTCTACCAGTTTAGCTACTCTGCTACTCTGCTACTACATTACTACTTTACTGTAAGTAAGTTATGATTTCAAAGTCAGACGTTGAAACTTTTGCTATGTGTGTAGAATATGAATCCTGTGCAGGTGCTTGAACACATCACAAGTCCCCAGCTAGAGTGACATGGAGAATTCCACTTTACTAAGAGAGTAGTGTCAATATACTCTTCTATTAGAAAGTATGTCAAACATAAAAATTGAGGTTTTTTCACGGTTCCTGGCTCCTGTAATGCAATATATGGCAGTTGCTCTGAAACCCCAGAGGCTGTAGCTTTGAGTTGTCTTTCTTTTATTACTTTGCACAAGCTCTCTTTTAAAACTGAGAAGGGAGGATGGGTTAGAAATGTAAACATAAAACAAAGTGATCAATGATACCTATATGGAAAAACCCATTTTCAAAACCAGTCTTCAGTTTTTTTCTCCCAGCATTAGACAGCAGCCAGACTATGCTTTTTTTTTTGTACATTCTGTTGTCCATGGCAGCTCCTGTTTGCATCACTATTATAGTGGAATAACAGAAAATGTAACCGTTTCTATATAGGCTGACAAACAATATTTTAAACCTCTAAACTATAACTGAATATATATAAACCAGCTGCAATAACTGGAATGGAGCTAAGAACAATAAAACAGTTTATGAAAAAATCACAAATATTTTTGAAATTTGATAATAAAATGATTTTTAAATCCTGTTGAGTATAAGGTTGGAGAGATTTAGAAGTCTACCAGACGTTCCACTTTATTTTCCTAGCTTTTGTCTGCTAGATCTAGATTTTTTCAGTAAAATTACACACACTTTCTCGGAGTTCATTTCTGACTTACTACCCAAACAGAGATAAAAACTGCTTTAGTGCAGTTGTTTATTATGTTACTTTATGTCACATGAGAAAAAAAAAAAAGAAAAAAGAAAAAAATATATATATTACTTGCTCAAGTAGACTCACGACTTCTATTTTTTCTATTTGATTTTGAAGTCGCAAAGTATGCTCAGTTTACCTTCCTTTACACTGTAAGTGTCTGAAAGTCAGGGCTGAACTTCCTTTGAGTTTCTCCACAAGAAAATAAATGTTCTTGGAACATGTTGCTCTAAGTATCATTGTGAGAACATGATGATTCCCCCCAGAAATAACTATTAACAGTGTCACAGTGTTCCTAAATATTTTCCTCTGCCAAAAGTTTACTTACATTTTCCTGATAATGACAAGGGAAACATTGCTGAATTTAATAAATAGCAAGATAAGATGTTAAACATACCACATTGGCCCTACTAATATTTATTTGTGAGTCAGTCTGGTCTAAGGTGAGATTACTGGCAATTATTTAGAACATCACTTATTCTAGTCATATACATTAGATAGTAACTTAATAATGTTGTCAGGAAAACACATTTCTGAATCTGTTGGTCCAGTGAAGTCTGATTCTTTTAGGAAACACTAGAAGAGGACAGAGAATAAATTAGCAATCTGGTTCTTTACAGGCTGCTTTTGTGCTTCTGGAAAAAATAGTGCAGGTTTCAAAAGACTATTTTGATGAAAGCAAGATCTTTTTCAGTTCACAGATTGCAGTTTTAGATTAAATGAATATATATATAGCTAACCTACATGTATGAACTATGCTGTAAATAAAAAGATTAAAGAAGAAGGAAGAAAAAGAAGGGTGGAAGAAAGTTAAACAGAGGCAGGAATGTAATGAACTTTTTTTTTCATGACCGTTGGAATTTCTGGTTGTTTTTCATTATAGAACACTGAGACTATCCAGGAAGATAAACTGGTGGAAATGGAACATATTACACTCTGTGAAAAGGAGCTGTTTCAAAGACAATAACCACATCTGAGCACTGACACTTATGTGGAGATGATGTCAAAGCCACCCCTCTACCACCTTCTTTTCTTTTTTAAGGGGCGATTTTGCGTGGAAATTCAGAAACAAATTTGGTTCCAAAATATACTGCTATCCTATAGGATTACCCAAAAGTACCACCGAGGTTACAAATCATGAAGATCTTGTGGCCTTAATTAGCATGGCCTAGCAGGCACAAACAAAATGTCCCAAACCCTGTGTTTAACATATAGCTGTAAAAATGAAGCTGAAGAAGCAAAGAAATATAACTCCAATGACTGAAAGGAAGCATTTTGGAGCTTAAAGCTCTTGGCACATGATGAAAGATCTGAATGGAAATGGCAATAAGAGCAGACTGAGCAATTAGCAGTACAGAAGTACTTATGACTACAGAAAGGTGTGTGGCATAAAGTGAGTATAGATGCCGCAAGGGCTACAGAACAGATCAGTTATCTTAAGTGGGCATGCAGAACCAGGCAGTCAAAACAAGAAATAAATAGATACAACAGGAGGGGAAAAATAAAAAAAGAGTGAGAAAAGGACATGAGTTATGAAGTTAGAAAATGGAAAGAAAGAGGAAGATGGGAGAACAATTTTATTTTAGAAGGAAGAAATTGATATCAGGTTATTTTTCAGTATGGGGTGGGGAGGCAGTTTGAAAGGGGAGAGTATGGTGGAGACTGTGCATGGGAAAAGAAACAGCAGAGAGATATTTAGGGAGACATTTTAAGGTCATTCAATTCTGTATATTGGCAGTAATCCATTGTGGAGAACAGACAGCTACTGTAGTTGTTAGTAAAGATAAATGTCATTGAATTATAGATGAACATAATGGAAAAACTTCATGTCTAGCCATTGTGTAAAATTAGGAGTGGGACATACTGGCTGTGTGGGCCTGGTGAATGCCAGGTGCGTGGGTGAGTAGTGAGCATGGGGAAAGGGTGTCCTATTCAACTGGGCTATTCAGCTCTTACACTGGCACTGTAATGTCATTATTTTTTCCTGCTCTGACTTCTGAGTACAAACCAAAGAATAGTAAACATGAAGTACATTGGTGACTATCTCAGCACGTCCATATGTTTCTGCCTGCATGTTCAACAAAACAGTGAGGGGGGTGAAGGGGGTGGGGAGGAGGCTTGACTTTAATCAGATGATTGTTCATAAAGACCTCTGTTATCACACCTGCTAACAAAACTGCACCACACCAGTTCACAACAGACAACAGGCAGACAACAGATCCAAGCAGTCAATTAGAGATTAAACCTGGTTTAATATTAAGGTCTTTATCTCTTCTGACATAGACAAATTCACACCACCTAAATTCAGTATTTAATAGGTTAATGTTGGCTTGCCAAATCTAGAAGTCTTCAGCCTTCTTCATGAAAGTCTTAAGTCTTTAAACCTCTTTGTGCTCTTAGATGTACCAAACTCTTCATGTCTCCTTCTTTCATGGGACAGCAGGTCTCCCTTTTGCTGTTATACTGAACAGTGGTATTTGGCTCTTGCAGCCAGCACAGTAGCTAAGGGGTATTTATTGTTTTATATATTGCTTTATGAAGCATCTTTTCCCTTCACCCAGTGCAGTCTGAACAAAGTCAGGGTGATGGTGTTGCTTTCACTACTTCCATGCAATACACCTTTTTTTTTAAGTATCCATTTTGGCTTTTCTCAGCTTTGGCTGCTTTTTCCCCCAGTATTCTGTACATCACTCCATTTGTTCTTCTGCATGCGCATTTGATAATGACACAACTGCTTTTCCAATAACCTGCTTCCTCTGTCACAACCATTAAAGGTGTTAATAGCCCATTTGCTGAAGATTGTGCTGTCTGCATACAAAATTAACTAAATTTACACAGACTGCTAACCAGGCAGTGTTGTACAGTATTGGGAGAGTGACCAATTTATTTATATTGGTAAAAATTCAATGGAACTACTCAGCCACGGGACTTATAAAGAGCCAGAGCAGGATGAACTATGCACAGTTAGCCACCAAAAGCAGCTTACTAGAAAAATGATGAAGGCCTGTTATGTCCAAGCTTAGCCTAAGAAACTATGCAGGTTGAAGCAGATTAACTGCTGGCATATTTAAGCAGAAATTGAAAAATGTATTTTATAACGCAGTTTTTGCATGTTTAAATAAAATACATATGGTAAGACAGTAGCTAACAAGGAGAAAGTAGTGATTTAGATAACATTAATAAAAGAACTCTTCATAAAATGCTTAAAAAATAAAAAAGGTAAAAGTATGTTTGCAAGTGAATCGCTGAGAACAGGTTTCCTTCTCTAACCTGCAAGGTGAGATTTGGTGGAAACTCTCAAAGCACATCCAAGGCTGCAGGCTCTGGTCTGGAGATGAACCATTGTCATCATCTCCTGATAATCTATCACCCTGGGGCGCATCAGCTCAGGTGTTGGAGATTTGAGATCATTTTAGTTTGCAGCCTCTGACCATTTCTGGCTTTGATCATGCCTGAAAATGAGGAAGGGAATACCAATATCTTAATTGTATCAGAGCACACATTGGACTTCCTTTCTTCATAATTCTCACTCTCTGATTTAGGGTAGAACTAATCCACAATCTCTATGTCTGCTATCACCAGAAATCCAAACATCACTTGTAGAGAGAGGAACATAAGAGGTTTCTTGAGCAAAAATAAAAGATAAACATCAGCATCACAAATACAATCACAAAACAGGAAAAAGGGGGAGGTGGAGAGAGAGAGATGCCACCTCTGCCTAGGGAAATTCCTCATCTGTAAGCTGCAAGACAGAAGACTGTCCCAGGAGCTATCACTCTGTGATGGTATCTATCCATATAATCTTCCCAAGATACTTGATTTGAGAGACAGTGTACATGGATCATTGGCTTCACAGCTCCAACTGTTAGGCTCACGTGTGTAGCTTCTCAGAGCTGGATCTTACCTCCATCATAGTTTCCTGCCTCTCAACACCACACCCTCTCCAGTATCATCCTCAGGCTGCCATCCCTAGGAACTAAAGGAAAGAGGCCTCTTTCCTTTCAAACAGACCCATCCCCTCATATCAGAGGAACACAGTCACTTGGCTCCTGTTCCAACGTGTATTATCACTTATCCCTGCCATGTGCACTTCACAATCTGTGCCACTTTCCGGCCACTCAGCCACCCTCTGCTTCTATGATTCAACTTCTGAAGGTTGCCGCCAGCCTGAACGCCTCCTCTGTGACAGCTACACAACGTGTACTGCACACTGAGGGAACCACCCAGGGCAAGAACGAATTATACCTTTGTGTCATGGTCAAAAGCTCAGTCTTGCCTGATGCAACTGACTCAACTGTAACTGGCAAAAATCTACCCCTGAGTGAAGGAAAGCATAACTGCCTCTCTCTTCTAAGCTAGCATTATGGAAAACACAGCTCATTCCCCAAACCTGGAAGACCTGGAAGAGAGAACTTTATTATATGGTCTGTCTATAGAAGATAAACACACCTGCTGTTTCCCTCCTTCTTTTACATGTGTTCAAAACTGTTCCATCTTGGAAGAAATTCCTTCCTGTCTCTTCTCCAGCCACCTAAATATCAGCCTACAGCTAAGACAAGGTCTACCCTGGGTTCCACCCAGCCCTACATGCTGCCCCACCTACTGGGGGTAAGACAAGAGCTGTTCCCAAACACGACCCTGGCACTGCAGGGGTTAATGGGGGCGATGGGGAGGGGAGGGGGTGAGCCAAAAGAAAATAGCACGACACTCTTCCCAGCTTGTTTGATGGAGATGCGACCTGGCAGCATTGAAAAGCTTCAAGATTAATGGAGAAAAGGCGGAATCTGACAGCTTTTCCGCTGGTTTCACTCCTCCTGGGTGGGCCGATTGCTCTTGAATGTCACTTGCTACTTAATCTTGTGTATCTGAAACAGACTGACGTGTTTGGGGAGCCCCGCTTGCTCTGTATAGACATCAATTGGGAAGGCAGATAAAAGGAAACTGCATTGAATTACTCTCTTATGCCTTTTATAGAGCACTTTCTGACTACAAAATAATTAGTAGCCCCATCCAACGAAACCCGTCGTGGTTAGGATACTCTTTAAACACCAAAAGTGAGGAGGAGCAAGTATCCCTTACTCTCTTCCAGCTGCTTCCCAGAGCATGAAACCGAGACATGTTTATACTCCAATGGAAACATCGCTAGATAATATTGTCATTTAATATCACCTCACTGTCTGTGAGACGCTTGTGTTGATTTTTTTCTCTGAATTGATTGATTTCTGTTTGCAAGATGAAGATTCGTTGGAGAGTTAACAATTTATGTGTTATATACTTTCCCTGCTGAGCAGAAAAAAAAAACTTACGTACTCTTTAAAAATGTAATACATCTCCCACTCAGCGAACATGATACATTTTCCCTTGTAGTATATAAAGGGGGGCATGGGAGACAAAAACTTAAGACTTTTTTCTCCATCTGCAGTGCAATCATATGGTGACTGTCTTGGAAAAGACATCTGATTCTTTTTTTAATCCCAGAATTTCAAGTCGAGTTCTTCCTTATCTTTCATCCATGCTGTACCATCTACGGCAACCTAGAGATAGTAGCAAACAGAAATAGCAGTCCACAACAGTTTGTGAAATTTGCTTCATGTCCCAAATTGAATGCTAGAAATATGAAATATGAGTTTCCCCTTTTTTATTAAAAAGAAAAGAAAAGAAAAGAAAAGAAAAGAAAAGAAAAGAAAAGAAAAGAAAAGAAAAGAAAAGAAAAGAAAAGAAAAGAAAAGAAAAGAAAAGAAAAGAAAAGAAAAGAAAAGAAAAGAAAAGAAAAGAAAAGAAAAGAAAAGAAAAGAAAAGAAAAGAAAAAGATAATTTCTAACTATACTGGTGGCATAACACAGCTAATCAGTCTACAATCAAAAACCCAAGTAGAACTCCAACAGTCTGGGAGTTAACATTTGAAAACACTGGAAATTAACATTTGAACCTTCGAAGCATCTAAATAATAAGGTGTGCTTTGATGCCATACAGATTAGCTTCTCTCTCATGATAGAAAATTGTCTACAATAGATAACACTTAGCCAACTTGACACAGGATGTATCTACTGCAAAGTGTTCTAATATTTTATTTTTCTAATAAAAAATCATGTTTTAAAAGCTTAAACTGTATCATGCAAACTTCTAGCAAGAAAAAATGTCCCAGACGAAACACCAACACTACTATTTTGTCACCCAAATACTTAAATGCTAACACCTAAAAAACAGATACTATGAGATGACTGTGCCCTCACCAATTATGTAGACCTATTCAGTTTGAAAAAAAAAAAAAAAAAAGGAAAAAAACTCCATTCTGTGCATTTTTTAAAGCATTTTTTCTCAGATCTAAGTGGCACTTTAAAGGAAGAAAATGTGATTTTACACAAAGACTTGTAAAAAGCTGTGGGAATAGCAGCCACTTCACTGTTTTTTTTTTTTTTTTTTTTTTTTTTTTTTCAGCCAACTAATTTCTATGGCTTTTGGAGGAAGACAGAAGACATAACCTGAACGATGAATCACTTCTGTGAAAGTGTCACAGAGCTATGTTATTTTATTTATTTATTACTATTTTTAATAAGGAAATTTTCAGACACCTTACAGCTCTTAAATGAGCAGCTGTTATTTTCTGATTGGTTTTTGTTTCAGGAAAGCTGCAGAGAAGGGCCAGCAACTTAATCTCAGAGTGTACAATTTATGTTAATGGTTTAAAAAAAGTCATTTACAGAATGTTTTAAAATTTGCTTTATTTAATAAACTTGACAAACTCCAACTGTTGATTTTTTATTTATTTTTTTGCCTTGGGCTCATAACTGTATTTTAATAAATGAAGTGTAATTAAAAGTATACACTTCAACAAAGACCATATGAGATTTCTTACAGTTCAGATTGTTAATTCCCCATTTGATCTTTAAAATTGTTTCATGTATTTCTCAACATTACTCCTATAGCAAAATGCAGAGAATGTTAAAGAGAATAAGCAAGCCTTCGTAAGATGATTTATGGGAAATGAATTCCTTTATCAATGTATGCTCAGTTGAAATACATCAGAAACAAACAAAGAAACACTACTACTACTACTAAAAAAGATGTTCTAAGGACATTTTTATAATATTATGCATTATGAAAAAACACATCCCAGAAATTAAAGGGTTCTCACATCACTCCCTCCCCCAAAAGCAAAAGATTTGCACTGTTAAAAGATACAGGGGGCTTTAAAGACATTTACTAAATTTTGTGGAAACCACTTAAACAAAATTCTTTCTGTTGATGCAGTCCAACTAAATATATATTGTGCTTGTCAGAATAAATCTTAATCTTTCTATATTTGGCTTTGTTTGCTAAACTTGCTTGAGGCTTTTAAGAGCAGTGGTCAAATTCTACACACGCATTTAACTTTGTCCGTTAAGTTCCTGAGACTTTGGCACAAATGAAGGTGAGCATGTTCACAAGAGCCACATCTTACAAGTAAAATGTCCTAAACTATGTGAGAGATCCCACTGAGATCCCATTCTTTTTAAGGGTTAGGAGTAACAGGCAATTTCTGCTAATTAAATGGATATCATTTTCCCTGGAGTAATTATTGTTCGTTGACATTATACCAACGTTTTATCAAAGCAGGAGATGCAGCCAAACCTTAGGCAATTTATACAAAACAACTGTTATCTGTTGCATTAGGATACTAAAGGGAATTTCTTATCTGGGGATGCTTTGTGCAACGTAGTGCAAGCACTGATTTGCAGCCCAGTTCAAAGCACCTGATATCATAGCTGACTGACACAGCACACTCTCATACACTCTCATAACTCGCAGTCCCCTGGTAGGTGTGATATTTGTTCTTACTGTGCCTTGGCCATGCTAGAGTCTTGTTAGGAGTCAATACCCCACTAATAGCCATTCACGTGTACAAACATCCACACAAACACGTGCATAAAACAAAACACAGAGAGTTATGTTTTCCTTCTGTAAGTTGTAAATGCTGCTATTCCTGATGAAAATGCAATCACAAACCAAGAATGCTTAGATGAACAAGACTGGCGGTAAGTTATAGTGTCAGACAAAACAATGTTTGAACTGTTTAGTCTTTTATATCACTACAGAAAAGCAAGAGACTTTCAAGGTTGAGTTGGACTTCACAGCTACACAGGCAAAGACAACAGAGCTGTTTGTTGGACCATCCACACACACCTCACAGCCCCTGTACATCCTCAGTCCACTGCCCAGAAGAGACACAACATTCTGAATGTATAATATATATATGCTTTGTTTTGTTTTGTTTTGTTTCAGTCCAGGAGTTCTATTAAGAAGTTTATTCTGAAACCTATCTGTTAAAAGCTCCCTGTGCTTGGTAAATCTAAAGGTGAAACTTATACAGTTGCAAACACCTGTCATTAACCTGAGTTTGAAGCAGCAGAAACGAGAAGACCCTCAGGATTCCATCCTATTCCTTCAATTCCAATTTTATTAGGTCATAGTGAAATGAGATGGAGAGAAAATGACTGTGGTGCAAGAACTACATTTTTTTTTTTTTCTAATATGAATGTACAGTCATGAGCATAAAGAGCCTATTCATAGCATGGTGTTTCACAAAGCTATGACAATCTAGAAGTTAATCATAATTTCTTTCTCAGAATGGCTTTGTTGCAAGAATTTCAGAAGAAAAAGCCTTCCTTTGGCAAAATGGGGCTAAATTCCATTTTACCAATCTCTAGACACTTTTCAGAACCCTGAAGTATTCTTTTTCCTTGTACTCCATCCTCACACAAACTCAGTACTGTTTATATCCACTGAATAGTGTAAAATGTGCTAGCTGTTTTTGGGATTTCCAAAGCAGAGTACTGTTCCCTGATGTGAAAGTGAAGGCTAATGTTACAAGACCAGGAGGAGTGATGCAGCCCCAGCTGAAGATGGATGTTGGAGCCAAGACACGGCACTGCATGGAGCCAGGTGGGCAGCACCAGAGGAGCTGGGATGAGGGGAGAACAGTTGCCGTGGATTGTTTGTTTAATTGCTAAGATGGAGGATGGACAAGTGTGTGTCAGCTGGAGGAACGAGTGAAAACTTGGAAGGGAGGAGGCTCAGGCAGAACAGGAGGCTCTGCATTACCAGGCAGCCCTTAAGTTTTTCGCAACATAAGCCAAAAAAATTACTTGGCTCCATACATGCAGGAGAGCTGTGAGACGATTAATGGGTTGCCACACACACAAACATGTGCATGTATATTCTAAAGATAAAGAAATGTGGAAAAAGAAACAACAATGTAAGTGTCCTAAAATATAGTATTCTGTGTCAAGATTTGGGAGGAGGGGGAGGAGGACTACTGGCTAGGTTTAAGGTTTGGCAACACTTGATTATTTTTCAAAATCCCCTCCCTCCTCACCCCCATTACTCCCAAGGGTGGGATTTTTTCCATCGTGCTTTTGATGGCCCCAGCCTATACCCCAGGTCTCAGTTCCCATGACGTTGTCTTGGAAACCTAACTCAAACCTCTTTTCTTGTGTGTGCCAGGGAAGCAGGGATCTGCAGCCAGTTTCAGGAGTCCTTCCCCAGCTCCCCACGGCTGCTCAGCACCCCGCAAGGCCCGGTGTGCCATCCTATACACTTGGCTCTGTGCTCCGTGGCCACAGGCTGGGCTTGGATGGTTGCTTTCCAACCCCCTGCTGCCTGGCTCCATGGAAGAGTGGAGGGAACGTGCGTTGTAATCCTATTACCTCCTCCCCATGGGGAAAGGAGAGAAGGCAAGAGGCAGGTCAAGAGACAGAAAAGAAAAGATTGAGCAACTGCCTGCAGCAAAATAGGGAATTCCACGAGGGAATGCTGAATTTGGTGGCATCCTGACGAAATGCCAAATTACATAGCCACTTGTAATGCTACTTGCTGAGCACAGGGGCCGAGTCTGGGGACCAAGACTAAGATTATTTGGAACGGTTCACACAAGTCAGGGGTACTGTTTCAGATTCTCATTGGAGTGAAGCACATGACAGTGCACTGGATTACACCATGCATTTTTAATTTTTTCCTTCAAAACTAAAAGGGTTGTTTGTTTATTTTCTCCTCTGAACATAATCGTGAATTCCATTGCTATGAAATACATGGAACTCTCTTAGCAAACTGTTGCTGCATTTAAACTATTGCCACTCTCTTAATGGATTATTGATGATACAGTATAATACAATTAGGCTGGCCACTATACTGAGGCCATCTGCCAGTGATTCACATCTTGCCTAATTTTAAAATCCTTAACTCATTAACCTCTTTCTCTCTCTGCCTGTATACATATACATATATAATGCATAAGTATATTTATTATTCTGGTGTATTTCTTCAGCATTACATGAGCTTTGCTGATAGATCAGGCGATGGCCCACCTGGATCCAGCTGCGCTGCTACTCATACTGGACCAGAAATGCCACATGCTGGCTGCAAAGCTGTGACGCAGTGGAAACTCATGCTTCTGGGTCCAGTTTGTCTAAAGTGTGCTACTGTGCTAATGCTGTAACTACAGGCTTTGTGCCACATGAGGTATATATTACCTTCTGCAGCCAGCATAAGGCTAGCATGAATTTCATATAGTGTGGCATAACTAATACAACAGAAGTGTTCTGAAGTGTCCCACATCGATGGTCAAGGTATGACTCTGTTCTTCATTGAGACAAACAGCTGCAACTGCTGCACATTGGTCAGTTCTCAGTTACTCTGTGGCAAGTCACTCATCTGTCTTATCCAGCTTAAAAAGAGGCTCCTACTGTTAAAGAGCACCTTCCCCAAAGAAAGAGGTAGCTTTAAGTCAGAGGTTAGATAGACTTCAGTGTCAGGTTGCAACTAGAGCATATGATTTTTAATGGGACTCTTTTCAGTAGTGTGAAAGCAGCTGAGATCCAACCCTACCCAAGGGGGGATGTAGACAGAGGGAAGTTAATGAGTTTTATGCTTAGTACATGCTATTCCACAAATCTGGAAGGATAAGCTCCCTGCTCTCACTTATAGAACTTGGTTTAAGAAAACCTGAAGCAGGAGAAAATCCTTTGCTCAGCCCTTTGCTACTGTATTTTTGTGGCACAATAAAAGGTATTGACTATTCATTTCTCAATCACTGAGTAATCCTAGAGTTACCTACCTGATGGAAGACCCTTTTCCTATATCTCATTGCACAGCTTCCACAATCTGCTGCATTTGTTTTTCTTCAAGGTTCATGGTGTTTTATCTTTCAGAAGTAGAAGCAAGGCAGTTCTGGGCTCCCCACTGATGAGACTAGTTCTTCTGGTAATGTGCCAAAGCCTGTGGTTATCAGGTTTCAGAAGACAGTGAAAATCATAGTTGTTTATACTATCTTTTAACTAAATCTTACTGTAATCCCTATTGTTTATCGGTTTAAGATAGTTGCCTAAGTTTGAGCCTAACTTTTTATCTCCGCTCCACATAGTATTCAATATCTTAAAAGTGTTGTGAGAAGGGACTATTCCTCTTCCTGTACCTTGAAATCTTCCCCCACTGATGGTCACATTTTATCCTTCCCAGCTTCCATTGTTTCAACAGCCCCACAGTGACTTTTTATTCTATAACTAAAGAAAATTTGTTATTCCCAGAACAAGTTGTTGTAGCCAAGTTCTATGTGTCTGAAAAGGTGGTCTGTAATGGCCTTGCTGGCAAAGGCATCACTTTAATTAGCGTTGACAAGATATTAAATCCCTATTACACTTACCTATTTTCTGGCTTAAGTACTTGGAACATCCGTTCTTGCAGAATGCAACTTCTTTTTATTTTTCCCCTTTTCCCAAGTTTTCAGTGCAGTCTGGAAGGGTAGCTGCAGCTGCCTTGGTGCAATACAAGCCCAGTGCATGCTGAGCTGACTGCTTTGCAGTGTTTGCTTGGTAAAGGCACTTAGGAGCAGTTACTTGGTGTAGAAAGCATGGATGAGAGTATCTCATATGCCTGAAGTGTGCTGTTGGCATAATGTGTTTCTCTCTTTGTCCACCCTTCTTTTTTATTTGCTAACACACGACCACTGCTCTCATGCCCTACATAATTCTTTTACCTTTCCTCCTCTTCTCTGTTCCCTTTCCCTGTCTTTTCCACACCTTGTGCCCCGGCCAACATCCTCAGAGAATGTCTCAGACCCTACGTCCCAGATCTATGTTGCAGATCTCCAAGAGCAACCACATATGGGGAGAAGCACACATTTGGATTTCACATGTGTATGGTGATTTCACCATTCTGGTGCCCAACAAAACAAGAGACCAGGCAAGTGTCTCATTAAAGAGCTAGACTGGCTTTCCAGTGGTGAGTGCTAACAGACAGCATCATGAGTTAAGAGCTCCTGGATGGAGCACTGGAGCTCATCTGCCACACCTAGGACACTTCTGTCCTCCTAAGTCGACAATATCTTCCCCCCTTTTACTTCTGTCACATGGAGAGGGTTCATTCTTACCTTCTAGGCTGTGGTCAGGGAGAGGTACAAGGTTCTGTGGTTCTGTGGTCTGGGCTCTCACAAGGTGTCTCTGATTAATTGATTAATAGTAAAATAAAAAGCTTAAGCTTTTTTTTTTTTTTTTTTTTTTTTTTTTTTTTTTTTTTTTTTTTCCCTCCAGGTATTGTTGCCAATGTTCTTTTTTTTTTTTTCCTGAAATTTCTTGCCTAGCAGAAAAAAAGATCAGAAGGGAAAATACCATTTCACATTATTCTCTCTATTTGTCAGACAAACCCTATTTTTCAGATCACTTTTATTATGAAGATTATTACTGAACATAGACAAAATATCTGATACACAACAGGGTTTCTAGGGTTTTTAACCATACAAAATATCTCTCAATTTCCCCCTACAGGACTATTTCGCAGGCTGATCAGAAAGCAGGGTCTGCTCTGCAGACTGTTTTTTCTTAATTAGCCTGAGATTCAGACAAATAAAATCAATGAGCTGAAGTCTGGCACACTGATTTATTTTCAGGAGCAAGGTCTCACTTCGCAATATCGTTTGAGGAGACTGTGTATTCCTCTTTAGTTTTATTTGCTGAGTTCCAGACAGAGGTTGTATAAAAATAGACACATGAAAAAAAAGAAGCTCTTTCTTCAACCTATTATTCTCAACTACACACATCCTTGAACCATCCTTTTTCTCCTTCTATTTACACCAGTCCAATGTTTGCGCATTGTTATCATCTCTCTTAACAGTCTCCCAGCCCAGCTCTATATGACTAACTCCCTTAATCTTTGTGGCAGGGAGGAGCGGTGGAAATTGCAATTGTTCTGTATCCACTGGCAGCCTGACAGATGAAACAATCCCCACACAACGCTCCACTATCAGCCCGCTCCTCACGTTACCTGGCAGCAAACTGGCTGGCTCCGAGGAGTTGCGCAGGATATGAGAAACCCTGCCACAGCAGGGTGGTCTCAGTCGGGATCGCTCTGCCCCCACCTTCCCTTCTGCTCCCCATTCAGGAATTTTACAGCTAACTAATTTTACAGCTACCTTGCACCGATCGTACTCA
This sequence comes from Aythya fuligula, assembly GCF_009819795.1. NCBI lineage: Eukaryota > Metazoa > Chordata > Aves > Anseriformes > Anatidae > Aythya > Aythya fuligula. The sequence continues at coordinate 18,379,135 of NC_045593.1, forward strand.
AGCAATTACTTACTGAGATGGGTCAGAGAACTAATCTGGCTGAAAACTCTCTTGGAAAAAGGAGACTTTGGCACCAGTGGGCAGGGGGTGGAGGGAGGTGGCGTGCCCATCAGCACACGCTTAGGAGGAAGGTGTGCTGGCCTGCGGGGCCTAGCATCTGCTCAAAGCCACCCGATTGCCTGGCTGCCCTTCTGCTCCTGCTGGAGATACTGCCCAGGGACACCCGTGTGGATGGGGCAGACTTCCACAGGCGCTGCAGCAGGGTGAGAGCAGTGGCTCAGGTACATACCGACGGCTGGCTGTACAGGATGAGTTCACAGAATCACAGAATCATCTAGGTTGGAAGAGACCTCCAAGATCACCAAGTCCAACCTCTGACCTAACACTAACCAGTCCTCCACTAAACCATATCACTAAGCTCTACATCTAAACATCTTTTAAAGACCTCCAGGGATGGTGACTCAACCACTTTCCTGGGCAGCCCATTCCAATGCCTAACAACCCTCTCAGTAAAGAAGTTCTTCCTAATATCCAACCTAATGTTCCTTGAGACCAGGCCCACACCAGGCTGAATGTGTGATATCTTTGTTGTTGCACTGCTAGTCACAAATGTCTGGCAGAACTGAGTTTCTTCCACTGATCTCTCCTTGCCACATTCCCCAGTCCACTCATGTGGTGAGGAAAGAAAGGCCCAGCTGTCCTTAGCAGCTCCTTTTCCAATCCTTGGACTGTGAGGATTTTGGTCTACAGCAAGCAGCTAGCCACTTGCTCAGAGAGTAAATGTACTATTTAGGAGTTTTGAAAGAGTTCAGGAATTGCAGGACAGCCCTAGCAACACAGCATCTGACCTGGATGTTCCTATCAAAAAAATTGCCTTGGACAAGGCACGACACCACTGCTCTCCACATTGCCAGAGAAGGGGGGTTTTCCTCAAACAGTGAATGAGATTTGTCTCAGTTTTGCCAGAATGGTCAGGTGTGGCTGATAAACAAAAAGGTCAGGGCCCCAGATGATGATAATTCCTTTCTATGATAAATGTCTCCCCCCGTTTCCAGTTTATATAATGACTACTAAGAACACTAACTTAATTCCTAATGGCTCAAAGTGAGCACATATCGAGCCCATTAATAATACAAAGATGTCCAAGAAAAACTGGGAGAAAAGCATTAGGAAAAAAAAAAAAAAAAAAAAAAAAAAAAAACAACCTAAAACCTCCCTAGGAATCTAATCATGATAGGGTGAGAAAAGAATGTGGCCATGGATTGATGGATGATGTGTAGATATTTTTTGTTAGAGACTTATGAAACAAGTAGAAAGTCCAGATGTTCAGAGACACTAAATCCTTCAGTATTTCTGAAATGGGTGTTGTCAAGGGAGCTAGTTAACACCAAGATGCCCAAATACGATACATCTTCCACTTGGCTTTATTAGCTGGCCTAGCTAAGGGTTTCTTCTATAAGAAAAAGCATTTTGATATTCATCAGAACAACGTTTGTCAGTTCATTTCAACTAACTGCATGAGGCTATCCATTTTAACAAAACATGATCCAAGCATAGGACCTGATTATTCTTCCATGTGTCTGGGAAAGGTGCAAATAGGGTGATTGTGGGCTGGAGTAATCTTCAGTCCAGTTTAGCTGTACCACAGAAACCTGGAAACTGGACATTTCACTCAAAGGCACTGAAATTCCTCTATACTCAGGCAGTTCTGACTTAAAAGATCATTTATCATTCCTCAACTCTTTAGTGATTTGCACCTAGTCAATTCATCTTGGAGACTACTAGACTTTTACTATCTCCTTTTTTTCCCCTTATCAATAGCTATTATACTGGAAGAAGCTAATACTGGAAGAAGCTCTTAAAAGATCACTCATCCGTGTCTATGTTTTACGCAAATTAGTGAGCCACTTACCAGACAAACTTAAGAAAAAATATTTTTTCCTTTCATTCATGACCTACTCTGCTGGAACTTAAATCAATGATACTTCTTCAACACAGTGGCAACACCTAAGTCAGATACAGTTTTGCAGTAAAAGTGACTTGACTTTTCATTTTGGTGAATTTTCAAAGGAAGATCAAATCTTGCTTCCAGGCTTTGTTCCAGTCAATCCAGTGGCTTCCCTAGTAGCAGCACACCTGGCAGTCTTCTGTAATCTGCAGAAAATTTTCTCCTTCACTGCTGGGGCTTGGCTGCAGGTTTGCTGTTCCTCTTGGCAGGTTCTCTTTGAATGGCGGTCTCACCACTTGGTGCCAGGATTTTCATCTGCAGTCTCTGGGCTGTCCTTCCACCAGCTCCCCAGGGAGGAAGGAACACCTCTGCCTTCCAGAAAGTACTTGGTGTCCTTCACAGATGTTCATAAGGATGTTTCTAAAACTTTCTACTACCCGATTTCTTGTGACTTCCTTCATTCTTGACCTGATCAGATACCAGGTAGTTTTACATTTTGCCCTTTCTGGAAGAAAGGTTTTCTGACTCAAGAAACAATAATCACAACCTTTCATGAACTTCATCCATAACTGCATTATTGATAGCTCTCCCGGAGGCTTGGAAGATGTATATAGCTTGGTAGTTGTTTCTTGCCTATATTACACTTACCCTCACTCCCTTTCAGTAAGTGAGATACTCTCATTCCCTCCTCCATCACTTCATAGGCTTTGTGCTCTTACAGCTGGTAATATACCAGTGAAATATACCAGCTGTAACCTACCTCCTCTGGAAGCTGCTCTCCCCATTTTCCTACAGCACTTTCTTTACCAACATTGACACCCCACGAAATCACAATTGCTTAAAATAAAGGCTTCGTATATCAAAAGTCTAATGATACAATACTTTTTGTTTGTTAACTGCCTTTCTCCTAAGAATCTTAAGGTATTTATGAGCAAGGTATTTAAGCAACCCATTTTCTTACCAGCTGCAGTAGATTGGCAGGTTTTGTTATTGTTGCTTCTAGTCCTATTTACAGGGGAAATATGCTCATAGATAAAATTTCATTTAAATTTTAGGATTTCTACCTTTTATGACATTTGATAATGTTTTATGATAATAATTCTGAAAAAAATCATATATAATATTTTTCTTAGATCTGAGGGGTGGTGTGAACATATGTATATGTGCATAAAGACAAAAACACACCTCTTTCTTTGTATATGGAAAATGTTTTTCCTCAGTACCTGAAAGCACACAAAGCATTAGTGATACAGAGAGCAGAAGGAAGAAAAATATCTAGTTTCTAAGTGTGACCAATGTATACAAGAAGTAATCTTTGTTGGGACCACTAAAAATTGCATGACCAGCAATGATTTATTAGTAGTGCAGAATCCAGCGAAATACTCCCCTCTAAATTATTGTTTCTCTGGCTCTAAGCATTCAATAAATTCCCAGCTTGAGCCAGGGAATGTATTTTCTCCTCTTCTCTATATTTTCCTGTGGTTTGCATTATCATTCACTAAATATATTTGGACATAGCATTATTTTTCTTGATATGTGGATTCAATAGCATTTGTGGCTCCCCCTTTAACCCCTCCTCCCTTTTAGGAATTTCACAAATAAATCATTAACAAGCACTCCCATAATTAATTGCTGTCTTTTGAAATTATATAATAGTTATTCAATATTAAATAAGCAGTTCAGAGTAACAAATATAATCTAACTCAGCTCACTAGGTTGAAAGGCTTGAAATGTTTTCATTTTCATGCTTACACTGCTTAATTTCTCACTTTCTTTTAGAATATATATAGAAGTATTATGGACAATTTGCCATCCTTGTACCAGGATGACAGACTAGTAAAGCATCTTAGAAAAGAAATCTCTGGCTGTTTTCTGAGAAATCACCACTCTCCTGCGACCAATTCTTTTTATTAAGGACTTAAATGCTTCATACAAGTTTATTTTGTGCTAGTTTCTGCAGCTTTCATGAAAAGGAAGAAGAAAATACTCAAGTGCCAAAAAGAACAGGCAAAGTTACTTTGAAATGAGCCAGACCAAAAAGTCCCTCATGTTGCCTAAGCAAAATACTCAAGTTGACAAGCCATTGCTGCCAGGTTGGTCAAAGTCAAGTTCATCTTGGCTGTGAAACTGCTGAAGATGTTACCAAATGCAGTGAGGACTGGGAAGCCTGCTGACTGCCACTTTGAGAATAAAAGAGGACAGAGTCAGCTTTCAGTGTCTCAATGACACACAGGTAACCACTAGTATTTCGTGATGGTCTTTGTGGAGTTTCTGCTAATTAAGAGAAAACCATTGCGTGACACCAATTAAAGAAAAAAAAAATCATAGTGAAATTTCTAAAAATCAGAAAATTTATGTTTCATTACTGAATACAAAGAAGAGTAGTCATTGTATTGTGGGCCTAGTGATGGGTAGCTCTTGCAACTAATGAGAAGAACCAGAAAAGATCTGCTAGGCCATAAATGGGATCGGCCAAACATCAGACAAAGATAAAAACAGACAAAGATGCATCATTTGAGACAAGAAATCATTTGTTGGGCCATTTAGTTTTATTTTTAATTTTAAACTGTGCTGATCTGGGCTTTATTGGCTCTGTAGCCATGACAAGGATGGTGCATGACTCTCTTTTTTTCTTTTTGGCTAAGATGCTAGACAAGTTCGTCTTTTGCAAATTAGCACATGTGACTAAATACACAATGATAAAAGCACTTATATTATTTCCATAAATTCCCCTGACAGTCATTTGAATGCAAATTGAACTGAAAGAAACCCTCTTTAAATGAATTAAGAAGGAAAGGCAGAGGGCGGGGTGGGAGGGACAGGGGTGGGAGGGGGAAAGACAGGACTGAACACAGAGACAGAGAATAGATACAACCTCTTAAAAATAGAGTTGGTTCTTATTCAATATAATTCAAGAAGACATTTTTAACATCATTATTTAGGGTCATAGGCCTCTTCAGTTCGTTTATCCAGCTTGAGTGCAGTGATACAGTCAAGATAGTGAAACATGCTTCATCTGTCTCAGTACTGCAGACCAGAGACTGTCTGTTATGTATTGGCTTTTTCTCCTTTTGTCCTTAGGAACAAAAGAAACAGCGGTCTCTTAACTGAAAGGATAGCAGCACAAAATTGAAATGATACAGCACAAAAATTGTGTCATATGTTTAGAATCTGCAGCAAACATATCTGCTTTTGGTGAAGCTCTGTTGCCCTGGTGTGTGCAGGCTGTAGAAGACAGATGACTGCTAGAAGATTTACAATAAAGCTACACTTAATCAGTCAACCAGTTTATTTTGGCTTGAAAACTGTGAAGAAGGACAAAAGTTTATAAAATGTCAGAGTGTGGTAGGTTATTTAGAGTGAGTTACTCTGAGAAAGGGTTACACTACTCAAAACTAATGTTTCCTGGTACTGCTCCCCATTGCCACAGCAGAAACTGAGTGGGAACTGCAGCATGGGTACAAACACCAAGGTCTGAAGATGAAATGAGGAAAGGCAATATGGGCAATACATATCTCCCTGTAAGCCCCTATCAAAGAAGCCAGATGGAGCATGAAGGTTCACCTGGGTGTTAGTCATCCCAAAACATTACATTGGAAAGGATTAGGACTGGGAAAATATGACAGATGGAAATTAATCTTGTATGAAGTAGTATGGAGAAAGTGAATCCAGAAGGAAACCAGAAAGAAACTAGGCTTATACACTCCTCATGTTTTCCTAAATCAAGGATCTTTCTGCTGGCCTTTCAAATCTTTCATATATTGAAGACCAATAGGTAGAGAGAGATCTAATGAAAAACCAGGCATGGTTCGCAAGAAGTGGCACTAGTGATTCGCTGTGTGGTCCTACCACTGCTCAATTGCTATTCAGCTCTAGTGAGTCAGGGATAACTGTACAGATGGATATATCACAGTCAGAAGAGATACAAAATGGCAGCGTGGCTCATTTGCAAGTATATTTCCATTTGAAAATAAGTTATTTTGTCTTAAATAACTTATTGTTAAAGAAACTTTTAATCCCTGTCACTAATTTTTCACTAAGACTAAATAAATGTAACACAGTACAGAGTATTTGAGGCTGAAATAGCCACATGGACCCATTTGGTTTAAATAGAAACAGTCTGAACTTTGAAAACTACAGCATGCAATTACACAACTCAGCTTATATGCAAATCTGAACTTCAGATTGTCTGAAAATTAGAAACTAATTGATGTGCATTATAGTAAAGATGAATAATACATTTAAATAACAACATGAACTGTCCATAAATCTGGAATAGCTGGTAGTATAATTTAATCCAATAGCAAGACTTTGAAACATGTAACAGAACAGACTCTAAAATGTGAAGATACCCTTTCTTTGTGGCTGTCTGGGTTTGGGTTCACATTGTTCAGAAGATACATGTGAATGTTTAGCTACAGCTGAAAGAAACGAACTATATCCAATAGATCCTTTCTTGTATAGAATACATCAAAAAGACAATGCCAAGATCTATGAAATGCTTAGACAAAAGACTCTTTAAAATTAGTCTTTCATGAAAGCCATTGTTCAATCATCTTCTTAGTGTGAGCCAAGATATAAGTGTACAATTCCTGTATCAGGCGAAATTGCTCTATTGTACACACATTTTCTTCATAAAACCATAGTACTATGATGCAAAATTTAGCTTTTATCCCAAAGGAGTCTCTGAAAAAATAAAAACCAGGCCATGCTGGGACTCCACCAGGTCTCCTCTGAAACTGCTGCAGAAGAGAGCTGTAACTGTTTACAAGGTACCACAAAACCATGTGCTACTTGAGATTAGTGAAATCGAGCCCCTTGTTACCAGATGAATTTGCCTGGGTTACCAAACTGAAAGTGCTTTGGGAAGCTTCATATTATATGATTACAGCCTTTATTTGGTGGTCTCATCTTTGGAAGGCCTTAGTTGCAAAGGGAAAGCACTACCGTGAGAGTCAATGTTCAAACACCAGCTTTGCTTCATAGTCTGGCTGAACTTCAAGCCAACATTTCTGTGTATTTGAACTCCATCCCTGCAAAATGGAATGGAAAAGAAGTCTTCAATTGAGGAGAGAATTTTGTGAGGCTTAATTTGGTGAGTTTGTAAAGCTACTTGGAAAACAAAGGAGAAAGAGCTGCAGGAGAATTATAATAAGTCAGGATGTTCCATCCACACAAAACTGTGGCATAATTGATTAAGTATTGATGTGAGGAGAAGTGCTAGAAATAGATTAACTACCAGAATAGATTAACTATCAGACAAAACCTCTTCTCTAGACAGCTAGCGGCTTGTACTGCCCAGACAGCACATTCAAGGGCACTGCATAAAACCTAGACAAAACCAGGGAAATATTGACATGGTTTCATCTCTTTTAACCATTGTTCTGTCTGGATGGCAAAATATTTTAGCTACAGGTCATGTCGCAGTCACCCTCTAAAAACATGCATACTTCAATGTGTTAATATGCCGTAAACAATTGTTCGTGTGATGATGGCCTGGATGTCAGCAGCGTGATGGGTCCCGGCTCCTATCAGACAGGCAATGGAGATTCTGTGGAAGCTCCAGACATAACTGGCAGCCTTGTAAGACAACAGCACTTTATTAACACTCTCAATACTGAGTTCAATGTCAAATTCTCAAAAAAATGCCCTTTTTTCCCAGAAAGATTTTCTGATTGCTTGAAAGGGGGAGAGAGAAACTGAGATAAGCAGCCAACAAAATTAACATTTCCCAGAATTATTTTGAGACATTGTCAGCAGTGGTCTGATCAGAGCTGCTGGCATTGTGCCATGCTGTTAAAGGAGTGCGTTAAACTGTGATGTTAGTCAGCCCTTGCACTGAACTGTGCCACCAATGACACCCCACATTCAGAAGATGCTATCTGCAGCCACCCAGAGGTCACTGCTCAAGGCATTCCCAGCTCTCAGAGCTGCTGGGGCTGTATGATAAGGGGGTAAGGTTCTTTGGATGCCAGGACATCCAGGAAGCAGGGAAGAAGTTAGTTTACTGGGTTTCTACATTTTCAGCAGAACAGATGAGATAAGATGAGGATCAGTGTTCTTCTGAACCTGTCCAGGTTTTCGGATGGGCCCTGCATGAGCAAAAAAAAAAAAAAAAAAAAAAAAAAAAAAAAAGTAGAACAAAAGTAGAACTCTCTACTCTGGGGAACAGAGGCAAGATCTGGCCCAGCAATGAGAGAACTTCACCCCTTCTATTTGGGTTCAAGAAACAAGTCCAGGTTACGATGACCAAGGATCAGACGGTTGTTTTGCAAGTGCTGGAATGAGAAACCAATTCTTTGTTTATCAAACACACCTGCCCTAAGTGAGGGAAGGTGATACCCATCATTCCCTCTAGTCAGTTTGTATGGATTTGCCAAGTTCACCCCACACTCTGTCTCCCTGCTGTGGAAATGATCCCTTGCTCCAAATATTTCTACTGTCTTTTCATCCATTGAATGTCACTGGAGACTCATTACATGCTGCAGTAAATGCTGCAGACGTACAGAATTCAGAGATGGAGAGGAAAAGGTGCAATCCCAATGTTTTTTGAGACCATCAGCACCACAGTCCCCATAGCTCTGAAAAACAAGAGCTGTAAGTCCCCATAAGAGGGCCATCAACCACTTCAGCATGACAGCAGGACATCTATGTCCTAACTCTGACACTGGGGATAACTACAGGAGGATGGAGAATTGCACTGAGAATGAAATCCTGACCAAGCACTGTTTAGGAAAGATGTATTACAAAGGCAGATAAAGAAATGAGGATAGATGACAAAGTTTCAAAATAAAATTGACTATATGTAAGTATATCTGACACAAAAGCAATTCTCATAATGCAGAATCACATATTTTTATCCTCTGAAACGTCAATGTAATATTTTTTGTTTTCCAACACAACATTTTCTCCAAGTGCCATTTTGAGTTTCCACATTGGTCTTCCCTACAAAACTCTTTAATGAAGATAGTCTGGTAATATTTTTTTTCTCTGAATTTCCTATACTTAACTAGTTTAAGAAACTGAATATGATATATTGTAGTGTTAATTAACCATGGAATACAGACATGTAGTTTAGACACTGCTCAGTGAGAATAAATAATTTCCATGGAGGAGGAAAAAAATCTAAAGGATAAATAAATATTGTAATATTTTATGTATTCTAGCTATTATGTCCCATAAATGATTAAATGAACGAGTTATTTCATAAAATGCATATAGAAAAAATATTTCCTTTATTCTGTAAACACAGGTATGGCTAAACAGAAAACTTTTCTCAAAGGATACTACAATGGAGAAAAAAATGATGGCATTTGCCTTACCATATGGAGGCCTACGTGTCTCAGTACAGTGATGGTATCCAACATGCTTATCTGCACTCCCACTTAACTCTGCATCTGTCTAGCTACCCAGGAGAACAATGCATCTGGAAAGGTTGAATAGGCCAAGGGAGTTCACATGTATTTTGCAATGTTCTTGAGAAAACTTACTGGAGAGAGGTCAACATGTTTCTTTTTTTTTTTTTTTTTTTTTTTTTTTTCCCTTCTATCACACTTTAGCATTTCCATTAAATGAAAACATACTGCATGTTATTTGAACATCCTGAGATATGGATTTTTTTGTTTGTTTGTTTGTTTGTTTTGTTTTTTTGTTTGTTTGTTTTGTTTGTTTGTTTGTTTTCCACTAGGAATGCAGGAATATAGTTCAAAGTGTTTGCATTGTGGAACCTTGTATACAAGGGGAATACTTAAGTGGGCATAATATAAGGGTTTGTACTGGGCAACAGATGTAGACAAAGAGAAACAAAACGGATTTCTGATGGAACAGGTCATGGCATAAAATGCTTTCTAAACATGACCATACAGTTGCAATCCAAAAATTAGCATTGTTGCTATTTATGGAAATGATCTATGAAAAAATCCTTACTGGGGCAAAATTAGCAATGAATATAGCAAGTAAAACATTTTAAAATAGTGATTTAAAAAGAGAAAAATATGCCTGCATTCTTAGAAGATCAAATACTGTATAAGGAAAAATATATTCACAAACATCTCTGAGATTCAGAAGGCTCAGCTATTTTCTTAATTATTAGGTCACTGACCCATGGAGTGGTCAGAAGTAAAGGTTTGTTTGTTTGTTAGAGAAATCTGATAACTTGCACTGTGACTAAGACCAATTGGTGATGGCCTAATACCTCTAGTTTAATAACAGTGAGAACTGAATAGATCTTTGTAAATCATTAAATCCAACATGATTTCTCAAGAAGGATGTCTTACCTGCCAACTGTTTTATTTTCATTGCCCGGAAGAGGAAAGTTAGCTTTCTTGGCTCATTACTGTTTTAGTTATGTTTCTCAAATGTGAATAATACAGTGAAGGATTTTTTTTCTTCCTTTCTTACCCTCCCTCCCTTCCTTCCACTATGGAGGAATATAACGCAGTAAAAAACTGGTATCCACGTGTTAAAAATCCTGCATTTGAATGCTCAGCCAGTAACTTCTATACTATTGGTTTTACTATAACTAAACCTTTATTTATTTATTCATGGAAATAAGTATTTCTGGGTCAACCCTGAACCACAACTGCAAGGCAGAACAGTTATCATGGTTAAGGAGCAGGTACTCAGCAACAGCCATGACTCTTAACTCCTACTCTAACCACTTACTTCTGAAACAGATCTAGCATTGAAACACAAAGAACTCTTCAAAATAGTTAAGGAGATGATCCGACATCACCTGCATGTTCTAATTTAGGGTATTTGCTACACGTATTACTGTTAAATACTTTTTAAAAAGTAGCATGTACCTTCCAGCAGATGGACTTTTGCAAGTTTAATTTTAATAATAAATGCAACATACCTTTAGTGGTTTTGGCATTCTAAGGGTTGTAAAAATTAAGTCAGGAAAGTAACTTTTTCTTGCCCTATAACAGCTGAAAATGCTGACCAACAAAGATGCAACACTTCAGAACATTCTTCCACTTAAAAAAAAAAAAAAAGTAAAAATATTTTTTCCTAAGAAGAAAAAAAAAAGAAAGAAAAAGGAAAAAAGAAAGAAAAGGAGAGAAAGACAGAAAGAGAGAGAAAGAGAGAAAGAGAAAGAGAGAAAGAGAGAGAGACAGAGAGACAGAGAGACAGAGAGAAAGAGAGAGAGAAAGAGAGAGAGAGAGAGAGAGGGAGAAAGAAAGAAAGAAAGAAAGAAAGAAAGAAAGAAAGAAAGAAAGAAAGAAAGAAAGAAAGAAAGAAAGAAAGACTGCAATTTTTACATCTATAGGAATTCAAAGCATCTTATTCAGCAGTAAATGACATTATTTAAAGCACAACAGTATCCTTTGTAATTAAACAGCAAACAGTGTCAGTGTGAAAAACCTAGTGATCCAGAGGTTTATTTGCACATTATGTATTTTGCAGATACATTATTCAGTTACTGGTGGTATCAGATAGCTAATTTACAGATCAATTAGTTACTGCCAGGCCTGTTGGGCTGAAAACAGTAACAATTTAACAAAGGGTTCAATTTAAACCAGATCAAAATCTTTTCCAAATTTGATTGCTTGAAGTGGCAAAACTTTTAGTTTCTGTGTTACCCAGCTGTTGCTCTTGTACTGAAGCAGCTGTGGAATATCCAAAGTACTTAAAAATTTCTCAAACTCTGGGTGGGAGATGGCCAGCACAAAGTGTATAGCATATTTCTCTACATGCCAATAAAGGCATGAGCCCATAGACACCAGAAAACCCTATTTGAGCACTTCACAAAGGTTAATGAACCTTACCTATGTTCAAAGCAGCAATTTGTTATTATAGAAATGTCTGGGGACAGCACTAATATTTAAAAAAAAGGTCTTTCATGACACATCTGTATTTTGCCTCCATATCAATGCTTGCTTTCCAAGTCAAGGAAGAAACAGAAAGGCTGTAGGCGACAATGCTCATGGCATGTCTCTGAGATCACCAGTTCATTAAAGGGGACCAAGTGCTTGCATTACATTTGCTCCACTGATCTTAATGGCAGCACAGTTTGTGTAGCAGTGACTTGAGGTATAAAACTTCACCCAGGGAAAAATAAAAGTTTCCTAAGTTTTCATTAACATTTGGATGAGTTAGTAGCACCCTCCTCCTGTCACAAGGGACAGCACAGCAGGAAACCAGGACATCCCAAATGGTTTCCCATGCCCAAGAGCCAACTCATTTCCATTTAAAACAGCTTTGAAGCATCACTTCACAACCACAGACACTCACATGGGTGATCTGACGCCCTTCCTGACACAATTCCCAGGAGACAACTCATGTGGAAGACCTGCCTGGCTTGGCAACTCACCGGGGTGTACTGCATGCTCAAACACGGCTGCTGTCATAACTGAGGCAAGCCGGTACTCCCCAGAACATACGGGGACAGTTATGTACCAGTTATCCTGCTACAGGGCGGCACTTCTCTGTCAGAAGCAGCACTGAAGCCTGAGTCACCCATCAGAGGACAGGCCTTCCCCTGGGGCAGCACAAGGTCTTCCCATCTCCTCTGACTGAGGAACAGGCTTTGATCTGCACGGGATGACAGTACGCCAGACCGCCTCTCCTTCAGATGAATCCACCAGACAGCTGGGAGACATTCCTCAAAGGGTCACCAGCAAAGGGCCATGAGGGAGAGTGGCCCCAGGCCCTGCTCCTCTGTAATACCTCCTCACTGCCTTGCCTGTCTGCTGAGCAGGCCTGCTGTGAGTTCCCCCCACACCCAGGCTCAATTTGTATGCAAATCCTCCCTCATTTGTTCTTGCTCCCTTCAGAAAGGACAAATTTAGTATAATAACTGTAATTGCTTTAATAACATGAAAAAAACGACACCTTTATGGGACCAACAGTCAAAGACTGACATTGTAACACAGCATGACAGGTGTGGAGGCATGCAACCATTACCATTTTTCCCACTTCATAATTTCTTTCATCGTTTTGTAAAGGGCTCATCTTGGGAAGCCAGCATGGCCGGCTTGAGGCTATTGAACCCCACAGGTTCACAACAATTTACGTGTGGTTCTTGTGGCAGAAGTTCTTGTGCTGCAGGTGAGCAGCATGGACTTTGGAGCCCCTCTCTGGAGGAACAGCTTGTCAGTATGATTCAGTGAGGTGGCAAGGTGGAATCACTACCAGTATCTCCTCAAACCAGCATCTGCCATCAGTGCTGTGGTGTACACAGTAAAAACCGTATCGTCTACAGGTCTTAGGCTCAGGCAGATGGTTATCCCCACTTCCCACCACAGAGCCAGAGAAGTCAGTGCCTGGTTGTGGCCTGTGTCACCAATTACACTGGGCTAACCTTCTGCACCCCTCTTGCTCAACTAGCCTATGTCTATTTATGACTCTTGTCTACATGGAAAATGGAATGAATGTTCAAGCAATTTGGTGGTGTAGAACTACCTTTCCCCTCTGCATTAGTTGCATAGCCAACTTTTTCTGATTTAATCCCAGGATTAGCAAATGAGAATCAATTTTCAGCATCAGTCAGCTGGGTCCAAGCATATCTGATCATTTTAGTTGAAATGATAGCCAGTCCATTAACTGTAGCATCTTGTAGTTACTATTTGCATTGTAAGCTGTAGTTTCAATCACAACTCCTGCATTACAAAAAGATGAACCCGTCATCACAGATCAGTTATTGAATGAATTAGAGTTCTTCACTGTCTTAAAAGTAGACAGGTTCAAACAAAAAATGCAAATACAGAAAAAAAAAGTTGGTGAGAAATGTGTCTTTGTGCACTCTCAGATGGAGAGAGGCCACAATACTGTGGCTCATCTGGAGATAACTGATCCTTTTGAGTGTAAGGGGAACTCTATGTTTGCCTCAACAACCACTTTGAAGGCACACTTACATGACACGGAAGGGAATTGCATAAACAGGTATTTTAATATCAAGGCCATATTTATATCAAGGGTGTATCAAGCGTATATTTAATACCTGTTTAAAAACAGGTCTTTTAATATCAAGTATATTTTTTAAATGTTACATGCAGACAGGAATTTAATGTTCAAACCAGCAACTGGAAACATTGATTAGTGTTGGGCTTAACCACCTCCTTCAGGTCTTAAACAGGTTAGACATGAAGTGGTGCCCACATATGATCTGTTTGAGAACATGCAAATCACTAGTATTGATATTATAAAATGCCAGACTTAGAAGAGGAAACAGTTTTCTTCCATTTAATTTTACCCAAACCTGAAGGCAAAACTGCCTGCTGAATCACTCACAATCAACCAGAACAAGATTCGTGATTCCAAGGCAGTTTTATGCAAGATTTCTCAATGTCGAGAAGGAAAAAAAAAATATTAAAAATGAGATTTCTTTTCTACAGTTTCCATTTCTTTAATGTCTGTCACCAATATATCAATATATGAAAATATTGTACAGCATTTGACCTTGATATTAAAATTATTTGGAGATCAAAAGCAAGTGCTAAAAATAACCAATGTATTTATAAAGCCCATAGTAGGAGAATCCTATATTACTAGCACCTCTCAGTGGAGGCAGTCCTGAACCAAAATCTCAGGTCCACACAACAGAGTAAGAAAGGAAAACAAACAAACAAGGAGCTAAGGTTCTGTTTCAGATCTCAGAGCTAGGGCTACCAGGAATGTTCCTGGTTCTGCAAAAGACTTTTGTGTTTGAATGTTAGGTACTCTTAACTCTACAGGAAAAAGGAAAAAACAAACAAGCAAACAACAACCACCAACCTTCTTTAGTCTGAAAGTGAACACTAAAGTCAGCTTGCCATGTAAATGAAATGAGGGAACCCCAGGGAACAAAATCTCAACAACATACCGCTATCTTTAGGTAAACATTTGTTTGCAATATCTTTTTTAAAAAAATATTGTCAACTACAGTGATTGACGATTTCACCCCATTTATCACTGACAACTAGAATTATTTTTTCAGCTGTGGATCATGTTAATTGTGGAAGCTAATAGAGAGGAATGTGAGGTAAATGGTCTCAGTACCTTTAGTATGTGTGATGACTTTACCAGACTTGCAGTACTGTATTTACTGTAACCAAAAGGTCATGCTCTCTATTTTAATGATAAACAATGAACTTTCCTGCATCAGTCACACTCCTGCAAATCATGCATAAAAATAATAAAAAGTTTTTGCAAAGGCAATTAGCATTTGGGAATTTTTATTGGTTTGTTTGTTTTGCTTGTTTATTAATGTTAGTTTCATATACTTGAAGGAAGGCTTTCAGGCTTTCAGCTTCAACTAACATAGAAATAAACCATGGAGGATTCAAACTATGTCATTGGCAAGAAAGCAATTTAGTAAAGACAGACTAAAGCTGTTATAATTTACATTATTAAGTGCTCATTTCTTATCTGTGGGAAGATAAATACTGAGGCAATGATGAGACTACATTGTTCACTTCACAGTTAAACAAAAAAGCAATTTCCAAGTTACTGCCATTTAATCGATGTTAATTCTAAATGATATAATCTAATTCATGTCCTGAATCTCTACATCTTCCTAAGACACCACACGTGTGAATGCTATAATAAAATAATTCTGACATAGTTCTGCTAATAGACATTTGTTGTTAGAAGCATTAAAACTACATGATTTTGATACTGGCAGAAATGTAGTCTACAAATGTTATGCAATAGTACTACATAGAAGTTTAAAAAATGAAATCTACTCATAATTTGGAGCATAGTCTTCTCTGAGGATATGCTATCAAACATTATAGCACACAGTCATCTGTGAGATGTATGTTAACCTTTTGTTTCAAAAAATAGCAAGCTGTGTATTAGTGGAAAATAGGTATGTGAAATGTGGAAATGAGATAGTGACACTGGAAAGGAAATGCTGTTTTAGCATGTGCTAACAGAGTGCAGAATGCATTCATTTCTATAATAGAAAAAATTTAAAGTGACAGCCTTAACACACAGCAGGAATTGTTGCTTTAAAGGGACCGTGTCAAAGTTGACAAGCCCAAAATGTAACCTACCATAAAATTAAACTTTTTACAAAATGCCCTTTTGATCTTGAAAAATCTATCAACCTTCCAAATCCAAGACTGTCACATTGTTAAAATACCAAATACTTTGCTGTGTGATTGGCCATTAAAACGTGGTTTGGTTTTGCAGCATGTATATGCAAGTCATGATTTTGCTCTCTCCTCCACAGTGTCTTTGGGACTGTGCAAGATATTAATAGCATCCAGTACTGGATCTTTTGTTTGGGATTGCCATGATTTAGCATTTCAGTTAGCAATAATTTATAACAAAGCTATAATATGAGACTTCTGTACTCCAACAGTAAATGTCTCCTTAGAAAGAGGGCAGTTCTTCATGTATGGAAGCTGCCAAACCACAAAAGGATTTATTTTTATCTTGTTTTACTTAATACATGCAAATTCCTTCCACGGCACACTAAAATGCAATATATTATAGTTACATGGCATAGTAATAAAAATGAACAACAGCATTTCGCTGCTTCAAGGTGACAGATATAAAAAGAGTGCTGTGATTCCTGGTTTTATTTTTTCTCAGTTTTAGCTCACAATCTAATAGTGAGAATTGAGAAAATTAATTGTGATTTGCTTTCTTCATGTTGCATACAAGTGTAATAGAAAGATACAACATGCATCTATCTTACTAGCATTTGGGCAGGTTCTCAAATACATGTATAGCGTTTTCATACGAGAAGAAATGTTTCTGTGTTTAGAAGTTAACTATATATCAGCTTTTCTTCACAATTATTCTTCTTACCAAAACCACGCTATTTTCAGACAGTAAGGCCCTCCATTCCCATAATACTAGAATGGCTGAGCATAGGTTACCAGTCATCCTTTTAACACCTTCTGTTAACACCTTCTTTTTCTGTAGTAATCCCAAACCAGCATAGGACCGTTTGCTATGCAGTCTTGTTGGGTTTACTGTAAACCAGACAACCAGAAGATTAAAATCTGTTCCTTCTGTTCTCCCCACCTTATTGCCACAGGTAATTGGAGCTGCACAGACTACTATTAACACCAGTATTCACATTGGAATATCTGCCTTTTCTAGACAGTTTCAGTGATTCAAAAATGAAGGCATATTTGAGACATCATAAATGGAAGTGCTTAGCATGTTTGACATACAAACACTCACTCCACAAATGAGGCTGTCCTGAATATATTTCATCAAAACCCACTAGAACTCATTTTCCCATGAAATCTGGTGAATGAACAAGCAGTATAGACAACATATTTTGGCTTCTATAAATATAGCTGTGATAAAATTTAAAATGTATTAAAAGCAGCTAGCATTAAGTATAAATGTCTCATAACTAGTTCCATTAGCCTTGATCTTCAGTCCATCCCACACAATAACGTTAGTCAGTTCACCCATGAGAGCTGAGCAGGGTAATGATTTTTTTCAGTACCTTTACCCAACAGATCTCAGCAGCCCTACTTGATTTCAGGGCTCTTTTTCAACTGCAGATACTGAAAAGGGAATGGTTTCTGTTTTCATGTAGGATACGGGACTTTCTCAACTTTGTGTTAACCTAGGCCCTGGATGACTAACCCTACAGCTGACAGAAACAGATGTTTTTATTTGTTTGAACTATTAGGTCAAAGGGCTAATGAGCTAATGAAAATTCTTTAAAGAGCTATCAAATGAGGCATGATTAGCAGATTTTCAGTTCCTATTTATATAACAAAAAAGAATGAAGAAAATATTCTGAGTTTACAAATCTTTCATTTCCGTCCTGGTGTCAGGTTAAGAGGCAGATTTAAAATAATAAAATAAAAAAAAAAGCATACCTCAGGAGCTGAATCAGAAATCTTCAGTCCAGCTCAGCAGTGCTGTGTTACAACTTGTGCTGTAAGTGTTTTTTCTTCTCAAACAGTGATAGCATAGCATAGAGTTTTCTCAGAAACTTTTTGTTTTTCCCGTAGTATTTTACTTTGCTCAACTTCTGCAGCATCTTTTTTTTGTTTTTTTTTTTTTTTTTTTTTTTTTAAATATGTACTATGCCATTTTATTTAAAATTATTTTCTAGTCACATAAACATGTTCCTTGGTTTACCATTATGGAATAATCACATAAATATTATTCCAGTTTCTGTTCCAGCAAAAAAATCTGCAATATCTTTCAGGTGTATTTTCCAAGTAACACCATCTTGCTTTGGAAATAAATCAGCCAACTTTCAGGGGTTTCAATTTTTTATATATACAGAAATGTGTAGGTATGTATAACTTAGCAATGATTATGCAGTAATAATTTGTTTTCATCTAAGAGTAAATAAGTTACTTTGAAGATTCAATATTGAGGTAATACACCGTGTTCCTAGACTTGGTTACTACTCAAGAAATCCAAACTGAGCAACTCAATTCTACACAGTGTTTATTTTCTTTTTTTTTTTTTTTCTTTCATACTTTTTCTTTTTTTTTTTCTTTTTTTTTGGATAGTGGAAATCATGTATAAATCACAAACAGTACAAGTTCCTCATATCTGTCAGTTACCCACCTGAATGGGTCAACTTTTGTGTAAAGACACTGTATTTTTAGTATAAAGTCAAGATAATATGGCAGTTAACTAATACTCTTAACTACAGTAAAGATACAAACTTTTGTAATATAAATTAATTGCCATTACAAAAAGGCAACTGTATTAACTAATACGGTACAAAAATCTGCAACTCTATAAATATAATGAAATGCAAGAAGTTAAATGAAATAATACATCACAGATTTTTGTACAGAGGCAAGCTAAGATACACATGGAACATTATATATCAAGAAATAATATCAAAACACACTAAGTTCTAACTTTTTTTTTTTTTCCCCAATACAAATGCTAGAAGTACAAGTACAGGACACAACATGGAAGCAGTAAGATTACCAGCTCAGAGTGGGTAGACAAAGAAGTCTTATTGACAAGTTGTACAGCATTAGACAGCAGACAGAGGCTTGTCAAAACCAGCTGTTGTTGGATACTGATTGATAATGTTTTCATTCTGACGGCTGAGACGCTGCAGACAGCCACAGGTCTGAGAAGAAGCCCAATGTGGGCACATCCACGTACACACACACACACACGCACACAAAGTAATTTAACAGATGTCTAAAGAACATTAAAGCACGGTATCTTTTTTAAAAAGACAATGTTCACTCCTTAATGAACTTGCATGGAAAGTAGAGCCTAGTGCCCAAGTTTATTTCATCTAAATGATGAACACATGTGAAAAGATTAAAAAATAATAATAAGATTGGTCATCCGAATAAAAATTGCATGGTGCTTACATATTCTACCATAGCCAGAGTATTCAAAAACACTTTAGACAAGGACGTGTGATGTTGGGAGCCACTATGAGCATTTTTAATCCCTCCATAAAAAGGTGAAGGGGTTTATAGACATTAAAAAGGTACATATCCATTAAGTCCATCCACAACACAAAACCACAGAAGAACTACATTCAAAGTAAAGTTAAGTGTTGGTCTTAGCCTTAAGCAATTATGAGGTATTGTTTCAACCTGTGGTGAGGAATGATCACTGTGTTAGTAAGAAAACACATATTCAAAATCATTGTGAAAAATAAATCACTGTTCCTATGCAACTGGTATTTTTCTAAAGAAAATGCATTAAGCATCAAAATGTCCTAGTCTGACTGCACCTTGGCACATGCCAAAGCCATGTTCTCATTGACTAGTTGGTCCTTTTCGATGTTACTTGGGTAGCACCTTCCAACAGTGCATAGTTGGGAAATCATGACCAAAATATAAAGTCAGGAACTCAAAGTCTTTGGACCAGAAACACTGATGGTACAAATAAGTACAGTTCCAAGAATGCAATAGAGTTGGGATTATTTTAACTTTTTGTACTTTTTGGTCCATAACTTTAATATGAGAAAGAAAGGGGGAAACAGTAAAAAGATTTAATTTGTCATCTGCTAATGCTCAATGAAAAAACAGTAAAAGCTCTGAATCCCTCTTTTTACCTCCCCAAACTGCCTACATTCTCTGGGAAATAATCTCTTGCTCCTCTTCACTATCTTTTATTTTTCATTGTGCCTAACCAGGAGAGAAATCTGGAGACCTTGTGGAAATCTGGGGACTCTGTAACCTCTAAACTCACATAAGCTAAGAGAGAGAGTGGAGCTGCACGTCAGATCTCACTCCTCTACAAATTCAGGGAAAGGAGACTCGGTTGCCTACACACAAGAAACTAATGGGCAACTGGGTCACTTCAATGGGGAGAGAGAACTGGCACCGTCATTGTGATCCCCTTTATATTTTGAAATGAACAGTTCCAGTTCTTGGGTTTTTCCAAGAGTATGAGGAGTGAGACGATTGACCTGGCATGAAAAACAATGCAAAGTGTCCTTCAGACTTCTGAGCAAAGCTTTCTGCCTATCCTGTCACAACATTAAACAAGTAGCTTACCAGTTTTCCCAGCTTCTTTCTGATAATAGGAAGTGAGTTAAAACAGTGATCTTTAGGCCATGCATTTGAGTAGAAACAGTTCTGAAGGAGCAATGCAAGAAATCCATGGAAATAGAAAAGTAAACAAAAACTGTAAAAACATTTTGTTTAACAAAGGGTATAACTGCAATGGAGAAATGGCTTTTATAAGCCTTAAAACTGATCCTTGCTATTTTCTCATTCTCAAATAAGCTAGTGAAAAACTACAATAAACTTTAAACTTAAAAAATAAATGCTCAGAGTGGAAAGATATGGTGCTTAAAGCCCTGAAAAAGGAGCTAAGAGTTTCAAAACATAGGCAGAATTGATGAGGAACCACTGATACATTACTACAGTTTATGTTTGCAGACACTCATGCACAAGGCACAACCTTCAAGGTGTGCACCAGTCAAGTGACTGATCTGCACATACCCTGTTGTGACTGACTTCATGGTGAACCAGCAACCTGGCATGTTTCTTTAACAGATAAAATCAGTTTATAAGGTTTTAAAAGTCAACAAAAGTCAGCCAAAAAAACTGCAAACCCACAATGGGGAAAACTTGGAAAGAGGAAATATGCACTATGTTACTGGAACCAAATGGGATATTTCCAAATGTATTACAAATGTTGTTTCCAATGAATACTTTTTTGTCTTCTAAGTAACATGCAGCCCAGAGGAAGTTTGAAAGAACAAGTTATAATCCCTTGAAAAGAGAAGCTTATAGTACAAACACTGGAAGGCCCTTCATTTTGGTATAGATGCCTTCTTGGCACTGTTTTGATAACAGTAGCACTCTATGAAAGAGTGATAAAGGAAGCAATCCTTATTTAAAATCAGTTACAATTCTAACTAGTAGTAAAGTCTCCAAAGCTGAACTAACAGACATTTGTTTTGCTTCTCTGATCAAAAAATACTTTCAGTAAGAATTATTACTTTACCCAACTTCTGTATATTTTCTAAGAATATGGTTACTTAGGCCAACATTTTTATGTCACCTATTCTTCTCAAATACTGTTACCCGCACACATCTGTGTGCAAATTTCTCTTTCAGGGAGAATTTCTCTTTCTTTTATTTTTCTTTCCAGCAAAATAATGTTTCTGCCCTAGACAAGGTTATGCAGTGACTTTAGGGGAGGAATCAACTAACATGTCGATTGTGTTTTCATTTAGTAAAACTTCAGAATAACCTTTGCATTAACATGAAACTACTTGCTTTAAAGTATCATATTTAGGTTTTCATTGGCTGTGCTTTCCAGAATGCGGTGTCAGTAAACAAGCTAATACAAATTAGTCTCACAAATCTTTAAGACATGAGTTATTTTTAAAAAATAAGTAGCAGGTAGAATTCCTCATTTATAGACTATGTTATCCTTGTGCGTGCAAAATTTCCTGTCAAAGATGATGGCAATGCAAGAAAGCAACAAGCACTGTGCAGAACTAGTGGTAAACAAAGAGGAACTTCCTATTTCAGTAGTGTAGACAACTTTACTGGAAATAGTCATGTACCTGGTTCACAGAGTATTTATTTTAATAAAAGGACATTCTGCACTAACTATGTATGAACAACATATCACAGCATTGCCTTGATGCCACACCATAATTAAGCTGTGAGCAGAATGAACAGGTACAGTGATGCCTGGAGAACCACTCTTCTCTCTTGCGTTTCACATTCTTGAAGGTTCGAAGTCTCTCTCCTCCAACAAGTTTATTAGAAGGGAGAAGCTGTCTTTTACTGCCTCCATATCATCCAAGGAGCAGGGTTTAAGAATCCAGCGTTTTCCCCGTGCAAGTGGCTCAAGTTCAAAGTATTTTTTGATCTATGAAGAGAAAAAAAAAAAAAAAAGAAAGAAAAAAAAGAGAGCGAGACAAATGTATTAATACTATGAAAACTGATTTTCCCTCTCAACTAAAAATAAATAAATAAATAAATAAATAAATTCAAAAACCATCAGGAAAAAAATGTAAAAATCAGGACACTAATTTTTAGAATTGTACCCACAGCTGTTCTTATAATACAGGTTATATGTTGTGACCTGAAAGTGTTTTCTTTAGGGGTGAATGACCTGCTTGGAAGCTACCGTTCCACCCATACACTTATCAGCATGGGAGGTCTGGGGAAGAATTATATGTACTTAAGGCAAAGAGCAAAGCACATGAAGTAAGTGTCCAAACAGCCAACATAACATAAAGAAATTCTAGTTAACATTCAACCTTTAATGCTAAAGCTGTAGGTTCTGTCAGAATATTATTAGTAAACACTTAAAATGCAGTGTTTTTTTTTCTTAAATCAAATTATTATAACAACACAAATGAACTGTTAAAAATATACAAAATTTAAACACTGTATTCAAGATAAGCTAAAGAGTGTTTCTTAATGACTTACAGAAAAATAACAATTCTTCCAAAATCATTTTTTAAAAATTCAACATTTAATTTCAACATCTTCATCATGGACCAGTAGCATACTAATGTGATTAGAATAATAATAATAAACGTGGGACACGATGTTTTTTTGTGATGGTCTTCATTCAAAATCCAGCACATTCTATCAGCCTTCAGCTGCTTACTAACAATACATAATAATGCCTATAAAGAAGGAAGGCTTTAAATTAAATGAATTCAATTTTTATTTCTGCAGCAACCATGCATCAAGGAGGCAGCTAAAGATGCAATATAGAATGGCAGGTTTTAGGGTCATAATAAGCCTTGAAAAAATATACTGAGGAAGGTGCAGATTCTTGGAAAGACCTGTTGTTACTGACACTAATTACACTGACTATCAAGTTAGAAACACAGACCCACAGGAAGACTGTCAAATAAAAAATTTGAATTTAGTAGTATTCTCTACTCACTTTTCAAATCAGCAAGTAGTGTATCGAAACATATTTTTGATCCTATTAATGCCTGTTAGAAAAAGACAGCAGCTTGAAGGTCATGTTGGTCAATATATTAACCTTAAGCTGTTCTCTTCAGCCTTTAATAGTATTTGATACTAAAGTCTACTCATTTCTGACTTGTCAAAATAGAGATTTTAAATCCAAAATCATATCTATCAGTACTTGCTATTGTCAACACACCACCAGAAATATTTAGTCCTGACTTAGTTTGCACATTCTTGTTCTGTATAATTCTTGCCAAATATTCTTAATTCTCTTCTATCACAGACTGAGCCACAAGTATGCACAACAATAGGAACAGTTACTTGTATTCTAGTAGGCAGTTGAGGCCCTAGACAGGCAACTGGAGCCAAACTGTGAGAAGCTCTGAGTGCAGGGGAATAAAACCCTGCAACATCTCTATACAGCTCTGTATAGTGTCTACACAACAGTTTTATTTATCTAATAATGTATTTTAACAGAAAAAAATTGAGTGTGGTTGTATCAACTCACATAAATCAGAATTCAACTGTGACAATGTGTCAGGAAGGTTTCTCATTTTCTAGTATAGATTTTAGAGCAGAGCTTCTCATAAAAAAAAAAAATAATCAGAAAGAGTGATCTGGTTTTGAAAGCAGAACTTCTGCTTCTCCCAGATAAGATATAGGTGAAAACTTTAAAAATCTATTTCTAACAAAGCAAAATTGTATCAGTAACAACCTGCAAACATGTAGAAAATAAAGCACAGTAATAGACATTTAGTTCACATCAAACATATTTAAAAAAAAAAAAAAAAAAAGACAAAAAACAAACACCTGTCTGCAACAACCAGTATTTTAACACCAACTTTTTGGCATTGCTGTCATAGTGCCATATTAATAACTGATACGTTAGCATGGTTACATGTGATCAGAATACAGATATTAATCTCTATAAGGGATATACTGCAATGCTTCCTGCAGGTGAAGTGACACCAAACTGAATTTACCCCCATTAAAGTACCGAAGGAGCAGGATAAGAAAGCTCTCTTGCCTCTCTCACTAACAGCCACTTTGACTGCTAAACAAGGGGGGAAAGTAGAAGTGGCACAGAAACATAACAAAGCAAGGTGTCAGCGCGGCTAGCTGATGCAGCAGCCTGCTGGTGTTAAGCTGACAAATATGGCTGAGTAACTTGAGATGTTTCAGACCCATAACCTGGAGGATGTCCACCACACCCCCTCTACTGGAAGACTATTGCCATCAGTCCCTTGAGCTTAATGAAGTCTGTCCACAATCTTATTTACATATCCTCTTGAATTAAGGCTGTGCCACGTGAGGAAATGATGAGGAAAAGGTAATTACATTTTAATGACAGCACTTGGGTTTAAAAGCATTAAAGCATCTAGGAATGCATACAAAAGGAAATGATGGCAGTAAGCAGACTTGCACTGAATCTTGTGTGTTCATGAGCAAATACAACACTGCTTACCAAGGCAGCTTCTAGCCAACAAAAACACAATGACTCCAAGCTATATTTCCATGCCTGCAGACTCCAAGATATAATTTCTATTGCAGTAGTAAAACAGCAGGAACTGATTTAGTACAACAATTTTTGAAGAGACATTTTTGATTTGGATGCCCACTGTTGACTAAAATCTATTTATTTATTTTTTTTACAAATTCTTGGTGTGTAATTAAGATATAACAAAATCAGTGATGTGCTGTCATCATTTTCCACCCCTTAGAATCAGTTCAGAGTCTCTGCATTAACAGATATGAAATTAAAATGCTTAGTAAGTGGTGGCTTTTGAAATGAGAAGTTTTGATAATGGCATGAAGGCAAAACTGCTGGTATTCATGAGTAACACCTATTTTTTTCATACCTACAGAGACAAAGGATTTGCTAGGTGACTTGTCCCTAATGGAAATACAGAAAAATAACACCAATCAGCTTACAAATAGTAACAAAACCAGAAAGTAGCACAGAAGGATCTTCCACAAGCCAAGGGACATTTTGTGGTATGTTACTGTATTTCCTCCTTTAAACTTTTACTAAAGCCCAGAGCTCTGCAAACAGGCTCTATTATTTTGAAACTCCCAGGAAGAAGTTTGCAGGCACAAATATTTTTCCCTGCAATGTACTGCAATTTCTCCCCCCACTCGGAAGATGTCATTCAGTTCTAAAAACAAGTTGTTTTCAGACTTGAAAAGGAACCCTTTGTTACATGTAAGAGATAAAACTACACAAAAATAGACCAGCACAATCGGATGCCTGACACTGTTTACACTGTTGAGTTTTCCACTGGCACGCTCTTAGCTCTCAATCCACTTTTCTTTTGGTCCTCTCTCTGTAGCTGCTTTCTGCCTGGATGGCTATCATTCACACTTGTTCCATACCAGATTTCCTAGGAGGATGCATGCTAATCATCAAAATGTCCAAAGGAAGTTAAAATTCTCTGACTACTCATCTCAGTAGCCCCTGCATAACCAGATAAGCAGCAGCAACTATTTTACAGCTCCTCCAAGAGCACAAGTACAAAAGGGGGCAGGTATTAAGAGAAGCTTTTTGTCTTGCTCTCTTGCATAACTGATGAAAAGCTTTCTGCCTAGTCATGGATGCCGAAACAAAACATTAAGACTCAGACACGCTTCAGATGTCTGACACATCAGACATGCATTTACATACTGGCTTTGCATTTTTAAGTGTTTACTTTGGGACTGCTAATTTTTTAAGACATAACCTTAGAAGAAAATACAATCAATTAAATCCACATCATTTCAAGACTCCTTTACTACTATTTTACAGGATTTCACTGTGTGTCTTGACTCCACATGGGGCCTTGTTTTATAGAGAAGCTGACATTGTATTTATGCCACATACTGAAGTCAATAAAATCTAACAATACACGTTTGCAATTATTCCCACTCTTCCCACACTCCACCTTCTAAGTCCTATTCTGCTGGCACAATACGCTAAGCATATGGTTATCAAATGTTGCTTAACCTATGTGCTGGAAAAGTCAAGACACAATAAAAGGATTGATGCCCAGAACCTCAGCTGGGGTAAATTAGCACAGCAGCGTGGAACTGATGTTACTAAATTGATCTACGTAAGCTGCCTAACCAGTCCCTGCTGAAAGCTTTTATATGTTCTATTACTGAACCTCATCTAGTCAGTTCACTACACAAGACATCCAGGGAAACTTCGATACCGTATGAATATATGAATATAGAGTCAATTGTATCTATTACTGGAGATGAAAAAAGCTGCTTGAAAGCATTATTTTTTGTCTGAATTCCCAGCTTTAATTCTGAAGTTCATCAGTACAAAAAGCCTTCCACTCTAATCTGTTGTAAACTAATGCAAGATGCAGCCAGTCACTTACCAGGCCGTATTTGGAGAATTTAATGATATATATTTTTTTTTTTATCCATTGCTGCTTTATTGAACAATTGTACTGAGAATAATGAATTGTAATAATGTGTGTACATTATAACTAATCAAAAGCTGCAGAGTTATGTCAGTGACCCCACTAGTCTGAATTTTTCAAAGACTTTTACAGGATTAAGCAAGCACTCCTACAACTGGTGGAGGTATGAATTAAACTAAAATTACCTAACTTGCTGAATCCATATATCAGCTACAAGGAATGGTTCATTCATCTCAAATCTGCATGGACAAGAATTGCAGCAGTAGTAGGACATTGGAGCTCCCCATATTGACACTGTAAATATTTCATTGGGCTGTGATGCTGAGGTTACATTTTCAGACATCACAAAAGCCTGCCTTTTAGAGCAACTGTTTAGAAAACCCACAAGAGAGAGGTAATTTTGAGAGCTGAGTCCACGAACAACACAAGAGCAGCCTGTAACAGTGACCAAACAGGTTCAAATGCAATACCTTTGGAGAAGAGAAAAGGCCAAAAAAGCTCATCACATAGCATTAAGTTTTAAAAAGGGAAACTACATAAAATAAGTAACTTAAAGAAAATTAACTGTGCAGCTAAAAAGGTAAATGCTTGCAGGTGGCACAGAAAAAAAAATACCATAATTAGAGGCTCAGGGTATATTTATATCACTACAGAAGACTTTAAAAGAAATAAAAAAAGC
Source organism: Aythya fuligula (assembly GCF_009819795.1). NCBI lineage: Eukaryota > Metazoa > Chordata > Aves > Anseriformes > Anatidae > Aythya > Aythya fuligula. The sequence continues at coordinate 18,406,471 of NC_045593.1, forward strand.
TTTCAACAGTTGCAATAAGGAAAAGGATGGTATTAGAGGTAAAAGAAGTCATGTCTAAAGAAGGAAAACAGAAAACAAAAGAAAGGAAATTCTGGCAAATTAAATAGAAACCACAAATGTTGACCTCCTAACCATAGAGTGCAACCTGTTGCTTAAATCACCACCGATGCTAAAAAGTAAATTGAAATCCACTCTAGTTTATGTTAGTGTGCTGGACTGCAACTGCACAGCCTCTTGAGCAGCCACACATGCTTTTCTGCTGATCCTGTTGTGAATACGGTGATTTATAAGAGTGGGTAGAAGGATCTTAAGCCACTTTGTCTTAAATCAACCAGCTCAATCCAGCATTGTACAAGTGAACACTTGCATGCTTTTCCCTAAAAATCTGCTAGTAACCTTTTTATCTGACACCTCATTTGGCAAACAACAACCCCTTGTCTGACCAGAACAGCTCCTTGAACCTGCACAACTGTCAGCAGAAGTTTCATAATGTTTATTCTTTCTATAGAGACACTTCATATCCTCATGTAATGATACTTCATGTGTGCCTGGCTGTATGCTTCTTCAGAATAGTGACCTCATCCACATCTAGAAGGATCCGTGTAATGCACCCGTGTCCAGTGAGCACTCCTCATAAAACACCTGTAGCTCATCTTTATGGGCTCCATATGGATCACCTCTAACCCAGTGGGGATGGGAATGAAAGTGCCTCAGCTGATGGGAAGGGGTGGTGATGCTGCTGGGATCTAAAACAGACCTGCTCAGCAACCTGTGCATGGGGTTATTTTTCTAGGAATGCCAGTTTGACATTAAACAACACTATCAGCCATCAAAATGCTCTTAAATTCTAGTTCTTTGAAGTTAAATATCTTATTGCCAGCTGAGCTGTATGTGCCACTGGATCCAAAGTCTCTAAGTACAATGTCAAAAATGTGCAATGAATCAATTAAATGTGTATTATGATAACCAGCACTCTGCAACTGTCTTTTTTTTTTTTTTTAATGTGTTTTATTTATTTATTTATTTGTTTGTTTTTATGTTTTTAAAGTATGACCTGCTGAAGCTAGAACACAAGAAAACCCAAGATTGGCTTCTTTAGCATGTCTGTGTGATGGCAAGACAAGCAATTTCTCTAGATTTGATTTCAAAACCACCAGAAGACTTTTTGTTCAAATCCCCATAGGTAGTAGAAGATGCTTTAAAAATTATTATTTCTAATTTGTACAGCTTTCCAATCCCCCTTCCCCCCGTCCCTTTATTATTATTATTAGTAGTAGTAGTAGTAGTATTTTGGTTTTGCAAAATAGTATTTTTTGCAAAATAGAAACACTTCCAACTGCACCTTGTACTTAGCTTTTTAATAGACATGGCTGATATTTTGGCTTCTAAGTCTTTACAAAGAGGAATACAGTCACTTCTACACATATTCCACAAAATAATTTACACAGTGGCTTGTGGAACAGATGCTTTTTTCCATCCTTGTTATATAGACACTACCCTTTTCAGATTGCAAACAATTGCTTAAAGAAATGTATTTTAAAAAAGATTCCTAACTGTTCTGAATGAAGAAATATGATGCCTGGCAAATCAGCACAGACATGTTGTTCCAAACAGAGCATACAGTACTGGCAAATGCAAGTGTGAGACAAGGAAAGGGGAGTGAGCTTGAATGCTGGAAGAAGAATACAGTGGTGCTTACTGAACAAAAAAAAAAAAAATCATATAAAATATTGTGTAACCTATCAGGATGTAGAGAGTGGCAGATTATTTTTAAATATATAGGTGTTTCTTATACAGATGCATACAATTGTGGTATGATGGGTTGGTGACAATAGAGCAGATGAGAATGAGGACAGAAAACTGCTGAGGATGCAAAGGCACTACTGAGGTATGCATGAGAAACTTTGTTTGGATGAAAGCAAAGATAGGCTTTAAGAAGCTACCAGCATCTGCATCTTTGCATGCAATTCTTTAACATGAAACAACACAGAACAGCTTATTAGATTTCTTTGGTTACATTCCACTAATTTGTTCAAAAGGAATAAAAATAATTAGGTAAATGCCAAAAAGATACACCCATACTGTGGCCTTCCATATTTTATTCACCCAACATATTCTGTTTATCTAAGCCTCTACTTTTTCTACAACTGGAAGACAAACAGATAACATGAGAATGGGAACAGCACATCTCTGTCAAGAAAACCAGACCTCTAGATGAAGATTCATACAAACAATGCTGTAATTGCAACCAAGAATGGGGTGCACTACATCCAACCCCAAACCACAACATCCGTTCTTCAGTGATGAGTGAAACGATGAGAACAGAGAAGAAAGGACTGTAAAAAAAAAAAAAAAAAAAAAAAAAAAAAGTGCAATGAAAGCACAGTAGAACATTTTACTTTAATATCTACAGCTTAAATTATTTAATTTATTGCAAAGACTTAATGAGGAGAGAAGAGGACACTAAGTACCAGTTTTTCAGATACACTATTAACCTGTAACTTCTTTGTATTGGACTGTATGTTTTTGCCTCACAACTAATCCTGTAGGTCACTGATCCTATTACTTCCTCACCTACCCACTGGGTTCTTTGGGTTGCAGCAGATGCTGGGAGCTATGTGCTTGTACAATGCCTAGTATTAATGAAGATGAAGCATCAGGTCTTTTTTTCACCAAGAAGTCTCAGTTAAAGTGTTAGAATATAAAAATCTTAAAGAGTAAGGCTGTAAATTAGCCCTGGCTAAAGTCAGATCTTTGGAGGACATCTAAATATCACTTTTTTTTTTTTCCCACATATTACACAGTGACTAAGATTTTTCTATACAAGTGTACTCTTAGCATATCCTAACACATTCTTAAGATATTCTAAAATAACTAATTGCATTTAAGATCAATTAAAATTCAGAATAATTGGTTTAAGTCGAGAACACGTCAGAACTCTGTTAAAAAACACAGAACATATCCAAAGATAATTTTAAAAGAAACATATTAAAAGCTTTTACTATATCACAACTCATCTCCCCTCTAACTTCACAGCTTTATTACATCATCAGTTAAATAACTGAAGAAACACAAATAGCTAGTAGAAATTCAACACTCAAGACCTTTAACTACATATGTTAGCCTTTCACAGTTTTTATATATTTAGTTTAATTTTGTTTTGAATAGACTGTAGATATTCATGGTTCACTTCAGACTATAACACTAACAACAGAGCATGCTGATTTCAGCAGCAGAATATACTAGTTTTAAATACAGACTGTGGCTTCAAGTAGTAACATAACCTGAGCCACAGGTACACAAGTACTGAGTTTTTACGCCCTCCCTCCGCCCAAAGAAAAAGTTTACCTGTGTCACTGAATGTCAAAAAAACCTTTAGAATAATCAGAAGTCCAACGATCAATCCTTATTATGACATCCCCTCTGCAAATGGCATGTTTTCTGTTCAGATAACAGTTAAACAGTATTTTCTGGAGAGATACATATGTGATGATTCATCTGCGTCTGCCTGAACATGTATATACATCTAATACTTGAATAAATAACATCTGTATTCTGTGCCCACGTCTGCAAAGCACCAAAACACTGTATGGACATGTATTCTTGTACCAACAGCAAAGAACAGAGTTTCTAAGGGCTTTGTGGTTGGTTCCCCACATTCACACTGCTGAAACCATTCCAAGCCAACAACCAGTGGGAACACAAAGGAAAACCATTTATTCAGCAGTAGTTGTGGTTCTACAATATATGCTCGTGCATATAGGCTCAGACAGTGGTCCTGCCTATTTCACTTGTTCCTTTTGAGTTATAGAGCAGACTGGATAAATGCAGAATGGTTCCAAGCTCCTTTCAGGTCCTTTGCTGGTGAGAGTGTTTATTATGCAGTCTGCACAGTGCCATGTGTTTTAACATGCTTTTAACTACCTGCATCTAACCATTTCTGGTCCAAAAGCAGAAAATGCAAAATAAATCCATTTTGGAATGAAGCCACTGCTCTAAACCAGGTATTCCAGCTGCTCCAGACTCATCTCCATTTCTTGATATTAAATGATTCTCCATTTAGAATTATGGCAAAACCCCTCAAGCCCTGACTTCATGCCTTGCTCAAGTAAAGCCTTTTGCAGCTTTCAGATCGCTGCATAAAGCACAGGGATATAAAGAGTGAGATTACATGATTCGATTCAGAAACAGACCTGTACACAGGGATATAGAGAACACACAACCAATTCATGACTACCTCTAAAACGTTAGTAAGTACACAAAGAATTACAGATAGGACAAAAAGGGAGCACTTTACACTGAGAGAGGATTTTTTTAACCATATAATGGAGCTGTTTCCAGCGTTGGGAGGCAATAACACTGAGCAACTGTGGAGGTCTGCAGGTGATACTGGAAAAGCTAAGGATGGCCAAAAGCATTTGAGAAAATGAGTGAATTTTCAAAGAGATCACAGAATCACAGAATTTCTAGGTTGGAAGAGACCTCAAGGTCATCGAGTCCAACCTCTGACCTAACGCTAACAGTCCCCACTAAACCATATCCCTAAGCTCTACATCTAAACGTCTTTTGAAGACTTCCAGGGATGGTGACTCCACCACTTCCCTGGGCAGCCTGTTCCAATGCCTAACAACCCTTTCAGTGAAGAATATCCTCCTAACATCTAACCTAAAACTCCCCTGGCGCAACTTAAGCCCATTCCCCCTCGTCCTGTCACCAGGCACGTGGGAGAACAGACTAACCCCCACCTCGCTACAGCCTCCCTTGAGGTACCTATAGAGAGCGATAAGGTCGCCCCTGAGCCTCCTCTTCTCCAGGCTGAACAAGCCCAGCTCCCTCAGCCGCTCCTCGTAGGACTTGTTCTCCAGGCCCCTCACCAGCTTCATTGCCCTTCTCTGTACCCGCTCAAGCACCTCAATGTCCTTCTTGTAGCGAGGGGCCCAAAACTGAACACAGTACTCGAGGTGCGGCCTCACCAGAGCCGAGTACAGGGGGACGATCACCTCCCTAGCCCTGCTGGCCACACTGCTTCTGATACAAGCCAGGATGCCGTTGGCCTTCTTGGCCACCTGAGCACACTGCTGGCTCATATTCAGCCGACTATCCACCATCACTCCCAGGTCCTTCTCTGCCTGGCCGCTCTCCAACCATTCCTCTCCCAGCCTGTAGCTCTGCTTGGGGTTATTGCACCCCAGGTGCAGGACCCAGCACTTGGCCTTGTTGAACTTCATGCAGTTGACCTCAGCCCATTGGTGCAGCCTATCCAGATCCTCCTGCAGAGCTTTCCTACCCTCAAGCAGATCGACACACGCACCTAACTTGGTGTAATCTGCGAACTTACTGAGGGTGCACTCGATGCCCTCGTCCAGATCATCGATGAAGATATTAAAGAGGACTGGCCCCAGCACCGAGCCCTGGGGGACGCCACTAGTGACTGGAGATGCTGAAGAACCGTAAGGGTCTCCAGCTTCCTTCTGGCTTTCAAACTTTACGGTGACAGGTTATCTCTCTTTCCATTGCAGTAGGTTGTAGTAGGGAGCTCTACCTGTTTGAGAAGTCTATTAGTAAAAAAGGTCCCATGGGAAGGGACAAGAAAAAGAGTAATGAATATTCCTCACAAAGTGTATCAAGACACCACTTGCCCTACCTTATCCTGACACACACTTCAAGGAAAAAGAAGAAATAATAGGCAGTAGATCAAGATTTTCATATACATAAAATAAAGATACATTTATCTCAGGCAGAGTATCAACCTTTACATTAAAAACAAACAAAGCAGCAACAAAAAAACATACCCAAAGAAACTACATTGTTCTCCAATGAATGCCCAAATTCTAGGGAAGGCACAACATACATGTATATAAAAGTTATGGCCTTCTTGAATGATGGCTAATGATAATAATATTGATGATACTTAACATGGGATCAATAAAGTTATTGTTACTGTGATGAAGTGAATTAAGGATTGCCCTTGTATGTCTGTGACTATAAAGTTTCCTCTATAGTGTCACTGAACAGGCAAGTTTCTTCCAAAGAAAAGCATCTGAAGGCCGGAAGATTATGTTATGGTGATGCCTCAATATTCATGACAATATAAAAGACAAAAAAAAAAAAAAAAAAAGCAGGCACATGTCAAATAATTCCAGCAGAGTGGGAAAAGAAGAGGAAAGCATGGATTCTGAGGGCTGACAAGTCAGCTTCTTCCCTCTGCCGCTGAATTCGATGTCCATTTTTTTCAACAGGTCCTAGAATTACACCTTGGGTAAGCTTCTCACTGTAAACAAAATTGTATAAAGCAACTATATGGATGACATAAATTTTTAAGCAGATGGGAAGATTAATGCCAGTTGATTAAAATATTTTCAAGCAACAGATTTTTCTAAGCACCCTCCTTTCCATTCCCCTGACCAAATACCTTACCTATTCAAAACTGTGGTATAATGAAGGTATAATCACTTCTTTAAATTTGGTTGTGTTGGTGCTCACTGAAAGTCTCAATCCTGCATGTTTGCAATTACTAACTGAGTTTCCTTTACATTAGATATCACCATATGATGATTGCTGACCACCAGTGGCAATGCAAAGGCTCATAATGCATTACTGGCTTTTTGAGAATGTACTTGAAATTTGCTCCATTTCACCACTTCCTAATAATGAAGTATTAATATGAATAAAGCTAAAAGGAATGTAGCGAAGCACTTCCATACCGAGAAAGGTTCTGTATATTTAAGTTAATGAATTTAAATCCTAAACTCACATATAAGAAACAACCAATTATCCCGTCTGAAACACAGGCTTGTAAAACTCTCAGTTACTTGTAAAACGGTCTGCTACACACGAGTAAGATGTTGTTTAAATGACTTGTTTGACTAGAAGCATTCACCATGAAATTGATTCTTTTAAAGCATTATTTTTAAACTTGATACAAGTTAACTGTGTGAACTGAAAATGGGAAAAAAAAAATCTAGCATTATAAAGCATATGTTATAGTAAGAGTTTACTCTTTTATGAGGTCGAGTGTTACTTGAATGAGAAACTCATCAAGAACAAATAGTCATTTGTAGGGAGGTAATTGAAAGGTTTAATACAATTAAACTATTCTGCCATTTCAATGCTAAGATGTATGGTACAGTATCTAGTGTTATCCCACCACAGCCAGTGCAGCTCCAAAGTACCACAACAGATAGAACATCTTTCAGTTATAAGCACCAAAAATACATCTGAATTGCTACTTTTCTGAAAGTAGTACTATATAGTGGCTTTACAACTTGTTTTAGTATTACAATTCTGTTATGCCTTTTAGGCAGCAGGTGGCATGAACAGTGGATAACTAGCAACACACCACTGAATATTCCTCAATCTCCAGCTCAAGCACTCAGTTGCTTAACTTTTCAGTGATCCAGATTTCAAGGAAAAAGAAGAAACCATTGCAAGAAGTTCCTGTATATATATATGTACATATAAATATATATATAATTTATATATACATATATGAAATATATATATAAAACAAACAAACAACCACTGTTAACAATATGTTTTTCAATAACATTTTAGATCTGAATATTTAGCATGGCCACATAAATACAGACATAGCAAGCCAGGGTTACTGAACAGATTAGAGTTCACAAAGTAATGTCTTACGTTTGCTTCCATAAACAAAAAAATGTTACTATTGGTTTATTATGAATTAATGTGCCAATGGTATGTTGCTAATAGTTCACAGATGCTTAGTTACTTAAAACCAAAAAGGAAAGTCTACTTGGTACTAGTTAAAATTTAAAATCTTGTTAATGGAACATTTCCAATTGTCCTCTCAAAACAAGAAATGACCTTGTTATGAGATAAATTCGTAAGAATAGTTTTTTAAAAATCAATACAACAAATGTAGTGTTTTATACATTGGCCCAGAAAAACTGGAAAAGATACTATGCTGCCTACTGAACAGCAGTTTTGGAGAAGAATCAAATTCTCAGACTGAATAAAGTATTTGCAAATCATACAGAAGTTTACTCAATATTCAGTGAAGAGTGCCACCAGCCATGCTGTTTTATAAGACCAGTTGTAGACAGATTAATAGAAAGGACAGTGTCATCAACATGTCAGTCAGACCACAGGCAGTGTGGAAGGAATTTGAGAGGGGAAATAAAGAGAGGTGTGAAGACATCAACCTCATAAAATGGTTTCAGATGGCTTACATGAAACAAGATATCCTGCTTCTATGGATGTCTGAAGCATCACAGTAAAAATGATTTTAAGGGAAGGGAAGGGAAGGGAAGGGAAGGGAAGGGAAGGGAAGGGAAGGGAAGGGAAGGGAAGGGAAGGGAAGGGAAGGGAAGGGAAGGGAAGGGAAGGGAAGGGAAGGGAAGGGAAGGGAAGGGAAGGGAAGGGAAGGGAAGGGAAGGGAAGGGAAGGGAAGGGAAGGGAAGGGAAGGGAAGGGAAGGGAAGGGAAGGGAAGGGAAGGGAAGGGAAGGGAAAAACAAACAAAAAAACACCAACAAACTAATCCAACTGCTAATATATCAGACTGGTATTTACCAGCTAGAAATCTGAAAGCTGACTTGAGCTGACAATGGTCAGAAAATCAAGGTGAAACAGGGACATTCATCTCAGGAAATGAAAAATGGCTCATTTGATCCCTTGAAAAGAATTACTATGCATTAACAGGCTACCAATAAAAATAAGGTATCAACTGTGTTTAGATTAAAGGCAAATGCAGGACAAACAAGTACAACTGGATCCTACCAAAAACTCCAGAGGTTAGGGGTCTAATTGTATCTACAGCTTTTATTGGGGAAGCAAGAGCACTTCTGCTTATATTACACAAAACACATGCAACACCTTAATGTTTCCAGTAGGATTTGTGTATTCCATTTATATCAAAGGTTAGCATGCGATCTTCTCATTCTCTATGTTATTTTCACTACTACCAGAGATGATAGTAAGTTTAATATAAATTATGCACTTCACACATGCTTGATACAAAAGTATGAGAAACACACAAAATTGCACTTCAGCTATACTGGATACATCTAACTACCCATGTTAATCTACAGGCAAGAAGATCATCTCAGTTTATATCATACAGAAAGGAAAAGTGACATTATCATTAAAATGGTTGCACAAAAATATCCAGCTGAAGGAGAAATACAGAGGTATGTCTTGTTAATTGTAATTTCCAGTATTGCTTAGCCTCATTAAGCAGCCCCAACATGAGGGCTATAAAGAAGTAAAAGGTGGGGTATAAAGAAGTAAAAACACTTGATCAAGTAATTTTCAAATCACAAAAAGTTCACCTTCCTACCACCAATCCCAATTAGTGGACATACTTATGCATCCAGTTCAACAGAAACTCATTTTAAAGGAAGATAAAAATACCTGGGGTCTTATACTTTGATATTGGCACATACTTGTGTGTAGAAGATTAAAGTTTGTTTGTAATCACACACTTGTGCAATCTGAACAATAAGTACAAGTGAATAATTACATGGAAAATTAAGGATAAGGGAGAGAGAGTAAACCAGGAGCTGTCTGCTAGAAATAATAAAATTGTTTGGGAGGTGCACGATTCAAAAAGTTTTTAGAGTCTTTCTAAACAAGTAGTAAGTATCCTTTGTGGGAGAACAGTAATACTTTAGTACTCATTGCCCATTCAAATATATTTTAAGGCTTTTTTTTTTTTTTTTTTTTTTTTACTGGTAGAAATAGCTACTGTTCAGGTCTTCCTGTAGTTGACTGGGCTTGGCTACACGCTACTAACCTCACAACAGGCACTCTTCCAAAACCAGAAGGGAAAGAAGAGGGTGACACCACATCTCCCACCTAACAGTTTATGGGATTAATTTTATTTCATTTAAACACTACAAATGGCAAGACAGTGTGGTACTGCAGTGATATAAGCAATGACTGTTTCTGATACAGATAAACCTGGAACATTTTGAGTCCTAGTTTGTACTTCCAGCTGGAGATACTCTGAATCAGGAAACTGTAGGGAGAAAAATTAGTAGAGGGACATCAAACAGAAGGGAAAAAAAAAAAAAAAAGCCGTTCCATACAATTGCAAGCATTAATATATTTTAGGAGAATGATCTAGGCCACCTTCCTGCAGGAGGAAGTTTGTGCAAAGAAGTAGAGGTCAAGCCTAGAGTGACATGGTTCACTGAATGACCAAATAGAGGTTTATATATTTCCTTTATGGCTGCTGGCACTGGTTTTGGCCTAGAAGCCTCTAATGAACAAAGAGAGCTCTGATCCCTTCTGGAACCATTCATATGTGATTAAGATCCAACAATACAGCACTTTGATCCACTGGGCTACAGAAGAATTGGATGTTTCCTGAAGGAGTCATTTTGGGTGAAAGGGGAGGAGAAGAAAAAAAGGAATTTTCCTGATCAGGTCAATCTCAGTGAGACTGCACTCTTCTCACATCCAATGTGAATTGTATTATCTTGAGGGATTTGAAGCTTTAGAAAGATGACAGATGACTGAGGTACTGAAAAGAGGAGTGGACTATGGTAACTATGTCTCCAACACAAAGAATAAATTTATCATTCTGAAGATGATGTTAAGATCCATTTTCAAGAGAAGAAAATTAAGTCAGCTATTCCAAACCATATTGCAACAAGCAAGGACATAAAAATGGATGTTCATTAAAGCAAGTTGGATAGCATCTTTTGCAGATATGTTCAAAAAGGTTGCAGTACCATATTTACAAATACACACCTCCTCACTCCAGTATAGCTAAAACAGCAGGAGAGGTAAGGGTAGGTCTACAAAAAAAAAAAAAAATAATAATAATCTCAGAGAATGAACACCTGGTTCCTTGTAAGTAATCTTTCTATCTTGACACCAATATACTTCATATAACCCAAGAGAATTAAGGGCCTGTTTGAAGTTAGAAGAGCATGTACATGACACACCATTTGGAGGAGTATTTACTTTTTTCAACAGATGTAAGTATTAAGCACAGGTGATGGATTCAGATCCACAGGAATGAACGGAGGCTGGAATGTCTAGACTACCAGGAAAGCATAACACAGGTGTGACAACTCTGCCCGACTATCACATTCCAATATTTTCAGTATAAACTAAGTAACTCCCATCATCTCTTGATATAAAAGCAGAAGAGGGAAAACATATTTGGCTTTGTCTACTACAAATGTCTACTCTTAATAATTTATTTTGGAAGCTAACTCTCCTTTTCATATTTGGTTTGGATGCTTCCAAGTCCACCTGGGGACGCCTCAGCTCACTAGCTATCCAGTACAATGGTTTTAATTTCAGAAAACACTTTAAATTCTCTGTCAATGGTTTAGCCAGGTTGGTCATATTTGAATGTTTTTTACATATCTGTCCTACCTGACAGCAGGTAACTTTCTGCACATGCGAAAAGCTTTGTATTTGTCATACAGACTTTAATATCTTGAATTCATTGCCAATGTGCATATACTATAATTCCTCACATCTAAGTGAAGCAAAACATGCTTTTTCCTCAGATGATTTGAAAACCATCAGCAATGTAGAACCATGCTGACAGCCAACTACCAACAGCAGAAAAGTCAGGGTGAAAGCAAACAGAATCAACAAGGTGGCATCCTGAAAACTCAAATCTGTTGTCAGTGTTTACAATAAAAGGGTATTTGCTGCTAACCTTGCACTATAAAAGATATTACAACCCACTGTAAGCCACTTAATTTCATAGTGTTCTAATATCAGATGTACATTAAAAAAATCCTTATCTACTGTGTTTCCATATACACGTAAGGCAATTTAAACATATCTACTGCTGAAGGCAGGACCACAGTAAAAAAGGTATGGAACAAGCATTTTGCACAAGTGTGTTAATTCAGTGTTGGTAAGGAGGTTTCCACTAATTCTAAAAAACACGGTTCAAAGGAGAAAGATGACACTTGCTTTGGAAAACTAACCAACAGCTTTATGCTTAAGCTGCTTCTCTAAGTAGTGCTTTCAATTACAGTAATTATGGGGGTAAATATCTGTTTCAAAACAGCATAGACTATGTCTGTCCCTGAACAACTTTCACAGAGAAGATGATTTACAGCACAACAATATCAGAATTATCTAATAAACTTCAGTGGTAATAGCATGATAGCATGCATTCTGAAATGTCACTGCTTCATTTTTTTATTTTTATTTTTTTACCATAGTTGTAACAGCTTTTCACTATTATATGATTAAATTGTGGTTTTGCTGATGGTTAGAAGCCAGTCAGATTTTATTACTTCCATCAATCACTTCATCAGCATCATTCTGATACCACCATGTAGAAAAATAATTTAAAATTAATACATTTGAAAACAAAGCATAAAGCCTAAGAAATTCATCGTATACCTACCTGTGTTAGGTATATGCTGAATTTCTGTTTAGCAAACAGAACTATCTGTTAGCAAACAGTCTGTTTAACAAAATAAAATCAATCTCAAATTGATCATTTAATTTTCATCAACTGATCATAAATTTATTAGAGCAAACTTGCTATTAAAAATCTGTGTAATAGAGACTATTTAACAAATCCATTAGGCCAGCACAAATAGAATGTTTTTTGAAACTATAGAACCCTAGACAAGAAATTAGTCCCTCTGGACCAACTAGCAGTGGGTTGTTCTCTATACCTGATTTCCAAGTTAGCAGATGGGAAAGAGTCTGGACAGCAGTGCTCTCCCATGACATTTAGGACACTGCAGTTCATTAAGTACTCTGATACTACTGCTAAGAGCAGAATACTACCTGGCAGACCCAACCAACCTCCTCAGTGGACTCAGGTGCTGAGCTAATCAGACAAACCTCTGCTTTTAGTGACTTCATTCAAAATTAACAACGAAGGCACAGATCTTAATGGCAGGTTAGCAGTTTGGCCAGCTGGTAATTACTGCCAACCTGCAACAGGAACCAGGCACTTGAGTGGTGCCTATGCTTCTGAAACTCATCCCATAGTCATGCATATCTCAGATGCTTGACAGAGCACTAGTGTGACTGTGCATCTGCACCTTTAGGAGTGCTCCATTTTTCAGACTTGTCTGCAGTGCAAAAGCACCCTCCATGTAATGATGTGACAATAAATTTGAAATAATGCCGCTATATTCTGGCTTTTTGAAAGTCTGATTTGTTTTGTGTTTTGTCCTAATGACCAAGAGACCAATTTTTCAACATTAGCTTTCAAAGAACAACAACAACAACAAAAAAAAAAAAAAATCACAGAAATGTTGTTGCTACATATGATAATTAAATAGCATGCAGACACCTGCTGTCTTGCATCTGTATGGTTATGCCCAGTTTCTTGATCAGGTTTTCCCACAAAGCCTTGTTGCTTCCCTCCTGATTTAAGTTCAAAGTCAAAGATAAATGATCACCTGCTTTATTGTGACTGTCCAGCTGGAGAAAAGGGGACAATTTATTTTTTTTAAAACATTCACTGGCTATAAGCTTAGTTGGCTTCATTTGCTATGCAAACATTACTGCACCAGTAGAATAATCCACATGGCTCTTGGAGAAAGGTGAACACTGCAGGACTAAGCCATCACAACGCATGGTGCCTGGAGAACCAGTTGTGGGCATGTGTCAAAAAGAAGTCAGGTGTGGATAGATGAAATGTAATGAAAAAGGGCTAAAGGGACTACACAGTTGCGCGTTTTTATTTGTCTTTTATTTTTTCCCTTCAACTAATTCAGAAGAAAATAAAGTGGTAAAAAAAAAAAATAAAGTATCTAAAATAGAGAGGAGGCAGGAACAGGAGGAAAAAACAGTGAAGAACAACAACAAAAAAAAAAAAGCTCCATTAGGACCATATCAAGATAGAAAGACACAGAACTTAAAAGTAGGAAGAGTCTGGATCATTATTAGTTTTGTTTACTGCTGGTTGCAAAAGGTTGAAAGCTGGGGCTGTTGTATCTGCAGCTTCCCTTAAAGCTACTCTTTTTTACTCTTGCATCTCTGCTGCTTCCTGGTCATTTCAGAAGTCACCTGAAAGGTTTCATTCCCTAAAGGCTGTTTTAAGACACAATCCAAACCTGCAAAAAAAAAAATATTTTTTTCAAGTTGTACCACAGTGTTAAAATAATACCATACTATTTTTTCAGATCCACCTTAACCTAAAAAAGGCTTTAAAGTAAGCAGAGACATTATTCATGCTAGATCAAGAATGCTGCTACCAATTGCAAATCACTATATTATTCATGGTACTTCAATAATACCACTACCAATTGCAAATCAACATCATGACAGGCCTTGAAAACATGGCTAATAAAACCATATGGTAACATTTATCATTGTCATAGCCAGTTACAGGATCTACTATTCAGCCAATAGCATATCTATAATCTTATACCATAATCAAAAGGAGGGTAAAACATTTAAGGTATGGCTTCAGTGACATTAAATTTCAGATCTTGGATTTATTTATTTTTTTACACAAACAAACAAAGAAAAACACAACCAGGGAGTACTATGAGTTCAGCAAAATTGGTTTATTTGCTGCTACATTGCTTCCTTTGGTATTTAATGGGCCTATCTTCCTTTCATATTTCAGACTGCATTTAAGCAGGCATAAGTCACCTCTGGAATGATACAAATTATGATAGAGAGACAACAACATTCTCAAACAGAACTGTCGGATTCTACAAGGCTTTTGAAAGAATCCCATTTGACATTGGAAACAGTAATGAAAGAAACATCATATATCCGTATGAACTAAAACGTATTTTCACAGTTTCACAGAAGAAAAGCTGAAGGTTAAGATTAACATCTTCAAATCGGCAAGTTACTTCACCAAATGTTTGACTGTCAGCTGTGAGTAGTAGTCCCACTCAGGTGAGTACATACTTCTGACTGCAGTGCATTTTTTCCAGTTCTTCCCTCCCACCCTCATTCCAAGCCTTTTGAAATAAGCTAGGCAATGGCTAACCATAAGAAACAAAACTTCTTTTTAGGAACTGACATCAGCTCAGACTTGTTCTTGTCTTCTGAGTCTGTGCCTTCAAGAAGTTCAGGAAACTTGTAATTTCTACACAGAAATAATCTCCTCCATAAAGAACCTAAAATAGATTCAGTTATGAATTGACTCTGGCAGCACCTGTATCTGCCACATCTTGTGACACCAGAAAAGGAATGAGATAGCTGAGTTGGTAAGGACCTGTGACTATTTCTTGGCTTTCTTTATGACCTTTTTTGGGAAAATACCGGTACTTATTAGGGCTTATCATCTAGCTATTCAGTAAATTCCTTGTAAAGGAGTGAATACATCCAGACTCTCAGTTAACCTGCCAAGTTATACTAACA
Organism: Aythya fuligula; assembly: GCF_009819795.1. NCBI lineage: Eukaryota > Metazoa > Chordata > Aves > Anseriformes > Anatidae > Aythya > Aythya fuligula. Next base: position 18,421,763 of record NC_045593.1, read on the forward strand.
ATGGAGGTAACAATAGAAAAAGGGTGTAGAAGGCTGGATTGTTCCTAAAACAAGCATAACCTGTCTCTTTTTAGATCAAATACTTGGAAGCATTAAATTACAATAATTTGGAATTATGGGAATTTAGAATTGTTGACTCTTTTCCCTGATATATATTGAATTATATTAGTTATAAACAAAATACTCCTTCTTATCTATGCCTCTAAACTTCACATCTCTGTGACATACAGAGTGATAATTTTCTTTTCTCTTTCAGATCAGATTGAATATGCAAATTTCAAGGGAGTTAAAATAGAGTAAGACCAAATTTATACAAATGATGTTTTGTTGGCAAATATATTTCTTATTCTCATGGGTGAGTTTAATATAAAGAACTGCAATGTGGTGAACAAATTTTGTCCTATTACCCTGCATTTACAGCTATGTTAGGAGTCACATTGCTATTTATTTGCCAAACGAATAGCTATTCAAAGGATAGCTGAAACTTCTTGGCACAGAGCCAGGAAGACAAGATACTAAAACCTATTAACAGTGTATCATGACTGTGAATTAAAGAATCCCGTGGAACCATAAACTGTCTACAAAGAAAATGAGAAAAATAATAAAATTTGATCAGAGGGTTAATATATTTTTATTAGTGCCTGGCAGCAGACTAGTAATAGACCATTTAAATGTGTACAACAATATAACCGACTTGTGTCAGATGCATAGCGGTGAAAAAGTCTGCAGACAGTCAAGTATTTATAGCTAATAAAATAAAAAAATAAAAATAAAAATAAAAATAAAAAAAAGAACCTGACTAGACTTAATATAGTTTTTCTCTGTATTTCCCAAGTTGATATTTTCTGAAATCTGGAGATTCTCTAAAGGAATCAAAACATTGCAGAATGCTTCCAGGCTACCAATGACAATAATTAAATACCAAACGCTACTAAGAAACTGGAATTCTCACTTTTAAGTCCCAAACTAGCTATAAAGCTCAAAACGTAACCCCCTGACCCTCTCCAAACTCTGTCTAAACAAGGTAAAAATGCTGTTCCTTGCATAGAAATTTGCCCTGTCCATGAGATGAAAGCTGTAAGTGAGAGCTATGACTCTGTAAGCTACGTTAGTGGCTGCGAAAAGTAATATTTCTAAGTGTGTCTGGACCATTAGTCAAGAATATTATAGCAAGTCTCAGGAATAAAATTACTACTTTTTTCATAACATATAAAATGAGTATAAAGTATCTTGTAAGTTTTATACTTCCTCAAACACTTCAGTACTGAGAAGTCAGATTTTATGGATGTAGAAAATCTTGTGTTTAAATACAGGAAAAAATCAAAGATGTTTTAGGTCCAGGCCTTTTTTCTGGCTTTCCCATTTACCTTTTGTATTAAGAGTTTATGAAAATAGCTGAAAATTCTCCAAATAAATACAAACAGAATGTCAGAACATTAGTTGAGTATTGGAAACATTGTCACGCAGTTTTTGTTGTCCACCTCCCCCACCGAAGTGGTCTTACTGTTTACTTGTTAAGATACTTATATATAATTTTACAGAATTTAAAGATATAAATGAAAAAAAATCAAAGAAAAAGGAGAAAATAAACATGGCCTGTTTACCCTTCTTCATCCCTTCCCTCTCCTCCTCAACCAAGTGCCTGTCCTGTGCTGACCTTGCTCTGATCTTTCAAATCCACCCAACTGGACAAGAACCATCTGCTGCAGCACAGCAGCCCACAAGAACAGGAATAGCATGGAGAACCATAGCATCACTTAGCCCACAGGCTGTTTTTTCACGACTGCTGAAAACGTGTCCAAGAGCCAGGTCATACTGCCTTCCATCTCCCACAGAACAGATTGTGGTGACTCAGGATCTTTATGGGTCAAAAGAAGTCAGCCGGGCCAACCTGCTTCTTTCATACACAGAATCAATGCACTCATCTTCAGGCCACTCTTCAAATCCTATTTTGAAAGCATTTAAGTATGTTCTGATAGGCAGCTATGAAAAACAAATGCTTTTTAGGAGCCCAAAACTTGGGGATGTTCAATGAAAACAGATGTTAATTCAGTTTAATTATGGGCAACTGGGAGAGAGTAATGCTTTTTGTTAATGTTTCTTTAAATGATACTTCATCAAGCTACACTAAACAAACTAGTCGTATCACGTAAACATATTTTCTTTGCATTTAATGAGTACCTCTTAAAACAAATATATTTCTAAAACCTGGAGTTCTAGCACCTTGCTGTGCTAAAGCAATGATTATTTAACAAGTTGATCAACTAATTCTAGGTCAGAAAAGCTGTGGTGGTTTTACTCAGGTAGGCAGCCGAGCACTACGCAGCAATAGACACAACACTGGAGTGATATCAGTGCTGTTCCAGCTACGAGTGCAGAGCACAGCACTGTGTGGGCTGCTGCAGGGAAAAGGTGACTCCAGCTCAGACAGACCCAACACAAAAGCATCCACATATTTATCTTGACCTCAAAGTAGATAATAAGAATGACACAGATAACAGGAGTGGTAACTGCTAGAAAACATCTTTAAACAATATAAATGAATAGACTCCAAAGCAGGAGAACTTAAATGAAATTACAATGTATGCTTCCTTTTTGTTTCCGACTTACTATGTAGTAGAAATTATTGACAACTAGCAAAAGAATATTGCAAAAAAATATGCCTATATACTGAACTTCCCTTATGTTCTCCTCATCCTCTACCTAAATACACACATAAAGACAACACCGAAATCAACTAAACAGTAAAAAAGCCTAACAATTCCCCAAATATTTTCAAAACCATTTTCTTGAAAAAGGGCTTGGTACCAGCTGAAGTTGACAGAGATGCTTTGCTATTGGTATTTAACACAGAAGGAACTTAGATACGAAATCTTCACATAGAAAGACAACTGTAATAAGCGAGTAAAATAACTGTGCCTTTCTCTTTGGTGTTATGTTCTATAACTTAAGAGGTTCACCACAGCCTCCATCTGCAACTATTCTAACCATGGCAGTATCAAAAATGCATCAAGAGCATCTGATATAAATATGGTTGATTTTTGCGATTAAAAATATGACCAACAGTTCCATTAAAACTTTAATTGTATTACAGTTCATATATTAATATAAATTGGAGATACATGCATTGAAGCACAGGAATATAGAAACGCTTTGTTGCTCTACTTACAGAACTATTTTAAAAGCCAGTAAGAAATTTTGGAACACCAGAGCAAGGCAGCAACAACCAAATTTATTACAATAAAACATCACTAATGGTAACTGAAGAATCAGAAAAAGAGTCTAGAAAAACAAACAATCAAACAAACAAGGCCACTATTTCCCTGAGAGCTAGCAGAGTCTGCTAAATGACTGAAGGAAAGTGACCAGTTGCATCAAGGAAAAATGATCAATAAAAGTCTCTGAAGACACCACACTGTACAACTCCATAGCAAATGACAAACTACTGTCAGTGGTGCTTTTTAACTCTTGAAAGGGATTCCAGCAGTTCCAAACACAGAAGTACTTACATAAACTCTGAAAGTTGCTGGCTGCTAGTCAGAGTCTTTTGCTGTTGTCAGGTGTTTCCTTAAAAGCAATACCATAAAGCCGATCTGTAAACTAAAAAAACAAGATGAAGACTTGACGCATTGCTAGCTGACCTGAACATGAGTGTCAGGAAATATGGGAAAAATTCTTCGTCTGGCACAAGTGAGGAGAAAAGCACAGTGAAGGTCATATCTCAGAGAACAAAGTTCTTGCTCTAATGTAGAGGATTGTTTTTCCTTTAATGCTACAAGGTACCTGGCTGTTGAACTACAGCAGTCTTCCTATTTCAAAGGTAAAAATGTTTTGGTGCTAACAACAACAGAAGTTTAATATCTCATTTACAAATTAGTTAAATAGCATGGGTCACAAAGTGAGAAACTTTCAGGTAATGGGCACCCAGCAAGACATTAGTATTACTAATCTGTTGGCTGCAACTGGTGGCTATTCCTGTTTCTCTTGCTAGAGAATCAGGATATGGGACCTTGTGCACCCTAGGACTACTGAAGAACACAGGAAGGAAGAGTACAACACAGCCAGCAGAAAGAAACTGGACAGCTACTGTGCTGGCCAAGCAACTATTTCTGCATATTGGCCTTCCATGACTTTCTGCAGTCATATAACTCAAGCTCAGAGGAGTTTATTTTCTGTTTTGAAGGCCCAAAGTAAACACTCCAAAAAAAAAAAAAGAAAAAGAAAAAAAAAAAGAGTACTGAGTCTCTTTCACTCTTCTTCACTTGTTCTTTTTCTCTTTCACACCAACTACCATAAATTGCTGTAAAAATGAAGGAAGAATTTTTCACAGACTGCATCCTCCCTTTCTACCTCTGAGAGCATCTTCAAGTTCAACTGCAACCATTCATTCATGAAGCTCTGCTGGGCTAGGCTTGCTTACAAACTCCTTGTGCAATGACAAAATGGCTGAGTGCAAGAGCTCCTAGCTGAGGAGGGAGAGCTTTTACATTAAAAGAAAGAAACGTTCACCTGCAGAGACTGGGATTATCTGATGGGAATATCCCAACGGAAACTCCAAAATCTTGTTATGTGAGACATATATATATATATATATATATTTTATTTATTTATTTTTATTAAGAGTTCAGTTGACTTGCATGGTGTTTTTGTTTGTTTGTTTGTTTCTGTATGGAAAAGAAACAGATAAACATACCAAGAAACTATGGAAAGAGTACCACCTGTGAACAAAGCAACTATCTTAAAAAAATGTGCTACAGATGATGAAGGCCAAAATTTTATACTTATGCCAAGCTCCAGACATTAACTGTCTGATTTGTTGAAGTTGTTAGCATTTTATAGCACTTTCCAGATTCAAACAAAGTGCCTATATGGAATCTTTGACATTTAGCACAAAAAAGTTCTCTCCAGTTGGGTATCAAGAGAAGAGAACTGGAAAAACACAGAATAAAGAACCACAAAAACAAAACAAAACATCAGATTCCACAGATTTATTAAGCATTAAACAAAGATTCTACAGCAAAAGCACTCAAATAGAGAAGCATTAATTCACTTTAACCATATACTTTGTGCACTGCCTCACACATCCTTGCTTCTCTTTCCTCCAAAGATCTTATGTTTCCATTACACCAAGGAGCATCAGCAAAGACCAGGACTAAATAAAACACTATGTAAAATTCCCACATTCAGTATGACTTCTAAGCACATACTGAATTTCAAGTATTTAAACAGTCCTATAGAAAAGTTCAGTTGGAAAAGTCCTATAAAAATCATCAAGTCCAACCTCCTGACCACTTCAGGGCTAACTAGAAGTTAAAGCACATTGGTGCCCCTTGAACACTAACAGGCATGGGGCATCAGCCACCTCTCTTGGAAGCCTGTTCCAATGTTTGACCACCCTCACAGTAAAGAAATTTTTCACAATATCCAGTCTGCAGCTCTCCTGGTGTAGCTTTGTGCCATTCTGTGGCATCCTGCCATCAGTTCCCAGGGGGCTGAGCCCAGCACCTCTCTCCACCTCCCCTCCTCAGGAAGTCACAGCGAGCAATGAGGCTGCTGATGCGCTTCCTCTTCTCCAGACTGGACAACCCAAGTGTCCCCAGCCTCTCCTCACAGGACATGCCTTCCAGCCCTGTTACCACCTTTGTTGCCCTCCCCTGGATGCTTTCAAGGATGTTGTCATCCTCACTATATTGTGGAGCCCAGAGCTGCACACAACATTCAAGGTGAGGCCACACCAGCACCAAATACACTGGGAGAATCACCGCTTTTGACTGGCTGGCTATGCTGTGGTTAATGCACCCCAATATGCAATTTGCCCCCCTTGTCTGCCAGGGCATGCTGCTGGCTTATGTGGAGCCTGCTGTTGACCAGCACCTGCAGGTCCCTTTCTGCTGAGCTGCTCCCCAGCCACTCAGCTCCCAGACTGTGCCTGCATCCAGCATTCAGGGTATCTATATCCCTCTACAAGGGATCTCTCTTATCACTCCAGAGAGACAACAGCACTTCCCAGTTTAGTACCATCACCAAACCTGATGAACCCAGCATAGAGTGAACCTGCTTATCTCGGGGTTGGTCCTTTAGTCCAGAAGAATGCTGTGAGGGACAGTACCAAAGGCCTTACTAAAACTCAGAAGGATTATGTCCACCGTCCTCCCTTCATCCACCAAAAGGGTAACCTTATCATAGAAGGAGATCAAATTGCTAATTACTGAGTAGTTAAAAACACATTGAAGAGCTTTACGGAACAGAGGTAGGACCACTACCATTTATGGGACCATTATCATTTCTAAAAAGAGCTTTATTGTATCAAACTTAAATACTAAGAAATATAAACTGCTGCTTCCCAAAAGAATCCTTATTGAATCTTGCTCTTTTCCCTTACCCCACGAGTATCTGCATGCATTGGCCTCCTGACAGCCCATTTTTTGCCCTCCATTTTTGGTATTAAGTTCCATGAAGAATGTCTTTCACAAAGACACTGCAGAAGAAGCTGCAAAAGGAAGCTGATATCCTGGAATGTCAAAAGCACAATGTCATGATTGATACACTTCACAAATATGTAATGCCAAAAATTATCAGCAATGAATTTAGGCCATTTTATTCAAACGAGATCCCTACAGCTAGGTTCCTAAACCAGATCCTCGAGCACTGGCCAGCTTTCAGAGGTGTTGAGAACTTGCAAAGATTAGGGTTTCAGGACTTCACCATCACTGAAACATCACACCATTTGTTAAAGTGCCGAAATATAAATTATGTAACACAACTTTAGGCTAGACCAACAAATGCTTTGTGTTAACATTTTTATGATAGTAAAATTCATATGTGAGTACTTTATTCCAATGGAATGGCTAACAGGAATATCCAAAACCATGCATTGACTTCCCATTTTATAGCAGTACACTGCCCCAACACTGTATCTACCTGAAACCAATTTTCAGTATATAGAAAGCTACTTTCGAAAGTACTTTGTTGATCTTGGATACAGTTAATTTTCAACATGGAAAACAGAAAAAAAAGTACTGACATTCTTTGTCGTACACAATTTTGAATCATTTTTTCCTCTCTGAATTGATTTTTTTTGGAAATATGATTGTAAATCATTCAGGCAAAGAAAACATTTCCATAGATGGCCAAATCACCCCACAGCTGAAATGCATCCACACAAAAACTAAAAATAAAACAGGAATTATGCATTCAACTAACGTAAGTGTTATCTATTACAAAGAGCAAAAAGAATGCAGCTTACGGTGAACACAAACCATACCATGCTTGAAAGGGAGACCACACCATCCTACATGCTACCAACTGATAACATAAGAGCAACGTCTACAACTACAAAACACGATTATACAGAACCCCCCTAGACACATGTCCACGCAAGACTTTACTACAACTAGTCACTGTCATTTGTGTTGATGTGAAACATTAGCAGAAGCAGACCATGACCGACAGAAATTTGCCGTAAGCATAAGCCCTCTCTCCCACATACCACCAAGATCCTATCTAGTGTACTCCTAGAAGCCACGTACACAGGGCAGAACATTAGCACAGGTTCCAAAAAGCAAGTTAACTATTTTTCAAATTAATTTGTTGAACAATCAGTAGCTGTAGAATGAATTTCTATGGAACAGGATGACTATTCTTAACGTGGCAATGCTGATCATCAAAAATCATCCACCAATAATCATCTGTTCCTAATGCAATATCAGGGTGAATCTGTAATCAGACTACGTGGCAGCAGAATGATAGGTAATAGAAGTGAGAAAAATTCCCCCTTAAAAACAGTATTAATGGAGCTAATGTATGCATGTTCTCCCATGTTTTTTCTATACATTTACCTACGTACTCAAAAGATAAACTGTTATTTAAATTAGCTTAGCTTTTTGTTTGTTTGTTTGTTTGTTTTTAATCCCTTATACAGATATACACATCTATCTGCATAAAAACAGCTTCTCATGGAGTTAAGAGGGAAAATTCTCTCCCTCCCACAATTCTAATGTCCCATTATATATAATACCAATTTACACACATCTATAGAGAAATAAATGACTTCATATATTACTGTATCAGAAGACACCTGGAATGTTTGCAATATTTCTAATAAATTGCAAATTTTAGGATAGCCCACATACTTGAACATTTGCTTCCCTTCCATCTGCCGAAAAAAATGTAATATGATGAATTTTTGGTGCCTAGCATTATTTCTTCATTTTTATTTGTAACTGGAATTAACAAACCTTTTTTGAATACAAACTGCAATTTAAAATATAATTTTTGGAGGAAAGCAACTTTTTCAGTGTTTTTCACAAACATCTGTTCTCTCTTACACAAAGAGTAAATAATATGTCAAAATGACCAAAGCTCAGTGAAGGAAAATTAGATATCTAAAAACAAATACAGACACATCAGACTGATCTAGAAAAATCAGACTGCATGCTGTAAACATTTTTTTCCAGCTAAGGTACTCGGTGTCTAGGTTTCCGTTGGTCAAATTATTCTTTAAAGGAAGTGTAGTTTTCCCCACCCACCCCCCCAAAAAAAAAAAAAAAAAATAGAATTAACCTGTGAAACTCACTGCCACAGAATATTATCAAGGCCAGGTGCATAAACACATTCACTAATTAATTTGGCAAGTCCATGGAAGAAACATCCTACTAGACAGAAAGGTGTGAATGTAACCTTCATGTTCAGGAAATCCCTGAAGAGTAATGAATGCTGGGAGAGGATAACGGGTGAAGCATCACTGCATACCTAGCATGTTCTTACACTCATACATTGGGTCCAAGGTCATTGTCAGAAAGGGGACACTTGGAAAATAAGCCCTTGGTGTGACCCAGTGCAGCAGCTCTTAGGTTCCTCATGTGAATGACATTTCTTACAAGGAGCGGCTGAGGGAGCTGGGCTTGTTCAGCCTGGAGAAGAGGAGGCTCAGGGGCGACCTTATTGCTCTCTACAGGTACCTTAAAGGAGGCTGTAGCAAGGTGGGGGTTGGTCTATTCTCCCACGTGCCTGGTGACAGGATGAGGGGGAATGGGCTTAAGTTGCGCCAGGGGAGGTTTGGGTTGGATATTAGGAAGAACTTCTTTACTGAAAGGGTTGTGAGGCATTGGAATGGGCTGCCCAGGGAAGTGGTTGAGTCACCATCCCTGGAGGTCTTTAAGAGATGTTTAGATGTAGAGCTTAGTGACATGGTTTAGTGGAGGACTCGTTAGTGTTAGGTCAGAGGTTGGACTAGGTGATCTTGGAGGTCTCTTCCAACCTAGACGATTCTGTGATTCTGTGTGATTCTAGTCTTTCAGTTCCAAATTAAAGTTTATATCTGTGATCTAATGTACTTAATGCCATTTTATCTTGTACATCATACATATTTATGTATGTTACGTATTGCATCTCATATATTAGCTGAAATGTAATGCTAATTAGAATGATGAAACAAGTAGTGAAGCCACTATTCAGATGACTGAGTGAACCTCACAGTCATTCTGTGTAGCTTCACCACTAACAACTCTGTGTAAGGTATTGTTCACCTACAAACTGCACCCACACTAATACCGTATAGGACTACAAATAAGATCTGGGTAAAACTAAACAAGAGTTAATGAAAGTTTACTAGGAAAAATATTACAAAATTAAGAAAGTTGGTCTAAATTTTTATCAATAAACAATATTTTAAACAGATGCCACCACCCCTCTCAACTAAAAGTAAAACACATTATATTGTTTTGCATATCAAAATGCCCATTCTGTACTCATATTCATAAAATGTAATAATGTTAATTATGTTCCAAAACATTTTTTTAGAATTATTTATAAGGTCCTTTTAACAATTACAAGTCATCTTGGCCACAAAGCAAATACAGAATGAGACATTTTATAAATACAACAATTCCTCACTCTTCCTGAGTACAGGAATTGATGCTGAAATATCTGAGAAGATCACAGGAAGGAAGGAAGTCTCTGAACATGGCCATACACAAAAATTCTCAGAGAACAGAACACCTTGAAGTATGAGTAATTCCACTTACACAACTGCATCAGGCATCATCTCCCATAAGAAAGAAAATACAGCTATCATTTCCTAAGTAGTATTTGAATATAAATAAAAAGCAACCCTTATAAAATCAGATTCAAAAAATCCAATTATTTCTGAACAAGAAGATTACACTAAATGATAGGAATGGAGTACAGTTTTGATTATCATTAAAATGTAATTATTTGAAAAGAGCAAAACCGCAATCAAACCAACAACTCATACCAAATGTTCCCATGGGGCTCCACTTCTCTCATGCACTAAGAACTAAAATCATTGTAATGAAACAGAGCTAAGAATCAGAATTTAAGATGTTAGTTTTCAACCTCTTAAGGGGAAAAATAAGGTAGAACCTGAAAGAATGGAATGATATTCAAAAGATTGTCTTTTTGAACGAGGAAGCAAACCAACTACCTGATGTTATGAAATAAAAATTAAACAAGATTAAAAATCATTAGGGAAAATATTAATCTCTGGAAGCCAAATGCAGGTTTCTACCAACACAAATAAATTATAAAAAGCAGAACTGGTAGGTTAAAACATTAAGGGGTATAAATCCCTGCACTTCAGGGGAAGATGGTGATGTTGATGGTGATGGTGATAAGTGATACTGTGATAGGTGCAGTTAGAGTGTCTTTGCAGGGAAGAAGGGAACATTCTTCAGGTATAAAACATCACTAATTAGGTTGCTATATAATGAGCATGGCAGCTTCTAGGTTTCTTTCACATACCTTTCTGCCTCCTATTATTAATGTTACATTACTTAAAAACAATAGTAATATGTACTTTAACTTTGTACTTCAGCTAGTTGGCTGTTGGACGTGACTTTCAGAGGATTTCTGAATGCAGGCTACTCAGCACAGTGTGAGTGGCCATAAATAGTTTAAGCATCGCACAGAGCTACCAAAAGATATCCACACTGAGATACAAAACAAAGTGGAAGAACTCACATACACAGCACACCCTGTGCAGCAAACAAAGCTCAGACCTGACAAACTTCCTGGTTGTTTTTCCCCTCACTTTGTGTATAAGGAAAAAAAGGAAAACAAAGGAAAATGTTTCAAATTTACAGAGTGGCTTTCTTAGCAGTCAGCCCTGGGTCAGTTATGTGGAGATTATTTTCATATGATGGATACCAGAACTAAACTGAATTTATGTAAAGCATTATGTATGAAGTGAGACTAAATCTTACATTGTTTTCACCAACAACAGGCTTGGGAATCAAACAGATTAGAAATATTAAGGTATAAAATAAGCCCATGTGATCTTACTTTGGATCTCTGTAAGGAGCAAATGTTTTGCTTTGCTGCAAAGGATTGCTTTGCTGGAGGTATCATCCCCAGAACATGATGTGGATTTGTTCACGACATTCCTTGGCCATATGTCCCCCATGTTCTGATTTTTTTCTCATTGTGGTTGGTGCATGGGCAGAAAAAAAATATGAAAAAATTAAGACTGAAAATCCGTGGCTGCCAGCGATGTTCAGGGATGATTAAAATGGTGTTAATAGTCCTTGTATTTTCTCTCATGTATTTTCATGCTTTTTAACCCATTCCCCATAATTCTCACACAGCTTTTTCAGCACAGCTTCACATCACAGATTTTGTGATTTACAAGTTGTTTTTTGATTTATTTTATATACTTTTTTCCTGTCCAGGATGACTTTTCCAAATCACATTATGAAGACATACTTTTACAAAATAAAAGTTTGAATTGTAAAGCTCAGAAGGGAATCATTAGAAATGACCACCTTTTTCAGGAGCACCCTTCAGGATATGGAATTAGTGAGTACTCTGTATTTAAAAAAGACTGATTATTAGTTCTGTAGCACTAACCCTTCTTGTGCCCCTGTGACTTGTTTTGGATGAATTCATTTTGCTTGGTTATCCAATCCCCAGCAAAGGGGAATGAATATTTGCCTGTTTGTAATGCATAAATAATACTTATTTTTGACCCACCTTTCAGAGGTATGGTTACCTACTTTCAGCAAAAGACTTAAAATTGAAAGCATACAAAACAACCTTATTAAAACTTTTGAAAAACACACCTTTGATGAAAGTGGTATGGTATAACAAAATACTAAATGTTTACTCTTCAGCTAAGCAGAATAGCTTTTCAGGTACTTGGAAGAGATGGTGGCATGTTTCAGCAATACATTTTCTAAAGCCTTTGTATCACCATGAAGCATATGGCTAAGACTCAATGCAATGAGATCAGACTGAAGTTCATTGAGTTATACAGTGATCTCATTGATCGTTGATTTTGGAAGACAAGGTTAGGTAGGCTATATTTTCATAGTAACATCTGCAGAGCATTCCAAAATCCTGGCATAGCCAATGACATATAAGTTCCAGGTCTTGTGATTTATCCTCCTCCAGTACACATAAATTAGTATGCGTAGATGGAATCCTGTCACTTCAACTGAAGTATATAATGGAAAATAACTTTAGCTGACAGATTTTTTTCTTCACCTGTTGTTTTTTTTTTAAATTAATTTACAAGTCATTATGATTTTATTCAGCATTAAATCTGTATGTACATCCATAGACATTCTCCACTCATATATTTGGCAGAAATTAAGACGGGAAACAGTTGAATAGGAACTTTAGTGCATTTGCTTATGAAGTCTCTGTGTTCAGCAGGCAAAACTGTACATAATAAATACTGAATGAGAATAGAATGAGGGCATGTTGGACTGTAAAGCACATAGGCTTTACTGAAGCTCACAGTTACGTGCTTTCATTCCTCAGTTCCCTCTCTCTATAAGGGTAGGATCTGTCCTTTCCTTCAGACTGGCCAGCACTGTTTAAGTATGTCTGGTCAAATAATTTCACTACAGCCTTTTCGTGTGAAGTTTTGAAAGTATTCATAAGTATACATAACTTGCAATGCATTTTGTTCAATTACGTCCTTAATGTATTGGCTTTAATATTCAAGTTGGGAAGAATAAAATTTGAAGCAAACTTATTTTTCTGAAAATAAACTTTACTGTGGTGTTCCATGCAATCCAGGGAAATAAGAAACAGCATATTCTTCCACCATATTTCCCAGCAGAGCTGAACATCAAAACACCTTCCCCTGCAGTTTATACAAAGGCCAGACACAGAGGCAAATGCACAAAGTATGACATTAGCCATACTAGAGCTATTAATGGAATAAATGCAGCAGTCAAAGACCCTCTGAAGATAAAAGCATCACTCTCTCCCGTCTCTGGAACTTTGCCCAAATCACAGTCATATTTTCATATTTGTCAGTTTTTTTTCCTGTAATCAAAGGGTTTCCTTCATAATAGTAAATAAAAATTAAGTGTTCCTTCTGTGCTTCAAAGTAAAATGGTTTCAGTAATGATGCACACAGTACAATATGCATCTTTCTAAGGAAAGATTTACTGCTTCGATTTCAATTTAAAAATTTGTATTGCTTCAGGGTTAAAAACACTGGGACATGTAATTATGCAGAAATTAATTTCTTACAAATGAATTGGTTGCTTTTTTCTAATATCTAGCTCTATGTTTGAAAAGGGACATATAATCAATATTCAGAGAAAGGGTATATAATGAAGCTTGTATTTATAATGTAAACATATGTGGAGTGAATATGTCTTGCATAGTCCACAATAGTATCATGTTAAAAATTTCCACTTAGAATGTTAACTAGATTTGGCCTTAAAATCCTTTCTGCAGGAAAAGTAACTGAGCTAGAAAGGACAGTTATGTCAATCACTGATTTGACAGACTGACAGTTATGTCAATTATAACATTCTCAGGTCTTACACACAATCCACGGAGTTTTTGTACAAATCTTGTCTATTACCGTTTGAATTAGGAACAAACTTTAAGCAAGATATCTGGTCTAGTTTTAAAAGTTGCAGAAGCTTTGACATGGGAACAAGTTACAGTGGAACAAAGAGTTACTATGCATCAGAGCATCATGCCGACAATCCATGCACTTATCCTGGCCCATGACAAATTCAAGATAGTTTACATCCTCTGAGAACTAAGCTCATTCAAATTACTTTGTGTTTGCTGAAGGCTAAGTGGGCATGGACTATGAGCATGAATGAGCTGACATGTAGTAAGTTCCTATTCCATTGCAACTTGATTTTTTCCCAAGCCCTAACTGGAGCATGGGAAATTATATCTGTCATTAACACCCTCACCATCATGTTGAAGATTACTCTTCTATTCAAAATCTTCCATGTACTTACAGATGACAGTACAGTCACTTCTCGATGTTTTATTTGACTAAGCAAGAGACAGCTTCTTATCTTACTTAATATCTAGGGATTTCACTATACCTCAAATCTAACTCTAACACTTGACTCTAAAAAGCTGGCTAAAGATCTGTTAGAAATGGGAACAAAAAAACCCTAGAAAGTATTTGGACCTAAGAAGACAATGCTTTCTCTAGCTGAAATAGGAATGGCTGTACAAGCTTTGGTATTCAAAGTAAGCCCTGCTGTTGTCATTGCCCAAGGAAGTCTGCTGTCTTAAGGCAAAGCCGAAGTGTCAGAGAGAAGATAGATATGCCAAAGTTACAAACCTCATCTCACTTTTTCTGTGCTATGTTTCATCTTACCATGACTGCATATCAAGTGACATTATAAGCTTAAGTGGTATTCTTCATTTTCTATCTAACTTCTCTGTTAGGGGAAAAAAAGAAAAAAGAAAAAAAAAAAAAAAAAGAGGAAAAAGTGTTGCTGGCATATAGTAGACCTTCAAATCTCTTTTGGATTCCTTTTCCACATACTGCAACAGTGAGCTATTTTCCGTCCTCCCACTCTCACCCAGAAGCAATGTCTGCTTGTCACTTAGATAGCTGCTCATGAGAGAGATAAGTAGTAACAAGTTGTTGATTTCAATATTTAATTTATTGCCAAGTAGAAGCAATAAGCAAAATTCTATTTGACTATGAGCAGTCGGCAGATTAAATACCACCACAAACAAGCCTGTACCCTTTAAGTGTAACTTAACCACACCTTATAGCTCTTTTGCTTTACGCCGCAAGCCTTTACATAATGAATGTCTAATGAAGCTGCAATTTCTTTACACTGGCCTGGATATCTAGATCACTTGACATAATACAGTTGAACTGTTTCTTGTTTGCTAAATCTACAGTTGTTTATTATTAGCAATTTTGTAGTATACTTGGTGACACACCATGACCAAGGCTAATCAAGTTGGCTTTTCTCTTTTGCACAGCATATTTTGGGCCTGAAGTCAGTACCCTTCTCTGATACATGGGTGAAAGGACTTTTCAGATCTCAAAGACTTGCAGAACATACTTACGAATGTGGATACAGGGCTTGGATGACACATACTATGTCTTTGAGAGGATTTATCAATCGCTATGTCTTTCTGTCCGAAAGAGTCTATAAGAGTCTATGCAATGTCAGCTACCCGCATAAATTGTGAGTATTTACAGCTAAAGGTAATTATTTTTGTTAATTTCTTTCAAAGTTGTAGGTGTGTCTCAGCTATAACACAACAAGAGATTATATTTTTAAACTATTAGTTTTCTTGTCTTTTCTGAAAGTTTATCAGGTAATGGATATTAGTTTTGATCTGAAATCAAGAATGATGTTTGAAAGTTCAAATGCTTCTCATTAGGTGTATTATGCAATACTAATTATACAGCTTGGTAATAAGCATGAAGCTCCTGAGCTATGGTTCCACTCAACCCACAGTGTTCCCTGTAGTTCACCAAAATGCATTAAAAAAAAACAACACATTTTTACTGCTACCTGGACTAAAGTTAAGATCCTTAATTTTATTTGCAAAATATATCTATGACAAACCATGAATACAAGCAAGTAAGTATTAAAAGTCTGCAGATCTGATAAGAATGCAGATTCAGGAATGTTAACGGTGTACAATTCTCAGTTTAGTTGTAGGAAAAACAAACCAAACCAAACCAACCAACCAAACAAAAACAACTGAGGTCCACATAATCTCTACAAGTTCTTCTCATTCCAGCAATAAATTCAGGAAGATAAAAATAGGGACAATGAGAAAACTGAAGTGCAATATTGATGGAACATTGCCAGTAGCTCCTCTCCTTTAAGTTGTTCAAGCTCCCCTGTTGCTCACTGCTAGAATAAACTGCCTAGACAAGTTCGAATCCTTCAGGTGTTCTACAGGCCAAAGACAATATTTTAAGTACTGCTGCAAAAAAAAAACACACCAACAGTGTTATTAACTTACGATTTTATCATGAGTCTCAAGATATTTTTTTTTTCACACCTCAGTTTCCAGAGTCATGCGATGACAAGAAAAACTCACCTGTTATATTAAATGAAAAGGGCTGTTGAAGATGCAGCCAGCTAAATAATCAGGCTACCATGTTCCTTAACAGCTTTGGGTTATGAAAGGTATTAAAATTCAGATCAATACAATGCATGATACAAATATCTAACCAGAAGTAGACAAAAGAGATCTGCACTAAACAGTGCTCAACTCTCAGTCTCCTACAAAAATACAGATGGAAAAATGTTTTTTGGCCATTGCTGCTACTTGATCATTGCCAACAGCTAGGAATCTAGCAGGATTCTTAACTCATGAATACTTCACCAAATTTTCTGGTAGTTTTCCTTAAACTAGAACCACTATTTTGTTTCTTTTCTTTTGACTGAGCTTCTGCCAGACAACTTACTTTTGTGCATCAACCAGCCCTCAAAAATATAGTGACAGACTGCTCAGACCATCTCAGAAAAAACTCATGTTGATAGGATTCTGACAGCAACAAGCCTGTAGCTCTCTATTCCTGATGGATTTTTTGATGCCAGAAGAGTTCCCCTAAGGGAGAAGAACTTCTTTAAACTCCCTGGGGGAATGTTTTGTAGGAAAGGAACAGTTGAAATCAGATTTGTCCACTGATTCAACAGTTAAAAAGTCTGTTCGAACACTGTAAGAAACACATGAAGTACAGCACAGCCAAGTAACTTTACTTTATAAATCATATCGTTTTCATTTCCTGAATTCATAACCACAGTGATGCAATAATGGAAACTTTTCAGTGTTTATAAGTTAGATGACCCACAATCATTCCCTACAGTAAGCACTAGTAATTTCTGACTATTCAAATAATTGTTATATTCTATTGCTGTGATTTGCTTAACATTGCAAGCCAGTTTTCTATTTAACAAACTGTATTACATTGGCAACAAGATTTCTTACCTTAGCCAACGGTATTGGATGTAATTAATTTCTAACATTCTTTTGGAAGTCAAAATAAACATCTACTCAATTTTCTTTGTTTGCCATCTCAACATCCTAAGCAGGCTGGCCTTCACACAAATTCATGTTGGTTGTCCCTAATTAACTTTTTCCTTTTAAAATGTTTGAATTACATCCAGTTAGATTCTTTCCCTTAAAATTCCCTTTCATCTAACACGAATCCTCAATTGCTATATTTCATTTAAATAACAATATCACATTATATTTTAAATTAAACTTTCAATTAAAATAGGCTGTTCAGACATACTGTAAAAGTCCTTGATGTGGCAAATAGAGACAGGAAAAATGAGTATATCCTTTACAATACTGTATACTCAAAGTACTGTGTATAGGATCTTATCTTAAGACACTGCCACATCTGATCGAGAAAGTTAATATGTAAGGTTGTGGAATATTTAGAGCAATTGCTTTGGGATATTATTTTGTGATCCTCTTCTTCTTCTTAAGTTACTCTAGTCAATATTGTTGTTCTGGTTAGATGTAGAACATAATTTGCTCTCTCAGCTTCTGCTATAGATGCTTCACCTATGTAATTACCAGAACTGCTGAAAAGATACCTTGCAGATTTTCTCAAAGACAGCTCCTTGGAAGGAAAGCAAACCTGAGCATTTCTAGAATAATACACAAACTAGCTGTGCAAGGCTGGATCCTATTCTGCACAATGCTAATATTTACGCATCCGCTTCACACCTTCAATGTAGTAGCTGCTTTCCAGACACTTGAGAAGGGCAGCCTGTATCTGTCAGATGACAGATCAAACTAGACGTGCCATTTAAGCAAAATAACCACAGAATGGCTTCCTGGAAGTAACAACCATGTTACAAGGCTCGGCGAATGAGATGCAATGAAGTTCTGTCTATACAATCTGCTTCATCCATTTCTTTTCATAATTAACTGTAATCTTTGCATCCTATGTCTCATACTTAATTTGTTTAATTGGCTGATGTCTAGGATGGCCTCCAGCTGTCTAGACCATTGAACTAAGAATGTAATCCTTCACCAGCTCAAAGCATGCTGCCCAAATTTTTGGTCCTGAAGCTTTATATGAGCAGTTATTCGCATTGCTGTCTAAGTTTGTCTTTAAGGTATATCCTGTTCTACTTGTTTTAATTGCCTTTTATTCTATCCAAGAATTACCTGACTACTATATTTACCATAAATATACATCTGTTTTGCCAACAATCACTTTTTTTTGTGTGTGTGGATCTTCTTTTATTTCACTTACAAGGCATATTTTATGTCCTTCCATGATATTAATTATATCTTTGTGTACATTTGCTTTAGCACAATGAAATGTACACACCTTCCTTCCTCTCTCGCATCATATTTTTTTGTTTACTATGTGTGTATGACTCCATGGTATAAGAGTAGAAAACTTCTGCATGTTTCATCTTAACTTTTCCATGCACTGTCATGGCTGGAAATTTTACAATGTGTATGTTTACTTTTTGGAGTCAGTTCTCTGTTGCATGAATATAAATAAACATTTAACCTAGATGTCTAAGAATTTGGTAGTTTTGTAACACCCATTATCATACATTTTGACTTTCTCAGTCAAAACACACCTTTTTACCATAGTTCCTAAAAAAATTCATATATTTTTCTACTTCCTAACACATAAAATGAACTTGGACTGTGTACTTGTGGCTTGGGGTATTTAATCCAACATTCTCACGGCCTCATTTCACAATTTACATAACCTATAGTTACTTTGAAATGCCAGTCCCTGAACACTTAAAAAAGATTCTGTGATAAGGATCTAAGGCAAATTAGTTGTCTCCCTCCTTCCTTCTCTCCTTCCCTTCTTCCCTCCCTCCCTGCCTCCTTTTTCCTCTCTCTCTCACTCCAGCAGAAAAGAGACTTCATCTGTCTGACTCTATCCCCCAAGTAATTTGGCAGAGGAGACATGTCTCCAATATATTAAACCTCTGAGTTTCATGAAAAGGAACGAGTGTGCAGAGGAACGTAATCCCATTAATGGACCCACGCTCTAAAAGAATGCAGCCCAGATCCAATCCTCATTAGTAACTGGAGAACCCACAGAGGAATGTAACAGTGTACACGCTTTAGCTACGGAAAAGCCTCAGATAATCCTCAGATCAACTGTAATACTAAAGTCCATTAGAAGTCCGTACCTTATGGAACACTTCCTTCCAGAGTCTGTCTCATCTTCTCAATTTTAATGTAGCATCTGAGGATTGCTCATCGCTTTTCTTGTTTCCATCCTTTCTGTCTGCCTATCTATATCATTGAACAATTTGAAAGTTTATTTTCTATGATTTGTGTATCCATGAAGCCAGTTACTCTTCTGTACGTCTCTCCTTCCATCACTAGCAGTAAAACCTCAATCAAGCTTATAATCAGTTTTCTTTCTGCTTGTTTTCTCCTTTTGATAATATCTGCCAGATCTCTTTATATCCTTTTCCCCCCAACTCCCCACAATTTAAGACTTCTGTTTTATCTACATTTTCATACTTCCCAATTACTTTTACCAGATTTAAAATCTATCTGTACATGTCCCAGAGAGCCCATCATTTTTTTCTTCCAGATTATTCTTTCTATTTGATCCTTCCCACTCTTCCGTTATCTCCATATATTGTCAACATTTTTTGGACAGCCTGTAAAGGGATTACTCACTTTCATGACATTGTTATTTCTACTTACTTAAAAGTACAAGCTTACCACATGTTAATTGTGCAATCCTCCTCCCTTCAGTTTTAGTCATCTCTTTCTTCTTTCTTGGGCCTCTGCGTAGAGTTATTTCCTCTTTACATTTCACATGTTCTCCTTACTAACTTTTTCAGCTAAAAATTCAGACACTACCGGTAAATAAAACTAACAAGACATGTCCCATTCCTGTTAAGAAAAAAAAAGCTTAACCTCAATCCAATACTGTATCCAAGATACAAATTATTCTAGTGAGGTGAATAGGGTGACGAAGCATTTTAAAAAATAGTGTCTACAAATATCCAGGCTCAAATAATGAAGGCAGAGGTGTAAATCTGAGCAAATTTCTGAACACAACCAACTGAAATCCATAAGAAAACTTAAATCATTTACACTCAGTCAATAGTAACATCTGAGTATATATATACAGGCAAAGAGGCTCTCAAGTTTTATGTTATCCTCATACATAACTATAAACAAATTTCTAGAAGCTTACCACTTACTTTTAGAGAGTCAATCTTTATGAAGTCAGTTTAAAAAATAATCTGCACAAACACACACAAAACAAGCAAACAAAACCAAAATGTCTCCTATCAACACAAAGAAGACAGGAGATGAAGTAGTGGCATGCAAAACATTGAGTCTCTAACCTTCTATAAAAAAAAATACATTTGATCAAAACTGCAAAGGTATTTGAATTGTAAAGGATGTGATGAGAACAAAAACAGGGAGAAAGTTCAAAGTCCCACCACAGCAGTATTGGTAAAGTAGTCAATAAAATATGGACTACAAAACTCAATGTGATTTTTTACTGTATTTTTGTAATAATTAGGAATATAGAAAAATAACTGAAAGTAGCAGAGAGCCACTGTATTTATCTCAGACTATAATGAATAATCATTTAAATTAAATTCTAGATTGCAAGAAGATATACCAACATCATACTAGAAGACAATACTATATTCGATACCAGTTCTGTTCACAGAATTTGATGCGCCTGCAAAAGCACAGGCCTTCATAAGAATAATTTCTTCCAAAAGGAAGACTGGGTTTTCAAATCTGAAGTTGCAAAGTGAAACTACAACACTACTCCTAGTTTCTCTCTAAAAATTAAGCCATTTAATACATGACAAATATGAAATTTGTTGCCTGATTCTAGAAGAAAAAATAACAAACTGTGGGATCAGTTTATGTGGAGATTACTTATGTGAGCAACAAGTATAAAACCTGAGATCCCTCATCTGCAGCTCTGTGAGGGCACTTAAGCAAGAATGGAGCAAAGAGCCCTGTATGTTAACACAGCTGGCAGTGAGATGTCAAGTTCCTATGGTTTAAAGGGAACCAACTGGGAACACAGTGAAGGAAGGAAGCTGCAAATAAGTAAGCATAAATAAGAGAGTTCAGATATTGAAAGAGCTTGCCTGCCTATAATATCAATCAAAAGCATAAAACATGGCTGGCATGCAAGTCCTTGTAGCTCTGCATATTACTACCACACTTTGAATTTCCTTTGAATTAGGGGGTGACTCCCAGCGGCTGCTTTTCAAGATTCAAAGCTTTATTTAGTTTAGATAATTTTCATGTATTTTTTAAGGCATCTAAAGTTCCCCAAGGAAAAATTGCCAAGTATACTAGTCAGTTCATCATCTGGGCTCTCTACCATATGGAAATACAGATAAAATCTAAATGGATAACTGACTTTCTCCAGATGCTTTTGGAGTTAGTCTTGAATGGTAACAAACTACTACTGATTATCATGGTGAAAATAATGGACATAAATAAACTAGAAGGAACAAAAACTTATGCCTTTAATACTAGCACTAATAGAAAAGACAAATACTTCAGAATTGTGCATGTTTTCAGGAGCTGCGGAGTAGTACATACCTGTATTTTTAGACATCTAATGGGTATTTTCCAATTGAACAACTTGGCAATTACTTTAGACCTTTGTATGTTTTCCTTAAATTTCTACATACTTGGACCCAATGCAGAACTGTCTTTCTCCTCAAGCCAATTTCAATTCAAAGCTATAGAAGAAAACAGTTGCCAAATATCAAACAGGAAGAAAATGATTCTATTATTAGAATTACTCTAGTGCAGCTCAAGAAAACTAACTGCTATCAGTTTTGGTTGTTTCTGAAGAGCTGTAAGTAGCTGGGAAAACACTACAATGCATTTATTATGAATAGAAAGAACATAATCATCACTCTCCAGTCTTCATAGAGTGCTGTTTTGCAAAGTGTCTTTCTGTGGCTCTAAAGTGGACATGAGAAGTAGACAATGCCCCTCCGTCTGCCAAAACCATATCTTGTTTGAAAAATATGCACATCACAATAACTCAAGTTGGTGGGCGTAGATTTTTTTCTACAGACAGATAATGTCTATATGGACATCATGAGAAGCTGGCATTTAGATCTAAATCCTAAATTCTATGACATATGTTTTTATTTTGAGTTTTTCCCCCTCCTTGACTCAAAGCACTGGCAACAGAAACTGCATCAACAGATTTTTGGCATAGCCATGACAGATCCCACATTACAATGAAAAAAAATCCCCCCAAAACCGTGTGTGACATTTTCTTTTTGAGACCAATAAAAGTCCAGTGTGTCAAAGATACGACATCTCAGATTTTCGGTATTACTGAATTGAATGCATTAAAAACCCCGAAGTCTTGAAAGGTCTAGTAAGACTACAGACCAAAGATTTAAGATTCAGTGGGATCATCAGATTGTCTGATTTCACAATCTGCACAACATACTTGTAACTGATAAATCATGGACCATATCCTCCTAGGATTCAGAAAACTGACACCAGAAGAGACATGCAACACTTTTATTTCTCAGAGGTACAATCAGATACTATCCAAAAGTAAGTGTTAGGCATAGGAAGGCTGGAAGAGAAACAGCAGGGAGAACGGAAGCAAAGTAATTTAACATTCTTTCACTAACATTAGCATCTCATGTCAGCTTATTGTACAAACACACACACAGCCATATTTTAGGCTGCCATGGTAACGGGCACCAGATTAAGAAATTTTCACCAGATTTAGTTTTTTGTTTGAAAGAAAAAAAAATTCATGACTGTCACGAATTCCATGGTGTATTCTCTACATCGCATAAACAGAAAGCCAGGTCAGAAAACATGTTTAAAGTTTCGGCTGTGTACATGTGTGTATGAATAATCCAAATCTTTATCCCAAAGTACTTTGCCTGACCCTTAAAAATTGCTGTTTAGTTTCACAAACAAACTGCTATTGTTTCGTAAGTGTAGAAAAGAAAGATATGAGCACATAGGGGCCTCTTTCAGAGCACATTCATCACCTAGAAAACCTTCCTAGAGCTGTAAGAAAAATGGACAAGGACAAAAGGCATAGATGAGAAAAGCATTCTGCATATATGTGGTTCCCCTCCATGAACCAAAGTGATGGCTTTTATCAGCAGTCAATTGTTGACTATGAGCATGTCAGTAAAAGAAAAGAAGTAAAGGTGCCTAGACCAATGTCCTCTACAAGCATACAATTGCTTCACTGCAGTGTTTCTCAAACTTTGTGAAAGTGCACGGCTTTTTAGCTCATTAGATCACACCTGAGGAGCCATATACAAGGGATGACTTCCAGGGTCACAACACTAAAGGCAGACATGAACAGAAGTGTTTTTCACACCACCCTAACTTCCATATTTAAAATGCCAAAAGAAAAATAGTCATTTTGGTTATGTTCTGTTTTTTGTTTGTTTGTTTTTTGTTTGTTTGTTTGTTTGTTTTTTGTTTTGTTTTGTTTTGTTTTTGTTTTGTTTTTTTCCTTCCCTATTTATTTATTTATTTATTAACAATACCATAAAACATTTTTAAGCCTTTTCTAACACTCTGCAGGCAATTTTGAGCCCTTTCATGTTCCCATCAGGAGCAAAAGCATCATCTAGGAGTGTTTGCACTATGCTAGCCGATGTGTCAATGTCTAGAGAATCTAACACCACTCAGACATTTTTCTCTGTGTAAAGATACCCCAAATGAGTTTACTTACCTATCTTTACCTCTACCAAACCTTTACCTCTACCTATCTTTGCCTTATTTAGTCATTTCAGATAATTCAAAATTCCTGGAACATCTCACTTCCAAAACAGAACTGAAAACGTTTGTACTTGTACACTACTATAATCTCAAGTTTTGTACTTAAAGCTTATAAAAGTGCTGTAATAACTATATTGTCAGTTGTTCAGCATGAAATTCTTTACTTTGTTTTGTCATTATTATTATTTTTTTAATCAATTCAAAGACAGTTCTGGACAGGTTTTTTTTTTTTTTTGTATTTTTTTTGTTTGTTTTTTTCATATAGTTGAAAAGGGAAGCACTATGATACAAAGACACTGGAAGACAGGCAATCTTACTCACAAATAACACTGATAATTAGATTTTAATAGTGCTGACTAATCTAGTTAGATACCTTTCATTTATTTGCATGTTTCAGTCTTACTTTACATATGGTATAAGGGTAATAAACTTAAGTCAGCATACAGACAGGTTAAGTGGATACACAAATGAATATCCATGCAATGGCAAGATCAGTTCAGTGGTGTAAGAAGTATGTGACCAAACATAATCATATTTTCAGCATGCATAACAAAGTGTCTATCATGATAAAGGATAAAAAGCTTACCTGAACAAAGCTAATTCTTCAAAATAATAAATACTAATAAAAAAGTCTTCTGAAAAATTTTATACTTAAGGAAGAGACTGAAGATTTATTCTCAATACTATATTACCAAACATTTAAAAACCCAAACCAGTAACTGTGCATGTAATTTGAGCAAGATTTATACAAGTTGTACCTTAAAGTATTTTCTAGCTGTATATAGTAATTCTAGAAATAGCTGAGAGAAGGTCCTTGTTTCTACACCATGCTCTCTAGATCCAATTTATTCAGTTTGCAACCATGAGCTTAAATTCCAAGGATTCATCCTCTGTGCTATGTCATGAAAAACTGAAGCTAAAACTTCAGTCTGAGCATTACTCTAAAAGCAGCTGGGGTTACTGCAATTCAAAAAGGTAAAAAAGGAGACATTAAATTTAAGGTAACAGGAATTCCAACTGAGGCTGAAATTTGACAGCTTCATTATTATCTTTTCTTGCTGTCCATCAGTCATATTCCCTAAGATCTGTGGCAATCTGTGTCAAGTGACTGACCTTTGGTAGTACAAATGTCAAAATGGAAGTCAGATTTGTGTTGATCCTGTACAGTTAACAGGAGAAGCAAACAAAGAAAAGCTGTGTATTTTATTACAGGGGCAAGCAGATGCAACACTGAGTACATATATGGAATAGATTTGTTGAGTAAGGTGACATTTTTACATAGTCACTTTTCAAAGTAGAACTACATTTTAAGGGCTTTTGCATATGTTTTACCTAGAGACCTCTGTGATGAAGTGCCAATATCAACTTCCCTTTCTCTTTAGTTGCCAGTTTTATTTGATTTCTGTCTTCAGATACGTGCCAACCAGTTTCAGCTTGTTTAACAACATTTTTTTTAAATCAGCTGCCTTGCTGGAATGTTGAACTGATACATGTGTGGGTGTGTTTTAATACATGCAAAAAATACATTAAAGCAATATAAAGGGTCTGGTTTAAGCCTATAAAAGCAAAGACATTAAGCAAGAAGGCAAAATACTGAAGCAGACACCTCTTCCCATATCGTACCTTAGAAAAACAACTGTCTAACTTGCAGACAAAGTGTTAGGTGGAAGTGTTAGCGTTCATTTCATGCACAGGGTTTATATAGTCACACTGTAAAAATAATAGAATATCATGTGACACATTATTCTTAAATGGAAGAAGTTATGTTCGAAAAATATTTCATCTTCAAATATCATTATATGTAATAAAATTATGTAATGCAATATATTTGATGACTGCTAGTCTGCAGTAAACTTCTTTACAGCTACCCTATTTAGTAATATGTTAATGACATGAGCGTAATCAAGTAAAAGAATAAGACCAGTATGTCAGATTTGGATATACTAATCAAGGAACCAAAGCTGCATACTCATCTGGAGAAGCATGACGATTTTTCATTTCTTGACAAAGTGAGCTTCAGGCACAAAAGCTCGCCTGTTTGTTTCAGTGCTAGACCTCTAAGTTACCCTAACAAGCAATTAGACATCCCTTAGGAAATTCCATATGCGTTATCTGACCACTGTATTATATTGTATATTAAAATAAATAAATAAATGAATGAATAAATAAAAATAATTTTAAAAAGAAAGCAAAAAAGCAAGCCACAGGATGGAAATAGTTGGTGGGCCCTTACATAAACCTAACAACAGACATGGTTCTGCAACAACATACCCTGCCACCACCAAGAGTGGTGTTCACACTAATTTTAAATTCTTGTACTTAGCTCTGCATCGAAAATTCTGGGAATTCCTGAATTGTGGAGCTCCCAGCTCAGCTACTGTTTTACAGCTACTTTATACGTCCCACAGCAATAAACCATGGAGGTTGATAATAACACTAAACAACAAATTTTGCAATGTTGCTTCTAAAGGCAAGTTAGTTTCCAAGCAGGCCTCTTTTGCTTATATGGATTACTCTTTGATAACTGATAAAATACCAAACTGATGTAAGACTCATCAGGAAAGAATGAGAAAGAAGGGTTAATGGAAAGTTTTGGGGAAATACTTTTAAGATTTTACAGCTATAACATGGTCACTTCAGGACAACTGAATGTTCAACATCACTTCTAGAAAAGAGCAGCTCCTAACTCCTATCATTCATTTGGGTATGACTTCTAATCTGCTACCACAGTAGCAAGCTGTGTTGCAAAACTAAGTACATATACACTCACTGAGTGTTTAACCCCTCCTTATAGAAAGGGAATGATGCTAAACATATTCTTTTCTCTGAGGTCTCATTGTGCCATATCTCTGCTATCTGAATATTTTCACTGTCTCTGAAGTATGGTCAGATGCTTCTGATCTTCTCTAATGACTTTGATTTGTACATTTTTTCCAATATCTCTTCTGCAGCATCTGTCTGAAAGAATCAATGCAAATTCTTTTGTTGCTTTAAGGGAATTGCCCAAGTTTTCACAGGAAAAATTAAAAAAAAACACCTGCCTAGTCTCAACTTCTGAACAATCACCACTGATTACACCTGCTTAATCTGTTTTAATGATTTTCTGAGGGGAGAGGAGGAGGGTCCTGCTATTTTTAATAACTTTTCCATTATGTGAAAGGAATTAATTAATTTTAATTAAACTCTTTCAGTAAGTAGAGGGTATCTTGCAAAGACAGTTTAAGAGTCCTCCAACTCAGTAATTCTGCTTGTGTCTGCTTGCCTCACTAGAAGAGTGAATTTGAGGGGAAATAAATGATTAAGCTTGTATAAACCTGATCGAAGACACACAGACAAAATTAAGTGGTAGCCCATGGAGTATTTTGTTGTTTGTTTGTTTTCACTGGAAGGCCTCAGGGGATGCAAAACAACTAGTAGTTGGTCCAAATTGGCCAGCCATGTTTACACACCTTCGTTTCTGTAAGAAACAGAAAATTCCCCCAAACAATCCTTAGTGATTATAAACACTGAACTAGCACGTTGAAAAGATAATATGCCAACAAATGAAGTGTGAATCATAAAAAAGTTGTTTATGCTGGCCTGTTAAGAGCAGTAAAGCTCTCTGGACTGCTATTTTTAAACACCTGAGCACTCAAAACCTCACAGCGTAGCTTAAAAATAAGAGAAATTCCTGTAATGTTACACACCCATTCAGATTCCTTGTATTCTTAGTTGCTGCTTGCCTTTACTGATCTGGGATTCATTTTTCGCAGGCCAGTTTAAATGTTTTTGGCAAACTGCAGTATTTGATGAGTGTGGATGCACATGCCACAGCTCTGGCATAGTGGTGGGATGGTGGTAAGACCATCCTGATGTTATGACTGGGCACATTTGGTTCTTTAACCTGCTCAAAGGACCAACCAGCCTACACCAGGCACTTGTCCACCAGTATACTCCCAAAAGAGGGATTCGCAGATGCCCAATAACCACTGAACAAATGTCAGACCTCTGAGTTCAGCTTTGTATACTAATGTCAGCTTAATCCTGCACTGACTTTTGCATGATATTTAAAAATTTCCTGCCAGTTTGGACACATCAGTCTCAGCTACTTGGGCACAATGCCTTCTGCATCATTCTAGCATTCAAAGGCACACACTCATCTGACCTAAAAGCTCTAAAATGAAGAATTTTGTCATCAGACCTATAATTGAATTGAAATCAATTACAAAGCCTCACAGAGAAATCCACTCTTCTTTGACAGCAGATCAAAATGGTTTTTAATCCATCATATGTCTTGCCATAGGTGTTAGAGGACAACACTGTCAATTCACAAAACAATTGTCTGTTACATTGGTTGTTACTTGATAAAACTACTTCACCATCACAATTTAAGACTAATTTCTTTGATAATTACGCTCCTTTGACCAAGAATATGGTCACTCATCACTTAGTGTTAAGAATAACTGAAACCACACTCAACCTCTCTACTTTTGAAATATAATGTCAAATATAACTTGTAGTGTATTTATCCCAAGAGGAGTACTTAATCCTCATGCAAATCAATACATTTATTACTATTGTACGAACACTACTGCAAACGATATACCTGTAACAAACTAAGAGATCCCAAAGACAAGAATTAAAAACTTAGATTTCAGATATATTCTACTCCTTGTTATGTCAGACCTAACAATAAGAGAAAACATTCATCACAAAGAAGATTTGAGTGTGTTTTTTCACAGAATCACAGAATTTCTAGGTTGGAAGAGATCTCAAGATCATCGAGTCCAACCTCTGACCTAACACTAACAGTCCCCACTAAACCATATCCCTAAGCTCTACATCTAAATGTCTTTTAAAGACTTCCAGGGATGGTGACTCCACCACTTCCCTGGGCAGCCTGTTCCAATGCCTAATAACCCTTTCAGTGAAGAAGTTCTTCCTAACATCCAACCTAAAACTCCCCTGGCTCAACTTAAGCCCATTCCCCCTCATCCTGTCACCAGGCACGTGGGAGAACAGACCAACCCCCACCTCGCTACAGCCTCCTTTAAGGTACCTGTAGAGAGCGATAAGGTCGCCCCTGAGCCTCCTTTTCTCCAGGCTGAACAAGCCCAGCTCCCTCAGCCGCTCCTCGCAGG
The DNA here is from genome assembly GCF_009819795.1 of Aythya fuligula. Classification (NCBI taxonomy): domain Eukaryota; kingdom Metazoa; phylum Chordata; class Aves; order Anseriformes; family Anatidae; genus Aythya; species Aythya fuligula. The sequence goes on from NC_045593.1 coordinate 18,450,883, forward strand.
ACTTGTTCTCCAGGCCCCTCACCAGCTTCGTCGCCCTTCTCTGCACACGCTCAAGCACCTCCATGTCCTTCTTGTAGCGAGGGGCCCAAAACTGAACACAGTACTCGAGGTGCGGCTTCACCAGAGCCGAGTTTAGGGGGATGATCACCTCCCTAGCCCTGCTGGTCACACTGTTTCTTATATTTTTTTGTGTTTTAATGTAACACATTACAATGAATTGACATTCAAATGGTCAACTTAGTTTTTCTTAACAACAGATTACTTCTCAAAATTACATTTTTTGCAATAGCATGAACTAATAATATTGATTTATGCTTAATACTACACTACATAAAAATACACCAATTTTATATGACAGAATGCAAAAAGTAGGGAAATAAAAAACTGAAATGGTCATACCATGCAGACTTCTTACCTTTTTCTAATTTATACTTCTGCCTTCAAAATATGTAGCTTATACATTAAGTTAAATAAACATCGCTAGATGAATTAAGACCTGATTTTATGGATCTCAAAAGTGAGTTTATGTATCAGCAACTTGCCTCTTGTTAATGAATACGTCCCACCTGCCTCCATGGACACCTTATTTTGATTCTTGAAAACAAAAAATATTTTCAGTTTCAGCAGAAGATATTAGGCACTCATAAATTTTATTTCCATTGGCCAGGTTTCTAAAGCAATGCACTTAATTTTGAAAAATCCAGTCATTGTTATTCAAATATTTTTTTAACTGAGTGGCAAATACATTGAACAAACTACTGAAGATTCATCAGGGTCACACAAAAAAGAGTTACAGGATGGATTTGCTAAAAAAGGAAATACTTGGAAGGGGTGGAGGGAAAGAACCTCCAGAAAGAATGAGAGTGAACAACAGATGGTAGATAAAGAAGGAAATAATCCATGAAACCTCTCTGCATAAATAAAATAAGACATACTTTTCCATGCAGGAGTTCATAGCACTCTTCCTACTAGACAAAACATTGGCATTGTAGCTGTGGTGGAAAATTAACAAAACCAAACAAAACAGAACAAGCCTGAGATCAAGGTACTCAGCACGGACTTGACTGAGAGTCTCAGCTGTAAGAGGCCATCCTTTAAAAGAGCATACTTTCCTCTGAACAACAGTAATTTAGAAACACTTACTCAAAATTATAGTCAAATCATAAAATTTTATTAGAAAACATTTACCCATCTTCTTAAGACAGTGGATTACTCAAAAATGTTAGCTAATTATAAATGAAATGAACAGAAGCAAAAACTGTGTCCCTAGGGACAAAAGTACCTGATGATCTCTATGCATTGCCGCAGTATGAGTAGTAAGAAAGAAGTAAGAAAGAAATATTACTTCTCCTCACAGATAGTGATGGTTTCCATGTTACGGTATTTTAATTTAAAAAAAAAAAAAAAAAGAGAGAGAGAGAGAGGGAGATCTAATACTTGATGATTTGTTGAATAACAGTTTCACAGCATTACCAGATGCAGTCTAAAAGTCCTATTTTTATTGACACACAATAGCAGTGTAACAAATTTTAAAACTATGTATTTTTAATTAAAGAAATATTCTTTGGTTTTCAAAGACAGACAATTTATTTTTGGGAAGACTAAAAAAAAAAAAAAAAAACACACAAAAAAAAAACTTCAAACAATCATGCCTTTTTATTTTAGGTAGTGGATTAAAATACTGTCCACATAATGACACAAGTGATTCCTTTTTAAGGAAAGTCCATTGGCTGCAGCAAAAAACACACAAAATATAGGTTATAAAAGTTCAATGGGGAGAAGCAGTGCCCCCACGCTAGAGGCAGTGTGCCCGCCTCCCCGGCTGCATGCCCGCTGCACGCAGACTTTCTGGGAAGGCAAAGGCAAATGGAAAATATTACCCTTACAGGGATGGAAGAACAGAATGTCTGGGGTAAAACTGTTACAAAAAGGAGACAAAAACAGTAAGTAGCAATTATGTAGAATAACCAGAGAGCGGCAGAACTCCCTTAGCTTCCTCAGGACCGATGTGGGTGGTACACTGGATTAAAAAGTGGAAGGTAAACGTGATTGAAAGGAGAAATATAAGTCTCCTCCCTTAGTTTCCAGTTGAAACTCCACAGCAGGTATAGCTGAATAGGTAGGGCTTGCAAAGATGTATATGTCAACAGCTTGTGGATCATGCTCGATATCAACACATCTTAAGTCTTATTACAGAAAATCCAAAATATCTTTTTAAAATCAAAAGACCGAAGAACAGGTGATACAGTTATTAACGTCAGACAAGCATCCACACTTTCAGACAGTATTGTATAGGAAAATTGGAAATATCAGTAACACAAAGTCTATATATAAAAAGAGACAGATCTCCTGGCTTGCACACCTGTATGAGAACTGTGTCTGTCATCTCACTACTCACTATCTAAACAATCAAGCCTGGACCAATGCAAAGTCATGCAAGAACCGGTTTTAAAAGAATAGTCTTTCTCAGCTTGGAAGTGAAACAAATTAAATCCATATGCTTTACAAGAAACAAGTGGTTCCATAAGCAGCTGAAAGAGTAAAACTCAGTTTTCTGCAAAATACAGATTTGTACTTTGCACTGATTTGTTGGTATCTAGCATAGGGTGAATTTGTGCATCCTCTTCTGCTACAGTCATTGCATTATCAAGGTCCTTGCTAAATTTACAGAACTTCTAGCAGATGCTTGAAGTTTTTTCAGGAGAATGTTTAGTGATGTTGAAAGTTTCAGAAGTAATTGTTACTAGGGCACACAGACAAGCATACACACACAGAAAGCATGATTACGTGATTTTTGTTTTCTTAGGAAACCATGTTTAAAAACAATTCCTCAAAGGATACTTATTTAAAACATAATGATAAAGAAATACCACTTTTGTACTTCTTTCAAAACAAGATTTTCTTCTTTAATAACAAGTTCCCAACACATTCCTGGGAGAAAAAAACTAAAAGCAAATTTTAGAGATTAGTAAATTTGAAGTTAAAAAAAAAAAAAAAAAAAAAAAACCTTTTTCTGATTTTCTGGGGCCTGAAGTATGTAATTTCAGAAATAACTGAAAACACTGGTTTCCACAACTCATAACTGCAAAAGTTTTGTTTGTTTGTTTGTTTTAAACAAAGAACTATTCCAACATAATTATTTGTGTGACTTTTTCAACTTGATCCAACACCAAAGTAGTCCAAGTTTGTTAACCACCAAAACCACCACATGGGGGTAATGATGGAAGAAGAAACAGTACGCCGTAGGTACAATGTCCTAACTAAAAACACATCTGCCAGTAGCATAGTTACAACTGCTATGAATTCAGAAGCAGCAGACACAGTTATTGGAGTAGACAGTGACATGTTTAGATGAGGTTCACTATAGTTGCCCAATTAATCTTTTAAAAAGTCTCAACAACAAAATATTTAAAACATGAAAGTATCATGTTAAGACTGCTAAAATACAGATTGTCATTGATTGTAGTTATTAATAACCAGATATATTTATTGTTGCTTAACGTTTAATCTATTCCTTTCTACCTCAAAAGAATTAAAAAACAAACAAACAAACAACCAAAAAAACAAAACAAAACAAAAAAAAAAACAGCTGCTATTGGTAAGGATAATAGCCGTAAGATAAGAGGATGCATCTATATAAACAGAGGCAAGCTCCATTACTACTACTGTAGTAATAAGAAACTCCAAAATACAGAAACAAATAAAAGAACTATCCAGAAGTAACAATCTGAAATCTGGGGGAAAAATTGAGAAAATGACACTGACCCCTAGACAGCATCACCATCCTACTAATGGAGGAGAGGAGGGTGTCACTTATCAGTGTGAGCTAGACTAATATGAACAATGTTATTGGAGGTTTGACTGTGTAGTCTCAGCTTTAATTTTTTTGCTCCTTATGGCAAGTGCAGTTAGTCATATAAGCAAATTCTTTCAGAACATACTTCACACACATATTTTATAAATCCAAGGAGCTCAGAGCAAAAATGTGAGAGAATTCATGTTTCTTAGAAGACAACATAGGAAAAGGAACCAACTAAAATGTTTAGGATCTTAATGCTCACCTAATATTATTTTTCTTCTGCATAGGAATTGAGATTCAATTACACATTAGGAAAAGTTTGTGGGCTGATTTTCTAAAGCAAGCAGTTTGCAACTTGAGACACTAAGCTTAGAACTGTATACTCATGACAAAGCCTTAACAAAGGTCAAAGATTCAGATAAATTCTGCACTTTTGGCATAAGCATTAGGTGTATTAGAAAATATTCAAGAGGACTTCAATCTCTCATGCTCAAGTAATCTCAATTTGTAATATCCTCGTATCTTTAGTAACTATGTTTACATAACAAGCATGCTCTGTCTATCACAGAATATTATAAAACTACTATTACTTGTTCACGGATTTCAATTCCCCAGGAAATTATATGGGGCCAAACAGTATTATACCGCTCTTCATAAGCGTTTATGGCAGAACTTCAACTACTTTCCTGTTAATGAAGTGTCCAGAGTTTTTTCTTTCCATGTTTATCTTTAAAAGATTAATTTTCAGAAATTAGAACCATGTGAAAATAATGACTTCTGCACACTGTCAGAAGCTGAACAGTTTTTATAATGAGAGAGATTAATATTAAGTTTTGCCAAACGAAATCAGCTAGGTTCACAAAATTAGGAAAGTTTCCTCAATCAGAGTCACAAATGCTAACGCCTTTATCAAATAGCCACCCACATTCCTAAAAGCCAGAGAATAACTATTCTATAAAACCTTTTTTTTTTTTTTTTTAATTTGAAGTCTGATCAAATAGCAAGTGCTCACTTTATTACTAATAGGTCAATACTACAACCTCTTCAGCTTAACCAAATCATCTCCTGACTGCAGGACCTAAGGATTTTTGCACTCCTTTGAAACACCACCAAGTAAGACTATTTTTAAAGGACACCATAAATAACAGTAAAGCCTTAATTCCCAAATGAATAGCACTACGTAAAATTTTATTGGGCCTCCTAAATTTATGATATAGTCACTGACACAATTCAGGGTGTCTAGATTGACAAGGAGGTTCAAATTTTTACTACATGGAAAACCCATTATTTATTACATTTTAGAAACACACACACACTACATCAGATCCATACTTACTTCTACCTACACTCATATGTTGTCATGATGATATTTGCACGTCGCATTTTAGCAACAGGCAAGTACTAATGCAGATATGTAGAGTGCGCTCAGGCCTTCTAACTGTGCTTGTCTCAGACTCACCAGCAAAGCAAAAAGCTCTCCTCCAAAGAGCTCTCTCCGCTCATTTATACATAAACAAAAGCCCAACACATAGCACATTTAAGACATAGCATGTACGTACACTATGTCAGGGAAGCTAGGCGCTACAGAGAGTCATCTGGATGGCTCTTAAACTCACTCTCCCAGATTTTGCTGAGTCGCCCACAGGTGATGCAGAAGCAAGCGTGATTATGTGCAGATGAGGGAGGCAAGGGAAAGGATTCACTACAGTTTGCCAATTTTTTTTTTCTGCAGAATGTTTTGTTCCTTTTTTTTTTTTTTTTTTTTTTTTTTAGGCAAGTGCACAGGTGCCAACTTTTTAAACATTGCTGGAAGACAACAGTAAAACTGGAAGCTGCTGAACTTGCAAGCGTGGCAAATTGTGGTCGAACACTGTGGTGCAAGGCTGCAGGGTGTCCTCAGCTGCCGGCAAGTGCCGTGTCCCTGCCAGGGTGAGGGAGGGAGGGACGGCCAGCTGCGGGAGGCAGCCCGGTGACCGCGGGGCCGGTTCTGCCTGCAGCTGAGTGCTGCGAGAAGATGACTGATTCCTTAGCCCTGCTGTCATCACTGCCTGTCAGCTCCTTCCCTCAGCGTGCCAGAGGTTTCCTCTCCCCACAATCTGCTGGCATAACTGTTTGTGTAATTCTTTGCTAGCTTAGTTCAGTTAGAATGATCTGGGATAGCTTCAACATCAGTAGGATTCTTTTTCTTAATTACTATTTTTATTCTTTTTAAGCCTACAGACTGAGCTGGATTATGCCATGGTGGTGAGCAGGGCCAGGGAGGCAAGGATGGAGCTGTGGGTACCTTGCAAGTCCCCCACTCAGCTCCTACAGAAGAGGGTCAGCAGCCAGCGAGAGGAGGGAAGGTAGAGGCTGAAGCCCACTAGCACACAGTCCCAGGACTGACTGCTGGCATGATTGCTCAGGGTCAGCCACACTGGGCCCAGCCCAGGACTAGGATCTTCAACTGGGGTGCCAGTGAAGCAGCATCACACGCCACAGCTACAAGCCACCTGCCAGCCTGCTGAGCATCGGAGGAGCTTGCAGCTGATCAAGTGAAAGTGCCTTCATCACATTCCTCTCCACCTTCAGCAGCAAACTTCCATCAGCAAGCACAAAAACACACAATTAGCACCTCTGCTGCACCCGGGCAACTCCAGTGACAAACACTTTCACAATCACTGGCTATAATATTTTATAGAGCACTTTATTTTAAAAGTATGATCTAATATATTGTGAGGTTTGGGACGTTGTGTTACTATGGTTATAGGCTCCTCTGCTTTGTTCCCCTTGCAGGCAACAAATGAAAAATATAGCAGGAGATCATACTGTTCACGGATATTAAGAGGTCCAACACTGGATTCTCCTAACATAACACTCTCTCTCTATAGTCAATGCAGGTTTATTAAAGGTTAGAAGAAAATAAATGGTTTAGATAGGCCAGGGGATAAGCTTATTTTTGCTAATTGAGATGGAAAACTGTTGAGGCCCAATTCCCACCTTAGGCTGCTTACTAGGTAACTTGCCAATCTTTAAAGCTGTTACAACTAGATTTATACTACTCTGCCAGACAAAATACACAAGGAATTAACTGGAATGATCACAAATGCATTCTTTAAAAATAAATAAATGCATAAAAATGTAACTTATCCAGTTGCCAGAACTATATTTAAAATAAGAACATCTACCAAGAGTTTTATAGGGCCCACATAATTGCTGTACACCTATCTGAAACCAATCAAAACAACTAGAAGTCTATTTAGGAATATGGTTGGGAGACACTTTAATCCATAAATAATATACGAAACTGCCTAGGGAGGATTTTAAAAAGGGTTTTGTTGACATGGGTAAGAAATTTTGCACTAGTGAATAGAAATAGTTGAAAACAATGCAATCTTCTTTGGATAATAGATCATTTTATTGTCCAGTGTAAGTATTGTAAAGAAAACTGAAGAGACTCAAAATTATTGGCTCAGTTTAGAAATTATAACATTGAACAAATCAAAGTCAAAAAATAAAAGCTCAAAACAATACTGGGAGATGAGAGGTCTGGTCAGGTTTTAGACAGAGTATCCAAACAGCTGGAAAAGATGTTGATTCTCTGAGGGAACTTTGTAATGTATTTGACTCATGTTTTTGTGGAGCTGTGGATTATCCTGAGGGGTTTGAAAGGAGGAACATATGCCAAGAAGTTAAGAACATTATCTGGAAAATGATAGTATTTTACTAGTTTTCCAAGATAGCCAGCAATAGAATAAAGAAAAAAGAAAAAGAAGAAAAGAGAAAAAGAGAAAGAAAAGAGGAAAAGGGAAAGAAAAGAGAAAAAGGAAGAAAAGAGAAAAAGGAAGAAAAGAGAAAAAGAGAAAAAATAGAGAAAATAATTGATGGAGTGGTCAAAATGAGAGCTTATCTACTGATGAAGGGGATTCTTTTGCTTTGGCTTCACCAAATACATGTAAGGTCATGTTTTCAAAACCCAGGCTTTCATTTCAAAAAATGTTTTTAAAATCAATTTATTTTTTTTGGTAAAGAATATCCATTGCTTCCTAATTTTCAATCAGTCCACTTACATCCATTAAGATGATAGAAGAGAAATAAAATTCATTATTAATACAGCTCACGTTGACATTTTTTTCAAGCCACATATGTGCTACACGTTAAGGGTAGTCTGTCACCTACAACATGTGTAATACTGTCTTCACAAGTAAATCTGTTTTATAATGATTATGACTTTAAAAACTATTTATTTTTAGAGATTTGCAATATGCTCTCTCTCATCATTTTCTAGTACTTTATGAAACTGGTAATTATGTAGATATTTTGTTTCTTTCTGCAATTACATGTTGTCATCTTAGATGCCAGCTTTACATAATTATAGATGTGGCTAGAATGGCTCACTACATCACTTTTCCAGGCAAAAGTTACAGTCTTCCCTTAAAAATGGCGGCTCAGTTTTGTGAGGTGTCAAACTAGAATGCATGCTGTGTGCCTGGAAAATGTATTAATAAAAGTAAATATTTGGACACTACTCACAAACTAATACCTACCTTTTGTCAGAATGGTAAGGTGTAAGGTTTTTACTTCTTTAAGTCACCCAACATTTCGTATTTGGTGAGGGGGAAAAAGACCATACCGGGTGCTTCTGGCATGAACACCTGATTGATAGGAGCGAGTGAGAGTCACATCCCTGCAAGAAGGGATGTGTCTGGTGAAGCCACCCAGGCAGGAAGGGGTGCAGACAGGCTTGGTGCGGGACACCATGCCCCAGCAGCGTCCCCAGACACAGAGCCCTGGGGTGACAAAACACCCCCCACCCCAAGCTGTACCTCCACACTGCACTGGTTATCACAGTCCCACATGCTAATGGAGCTGACAAGGAAATTAAACCATTGAACAACCACATTCAGCCTGATGGGAGCTGCACAGAGACCATGATGATGGCAAGTGGTACCGAGATCAAATGCACTAGGATTGATTAACATGACACAGCCAAGCTGGTGGACTCACCAGCCACTGGGCCTGGAAGCTGAAGCATCAGTGCAAATATACAGCTCACACCAATTCTGAGAAAATTTAGGCAAGAGGAGCACATTGGACAAGGTTGTCAGAGCCCAATTCTGTTCCCAGGAAAATTCAAAAGTGTTCTTGCTGTTAATTTTGTTTGGAGCAGGATGCAACTCTGCAGAAGAGCAATCAAGTTCAAATTGTTTGCAAGCTTAACAGTTTTAAGGCTGAATGATGAACACATCCAAATCTTCAGGGAAAAATTTTGCTTGCTCTTTTAGTCCAAATATGACAATTAGAGTTTAAGCGGCACAGTTGAGCAGATCCAAACACCAGTTTAAAATTCAGTCCAGAATCCAGAGCACAGCAGCCAACAGAGAACTATCCTGGGACGTCTAGATCAGTCCAAAGAATTTATAACACAAAAACAGCATTTACTTAATAATCATAATAAATGTACAAAAGCATGTTAATATAAAGGCCCAAAAAAGCCATTCTATTCACCAAGATACAGAATTCTGACCAAATTCTGCAGCAGACAGTTAAATTAGAAAAAGCCTGGAACTGAGCTTCCATTGCACCTTGAGAAATTACCAACTGAACAGGAGAATTATAATTCTGAGTAGAAATCCAGTATCAAACATGTAACTAGAATACTTTTGGTACAGTGAAAGACCTCAATCTATTTGAAAGTCATTGCTGTTTTTTCCCCCTGACACCAAAACAAAGGTACACTAATCCACAAACAAAATCTTTACAATTAAAACCAAAACGTTTTTCCTATGTTCTCAATTTAAACCATATCCCAGTTTTGGATCTATTGCAGAAAATGAGGCAGTCTTTGTAAGAAGAGTTCAAACCCTTATGTACAAGTATTTCTCCATTTCAGTACTAAGATGCGTCTGTTTTAAAACAATCAGACGTGACAGGTAGCACATTTGTGGGAGATCAGTGAGTCCCTTGGTTACTTGGTGAGATGCAGGTCTAAAGGCAGTGTGACATCAACCAGCCGAGAAGTGCAGGAATCCCCTGGGACTAGCTGTCATGTCTCATCGTCGTTATGACAGAAAAATGGTAAACAAGGAAGCAAGTCTGCAATTATGAATTTATGGGTGTTTGTTAATGAGTATCTCAGACCTAGTCAGACAGCTCCTTTTGGAGTATTTTTCAGATTTCACAGTCTATTTCAGAATGGTCCTTCAAAGCTGATTAAAATGCCACCATCATTAGATTATATGAGAAAACAAAACAAAACAAAAAAAACATTAACATGTTAAAACAAGGTGTACACAAAAATACACTGAAAGTTTGGGGAACACACACAACCTGTAAATTTCAGACATCAGCTATTTCCAGTGGACAAACAATAATGTGGGGATGAAAAAAAAAAAAAAAAAAAAGGATTTAATTCATAAAGGCACAAAAAAGAACGACCCAAGAGGACTCTAAGGACCAAATTCAATATATTTTTGGTTTAAGCCACACAGACAAAAATGAGGTATCAGAAATCATACATTGTGATTTATGCTAAAGGAATCTTTCAGAAAAATCCCCAGACAATCACACAAAAAGATAATGAGGATAAGATGATACAATTTAAATGCAGATCACCCAGACAGACACCCTCTCGGTCATTTAGTAAGTCCAGACAGATGGTTCTTGCAGCAGCTCTCTTACCCTGGCTATCCTTAAAATTAGGGTAATCACTTGGACAAAGCATAACCTAAAGGCAAAACCCAACAAAATATTTTTTTAATCTTTTTTTCTAAATGTTAATCTGAAGGATTATAAAAAAAATAGAATGCAACTTGAGCAGGAAGATATTAAGAGAAACACCAATGATTTATAATGAGTGCTGGTACCAGATAGGGGAGTAAGGGTTGGGATGGCAGTGGATAAGCAGTTCATAAAAGTGTCTTGGGCTACAGGTCATATACAATATAACACAATATCTTTTTTATGGGAGAGATTTAGCTGCATGTCTGTTTAATCCTCTGCTGCATGCCTGGGTATACATGCTATCCTTAAAAGATACAGGACAGCCTTGTTTCATGTACTATATCCAGAAACTAGCCTGCAGTCAGAGTTTTACAATTGATGAACGTATTTCAACCCCCCCAAAAAGTAATTTTTCCATCATTTTTTGAAAAAAAGAAAAAAAACCAATAGCAAACATCCACTGAACTATCTGACAAAGCCTTAAGAGCACACTCTCTGAGTAATAAAGAAAAGCAGGTCACTGCTTATTGCAATAAGCTAAGTTCAAAGTAAGTAAACAAATTTTGTCTGAAACTGCATTTCATTTGAGTTATGGTGGGTGGGGGTGGGAAAGCAAACAAAACACTACTAATTGTATGTTTGATATGCTTGCCTCCTTGCTGATTAACCCAGGAGCTGCATACAGCATGACTCAATCCAATTTCCAAGCAGTCTGTCAGTAAGCATGTGGACTTGAAGACATTCTGGTCTAAGGACACAAGAAGCCTCGTTTCTTCCCCTCTGTTCAGTATTTCACTTTGAGAAGTTGTCAGAGGGAGGGAGAGTATGACATTGCAGCTGCAATGCATTTCTAGTTAGTGGTGAATCTCCTTCCCTCCCCTCAGCACTGCTTCTGCAGACCCTCAGCCTAGCAGCCTCCCCAGCAGGGCTCACACATCCACAAGCTGGTCAGTGCTTATCTGGAGGACTGTTTTCCTGGCTCAAGAAATCCAAGTGACTGACAGAGCCAAAGAAGTGCTGAGTAAAAATGGATGCTGAGCATCAGCATTGCAGATCTCTGCTGTATGTTATTGTACATGTTCAGGTCACCAGAGCTGTTGCTGCTCCAGCTCAGCACATTGTAAAACCGACCCGCTGAGGAAGCAACAGTGCCCATAAGGTTCAGAGATGCGGGACACAGCTTTGTTTTGCACCTATTCCTGTTCAGACATTTCCGTGAAAACGTGAAAAACATCTGATCCAAATATAAGTACATCTATGCGGTACTAATGTAAGCGACCCAACGAGGAGACAGAATTTCAAAAATTCTCTTTAGTTACATATTCTGAGAAAACACCTAGTACACAGAAATAAAATGGTATTTATAGAGTATTTCAGGTGTAATTACATGAATTGTCATTAAAACATATGAATGAATTCAAACATACTTAAAATAATAATCCTCCTTTTAGAATTAAAAAAGTAAATTATTACACACGATCCAAAACAGGACCAGGGATCCTGTTTTTGCACAAGTGACTTTATTTTATAAATAGAAAAATACCATAGCAAGATTAAACAGTCTTGCTGTGCAAGATGCATTGCTTTCAAGCTGCCTTTGAAGTATGCAGCAACATAATGCTTGAATGTGGCATATCCCAACTCTTGCATAGCATTTGATGTAGGTACAAGTGCCTTCCTTCTTCAAATCTCAGATATAAATGGATCCAAGGGGAATGAGATATTTTCTTACTTAACAGCTGTAGCAGGATATAAAGTTACTGTGCTGCAGATGTTTCTATTGTCATTCCCCCCTACACAAACTTTGAGCAAGATGGAGTAGTTAATTGTGCAATCTCCAGTACTTTCTAGCTCAAAGAAAAGGTTAGTTTAAACTGTCTTCATCCATAGGTTTCACTAACACGTTGTACTTGGCTCAGATAACAACGAGGTGAACTCACATTGCTGACTGCGCCACCTCTGCTCAGGGCCAGTCATAAATGTTTTGTGGGGCAGCTTCTGAAAGAGCTTGTCGCTGTTCCACACAGAATCTGACTTGGCCTCATTTTCCTTTTGGTTGTTGCAATTATATTTACAGTTGTAGACAGTAAGAAAGATGGCCCACTTTAGCTACAACAAGCCCACTATTTTATTTTCTTGGTATTAGCAGACAAAGCTATGAAGATACAGCTGCTATTGTCAGAAATTCAGTCTTTCAAAGGAAAATGAACAGTACCACTCCCACAGGAGGTTCTAATCAGTATCTGTATCAGGAGTCTTCTGAGCCTAGGATTTTAGAAAAATGCAGTTAAGAGTCTGTAGCTCAAGCCTAGAAGCTAAAGCAAAAACTTTGTATCAAAATGCATCAATGTTTGTCTATTTTTTCCCACCTCTGATACAGAATTATATTTTCTTGAACTGCTGGTATTAATAGCTTCCAGAGATACCTGTCAAGAATCATTCAGAATGTGCAGTGGTTTTCTTTTGTATAGTCACCATAAGTCAGGCTCTACAATAGTAGACACACTTAAATTCTATTGGCTTGTGAAATAATATAGTTAAAGAGTTTCCAGCACTGGCATTTTTCCCCTCAGAAGAGGCAAAATTACTGCAGAATAGTAGGAACTGTGCACTGTCTGATCTTCTTATTTAAATCTAAACCTTTACTCCTAACTTGGAGAATGACAAACAGCTTGCCAAAGGCATATGACTAAGGATTTGAGACAAACCTTATAGGGAAAATCTGCCTCTACAGATTTTGATCACTTTGACTTAATCAAGCCATAGAGAATGTTCTTGTCAGAGATGAGCGTGGTCTTTGCAGACACAGAGCATCATAAGAAACAAAAGAAGAGTTACAGAATGGAAACTGTCTAGACAGTCAGCAGAAACTTGAGCATGAGCAGGAGGCATCAGCATGCCTCTGAGCCATGACAAGAGAGGATTTTGCTCTTTCCCTAGAGAGACTCCTCTCTTGAGCAGAGTTCCCACCTATGAACAAAACGCATAATCACTCCACAACCTCCTAAGCTCTCTTGACAGGTCTTACCTACTGTGCGAGCTATGGCCCTGCCTGTGGGCGACCAAATCCCTATTCTGAAGGCACGGCCACAGCATTTAACTACTCAGGGCCCGTAGCTTGGCTTCTGTTACAGCAGCATGTGCAGAGCACAAGAGAGGGAAGCAGAGGGTTCTGGTTTCATGTCTTACCTTTGCTCTTATTCTGAATAAAGGAATAACAATATAATGGTTCCTGAATGTCCTTAAGAAGGAAAGCTAATAGTATCCCATATTTCCTAATAACTTCAGCATCAGATTACTTCAATTCAAATTGTCATTTTTGTTTTATAACAAAAATCTGCAAGTTAATAGCTGTGGAACCACATGGAAAATAAACTAAGAAGAATATTATCTTTAAAATCTTTAACCAAATAGGTATAACTTGATTTTGTTTTTATTTGTGTTTCTCTCACATTTTAAAAAAGGTCATTTTGGTTTCCATAAGTACATTTGCGTTTTCAAACGGTGATTCTAGTTCCTTATGATTTTAGAAAAGTAATAGTGTTTCAAACCACGCTTGGGAAAAAACATCATAGACTCTATTCACCAACTACATCACAGAAATATTTCCATATTGACCCTTCACCAACTGTAAACTATAGAGTGCATTAGCTGTTTCCTGCTGGTACCTAAAGTTTAAACATTTGTGCATGGAATCACTAACCTGACAGTCAGCTGAGTCTATAAGAATTAGTTTGGGGTAGATTGCTCTGGTTACAGGAACTTTATTATAATATATATATATATATATATATATATATATATATATATATATATATATATATATAAATTAGTGTTTATGTATATTAGCATAATATTTAAATGTATTCAAGCTGGTTTTCTTTTAATCTGAAAAACTCAGCAGCTCATTACCACTGGCAGTTAAAATGATCCTAGACTCGGTGGCAGCATGCCTAACCTCAAAATCATTGAGGTTCACTGCAGCAAGCAAGTCTCTAAATCTCCACAGTGTCCAGTGGGGACAATCAGAATTGTGCTGATTGAGAGAAAACTACAACAAGGATACAAAAGGGTCACAACACCTAAACAAACACTGTGGCTGAAGTCAATTTCAAACTTTCTGTGTTTTGTAAACTACTAGGATTTCTTTTTCTTTTTCTTTTTTTTTTTTTTTCCCAAGGAAAAGCAAAATGAGATTCAACTTTTTCCATTTGTTTTCTCTTAAATCATCTAGTTTTCCAGTATTTATTCTTTATGTTCTGCCAAACAATATTATAATTTACAGAAGTTTTTGCTGATATAAAAAAAACCTGGAAGCCCTCTCCAATGCCAAGCGACAGCAGTTTAGAGAGTTTAACTGGTGAGTAATGCACTGATGCAATACCGCAATGCAAATTTTTTTCAAAATATTTAGGACTTAGAGATTACTTGCGGAAATGGTTATGTTTCCTAACAAATCAAGTGTTTCAAGAACAGACCACCCAAATGTATTATCATAAAAAGATGTCAGTTACTTAATTACATGATAGAGCAACACGTTTCTACTTCTCTCTCTCTCTTTTCTTCCCAACAAAATGTATCCTCTCTAGAGAGTAAAAGGTTTACAGCAGGAGGCGGGTTGAATTAACTTTGCTAGTAACCAATTTCCTCATGTTCCAATTATTTTGGAAATAGTTTAACTTGAACCATGATAATGTACATATAACACAAGGGAATGAAAACACTACCTCTTTTCTGCATCTGAAATGGCTTTGCTGAGACCACCTACAGTGACTTAAACTGTATGTACCTCCAGCTAAAGTTAAAAATACTTGTATTCTTTCAACTGCTATTTTATATAATTTCAATTTCCCCATGAAAATTGGTCAAGAACTACTGTTTTGCTGCAGTCTGTGGTAGAAGCAAGATAATTCTGAAGACATTAAAACCTGGTATCCCAGATTCACAACCATACTACTTTGAGAAAACATACACTTTAGTAATTAATTGATGCCCTGTTGTAAGTTAGAAACAATTTACATCAAAATTAAACTGCACCATCATGTGCTGTCCTTTATTTAAGCCAGTAATCTAGCTCCCGATTCAGATCAGGTCTCCTACCTGTCAATGCAGTAAAGCACACTTCTTGTTAAGACTTTACACGGCCTTCACAAATGCCTTAAATTAAGTGTATATGACTAAGCCCCTCCCCCATATCGTAATTCTCTCAAAATGCATAAAAGTAATTTACTAAAATGCATGCAGCATCAATGTACCTGAATGTTTAGAGAGGTATCTACCAGCAACATTCCTTAAAAAACAGGGTATCCCAGTGAATATTAAACAGACACAGACTGTATTTTTCTATTCAAGAGCAAAGTGCTGAAACGACTACTTTGTACTTCACTATCTATACGCCAGTATTGTGTGTTCATCACCATTTCACAGAATAGTAATGTCTACTAAAGGGACTATCAGCATCTGATGAGAAAGCAATATGTATTGGCAATCCATTAGAAAAGGGTAACAAAAGGACAAAGTATTTAAACAATTGAATTTCACAGCAGATAACTTTAGTGGGTGTCATAAAATGTGCTATATCTGTAAAAACATGAACATTCTGATGGGGAACATGGAATAAAACTGGATCAGAGGTGCTCTGGCAGAGAAAGCAGGGAAAGAATAGGGATTTTGTAAAGGAATTCAGCCCTGGTCCTCCTCCTTTTCTGCGTGATTACCTTACATTTTCTTCTGGGGCTGTGACAAGATTTTTTTTATTATTATTTATTTATTTAGTGCTATAAGGCCTACCATTTATTTTCACATATTCAGTGGATGACTACGCACATTTCATGGGTGGCTGTCCCGTTGCTGTACTTTTTATGTGAACTTGAATTTGAGGGGATCCTATACCTCATCTGAAACTAATCTACTGTGTAAAGAAACTTCTATTTATCTCCTCTCTGCACTAAAACTGTTTAAACCAGATGTGTCAAAGTTATTCTGCAAAAAGGGGCTGAATTCCATTTTTAATTACGCCCCATGGAACAGGTCATAAACCTTGTGCTATCACTGACAAACTGTTTTTGATCCCTCTTGAAGAGAAGCTGCTTTGGTCCAATGACTAGCTACAAAAAACAGACCTATACAAATGAAAAAAAAAAAAAAAAAAAAAAAAGCTTTAGCCCTCCTTTGTAAACAAAGAAAATAATCAGATGGAAAAAAAGAGTATTACATGTTAATGCAGTATTGCCTGGCAAACAGCTGGGTAGTATAATGAGACAGAAAACAGTTTACAATCTGGAAGTAGAACTAAAATTTTCACTACTCAGGAGGTATCCAACTTTTCAGTTTCTGCAGCAGGAATTGGAAGAAGTTCCCAACCTTCCTGTGTGACGATGCTGTGTGGCTGCACTGTAAAATGGATCATAGTGGCACCCTAGAACAAACACCTCTCCCTGAAAAGAGAGGAGAGCACACCAAAAGGTGCTGTAAACAGAATTACTGAAAATTCTGCAGTGTTAATACAGCTATTGGGAATGCAAATTTTCAGTTCTGGAATGAGGAAATAGCTATCAAGGACAGGGCTGGCAGAGGGGGGATATTAAAATAAAGAATAAAAATCAAGTTAACTTATTAAATCCAGTAGGTAACTAGAACTTTCTCTGTCAAACTTTTCAAACTATTCAACACTTAAATTGTTGGAGCATTTTTCATGCCTCACAGTAGTACATAGTTCCCACTTGATCAGCACTACTTCATACCTTATTTGCTGCTAATAGCCTCCCCTAAAATGTGCTCATTCCTAAACTACTGGCTTGTTAAAAAAACAAAAACAGAAACAAAAACAACCACACCAAGAAAACCCCACCATAATTTCTGCAGTGAATATGACCATTCCTATTATCTGTACCACAGTATCAAATATAGTACCAGCACAGTGCACATGAACATATGAACATATGCCAATCAATAAGGCTGAATAAACTGGACAAACTTCATGTATGTAACAGCATCAATACCCAAGAAGTTAGTTTCTAAAATCAAGTGGGAACTTAAAAGAAGAGTTAAGAGGAGGAAACATGGCTGTCTGAACACAATGATTAGATAGGCTTGTATGTTGAGCTGTCTTTGAAAGAATTAGTTTGTATTACAGAACAGACAGAGCCCTAGGTCATGATGTCAATCTTTTTTCTACAAGTTACTTGGGAGAATGCCATCATTTATACTAACAGTGATGATCTGCAATATCTTGGATCTTAAAATACTCTTTTTGCTGCTTTTTGAACACTTATTACACCAAATTCTGTAACTTGGTTTGGCATAATTTAATCTTCTGTGTTTTGAAAGCTTTCAACAGACCTTTCAGAGGCAAAGCTTGCTATCTAAATCCTTATTAGGCACCTAAATAAAAACCCTCTGCTTTTCACTGTCATGCTATCCCACTTCCTCTCAATGTTTTATCCACAAGCTATTCCCTGAGATATTCTGCTAACAGCAGAAAACTATGCGCTACAAAACCAAGACAAAGAAGACTAGGTAAAAATGATCATATTTCAGGATAAAACATACCATCATGCCAGAGGGAGATGGCACAGAAGACCTTAGGAGCAGCTGAGCGAACAGAGAAAGCACAGGGCATTGTGGAGTGTTAACCTAAGACTTACGCAAGCACTGCTGCCTGATCTACATCCACCTGAATGAAATTTTCACCATGCCCAGGAGTGCCTTCAGCCTGAACTCAACTTAATAGCTTCAGCTCTTCTTCCTTCAGGTAGCATACTCCTTTGTTATACTAAAGCAAGGCATGAAAAATTCTCAGTTTAGTTGATCCATGGAATGAAAAGGTTGAGGAAGAAAGTTTCAATTACATACTCACTTTTTACAAACTCTGAAATCCATGGCCTGGTACAGCACCTGATTCAAGCAGAAAATTTTGCCTCTAATCCACAAGATTTCCTTCCTGATGGATGGCATGAGCCATCCAAGCCACTACTTCTGGCTATTCCTTATGTCATGTCACCTGGCTCTACCAATAAGAGTTTGACTAAGTGCTCTTCAAGTAAGCAGCTATTTTGATTGCATTTTAGCCCTCTCTTTGCTGGACTGAAGACGTCCATCTCCTTTAAAGCCTCTCTTGGTAAGCCAAGGTGGCTACAGGCCTCTGGCCAACTCAGCAGCTTGCTACTGCACTGTCCCCACATTCTCCACATCCTTGCTGAACTGGTGACCCCCAGACTGGACCACAGCACCCACAGAGGAAGATGAAGGGCACAGTAACTTGAATGCTCTGCAAAGCTGCTGCTAATACCCAGAACAAAATTTGGACAATCAGCTCTTGGTGCTAATCACTCGTGTGCAATCTGTGCAATGAAAATGTAACCAGAAAGACAGAGATCCAGATGGTAGTGGCTAGAACTGAAATGTAATTAGTTCAGTCAATACAGTAGCGTATTTTTAGATCTTCCACTAGTCAAAACAAGAAATGTTGCTCAAGCAAATTTAACATTGCTTAAAAAAAAAAAAAAAAAAAAAAAAAAAAGATTGCAAAAACTGTATGCATGTTAATTCTATAGAGACTTTTTTTGACAACTTAGGCAAGAGCTGGAAAGCATATTTTAATTCATACAATGACTAAAAGTAAGAACAGTGCCAGAAAATATGATTTGGAACAATTCTTGGAATACAGAGGTTCATCTGTTTTGCAAAAGAAAGAATCAGAAGCACACAAGTATAAGCAGTTATTTTAAACTTGCCTATTAAGCAAGGACACCGATAGCTAACAGATGTGGTTATTTGCAAATGATTTCTGCAAAACATACATACTACACATGACAAGACTCCCCCAGCATCTCCAAACCCTGATTGAAACCTGTGTCCTGGTAGAGAGACATGATGAAGATACAAACTTGCCTATAAAACTCAGCATTTGTCTGAGGAGTCTAATACTACACATTTAATTAGTGTTGAGGTACAGTGTCTTTCAGATGATTTTGCAGCAAACTTGGAGTATATAAAAATTAATCTAGATTGTCATTCCCAGAACTATTTAAACCACTCAAAAGAAGACTTGTTTTTGTTGGAATTTTTCTGCCTGGAGTAAGAAAAACTGTTCAGAGTCAGAAGGATGTCTTTTCTAAGAACAGACCTAATTGTTTCCAAATACACCTCAGAAAACTGATGAAACCTAAACCTTTGTAAAGTGGTTTAAGCACCGTGGCTTTGATTATCATTGACACATAACACCCATTACATTGTTTGGGTCTGTTTTGATAAGTGCTACACAAACATATTAAAGAGTGAAAACACGAGAGGAAAACATCTCATGTGGGAGGAAAAGAGAGGAAGTAGACACCAGCCAAGTAACAAATGGCTACTTTATGTCTCTATCTGCATAGCTGGCAAATTTCAAGAACCAACAGTCAGGGACCAGGCGGTGGACTTCCAGTGAATGGCCGCTGAATTCAAGATCACTAAACAAGAGGCCTTGACAGGGCAAAGGTACTGAAAGAAAACGCAGTAAGTCTCATATGTGAGAGCAAGCAAGCAATCTTGTTAAAAGCGAGGTGAGAGCTTCTTAATTACAAAACAAGATATGCAAGTCTTAATTTCAAAATACACACCTTGCATTTTCTAGTTAATAAAAATCCTTGTGGTGGTGGTGCTTTTGTGTGTGTGTGTGTTTGCTGCCTTTTTTTTTTTTATGTTTACTTATTGAGGATGCCATAGAAGCAACATCAAGACAAAACAAAAGCAAAAAATCACTTATGGCTTTCAAGATTCAGACAAGGCAGTAAGGACCCTGGCTCTACTTTTTGAGAAATAATTATGGTAATTTATTTTATGTTTGGTTAGGCTTTGTGTTAGCCTGCATTTTGGTGGCTAGAAAACTTCAGTGTAGCTGTGAATGGTTCCACAGGCTCAGCATAGTACTGGTGGCCAAGATAACAGTGATAATACCACTTTAAAATGTCCATTACACTGCGAGAGAGTTGGTTTTCAGCATCAAAAAGATATGGCAAACTAACCATTAAAATCACTCATTTAAAGCAAATTAGACAGTTTTCATGTGGTCAGTCAAGATCATGGACATGTTTAAAATATATTTAAGCATTTTTGAGAAATCACAAGCCCTTTTGTATGTCAACTAAACATATGATTTCTTTCTACATTACTGCAAACATGGTTCAACTTTTGTTTTGTTTTTCATCTTTTGCTTTCACTTTTTGCATAAACAATTTTATGAAACATTCTTAACTTCTGCCACCTTCCACCCATATTGAGCAATCTAAGATTTTAAACCAGGGTAGAGTTATCGAGCTGAACACAGCTTATTCTCCACTCCCCTAATCCTGCAGAACCTCCTCCGCCTCACATCTGCAGGACTGGAGAGTTGCCAGTGGCAGGTCTGTTCTTCACGGCACCATTCCTTCGATGCCTGTAGGGATTTCACTGCAGAAGATAATTCTGACCATATCTTACTAAAAGTTGATGCCATTTGATGATAGTTTGATAGCCCATTCAAATTTAATCAAGGGTCTTGCTTAATTTCTGGATTAGCTGGTATTCTCCGTAATACAGAAAGCAAAACTCTGATTCACACTACCATGATCAGCAGCAATTTTTGCAGCCTCACAGTTCAGACCCAAGACTGAGGTGGCACAGGAATAAAAAGTTTCTCCCTCCTGCAGATTGGCTTTTGAAGTCATGGCTGTAACACGCTGGGCAGCCAACAGAAGAAAGCCTGTACTGAATGCTGCCTGCACTGGATAACTTCTGGGCATAAACAAAAGACAGTTTTTAGGACTAACCACCATGCACTCTCCACAGACTCTAACCTAAGTTTAAAATAATATTTGCATCAACTGAAACTATAGGTGTAAACAGGGCTATTTTTATGCAAGTATGGTTGGAATATTGTACCTGAACTCGCTTGGAAAGTATATACCTTCCTTTAACACAAAATTAGCTCTGGGTGTAACTATTATTTGTATTTCAGCAGAACCTACAAACTATTTATTTTTACTAGTACATAACTGTAACAACAACAACAAATGTTCTCCACACCCATGAAGTTTAATTTTAGGAGCCTCTGGCTCCCAAAACCCAGGTGAGACAACAGCCAGCTCTCATCTTCCTCCAACCACAAATGGAAAGGTGGAAAGTCCTAAAGAAGGAAGGGCCCTAATCTTGTTACTCCTGTTCCTCTGCATCTCTTTTCCCCTTCTACCACTCCAAGCCAACCACCTCAAACCCAGTTACATTCACTGTCTCCCTCTAAAGGCATTACTGCCCCTTTCCTTGCTGCTGCAAAAAGTGCTCATCATGAGGAAGCTCACTGTAGCTACTGTCTCAGATTACTGATTTTTTTTGTTTGTTTTTGCTTTCTGGCAGGACTACACAAGAAGAAAGCCTACATTTTTAAACTTAAATTCTCTTGCTAAATACTGTTCATGGTTACTCATTTCTTCCACAAGATTATCATATTGCAGGCTTAGCTGCTGCTCCATTTCTACCAGATGCTGCAAATCATTAGGGAATACTCTGATTAATAATTTTTGTCATATGAATAAGAGAAACAAACTTTTTTCATAATCAGTTCCCATGCTTCATCTTTGCTTTTCACTTTTTGTAAATTAAATTTGGAATATTTTTCTCAATTTGAACATTTCCCCTATTTTAAATGAGAAATTAATGGTTCTATATGTACTAAAACAAAATTTTGGCTGAACTAATAGCTAAGTGGCTGGGTTTATTTTATATATATTATATATATGCGCTAAAAGGCAATATTCTAAGGTTAAATTATCTTTTCAAGAAGATTCTCCTTTATTATTTTTTATCATGACAGAATTTACAAACCCAATAAAGGCTGGGGCCCCACTGTATGGTACGCTGTAATGACAACTATTAAGAACTCAGCTCCACTCCATGAGAGCTCACAAATCCATGTTTCTCCTATGATGCAAATAAATATAGAGTGGCTGTTTGGTTCTTCAGAACTAGCCTGGATAGCAGCCTTGAGAACACAGACCATCGAGCAACATCTATATTTTTGAGTTCGACTATCCATGTATTTATTAAAAAGACTAGGTAGCACTTTGGCTTAAAAAATTATGAGGAACACTATATTAACACAAGAACACCGAACGGACTTTGACACTTTATAAAACCAAGCCTTACTGAAAAACCAAGCTGCCTAATAGCAGCAGTCAAAAAGCAGCAATTTTGCAATGACAAACTTTTTTTCCATATAGGAAGAGGTAAAAGTTTCAGTCCAGCTTTAAACCAAAGAAATAAAATTGGCGTCTCATATTATCCAGAGCAGCGCCAAATAAAATAGTTCAACAACTCTTCTCTGATTCACACATCCCATCAGTGTGCAGTGCTGATATTCCTCAGACAGTGCTGCACACTGACAGTGACAGTGGTTCATCTGACAACAGGCACTCACTCTTTATTTTGTTGCCCTATGTGCAGCTGTTGACTTGCATCCATTGCAGTAAGTGTTGCCTATACAAAACAGCCCAACCCTAAGCTCACAATGCACCTAAGAACACAAGCACCAGATGGATGCAGACAATAAATAAAAGGAGATAAAGCTGGTCAGAGTATTCCTAGCATGTTGACAGATGACTGTTTATAAATATAGATAGGTGTTTATATGTATGTTTATATATGTACACGGCAAGTTCCTTTTGAGTCTAGCGGCATACATGGAGGACAAAAAAACTTGTTTTATTATTAGGTGAGCAATGAAATTCAGCACCACAAGTTGAATGAGGTAAATACTACACTTCACAAAGGCCTGCAAGTGTACCTATTTAAACATTTCATGAAAAATGGGATAATAAATACAGAGCTCTTTCTCTAGTATGCAATTTAATTCCACTAGCAAACCCCCAAGTAATCATTCCTCTGTTTTTCCAAAAGGTAAGAAAAATCCCCAAAGAAAAGCATCAATAGTGTGCTTCAAACGGGTGCTATGCATTTCTAAATATGTCAGTGGCAGTGATGGGAATATATAAATAATTTTTGGAGCATATGAATAAAAAGATTCACCGCAATCCTACCATGATTATAGCTCATTCTGAAGATTGTGACAGATTCTCTCTGATCTGACTTTAGAGTAGCGCTGATAAACTGCTGAGCAGGTAACCTCTAAGTATGAACCCTTATAGTGAACTGGGAGCAGTATGTAAAGCAAATACAACACTGCTGTTCTCATAACTACTAGCTGAACCCCTCTTGCCATTTCCCAAAGAGAAGCAGTACATCCCAAGCTACCAACAAAGTGCTATGGTCCAAAATTAAATTAATGACATTGAGGATATTAATACAGAGTATCTATCATCAAAGAGCGCAAATATTTAAGTGATTAAATAAATGACAGGATCACGATGATCGCTGGGATTGGGAAGGTCTGCCACCTTGCTTTTTCATCTGTATATGACCCCTCTTTTCTCTTTGCCACTCATTTCACTCCTCTTCCACCATCTCTGCACAACTCCAACAGATCAAAGAACGCACCACCCATTGTAAATCAAGCCAGAGGCTGGAAGGCCAGAGTACACAGCCACTGTGCCACCGCAGAGAAAGCTGACACTACTGCAGTTGCTGCAGCAGCAGAGGTTAATCATTTCTAAAGGGTAGAAGTCACACATTAACTGGTTTCACAATTACAAAAATGAAGTCTGTGATTTAGTAGCCAATAAGAACAAGGTTAAAGTATATTCACTTTTTTTTTTTTTTTTTTTAAAACTCAGAACTCTGTTTTCACTATCCTAGGAAATTGCTATTTTTAATGAAATGCATTAAAATTTTCAAAAAAAATGCTTAAATTTATATTCAGCATGGTTCATTCTAATTTCTATTAATATGTCTGCAAGTGTAACAATATCCTTATCCTTTTCAAGCTGTTTGAATGTAGGGTTTTTTCAGCGTTTTCTTTAAAAGTTTAGCTGGCTGTTTTATAATTTGTCACCTTTTGTCTTCTTTCAGCAGTATGTCATTAAGTCTTTAATTTGGCGTTTCCTGTTGTCTGCAGTGGGATATATGCTGTTTTAAATCCAAAGGATTGCAGACATAGACGGTGGGTAAAATCTGTGAACCATAAGTAAATTCTTATAAGGAACATACAAAAAAAGATTGTTCTTCAGTCAGACTTAAGCCATTACTTTCTTCAAAAGAAGAAAAGACACAAGTTAAGAAAAAGGCACCGCCAAAGACCTTCTGCCCAAATGTGCATCTCCATGAAATTTCCTGCTGAGTGCATATGAATGCACTGCGATCTGGGAAAAGGATCCAAATAGGATTTCAAACATCCAAAAATTTTAACTCAAACATTTAGGTATTTCACCATGCTGCTATTCATTCATTCACTGATTTTTTTTGTCTTAGTTTAAAGAGATGCTAAACAAAAGGAGAAGAGCTCTACATGTATTTACATTCCAAAACTAAGCTCCCCTTACCACCCCCCTAGTCTGTCATCCCTTCATAGCTAAACAAACCGTAAAGTCTACCCCTATGTTCTTGAAGCAAAGTAACAAACACAGTAAAAGTTTGGTCTTTCAAGAAGAAAAAGAGGAAAAGCAGTTTTAATCTATTATAGCTGCCTGTGTTGTTTTGACTATGAACAGTATCACATTCAGATAATACGTGCAGACTAAACTGGCAATGGAGCAGGATCAATTTCCTTACTATTTTGGCTTTACTAAACGTTGTTCTTTGACAATTTCCTCATCATTAATAGCCATTTGTATCCTGTCACTAAGACTGAGACTGCCTGTTATATACAAATGATGTATTTTGCAGAATTATTTTGGAAACAAAAATGAAGGATGAATATTTTACCATGTAAAAAGAACGTCAGGAAGAATTGTACAGCAGCAGGGTTTTCATGGAGAGGAAGCCTAAAAGACCCTGCAGTCATGTCGCCTTGTGCACTCGGATGACTGCAGAGCCCTGGCTGCAGCAGCATGCTGTGGTCAGTGCAGGTCCAAGGCTGCAAACTCCAAAATCTGTCAGTTCTCAACCAGCGGCCCAGGAGGCTGCTATGGATGTTGCTATCAGCTTGGAGCACTTTTGCACCAAAGGTTTTGGAATTTGGCAGCATAAGAACAATGCAACCAACGTTTGTCCAGGTTTAAAATGCTCATTCCTAGATGGGTCCCATCTGTATTTTATGGGCATCTTCCCCAGTGCTGAGTCAGTATTTTTCACACTGTTCACAACTTATGGGTTGGGGTCTGTGTCTTTGCCAAGGAACACAGAAAACAGTTTGTAGTTTCCCAATGGGATGACTTGCCTTTCTAGTTTCATTTAGATTCTGTTTGTGCTGAACACTTACTGGCACATGAAATCTCTTCTGCTGAAGAGGTTGAAGCATCCAAATTGAAGGACAATATGAGAAAGTGCTACTGGAATAACAAGGAATTTCCTTTATGCACAGAAGAACATATTTAATCCACTTTTTGAAAATGATTCATTATGAAATAGGCTCTCTTCCGTTTATGAATTGTATTTTGAACCCTAATATAATATGTAGAGTTTAAAGCTTTTAAACATGGCCTTTTTACTATGAAGCAAGTTAATCTTAATGAGAACATGCAAAATGATACATTAGAGTAATATATCCACCTACAAGGCATCTTTGATGGAAGCGGTAAACATTATTTTTGATGCACTTACAAAATTACACTTGTGAGTATCAGGAGGATCTCTTGGGATTTTAACCACAAGGATGATAAACTGAGTTGCATCCTGTTCACAGTTTCAGTCCTTCTAGTGCAATGCTGCGGAGCATCATCTTTTTTCCTTCTGCTTGTCCATTAAATATGCAATGACACATTTATTAGGCTGGTGTTAAAATGTTTTAGGCTACTGTTTCTGAACCCATGTTCATGATCCAAATTTTGCTTTGCTACCTGGATTCAGCCTTAAGGACCAAGTTCAGAACCTGACTCATGGCTTATTTGTAAAGGTTTTGTCTTCATTGTGCCAAGAATACAGAGGCTTTATTAACATTCTGAAAATTATACAGGTTGAATTAGGTTCCCTGTATTCTGCTGTCAGATATGAGGTAGAAATTTAGAATCAATGTTTTTATGTGGCTTATTTAACTACTAATGACCAGCATTAAATTACAATAGTATCCACTCAGAGTCTTTATTTGTCTCTTAATTACTTCATAAATACAGTTGAAACGTTTTTGGAAGTTGCATGCTGTAACAAACTCAAAAGAAAAATTCTCCTAAGTACTAAAATGACAAATTGAAATAAGAACAGGTATAAAATGTTCAAAACTGTTCTGCAGACTTGTGTAGGTGGGGAAGTGATTGTAAAAACATGGAAGTACCACAGCTATTCCACTCTAACTCCCCCACAGACAATCCTACTAAAAGTCTTTCTGTAGTTTAGCTTAATCCACTTTCAAAGTGGACTAAAAAAAGCACTCTTGACATCTTTTCAGAGAGCTACTGTAGAAGAGCTATTCCTTGGTATCTATTTTGGGTTATTTCTCTATGTAGACAAATCTTAAATGATAGCTTTACTGGCATACTTCCTAAGGTTACATCATCCACCATGATGTTTCACTGTCATTTGGAAACAACTTTGTGGGTAGATCCAGGTATTCTGCATTCTAGAGCCTTTAAACTCTTCTACTTTTTTAACTTATAGAAGGTCTGGTATATGGAAGTGGGTTTTCATCAAGCATTTGAAAACAAAATGTGAAAACTGACCATTTCTGTCTTTTCCGGAAGGTTTTCCCTATTATCTTGCTTTCATACAAGGAAATTTTCCACTCAGATTAAAAAGGAAATTTCCAAGTTTTTTTCTGTGTGTGCATGCGTGTGTTTTTGTTTGTTTGATCATTTGGTTTTTTTTTAAGACAACTATCAGAATAAACTCACTACTTTGATTTAGGACATGGTATTTTTAGAATTTCAGAGGCATTTTCATAAATTTAGGCCTTGACTTGAAATTATTATTATTATTCTTCCTCACCTCTATAAGAGGAAATTATTGATTATGATGCGGTAGTTACATTACTAACCCAAAACTTAACACCATGTATTAAATCCATTCTATGATGACACAAACCATGTGCAACAGCACAGACACATCCATCAGGGGAAAGGTATCCAATAATTTTTAGATTGAGTACAGCAAACTCTAGACTCACAGGGAAGAAAAAACACCACAAACTGTAATAACATACTTTATGAAATTATGAACTGGAGAATAGGTAAGCAAGATGTCTCTCCCTTTACAAAAGAGGAAAAATTGGTCGAGGCAGCCAACTTCAGCCAAAGCAACAGAACATATCACTGAAAAGACCTGATTTGTCATAGAAAACTGCATCTTATCTGCCAGCATTATCAACATTACATTAAAATGAACTTATTTTACTTGATTATAAGTTTGAAACTGTTAACCTGGAATTGCAATGTTTACTTATATTTCAGATATACTATGAAATATATTGCCATGCACACCTAAAAAATGAAAGGCGACACAGTCAATGTTTCTCTTTCCTCATAAACAAATTCAAGAGACATTGGCACATCATTGTTATTTTGGCACATGTTAACCTAAGCTTGAGCACACAAAAAGTAGGTCTGCTGGAAATGAATTATTCACTCCCAAAGGATGGTAAGGCCAAAATACTAAAACCATTTATTAGAAAAATGTTCCCAACATGACAAGAAATGGGGCACTGCAGAAAACAAAAGATGTGTTCTGGACATCATCACAAGGCTCTTCATGACCTGGTTAGAGAAGATGCTCAAAAAGGAATGGCGAATCTTGAAAAAATAAAAATAAAAATAAAAATGCAAGGAGTCATACTTAATGAGAAAGTAATTATTTTCCTCGCCTGCTCCAGTCCACATGATTTCCATCTGCTGTTAATTCATTCTCTTCATCTTCATCCTCTACATTTTGTGATAAATTGATAAATTTGACATCTAGATATTTTATACTCCAGCTTCGGTCTCCTGCTTTCCTCATTCCATGCCATATTCTTAAAAGGCTTCTATTTTTTTTCTAATGGTTGTTTTCTGCAAGATACAACCTGATTGTTAAAATGGAAAGATGACCAGAGCAGTCCTAACTCCCAGACCTGATTATTGAAGATTTCTCTTCTATAGCAGGTATGCCAAGCATCCAGTCTCTTGGTCACACCTACCTGACTGAATGATTTCATCTGGCCTACAAGATTTCCATGAATTTGTAGACATAAGAAAAAAAAAAAAAAAAAAAAAAAAAAAAAGTACAACACAAAGCCACAAATTCAAACTAGTAAACTCGCTCATGCTCCATGAATGAATGCAACATGTCAGAATCAGAAGTGGCATTGCCAGGTTCACTTCTTCTCTATGTAACCTAACAAATCTTCCCCAAAAGCCCTTTGCTGCATCTCAGTTCAAGCCAGCTTTAACATCATTCTTTTGCCATTCATATTTTAATAAAAAAAATATTGAATGTGGATCAAACCAGTTGCCAAAATCCTGCATGTCTCACCATTTGAAACAAATACAAAGGTCTTTATCTAAAAGCAATTCTGCAAGAATCAGCAGCTAAATCTCCCCACAAATTGAGCTAAAGACTGTACCAGTAATCCTCTCCTGAAGTTTCAGCAAGGTTGTAGAAACAAGGACTCAAAGTGACAAAAATGACAGCTGCTTATGCAATCTGCATTCTGCTTTCCTAGTTTCCAATAAGATAGTAAAATAATATATATCAAACACTATTTTCTGTAAAGATGTCTCCTTGATTCCATGCAACTGGCCAGCGTCTGGCAAAGAATGATTTCTTCATTTATATGTACAGGCTAGACCAAATTAAGAAAGTCTAATCATGTAATTTGCCTGACACTCTGTGGCTAACCAGCAGGGATCTTCTTTTCTGTCATCCACCTAGAAAGCCTGAAGTTCCCAATGTTAGTTTAATTATCCTACACTGAAATTCACAATTACAGGAACGTATCTGACTTCAGTGGGAACAATGCTCGATGCTCAGCAAAACCCCTCCCTAGGGCTTTATTCCCACTTTATGGGCTACGCTTTGAAAGGTGTTTAGGTACCTTCAGAGGAAGAGGAGCAGGATTTACAGCAGGGTAAGAAGAACAGCCTTGGGTAGGTCAGAATTCCTTTCTCAGTAACAAGTGATTATGAAAGCACAGATTATTAACATCAGTCAGCAGACATGACACTTGATCTCATGCTTTTCTGATTACCTGCCCCAGGACACCTTTGTCTGGGCCAAAGGGTATTTAGAAGGAGGAAAGCAGCTGCAGTCGTAGCCACCACTATTTTATCTGCGTTCTGTCTGGAGTTTAAATTTTGTGTGTCATACTGACGCAAGGCACTAAGATGGTTCAAGTGTTGTGCTAATAATGCTTAGTGATTTTGGCAGCAAGCCAGGAACACACTGTACAAAAGAGAAGCTAGACAGACTATGACAATTTTCAACAGCTTATAACTTGCTCAAATCTCCAAAACTTTTCAAGGGGCCAGCAAAAGATTCCCTCCTACTTTCTACCTTTCTTTTGATGAAAAGGAAGTAAATAGAAGTAACTGGAAGTAACTAAGAGCTTTTCAAAGCAGAAAGCACTACCATTGATTACCAGAAGTATAGCAAACCTGTGCTTCTTCCTGAAAAGCTGGAAATCATCTTCATGATAAAACAGCAAACCCTGACTTCTCAGGGTCATTTTTCTCATGAATCTTCATCTTGCTACACAAGCAAATCTATGGTTTTGATGATACATTTGTAAAAATGCTGTAAGTTGTTTAAACACAAAGGACTTCAAATGTGAATGTGATTTAGAGGTAATAAATCTATTAAGATTACAACTTATAACAACTAATTAAATAGAGCTGTTCATTAACTATGAAATATCATGTAGAATAGACATAAACAGGGCTTACCTGAGTCTTCAGCACATTATCACTATCTGACTTTGTATACAATAGAGGTATTAATTACATTAACTTTAATTACTTGCCACTTTATACTTTTGCAAGGCATTTTCTCTGATGGAGAAAAACATATCTATTTAGTTACAGAAGCAATCAGCTTGATGAAAGGCAATTCATTATTGCATGACAACCCGGAATTGTTGGCCAAACAAGCAGAAAACGAAGACTTTCCCCCACCCCACCCCCCCCCAAAAAAAAAAAAAGTTGTCTGTCTATAAGCCTTGATTTGACCTAGTTAGAATCTTAAACAGACCTTCTGTACAGAATTCTTCTGTAAACTTTTAAAGGTCTTCCCTGCAGGAATACATTTGCACAACCGATATCATCACAGAGTTGTGTCTAGTCCAAGCTATAAAAAATTGACAAACATTGAAAGTAAGTGTTCCCAGAAAAGAAATCTGTTTATAAATTTCCAATCCAGGTAGCTGAATACCAAGTGAGTGAGCTTCAGTTTCAGAACTGAATTCTCTACAGAAAACTGTGACAAAGAATTTTTCTACAGCATGCAAAAGAAGGTTGTGAGAAAGAAAGCATCAAGAGACTTCAAGCTTTGGACTGATCTCCAACAGAGTGCAGTAGACTGATCTATTGGTCTTCAACAGCTGTCCAAATTTAAAATGTAAAATCCCAGGATAGAGATTATATATGGTGCACAGTGAAAAGTCAGCACATAAGATTAAGAATGAATATCTTGAACTCTGTGTCAAGCATTTTGTTTCAGACAAGATGAAAATTTCCTCTCATGTTTCTAAATTGGCAGAAGATTAAGCACAGGCAATACCCTTAACACCTGTTGTACATAATTCAGTTCTAAAAGTGGGCTCTGTTATGTACAGCATCAGGTAAGTTAGTCTTCCCTTTTTCCTTTCTCCACCTAAGACTACCATGACTAGGACTACCTAAATAAATTAACAAAACAAAATCATAGAATAAAAGCCTTAATCATTTTTGCATCTTTTTCCTGAAAAAGGAAACAGATGATGAAAGAACCAGGGACCTTTCCTGAACATTCACAGAGTAAACAAATAATCTATGGGGAACAGCCTCTAGCATCAACACTTTTCTTCTGGAGATAAATGGACCATAATATGATCAATGAATAAAGTTACCAAATTTTCGTTCTCCTATATAGACTGAGCTTAACTGGTGTTCTTATAGCAAACCTATTTCCCAATATCCTGTATTGTACATCAACTCTTTGTATTCAGTTAAAATCTGACCGTTTTATTTCCAAAAATATGTATAAAACATATGGTTCCTTGAAAATGTGACTCCAGCACAATAGATCTGTCTTCACTCTCCGAATTATTCACAGACAATATCCTGCTCATCTCAATACAATTTTTATTCTTACCAAAAGCAAACAATACAACTCCTTGGTGGGGGGGGGGGGGGGTGGGGTGGGGTGCAGTGCTGGTAGCTGCATCCCATCTTGTCCTAACCAGTCCGAAGCAATTCTACATTGGGAGATTCCTCTGGATATTACTTAGACTTCCTTAATGAAATTCAGGTGTAATCCCTAAGGCTCTATAGCAAAGAGTATCTTTAGCTCAACTACAAAATACGGTATTTGCCAAAAGGGGATTTATTATGTTTAGATGTGTCTACTATGAATACCAACAAGTCTAGAGACACTATTTAAAACACATTTCAAAAAATACACTCAACTTAAAATTCACCAAGGAAGAAAATATAAACAATTTATAAAATGCATTGGGAAATGTATTTAAGATTAGAAAGACTTCAGTTTCATTAGTGTGAATTTTATTAAGGTCGATTACAGTATGAACATCCACTCCTGTTCTGTTCTATCCTTGATGTATCAAAAGTTTTCCAAGATTATCTATAGCAAATGCGAAGCATAAACCCCTCTGATCAACTCACTGATAAAGAAGATACATACTTATGGGAAGCAAAAGGCTTGATTCTTCTCCAATATTGCCACAACAGAGTCTGTGGTGTGATCCATAGAGATTTTCCACCAGCACACAATGGGGCCCAACCAACATTTGGCTCAATTTGCTTTCTCCTTCTTCATTTTCCCAAAGAGAAAGTCTTATTCAGGAATACCATTTCGGTAAGGTTATGTTCCTTCAATATTTTTCATGCAGCCTAGGTTAGGTATGAAGCAGAGAGGCATAACTGCCCTTTATCTCTTTTGAGCAACACATATTTCCCAGTAGCTTGTTTTCACTTTTTTTTTTTTTTTTTTTTCTAATACTTTTAGCCTGTCAATCCATCCTCTCCCACTTGGGACCACAATGCATGCAATACTCAGAGCATTCTAGTAGTCCATGGGGTCTCAGGCTGCTATTTGTTGCTAGCCAGAGCATATGGGTAAGCAACAAAAGTAAAAGTACAAATATTGACTACAGGAAAATAATGGAGGAATAGCTTTAAATGTAATGCTCTGAATGGATGTTATTAAGAGTAGCCCTTCCCTTCTTTGGTTTCGGGAACATGTTATACCTGTGCCGCACATTTCAGAGAAACAGCCTCAGAAAAGATGATGTTTCACTTTCACACTTCTGAAATCCTAAAAATATTGAAATATTACAGTTAAAGTAAAAAAGTCATTATTTAGAGAAAAAGTTACAAACTGACTGACAAGAAGTACAAGCAAGACATCTACAGAATCAATTAAGGCAGGTGCTTCTGCATGGAAACTCAATGCCAAGAAAAAAGGTACATGATCTCTAAAAACCTACAACCTAGAGCTTATCCAGGTTCTCTTATTCAGCTTACTGTTTTCTTACCCAGGCACTGTAAAACCTAATACAAACCTAAATGCAAATAATCAGTAATGTAACTGCCTGAGATAAAGACATCACTGTAGTCCCACTCTGTATTCCTCTACATAACCAGATTTAAAAAGGTTTAAAATGGTATGGAA
Source organism: Aythya fuligula (assembly GCF_009819795.1). Classification (NCBI taxonomy): domain Eukaryota; kingdom Metazoa; phylum Chordata; class Aves; order Anseriformes; family Anatidae; genus Aythya; species Aythya fuligula. The sequence continues at coordinate 18,484,241 of NC_045593.1, forward strand.
AAAATAAATAATAATTAAAAAAAAAAAAAACAACACAGAAGAATCAGTGTTGAAAATGCTTGATTACCTTAGCTCAAGCTACACATTCTTAAGCTTTCATTTACTGACAAAATGAAACATTGTCTTCACTTCTTTCATCACCTTAATATGTTTATTATTCTTTCTTAAATACTCCGAATTAAATCCTCTTACCTGATTCTCAGATGCACCACTGTGAAGGAGGTAGTGGTGGAGGGTTGCCTTAAATGAATAGAGCAGAAAAAGCCACAGATAAAGAAGATAAAATAACTTAAATGTACTAGTCTTGATGTACTAGTCTTGATGTCTAATTTGACATTGAAATGTAATTTAAACAAACATCCTTTAGGTAGAGGAAGGCTACAAGTTATGTGCTACATCTATATTTATAATTCTACTAAAAGTCCATATTTTGAATATTTCCTATTATACAGAATACAATTACAGGGATACCTGACTGAAACAATAACTGATGTATTTTAAAACTTACAGTATTATTAACATGGAGAAGAGCCTCTGTACTTCTGATCCACTCAAAGCTGATCTCTCCCTACAAACCTAGCCTTCCTATAGACCTTCATGACTGTAAGACTCACAGTGACCTGGTGCTAATAATGGCATTTCAACATAATGTATCAACTGATCAATTTAGAATTGTATTTGATAAAGAAAGGGTAACAATAAAATTCATGTTATTTCATTTAGCTAATGGGAAAAAGCGTTATTCCAAAGCACCCTGTGATGTGAATCAACATGAAAACAGATAGATAAGGGGTCAGGAGGAAAAAACAAAGTAATATTTAATCCCTATAGAGTTGTCTTGCCTCTCACTTGCATATATGAGCAAACAAACTGCTAACAGCAGTAGTTTTCCCAGCTCCTGTGCTAATTTTATAGCCTAACTGTCAAAGTCTAAGAGGGGAGGCTTTATATAGATCAAAAAGCAGGAACCTGCTCACTGTTTAACCAAGTTGAAAAACGAACTATGAGGGTGAGCAAAAGGCTAACAATATGATTCTGCTTCAACACTATAACTACAGAGAAAGGCACCTGTAATGACTGATGGGGTGACCAGATGAAGAAAATAACCCCATTCCTGCCCTCCTCCAGGAAAAGGTCCAGAAACAATTAACATAATCCATTAACATCAAGTTCTTCAGGATAATGTAACACAAAATACACAGATGTTATTCTAATAGCCAAATCCTTTTAGAACTTATAAATTGGTAATAAATCAAATTGTCAAATGGCTATTAGAACACACTACATTTCATTTTTAAGCATGCACAGAGGAAGCTTTCGTCACCCAATTCCTGTATTAAATATGCTTTAATTTTGCATTATTCTCACTCTGACAACTACAGTATGTCCCAGCTTGCTGTGAAAAAACCTGCAAACCTTGGAAGTACCTCCATTGCCTTTTGCAAATTGGAAGCAGCAGACACCAAGCAACCGGCACAGTCCAAGCAGTAGAGCCAGTAAAAGTAATTGCACAATAAAGTAATAAGTTAAATCCAAAATCAACCACTTCTCACTGGATGACCTTCAAACTTCTATAAGCAATCTGCAAAGCAAAGAAAGATTGTACATGGAATCTTTGCATTTACTCATTTATTGTTTTTACTGCGAGATTAAGATTTTTTTAGACTGTTTTCACCTTTTACCCAGTTCATTTTAATTACAATATTTAAATTTTCATATTTTTTTTTCCCGAGAAAACCTCCTCACATTTGCCAGGATCAAGCTTAGGTATTCATGAGGTGTTTTAGACGTCGACTTGTAAAACAACAAACAATAAGTATTTGGGATTAATTCCTGTAGCATGCCACAGTTTATTAAAACTGTGAAGAAATTATCAGGAGTACGGGACTTTTGAAATAGGCAGGCAAGCCTCAAAATTAAAGGGAGAGACACAGCCAGGCATCTGACCTGACACAGCTCACCCAAACAGGTATCTGGGGAGCACATTGCCCTCCTGTTATACACGTTGTCATTGCTTGTGTACCAGGTACTTCACAGGCTGCATCTGAGAACACATGTAATGTGCAATTAAAAGGTTAATAAAAGAAACAACTCGTGTTACTAAGTTCAAAGCATCTTCTTTTTGCCAAGGTCAATAGGAGCAAAAATCCAGGCTTTCAGAGAGACTGCCCTGTTGTTTTTTTTTGTTGTTGTTTTGTTTTGTTTTTTCCTTTTTCATTTTTAACTACAAGATCAGGCCAAATATGCTTGATGGAGAAATAAAGACAGGAAAACAAGCTGGAACAAGCTACTTTTTAGGGGATGAATTCAGAGGGGTGTGTGTGTATGTGCATTTCAAACTATCCTTAAACAACCAAGTCAATAGGATATTTGTGTGAGAGTTATTTAAGAAAAAAATTTAACCCAAATCACTGACACAAGGCCAGATTTTCTGGAGCATTTCTCCTGGGCACAGGCTGAGACTTTTTGTACAGCTGCGACCACTGGCATCCATGTTGCATTGTCGCCTTGTCTAGGACACTTTGTAGGCTCATCTCCACCCTCCCACCTATTTCTATGCATGCAGGAGCTTAAGTATCTCTCAGACACTGCCACCAGGATCTTCAGCATAAACTACCCAAATGGTTTTAAGAGTTCAGGTTCAAATAAATGCTCACACTAACCACAGGTAAGAGGGACGTATACTGACAAGTGATTTTGTCACGTGCGAACAGCAGCCTGTGCACAGACTGCAGACACCTCTTCTCAGTTCATTTGCTTTTAACTTGGTAAGAACAGCATTGTACCTGGCCATCCTGATATATCCAGTCTTCTCAGTTCATGCAAACATATTCCAGTCAAAATCCTACTCAAAGACATAAAAATCTAAGATCTTTTACTTCCTTTTTTTTTCTTTTTTTTTTTTTTTTTTCCCCCAGAACTTCGCCCCTTCTTACCAATTTGCATTTATCTTAAAATAGACACTACTTGTGACAGTAAAGATGTTAGCTATCATCTTTAATACAAAATGTAGTGGGGAAAAAAGGGATTTGGTGGGGAGCTGCATGGTCTTCCTTCCAGTAGTTTTTCCTAGGATGATTGAAAACATTGGAGAAGAGTGATAGTTTTCTCTGTGACCTCCAGATATGACACCAGAATACTGCTGGCTGGATGTTTCTATGGAAGAGCTAAAAAACTAAGTACCAACATGATTATACTTCTTTAAAAGACACTGTTTATTTACATATATAGAAAGGTCTTGCTTCTTTCATGCAATGTGTAGTGCAACATAGTAACAGCACAGTGACCCAGACGTCTATTACACATTTGGTTCTGCATACATAAAAAGAAACAAATCTCAATAAGACAATGCAACAAAAAAAGCTTGCAATCCTCTAAACTAGTACTGAAAACCAGTGAAATAATCAACTTTGACAGATCTTTCAGTACTACTGAGGAACTTGTATTTTAACAATACCTGAAAACAACACATATGCTGAGAATATGCATCTTGAGACACTGAAAGCTCTTCTTCCACCCAGTATGGGCCAGAAATATTGTTATTTGGCTATGTTTTGCAGACCTTACAGTTTTCTCAAGGTACTATGAATGTGTCATATCATCAACTATCCTCCTTAAGTGTGATCGTTATAAAACACAGATACAGGAGTAAGTACACCCCTTACCTTGGATCTTGAAATCTATAAACTCCACAAAGTTTCATGTAAGAGAAATTTTACTCTGGGAGAATTGACTTTTAATCTGAAATGCTTCATTCTCTGAAGTATTCAGATCTGAGTGGACTGTTCAAGTTCAATTTGTCCTGAAATTTACTTAAAACAACATGTCCTTATTCAAAGGACAGGCTTCCTCCTTCCTCCCCCCCCACCCCACCCTGACAGTTCCCTCGACACATCCTGACTGAAATTGAGAACTCAGACCTCACCTCAGCATTGCAAAAGAAATAGTTTCACTCAGTCATTATATAGGTTGTTCTGTTTCTGGATGCTGAAACAGACCGATCACTAAATTCCCAAAACAACAGCTGAATGCATTTTAAAAGGACTCCACCCTAATAATTACGCCAAGTGAAAAATACTTTCAAGTTGTCTGTAAAATGGGGGCTGATGGAGAGGCCTGAGAATTTGTACAGCGGATTCTGGACAAGCAGAGGAATTTCCCAATGCTATTTCATGCTAACATATAGTAAGATTTCAGTTTTTCTAGTAACACTAGAAGTACTTGTCTTATTTAAATGTCAGTCTGAAACTGTAAAAAATAACCACTCAATTGCTGACCTTTATCTCAGCAACTCTGTTGATGCTCTAGCATGGTTTCTCAGTCTAAAACAGCAGCTGCTAGAACAAAGAGTACATCTGTAACAGGGTATCTCCATTTGTGAAGAAACAAGGGCATTAAAACAGGTATCCATGCAATTTTTACACGTGCTTTTGTTTGGAAAGACAACAGGCTAATCCAATCTACTCCACAAAGCTTGGCATAACCTAAATATACCATAACACTATGCACCTATTTATTTATCTGTTACAAAATCTGTCTACCATCTTCTCTTTGCCTCCCCCTTTTTTTTTTTTTTTTTTTTTTTTTAGCAGAAATGAATGCTGCTCAGTGACACGTTGATACACATAAGGAACACAATTTGGTACAGAAGTATTTATTATCTTTTGCTTCAAGCTAAAGCTCAGAGTCTGGATTTGTCAGCTCAAAGTTACGTATGAAATGCTGACTTCATTTAAATGACAGAATAATGATGGAAAATAGAGGAGAAAAAACATTAGCCTGGATATATCACCAGTATCCTGAGATGTATAATACATTACATGATTATGAAGGATAGTGCTTGACAATGCTAATAGCTAGACTGATGTAATCCATTTCATTGCCGGTTCATGTTGATGACCTTCACTGTGATTTAAAAAAGTATATACATACATATACACACAACTCAGATATGCACACACTTTTTCCAGATGACTCGATAAATATTTCGGAGTTCATTCTTCTATAGCAGAAATATATTGCCTCATTAAAATTTTGGTTAAATAGAAATATAACTATAAAGAAATGAGTTATTTCTAAATATTAGGAAAACAGTATTAACAGACATTGGTGAGAAACCATTATTCTATACAACATCTACTTCTTCATGAAATTGTGATCAAACTGTGGATAAAAACATTCTCTCAGTTCAATAGACAGCACAAGATGGAAAAGTGAAACTACAACAAAAAAATATGGTCCAAATCTGACAGGATAAGGAAGCCATCTTTTATTTTTCCTCTTTCCAGAGAGCTGGGGAGCTAGAGGATATATTGGCATGACTGGAAGAGATAAAATCCATTCCTTTTATGGCTTAAAAACAATAACCATACAATACAAGATCAGAATCACATCAGTTTGCTGCAAAGTGTCTTCTGAGCCACAGTGAAGGAATTTAGCATCCTTTGTAAAATTATCAGAATGATATGACACATATCTGTCATTCACAAGGCAGAAGGTGATACCTTTACCCCATTTGAAATTAGCACAAGATTTAAAAGACAAATATGGAACTGTTTTTGTTGTATTAAAAAATATAGTCACTGAAAATATTAGAGCAGGATTCATTCGCTCGGGCTAAAACTTTTTCATTACATGGAATATCTGTCTATCACTCTTAAGACATATTATGACAAAAAGATGGTAGAAACAAAGTGGCAGGGAAGTGGGGAATGTAAGCCCGTGATATGATTAAGTGAATGAAAAAATTTTGGACAAGACTAAGTTAATAACCCAAGTTACTGCATTAATAACAACTGATGAGGGAGAACTGAGAACAGAACTCTTAATACTCCCTGCAACTAACTGGCCCCAGCAACTACAGTGAAAATTTAAGCCTCCACACAAAACATACTTCCGACTGCATTTTTTCCTCTAATTTCCCTTTTTACTGATGAAAATTTCTAGTGTACCGTGCATAGTGGAGAAAAGGAGGCTCAGAGGCAGCCTCACTGCTCTCTGCAACTCCCTGATCACAGGCGTGAGGGAACAGCACAAAGCAGCACCAGGGGAGGTTCAGACTGCATATTGTGAAAAATTTCTTTACCGTGAGGGTGGTCAAACACTGGAGCAGGCTTCCTAGAGAGGTGGCTGACGCCCCATGTCTGTCTACATTCAAGGGGCATTTGGATAAATGCCCTCAGTAATATAGTTAATTTTTTAGTTAGCCCTGAACTCATCAGGGAGTTGGACTTGATGATCTTTGACAGTCCCTTCCAACCGAACTACTCTATTCTACCAAGACGACTACCAAGTATATTCCAAAATTAAAGTATTGGGATTAATTTGTTAATTCAGAGAAAAAGCATTTAGATGTGCTCTGTGGTACTCTGCATATCCCTTGTCATAAAGTAATGCTCTTCCTGTCGTAATTTTGAAAGACTATAAAACTCATACTCTGCTGTTTCCCACATTATAAAGAAACAGTTTTATGTGATATTACAATTACAAATGAAAAGCGTCAGGCATGCCCAACAGATATGTTTATCTATTTAGCTATTTTTGTTCAAGCAAGATTTCTGCAGATTTCTTTTGCTCTAGTCTTAACACTACTTTCCCAGACAGAATGGATTTCCTCAGTCCAGTTATTTTAAATACAACAAAATACTTTGTTCCAAAAGAATCTCCCTTAAAAAAATCAGAAGCTGAAATCTACTTTTTAGGAATACATTCTCATTGGTGATAACAAGGTTTCCTGGTAATACAAAAATCAAACACTACAGGGTGATGGAAAATAGCTGAATATATTGTGAAAGCGGCACAGGTGTTTTTCCACCAGCAGTTACCACAGATTCTGAACAACTTGTTTGTGTTAGGAAACCTCGTGTTTCCATGTGAAAACAAAATCTCAGAAGTTTGTCACCACATCTCCTCTTCCTCTTCCCCCAGTCAGCTTCTTAGCTTTCCACCCCATTTTGAAAAGAGTTTTCAGTTCCCTTTCAAAGCTATTGGAATTAATTCCTATCTGTATTTTAGAAACACTGAAGAAGAGCAATAAAAATGTAGCAAAATATTTTGAGAAACTTTTTTTTTTTTTGTCACCTTCCTAATGCTAGACAACTTGTTACAACAAAACTCAAATACTTGTAATACTTTTCCTGCTGGAATTTTAAAGGTTATAATTCTTGGGCTTTATAACATATTTCTTGAGATTCCTTAGTATTTGAGAGAAGAATCCATCAGAATAGTTACAATATCCCATACATGAGCATCTTCCTTTTGTTTAATGTCATCAATATTCATTTCAATCACTATACATATCAGAACAGTCCCTTTTCCTTTCTTAATATTCTTCAAATATTTACAGACAGCTGTTTCCTTCTTCGTCTACACATAGCTAAATTGTATATATTAAGCCCTGTTACTCATTCCTCACAAATCAGTCCCAGCATCCTCTCTAAAGTGGGGTCAATTTCTATGCAAGAATGCAGGCAGTTATCATTCTGGCACCAAGATGTTTGAAAGTGCCTGGGCAAGACATGGAAAGTGATCTTGGGTATTGTTGCTTACGATTACACTTCAGCCTCAGGTAGGTCAGAGATGTTTTAGCTCCTAAGTGAGATTTACTGGCAGCTAACTAGATTCTGTAATACTTTCTGAAGGCTGCCATTACACACGCCTTGTACCTCCCAGGTGTTTTAGAACTTTTTAAGGATATTTCCCAGAAGTTTGTTAGTGATTCATTCACTCATTAGTAGCAGCACTATATTTAAAACAATCTAGTAACTCACATCTCCAACTTATAAGTTTAGGACTAAAACCCCTAACTCTTTTAGAGAAATATACAATGACACAGGTGATGTTTATATATTTCATATGCTATTACAAACATTTTTCAACACTGGGTACTTCCAGGAATTTTCTTCAAAAACTTGCAACAACTATATTTGTATGTTAAAAGCCGTACTTATGATTAAAATATGCATTTTTAAGAGCGTGAAGAGCACTTCCATTGGTCAGATGATAACTAGCCCCGTAATTGATTAAAATATTTAATCAACATATCTGCAGGTTTTGGAAGTATTTTGTGCTTGGGAGCAAATGCTTTCACTAAGAATTAGTAGATAGATAGAAGTGAGTTGCAAGTACGAAAGTATATATGCTGTTCCTCACTTCTATATCCTCTATAAGATGGTCATTTTCCTCCCTTAAAGGTTTACACTTTTTCCTCTCCTGGAGAGCTTTCAACTATGTGACAGTGAAGAAATCAAACACCAAAATAGCAGCAGCTACATATCCTCTGCATGACAGTGTAATTTCTTCTGCCTTAAGGCAGTGTCTAGCACTGAAATCATAGCCTGTTTACTTATAACTGGTGCTATATTACACCAAAGACTTAACTCTTGCTTATATAAAATGTGTGCAAGACCAATTTACTCACAGTGGTCCTATTTAGAGTTTAGAGTCCAAGCCAGCATTTCCTTCTACAGCCAAGTCAGTGAAAATATTTGGACAGAACTCTAGTTTTCATACAAAAGTACAGAGGAGATCAAGCACTAGTGCTACTTGTATTCCTATAAATAAGAAACAAGCAAATATCTATATGCGTCCACTCTTTTTGCTTTAGAAGCTGTTTAGAATGGTCAGAAATTTAATTAAAAAAAAAGATCACGTTAGAGTGTTTTTGTTTGTTTTTTAATAATATTTATACCTGAAGTCAAAATATCTGATACAGATCTTTCATTGCTTAATTAAAATGCCAACATTTGTATGAAGTTTTGTTAGAAACTGGTATTTCTATGCTGACTTGAATTGGGACACATGAATTCTGATAACCAGCTGAAATCAAGAGGGTAAAATTTGAACTGAAATCAGCAAAGGAAAACACAACAAACATTTTGACTTCCAAAAGAAGAAAATTAAATGAAGGGAACAACAATGTTTATGCAAGCATCATGTAGGTTAGAAAAGCCACCCTGTATATGCAGTTCTGTATACATGCGCAGTTTCATGCATGCTGTTTATAGAGTAACTAGATGAAATTACTAGAGACTACCTGTTCACTATCACCAAGTGTAGATGAGTTTCAAATCATAATTCTTTCTGTAGCAGCAAATTAAATTTTTTCATGAGTATTCTGGGGAACTGAGGCCAACTGGTACAAAATGACACATGTCTAGGTTGGTAAACTTCCCTAGTCTGCAAAACAGAGTGGCCTCACAGATACTGCCTTTGGGGAATGATCTCTGGAACACTGACTACCAAACAGTGTCCAGGAATTAGCTCACTGGTTTTGGCATTAAGTTAATCAGGACATTTTTCTGTAAAACTTTTAGCTTGGACACAGCTAAGGAAATGCAAAAAGTTTCCAGGTCCAGCCAGCATCCACACAGAGAGACACTGTAACCCATCAAACCATCTTCAGCTGGTACAGGGGAAATAGCTCAATGCCATGTTAATTCAAACCAGGCAAAATTGGAGACCAAAGTTGAGGAAACATATACTACTTTGTAATTTTGGTAAGAAGGCAGGTAAGGCATAGCATATTAAAAACTGTTCACATCTCTGAGTATAGGTCAAAGCACAAATTAGACATGTAGCCATCATAAGCCATAGCAAGATGAGACAACTATCCGGTTAAAAACTGGTAATTTTCCATCTAAAGCACAGAGACAGAAAAATGACTCTATTCTTGTCATTTGATGTACTAAGATAACATACCTATCCAACTTAAGGGGAGTTGTGCCATCATCCCCTGTTCCCTCAGCCTGGCAAACAGGTGTCAGGAACAAGCCAAGGACAAGTGATGCCAGATTAACCAGTCAGGAACAATTAGGAAATAAGCATAACCTTCACCATGTGAGCTCCTAGATCTGATCAAACCACAGCCTCAGTGAATGGTGCATCTCAACTCCTTGTGCTAACAGTAAAAGGAAATACTCAAAAACATTTCTCAATCATATAAAGTACACGTTTCATGAAACCATATTTTTGCCAGGCACATTTCTCCGTCTTTCTGCATCTAGCTGTGGAACACTATTTCAGCCACATTCTACAACATTCTTAAAGGTTGCACTATTCTCATATATAATCCAGTTTATGACAAAGCAGAATACACACCAGAGATTCCAGCCTCTTTTCTATTATACTCTGAAATTCCACTGCTCTAATTTGGGAAATCCCTGCTTTGCCATTCGTTATAATCTATTTCATACACACTAATTTAATTAACTTAAACTCAATTTCCTTTAGTGTATTTTGTATGTTTGTAAGGCAGATTTCTCTAGATTTTGTTAAAATATAAGAATCTCTTACAGTTGTGTCCTTCTGCTATGACAATTGCTAAAAATTACAGTGTGGGAAAAGCATTCTAACTACCAACACTCATAAATTATTCTATCCAGGTGCTATGCTATGGCCAGCCACCTTACTACTAGGAAGCAATGCTCATTAATAAACATAAAAATACACACATATATATTACAGTAAAATTGTTTATCATAGTTATTTGGAAAATAAAACCTTTATCTTCTGTAAGTCCTAGATGAATATTAAAGTTATCTTGATGCAAGCATTGATTTTATGGCATTTTTCCCAGACTAATAATATTAGCAGTTCACGTTTTATCACACCTGAAAATTAGGATCAATTCTATAGCTGTCAGCTGGGTCTTTTACCCCAGCTCCTATGAATGAGCATCGAGAACATATTTGCAGAGGCCACAGAAATACAATTTAATAATTTATGTCATGATATTACTCTAAATAGATTAAAAAAAAAAAAAAAGTTTTCAAAACCAGCTTTCAAAAATCAGAGTCTATTAAAATTGTTCTTACTCCCTAACTCTTCTGGAACAACTTTCTTCTTTGACATCTGCAGTGAATATAAAGTCCTGAAAGAAAAAAAAAAAGAAATTCCAAAAGCATCTCATGTGGCCACCTCCAATTTAACAAAGTCAGTCTATTTAAGTGAAAGAATGCAACAAGCCTGATCAGACAGACACTATCAAAAAGTGTTCAACTTCAGAGATGCAAGACTAATCTTTTGCTGTCTAGGATGCACCAATTAAGCCCTTAAAAAGAAGACATAGCTAGATTAAAAAAAAAAAAAAAAGAAATCCCATTTCAAATCACCAGGTTGCAGAGAGCAAACAACATATGATCAGGAGTTTCCGGGAAAGATGACCTGCAGTCTTTCCCGTTTGTATTATAATGGTTCGTCTTTCTCAGCCTTACTATTTTATATTTCTGGGAAATATCTAACCCCTTTAGATTCAAAGCATATGAACGTTTTCCATCACAATGACTATTTGGGATTGAGAGTGTTCCATTTTCATTTTAACCCTTCTGATCACTGAAATCTGACACCTGAAAACAGCTTATAGCAATTAAAAGAAATAAAAATGTTACTCATTTATAAAACTTGGAATGTGTACTTTTATAGAATAAGCAAATCATATAGCAAGAAAAAGAATGAAAATTAACTGCGACCTTAGATTACAAAGTATTACTATCTATACCTAGAAGGTTAGGCTGATAAAATGAAAATATGACCTGTCTGCTGCCTGTTAGAGACTCATCTCAAATCTTAGGGGAAAAGAAGACAAGGGCTTTTCCAGTAACAGAAGACTAATGTGTGTGTGTGTGTGTGTGTGTGTATGTGTGTGTGTGTGTGTGTGTGTGTGTGTGTTCAAAATATGCTATTTTAATACAAACACTATTCTGAGATTTTAATTTTTCTTTATGCTAGAAAAGCTGATTTATGTATTTAAACTGTGACTTAAATATAAAATACAAGTACCATTCCTCAGGCTTTAATTATTTTATGTTGTATGTTGAAGTACAGGAATGGTGAAACAGAGCTGATGATACAATGCACATAAATTGCAAAATACTAGAACAATAAAAGTTCCTATAAGACTACTTTATCAGTGAATCTTCCTTTTGCTGGGTCACAGGACTCAATAATTAACATCAAGGCCCTGACACTGAGTAAAGCCACAGCTTTCATCTGGTTCAGACAATCTCTTCAAAGCTTCATTACAAGATTTGCTTGCACTAATTAACAGAGATCAGGCTCAATTAGCTATTTGTAGGCTGCCCATCACATCACAAGGCATCTCTGTTTGCAGTGATGCTTCATGACAGAAAACTAGACTGATTAATATATCACAATTACAGAAAGAGTAAGTTTCTTCCCTTTACCTCCAGATTTTGGTCACCTTTAGACAAATACTTTCAAGGCTGCTAAACCCATTAAAAGCCAAGCAACTTTAAAGCTCTTAAAAAAAACAGGAAGTACTTTTAAAGATTATTTTATAGTCATAATGACATTCAAAAACAATAAAATAATAAAAAACCCTTAGTGTTCTTTTAACTAATGATCAAGCTTCCTGCACAGCTCTTTTTTTTTTTTTTTTTTTTTTTTTTTAACTCCCCTCCAGAAGACATTTAGGAGAAGTAAATAATAAAATAATTGATGTTTTCACACCACAATTATCTTGCAACCTCTCTCTAAAATGCATCTTCGTCTTGAAACCAGGCAGGGCAGCAATACTGGGCACAGTACCAAACTGCATTCAGACCATAGAAGAGTTTCACTTTGCAAGTGACTGCACTGTAAGTGCTGAGGCAGCATTGCCATTCATCTGCCAGTTCTATACTTCGCAGAACACTTGATTCTTTGAATACACTGTAATCTTCTGTTCTCTATTAATCACAGGCTCAGCAACCGGTAGCAGAAAAAGTCTCTACACAGTACGTAAAAAGCTAATGACGTTAATGAATCCAGTGGCTCCATCTTTCAGTTGAACCAGGAGATGCCTAAATTAATTTGATCTCAATTCTGCACCATGAGAACATGCACAGAAATATAATCCTAAATTATTTTTATTACTATGTATTTTGTGCCAATATATCACAGTGATCACTATTATAAGTATATCCAAATTTTTTTCTTGAAGGGAGACCTGATCTTCCTTTCCCTGGACCTCAACCACATACAGCTGAGTCATGACTTCAGTCCAAGAGGAGGGTGCCTGCAATACCATGCAGAGCACCAGGACACCCCGAGCTCAGCGCCACACTAACGTGACTCCATAACTTCTGCACCCAGAGTCTGCCTGCACCTCCCTGAAAATGACTGGGAGGACCTAGCTGGTTACCGTATATGAAGTTTGACTGCTTTTTATTTTCTCAGCATTACATCGTACTGAAAGGAAGCTAACTCTGTACTTCAACTGCCACCTCAATCTCTCTTAAAAATAGGATAAACTGAAATTTACCAGAAAAACCTTAAGATGTCACAAACCAGTCCTTCAACGAGACTGTGTTCATAGAACTAGTACTCAGCATCATACAGATGTGAACAACTTTTGTATTTTTGGTTATGATATTAGAGTAAAATAATTTTATGTGGAAATTAATTTGTGTATGTATGAATGTATGAATTTATGTATGAATGTATTCATGTTAAATATGAATATTGCATTAACAAATAAACACATATATAAAACCAGTACGTGAAGCAACATTGATCTTGATGCAGATTAAATACAAATATTTTAGTTACCCCTAAATAAATATTTCTAAGGAATACTTAGAAATTATACTTACTCTAAGTAATGCTTAGAAATAGGAGTGCTGAAATGAAAAATTGTGCACCCAAAGACTAATGTTAGGAAGGAGTACAAAGATCTGAAGGGCAATTCAGAGGGATCTAGCCAAAGTCTACAAGGGGCAACGTGACCTAAGATATGCTCGAGTCACAGTAACTGCACATGCATGGCTTCTGAAAGGTGTAATTTCAATTAAACACAGCACCTCAACAAGCTCTAAAAATAGACCACCAACTTCATGAGGATAGGCAAAGTAGACTGTTTCTTAATACTCTTTGGAGAGTTTAGTAGCTTACATTAGCATTTTCTTCACAGTCCACTTTCATAGCTTACTTATCACAATGATACAGCTGAAGCAAGAAAATACTAATTACAAACACCTGTGTTTTTTTTTTTTTTTTTACAATAATGAAGATTGCATGATATTTGTAAAGTTCTTTATAAATATGAAGAATTTGTAAGATTCACTAAAATGTCTGTATTTAGCACATGACAAGCCTGTGCTCTGTACCTCAGAAACAACTCTGCCCAATTCCTGCTTTGCAACAGTGCATCTCCATAAAACCAGTCAGAGCAGCACCATAGCAGGTTCTTGTACAAGGAGATAGTCAGAAGAAAATAACCAGGCTACTAAGTGAAATTTCTTCTTGGAAAAGTGGTACTACTTTGGTGCTGATGCTGACCTTCACTGAACACAGATTACTCCTTCAGAAAATAAAGAATACCGAGTAAAAAAACAATGAAGTGGGGATACGAGGGAGAAAAGAGAAAGAATACGAACCTGTGTAAAGAACCATAGGGTCAGAAACACAGCCAGAAAATCCTGCTTCCTGTCTAGGTACCATCACACACACACTACTACACAGAAGTCAGAAGAAAAAGACTATTTTTGAAGGTTTTTTCAATTCAGGTGCACTATGAATGAAGTCAAAGATACACAGCAATTAAACTATTTCCTGAAACATTTGTTCTGGGTCTTGATCACTGGACCTGAATCCACCAGTTTTGTATCCTATTCTCATTCTTGCAAGGGAACTGATGCAGAGACACCTTCTGACATCCAGTCAGATGCTTCTCTTCTCTTCAGCACCTCGCAGAGCAGAGAAGCAAAACAGCTCTATAGCTGCAACAAATGTGATTGACTGATCCCTGCAAAACACACAACTTTTCTCCCCAACATTTTCTACACCCTGAGGCAAAGACTTGTGTATTTTACTTCAGTTTCAGAACCTTTGGAATGTTTCTGAAAACCTTTCTTAAAAAAGCAGATTTCCATTCTGAGTAATGTTAAGAGAATGTAATACTATTGAAATTCAGGTGCAATTTGTACTGCAAGAAGTATTTCATCTTACTCTAAAACGTTCTTGAATGGAGTGGACTCCATTCATCAGCTTGGAACTCATGAGTGAGCTTTCATCATTCATATCCATCAGTTCAGCCTTTGTGCTAAATCTTGCTCATTTGCCCCGAGTCCATTGTACTCTGTATTTCACTGAGGTGATGAGGATTCTGAGGTTTTGGGGTGGCAGAGGCACAGACTGTTAAATGGTCTTTCTTTTCCCAAAAATTCTGGTAAGAAAGTTCTTTTAGGTGACCAAAGAGAAACTGATAGTAGGTTTTTTTTTTCTACTGTAATTAAAATCACTATTAATTACCAGATCACTGGAAGTCCCTGAGAGGAGACACATGAATAGTTCTTTTCCCTTAAATGGAATTGCTATAAAATAGTACTCCTGCTAGGTCTCTTCTTGTTTTCCCTTTTATATTATCTGGAAGAGCTGATTAGCTGATCAGTCTTCAAGCATCCTCTTAATCCTCTAAAGTTCCTATGCTTTTCAAATCCTCTCTCCTTTATGAGCTGTCTTGTCCTCCTGTGCTAAGCTAGTAGGCAGTTTCCTTCAAGACACCATTATGTTAAACAACCATTATTGGGATGACAATGGCATTTTTCCTGTCAATAGCTGAGTTTCCAGTGGCTTTAAAGAAAAAAAAAAAAAAAAAGCATATGCAAAACAAACAAATAACCCAATACCCACCCCAGCTGCCCCAAAAATAACACCACTAAATACTTTCTTGGAAGTATTACAGTGATATCACTTGGCTGAATGCAACATGATTTGAAAATATTGGGAAAATAAAGATAGTTAAGTTTACTGTAAGCACTAACCACTGCAAATAAAGTGGAAAAAAGAAAAAAAAAAAAAAAAAGAAAAAAAAAAACAACAAGACTGATTCTCAGAGATAAATGAGGTCTGGGATTTCTCTGATGACTTCTGAGCTATCCCCTCCTTAGTGACCTCTCCCTCACTCAGAAAGGAAAGCAGACAAGATCAAAAGCAAGATGAATCAGTATTAGACTGAAGTGATTCGGCCCCTAACGTTTTTGGCTCAACTATACAACTCTGCACTGCAACCCATTAAATGCTTGGCCTGTATGCAAGGAAGAGGCAGGAACACAGGATTTCTTCTCGAAGTTAATTTGTACCCAAACACTTAACACATCTCTGTATGTCAGTCACTTCCTGTCATGTCTTGAATAAGATGAAGATGCTTTCAGAAAAGCAGACCCTGTCTAGTACAGCAGTAGAGGATGTCAAAGTCAAAGGTGGTCAATATTTCCATATTAAACAATACCTTTTCTCGTATGAAGTAGATGTTCTCTAAGAGTAGTATAAAGACCAGACCTGAAGAGCAACATGAAAACATACACTGAAGTCAGAAAACTTACTGTTCATAAAAGCATTGATTTTTACAGGGTATGAAAAAACTTGCTGGACATAACAAGCTTAGGCCTCCATTATAATCTCTATTTCTTTTACCCCTATGTATATGAAGACAGATTTTTCATACCATGTTAGTTATACATGTTTCAATCCTTCTGCCACTTTTTCACTTCTCTTGAAGGATGCTATTATCCAAACATCTGGATCTGCTCTTTTCTCTATAATATAATGAGCAATATTTTATGGGCTGTATATTCATATAGAAATACTGCATATGTCTGTAGTTACATATACTGTATTGAAGATAAGAGAGAAAAGGATACAGCTTATTTTCTTTATACCTGATTGTGTTTTTATGTTTCTCATGATGAAGAACAGGACCAGTAAAGTCAACACACACTGAAAAGGCCTGTTTAAAAACTACTCACCTCATGATCTAAACTACTTGCAATAACAGATTATCTGATTAAAGGCTCCTCTTACATAAGTAGATAAATTTATCTTGCCTACAGGCATAAATGAGAGCACATCTGCAAACTTACAATAACGTTTATCTATTGGTCTCTTTTGCAGCTCAATAACATACACTAAAGAAGCATTTTAATAAATTCATCTGCCTTTTGTACTTCAGGGGGAGGGAGGAGAAAAGGAGAAAATGCAGACATCTCCAGTTTTCGTGTAAGCCAACAATTTAAACGGGGTCTATTACAGTACACTTGGCTCCTGACGGAACTACTCGAGAACCTGTCATATGGCATGCCAAGTTCTTTTAAACTCTCTGAACAGGTTTATTATTACTACTCCACAAAGTCTGCAACAAGTCTTGGCAAACCTACCACTCAACATGAGGAACACTAGACCAGATGTGTTTAGAATCCAAAAGAGCAAAGTTGCCATTTTCCATTTACAAGTCACCTTTAATCTTTTCAACTAACCTTTCAAATTGTAGTTAATCCAGGGTCCTGTCTACTCTAGCAAGATAGATAAATGGAAATGTAATGAGAGAGAGTTCAGTCATCAGACTAACTCTTCTTTGGCCAAAACACTTTTCTATTATGTTAATTAGTCTTTTCATAAATGTAACAGGAGAAACTAAAATAACTAAATGCTTCTGGGCAGGAAAAAGACTGTATACAAATATACTGTATTTCAGTTGATATTCACTGCAGCAGTGTCTGTAGGATGTATGCAAGCATGCATGCACACATCTAGGTTAATTTTGAATCACCTCTTCTCTCCTCTCCCCCTTTTCATTTGCCTACCAGAAAACATCTGGAATGACAGAACTGCTATGTTACAAGTGGCCAAGATGTCACTGATATTGATGAAATGATCAGTGACAGAGTTTAAAATTGCTACAATCCTTAATTTTCAGAAGGTCATGTAATGTAGTAGTGTAGTAACATTTATTAAACTCCATTTGTACTTTTTAAGAGTTTATGACTTCCATAACTGAGACAAAAACAGTTTAAGACAGAAAATTAAAAGCCAAGATTCTGAAGCATAATTCTGTGGCAAACAATGACAGCCCTAATAAACTCCGGATACAAGTAATCAGAGCATAAAAGGTTTTTCATAAAAGCCATGTTATGTCAATAGCTTGTGGCGGCTGAAAGCTTCTCAGAGACTTACAAATCCAGCTAAGAAATGAGTAATGGAAAATATTACAGTATTTCACAAAGCACAAGCAACAGGATATATTTTAAGATTCACAAAAGCATCTGAGTAAAATGAAAAAATATACTTTCTCACCTGAAATTCTTACAAAGTTGCCATTCTCCTAGTAACTGAAGTAATCTAATAACATATCTTATTAAATTATTATAAACAAGAGGTAGGATACTATGCTGAACATATATTAATAAGAGTGAATAAATCTATAAAATGTGTTGCCTGAAGGAGTATCACAAATTATAATGAGATTTGGTAGTTTTTGTGTTTTGTTTTTAAAGTAAAGGGAAAAATTACACCCATTGTTTTACTAATGACTAAGGGAAGGCAAAACACAAAGAAACAATGATGAAAAAATGTGCTGAAAATTCTGAGATCATCACAAGACTGAAAAATCTCTATGTTTTCAACAAGATGTATTTACTCTATTTAAGAAAACTTACATTATAAGGAATAATTGTTGAAGTAAGTTCGGGTTTCCCGAGGTGGGCAGAGAGTGGAGCAAATTTCTGGTTAGTTATGGAATACTGAGATTCCATAGTTGTTCTCACATGCAAGAAACCATGTTCATCAAGAAGAAAGTCTTCAGAAAACATGCTTCCCCATATTTTGCATGCAACTAGTTTTGAATTAGACAAGTAAACATTAAGTACCTCAAGAGAGGGAGAGAGAAAGAGAGAGGTGAATCGTACACTTAAGGAAACAGCTTATATGATCAGTTCCCAAAAGCAGCTAAACTCACACCACCACAGATCTTTGATTTTGGGTGTTAGTTTGTTTTGAAAGAGCAGAGACCCTAACATAGTAACTGCAGCATGGTTCAGCAAGCACAGAAGTTCAAGTAGCATGGATTAGTGTTGATCCATGATTGACCCTAGTAACTCTAGACAATTTACCAACAATCAACTTTCTTTCCTTAAGAAACCTCCCAACTTTCTGCCAGGGTTTGTGTGAGGGTACTCTGTGAGACCATACCAAAACAGCCACTAACTTTGGTAACTACAGCAGTATAACATCTCTGAACACTGCTTACTATTTAGATCATGTGTTAGTCAGAGAGACAAACTGAAATCTTAAATTTTAAACATCAAAGTCTAGAAACTAGGAGCATGCAGCACCTTTCTACCACTCCAGCAATGATGGGTTCTAATAGGATGGTAGTAAGGACTGTTTGCTGCTTTACTGTCTCCCATGGTAACGTTCTTTCAGCACATTATATAGGAGTTCTATGTCTTCCCTTGTATAAACCAAAATGAGTTACCCAAATCTGAATGACCTGTTGGGAATAAGCATCATAGAGTTGGTGCTCTCAATAGCTTATGTACACCTATTCTCATCTAAATGACAAAGATCAGCAGTTGGAGAGGTCATGACTGAGACCTCCCAGGATGATGAAGAGCTGCTAATCATGCCATAAGTTATGCAACTGCTGGGGGGGAGTTCAAAAACAAAAGCAGATCGCTACAAAGACAGGCCTATGTACAACAGATAGATATCTATATAACTGTAGGGATAAATACTTACCTGTATGCACAGGAACATCAGACAGAGCCAGACGCCCTTCTCCTCAGGGGAAACGCAGAGCCATGAGACACTGCATTTTGGTCTACATGACCACCAGACACCTCAAAGATCAATATATACCTCACAGATCAATGAAAGCCAGACTATCCATGTTAATATTCTGATAACTTTGTGTCAATGGGGTGAACGGAAAGGCATATAGGAAACAAATGGAATACTTCTGTGGATTGCTGTTTCCTTTGAAAACAAAATTTGGTGATAGCAAACTCCTTGGACAGAACACTTCTTAAAACAGGAATTTTTCCAGGTAATGCAGTAATACAAATCAAGAAATTACTTTCTGAAGCGCAAATACCCAGTGCAATAGACACTGTATAATGGGGTTGTTTCTTGTGATGATGTGATGAAATATTCCAAATGACACAAATGTCCTCCTACAACTCTTTCTGAACTTAATGCCAGGACAAGTTTGGTTACTGCTTGTCAAGTTAAATTCATTTTCTCCTTTCAACAAGCAGCTCATACAAAAAATATCCTTATTAATTAATGTTATTATTCCATAGCAACTTCCTTTACATTGCCACAACAAAGATCTGTCCCATTCTAATGAGATTACATAAAATATGCATCCTCCTTAGTTGTATAACACCACCTAAGATGGTCTTTACATAAGCTTCTTTTACCAATTTTTTTTTTTTTTTTTTTTTTTTTTTTTTTTCCCAAATATGCATGCCTTTTTGACAATTAAAAATCTGAAGTTGGTTTCTTCAGTTTATAAAAATTGTTTTTATGGTCTTACTACTCCTTAACTCCTTAAAGAACTTATTAGCATTATTCAAAAAGATAGTTGATAAAGAACATTTAACTGTTTAACAATACTCAACAGACAGTTGATTATAGAAAGACATGTCAGTGCACATATGGCAGGCAGATAAATTATGCACATCTGGATTACTTTTGGCAAGAAACACAGCTAAGTGTCTAAAGCCAAGTTTAGCAATCTGTCACTATCAATATGTGCATTTATTTAAAAGACGTCAAGGATTCAAAGTCATATTTTCTATTTCTTCATAAATGTTCCAGCGCTTCATGAGACAGCAAAGCAGGTGACAAAACACATTGCTTAAATTGCCACAGGCTGTATAAACAGGGATAATTTTGAACTCACCATGCATATAAGAGTAGCCAAATTTTTCAAGTCAACTCCATTTTTCATTAGCTTATACTAAAACCTAGTATACCGACAAGACCAGCCTCAAAACTTAACTAAAAGTTGTTAAAACAACATGGTAATTCCAAGAAAACTAAACAAAATGAAATTATCAGAAAAGTTGCAATTATAACCTAATTTGTTAGCCGTAATTGTTTATTTTTAGTGATACTTTAATGAGAAACTATGCCACCTCATATCTAACTTTTTAGGCCAAAAACAAAACAACACATTAGTGCCTGACACAACTTACACCATCTTAAAAGGTAAGCATAAAGCTGTCAATTGAGAAGTCATGCTTGTTCTGTATTTAAATCTAATACAACTAAACAGAGAGACCCTGTAGGTATGGATAGACATAGCCAACACCAACTTTTATAAAATCAAATCAAGTGATTAAAAAGCCAGAGATATTTTTCTCAAAACAACAGTGAGTATGACCAAAAAGACCTTTGTAAATCTCTAAGTATTAAAAAATAATAATAATAACATTTAAATTTTGTGGCAAAAAGACTATTTGCTTTTTTTAGATATTAAAATTATTCAACTCATACTGAAAGTGGAAGGGGGAAGTGAAGCAGAAGGACAGCATTAGCATTGCCTATCATTTAATAAAATCTACAAAAAGAATTTGTTAGAATGCCAAAACATCCTGTTGCTTAAGAGAAGGTGAAAACCCCTTCGGCTGATGGTGCTGTTTCTTTCCTATAGGAAATTCCATTCAGGTTTAACTGAATGATCATACTAAACTCATTCACACTCCTCTCGTGATTTATATTTCCAAGGAGAAGAAAACCTCATTCTCTTATTCTGTTTCATTCACACTAGCTAGATATACAGAGGGAAAACATCATGCCTGGGTAAGTACTTCTAAGCCTAAAATTAAAATCCCAACTTCAAAAAAAGTTGATCGTGTTTTGTATGCAGCATACAGTAAGAACACTCATTCTCACACCCTTATATTTGTATGTGAATTCATGAAATACAGAAAGGTTTTGATTTACAGTTGTAATAGATCCTCATCTGTAATCATAAGAAATGGAAACTACTTGAAATGATTACAGTATTTATTTCAAGTGTTTAATCCAAGTTACTTTAATATTTGCCATACTGAAATCAAACAATTCTGTAATACATTTTAGAACCCTTTTCTATTTGCATCTGTTTTATAAAAGTAGTCACCACATACTAATTTTATTTCACACACACACAAACACAAAAGTAAGTAACCGGCCACAATGTTCTAGATTTTAAAACAAGGAATTAATTAACCATCTTACTGTGCACTAAGTCCACAGCTATGAGTGAGTTTTAACCCATCTGGTCAAACATGAAAGAGAAAAGATGGAAGAAGCAAGCAAAGAGACAGAATTATTTCCCATCCTGGTGGGTCATCTCTGTTACAAGAAAAAGTATCTCCCTGCAGCAATCAGGAAAACAGAAGTCACATTGGAGAAACACACTAGGCTGAAGGAATTCATGGTAGTCTTCTCTAGACATTTACTTAGGATGGCTTTTTGTTTGTTCGTTTGTATTTTCCTGCTGGTTCACTTCTCAGTGGATCACTGTAAAAAATTCTCTCCATGCAAAATGTATTCCTATTGTCTCCAGTAGCCCTACAGTTTTCACTCTTCTTTATGAATACTTAGTATACATGCAAAATTCAGTACATACGTTTCCTTCCAAAGAAGACAAATTCTCCTGACAGGTATGCATACAAACATATTTGAAGCAGTTTATTAAACTGAGTTAAAAGAAATCTCTTAAAAATGAGAAGTGGAATCTGTTGCTTACCAGAGCAAAATTCTTAAACAGTTCTGGAAAGGGTTAAACAACAGGCTTAACAGTGCCAGAGGCTAGGTATAATACAAACTGA
The DNA here is from genome assembly GCF_009819795.1 of Aythya fuligula. Taxonomy (NCBI): domain Eukaryota; kingdom Metazoa; phylum Chordata; class Aves; order Anseriformes; family Anatidae; genus Aythya; species Aythya fuligula. The sequence continues at coordinate 18,506,839 of NC_045593.1, forward strand.
CAATACAGCATACACTTTCTATTGGATACGACATGAATTATCTTTCAGAGCTAAGATGAGTAGACATTTTAATAAGTAAACATCTTTATACAGTAAAAAAAAAAGTAAAAGACATCTTTATAAGTAAACTTGATAGTAGTATGGTATTTCATTTTAAAATGTTTTCAGTAGATTCGTTATAGTTGTCACTGTGTAACAGTGTTTTTTTATTGCATAAATACATTTAGAGTCAATTGACTTTACACTGGTGTCCAGATACACTTCAATGTTCAAGACGAACATTAAACTCTCCACCAGCAGAGGGGGACCTCTATTGTGATATGTTTCTTTCAACCTACTCGAAAGAAACTCTTTTAAATCCATTAGTTAACTTCAATGTATTCTTCGTACAAACCTCATATATAGGACTAAGCAAATATGCCTATTTCCCACAGACATTAAAGATGGAAAACTTAAATTGGCCGATTATTCATTTTGCTTTGATCACATCAAGATCACACCACAAGACAGCATTTCTAAAGCTGCTTCTAAAAGTCCAATGTATACCTGAAAAACTCTATGTTAAGGGAACAGAGAATACATAGATTTTTCTTCACCATTAATTTAAAGGTCCTCCTATCGATTTATGTAATCTGTTTCACCATCACAGTCTTTGGAGCTTTGTTTAACTGTCACAGAGATCAACTTTTTTTTTTTTTTTTTCCCAGATGCTCTTAGGTCTCCAAGTACTCAAAACTCCAGATTGCCATTACAACCCTAGAGCATTTACAAGATTTCTCTCCGTGGACATAAGCCGAAGAGCAGAAATACCTGACTTCCACAAAGCTAGCTGTGGACTTGTGCAGAAAGTCCGCAGCAAAGACAAGAAATGAACCCATATTTTCCAACATCTAAATAACTGTAATTTCTTCTTCAACTGTAAGTACCACTTATTTCTAACCCTATCCTCCCTCCTCCCCCCCTCGGATTGAAGCAGCCTGTATGTGTCGTCAAATGAAGTAACTGATAATTAGCTTTTAAGATGGAAAAGAATCATATTATGGTATATTAATTGACAAAAACCTAACTTCTTTCTGTAGACAGCAATTGAAATATGGGATAGTAGGCTTCAATGATTTTGCTTGATGGTCATCAAGTTGGAAACTTTAGGTATAAAAGCAGCTTACGATCTTAAATATTTTAACTACACAGTTTTTCTTTCATTAATTTTGTGAGATGTCAACCACAAAAGTGCTCTAGATCAGTGTTTATCACAAAATAGTAGGAACAGATATAAAACAAGAAACACGGATCCACTATAATTAAATACATTTAAAAAGTGATTTTTTTTTTTTTTTCATGGAGCTAAGATTAAAAGCATCCTTAAACACCCACCCCAAGTAAAGCTTGCTATTTCAAGAGGTAAACATTGTAACCAGTAAAATGCTTTTCTTGATTCAGGATGAGTGCCATGTTAAAAAATTTTAAAAAGCCCAAATCCTGGACTAACTTTGCCAAAATATAAGCAGAATGTTTAACAGTGCCATTGTGTTGCGCTCAAACAAAACTTTGATCATAAATTCCTTTTCAAAGACCAAAATGAACAACAATAGAAAGCAGGTTTCTATGGTAGGGCAGCTCTGTTAAAGCTTTCAATAACCATGTCAGCTCCCAGGGGCTTTAATTTGCTTCTGTGATGGCCTTTGTTTTTATCTTTAAAGAATTCAGTAACTACATGACACACATGTACCTTTTTTTTTTTTTTTCCAGTATTCTTTGGTAAAATTTTAATTGGTCTCAGGCAGACATTTGTGAGGAGCATTGATCACTGGAGCAGATTTGCAAGCACCAAAGACAGGTGAGGAGGCTCTGGGCATCTGACAAGTAGCAAGCACTGAATTTAAATTCTTTTGGGAAGCAAACAGGCAAGTACAACTCTCATTTTTTGCTTTTTAGCATTCTACTTTCCCACTCAATGCTGGGTGACATCAGCTGGCACACCCTGTCTGTAAGCACTCCTTTCACTGTGGAACAAGTTTCATGGACAAAAAAGAGAAGGAATTTTCTAGGACTCTGGTTTGCTTTTCTTCTCTTCATCTCTTCTCCCTTGTTGTTTGCCTGTAAAATTTAAGATGAAATACTCAGGTCTGCAAAGACAAGCAGCAGATTATTACTGCATGACAAAAACAAACCTTGTCTTTTCTAACAATAGCCTGCCAGCTTCAGAGACAGAGTACAAGAAACATGTGGCTTGGTCCTTCCAAGCCAAAACTTTAGATACTATGTGTAAATAATAATGTTTGCTGAGTACTATGAAATACTAAAAAGCTGATATAGCCCCAAAATATTGTACCATAGCACAGTAAAAGTTTGCAGGATCCAAAACGTGCTTGCAGCACAGAATTTAAAGGAGAAGTAGAATGGGGTTGTTGGAAGGTTTCTGGTACTGACCCACAACTAAAAGAGAAAATAATGTGAACTGAAGATCTATTTTGAAAATTATTCTTGGCACCTCAAAGCTCCTGAACAGGAAGACTATGATGGTGGTATGTATAACTCTTCCCTTCTCATTATTATGGTGATGAGTAACTGTTTGCATCCATCCCAGCAACAAAACATGGAGATAAAATATTTCTCTATTTCCAACCACCGCACAAAGCAGCCATCTAAGCAGTCTCAAGATGCAACAGAGAACAGTTTGATAGAGGTTGTGAGACTGATGATCCAGCCTAGATCTGTCTCTGTTGTAGAGGGACAGCAGTTGTCCAGAATGCAGTCAGCTGAAAAATGCTAAATTTGTGGAATCCTGTGGTGTTTTGCAGGATTTCTGGCAGAGTTTTCCTGCATTTCTATAGAACTACATCGATTTCTTGCTGAGCCTTTTGTGGAGCTCAAGCTGCAAATTCCTTTAATAGGTACAGGACTGCCACACTTTTCAGCAATAGTACTTTGTACCAATCTTCACAAAACTCCCATAAACTTGAATTCCAAAGAGCCTCATTGGTCTAAATTGAGAAAGACCTTAATTGTTGCTTCATTGGTAATTTCTAATAAAGGAATGGGGAATCAGATTTAAAGCTTTTTTTTTTTTTTTCCATCTCTGGAAAAATGCAGAATTGTATCAAAGCTTGCAAACAATTCCACTATGCAAATTAGCCAATATCACTTTTAATGCAGATTTAATGAATATTTATCTAGTAGCACTTAGTTCAAAATATTAACATATACTCTGAATGTTATGTCAACATCTATATTCTGACTTAAGTCTGAATTATACTTCTAAAGAGAAACTTTTTTGCATAAAAAAGACTAATTAAAATTCTATTAAGAGAATGCAATCAAGAAAAATAAATTTAAAGCAACAATTAATCTAAACAGTAAAATAATTTTAATTCTGCAGGATAGAAAAAATTATGGTCTTCAGTGGGTATACTAACAAAATAACCACTTCAGAATGGACTTTTAACATACCTAAAAACATATCTTATAGCAATATACTAAATATACTATAAAATATACCTTATAGCAAAATACTACTTCTGCATTACTTAACACCATAGGTGAATTAACATAAAATATGATAAATATTAAGAAAACAAAGTAGTATATTACGCTGACATCCCAGTGCAAGAAGTTTTTAGGGTTTAAATTACTTTTTTTAAGAATGCTCATATCTCCTCGCTGAGTTACCAGGGAAGAACAATCACATAAAGGCAATTTTAAATCACCCTGAATCTCAAAGCCACATAAATTTGAGAAAGATTCAGCTGTTTCTGGATCAGACAGCCAGAGAAAGATAATAATAAAACTCAACTCTACTTATGGAAATGGATGCAGGATGTAGAACATATATATATATTTGTATACATACACATTTATAGCAAATAATTAAGAATTAATGTATATTATCTATATATTATGTAGCTCTGGAATGCCATTTCAGAACTTGACAGTGCTGTATTTATTTCCAATATCATAATATAAGAGAACCCAAACTGGTATCAAAGGTTTTTTTTAAGGGGCAAAAAAAGTATGGAAATACACAATGCTCAAGTGTCAAAGCAAATCCACCCCTTTAAAATAATTTGCTGCTATTGCTGTGAAGCAGGTTACAAACTGACTGGTTATATATCTTCAAAATGTAATTCTGATCTTAATTAAAAATTATTTTTCAGTCACACTGAACTAATGTTGTCCATGGGTAGCTTTGACACATTCTAGCATTGACGTATTTTAGTCACTTCATAACATCGTCAGTCCCTGAATGATAATCCTGAGCAGTGTAAATCATCCTTCTTTCACTTTTTGATCGCAATGCTCAGATAAAACATTGTATCCTGAAGAATTTTTAACTTTTTGCAGACTTTAGGAATACTTAAAATTGTACTTTTCAGAATACAGCAGTTGAAATAACTGTGAAGGCCAAGAACTAAAAAATTGCCATCCTAGTTTATTGGTAAAATGATTTGTGTAACTTCTCTGGTGAGCTAAGTCAATACCACAACACAGTAGCAGTAACGTAACAAGTGCAGGATTCCTAATGACCACAATTGTTAGGATTGGTATCATACTTCTTTAAATTGAGTATGGCAGGGTCTATACATATAAAAGCACTGAATTGGAGGCATCTTGGAAAAGGAGAAAAATGGAAATACTCAGTGAGACAGGTAATAACGCCAGTTTGGGAGAAAACAGCCTTTTTTCCTCTTCTGTCAAGCTCTTAATTCCTGCTTTAAATTCAAATTCTCATTGGAATCACCAATAATTAGATGGCCATTATCTTTGAGGTTGTAGATGATAGTCTGCCTACGTTTAAATCCTGTAAACTGAATATGAGACTCTTTCTTTACCTCAAAGGTGACAAGCAAATACATCAAAAGTCTGGTATGTTCTAATACTACAATGGTAGCTATTTCAGTTAAAGACACAAGTACTGGGAGCAGGACACATGAAAAGATCCAGACAGCCTTCTGCCTAAAAAGCAGGAAGGGCCAGTGGCCAGGTGTAACCCCACCTGTCGGTTGGATGCCAGCTTATAATCAAGGCATCTTTTAAATTTAATTTTTATATATTTGAGAACAAAACAGAGTGGAAAGAACATGAGTTTGAACTTTCCTGAGAAAGACAGTTGTACAAAAGTACGTTGTATTCAATAAGCTAGATTTCTGGTGTCCCTTCAGTCATGGTTCTTTCTAGAACTTCATTCAGTTCCTCCTCCTACTACTTAAGTAGTACCTTTAATGGTATTATTGTTGTAGAAGACAACACCGTTTTAAGGCACTGTCCTTAGCTCTCCAGTCTGCACCCCTGCATGGTGCCCCACTGTCAGACACACTAGACTTTTAAATGATTTTATAGCTAGGTTCTACCAAAAATGAAGATGTCACTTTGCTGACCCACCCTTTGAACATAGATCACTTTTGGAGCATCCAGACTCCTGCATGTTAGTCAGAGACGTGATGCTCTGTTGCTTTCTGCATCCATAAAAACATCAGCCAAATCCCAGGCCTTATTGCCCACAACAGCACTCTATAAGCTCTTACCCAGTTTGGAAACTAGCAGCCATCTTCCTAACTCAATTGCATTGTCAATTAAACAACAACAAACTAACATGTACCATAACAAAAACTTCATTCAACTTTCCTAATTTCAAAACAGGCAGTTTGTCAGTCAATAAACATTCCTTCTACACTACAAGTAAGTGAAAGGTGACTAACACAGGCACAAGACTTTTTATATGCCTGCAGATTTTGGAGAGGGTTTGGAAGGAACGCGCTTGCCAGAAACTGCTGGCAAGCACAACCCCTGTAACAGCAGGCAATGGGATATCCAAGCATACATTTTTGCTCCCTTTCCCAGACATAGTATTACCACCCCCACCTTCTTATTTATGCAGGGGAAGGGTGGCATTATTGAATTAATTTTCTCAGTTAAGCAAGATTTTTTTCCTATTGCACATTAAGAATGATTTCCAAAAGGATTGATACATCTGGGGAGCATTTTAAGCCCACTTTACAGTTACTGAAATCTGAATTGTCAGAGTCCATTGGCACAGGAAGACATTTTTATGTAAGGTAGTAGCTACTGCATTCCCAGTTTAGAACATTTTTAGAGGTATATTTCTCAAATATAGCCTGAAGACACAAAAAATTACTTAAGAGAAATGCAAAAAGACACACCCATTTTCTTTAGTAAAAGAGCACCTGCAATTAATTTTATATTTTGTTTCTCCTATTTTGCTAAACATTACTGGTTGCATCCTGTCCATGATGTGGATTGAATCATAATGTTACACCATTAGGGGTTTTATAGCAGGTAACTTACAGGAATGGTATCTTAACCTGAAGCAGAGTATAAAGTTTTGCTGCAGGTTATATACCACAACATACAGATAAACAGTAAAATCTTTTAAGTTGCAGTTTAGTACCTATATAAAAAGTTAAATATCCCTATCTTAAAAGAAATGTTTTATTAAAAAGGCAATTATGAAGTGGAAGTATAATTTTCCGAATGCCTGTTTTGGCAGTAACCCTCCATTTTTGAAGAAGTCTCCTGAACAAACCACCAACATTACCATCACAAAAGTTTTTAATCTTTATTTTTTTCATAAAATAGATAGAAAGTTTATGTAAAAACAACTTACATAGCAGCAAATTTTTTGTATTTTTTTTTGTTTGTTTGTTTTATTGCTGGTGGTGTTGGATTTAATTTGGTTGGTTGGTTTTAAACAGAACGTCCAGAAACCAAGGTGCAAAATCTACTCACGATTTCAAGGCAGCCAACAAGAACAAGTGAAAATTTATCACGTTCTTCAAATGGTTAAGTAACACTTGCCCTTTCACTGCCTGTGATTGGCAGGGTCTTGGTTGACTTATTTATAGGCCAATTTTGAAATACTGTTCCAATGTCTTGCTTCCTAAACAAACACCTTCAAAAATTAATCCAATGAGATGGCATTAGTCTCTACTCACTGACCAAACACTTTGTAATAAGCAGATTGGCAGAGATGACTTAATTCAGACACACTGAGTAACTGAATAATTAAATCAAACAGAAGAGCCAATAAAGAGTGCATACACACTGCACAGACAATGTTATTTAGGCAATGGATAAAGCCGATGGAAAGAGAATAGTTCTAAAGCTTTAGTGTATTTTGATTCAGCATTCTGATTTATTTAGCATTTTCCCATCATTTTATGCCCTAATAAGTTTCCATTGACTAACATGACCTAAAGCTACAGGAAGAGCTAGTCAAGTGCAGAGTTTCTTAGACTGCATCTATACCAAGTTGCTGCAACTAAACATATGCTAAAATAATCTGTAAAATGAAAATGTACCTGCATGAAATTCTTCCAGTCTAGTTTGCAGAAATCCCTAAGCACCTTTAGACACTACACTGCTTGGAAATTAATTATTTCAATATCAAAATTCTCATCTTAAGCAAATTTTACAATGTGGTAAAAACAGGACCGACATTGAGAAAGTCACTGTGAAATGCAGCACTGTAGATAAAAAAAATGTATTTTGTTTCCCACATTCGACTTCAGTTTATAAGGATGTGAAAGTACACCATATGTTCACTGCCAACAAAAAAAAGGAGTAAGATAAACTAAAATAATCTGGCACCATGTATTAATCCAATGCAAGTAAAAAAAAAAAAAAAAAAAAGCTAGTGTTCAGCATGATTAGCCTGACATCCTATTGTTTTCTGTTACTTTTAAACAAGACACCTCCTTAACATCAAAATCATTCAAATGATCCCGGGGAGCACAGTTCCTAAAGTCAAATAATAAAAAATCTCTTAATTTTTGGTCAAACATAAAATTTTGTATATTTACTAGCTGTTATAAGATTCAACAAGATCAAGACAACAAAAACCGTCCCTGCAGAACAACCTAAAAGTTAACACAGTTGTATGCCAATTGTGGAAAACTGATTTTTGACAGCCAGCAGGAGTAAGAATCAATTAGCGAAACTTCTGGTAGCAGACAGAAAAAAAAGTACCTCACCACTAAGACCACCCATTTGTTTTATTATCCACTGCTTCAATGCACAATGATAATGTAACTAAAAGGTTGAATTTTGATTTTTACTAAAGCCAGACAGATTAGAAAACGAAATAACAAGAGTTTGCTATGAGTTAAAGACTGTCAATAGAACAGTGTGAAAGGACATTCTGCCTGATAGCTGTACCCTTCAAATCACAGAGATTCAAGCCATTGCCAATTAGCAATAAGGAAATGAAACAAAAGGGAAAATATAAATTCAGAAATATATAGTTCCAACTTTTTATTTTTGAAATTGCAAAGCAGCTACAAAAGATTTGCAAATATTAGCTAAAGAAGATGAAAGATATTAGCCTGTCTTAATGTCTTTAAGACAGGCTGTCAAGTCCAATTCAAGTGTCGAAAAGCTCCATTTACATACTAGGAGAAACAATTCTTCAGAACATAAAGACAATAGGTTCTTTTGGTCCCTGCAGTATTAAACATAAATTAAAGATAAAATTATATTCACTTGGTCACCAACGGCATGAAGATTAGTGTTCAATGTTCACTCTAAGAGAAACAATAAATGACAGGAGAAAAAGAATCTTAATGTGCTCCAGAAGACTAGAAATCTACATTCCTGGGCAACTGGTGCTAGATTTATTATTTTTTAAAATATGTCTGTGTACGTATATAAACAATAAATACAAATAAAAATTATATATTATGCAAACACACGCATACATACTCTCCACAGATCTCAAAATAAGCAGCACGGGCACATAATTAAGGGGTCCCCAGGGCTCATAAAGAAAGTGCAACGACCTTGTTAGTGTTTGGCCTTTCTTTGGCACCCAGTTTCATTGTAAAACAGTCAACCATGAAAGTACTTTAAAAAGCTGGTTTTCTTTTAATATTTACAGCATGAGTACGTAAGGTACCTTATAATGTTTAAAAGAAACTGGTACTCCTGTATATCTTCCTGGCAAATTCATCATGAACCACAAACTTTCTAATTTACAACTTTCAGAAATCTGAATGCTTTAGAATACTGGGATTTTCAACTTTGCAATTTAATGACAACCCTGCCTTTGGCCTTTCCTGACCTGTTGTGAAGTAAATCAGGCACACTAATGTGGGCTAACAAGTCTTTTTCACACTGTTCGATCACCCTGCATCTTTTTTCTCCGCAGACAACGCCTCTCTCCCACTCTCTGTCTAGCCATCCTCCCTCAAAGCAAACAAAATGGTCACTGTAACCCTGCATTACTGCTCATTAGATCACAGGTTAGTCAAGTGGAACTGCCCGAGGTTCCCAAAGGAGAGCTATACTTCAAAAATCTGTCCATGTCAAATGAAGAAAAAACCCCTGAGCGTGGGGTCACCCAGATCAATGATCAAAAGAGACTGAGAATAGTGGAGGGGAAAAAAGGAAAAAAAAAAAAAAAAAAGCCCCTTTTTTTTTTGTTAAAAACAGCCTTCTGTATAATAAATCAGAATACAAAGATACTAAGCTTTTTCTCTCCCTTAACAACACTCTATTTTCACTTTAAAATGGAATACCTTGATTTTCTAAAGATTTTCTAAAAATAAGATTATTTTTAAGTATTACGACTGAGATTTTAATAAAACTCAAAATTACCTTAACAAAACTAACAAGAGAAATTATAATGGAAAATATTAAGGATTTTCTCGTCATTATATATTTAATTATTCAAAAATGTAATTTAAATCGATTTAAACTCAACTATGATTTTAACTTTAACAGCTGATACATTCTGAAATTCATGAAAAATGATATAGGTGGTACATTAGCAGAAAAAGTAGTCAATCAGAATTACACAGTTACATTACATTAATAATTACATTACAATGATTCTATCACATGATGGACGTACAGCCACACCAAATACTTGAAGAATGTGCAGCACCATTTCTACACTCAGTTCCTCTTTGAAGAACACACAGTAATTCAGTAAGGACTACTAAGAAAACCACCATAAAGTAACAAACAAAGAAAATAATCTTACAATGAAATAACAACAACTTCATCTGTAACTAATGAATCAGTATATACAAAACAGATAAAATTACTCAAAGACTATTGGCTGTATAATAAAGTTTTCAAAAATGTGTGTGCACAGAACAACATTGGATAGTCTTTACTTACCCACAAATGAATGAAAAACAAACCAAGAAGAATCTAAACAGCGCATTTAAAAATCACAGATAATTGTGCTTAATCAAAATGAATGATGTATTTTCATAAATTACACACATAGGTTGTGCCATGAATGAAGACAGTGCTGCAGCTAAAGGGATCACAATGTTTCCTGCAATATTGGTGACAGAACATCTTTTTGTTTACAGCTCTGAAGAGCTTTAGTTTTCTGTCCTAAAGTGTAACTAAAATTTCACTCTTTCTTTATCCTCTGCTGCAAGTAAAAGCATTATTAGGATAGAGGCATGGAAGTATCTAATTTGGAATACAATCTATGTCAGCATTTTTTTTAGTTACTGTATGGTCTGCTCCAAAGGTCTTGCAGCAAAGCAATAGGGAGGCAAAGGAAATACAAATCCTATAAATATTTGAACGTCTCATAGAATGGCAATAAAAATGTATTAGCCTTTATTACCTAGCCATTATTACCACAATAACAAAACAAAAAAAAACGACAATACCAATGGCATAATACATTATGAACAAGTCTTGGAAAAAGATTAGAGAACAAGGTTGCATTGACAGAGACAAATGGGACAACTTAATTTTAAGTAAATATAATGTAACTGTAGCAAGTATTTAATAATATATGCAGTAATCCCAATTATCCTCCTCTTTACATACATGTGTATGAGTCTTGATCAGAAAAGCTCATCAACTAATGCAATTTTTTTTTGTTTTATTTTTAAGTTTCCTAGATGCCTTACAGTGCATATTGAATAAGGAACTTCAGCCTGCATTAACTTTAAAAAGGCGTATGTGCATGTACATTGAGGTCTTATTTTTAAGACAGTATTTCTGACCCTTGCAACTCTGTATGTGAGCAGATTTTCAAGAACCAAAGACAACAGAAAACACTGTAAAAGTAAAGATGTTGAGAAATTGTGTGCGTGCATTGTCATTATGTATTCTGTGCAGTGTTCATATTCTGTTTTTCTAACCAGCACGTGGGGGACGGACAATTTCAAGGATTACCTGAGTAAATCTAAATAATACATTAATAAGTTTTCAAGAAAAAATAATTTCATCATGTATTTTAATGTTTTCTAGTTTATTCTTCACTAATAAATGAAGAATAAGATTCTAGTAAGAACCTTCACTAATAAGTCTTTCCTATACTAACTCAAAATTTTGAGCTGTACAGATTCCAGTGGAACAAGTTACAGTTTCATGTCAGACTGCTGCAGATTATCTAAACTATTTTGAGAAAACATTTATGATTATAAAAATTCCAGCATGACTAATGATATGATGTAGTATTGACAAATCATCATTAGAATAATGTCATTACATTCAAAACTCTGCTTCTAGTCTTATGAAGAATATTGGTCCCAGATGCTAGAGAGTGGATAGTTCATCTTTCTTCCCATGTATGTCTGCTGAGTCACCAGAAGAAAGGGATGAGAACAGGTCCACTGTTTGATTCAAATGTCATTGTATGTTGGACGGATTCTGAAGAAATGATGGACACTGTTCTCAATATACATCCCTGTAGAAGAATGCCTCCAGGGAAAACCAAAAACACCACAGTATTCCGTTCTCAGCCTCCCTGACCTGTCACCTCATCACTTTTGAACCTGCTGAACTCCCTTCCATTCTTCCTTTCTGTTTCATCCCCAGCTGCTCTCTACTCATCCCTTTTGCTTTACTGCCAACAAAGTTTATGGGAATGGATGAGAGGGAGGTCCACAAAGTTTGACAGTGGTCTCCCTTTCTATGCCTCCTGCAATCCCTTCTCTCTGGATTATTTCATTTTCAAAAGCCACAATATCCTGTCTGACATGCAAGCTCATAAACTGGCAACAAATCTTTGATTTTGGCTTAACTCATACCCACTGAACATCCCAGATTTTCTTCCACAAGCACAATGGCCTGTAGACAACCCAGGAAGAGAAATTAAAAAAAAAAAAAAAAAAAAAAAAAAAGAAAGAATTCAGCAACATTAAGGAATAGGAAAGGATCTAATCACAGAATCACAGAATCACAGAATTTCTAGGAAGAGACCTCAAGATCATTGAGTCCAACCTCTGACCTAACATTAACAGTCCCCACTAAACCATATCCCTAAGCTCTACATCTAAACGTCTTTTGAAGACTTCCAGGGATGGTGACTCCACCACTTCCCTGGGCAGCCTGTTCCAATGCCTCACAACCCTTTCAGTGAAGAAGTTCTTCCTAACATCTAACCTAAAACTCCCCTGGCTCAACTTAAGCCCATTCCCCCTCGTCCTGTCACCAGGCACGTGGGAGAACAAACCAACCCCCACCTCAAATCTCGCTTTATAATAATGTGTCATTCTTTCTTGGTCCTTGACAACTGCAGTGTTGTCCCAGTCATATGCATCCGGAATGCTGATACAAAATGATCCTTTCCTCACCCTGTCATTTGGAACATGCCATTGCTTTGCAATATCTCAAACATATGCTACTATCTCCACTTCCAGAGATGCATGGTTCTTTCCCTCTCAATCATAGGACTTTTATGCTTGCCCACTTAATGCACTTCAACTCTGATGGGCCAATGGCGCATCAATTTTCAGTTCTTCTTTCCCTTACAGTACATACTACTTATTTGCAGGAGTAACTCCCATCAAGCATCTTGAGGAATGCTGAGTGTTCAGAGGGACCAAAAGAATTCCATACTCAACCTCCTTCCTGTTCTGGAATGACCAATAAAGATGCTCATATCGTGATCTTCCATGAAGAGTAAGCATCTAATTTCCATGGAATGCAAAATGACCAGAAATTCATTTCATACACTGTGTACATATTTAAATAAAACAATTATTATCTGATCCCAAGCAAACTTTAAAATTTTTCTTTTACACTGAGTACCAAATATAAATGATACAGAAAATAGTTTAACTATGCAGTAAATAAAAGATACATGATATATTTTATTGCCAAATATATTTTAGTACTAAAGATATTCTATTACTTTTACTATTACACTTATATTATATATATATACCTACACTTATATATATACTAAAGATATTCTATTACTTTTACTATATACACTTACTATTACTTATACTATTACACTTAAAAAAACAAACCAAACCAACAAACACTAAAGGAGGAAGGGTATGTCTTCATCTTTTAAGCAGCAGAAGCTTATATTGTTGTGCTTAAGAATGAATTCTACTAAAAATAAGAATGTCTGAAAGGGAAACACATCCTAAATCACTTGCACAATTGCAGAGCTATCACAAACTTGATCCAGTTTATTATTAAATACTTTTCCATTTTTTTCATCTGATCAGGAAACTTTCTTTTTTCCTTTTTTTTTTTTTTTTTTTTATAAAACATGTGGAGTTCTATTTAGAGAGCAGTTACACAGCCACTAGTAAGTTCCATTTGAAGTACTTATTTATTCTGAAGGAAATACAACTTCTCTTGCTCATACAAGATGTCTCAAACAGTAATTAAATTTCTGAGCACTCAGGAATTCCTCTGAAGAGCAGTTTCACAGACTTAGAGGCCCAAAAGGATCATTATGATCATGTATTCAGATTTGTATCCAACGGGCCTCAGGTTTTCATTTAATAATTCTCAACTATATCTCAGCAACTTTTGACCAAACAAAAAAGGTTTCAGACAGAACTCCAAGAAGCTGTGCTTTTCTCAGCTCCCACAATCCTTAGTTAATGAATACCACATAAGCATTCATAAGTATACAAATACATATAAAAATCTGTATTCATCTTTTAGCAAATGTTTTTAATATGTGAAAACAGCTCAGTTCCTTGCAGATTTATTTGTCAAGGAATTTACCACTCAGAGATTTATACTTCTTTGTTAAAATAGATGTGCACATTTGTACAGTTCGGTTACTTGTAAACTATTAACCTATTATCAACAACTCCAAATTACCATCTGATCTAATGAAAATACGGTGGGAGGGGAGTAGGGGAGTAGGAGGTATCTGCCATGGCCTCGTTTATTATAAAACAGTAATTGAAACAAATCCATCTAAAGAAAAGGGTGCTTACTGTTTGGATCCTTCATGTCATTCTTCACCTTTTTATAAAGGGATTTTCATACAAAGAGACCTTCTGGGTAGATTTATTTATTTACAAATCCTTAAACAGCCTTTACAATTCCTTTTCAGCTCATCTTAATTTTTTCTTTGCTCACCATTATTTCCTACCATGCTAGAGATTCAAAGTGATGAGAAAAAATACAGCTTCTTCCAGATTTGCAATTTCTTATTTTAATTTCTTTAAAAGGTTACTTGCATTTTGCAGCAGTAAATATTTACTACCTAACTTGCTATTAGTAATTATTTTAACAATGCAATGATTAAAGAATGCTCTACCTCCTAAATATTTACATTGGACACAGACTTGCAACCCTATAAACCTGTTTTGTTGTTCACATCCAACTAGGGCATGGATCTACTTACTGATTATTTTATACTGATCTTTATATTCCTGTATGATATTTTGTTTATATTACTTTATTTTAGGATCTTTTTATACGTAAGTGCTCTAAGTGTTCTGAAGAAATTATTTTATCAGAAAGGGAGATTTCCTATGAGATGTGTAAATAGGGATTTTTCAGCATTGTTCTAAGCATGGCAAAATTAGTATTTCCTAAACATCAGTTTATAAATGTTGTCCTCTCCTGGAAATGTATTCATAACTGAAGCCTGACAAATAACTCCACAGTTCCTGCAGAGGCCACAGTTTTGAAAGAAACAGCCAATACTTAAAATAGCAGAATCCAGCTCCAAAACAATCTTCAAATATCAGGGGATACACCTTGGACGAGAAGTATTTGCTGTGAAGGGATTGCAAATATTAAGGTCATTTAGGTCACTATGATCTCAAAACAGGGTAGGAATCCATATTTTGGCTATTTGCTGCAGTAATTTGAAGATAAATTATTTTGCAAATAGTTTTTTGAGGAACTAAAAATCTGCCCGCAATTTAACTTTGCTATAGATGTCGTCCCGGTCAAAGTACACAAATTTGCAACAGCTGGTCTTTAAGAATTCGGGTAGGTGAACTAATTTGCAAGGTTTGAGCAGGGCAAGAATGGGACTGAGTGCAGCCAGTACTTCCATTTTTGCTCCTGGCTTCAGGCAGTTTTTTTGTTTGTTTATTTTTATTTTATTATTATTATGTTCTGCTTCTGGAGGCACTATCTTTTCAAAGCTGTTAGCTGAGATACTGAACTCTCTCTGAAGCTTAACCTACTATCAACTTATCAATGCCATTTTTCAGATTGTTAGTAGTGACATCTATAATAATATTCACACAGTAAATTGAAAGGTTTTCCAAAAAGCAGCTATTTTAACCTAACTAACAGAAAATACAAGACAAACTATGGCAAAATAGCACGAGAACACTGATCTACCTTACACACAATAAGGAGGAGTAATTTAAATCCTGGAATTAAGAATGTCATATGCAGCCAGCTTGGACTACAAAGCATCAGGCCCACAAAGAACAGTTTCCATAGCTCTCCAGATCCCCTGCACAGCCCCTGATAAACCTGCAACATTGTACTGCAACAATTTAGTTTCAAGAAACTTAAGGCATCAAGACAACATTGTTTATCTACACAAATAATTCCAGACATAAACAAGAGAGGAAAAGCTTGCAGTGTAACAGTCCCTACATCACTGTTGTGGTTCACTTAGCAAGGAGAGCCACCCTTTCTGCTAGCAGAAAACCAAGCTGGACACCATCCACGACTGAAAACCCAAACACCTTAAAATAGTGTCAAATATATGAAAACACCACAATTCATGCAATCAAGGGACCAATCTTTCACATTTGATTTTGAAAATACTGTTTGTAATTCAAAGACATTTTTAATCATACTCTAATGAAGAACAAAGAAAAATGGGAAGTTTCACACACCAATGAGTACTTCAACTTTAAAGCAAGACCTCCTACACAAGAGAAAAAGGCATTTGTGATCAGCTCACATAATATTTTTTCACCTTTTTCCCTGACAGTATTTAGAAAGATAATAAAAAAAAAGATAACAATCTTAAAACAGACTGAGAAGACTGTCTGCTAGACTCATTGCATATTAAATGTGCTGGTATTTATAAAAAAAAAAAAAAAAAAAAAAAAAAAAAAAAAAATTACTTGCACTTTTGGATAAGTAAAAGAAAACAACAAAAATTAAATTCTATGGATGTCTTCACATGTGATCTTGCAAACAGCCTTATATCTTCAAACAAACAAACAAACCAAAAAAAAAAAAACCCACACCACAAAACCAAAAACCAGAAACTCTCCAAAATCAATATTCCACCACACAAATATGTATCTTCACTACTGAACTGGCAAAGCTTTATGGGCCGATTCAGTTTCTGCTTTCATCAGTCTGATGTGGCTTCTACAAATCCTCAGCACATTCAGATTAAGTGTTTGCCTATTCCTGAAGCACAATGGCCGTGAACAGCTTCCAACTCATCCTACCTGTCACTACTAAATATTTTTGTGACTTTGGTAAGTGACTCACAGTTTGCATACTGGTTCAAATTATAGGAGAAATGTACTAAAAAATCCAGCTTCCAGTATTAGCACACAAACCAACGCAGATTCCAAAATAAAAATCAACAAGTGAAAAGGTTCACTTGCAAAGCAATTTACAATGCTCTTAACACCAAAAACTTGCTGTTATATTTTAAGCCTTTAAAGAAATTTGACTAATCAAAACCACTCATCTATAATCAAAAGCAACTTTTGATGGAACACCAGAAATACACTCCATAAGAAAAATATCTATCTATATATTATGCTTTTTTAATTATATGCATATATATAATTTATTTAATTTTATGCATTTATATAATATACATATATGTAATTAGGTACGCTGTTCTAGAATTGCATCCAGTATTTTGGAAACGGTGGCCAAACTGCTATGCCACTCTCACACAATCTTCCCCATCTGTTGAGTAACTAATTTTTTGTTTTGCTTGCAACTCTAAATTTTTTAATATAGGAGGGTTCCAAAACAGCAGTAAGAACTGACTTCCACAGGAGTTATTGTTCATTACTGTAATTTTAATCTAAAATAAAGTTATTTTGCAATATACCTATTAACTTAAATATTATTGCCTGAGTTCTATGCTCCAGTTAATGCACTTAGCAGCTATTTAAAATCATTTATGTATGCACTAGTGCTACAACAAACATCAAAACAACTTACAAATATCTTTAATACAGGAAGATGGAATAAATACCACACAAGCTGACGTAACAGAATTAAGAGGCATATCTTCATTCACAGCTTCTAGAATGAAATGTCATATGTACTTTTTTTGGTTTACCATCCTTCTAGTTGGAAGTGTCCCTGCCCTTGGCAGGAGACTGAAACTAGATGATCTTTAAGGTTCCTTCCAACCCAAAACATCCTGTCATTCTACGATTTAAAAAATAAAAAATAAAGGAAAACCAACCAGCAACTGAATACAGGAAGATAACATCACATTTCTGATCAGTATTTCAGTTTAGTTTCTCCTATAAGTTTTCCTGGTCACTTCTGTAACATGAAGTATATTCTTCAATCATGCCTGAAAATGTTCAATTACATTTTATGATTAAACAAACTGACTGGATATTCTTCCAAAAAGTTATTGTAATTTTGAATTGAGCTATTCATGATATTGTTTAATACTTAGTATATACTAAGTATATAGCTTCTACGATATTGTTTTAAACTATGCAATGCATAGAAAAAAGACATAAAATATAAAATTCTGAAAAGCTAAAGCAACTGCACTTCCCAACAATAAATATAACTAACATCTGTTGCAGAAAGTGCTTGGCAGTTGTACAGTTTTGTGAAGGATTTTTGTTGTAGATAAATATTTTTCTACAATTCCTATTACACACCACTCTACTCAGACATTTTCTTTAATTATACTCCAAGGGGTCCTATCATATCCATTAAAGAAAGGCAATTTGTTGTCTAAAAGAATGCATACATAATTTTAAATTTCAACTGTGATTCATTTATCTTATGACACACAAAAAAGCATGAAAATACCTAAACTTAATGCAGTTCGGAATAAAAAAAAAAAAAAAAAGTCTAATAAAACTGACAGTGCTTAACAGATTTTCTTTATTAAATTTTTAAAAATTCTCTTTTAGGAATAAGAAATGGTGATATGATGTGTCAGCATTTTCCTTTCATGTCAGACCTCACTAATGAGGACAAAAGCCCAGCAAAACCTCTAAGAAAGCAAGAAATTTCTATTTCAACATTTGCAAATTGAGTAAGACTCCCACTTTGCATTCACAGCAAGCACGTGACATCATTTTTTCAGGGACAAAATACCAGGAATAACTTTGTGACAGCCTCTTCAGTTCAGAATACCTTTATTTTCCCCACTATTCTTAAGTAAAAAATTCACAGACATACACCTGACGATACCGGATTATTTTTTTTTTTCCTGAAGATATGCATTAGCTGTGTGCATTTAACAAAAATATTGTATTCAGCATTTCATACAAACTCAAAGTAGCAATCAAGACCTGTTTGCTAGAAGTATAAACCAAGATTTTTTACAAGCATTCAGTAGAAGTGTATTTAAATACTGCTGAAAGCGTATAAAGATCTGTTACTCCACTGATATCAAACAACTGGTAATGTTGTAGAGGGAGAAGGAGAGAAAGAGGGTACTGTCAATAAAGAGAAGAAACATTACCTCTAAATACACAAAGGATATGGTATATCAAAAGTCTACCTAAAGGGGCTCAACTGCAAAATTAAGAGTTACATCTATAACTTGCCATAGCATACAGCACACGGCACAAAGACATCGTTCCTCTCCCATATTCACTTTTCATATGAAACCAGAGATTTCTTAAACAAGATTTATAACCAAACTTTCAATTAACATTAAACCCAATAGGGCCATTTCAAAAAGAAAAAACAATAAATGCTTGAAAATAGTTAAATCGTTAAAAAAAATCCATTGATGGAAAGTAATCTGTACTACTCTACGAAAAATAGTAAAATTGAAATAACTTAGGCATATTTAAAGAACTAAATGAAAGCAGTCTTGTATTAGGATAATGTCATTTTTCAAGTGAGAGGCTGAGGAATATATGGTTTGTTTCTACCTTGCACAATAAACTAGAATAAACTAATAGCTTGATATATTAAAATCCACATTACATTTCCTCTAAATATTCATTACTTCTTCCAACATCCACAAGATGACAAGACCTAGAATTGTAGATTCAATCTCTGCATCATTTCAGCTTACGTTTTTATGCAACTTAAAGTCCAAATCCTTTTTTTTTTTTTTCTCTCTTTTAAACACAGAATCTTGGAGGAAAGGATCAACGATTTAATACAGATTTTTACATTTTAATTTACACAATTTTCACTTACTTTCTTCTTCTCTTATTAAAAACATCATTATTTACGTTTCTCCTACTTAACACATAATAAACTTAACTATATTGTCTCTTTTGGCAAAGAAAGCATAAAGCAGCAGAGAAAGTACATGCAAATATACTGCACAAATAGCAGTTATCCTACAGATGATTAAGTTTTGCATCAAATCAAATATGCATTTTTCAGAAGTATATTTTAGACAAAGATGTACACATAAGAAAAGATGAATTTCAAATACTGATTAGCAACACAAGAAAGTGTTGAAACAGTTTTGACTCTGATGTATGAAAAACACCACTCACAGAACAAACAAGATTTCACATACAATCTTTAATATGAAGAGTTCTTTAAATGACATAGTTATGAACAGAATGAAACAACAGGATCTTAATTTCTTCCTACAACTTCAGAAGAAGAGCTTTTCAAGAAGAGTAAGTAACTTTCAGCATTTCCTCAATTTCATTAGAATGTGTGAAAGAACAATTTTTCAGAAACTTAAGAACAAAAGGTACACCAAAAAGAAGAATTCTGTAATTTACTATGTGATAGCTAGAAATTAGACAAAAACATTACTACTTAAAAAAAGAAAATCAGAACAGCTCAAGAACTTCACAACAGGAATTGCACCTCTGCTCTCACTTCGTTACATAAAACTTAAGAAAAAAAGCTTTTACGTAAAGGCTACCCATGGCTACAAACAGTCTATTGCTTTAAGCTGTTGCACAGAATAGAGTAATGGGATCCTAGAAGATTAAACTAATAGGAAAAAAAAAAAAAAAAGCAAAACAACAACAAAAAACACTGTCCCAGCAGCTTTTGATAAGAGTAGTTAAAACGTCTTTTCTCCCTTCAGCAAAATACAGCGAAAAAGCTGAACTGTGTTTGTATCCAAGTATTACTTGTTTGTTTTCCAGAACAACTGAGCCTGTATAGAGTGCATTGGACTAAATTCTTAGGGGCAGGGGCTGTTCTTGGTCTGTGTATTTACAATGAAGGCTAACTGAGGCCAGACCGTAACTAGGATGTCTGGGTAATAAGTAATAATGGGTCAGTGGTGTGCAGACAGTAAATACAAACAGGCAAGATGCTGCCACGTTCACATACCTCTTGTACGGAGCGAGCTGCTGGCTTGTCTTGATGATTGGCCAGTATTAAAAACGGCAAAGTACATAACTGTGGGTGCTGGAGAGCTGAATGCAGTTCATTCCTAGCAGTTTCTAGGTCATCTTCAGAGGAGGCACTGTCTAATACAAATATTACCCCTTGGGATCCTTGGTAGTAACGACTCCAGTATTTCCTGATATTGTCAGCCCCTTTCAAGACAATAATAAGAGCTAATTAAAATAAATACAATTAAACAGTCTTAACACTTATAAGCAAAAATAACCCTTCTACTTAGAACAATCAAAGCAATCTACTAAATTTTCTCTCATAAATATACATTAAAAAAAGCAACCATAAATCCGGGATACATGTACACAAACACAAACATAGAAACTAACATCATTTAAATAAGGAAAGAATGTGACTCAAGGCATTGAAAGTTTCTGCTCCATAAACAATTACTGGCAGAACTACTACACTTTCAATGTTGGCTGGGCTAATCCCATACTTTCTCACTGAAATATACTGATAATAACAAGTAAACAGGACATCCTTTGCCCATTTTTCTTTTCGTTAGCCATGTAGCTTAACCTGTGGCTCCCGTCATGTCAGCTGTTCATTATTAAGTATGGTAAGGTCTTTCAGTTCACCCCCAAACCATCAAATACTTCATAATCAGTGAAAAAAGGTATTAGGAAAACCTTCTAAAGTTGCAATTACACATTTAATGAGGAAAATGGTGATACAGTAGTGAGTTGAACAGGGAATGAGGAGACAGGGTGACAATTTGCAAAGGTATTAATTTCAACTACTTTTACTATCTCAGCCACATGACAGATTCTGGAAGAACCCAACACTAGACATGTGACTGACTGTACAGGCTTATGTGCCACAGTAAATTTTAGGACACAGTTCAGTGGCACTCAGCCAACTCAACAGAAGCCAAGCAATAAGGTTATCTATAAAGCTTTTGTCTCCCCTGGAGAGCAGCATATGTTGTAACACTGAGGTAGGAAAAAAAAATTATTTGACAGCTGTCAAACTATCTAAACAACAATTTGGACATAGGCTATTCTTTGAATGTCTGAATCTGGCACTACACTCATGGGGACTACCATTAAAAAGTGAACAGCAACAGCAATACCGTAGGAGAAAACTTGACACGTCTGCAAGACAGTGATTTGAAAAAATGTGCTGATTTTTTTTTTATATATACATACACTTTACATACAATATTCTTACTTTGAGATAGGGAAAAGTGAGTTTTAACGTAGACATGCATACCAAGTTCTGATAATAAGAAAGCTCCGTTTTTCGATGGAACAGAACACCTGACTACAAAGTTTTTGACCAACATGTCAAAATGAGAATTTAATGTGATATAATAATAATAATATAATAATGCAATAAAATGGGAATTTAATGCAATACAATTACTATAACTTTGCTACGACACTTAAAATATTAAGTTAATTTGTGCATTGTACAACTGAAAAGAGACACTAAAAACAGGTGAAGAAATCAAAATTTAAGAAGAAATTCACACCGTTACACTTTACGCATCCATGAGTATTCAAATCTCACTCCATGGAGTTACTCCCTTCACAGTACTGATGACAATGGAACCTGAAGCACTCAGTCTGTCTTGCACCCAGCACAATCTAGGTGGCTAATGAACTTTGTGAATTCACACTTTTTCCTATAGAGAATACTGGATTCAAATCTGAACGCTGTTTTTCTGCAAAAGACCTAAAGGATTGGTTACTTGACAGTCATAGGACTTAGTCAAGACCTTGCTTAATTTCTTTACTAATTTAACCAGTCTCGTGAAGTAATAATGCACAAATAGGACATGTATTTCTTTCATTTTATTGTCAAGTTCAGAAGACCAACATTACTTACACAGGAGAGGGATTGCATTGGAAGTTAATTGTATGTTTCCTTACCACTGTAATATTTATCAATTGTATTTGTAGAGAAATGAAAGAATTTCATAGCACCTATTATATACACCAGTCCTTCCAAATAACTCACTGTATCAGAACCAAGGAGAACTAGCAGACACAGGAGTTTTCAGCCTGAGAGACTCTACTTAACACAGCAATGCACAGCAGTGTCAGCCACAGCCATGAGTATTACATTACTTAAAAAAATAAATAAATGATCATTTTCAGTGAACTAAAAGGCCAACACCATGACCAGTTATTTGAAGGTGTTTTTTGTGTTTTTGTTTGTTTGTTTGTTTTTTGTTGTCCTAGTAATATAACAACTCTCACCTACCCTAAGATTCAGCCAGCTTCTTTTCTACCACATGTTGCTGCCAAACCCGGAGTTTTATCTTAATAAGAATACTGACTATTTCTAAGGAAATAAACCTCTGTGCTTCATTCATGGCAGTCTGATGCTACCTTTATTTCTCTCCTTTTCAGTGCTTGTAAGAGAACAGAACATAGCATCACAGAAGAACTTTACTGAAAAGCACTTGAAGGTGTCAAAATTGTTAGCTGTCAAACTTGCAGCAAGTCTGCATTGATAGCACAAATGCCACACAGCCTTTGCATCAAGATAGTCTATCTAGCCTGTGCGTGAAAGCTTACATTAAACTCAAGTTTATGAAAAACATCTCTCTCTTCTCTGCCTTCCATGCTTCCCCACTGAGAAGTCAGGCCTTCAGTATTTTCCCTATTAGCTAACACAGGTGCTGTCTCCAGCTTTGAAATTCCAGCTATGCTGATATTTAAAACTGTTAGAACAACATTTAGGTTACAAGCACTTGCACACTTTAAAAACACCATATAGACACTTATCTGTGAAGAGGCAGTTCGATCTCCTTAAGCTTCTCCTTAGGTATGTTATACTGCCATCTTAAAATAAAATGTGGAATTTAAAATAAAAATCTCCTGCTCTAGTCAGAGGAAAGGATGAAAAGAAAACACGTGCCCTACAATATACTCTAACATTTATTAAGCCTTAAGTCTAAAGCTTTAATATTCTGAAATAGGTGACACACCACAGTAAACTGGACTTTATAGATGACAATTGTTTTCAGCCTTCCTTCTCCCCCCCCTCCCTTTTTTCCCCTCTAAACACACAGAAAGTCCTCTAGAGTAAGGAAAGAATGGCTGGCAACTAGAAAAGCATCCACCAGTTTCCTCTCTACCCACTATGCCATGTCTACTCTCCATCCACCTCTGCTGAAGACTCTACAGCAGCTGGGATCACAGATGAAACAACACAACTCCTCAGACTGAAGACTGCTACCAGTGCCCAGCGTGTCTCAGATGTACCCTCATCTTAACTGGAAGTCACACCTTCAGCTACAGCACAGATAATCTGTTATGGAAAGCTCTTTATGTATCTCTCTCTCTGGCACTTGACACCAGCAGGCATATAAAGAATGCAGTAAGTCTACCACAGCTGTCTTATTTCTGTCTGTCTAGCCCTTCTGCTGACTGGCTCACAAAACTTTGAATCAGCTTTAGCCTTTCAAAGCTTTTCTGGCTAGAATCGAAAACTCAAAACCTTTTTTTTTTTTTTTTTTTTTTTGGTGTGTGTGTGGGGGGAAACGAGGTAAAGGGGTGGGTGGGCATTGTTCATAAAATGTAGGTGTAGTTTATTATGATAAACTAGGATGCTATCTGTACGCCACCCATTGATTCAGCCTGAAGAAAACAGAAGATGGTTTGCTTAAAACAAACAAACAAAAAAGAAATATCTACTTTTCACAAAAATCCTACTCAATTAAAAACAGCCCCTACTCTGCAGAAAGTGAAACTAGAAAACGAGTGGTGGTTTTTTTTTGCTTATCCTATTGTAGATAGGCAAGCAGCGCTTACATGACTCCTATTTGCTTTGAGTTAAATGGTAAATGTCTATTCACACTGTAAAAAGCTAATTTTAGAACAATATTTTCCCAGAACAGTGGAAAGATCACTACTGCTCAATCCTTGTCTGAATTACCTCAGGACTCAACTTAACAAAGTCAGCAAACAGGTGTAAATGATCTCTTATCTATGAAATGAGGAAACTATGTGAAAGAGCTTAGGCACCATTTGAACAGAAGGCTTGTGCATGATTGATAGCAAACAGATCCATCTTTAATGCTTTCAGAAGCTGAACATCTCTGTGCAACTCACAGCTTGGACAGCTCATCAGGGTCATCTAAAAATGTCATCTGCTAAGATGTTCTGTAAACTGTTAGATGCAGATATGTCGCAGATGGCATTACATACACTCCATGACCAGATTTTGTAGAGGTGTCAACTGCCTTTTAGTCAAATACAGTAATGAGATTTTATTGCTTTGTTTTAGTATGTCCCTGTGAGGATTACTTAGGCTGGCATTTACTTGTGGGATCAGTTTTCTGATGACTAAATAGTTGAAATTTAGCTGCTCTACCAGCCTGTGTTGTTAAAATAGCGTTCAGTCTTCCCCCCTTTCTCCACAGAAGAAAGGAAGGTGGCTTGCCTATACCTATTTAAAAATTAAATGCTAATTAACAGGTCATCATAATCTCCTTCTACTTCATCTTTTTCTTTACTATCTGACGGCTATTGCCATCTTCTCCAGGTGTTTACATTTTCCATTCAACTTGTTTTGCATGACACTATGACTACCCCTCCTACTCGCTCTCACTCTTTACTTCCAAATTAGGACAAAATACGCATGCTTTGTTTAACCAATCCTGTTTAAAAGTTATTGGTTCTCGAGCTCTCACCTACACAATTCATTCAGCTAGTTTAAGGGTGTGAATTTATTACTTTTCATGAAGCTTAAGGAGAAACAGCAGTGGGGAGGACAGTTCTCTTATCCTGGGCTTGCTCAACTGCATGGAACTTCAAGCATCCCTGATACTAAGCACTCCACTTTTGCTAACTGGTTAATATGTTTTGTCTTAAATAGAATTTAAAAGATGATTACACAACATGTTGATTATCTATGCACATGCAAAAGGCCTTTACGTAGCTTACAAAAACCTAACACAAATACGTGACAATATGTACTAAGGCACATAAAACAGAGAAAGTTAATAAATTAACTTTAATATAATAAACGCTAACATTTTGTTAGCGTTTTTAGAATCAGTAAGAATAAAAAGAGCTATTCTCATCCAAAAATCATTAATTTAAATTTGACCAGGTTTAAAGAGGCTTACTGAAAAAAAAAAAAAAAAAAAAAAAAAAACCACCCACAACTGTAAATTATTAGGTGGCCTCCAGTTTGGGCCTATAATCTTGACATAGGCCTAAGTATCCACATCATGACAACTGCCCTGATTTTATATTCTGCTCTGACAGCATTACAGCACTGAATGATTGAATAAATATACTGAATAAATGGTGGATGCAGGTTCTGGATCTCAAGGCTGGAAAGAAACTTCTTAGAGCCAAAAAAACAAAAACAAAAACAAACAAAAAAAACACTTCATAGTGCCTTTGCACCTTCATTATCTGTCTTGAGAATAAACCTCAGCATTCAGTATCCCAAATTTCTTTTATTAAAACAGTGTTAGAAATTTCCAAACAATACATTAGCATGCTTTACTTTTCCATTCTTTCCCCGCTCTTCCTTATGTTCATCAAACACAGTTTTATTCATAATTTTCACCAGAGATTACTGCACCATAGCAGTAAATCATCAAACCTATAATTTGTTTTTACACCATTACTCAGTTAAGTTGTGTAATTCAGAGAGATGTTTCAAGTTACCATAGTAAGAGTGCCTTCTGAAAGAACATGGTTTGGGGCACACCACATCTTCACAGTAATTCAAACTATAGACAGTATTTTATGGACAACGTTTTTGGAAGAAAGTGGTACTTTAATTTCACAAAAAGCAGGAAGGAATTGTGGTGTATCAAAATAAAAATAATAAAAAATAGGAAGTTCAGCTTGGTCAGTAACTAAAGGAAGATTTCTTTTCAAATAATTCAAGCAAATAAAGGAAGAGTTCTTTTTCAAGTAATTCAAGCAGGCCTAAGTTTGATTTGAAAGCTATATATTCTTACTCGGAATCAAATGTTTATAAATTAAACATTTAATATTTACGGAATTGAATGAAAACACTGATTTCTGGTAGGGAGGCAGTCTAGCTTAACAAATAAAAATAATAAAAAAGCAAAAACAGGATTTTTGCTTTGTTTTAATATTCTAGCATCGTGTTCTTAAAAAAAAAAAAAATATGCAAAAAGCACAGCAAACTTTGTTCCATGTCCCAAACCTTGAAGACTGATGAAGAAATAATCAAACCAGAACAGATGAAAGAAGACAACTGTTTTCTATGCGCTTTGCATGAAGTTTTACAATCCCTACAGAAATGAAGAAACAAAATCTGTCTTCATTAGCCGCTCCAGCAGTCAACCAGCACACTCAAAACTAGCACCATCTTCGACCTCAAGGAAGGATATTGGTTCAGCCAAACAAAAAGGATACTACACAGTCAGCATCTGTTTCACATAACTGCTTGGCTGCTGAATACAAGAACCTTAAACAGTATGACTTTTGCTCTTTATTTTCCTTAAATATTGGCTGTTACTACTTTGGTGTACAAACATATATGAAGCTTTCAATTTTCAGTCACCTAAGCCTAAAAGATAATTTTAAAATAGAGTATCAAAAATTAAAACTATATGGAATTTCATGCTTTGAATAGCATGCAAGAATGGACAGTGATTTTTAAAAACAGATGCCCCTGTCTTCCTCCACGTTTCCCTCCAGCTTTCCAAGATTAAATGCCTGGACTAGACCTTCAAACTAAAGGGAATTTAGATAACAATGCCTTAACAAATGAATAATTAAAAAAAACATAGGCTTATCTTTGATAACACCATAGGCAGAAACTACTACTTTTTACTTTCTTTTCAATCTTTCTCAACTTTATGTACTGTTGTGAAAAATGGATTTTAAATTCCAGCCCCAATGATTTATCATTTTTAAATCTAAAACAGCTAATATTTTGGTATGATGAGATTTAGACACTGTATCTTTTCATAATCAAAAGAATAAATGCTATACCTCCAAGTTCTTTTACATTCAAGATGGCATTCTGGAATGGCACTGCTTTTATGCTAAAACCTAAAAACAGAAAAGAGATTAAAATGCGATTTGTCAAAGAGGCCATTTGAAATCAATTCCATACATTTAGAAAAGACTACATTTTTCACCAAAAAAAACACAAAACAAAACATAGCGCAATATTTTGCATATGAAATTCTGTTTAAATATGATGTTTTTGCATCGTATTTAAACCCCAGTTGCAGGGTGCAGGGAGACAAATCAGCAAGAGCTAAGACATTTACAGAGATACAATTTACTAGCTGGCATACATTAAACACAGCACAAAATTTCCACCCAAGTCATCTACCATTTGGTAAGGAGATAGAATGAAATACATTTTTATACAATAATCTTTTAATGCAGCTGGAATTGAAGCTTAGATTTCAAATTGCCAATAACATGATGTGATTCTTGTACAATTTTTTAGGAAACGTGGAAGATAATGTGTTATTTAAATCACTTCGTCTTACGTTTAAACGTCACAGGTTTTAGTTACACTTAGAGCATTAATCCTGTCTATAAATATTATTAACAGAAAGATCCTTTTGCAGTGCTGAGTGGTATTTACTAAAGTGGTTTCAAGCACACTAGAAGTATCTGTGAATCTTCTATTAGCCTGTTATATGCTTAAATATATATATATAGTAATTGATGTTTTCTTCTACCTGGAAATTAAGACAGCCAAAAGAAAGGTAATTAGCAAGGCTTGCAGCAAACCATCACTGTACTACATCCTAAACTATAGATACATATGGACATGTACGTGTATATAAGAAAAACCACATCTATTCTTTCAGCATAAAATGTCCAGATAGACATTGAATTTATTTCCACTATCACAAGCAGTTTCATGATTACATACCTACAAACTAAGTTAACCAGTTTTCAAGAATGTGTGTCGCTCTGCGTTCATTAGCTATCATTTAACACACACACACAGAATTTGTTCTCCCAGATCAGACCAATAAGGTATTCCCGTACCCTAACTCCAACCCCAATCACTGTAAGGTGCAGAACAGGAAAGTGCAAGAAATTCTGAAAGGGATAATTTTGAAATGGCTTGTTGTCTTAAAATAATTCCTAAACTATTCCTAGAAAACTAAGAACTGGAATGGACATGAATGGACTTGATGAGAAAATCAAAAATACAGGGTATGGTTTGAAAACCAAATGGAGAAGCTGTCATGTATTTACTGATTCTCAGTCATATTTTCTAATCTAGCAAAGGTTACAAATAGATACATTTGTTATAAACTGAGCATCCTAGAGAGTTACCCTTTTGATTTGGATGCCACCCAGTTTTCTCTGGGGTCCATTTGCTTTGCTCAAAGTTGCCTAACTACACAGTAAGATTTTGATGCTACTATCTAGAAACATGTAAGAAACTTATTTTTTAAATGAGTTGTATTTATATTATTTCCTTTGATAGATTGATATTGCTGTTTACATTGCTGTTACTGTTTCTTTCAGGGTCCAAAGTGTTAAAGTTTATTTTGCACTAATTTCAGGTGAACTCCAAAGATAAAGAGAAAAAATGACAAATTGCTCAACAATTTCCTGCTAACCTTTTGAATTAGGCATTGACATCTTCTCCACGCAATGAGGTGTCAGATCATTTTAGCATTCCTAATTACACCACAATAATGGATTAATTATGCATTCTTGTACCTGTTTTACTTTGTTTACTTACTATTTTATTAAATAACCTTGTGTTCTTGTAATTCAAGCAAAGACACACTGAAAACCAGTTCATGTCCATGTAAGCTGTGCTTACAGCTTCAGTATAAAGCCATAAAACAAACTATACACACAAGTTACTCGCACAACACTCACTATCTGTTCCCCCTGCAATTCAACCTTAATAAACTGCTGTAGCCACACATCCAGATTTCTTCCATCTCTGCGGTCCTAATCTGTCTTCTTTTTGAACCTGGGAGGCAGGTATTCCTTTTATCCCTTTTTCTTATTCTACAAGGTTTTTTGTTTGTTTTATTTTGTCTTGGGCTTTTTTTTGTTTTTTGCATATTTTTTTTCAATATTAAGTACTTCTGGTTCTTTTATATCAGCATGCATATTCAAATTTTTGCAGCTAAGAAGCCTTTTAGCTGTTGTTGTGCCTGTTTCTACACATCTTTTCAATACCACTCAAACTTTTTGTAAATAATCTGCTCTTACTACATAAGCAAGTTTCTTTGCTGATCTAAAAGGAAGGATTATCACCAGAAATAATTTCCATTATGTTAGTCTTTTGTATGCCAGCATATACCACAAAGAAGAACTGACCAATTATAAGAAATTAAGTATGATGTAATTTTCAGAGCTTCACTACCCCATGCTAATTTATATTATGTTCTCTATTCTGATTGTATAACAAGACTGCTCAAAAGCCAACACTAAAGAGAAGAAAGAAACCTTTTAATGTCTGTCTCCAGCAAACTGCTATTGTCTGTTTCATAAGGTTCTATTTTATTAGACCACAATGTCTGCTTTGACTTTTGACATATTCCAAATTGTATGCTTTCATGGATATTCCCCAATGTACAGCCGAACATGGAGAGTAAAGTTGGGTTAGCTTCAAAACAATACATTATTTATCTTCAAAAGCAAGATTAAACTGAAGTTCTCTACTGCCATTGCTGTGTGTTTCAGAAATTAACTTTTGGCAACACCAAAAGCACACACCATGGAATAAAGGCAGCATCCTACCTGTAGTAGACACTATATTCTCTGGGCTTTCACTGCAAAGCTGTGACAGAAGACTTGTCTTGCCGGAACCAGTGAGGCCTATGCAAACCAAGTCGTATTCAGGTCGTGGTGGTGGTGGTCCCTTGCAGC
Organism: Aythya fuligula; assembly: GCF_009819795.1. Classification (NCBI taxonomy): domain Eukaryota; kingdom Metazoa; phylum Chordata; class Aves; order Anseriformes; family Anatidae; genus Aythya; species Aythya fuligula. The sequence goes on from NC_045593.1 coordinate 18,537,399, forward strand.
AAAGTGCTCTAAAACACTGCCAGGAAGAAACACAAGAGGAAGAAATTACTTCTTTTTTTGCAAATATTTATTCAACAAGATTTTAAAATCAGATTTATAAGTTGAAAGGTGCTAGACAGAAGCAAAATATTAGTCTAACTTACTGTTTTGGCAAAATCAGCAGTTAATAGAGTGAGATCAGCTCAACTAAAATCTAGAACAGCTTTACAACAAAATTTAAATATACCTGTTAACTTTTCACCTAAACCTCATGGAGCTGGATTGAAGAAAGTGACTTGAATTTCTTGAATAGCATGAACAGTGCACATACAGTGAAATGTATGAGCTCTACTTTACTCTGCAGTCGGGTATTCATGAGTTTGCTTCCAGAAGGAAAACTGGTAGAAAACTCCTGTGCTAACTTAATGCAGTACCTGCTGTGAACATCAAAGCAGCTTCTGAACAGCTGCTGACCAGGCTTACCCTGTTGTCACAAGAAAGAATCAGAGAGCTTTGCTCCACTGATTTCCTTCCTGGGCTTGCTTTGTCATGTGCGTAGAAGGAGTAAAGTACTTGTCCTACCCAACAATTTCAGCTGTTAAAGAGTATAGCTTGCAAGAAATATATTTTGCTGGACATAGTTCTGGCCATAAAAATGCAGATCTCTCACTGTTCCCTGGAGAAGTGAATTAATCACAACAAAGAATATAAATCACTTACACAAAGCCTACTTTAGAGTTCTGCTCACATCTCTTAAATAATATTGCCAAAATAGGCCAGACCCATCCAACAGGTCCCTTAAGCCCTTAGTAAGGCTCATTAGATCCTTCTTTATACATTATATGGAAAACTTTTACATAAAAAAACTAAAATCATACCATTGTGGGATAGCTAGCAATTCTGTATTTAAGGTGTAAGTCCAAGATACATCCTCTCCACCCCAAAATATGTAAGTACTTTTCCCCAATATCTGCTACCTTCACGTAAGAATACATCTGCTATAACAAGTACCAGAAAACGTGTCTGTGCAGCCATTCCTTCTCTCTCTCATGCCTTTTGTCTTTACATGGTCCTAGCTTTTGAACCTCCAGCAACAGATATCTGAGTCTCCACAACTATACCAAGAGTGCAGCTGATTACTAGATTTAATACATTTTTACCATCTTAACCACAACTAATCACAGCACTGGGTAAATAAGCTCAGTCTTTACAAACACATTCTAGTACTTGTCTATGTGACTACCCATCCCCTTTCATTGATGACAACTGCAGGAAACAAGAAACTGAAGAGTAGTAAGACACTGCAGCAAATAGCAGGTTCTGGGACTATGAGCAGGCCATCTAAGGATAGCGTGATTATGAAAAGATAGTTCATTATGACTATGGAAGTTTTATTGGTTTCCTTCTGCATAGATGTTAAATTATTCTATTTACATGTATATTGTAGCCATACCAGCAGCACGATTGAGGCTTTTTTTTCAAGAGAATTCTTAATGTCCAATGTCTCACATTTTAATGGATACTTGTAATAATATATTTTAATTCTGTAAACTTGTTCTACAGTGTTCCTGCTCAAGCTCAATGAACAACTCTACCACCGAAAACATCACTATACAAACAGAGCGGTAACTGCAGTCCTGTTTTCTCAGCAGCTTAAAGTTACATGGCCCTAAACTAAACCAGGGATATCCAGTAGAGACTAAGCCTCCACGTTTACCACTTTGGCAGCTGCATCCAGCAGCTCCACAAGAACTGTGGAAGAGGAGAAAATTCAGTGGTCACAGAACAAGAAATAAAACTACATCCTATGTTCTATTTTTGGTTATGAACAGGAAGTGCATTCTGAGATATTTCATTAAGCGTGGACTAAAGCCGTGCTATTATTTAAGATGTCATATATTATACTTCAGTCAGAAATGCACGGTGTTGCAAGGAATGTGTGTAAGGTGTAAAGAAGCCATTCCCAAAACCCAAAGAACAAACATATAAACAATATTTAGAGTTGTTCAATCCACTATTAACTCTCAGTCACTTCCAAAACCAAGGTGCTCCATTTGAATAATCCAAAGGATGTAAGAGAAACGCGAATTAACAGTCTAACTGGTCTTCAGATACTCGTCATATAGGAACTGCAGTTCTCTTTCACAAATACGCAAACCTGGTATGTTCAACAACTATAGCTACTGGATGGGAGAAGAAACAAGAAAAGAGAGGTAAGAGTTAATTGTTTCTGGAGAAAAAAAAAAAAAAAAAAAAAAGGAAAGAGTGGATTTGAAAGTACTTAAAATAGAACAATACAGTATCTTGCAAAAATGTATGTGTTTAGCCAGTCTTGGAAAAAAGCATCTATTAACCCAGGAAACTGGGAGCAATTAGGTACTGCAGTCTGCAGGAAAATGTACAATATTCAGTCCCACTGTTACTTTCATTTTACTAGCGTGTGTCCACATGCTGCGCGCGCAAGTTTAATGATATGTAAGAGGTAAGGGTAGAAGTTAGCCAGTCTTCCTCTTGCTTAGGGATTTCTATCCCAACCGGATTATTCCAGTTTCAGGTCGATCAGCATTTGAGCTGACAATCCTAGACAGTGGCCCTTTAAAGCCCCACAGAGGTTTCTTCTGGGAAAAGCATTAAATATTGCATCTATAGCAGGGGTGGCCAAACCCTTCTGACATATGTGCCGCTCAGAGATTGAAGCTTTGGGCAGCGAACATTCCTGAATTACTACTCTCTCCAACACATTACACTGCCTCCGGTCATTGAGTCTGTCTTCGCCTACTCATTGTACTTCTCGTTTCACTCTCCATTTTGGGGTGAAATATTCTATTATTTCTGTTTTGTTCTGGACCCATCTCCTGTCTGTTTCTTTTGTTGCTGCTATTTAATAGGGACAAACAGAAGCAAGGGATTTCATGCTTAGTTGGTTAAACACACTCACAATCACACAAAAATACCCTAACTTAGTGCAACATATAGTGCTAACAAACCAAGCGTCCAGGGTTCTTGAAATCCAGAATTAAGGCTGTAAAGCTCAACCATTCTGCTCTGCTCCCCTCCTCCTCTTGCCTATATTTATGAATATAGCCTCTCTTCACTTTTTATTTTTCAATTAAGACATTGTTGAACAAATAGACTTTTAGTACCCAGCATGCATTTCTATCCAGAGGACTGGTTAATCATCTGAAGTTGCTGACAAAATACCAAGGAAAAAAAGAAAATGTAAAGCTTACACATATTAAGCTCCATAATTCTGATATTGTACAAGACCACATAAGAACAAACGAATCTCAAACCTTAAAGAGATAATATAAAAGATAGGGTGAAAAAAAGTAGACAACTACAATACTAAAGATAGGAAACAACTGGAGAAAGCAGCAGAGTAATTTTATGCAAATAATGAAACGTTCAAGGCACTTGAATGAAGTTATGCACAGCTAGGAGAGAGGAAAAGGAATATATAATAAACTACATTTAAACTGCATGAATACATATGTAGTTAACCAGTGCTAGGTTAAAGATTGGACTCAGTAATATTAGAGGCCTTTTTCAACCTAAATGATTCAATGATTCTATGAATGCCTTGGTGTTAAAACAGTACACTGGGATCTGTGCATTTGACTATGTCAGTTGCAGCTGTAGACACTTCAGTTTCCATACTGCTGCACAGGTGGTATTAACTACTGGGGGGAGAAAAATGATGGGAAGAGGAAAAAGCTACTTATTTTAAGGCACACAACCAGTGAAAATGTTTTTGTGTTTTTTAATCAACAGGATAAGGTCCATCTTCATCATGTACATCATTATGTGCAATGATGAGGGCAAAACTGACCAGGTCACTACTCATTTGTGGCTACCACCAGAAATTAATACTCACATAGCCACTGCCATCCAGAAGTGATCTTCAGCACAGACAAAAATATTGAAATTGTAATCAGTAGCCTTCTTTGATAGACCACAACCTGATTTAACAATCACCACTATGCTCAGGCTCCTCCATCATTATGGACTAATGATCCAAATCCAGCAGAGGGACCTCAGCTCAAAACCTACTGACAAAGTAGATCTTATTGTTTAACCTGCCTAATCTTCATGTGCACGTGGTAAGCTCACTGGCTGAAACCAAAGGAGAGTCCCTCTTCACGGCCTAAACACAATTTCAATTTTATATTGGCTTATTGCAACAGAAAGGCAGACAGGTATATGGCAATATAGACAAGGTAACATAAACCAGGACAAATTATCAAAAAAAGCAAGGCAATTTCATAGAACAAACATAGTCCTAGTAGCATCCTACATTACGGAAATGTTGCAGGACCATAAAATAGCAACAAACTGCTTGGAGGGGAAGCTCGACTTCTTCCCTCAGACCCATAAGAAAGAAATACATTTGGGTTCATTCACTGAAATTATTCAACATCCACTGTCCAACACTTCTCAGTATTTCAGAGGAACTACAGTCCTAGATTCTCAAAAAAAGCAACCACATTTCAGAACTCTTTCAATACCTATATGCTATATGTATACCTGCTGAACTAGACATAAGGCTTAAGTACCAAAACCATACAAATGATGTAGGTCTATTCTTCAAAATGTTTGACAACTCTGCTACCAGCAGAGGAAGCTTGTAGCAAATTAGGTCAAGAAAAATGAACTGGATGGCTTCTAACAAGCCAGATATGACAGTGCTATTCAGAGTACATCATTTCAAAGACTTCCTGGTCATGATGCAATCTTCCTTTGGGTGAAGATGATAAAATCGCAGTTGGTGGAATTCTGTCCAAAACATAGAACTTACTAATTTCTCAAGCAAATAAAGTCCTCACTAGTTTAAGGATAAAATAAAGGCTTCAAGTCAATTATTTTTGATGATCAAGATCCTCAATTCCACATTGCACAAGCATGAAGGACAGTATCTTTGCATTTGGGCAGAAGGTACAGGATCTTTCGCCCTTATCTTCCAGTGAGAGGGACTGCTCCAGGGTAAAGGCTTCATCTAGAAGTTCAGGGCTTTAGCTACAAGGAAAATTCTTTGAATGCAGTCAAGTTTGTGTGCTATAAAACATAATAATCCTGGGAAAAAAAGAAAAAAAAACACAAAACAAACAACTGTAAGGCAATGGTAGTCCTTCTCCTTGAAACTATAAGCCAAAAGGAATCACTAAACCTCGTGCTCAAAATGGAAAATGTAACTTTCTGACCTTAAACTCCCAGGCACTTCCCCATAAATAACAGAAGAGTAGGAACAAAATTATGACCCTCCACTTCATTCACACTGTCCTCGAAGAAAGCACTGAGAAAAACAAGCATCAGGGTTCCGGATGTGCTTAGACATTCACTATAGAAGTATGATGTAAAAGCCTAACAAAATGAAACGCCATATGCACAGGTCATGCTGAGTCAACAGAAGAGCTGAACATAGGCACAGGTGCTACTCTGAACAGGAGACTTCATGGCAGTGACGGATCAAGCTCCAAGGGGGTTCTCAAACACTTCTAAGTTTCATCAAGTGTAGAGCTATTGCTCAATTTGTCTCCCTTCTGATGGTTTGCTTTCCATTTATTTCCCTGCACAAGAATAAGTCATATTTCAACCCTTCAGTCCATTCAAATCTAACAGCAAGAGACAAAGGTGAACAGAAGCCTTATGAACAAAAGTTTTTGCAAACAGTTTCACTACCTAAGAAAATATTGAAAAAGCCCTAAAAATCAATGCACAAAAGGCAGTAGCAACACCACAAAAATGGACAAAGTTAAGGATGCAGCATTACCCGTCATTTCTAATTTTTAGCTAGTAAAGATACAAAATACATACAGACTCCCCCCCAACCCACTCCCCCACAAAAAATTAGCGTAGAACTAACAGGCTTGCTAAAAGCCATCTATTTCCAGGTTTCCAGCCAAAATAAATAAATAAACAAACAAACAATAAAAAAAAGCTTTTCCATGTTTCATTTATGTTACAAGGTACGTTACAGAACTGTGTTTTCTTTTGTTCAGCAAAGCAGGCATTATTTGTGTTTCATACTGGATCACAAAATCCAGAAAAAAATAATATTGACCACCTGGTATTCTTTGATTTTTCTAATTAACACTGACTAAATGTCAACAGCACGCTGTTTTTCTTTCTTCGCCCAGAAAAATATTTGGTACCCAAGACCCTAGGCAGCCTTATTTTATACACACACACTACACATGGTATTATTTCTGTAATACTATAAGAAAGAATTTATGGTAATACTCCAATTCAAATCCCATTTCCAAATGGGTATAGGAACCTAAAAGAAACAAAAATTAGAGAAATACTTGCAAAAAAATTAAAACTTGCAATGCATTACTTATTTAAAAGGAAAAACAAACAAAGTAAATAAATAAATAAATAAATAAATAAAAAACCTGCTGCTGCCCTAATTCAAACTGCAATAGGAGTCTCAGTCCTCATGGTAAAAGCTCCCTCATCATACCTGAAGTGAGATTTATGGGATCACACTGGGACTTATGCAGCAAGACAGTTTGAAGAAATTTCAACTATGGTAAAATAAACATAAATAAATTCATTTGAAATGTAGTTGGAAAAAGCAGAAAAGGAGATGGCCACGAAATGACCCAGGATGATAAGTGAGAAGTGTGCAGAAGTGTCTCAATGAAGACATAGGTGATACCATTTAATACATACCCAAGAAAAGTAACAAGATCTGAATTTTCATATACTGATTGTATTGAAAGAATACAATATTACTGAAATTTCAGTAACATTATAGAAATAGACAAATGCCAGAGATTTTTTTCTATCAAGCTTCAGCCCACACTTCCAGAATTGTTGGGCATCATAAGCATAATTAAAAATAAACAACTCACAGGTTGCGTGCGAGTCTCTGAGTGTATTATATATATATACATATATATATATACACACACAAACACACACACACATATATGTGTGTATATATATACACACACATACATATATTTAAAGAAGAAACCTCAAGAAATTCCAAGTGAGTTTTGAGGGAAAAAGAAAAAGTATTTCATGTTTACTTGAGGCAATGTTTCCTCTGAGATTTATCCCCAGGATATGTCTTGTTCTTTCTTATGAAAGAATTCAATACTAACGTTTGCCATCAAACTTGAAACCAAAGAGGACAAATCTCTAGAGACAAGAGACCAGACTATTTCCTCTGAAGTCCAGTCCTACTGAACATGTACATAGCTGTGTAGAAGGTCAAGTAAAAAGAGATTGTGGATACCTGTCAAAGAAAAACTGTACAGAACAAAATAGTAGAGAAGAACCCAAATATCCCATTGATAAAGAATACTAGAATTATTTGGGAAAGTACCAGAGAGCAAAATTAAACAGAATTGTGATACTGTAACAGTACATTAAAAATAAAAGTATAGTTTCTACTGTCATTTTTATATTTATTTGCTCAGATAATAATTCTCTCTTTGCTCATATCATAGAAGAAATATAGCGTAACTATCCCAGCCAAAACCAGGACACAAATTTAGGTGCTGACCAACCAAGAAGTTAGCAAACTGATGAATGTGTGGTTGCTCTAAAAATTAACAGGAGGCAAAGAAAAGAAGATACTAGTAAAGACTGATGTAAAAAAAAAAAAAAAAAAAGTTACTAAATTAGAAACAGTCTATGCAGTTAACATTGAAATATAAGGAGTGTGCTTTACGAATGTATATACAGTCTAACAGGAATTAATGGGAGGATTTAGATAAAAGGAAGAAGTGGACCAGAGAATAACGATAGCTTGATTTTGCAGGCGGCGCAAGTTTTACAGCCAAAGAATTCTGCTGCCTGGAACATTTAAAACCAGACTGCCTTCCAACTCTACAAAATGAAGTAAAAATTACACTGATGTTGGCAGAGGCACAAATGGGAGATCTAAGGGGTATGCTCTACTATCAATTCATGGCATACTTGGATTTGAAGTACTACATAGTCATCGGCAATGGGTATTTCTTATTCTTTAGGCTCTCTTTGAATGTTTTCATTCTTACATGCTTTTTTTCATTTTACTATCACAATATACAACTATCACAACATACTATATTTACAAAAATAAGAACCTCTAAGAAGATATGTATTTTGACCAGAAGACCTAGGGAATAGGAAATATGTAGTAACATATACAGGAACTTCTCTTCCTCTCCTGTATAGCAGAAGTTTTACTTGGCTAGCACAGCACATTACTACTGTGGGAGGAAACAGGAGACGAACCTAAACAAAAACCATTAATCCAAAATATACAATTGGAGGAAGGCATACAAATCTTAAGTACCATTAAAAATTCGTCAAATTTTAATCAATGACAGCTTCTTTGAACATAAAAGTTTTTGCCTTGACCAAACTCTGAGGAAGTTATCTTTGAAAAACTTCAGCCATTTAGAACACCTCATGCTCCAACACAGGTATTTTGCATTTTTAAACTCTCCAGCTGCAAGGTTTTGGGGTTGTTTTTGCTTGCTTGGTTTTGGGTTTTGTTTTATCTTGTTTTCCTGGTTAAGTATCTCTATCTCCCACCAAGTTTCTCAATTGTCAGGAAACTGTTTTCTAATGAAGACCTCTGTATTTATTGGTTGTTTTGTACTTTAGTTCTGTAAAATCAGAACTGTCCAATTTGTCACTGCTGATCATACATGGATCAAGGACTACAGCCTTTAAACTGTCTCGAAGAGAAATCAAACGGGAGCTCTGCTTGTAGTCCTTGAATATCTGGGGAACATAATTTGAGATGGGGATTCTCAGTTGACAGGAAAAAGAACGGACCGTATAGAGGCAAGACAACTGCAAATATAAGCTGTGTTCATAGGCTTGCACCATTAAAACAAAAACAAAACAAACAAAAAATCCCATACCATTCTTGTTCAAACAAGAATTTGTTTAATAAATACTGACCAAAACCTCTTCATCTATTTAAGTCAGGTTAAAAAAAAAAAAAAAAAAAAAAAAAGGAAAGAAAGGAAACGGTAAAGAATTATTTTGTAGATAAATTCTGGACACTCTTAAAGGTTAAGCTGCCTCTCAGAGGTCACAGCTGGATTTTAACTTTTGTAGGGGAGAAAAATGGGAGCTGGCAAGAAAAAGGTTTATTTTTCATTAAAAAACAGACTATCAAGGCCTTACTCTTGAGACAGCCTACCACACATCTATGCCTATTCACAGGCAGGTCAGCATACCCTCTTTCCAGCAGAGACAACCCAAACTAACAAGTTTCTGCTAGTGTAACTACAACCACTTCTTATTAGTTAAGAGGCATGAGATACTTCAAGCCACACAAAGGTATTACTATGCCAGATTTTTATTTTTATTTTTGTGGCAAAAAAAAACTGCTTTTAGTCTCAGAGCTACTGCAAATCTCCTTTGGTGATTCAGAATCTTTCATCCTTGCATAGGTGCAAGTACTTTGCATTACAGCAAGCACTTTTATAGGGAGCAAACATCCACAGCCTGACACCTTCGTGTGCTTTCCTAATGCTACTGCGTTTACTGACAAGTTGTTGGGTGTCTGTCTTTCAGGTAATAATTACACAGTACTTCTATAAAAATTTTCTTAAGTTAAAAAGGCAACAGGTTGCTGCTTAAGAATATCTCATGTTGGTGAAATATAATCATAAATCCAAGCAGAAATAAACTCAACATGTAATTCAGATAACTGAGCACAGCTCTTTGGTGCTCAGTCCCTTGTCTTCTTTAATGCACAGCTGTAAGAGATTTAATATTTATTTTAAGGAGGCTGCAGACACCTCAGTAAAAATTGACTCACTGCTGCTTACTGGAACAAAAATTTTACCATTCAATCTAGATCAGTGTAAATCTTGCCAAGTTGGGAAACTCCTCCTTCCACTGGCGAGAGAGAAAATTTCACCAACAACCAGGGAGCACTGCAATAATGATGAGATTCTATCAGTGAAACATAAACAATCTGGAGTTGGTGGCATAATTCAGAGTAAGACAATGAATAAAAACAGGCTTAAGAAATGGAAGATGGCTGGTTTTAAGACTAAGACATACAATCAGTTGTAAAAGTAGAATTTAACTCAACCTTTTTTATCTTTTTTTTTCTTTTTTTTTTTTTTTTTTACACTTGCTTCCCTAATTAAAGACTGACATAATAGGTCTGTGATTTTTTTTTTTTTTAAAGGAAGTTTGATATATACATATATCAAACATATGATATACAACAGCTTTTACTGAAAGGCCATTAAGTAATGGCCAGTCACCTACTCTACTATAAGATCAGTATTTTTGAAACGTAAGGATTGTATACAGAGTATGAGAAGAGATGCACATAGTTCTTCTCATGCCATAGGGATTTTTCACTTAAGAGGAACCATTTATAGCTCAAAAGCATTTCTCCAAAGCAATTTTTAACAATGAAGAAAGACGATAAGGTACAGAACATACCATACCACTTTACAAAGAGTGCATAACTCTGATTATGTTATTCAGTAATAAAATTCAGAAGTCTAAGATTTGAAAAGAAAAACTGCAGTAAAACGTCAAACACAGATCATAATACTGATGACAAACACCAGAAGTATTTTACTTTCCTAAATATTAATAACAGTCTTATTTATTTGAATAAATATTTGAGTAGTCACGTTTTTTCATCCTTGCAACAAATTTTTAAGCTTGCATCATTGACTTTATTGCTACAAAAGCATACAATCACAAATTATACCCTATAGAGATCAGTGTTTAATCAGGACGAAATGACAAGCTATAAAAGTAGAGAAAGAGACATTAAAAAAAATATTTCAGGACAAATGTCCTATCAAAAGCATTCATAAAATTAAGAGACATTAACCATTGTTTCCTAGTGGGCTGTAAAAGATCCTCACCTTACACCTAGGTAGCATCATTGTGAACACAGGTAAACCTTCACCTATTCTTGTTTCCTTCTCATTTTCATGCAGTTAGTTATAAAGCTGAAATAAACAAGAAAAAGCATGCTGTTCACTGTTCTCTGGCAAGAGAGAAAATTTCTGGTGCCTGATGTAAAGTATGAGCCTTGGTCGTTTCTGTCTCCCGCAACGGAAGAACTGATGTACCTGCAAATTATGTCACAGCACTACCTTCACCTTTAAAATGCCATGGAAATCAAACTAAAAAACATAGAGCAATAATATTGTATATATGTATATATATATTTATATATATGTATATATATATATATATTTAAAAAGTGCCTGACCACTGCACAAACCTCATCCAGTCAGGCACAATGCTGAAGCAGAAATTCTCCTCCCACTCGTAACTATACTGCTTAAATCTTAAACTTTACCTCAACAGCTTCTGTTTTCTTGTTGAACTTCCTAAATTCCTTAGTAAAGGAAATTTAAAAAGCTCAGATCTTTTAAGCAATCAAGTGTACTCTCTAAACCCGGAGATATTTTGATGGAAAAGAACAGAATACTCAACCAGACACTTCAACATCCAGCAAAACATACGTAATTTATGGGAGCATATGTTTATTGAAGTTCACAAATCTAAATACATTTTCCTAAGAAAACGTGAAAGGCCTTTGATTATTATGTTGCAAACTGTGCATTCTGCATTTAATGTGCCATTGCCCAATTCTTTAAATTGAGAAACTACAATGAATTGGCTTAAAAAAACAAAACAAAATAAACAAACAAAAAAAACCTTTATTCTTAGAAACAAAGCAGCAAATTTTATTAAACCTATTTTTACATCTAGCTATCCTCACAAAGCTGAGGATAATGTAATTCTGAATAGGATGTAAATGTCAGCCAAAAGCTGAAAAAAAATAATAGGAGTAGGTGCAGGAAAGGGAAAAACAAAGTTGTTATTAATGTATTACTTCTACTGAAATACCACTGAAGTCCAGTGTGATCCAAACCACACCATACTGTGAGCAAAACAGCAAAGACCAAGTCCCATAAGCTACAGAGAAGTAACAACTACACAGCATTTTTATCATATTTTTTTTGTTGTTGTTCAGACCTGGAATTTGGTTTTGGTACAGATTCAACCTTCTTTGTTCAAAAGAAAAGAAGTTCCTTGGCATAGCGACATGGTCTAATAATAATAATTTCAGTGCTAGTTTTCTAGCATAACTAAGATGTCCATCTAGCACAAATACACTACAGTCATTTAAAATAGCTTATTGTTCAAGTACACAACTAAGCTGAGAAGTCTCGTATTTGACTCTTATCCGTAAGCAGGAATCAAAATGTACTATTTAGCTGCAGTTTAAATATTTGAAGATTTTTCAGCTGGGGACATTTTGCACCCTTAAATAGTAAAAGCTGTTAAGCCGTTTCCCATTAAAAATCCTAGAAAAATAACCTTTACAAATAAAATGAAGATAAAGTTCTAGGAGACCATAAATTGACTTGAAAACGTTCACTGAAAAAAAGCATATTGACAGCAGCAAGCAAAGTGTTAAATAGTATGAAACCAGGTAAATATTTTTTCACTAAGCGTCCATATGAAGTCCATAGTATAAACACTAAAACCTACTTGGACTTCCAGGCAAACATAAGTATTTTAATGACAAATGTATCATGAGTCTTCTTCCTGCTGTCTACCACTTTTCTCTTCTGCTTAGCCTTACATTCCAGCCTAATAGCAACATATTTTCTACTCCAATCAACCATACTATTCAGTGGTATTTCCTAGAAAAAATTTTCTTCTGTCAGATAAATAGAGAAGAAAATCCTTCAGGGACAGCTTGATATACCACAGATTCCAGTTGAAATAATACTGAAACGAGAAATTAAGAATTTCCTTAGTAAACCCACTAGCACAAAAAATGGGGTAAAACCATAGGCATTTCAGCAAAACTCAATTCTACCAAGCATGCAACTTGAATTTCACTCCATAATTTTCAATAATGGATTCAGAAGGAGCAGAAAAGTCACGCTGTGTGAAAGGCTGACTGTAATAAAATAAACTGAAAAAGTCTATACACAAAAAACAGTATAGGATTGCACTACTACATGATCATGTATGTTTCAATTGGGAAAAAAAAAAAAGCCAGCTTATAAGTGGAATTGTAGAAGAGTGGAGTCCTTTTCATTATTTTCTAGTTACAATCATTTAGTGGTACCTGACCAGAAAAAAGCAGTGACAAAAACTTTACTGTGCAAGTGACACACACAATTCTATTCAGGGTAAATAAAGACATTCTTTCTTTGAGACACTAATATACTTCCATGCATCAACGATTAAACACTCCATTTAAATTAAAAATTTCAGAGCAACTCATTTATCAGTATGCTCATTCTGCATTGCCCACATTTTCAGGAATTAGACCTGCACATTTTCCCATTTTTACACATGTTCAAAGAATTTAACATTATTTGACTGTCATCAATGAGTTAAGATTTTTGGCAGGCCATCCTCGGTAATAGCTTTGAATTTCCTTTAAGTGCTTATTGTGGAAGACTTATTTTAACTGGAATTAACACTACCTTCTAGCTCAGACACAATCTAAACTTTTTTTTTTTTTTTTTTTTTTTTGCATTGCTAGCATGCCAAGTGAAGGACAATGTGGTATTTGCTTAAGGTAAATTAAAATGCATTACATGTTACACATACTGGACATTCTTTTGATCTTAATTTGAAACTATTAATCCTTCCAAAGCAGAGTAAGACTGTCTCCATATGCTTGGTTTGTGTGCTTTGCATCTCTGGTCAGCACAGTAAGAGATCCAGAAAATTTTAGAAGAAATTCCTTGCCAGTGACAATAGAGCAAAAAAACAAGCAAGATCTCCAACACTTAAAATTCCACAAATGCTAACCATATTTAAAAACTAATACCAGTCTCACTCTGTATTTTAAATTTCTGCAATATTCATTAGTTTCATTGTAAGAAGCATCATAAGGAAAAGACTCATCGTCTTGTAACGTTTCCTGTGTTGGATGTACTTCGACCTACTTCTATACTGTAGAATATAGAGGGATTTAGTTGATCTTCCCAGAAAGAATCTCAGTAAATGCAACTATTTCAGAGACTCATTAACTGCTTATTAAAATGTCTTCATTACTGATATCTTAAGACAGTTAAAAACAAAATACTGACTGCATGGATTTCTTTTTGAAGAATTTCTTTACTTAGTTTTGCCATTAAAAGTCGAAACTTTTAAAAACATGAAAAATCATGCAGGTTTGAGCTATTTTACATTGTTTATCATGTGGCAGAAGTTTTGGACATACCCTTTAGCATTTCATACTCATTGGGTTAGGCATTCTCCGCATCATGAATCTTACTCTTTGACATGTAACTTTGCCCATCCTCAACACATGGAACTAGGGATCTTTTGAACGATGTAAAGTTCACTCAGAAAACTGAGCAAGCTTAGGAAATATTCAGTATCATTAGGGTGAGATCTTCTGCAGTACTTCAGGGGCTTTCCATACATAATCTAGAAATACTTTTCTCTCTACCAGCTGAGGCAATTACAGAATCTTAAAATCTCCTAAAAAAAAAAAAAAAAAAAAAAAAAAAAAAAAAAAAAAGATCTTAAAACACTGCAGCAAGTTCCTACCACTTTTTCTAAACTTATATATAGCCTAATAACATGGGAAATTGCGCTTCCTTCACCTGAGTCAATGCTTCCATCTGAATACCCCGAGAAAAATGTTTCACTATTGCAAGACTGCTATTTCCCTGTTGTGGTTATCCTGCAGTCACATTATGTCATTTTAAGCTGTAGTGCACGGTAAGGACCAAGTGCTCCTTTTCAGCACCTACACGTAAATGGGGTCCACCAAAACCAACTGTACATGTGAGGCAGAGGAGGCCTCCTACACCTTACCTATGGTGTAGCCTCATTCCTTTGGGCAGGCAGGGGGCTGGTGGTGGTAGTGTTGCTTTTCTGTTGGCAGGGTCTTTTTTTTTTTTTTTTAATTATTTCGCAATAGCCAATTTTAGACACCAGTAGGCTGAGGCTTCCAGATCAGACTACTGAAAGGACTGCCACACCCTGAAAAGTGGAGGAGGGTTTTTTTGTTTTGTTTTGTTTTTTAATTGGGAACTATTTGTAGTACTCCTGGATGCTTACATAGTAACAGTAGCTAAAAACCCTTGCCATCTTTGGCTGTCCTAGAGACTGCACCCCTTCTCAAGGAATGTGGATTCAAGCATAGTTATCCATGTATTCATCACCTCCAGGCCGAGTATCACCACGCGCTACACCCCGGGGATGAGACGTTTCAACTGAATCAACAGGCAGAGCACTCGGCTAAACAGCGCGTGGAGATTGCTCATCTGCGCCAGGCTGGCTTCTGGTCTATTACCAGATTCTTTCCAAGATCTGCTTCTTGATTTCATGCTAATTAATGGGAGTGGATCCATTTCTCCATGAATTTCTGTGATGATGGCAGTTGAGAGATCACTAGTATGGGCCAAGTCAGGGGAGTGAGTCTCATTTCCACAGCAGCTGACTTCAGCAATGAAATTCTTGTGGTGTTCTCTCAACCACAAAACAATTATTAGTTCAGCAAAATTTCATTTGCGATAGCATTGTGATTATAGGAATAGTTTCAATGCCTACAAAGAGAAGAATGGAAATCACCATCTCAGAGTACTATACCCCATTTCACTAGGCATTCATATCACATTACTGCATATTTTGGGCATGTATGCCTGCAACATTTTTGTCTGAATGAAAAACAGTATTTAAGAAGTTGTGTAGAAAGCTTATGAAAGACACAAAAAATGCTTCCTCATATAGAAGACCATGGAGGGGCCAAAAAAGAACGTAACAGATTTCTTTCGCCCATTTCTATAGTTTGCCAGTTGGAAAGTAGCTAATACAACACAGGTTAAAAAAGAAAAATCAAAGCAGAGACCATTCCACAATTTACATTCCCCATGTCCCCTCACCCCTTTCACCTCCCCCCCCCCTTTCCAGCTGGTCCTAGTTTTCTGCTTTATTACAGAAGCTACTCACTTCAATAAACTTCACTTTTGTTAATCAATTCTTGTATTAAGATTTATTTTTCAGCCTTGATACCAGATTTGTAATACTTGCAATTCATATGCAGCTCTACATGCAAAGAACGCTATTGTACCACTGCAGAAAAACAATTACCTTGCACAGATTTTCGAAAATAGTCATTGTAGATTCTGTGCAATATTTCAAAAACTCCAGTGCATCTGGACCAGGCACAGGAAGAGAATGCAATGTTATACTTTTCAAAAGCTGGGTTTTACTGTTTTAGAAATAAAACAAGTCATGTACATTACAGAGCCACAGTGGGCCTAGACAGCTTAACTGAAAACACCAAGCTACACACTAACAAGTGATACTTGAGCCCTTTCAGTAACATAAAAAGAAGCAAATATGAATTAGGAAGTGGATTCTTACTACTCCCTTACATTACACAAATGTGTGATGCAAGTCAGCCTAAATTAACTAACCTATGTTTGAAAATTTACTGAGTGCTTATTTACCTAAACTGCTTTTAAATCAATTTTAATTAAGCTGTAACATGTGCTCAGGCTAGGCTGTAGCTCAGCACGTACTCACTACCAGAAAAAAAAAAAAAAAAAAAAAAAAAAAAAAAAAAAAAAAAAAGCATAAGGAAACAAAACAGAAATCTATGAAGATCTTGAAAACACCACTTATCCACTTGATAGCAATTAGAGAAAAATCTACCTGGAGAGCAGAAGGAATTAAGACATCTGTTTTCATACAGTTGATTATTTTACCATGAAATTGAGGCTGCCCAGCTATGTGAAGATAGCAGCATACTAACATGTTGCTGTCTTCTGGTTCTGTAGGCTTTTTAGCGTCTTTGTTGATGCCCTGAAGTTTCCTATTTGAAATGTGAAATTAAGATCAGTCAGTCTCACAACTCCGAGCCCTAAATGCAGCAGCATATTAAAAAAAAAATAAAAAAAAATCTTGATTTCCCTTTGTTATTTACAAAAGCACTACGATTCCCCACTTTCAGAACAGGCATTTGTTAATGCAAATGCATCAGGCATCACACTTTCGCCGTATGTTTCAGACTACAATATTGCCAAAAGTACATATTTCTGTTTGTTCAAATGTATTTTGTACTTATACTGCATGTGGCATAAAGAAAGTGCCAACTCTCAAAAATCATATTGCAGCCTAAGCTGCACCCTCTGCTAAGAGAAATCTCATTTATAAAATCTAACAAGACCACAGCAGTACAAACACAGAATAATCTTCCAGACAATCTAAAGCTATTGAGATATCCGGATAAATGTAGTGGGAACTTTCAGAAGAGATACTTGCAGCTGTAAATGCAGAGAGGACAAGAAACAATGGACAAATTGAAACCCGAGAGGTTCAGACTGGATATAAGAAAATACTTTTTCCCCAAGGGAACAACAGTCCAGCAGTGGAACATGTTGCCCAGAGGCTCTGCAGTCCTTATCTTTTGAGGTTTCTTCCCCTTGGTTTTCAAAACGAGAACTGAAGTGGATAAAACCTTGAGCAACCTGGTCAGACCTCAAGCTGACACACACACACACACCCCACTATTTTGACCATGAAGCTGGATTATAGATCTTCCAAGATCCCTTCCAACCTCAACTCCTGTGAACATAGTACAAATTCTACAGAGCTCTCCTCTGATCTTTCATCTATGCGAGACATCTACGTGACAACATTTTCCAACAAATACAGTAATTGATAGTGTCCTTACACAGCTACCATTGATGGAGAAAAATAAAATACAAAATAAAATCAAAGAAGGTTGAGCAGCTTATTGATTTGGGCAGACTCCCACAGTCTACTGGCTCCAGTGTAGGCATGTTTATTCACTGTCAGTTTTGCCCAGGTGCTCAGACCTAAGCACCCACATCAGCTTAGTCACAGGGTGAGTAGCCACTGCCCAAGTTACTGTTCCTTTACCAGTGAAAGCATTTCTAGAGATGTATCACAATGGTGGTGTGTTTTTTTTTTCCCCTTTGTTTTTACGGTAAGGGGGAAAGAGAAGCCTCCCACACTAACTGGAAAGGAATCATCAAGCATCTGTCTGGGCTTCTGGGGGAGCTGTGGGACAGCTCTGAAGGATTGCCAGATTTATTCTGTATCCTCGTTTGCAGGGTGGGCAGGTTGCCAGCCCGAGTTAAAACAATACCTGAGGTCTAGTTTATATTCCCAGCTGGGCCAGCTAGCTAGGATTTAAAACACTTGTAAATTTGGGTGTGAGGGCTGTGTGCGTTGACAAGGGAATTAGGCTGTGGTACTAGAAAACTCTTATTTCAATTCAGCATCCACTCAGGCAGCTCCACTGCTCCTCTCACCCTGTTTTCCCCTGGGTGAGGGCAGAGAAGAGCAGCGAGGGGCTGGGACAGCAATGTCAGCCTGCAGAGAGAGGTGGTGCTGGGATGCTAGGAGCATGGAGGGCAAAGTTCCATGAGCGTCTTTGTGCTGGCAGGGTCAGGATGTTCTTACAATTTGTAAAAATCAGATCCATCTCTCAGCTACCTGCCTGCTGTTCACCACTTACCACACTCCTCTGCCTCCACTCCTCATGCAGTTTCCACAGATTGTTTTCCCCTCCCAAGTCACAACTTACTCACTTTGCTTTGGGAAGAAAGGGGAGATGACACCACGTTCTTTCTTAGCTCATCATCTGCCACCAAAATCTCCCCCAAAGAAGATGGCAGTGACTCTCCCAAACACAAAGCCCATCAAAATATCCTAATGTGTGCTACTTGCACACCTCCCGTGGCAGGCCATGCTGGTGGCCATCTCTGTCCCAAAGAACACACTGTAAGGGGGATGCCCAAAAGAGCCTCATCCTGCTGCGTATCTCTGCCCATTACAACAGCACGCAGGCCAGCAGCTCCTCAGCTTTTCTTCTCTGCTTCAGCTGCGTGCTCATGGTGCAGATACTTTGCCACTATGGCACCACGGGTCTTTCACTCACAGAATTAATGACGTTTTGTAACGCACCAACCTACAGCACTTACATGTGTGCAGACAGTGCAACATAAAGTCTTCGTTGGGGTCCTAGCCAGGCCAAGTGTGTTATTAGCCCCTCTACTACCTTCCCTAAGTTTAGGCTACCCTAAAAACATACTTTAGGGAAATAAGGAAAATAAATCATATACCTTTTAGCTCATCTCTAATAAATTCATTTTTAATAAGCAAGAAAGTTTTGTTCCTATCAGTAAGTCATATACACTGAAGTAATGTTTCTATAAATAATCTATTGTCCTCCTGGAGAAGTAATGATTCTCAAAAACTTAAACTGGCCATATAGTATCTTGTAGTTGATTGAGACAAATTAAGACAGCATAAAAAAAGAAAGACTTCATCCCAGGTTTTCACCGTATCAAACTAAAACCAGAAGTATGCTAAAAGGAAAGTCTCAATTCTCAAACTTCAAAGAAAAATATCTCATGTAAAGCCTCCAAGGCCAGGTAAGGTTTTCTAATGCTGCTTGAATAAGAAATAAAAAGTTAAAAATTCCGACTCAACTGTTAAAATGCTGTATTGTGCTAATTTTCACTTCATACAGAAAATTTACCAACTAAAATATCTCAGTGTATCATATGCTTATTCTGATAGAGTCAGACTACAAGAAGAAAAATCAAAACCAAAGAAGTCTGTCTTGCTCTACCTACAGAAAGAAGACAATGCTGTATCCTCCCTCCACTGAGGTATGAAAAGATACTATGCGGAGACAAAGTTTGACAAACTGTTCTTCCCAGCAGTCATAGATAACATCCCTAAGATTTTTATTTTTTTATTTTTTTTAAAGAGAGGAAAAACAAGAACAGCTCTCCACACTCTCTTCATAAAGGAAATGAGTTCTTATTCTGCTGTTAAAGATTTACTTCTCTGATATCTTGAGTTCCTTTCACTGAAATACTTGCACAGAAGAAAGTTGTGTAACAGTGAAAGATGTTCAGCACACATAAATCACAGAAATCTATCCAATAAACAAAGATTACACCATCACAATCTCTGATCACAGATTTGTGAAGAATGAACTAGTCGATTTTTGCAAGATACGCTGCCGCTGTGTAACAGGGAGGTTGTGAGCCCCTAAAAAAGACGGCACAGGGAGCACATGTGTGCTTCTCAAGGATTGTGAACTGCCTTCTGGAGAACCGGCTCTGACTTCCTGGAGCTGCCTCTTGTCAATGAACGTATCAGACATATTTACTTTCTTCCAGTGTCACAAAGCTCCCTTCAAACAAGGCAAACAGCAAGAGCAGAGAATTAAGCTGTCTAGAAAATGGCTTTATATTTGATCAAATTCTTGTTCTTATTCATGATCAGTGGTAATTATTCTCATTTATAGCAAATAGGGTAGAGACTTTCCAAGGCACGTAACATAGAAAGACTTGCAAATCAGTTCAAGTGTTTTGTAAAATTGGTTCTTCATTAAGTGGTAGCATTCCCCAAATATACAGTTTACTATAACATCTGGATTGTTTCATCTGCCCATTACTCCCTTTGCTATTTCTGAAATATCCTCATAACAAGCAAACGTTTTCAGAACATGCTCTGGCATGTTCAAGCCCACAGATCACCGCTGCAGTTCAGCTGTTTGAAAGATCCACAATCTCATTTCCACCATCAAGTGTATATGCATGTTCAGCTACCTCTACAAACTTCCATAACACTCCTGCTTAGCCTTGCCACCACAACACAAATTCTTAATGCCCTTAAAAATAGCAACAACAAAAAAAGCAAACAAAAAACACACCACATTTGGCTTATTTTAAATATGCTCTTCTCAAAATTATCTCTTCCCTGGTCAACCATCAGTGGTTCTTACATTGCATAGTAGCTATGACCCCTACATTTGAGGTGGCATGATCAAAGGAGCCCTGGCCAGACTTGGAAAAACATTTCCACTGAGAATGGACATACTGCCTGTCAAAAGGTTATTCCCACTGTGTACGGGGAGCAGCTCATATTACTGCAGTGTAACATGAAAGTGCAAAATCTAGCCATAGTAATCCACATACATGTTTTTCTTTCCAAAAGGGGCATATGGGAGACACTGACTGGAACAGAACATCCGTATTATCATTTGAAGGGAGGGGATGGACGGGAAAGGGAAAGCTTCCTTAATCAATCCAGCTGTAGGAATCAGACTCTTAAAAAAAAAATACTTTAAAAATTCTGCCTCTTACCATAGTAATTACTTTTTTTTTTTCTTTCAGTTAAAAATTTATTTATGCAAATACACATCTACATGTAGATAATCACACACATACACACGATCAGACTTTACACTCTGCGGAAGGCAAAATAACTTCGGAGGCGTAAATCTTAATGTCAATGACAGGAAGGCTTTGGTGAACCATTACCATAAATCTGACAAACGCTAATTTGATGGGTGGCTGTATCTGTCTGCTGCAAGACCAGTCTAGACAGTCTATTGAGAAATCCTAAAACACAACTGTTTGTTCCCTGTAACACCATCTGGATATGGCAATAAGAGCCGACCCAGTGCCATTCACACATGGATCAAAGCACATGCTAATGCCATCATGAAGTCATACACATAAAAAATTCAATCTGAGAACTCTATGCAATTTTCCTAAGTCCTCAGTGAGGAAACCTCAGACTTAGCGCAACTCAAGCTAAGTGCATGAAGAGGGGGAGAGGGTGGAAAAAAAGAAGAGAATATTTAATGAGCTTGGCCTTCCCGAGGAATGTTAGGCCACCCATTGTATTGGAAAAGGCTCATGTCACACTTCAGTCATGGCACCCATCAGGGTGCCCCTTTACAAAAATTGATCCGGAGGTTTTTGTAATTACCTGTTTCAAACAGAAAGAGTGCCCAGAAATACAAGAAGGTTTCCAAGGTGTAAATCTCGCGTTTTATTATTTAAGACAGAACTAGCAGAATTTTTAATATTGCAGACAATATTGAGAACCCCTCTCATTAAACTGCACTGTGGCACTAGATCAAAGCACCAAGGGCCCCCTATTGAACTTCTCTAAATATTACAAACATAAGAGCAAGTCTGGCTACGCAGAAACCAAATGTAAAGCCAATTTTAATTCTCCCTCCAAAAAACAAAACATGGCTTCCCATGATACAGCTTAAGAACTGTAGAGAAAGTACTATATAGCTATACTGAAAACTTAGATTGACAAAACTTGATCCACTCCAAAAAGAAAAAAAAAAAAAAAAAGCTACTGATTTATTTTTTTTCCTCTATAGCTCACAAGGATTTCTGCAGGGTGCTTTTAAAGTACTGCCAGTCAAGAGATCTTTTAATTTTTGTTTAATGTAATGCATTGTGTAACAAATTAAACAACCCACAAGACATTTGGCTTTGTAATAATATCCACCTTTTCATTCCCCTCCGCCCCCCGTAAAGTATCTGCTAATACTAAACTTCCTGTAAAAATTTCTTCGCAGCCTTTTGACCACTGAAACTGTATGTGCTATCTCTCATTTAACTTTGTCAAGTTTTTTTTACAAATCAATTTGTAAACGTTTATGACAAGCAGTCTTTAAGAATTTTGGAAAAACTATATTATGAAGCTAGTTTTGCTTTCTGTCTTGATCACCTTCACTATCAGCAAAGGCAGGTTATGACAAAGGTTTGATACAAGCTTTAAAAATTTGCAACCTATGATTTGAAAGCCCTTTTCTCTGATCTTTTCAAAGCAATCAAAATATTCATATACAAGTATTTCATATAGAAAATGTTACGGCAAGACCATAATTCTAGCTCCTCAAATACTTTTCTTTGTAAATTTAAAAATAACAACTGGCAAAATTTATTTTTGCCATCATAATCAGTTCAATGCAAGTTAAAAAACTATTAAAACTCAATTTTAAGAGTTTACAGTCTAATGCTAGCAACTTCCATATTCACAAAAACAGAAGTTACACATTAGCAAGTAGAGCTTGCTATAAAATACTGCATTCCTAATGTTTCATAAAATGAATCTAGAAAAATAAACTCCTCAGTTCTTTCACAGAACCTGCAAAGATCCTGTAAGTCTACACATGCATGCACAAAGAAAAAAAAAAGTTAAAGGAACAATTTCTAAATACATTATTTAATAAAACTCTCCGTCTAGCCTGAAAAATAGATACTTTTATGAGTACAGTTACTAAGTCATAACAGTTCTACTCTGGTGCATCACAAATACAATTATACAGAAGTACACTCTACATTCCTCACATCTTCTGATTCAGTACTTCTATGGAAATTAAAAATTAAATTAAATTAATTAAAATTTAAAGGTCTAAGTTCTCTGCACAATTCTTAATAAAAACTTCAGGAGAGAAATAAGTTTAGACTGTTACAGATATTACACGCACTGAGGAACTTCCTGTTAATGTGCCATCACAAGGGTCAATTCTAATAACTTTTTTTTAAAAAATGATATGGATTAAATTTATATTTTTTTCTAGTGGACTAACTCCAGGAAGAATTTTTATTTATTTATTTTTTCAATCGGATGACTTTAGGGCAAAAAAATTGATCAAGTAGTCTTTCCCTTCAAAGTGTGCTCATGGACAAACAGCAAAAAAAAACCCTCCAGTTTCCGGTACTAGAAAAGCCAAGAGGGACTGGCTCCAATTTAAGACTCAAAAGACTGATAAACTATGAGTCATCAAGTTTTCAGACTGTAGAGATGTTTCAATATGGGGAAAGGGGAAATTTACAGGAATGCACCATGTATCACTAACCAAGTTATTTCTGCAAAAAGCAAATTCCCCTAGAGGAAAAAAAAAAAAAAAAAAAAAAAAAAGTTAGGAACATACATACTGCAGTGGCTTCTGATTAAATTTGAAATGGCATTAAGTGGTGTTACACTAACATTAGTTTTTTTTCCATCTATGAATTACATCCAGAACAGGTAACCAAAGAATACAAATGCACTTAGCATCTATTTATAAAATACCTATACCATCATCCCCTTGCTCCAAATTTCAACACGGATAATAGTCTTTAGAGAACTGACCTACTTCTAGATAGAGTGGTATTTAACCTAACTATTCGTGTTTCAACAGCAGACGTATAGTGAAGGGTATGTTACACAGGACTTAACATTTCTGATAATACACATTCAAGCAGTGCAACAGGACAGCACTGCCATCTACTGTTGACAGCCACACCAGAAGCCTTTCATAATCTGACCTACCCTACAAGTCTCTGACTTGAAAACACCACCTCTCCTAACCAGCACACGAGACAGTGAAGGATCGAAGACTGAGCCTTGAAAAGACAGTATCAAGAGATGCACCCGCATCAGTACACTATTCGAGTAATTCTATAATTCTACAAAAAGAAAAGGGAATAAAAGGGAAGGGTTTTTTGTTTGTTTGTTTTGTTTTTAACGTAATGCCTCTAAAGCACAGAAGCGAAGAGCAGGGCTAAAAGAGCTGTAACTGCTCCCACACGCAGCTCTTGCAGTGGCACATAGCACTCCGGGTCACAAGACAGCTGTAGAGTGCCCTCTTCTGCTTTCCCACAACATTGCTGTACCCTGTCTGGATACGGAGTCTTCCATGCACCTTTGCAGCATTTCCATTTTCTGTCGTTTTCAGGGTATAGACATTGAAGTATGTCAACAATAAATGTTTGTATCCTAAGAAGCTATCAATTTCCCCACATACAAACATTACATGGCCACCAAATTACATACCCACTGCTGTAAGCACAATCATTAATGTTTCCAATTTTAGCACAGCAAATGTATTTCTACCAAATGCTAAAGACTCAAATTGTACCTCCATTTAAAATAAAGCTGGCAGATAAAACCATGCGCCAGCTAATAAAAAGATACATCATTTTGCTGCCTCAAAGAGCTGCTAGCAAGTTACTGATATGCCTAATTCATTTCAATCACAATTTTGATATGAGAACAAATTTAGTTTTTTAAAAAAGCACAAGTATTTATTTGTGCTGCTGACTTTCTCACAGAAATAAAAGAAGATTGTTTGCTTTAAGGGTTATATTTCATAATTCCACTCCAAAAGTGTTCTGACAATTAACAACAAACTTGGATCCCCTAGAAACCATTCACGTACCTACTTAAAAAAAAAAAGAGAGGGATGAGTGTCTTGTTAATGGATTGTACATTATAATCATAATGCTGAGACTACTGAAATTTAATATGCAAATGTGCTGAAGACAAATTAAACAACTCCATCATGAAAAACAAAAAAGTTATCGCTACTTTACAGGGTACAAACAGCCACGTAATTACTTCAATCATAAGGTAAGTGCCATGTAATTACAGTACAAAGTTATTTACGTCTCACAGATTACATGGCAATAAAAACAGGTTACCTGTTACCATATGTAGTAATTTGCATTTGACAGTGACAGCTGGCAGATGTTGAAGACAACTTTAATAAGGTCAGAATAACTGTGAAATTTATAATTGCAATATTGTAAAGCTACATACAGAGGATTTTCTTGGTTGTTTGTTTCTGTTGTGTCTTTTTTTTTTTTTTTAAAAAAAAAAAAAAAAAAACGCACTATCAAAATGTGAATGACCTTTCAGAAAGCACAGGTGCGGCTTTCACCTAAAGATCTGCAGAGATGTTTCATGTATGGTGGTCTTGAAACTTCTTAGACAAAACAATCTGTTATCAAAACAAAGCTAAAATATCAACATTAATTCTGGCTTTGTGAAACAATGGAGAGATCACCTTAAGATCTTTCCCTCTATTTTCCTTTATTTTATTTTTGAACCTGTAACTTCTTTTGCATGTTTCAGTGATACCTTTAAGATAACAGAAAGCTCTTCCGGAAGACCACTGTAGTCACTCTATTCACTCCATACTTGTAAAAACTTACTTTGTATAACCCACAAAAGCAAGTTATAGTTTTCTATCTATGTTCTATACCTGGTAGGTGGAAATACAGCTGAATTGGAAAATAAAAAAGTACCAATTTTTATACAGTTCTGATCTTAAAGTGCTGACCACATTAATCAGTCTCTCTCAGGAGCAACAGATCTGGTAACAGGTTTTAATTTGCAAGCAACTAGACTATCAAATTCAGCCTTCAGAATACATCAGGAACAAAGAAATTAACTTCAGATGTCAGGTTGGTATATATAAATTAGTGGCTTTCTTAAATGACACATTCAGTTTTTGACTTGTAACAACCAATGAACAATAGCCAAGGCAAACACTATCTCTAAAGAAGCACTTTTAAAATTTTGATATAAAAAAAGCAAAATCTGGGAACTGTAATCTTGATGATGTTTCTCTTGGTAGTTTCCTCCTCCCACCCACCTTTTTGGGGTTTAATACCTACAGACAGCTGATCAGCTGTACACCTACCCTAAGTCATCTAATAACCAGAAATCTAGTTGTCTAGGTGCCCTTCAGAGCCAGTAAATATAGGCAGGCTGCATGAAAGCAAGACGCCCCTCATTCTACAAGGGACAGCTAAAGACACAGCTCTACCTCTTCTACGTTTAGATTTAGTGGAAATCAATTCCACCTATATAGCCACTATAGTACAGAAACAGTTGTCAGCAAGATACTTATATGAGGTGAGATAGGCTATTTCATTTTTATTTCGGCAAAAGATGTGAATTCATCTGTGGCAGCATGACAGAAATCTCTCTTCCTTAGAAGGCTATCAGTTGCCCCTTCAAAAGGTTAGGATTTCTGATTGAGAACTACTGAAGGGGAAGAAAAAAAAAAAAAAAAAAGAAAAAAACTTACAAAGTATCAGGTAGCAGAATCAGAGAATGGCTGTGGTTGGAAGGGACCTCTGAAGATCATCTAGTCCAATCCCCCTGCCAAGCAGGACCACCTAGAGCACATTGCACAGGATGGCATCTAGGCAGGTTTTAGAGTATCTTCAGAGAAGGAGACTCCACAGCCCCTCTGAGCAACCTGTCCCAGTGCTCTGTCACCCTCACAGTAAAGAAGTGCCCCCTCAAATTCAGCTGGAAGCTCCTGTGCTTCAGTTCGTGTCCATTGCCTCTCGTCCTGTCTCTGGGCACAACTGAAAAGAGACCAGCTCCACCCTCTCAACACCCTCTCCTCAGATATCTACACACATTAATGAAGTCTCCCCTCAGTCTTATCTTTTCCAGGGTAAACAGGCCCAGCTCTCTCAGCCTGTCCTGCTATGACAGGTGCTCCAGTCCTCTCATCATCTTCGTAGTCCAGCATCTGGACTCGCTCCAGTAGCTCCATGTCCCTCTTGTACAAGAGGGCCCAGAACTGGACACAAATGAGTGGCTTGATTTGTTAGACAAAATCCCCCATACCTCCAAAAAGGTCATTTTTTAAAAAGATTTCCAGTATTGAATGGAAATTGTACGATTGGCAACAGTAACAAAGAAAAGCAGGAGGAGTTTAATACACACATCTGTCTGAGAAAAAGAAAATAACATTCGTAATATGATGATGAAAGAGTTTCCATTCCAACAGTAACTCAAGAAGATGTTAAACAGCAGCTACTAATTGGACATTTTTACATCAGCAAAGTTGGATAACTTGTATCCAAGTGTGTTGAAAGAGATGGCATAGGTACTGGCTGGATTGGTAATGCTTATCGTCATTATGGTTTGGAAAAATGGAACTGGAAAAGTTCAAAACAGAAAGAACACAAATGCTATGTCAATATTTACAAAAGGGAAATTAGATGCCCTAAAGAATTATAGGTCTGTCAGCCTGAAGTAGATTTTGTGAAGCAAAAAATAGTTTTTATATAGTAGAAAAACTGATGAGGGATTTGATTATGAACAATTAAGCTAAGTTAAACAACGAATGCCAATCAACAGATCTGTATGCAACAGACTTAGTTTTCAATCTGGGCTTTAGAAGCGCAATTTTATATAATATTCTCAGTCTTCTGCAAGATACTGTTTTGCAGCACAGGGTACTTGGCTTAATCCATAAAAACAATCCAGTATCAGTAAAGCACTTCCAAAACGGTATAAATGTATTTGATTTATGGGCTCCAGGATATACATATAAACATGGAGCTTTCATCCAGTGATACATTTCTAGTACCATCCCATGGGACCTGCCCATGCTATTTGTCATTTAACAATACCTGTCCCAAAGAAACCCAAAATTATCAACAACAGTGAAAGAATAATGATAAGTAATGAAAAAAGTCACTGATATATTACTGAGTGACAGCCAGTAAAGCCATGTAATTTGAAATAGATGCTCCCTGAACAAGAAAAAATTATTGTTCAAATCTACAGAAAAATAGTACTCTTTCAAGTGACTGGATGTGCAAAGTGTTTCCTGGAAAGAAGGGAGCAGAAAGCAAATTAGAGGCCACGTTGACTATTCAGGCATGAGGTTTGTTTTAATAAAATGAGCATAGGTAACGGTGGTGATTACAAGACACCCAAGGGTATACAAATTTGCACCTAGCTACAAAAGAGAAAGTGGTGGTTTCTACCCCAAGGAAAAAAAAATGCCTATGAAAATGCTTTGGGGTATGGTTGGTAAATTCTCATGGTGCATCTGTGAGGATCAGTCATAGCCTCAAAGGACCAATGTCTGCTTTGGAGATTAGGGAACTACTAAGTTTGAGAAGAAAAGTTTTATGACGTCTGTAGTTGACACAAGAATAATTCCCATTACACTACTGTTGTCTGTCCTGATGTCCCCAAAGAAGACCGTTCAAATGTGTAGAAAAACAGAACCAGAGACATCAGGGAAGAGTCAGTAGATTGAGTGAAGGACCAGAAGACAAAATCTATGATAATGCCAAGGCTTGAGAAACTTTTAATATTTATTAAAAAAAAAAAAAAAAAAAAAAAAAAAAAAAAAAAAAAGCAACATAAACCTCCCTTGAAGCATACAGAATGGGATAAAAAAATGCAATAGGCATCCATTAAATTGGATGCAGTTAAACATTAGAACATCTTTCCCAGATTGTAGTGGAGTCTCTGCTACTGAAAATATTCAGATCATAAATAGATGTTTTGATCTCTCCTCTAAAACAGTTTAGAACATACCTCTAAACTTCATCATGAACGAAGACAGACAGGGTAATCAAAACAAAACCTTCTGGATTTACATCTACTCACTTATACTGGGTAACCAACAAATGCGGCTTTACTAAATTTGACAGAAGGCAGAGGATGTCCCTGAGATGTGTATTTCCTGTGCTTAGTTCCACAAGTGCCACTGTGTGCTGCTCAACATCTCATGGTGTGGGCCTGTACTATGCTGAAGCATCCCAGATGTGAGATCAACTTACTTTCAGAGCAAAAGTAACTCTAACTCAAACAATATAGAATTCACTACATTGCAGCTACTACAGGCTGAACTTGGCTCCTTGTGCTTAAGGCCATTCAGACACAGCAAACAGCACAGAATATATGCTATTTCCCGTTTACAACACAGCAGCCCAGTCTTTTCAACGCTGAGAGAAATACCTCTTTCGGGACACCAGTGCATGTCTGCCATGACGAAACAAATCTTCCACAGAGGTGATGGGATTTCCTCTGGGACACAGCAGCAGAGAAAGCTTCCTGCTTACCTGGTCTGTGAAAGGGACTGCGAAACATGCAGAAGCAGTAGTCACTACTGCAAGAGGAAGAAGCAAGAAAGAAGGGGGGGACGGTTAGGAACACTGTCTTGTAATTTTCCCTCTCTTTCCCTGCTCCAGCCATGAAGCCAGCAGCAGGAGCTGTTTAAGTAAAGGAAAGAGATCTGCAGGTGTCTTGAGTGAGATGTTTGCTTGCTATTTCTGCTGCTGCTTAGAAGCCACAGCACGCTCCTTTATCCCCACAGCTGAACACAAGCAAGAAGCATTTTGCTCTCCTGCTCCTATGGGATGTGGGATAAACCTGTAGGACAGAAAAGGCCTGCCTACCAAAGGATGGACCACACTGACTTCAGTGTATTTCATCTAGCTGTCCACTGCAGAAATCTTTTTATAAACATGTAATTCTTTGTCCATATTTTCTGCATCTCAACAATTACGCAGAAAATGCATACAAGATTTCTGTGGAAGAAATTCAGCTTTACTTGCTGGCACCACTCCAAAGGACTTCAGATCCAAGAGTAAAGACGTGTCATTCACCTCTCTTACGTCAAATAGTAAAAGGTTCTCCAGGCTAACTTATCCCACTGGTCACATGTGCATGCAATCCCTGTGATTTTAATGGATTTGGCCAACTTATACTGGAGTTCAGTAAACTGCCCTGGGAGCACCCAGAAATGCACAGAGCTCCAAAAATTGCAGTACTTTAGTCAGGGAAGCAAGCAGAACCAACTACAAACACATAGAGAGCAGGCAGCTTGTCTTAAACAGTAAAAACTTTTACTGAGTCCATTTTCGGAAGAGAAGCATTAAACTATAAATTTGTAGTTTGGATCCAAAAATAGCCTACACACGCACACAAACAGGTCTAGAGGGCCTGCACTAACTCAGGAATTGAAACAAAAAGCTGTTTGTAGGTGACGATTATTAGGTACTAGTTTAGAAAGCTTTTATTCAAACCAACACAGCAAAGTAAATTTACCTTAAATGCAGTAAGCATGGAAAGACGAAGAGTCACCAAACTGTCATTCAGAAATAAGACAAGTTCAGTTCCTGCTGAAAACACATTTCCTTTTCCCAGCTGGGAACTTATTACAGGGAAACCTCACAATTGAGAAAACATTTCAGAGAAGAGTGCATATACACACCCACATTGGAACAGATTACCAATTGTTAGACTAGTGAAGGCAAGCATATTTCTCTAAAGCAATCCCTTCTCCTCTCAGGAGATAAATCTTATGCAAACAATACTTGCTAACAACGAAAACATAAGATGTCAACAGCTTTCTAGTTTGTTATGCTATTTAATATCAAGTTTGTACCAAGCACAGTGTGGGAATAGAAAAATACTGAAAAATGAACAAAGTTATTTGTGAAGATAATCAGGTCAAATTCAGAGCAGTTTCGTTAGAAAAGCCTCGAATGATCCTGAACTACAGGAGTCTTGAGGATGTTCTCATGAGCCAAATAGGCATAAATAAAAGAGAATTTTAAATATGAGATTAGTCTGAGGTTACAGAGGCTACTATAGGTTGAACCAATGTGGATAAAAAAATAAATGCACAAAGTAGCAGAACTCTGGCATGAAACTCTCAGCGAGCCACAACACACGTCAGTGCTCTATGTAATAAAACAAAAAAATGAGATAGATGGACAACATAGTATCCTAAGGAAATTCCCTTTGAAAATTCATATCATGTTTAAAAATTTGCATATAAATCTAGAAACAACACTTCTTCCATAATGAAACTTACATATGCTACCTAGAACAATTTATCATCAGACTGAAATACAAGTTATCATACTTGAAATAGTTTGCAGACAGAAGACATATGCTTCTACCTTGCACTGTTTTATTTCAGTATTTAGGGATTATTTAGCACACATTAATTCCATGGGATGATCTTCAGATCCCATATGTAGCAAACAATTCCAGTTTGGTATATGGCATTTGTCACTTACTAATCTAAAAAGACTGAGACTAATTCATGATCTGGAAAAACCCAAACAGTAATGCCCAGACAGATGATAAAAGACATCTGAGAACATACATTGGCATATATTCCTTACCAAATGCATGCCTTGATGACTGATTATAAAGGATTCCTAGACACAACAGCCCAATTTGAGACAAGGCTTCTCCTTTAAGTGTGAAACCAAAAAGAATGAAAGAAAAGCCCATGAGAATTTCTCAGCAATTTATACTGAACCAGGTGATACCAAGTTGGCACTGGAATGCTCCTTTGGTTAACACCCTGATTTGGACCAGATGCTTGTAGGTTTATTATCAACAGTGAAGCAACCTCACACAAACAAGGAAAAATCTTTCAACACAAAGGCAACAAGTATTTGGAAAATACCAGAATACAAAAGTATTCATGAAAGCCTTACTTTTTTATGAAAGTGGGTCAGTCTTTGTAATATACAAATAGTTTTAAGAGGATTCTTTAAATTACTTTTAAATTAAATTTTAAATTACAGTTTAAATCTCACTTCAGTGTATGGTAAAATTATGGAGTAGATTATTCTAGAAGTAACTGAAAACACATAAAGGACAATGCACTCATTGGTCAGATTTTTGTAAATGGGCTTATATCAAGCTGACAAGCTGTCACTAGGGAGGTCCCTCAAGGCTACATTTTAGGACCAGTCCTCTTCAATGTTTTCATAAACGATTTAGATGAAGGACTTGAAGGTTTTTTGAGCAAGTTTGCAGATGATACTGAACTGGGTGGAGCTGTTGACTCTGTCAAGGATGGTGAGACCTTGCAGAGAGATGTGGACAAATTAGAGAGCTGGGAAATCCCCAGCAATATGAAATTTAACAAGAGCAAGTGATGGATTCTGTACCTAGTACAGGGCAACCCTGGTTATATGTACAGAGTGATGAGAAGCTGGAGAGAAGCCCCACAGAAAGGAATCTGGGGGTTTTGATTAAAGGCAAGCTGAACATGAGCCAGCAGTGTGCCATGGCAGACAAAAGGGCCAACTCTGAGGTGCATCAGGCACAGCACAGCTAGTCACTTGAAGGAAGGGGTTGTTCTGCTCTGCTCTAAGGTGCAGCCTCACCTCCAGCAGTTTTGGGTACCACGGTATCAGAAAGACATAAAGCTGTTAGAGTGTCCAAAGAAGGGCTACAAAGATGGTGAAAGGTTCAGAGGGCAAGACGTCTGAGGAGCAGCTGATGTCCCTTGGTTTGTTCTTCCTAGAGAAGAGGAGAAAAAGGAGAGGCCTCATGGCAGCCTGCAGCTCCCTCACGAGGGGAGCAGAGGGGCAGGCGCTGAGCTCTGCTCTCTGGGGACAGTGACAGGACCCGAGGGAACGGCATGGAGCTGGGACAGGGGAGGGTCAGGCTGGGGGTTAGGGAAAGGGTCTGCACCCAGAGGGTGGTCGGGCACTGGGACAGGCTGCCCAGGGCAGCGGTCACGGCACCGAGCTGCTGGAGTTCAAGAAGTGTTTGGACAACAACGCTTCAATCAGACATGTGGTCTGAATTTTGGTTGGTCCTTTGGGAACCCAGGAATTGGACTTGATGATCCTTGTGGGTCCCTTCCAACTCAAATATTCTCTGACTCTGTGACTCTATGACTTAACAGGTCATGAAGAAAACGACTACCATACACACACACTTCATCCCTGATGCTAAGGCAAGGGGAAAGAGATATCACAAACCTTGGAGCAAGGCTCCCCCCTTCAGCAGCCAACAAGTTCTGTCAGCTCAGCTGTCCCATGAAACCTCACTCAAACCTTCATTTTACAGGTTTGAACATTTATCTAGAGGAAAAAAAAATTAAAAGTCATGAGACAGCTATCAGTAACAGCATGAAGTAAATAGGTGTTTCAGTGAATGAGGAAGCTCTCTCCAAGCACTATCCAGAGCTGCCTAGATGTTTTTCCCTTAATTTTCATTCCCATAAGCGTGAAAACACATTTCCTGTTGAACAAGAAAGTGTTAATGTAAGAGTTAAGTACTCCTGGTTTTCATTTGTTTATTTTTTCTTCCAGATAAAACCCATTCTCTTTCTCATTTGGAGCCACTGCTGGATTTCAGTGCTGGCCTAATTTGTTTGCTTACATCCTGAGGTTTCCCAGTTGTTCTCAAACATGTCTAGGATCCTTCTCCTATGTAGTCCTTGGCAGTGACCAGCACCACATCTTCACGAACCGCACTAGACCTAAGGTGAGACAATTCAGAACTGGACCCCCCAAGGACCCAACTCTAACCAGAAGGGATTTACATTGCTCCTGTTTCCAAACTACACAGATCTATCTTTTCCTGGCATGTCTTTTTCCAGAGCACCTAACAGCTGAGTCAAGGCAATGGGAATGGCAAAAAGGCAAACAAAGAAGTAAAGGTGTCATGGTTAACATTTTCTCACCTCAAAAATCCTGTACCTATTTCAAATGATTAGCTATGTGCTTGTAATAGCATAATCCTATCCTGAAAAGTCACAGTGACAACTTTGCTCTCTCCTGCAAATGCTCTATAATCAGAGAACAAAAGATGCAAAAGGTTACTGTCCAAGTAAAATTGCACAAGGAACCCAAAATTAAGCAGTTGTGAAAACAGTCAGAAGTACCAATTACTTCAGTAAGTGTAAAAGGCAGCTATTTCAAAAAAATAAATAAAATGTCCTGTCCCTCCCCAGCAAAATATAACTAAGACAGCTAAAGTATGTGTTGTCAGATACTTTAGAGGGCAGTAATTTGACAGAATCAAACAGGTTGTAGGCATTTATGTATCAGCAAGCACATTCTTTCTAGTGTTGCAGCTCCCTGAAACAGATTGCAAAGAAAACAAAATGTTTAAAACCAACCTTTAACCATTAGGCATTACATAAAATCTTTATAAACAAGCAGATTATTCCAATGTTTGTTTGCTACGGCAGTTGGTTTTGGTGTTTTGTTGTTATTGTTGTTTTGTTTTTGTTTTGTTTTGTTTTTTGGTTTATTTTTACTGAATGTTTGAGACGATGCTCCCAGCTGGACAAATTCAGAGTATGACAGTTTTTATGTTCTTATCACCTATGCAAGTGCTACAGGGAATTACAGCTCTACTATGCATTACCCACCATGACACAGGCAGTTTAGTTCTATAAAAATCACGTTAGAGAAAAACCATAAAACCAAGTCAAAGCATACTGAGCTTAACAGCTGTACAGATTTGCAAAGCAACAGCAAATGAACAGATCACTGTGGGAAGAACAGCAGTCTCTCCCTAGCACTCTCCTTCCTCCTTTTTCATCCCAATTTTGAAAGTGGGGAAGACTGGTGCAGGGTGTCATAAGCAACAGCACAGTAGAGGGTAGCTCTCTTGGCTTACCACATGACAAAACTTAGGAATTTTGTGGACTGCAGGTAGAAAGGTTGCCTTGCTGTTCCTAGATTCCGTATCTCTCTGCCATAATAGCAATGAACTGTTAATTTCTCATTGCTATCACGTATCCCAGATGTCTGACCGTGGCAGCCACACAGCCAAAATTTGCACTGTTCCGAAACTACCTGATTTCCACGGTATACTAAACCATTTCAAGCAACCCAACTGAACTAAAAAATCTAAAAAGGTCTTTACTGAAACGCGAATCCTCACCACCTGCAACTTCACACGCTGTCAAACCACTGGGCTATACACACGTAATTACGTTTTACAGGCGTACAGAAGAGTCCTGGCGATACATTAAGAGACCTGTACGTGCCGCGTAGGGGGGTGGGTTCCCCCGATGAACTGAAGAGGCTGCTCACCGGAGGGTTTGACTGCGCCAAGGCACCGAGCACCGCTGCGCACTCGCGACGCCGGGCTGCCCGCACCCTCTGGCGGCGCGCTGCAGAACGGCGCCCTCCTGCACGGCCCCCAGCAGCCGGCAGGGAGCGCAGGCGGCGGCACCACGGGCAGCGGGGGGCACCCCCCCGGCACGGGCATCCCACCCCCCCCGGCCCCGCTACAGCCCCGCTCTTTCTGCGAGACACGGTACGCGACGGGAATTCGTGCTCAGAAGGAAAACCTTTCTTTGTTTATTTGCAGGCTCATAAAAGCTCCCCAGAAGCACACTGAACCGAGATTTACAAATTGCAGCCTCAGTGGCCTGCTAATGATAAGCAACTGGCGTTTTAGAAGATGCAGCTGGTGTTTGCACAGACTACTTAGGGGACTTGTTTGCTGAATAATGTTTGTACTGTTGTATTTGCCCACGTAAAACGTTTTAATTTACAAAATAAAAATTTGCTAATTAAGTTCTGAAGTGATTTCCTAGTGCTGTCATTTCCTAAGTGCTTCCTAACAGAACAGACCTGCAACTGAAAGTCCCATACGAAACAGTTAATTATAAAGCTAAGTACAGTACGTCAGTCCAACCTAGTGAGATGTCTAGGTGAACTCAAGATGAGCATGCAAACCTATATACTACACATAATACTGGAAGCACTTCACACTCCAGTCACACAAAAAGAAAGGCAGTTTTTACTAACATGGCTTCTAAAAATTCTTGACTGAACTCTTGGGCCTTACCTGTCAGTATCAGACAAGAGTTAAGACACAGATTAAAGATTTCTTCCCAAGATGTGAAAGCAGTCTGGATGATCGAATAATTACCTTGGCTTTCACATATTTAAACACAGCAATGAGGTATCGTAAGTGTCTGTACCTGTTACAAACTTTAGTTATATTTAATGTTCTAGAATTTCAGGAATTTATTTAATTCAAAGACTACAGCAACATTAAAGGAATATGATAAGCAGTCAGAAAATAAACTTGAAATGGTTATGTTTTTGAAGTTACTTGAAGTTCGCATCTTTGCTGTGCCTTAGTTTCTTCTGCTGCCCTGCACATTTAAGAAATTTAATCCCTTTTCCCTTCCGAAAAAACTCCTTGCCAAAATGACTACCCACAGACTGTACATGAGAACTTGCAGCATCACGTGAGACCATAACCATGGAGTTTGGTGGGAAAACCTAACCACAGAAGCCCCCAGTACCAGGTGGGCTGAACCTGAAGGTGGTGCGTGCTGGCTGATATTGATGGTGACTGAGATGGAAGAGGTCCCCAACAACTGAAAAAATGCAAATGCCATGCCCATCTTCACAAAAAGCCAAAAGGTGATGAGGCCTCCAGGTTCTCTGGAGATGTCTGCACCTGCTGATGTCTGCTGATGAGGTTCTCCAGGTGTCTGCAAGCTGATGAGGTCTAATTTTGGTTCCTGGGAAAGTCAGGGGGCAAAATCTCTGAAAAAAAACGTTACAGTCCAGGCAAGCAGACAACTTAAATGGACACAACTGGTTACACAACTGGGCTCAGAGGCAGCAGTTTTGGTTGTATGCTACATGCACACCCACTGATAACAGGGAGTACCAAAGGGGCCCCACCTATGACCTGTTCTGCTTAACATCGGTGACCCAGGAGGAACCACTCCTGTCACATCTGCAGGTGACCCCAAGCAGGGGGAATCAGCTGATTTGCTCAAACACAGAGAGCTGTGCAGGCTGGAGGAATAGCACTCGTGCAGCTCAGCCCAGAGAAACACCAAGTTCTGCCCCTGGGAAGGCAGAGCACCAGGCAGTTTTCCAGGCTGGGCACTGCGGGCCTGGGCAGCAGCTTTGTGAAGTCTCCAGGGCCCTGGGGGACAGTGAGGTACACAGGAGCCACCTGGGGCCTGCAGCAGCGAAGGCCAGCAGCACATGGGGGATGGAGGGATGTGATGATCCCACCGCAACTCAGCACTTCTTAGACCTCACCTAGATACTGAGTCCTCTGGTTTGGGCTCCCTAGTCCAGGAAAGACTTTGTCAAGCCAGAGACAGCCCAGCAGAGGCCCACCAGATGCTAAGGGGCTGGAGCACCTACCCTGTGAGGGGAGCCTGAAGCAAGGGGCTGCTTCTGCCTGCGGAAAAGTACATGTAGGGTTTGGAGGCACCTCAGAGCAGCTTTCCTCTGCCTATGGGACAGTCACAGAGAAGGTGGAGCCACACTTCCCACAGCCATGCATGATGGCTGGATGACAGACATGAGGCATAAGCTGAAACAAGACAAGTCCACACCAGACATAAAGGAAAACCTTCTGCCCCACAGGAACAATGGCAACAGTGGTGCAGGATGCCTACAGATATCTGTATGGCCTTATGGTCTCTGTTCTTGAAGGTTCTCAAGACGGGCTGCATAAAGAAACCGCGCATTCTGCCCTCCTCACTGCTTTTTGTGTGAAGACAGCCTAGAGAACCCTATGATTCCCTCCAGCTTCAACTGTTCCATGACTGAGTGCTGCCAAGCTTCTAGACGAAACTGCAAGTCTAGCAAACTCCTCTTGAACATTTCATTTACAGAAGGATTACTTGCTAATTCAATACGTGACAACAGTTCCACGACAAATACGATTTCTAAGTTGACAGTATTTTTGGAAAGCCATTGGCATGAAAATAAAACACAGGAAAGTTTGATCAGCCTATTAATTTGGATCCACAAGCCTATCACCAATGCTATCACCTTCCATTCTTTTTGAGACCAGGGAAGAGAGGCATTCAGAAGTAGCCTGTTACTTATCCTCACCACAAGTATGAAGAGAACTGCATGACTCTCCAAACAGATAATAGAGTAACAATGAGACAAAGTCACCAGAGCTCAGTTACAGGGTTCATTTTCTAGAGCTCAGTTCTGCTTCACCTGAAGGCAGTGTAAAATGCAAATAAAATCTGTATTGGACACAAAACACATTCATTTTTTATATTTAACCTAGACTCAATCTCTTAAATATACAGCCAAAAAAATTAAAAACAACAACAATAATTCCATAGATGACAAAACCTTTAACACAGGTGGAGTATAAATGAAAAGGCCTATATTCACCTAGATCAGAGAAAACAGGAAGCAGATGTGCTGCTGGCATGTAGAGTGATAACAGAGCCCCTGTATTAGAAAATTAAATTGTCAAAGCAGCAGCACCGAGAGGTACATCACAACTCTTAAATAACAATGCAGGCCTGAGAGTTTCCTCAAACCACCCAACTCATTAGTAGAACCATGACGTTTGCTGTTAAAAAGTTTTGCTGTGTGTAGTCCTCATGCCAGAGATTACTGAACTTCAGAAATGGAGGACTTGATTCCTGTACAAGTAAACTGATTAAGACCTGGTGGCATGTATGAAGTTCTTTGGATGAAAAGTGGCATATGAAAGAGCCATTAATCCTCCAGTCTCCTCAGGAGGGAGGGAAGGTTGAGAAAGTGCAGTCAGCTAACAAGCTCTACAGCAGTCAGATGAAAAGATGTAAGAAACAGTTCGCAGGACTCTGAGACAGCCGCAATTTACAGGAGTTTTTTCTTAAAAAAAAAAAAAAAAAAAAAAAAAAAAAAAAAGTGGAAGGGACTGCATAAATACCAACCCTTATGAGTAACCTTGAAAACCCCAACTCAGCATTTCCACAGCATACAAGTCCTCAACAGTTTGAGGATGGCTCACAAAGGGAAACAAATAACACAAAATCAGTTTGATTCCTGATAACTAAAAAGAAGGTTTTTTTGTTTTGTTTTTGTTTGTTTGTTTTTAAGATTTATCATTTATTGGACATTATGTTTTCAAACTACAATAGAAGCCATCAGATTCCAAACATTTGCATCAGTAATTGCTGGTTACCTGTCTCCGGACTCCACAGCGTCCAAGATCCAGAAGCAGAGCAACAGTAACTACACTTACAAGCCCTACTTGTGAGTCATCATCTTGCGCTTCATCCAAGCTAAAGTACAGTATCTGACATATATCCATCACAGCCTGGGCAAAAACGGATGTTACTGTGAAAATGAGAATGACCACGGGAGGAAGGAAGATTTAGCATTTGACCTTCCTCTTCTTTACTTAGATGCAGTCTATCCACACATGAACTTAAAATTCCACTCCGAAAAATTAATGACTACATATAAAAAAACAGCAACAAGTCAACACATTAAGACCAAACAGAAAGGTTGCCTTTCCTCCACAGCTGCACTAAGTCTACGCTTCCCTGTTTCTCCTATTGTACTACCAGTTGTTCGTCCTATACTAAAAAGATCCTAAAAAGCCACCTTTAATAGGAAGTTCTCTTTCACCAAGGGAAAAATCATTGCCCCAGATATGGGAAAAAAAAAAAGATTTGTACAAAAATATGTACGTGGATGAATGTGATCATTCCTACAAATCAGGCTATTCACATTTGCTCTCTAGATTTTTACCTATCAGTTCTTCCCTTTCCTTAACCTCCTCTACTTTTCTTGCTTTTCTGTTCTCTTTGCTAATTACAGTAAGTTTTCAGGTATTCAAAACATATCGGTGAAGAACCGATACTGCATGTGGTAAAACAGCATTACATAAGGTAATCCTGGAACAGTACAAGCCTTAATACACTCTACAATGTTAACAGAAATCTTACAAATCTTTTTAGATGCCCCCTGGATAAACGCCAAGATGAGCAGAAGAAGCATGAGGGGATGGTACTGGATTAAATCTCAGTTTCCCCTACTTCCTTCCTTCTGCCCATTTCTTTTCCCTTATTCAGTGCCTACTCCCCGCTGCAGCACACAAGCAGCAAATCAGATATCTACCTACTGTATTTTATTATCTATTGACAATTATATACTGTATATTCGTCCTTAATTTACTGTTCTCTTGTAGCTGCAAGATTGAATCAGGCTGAAACCTTTTGACTGGCTGGGCTACCATGACCTTCTGTGTACACCCCAGAGTGCTGGCTATCAAAGACCACAGGGGACCAGAAGACCTCACTTCAGGATGTCAGGACACAGTGATCAAATTCAGTTCTACTCCGGCTATGCATTTAAAAAAAAAAAAAAAAACATGTGCATACCACACCTCTCTTTCCAAGCCATTTTTCCAGAGCACTAAAACAGTGGGAAAATGAGAATTGGCCATGTTATTTCCTATTCTATTTTATTTTCTATTCTCCAGCAATGTCAATATAATATTTCAACTTTATTTTTCTCAAATTCTCTCAGAAGGGCATGTGTAGTTCATAATACAAGGCACAAATAATTAACAACACACCGTTTGTAGACAAATCCTAGGCAAAGTAAAAGAGCACAGTAAGTGCATAAAATTTTAAAACACTTCAGTGTCACACTGCTACAATTCAGCTATTTGATTACTTAGATCAATATGCATATTTGTCCCTTGCTGAACTCTCCACACAACATACTCTGCTGGATGGTGCCAAACAACCCGCTGGTGTCATAAACACTAACCTCAGATGACAACAAAACATCTATGGTAATGATGTAAACTTGTCCTTTTAAAGTTTTTTGACAGCAAAGACAATGGTAGTGCAACAATCCTTGAGTCACGCAGGGCAAATCACAGCAAATTCATCTGTCATACAAATCTGTAGACTCTGCAACATCATTTGTTGCAGGAATTTGAACAAGGCAAGGGCTTTTCTCATCACTAACAGAAGAATGCCTGCTTGGTAAATATAATTCTATGACTGCATCTGCCACAGAGTGGCTCTGTTGTAACACTTATATATTTAAAACATGGATGCTATTTTGGTACTCAGCATGCTAAGCAGGAGTGTGATTTAGAGAAAAATTACTCATTGCTATAGAACCATACAGTGCATGGATGGCATGTTCTATGAGGTTGAGAACTGGGGGGGGGGGGGGGGGGGGGGGGGGGGGAGAAGTAATCTGGAAAAAAAAAAAGGAATGAGTCAAAGCATCACACAGTTCAGGCTTCAGTTAGTTCTTTACACTGTTCCATAACTGAAGAAATGTTATTACCTCAGACATAGTAAAATAAAATCAGCATTTGTGATCTGCCCAGATAGCAGCAGCCTTGACCATCATGGAATGACCCATAAAAGAATAATCAAAATGAATCTTCAGAAAGCTTTCTACAAAGCTCTTCAAACACTTTAAAAACACATTCAACCAAGTAGTCGTGACGTAAGACTGAAAAGCCTTGCATGGACAAGTAATTGGTTAAGAAATGGGAAACAGAGGATGAGAGTAAATTATCAACTCCTGCAATGGAAGGAGGTCACCTGTGAAATATTTCAGGGATCTGTGATGGATCTGCTGTGAAAAAGGTGAGCTGTAAGATGATAAATTGCAGGTAATATCTAGTTATTCAAAACAGTACAGACTAAGGATACATGGAGGGACATTCACAATGAATGAGCACATTCTGCTTTCACTGAGTAGACAGTGGTGACAAGTGGTGGCAGGTGACAACCAAAAACCTGATCTACATGGAGGGAAAAGGTCTGCAGTCCTAAAAAGCTGATGGCATCTGAGCTCCCCATTATATGACTCAGGAATGAGATTTTGAGTTCTGAGAGTCCCATAGAAACAGGAGCTTGTTTCTAGATAGTTTCCCCCCCCCCAAAAAAAAAATAAAAAAAAATCAAGTGTTAGAAATATGGAAAGGAATATCATGGAGTAATCGTATAAATCCATGTTACCACTATAAATGTATCACATACATTTTTATTTTCACTTTATCCCTGGAAAGGTAAGATAACTGGAAAAGGTTCCTTGAAAGAACAAAAAAGATGACGAAAGTATGAAACAGCTTTCTCTTCAAGAAAGAATCTATGCAATCTTAGATTTTCCAGTCTGAAAAGACAACTATGGAGCAACATGACAAATTTAAAAAGTTGCAAGTAGGTTCTACACGGTGGTGATATCAAATAACTGTACACTGTCTCTTCAAGTGCAAGAATTAAGTGCCATTGAATTGAGTTAATCAGAGGCAGCTTCAACTGGACAAGAAGTATTTTTACATGTCATTGGTTGTTGACCTGAAAAACCACCAGTTCATCGCCAAATGCGACTGTGAATTCCACCTGACTTCACAAAGAAACTAGAAATAGTCATATCTAGCACTTCATAACAGATAATATTCAGAGCATTGGCATCCACAGATGTAAGAGCATAAACCACATCTAACTCTGAAATTGCCTGCACCGAACGAGTCAGAAACTCGTCAGAGGTCAAGCAACAGTAGCATACATGCTTTTCCTGTCCTTACTCCTTCAAAGACAATTGTTTATGCTTATTGTAAAAAAAACAGGTCACTGTTCAAGGGATGTATTTGGTCTGACCCAATATGTCCATTTCTGTGTTCTAATTCTGTCTTCAGAAAAGTGTTCAAATAGCAGAAAAGAACATGAAGCAACAACATCTAACAATTGTGGAGAAAAACATAGTTAACAGAAGCTAATTAAATTACCACCACCCATCCTGTGTAATGAATGAGTCATGGGTCCTATGGGGAAAAGGAAGAGGGAAAACAAAGCAATGTAAGTAATTAAAGACTACACCAAAACACACATGAAACACAGAAGGCAAATTAGGCAGGATTAACTTGCTTGTAACATTTCCCAATCTATGACAGCTTGGCTTTGCCACCACAGTTCTAACATCTGTGTAAAGGTCCCGTGCCTCTAAACTGGCATAGATAAAGTTCCACTGGCCTGGAACAGTTTGACATATGGGTCTTCTTATGGAGGATGTTATTCACATGTCAGAATCAATGGAATGGAATATGCCAAGAACCTCACCTGCTTCACTGGAAAGAGACTACTGGCTAAACTATCAAAGATGGTGCTTTATGCTAAAAGGGCTGACCTTGTATGAAGTAGATTAAGCAGCATTCAAACTGCATTCTAGCAGCTAAGCTGGGCATCCATATATTGTTCCATCCATTTCAGGCAGATCCAAAGTTCATATGACCCTACCTAGAGGTATTATTGAACAAGAAGGAATCAAGTGTCATATAAACATATATATATTGTATGTATATATATGTAACATATTATATTGAATATATTGTATAAGATTTATGTTATATATATTAAAATACATGTATTAAATATATATATATATATATATTTGTTTTGTTTTTCAATCCTGTTGTCTTTTAAGACAAAACCTTCAGGTGAGTGTAGTTAAATAGGGCTGAGTAACTACATGCAGGTTACAACATCACTACAGTCCATTGCTTTTAGGGATAGCATTTATGGATTTTGTTTTAACAAGAGC
The DNA here is from genome assembly GCF_009819795.1 of Aythya fuligula. NCBI lineage: Eukaryota > Metazoa > Chordata > Aves > Anseriformes > Anatidae > Aythya > Aythya fuligula. The sequence continues at coordinate 18,580,841 of NC_045593.1, forward strand.
AACAAAAAGCTAATTTAAATAGAAGTTTCTAATGTTTGATGGTGGCTGCTAAGAGAAAATGAACAAAGTAGAGGTGAATTATACATGATCATACATGTACAGGAATATGAAATACTGTTTATTGGTTATACTTTCAAAACCTGAGGTTTAACGTCTTCTCTACAAATGTTTGCTGTTTGGTGCCAATATTACTCTTAAAAAATTTAATCCTTCAAATTCTATTAACTTCTTAACTCCACAACTATTTTGTAGAGAAATGTCCCATAATTTAGTTACATACTATGAAAAAGCAAGATTTCTTAAAAGGAAAAATACATATAAACTGAAATGTTATGTCTCCTTGGCTTTAAAGAATATCATCCAGGAGCATTTGATTTATCACTTCTGAGCTAATTATTATTTTTCCTCTCTCATGGCAGCCTTCTAAGACAAGAGTCCCAAATTTTGCAGTAGTTGTACATAAAGGAACAGCACTTATTTATCTAACTGCATCATTATTACATTTTTTGCCTCCATCTCTGTTTTCTGCTAAAAAACAGGTCTAGGAAGCTTTACCCAATGATAGCAGACTGTTTTTCTGAACAGTCACAGCTTTGCAGGTTCTCAGTTTGCATGCCAAACTAACAACCTTGAAATATTTTGTCGCGTTACAAAGACACACCCCCTCCAGTATGGTTCTGACCTGCACTTGGAGACATTTTATTTGGCAAGCATTCATGCTGCAGTGGTCATTTATTTAAAATTTACTAAAGCCCAAAGCATTTACTTTTTGAGTGGGTGCATAATTCTCCTTTAGAACACAGATAATCTATTTTTAATAGCAACATATCCAATCTATCGGCTTCACTAACCTTCTGCACTGAAGTGGTATCTAGAAAATCTATTTGTGAGCTGTTTAAATAACGAAACTGATCTCTAAATACACGCATGGTCTGACATATTCCGTATAACACTCAATTTGATGTCATCAATAAGAGCCCAACTCCTGCACTGAAATACAGCTTTCAAATACTATATTGGTATCATAACTTATATCACAGTCTTTCAAATTTCTATATGCTCACTCATTTAAACTCATGAAAGATGAAATAGCATTTTAGTATTAATTTTTATGTCCATAGTCTGTCAGTCAGCAGAAACAAAATTATCAAACAAGACTTAAAACACACAGTTCATAACACTTACTGAAGTACTTACATTATCCAGGGAATAATTAACTAAATACATTTGCTGGTGATAGTTCAGCCACTTCAAGACAAGGTAGTGAACTTCTATACCTACATACAGAAATTGCAGCTGTTTCTCACTAATGTAAGTTCTCATTAGACAGAGGTAGGGAACAGATAGGACTATTTAAAGATGTCATACAGAACACCAAAAGAATCGAATTTTTATTTAATTTTACTTCAGAAACACTGGTCTAAGTTTAAGGAGAACAAGTAATGCTTGTTTTTTCTATATTCTTTATAAATTTCTGAGAAGGCTTGGAGGGCTTAGGAAAAAGAAATTGCTAATATTTAATAGCTATATGTGCAGTAGAAAACCAAATGCAGAGAAGGACCACGCAATATCCCAATATCCAACCCATGCTACTGGAAGGGACAGCATAATCATCAGCATTCCTCATGCACAAAATTCGTGCTTTATAATCACTCTCAAACTTCATGGGATTTTTCTCAGTAATTTTACATGAAACCACAGTGGCAGTCTCTTCTGAGGTTTAACAAAGACTGATTTGCCACTGTAGTGTGTCACACAGCCAACAGTCAACATCCTCATGTTAAAGAAGCATGCAATCTTCATGGAAAAACGCTGCAGGATGCATTTTTTGTGACCAGTCATGCAGCACAGACAGTGAGCAGCAAGACAACTGAAGCAGACAGTGATTTAACAATACGCAGTATGAAACAGTCAAATTAGCAATGCACAAGCATTAGGCAAAATAATGACTGGAGCTCAAGCAGAAAAACGAATCACGTTCAGCCGAGTAATTTGCTTACAAGTATCATCACTGCTTCTGGTACTAATTTTCCAAACAAAGTACAATTATGCTGTAGCTGCAAGATGGAAATGATCACCAGAATATTCAGCACATTAACCTGTAGACCATTAATTTTACCCAAACATTGCTATAAAGCAGACCCCAGGGCTTCAGTTGGACTAATATACTTAAGTCATTAGGAGACAAGATCAAATACCACAAAATGAAAATGTGCAGGGTGTCGTCAATGCCTGAGCTCCGTATTCAGAGAGCCAAGTAGGTAAATATGCTACCCAGTAACAAAATCACTTCCCAACATACTGGGAACGGAAGAAGTAACAAGTACCTGACAGTCTGACCTCAGAAAAAACATCCTGATCTCAAATCTACCAGTCAAGTCAACTCCAGCCACATGAACCAGAGTCCAGGCAAGCATCCAAGAATAGTGAGATCATTGTCCACTATTCTCAATGTTCTTCTCCCAGCATGTCAGAAAAGAATACCATAAAAAAAATACACACACACATACAACAATAGCTTAGAAGAATAAGTGTCTTCCCCAAACCCTACAGATGACAAGATAAAATGCCAAGACACAAAAGTTATTTAAAACATATATATATATATATGTATTTAAATTACTTTTGTGTAATTTTGTGTGTATGTATGCAAACTACAACACTTATTAGCATTCATGGATATGAGGCATACCAGCATTCATTCCTTGAGGAATTCAGTTACCAATTTCTGAGAGCCATAGCCCTTCACAAAAGTTTTTACTCACTATTAATATAATAAAATGTAACAACATTGCACATCTGAAAGTCTGTGAACAAGGACAAACTTCAGAGGCATTCCACACAACTTAAGAACAAGGTTAAAAAACACTGTAAATTCAAGATTAAGCATTGTGTTGACACTTCCCACTTTTCTGTTGGGAACACAGGACTAAGTTAGTGAGTCACTAATTTCCACCTACTGCAATAGCAGATACACACATAAAGATTTGAGATGGACAACTGAACATTCACTTCATGTTCTTCCATCCCTTGGCAAACACTGAGCTACAAATCATCTCCTAGTTCCCCATCACAGATTAAAGATTGCCAGGATTAAAATTCCAAAAACAGAAAAACAGCATTTGTCCAGAAAATAAAAAGAAGTAATTGCCAATGTTTTGAGCTTGCCAATACCAGAACAACTCTTTGATGAGCAACTGCTTTTTCAAAACAGTCAAGAAACATGGTAGGAAAAAAAATAAATACAATAAATACAATAATCAGGTAGAGAGCCACAGAGAACTTCTAGCAGTCAGTAGCTTGCAGAAGGTATAGCCTTACAGTTCAGAGCCTGGACAATAAACTGACTTCAAAGAAGAAAAAGGTAAGCACTTGGAAAAAAAAAAAAAAAAAAAGTAAGCACTAGAGTCACAAAAGTTAAAAAGAAACCATCATAGAAGAGGCAAAGGAGGGGAAGGAGGGGTTGCATGCATACATTCTTTGGGGCCAGAGGTGAAGTAACGCACAGTGATTTTGGTCCACAGACAAAACACTTTAGCTTGAGTACCACAACAGACCTGCCATTTAGACACAGTCCAACAAGTAGAAGGCTGAAATATATTATGTCAAACCAGAAGACTGAGTGAAGTAGAAAAGCTTTGACATGCAAAAGTAAATAGATACATCAATCTATTATACCAAGCAAAGCAAACAGAAGGCAAAGCACAAAGCCCTTATCAGCACTAACAAAAAAAGGTGATCCTGCCTCCACTGATCAAACTCACTGATTCAGATATTCACATGAAAGAGACAGGTGCTAAATACTAGTCCAAACTAGATGCAGAAATCAATTCTGCTGAGATAACACGGTCCACAGATGAAAGAATTAGGCAGGAAATTAGCACACCTATATGGTTAGCCAAGCATACTATTGCTGTGCAAATTATCTGAATTTTAGCTGGGAAAGGCAAACAAGTGACAAAAGAAATGTTTCAAATGAAAGGCAGTTAGTTACCTTTACAGAATTAGAGAACACGAATTTATGGAAGAATATAAAAGAATAAAAATAAACAAAGCCTATTGTGTTGTAACACCACTCAAAACAAGAAACAGTACAAACTACTCTGCTGACAAAAGGGATTTACAGGGGCTCACGCTTGAAACAGAATGAATACAATAGCTGAATGGGACTACCACTTGTCAAATAAATTTCTATACCAACACACATAAAGGCAAGTTCTTAACTAGAAAGGTTATTTAGAAAAAAACAAGTTCAAGTTCATTTCTAGTGTATTTAAGTCTGAAGACACACCAGTGATTCAGAGCCAGCCTGCCTGAACAAGAGGTAACAATAAACTAGTATCAACAAGATTCACAAGGATTTCTTTCCTGCCTTCATATGAAGGTATTTCCCAACTCCCCTGTGACAGCCAATCTTGGGTTTTACTATTTCCTTCAGAAGGTTATATCAACCATGGCTTGCCCTCAAGGTAGGACAGCCTCTCCAAGATAAAGATTAAACAAAGTCAGGCTTACAACCAATAATAAGTTGTGGTTTCATGTTCTGCCACTGCCCTTGAAACTCTGTCAGTGTTAGCTTCAAAAAGTATTTCCCATTGCTACCTTGAACGTGCAGGTCAGCAAGAGAAACTGGCAATATGGAACAGATCACTGGAAAACTAAATGGGTATATTTAAATGAAACAAAAATAAATAGTTTTCAGGTCAAAAAAGTGGCATTTGTCAAAACAGACATGCATACCATTTTGGGGGCACCACAGTCAATGGTTTCATGTCCAGTTGTTGAATAGGAGTGATCTAAAAAGATAATCTAGAGAGTTATTTTATTAAATCTGCATATGCAAGAAGTCACTACACCACCACATTATCACCTCTTTGCTCAACCATTCTGAATATTCCAGACAGAGTTAAGAAAAGCCTTAATTTTTGATTAAGAATAATGCATCTTAAACACATCAAATTACAAAATCATTCATAAATCCAGACATATGGGATGATTTTGGTTTTCATGTTTAGAAAAGTATGGCCTATTACTGCCTCAGAAAAAGTACTATGGCAAAGGTTAATCTAATTTTATGTAACGTAGCATGTGCTTCACTGTTCTTAAAATTTTGAAATGCTACTCTTGATATAGAGAAATTACACCACCTTGGAACATTAACTTTTCTTTATTTTATTAATTTTACGAATTTATCTTAAGCACTATCCGGAAACTAATGAAAGAACTATTTCTAAAAGGAAACTACATTTCTCAACATACAAGAAGCTGTGTGTGAGAAAACTCCAGCAAAATAAGTTTGTATTGAATTATTATTTATATCTACATCCTGTTTAGCCATTTAGGAAAAAAAAGTTTAGTTCATGTTCTGTAGACGCCTTTGTGTAAAGCTTTAAAAAGGATTCTGCCGAAAGAGGGAGGGCCCCAGTACTTATATCCTCCAATTCACACTGTACAGCAAATCAGAACCTTCAACCTGGATTTCCACGGCAAAAATAAAGCCATCCTTATCATTTCCTCATGAAGTGGTTGGTTTCAAGCTTTAAACAAAGAAATATAAAAGGGATGTTGAACTATAGGAAAAAAAAAAAAAAAAAGTCATGTTATTGTTTAGAGTTCTACATAACTTCATTAAAATATTCTGACTAAGCCAAAAACAAGCTTAGCCAGAGAAGACTATGTTCATCAAGTACCAGCTCTGCAAAAGTGCTTTTTAGGGCTTTCTGCATGTTCCTAAGACTCAACCCCTGAAAGAGATAGGACTGGGCAACAGAGACAACTGTGCCCTTTTCTGGCTTAATCATAGCAGCAGTGCATTGCCATATACTTGAACTTTAGTTACACTTTGGACACCTACACACACTGGCAAAAGGGGTCAGGCTGCTTCAAGGAATTATGACTTAGATTCATGTGCTCATAATCTTCAAACCAGTGTTGCAAGGAAAGTACACCTTCTCGCACTGCCTTACAAGGATGTCCCATACATGTGCGTGGTGTTCATAAACTAGGTATTAGGTATTTTAGAGCTTGAAGCAAGCTAATAACTCAAGTTATTCTTGAATGAGATTGCATGCTTTCCCTTTATCTGCCTCCTACTGCCTGCAAGAGCAGTTACGTTGCTGTCAAAAATGAAACAGCCACAGTTCATGTAAGGCAGGACAGGAGATGAGAAGAACCAGTGGAGACCTCTCATCTGCACAAAGTGAGCACAAAAGGCAATGGCCAGCAATTAAATAAATTAGTCAGCAAAGAAACTAACCAGTGCAGATTTACTCCTACTTTCTGAAACCTGAGGATAAACTAAAGCTAACCAATTTTGTTTCGTATCACATTCTGAGAACCCTGCCTAAGAAGCCAGGTCCTAAAAGTCCTAAAGCACTTTAAAGCACTTTTATTGCACAGAAGGCAGATACTACAGACACAGGTACTCATCAAATATAGAGAACTGTATTTACCTACTAGCATGGTATCTTTATAGTCTCATATATTACTGATTAATTAGTCTCATATGTTACTGATTAATTCATTAATCAGTACCGTTATTTTAATTTCATTAATATGTACCATTGTCTGACCAAGTTCAGACATTAGAATAATCCTGTATTTCACCACAATAAATATGACTTGAAGTACAACTTACATACTACATGTATATAAGAAAAGACCAAAACAAGCCTTACCTGGCAGGGCAAAAGGAATTAAAGAAAAAAAAATATATCAACTCATAAAAATGAAAAAAACTACTAACTGAAGAGCACATAATCAAAACAGTTAACTCCTCAGCACCCACAATGTTTTTTTTCTTAAATTACTTCATTGCCATAATCACTGTAAAATGTATTTCATTTTATTTAACTACCATTCTGAAATTTGCATTCTGCTTTCAGGCTTTATGTAAAAGCTTTTCTATGACATTGAGTTCTAAAAATGTAACCTTTTTTTCCCACATTTACTGATGTACTTCTTCTACCTAAAACTTCATATAGCGATCTGCTCAGATTGCGTAATCCTCTCACTTGGCACCACACAAAAGAAGCTGACTCTTGTATACTCTGTATTAATTTTAAATAAAGATGCCATTCAAAATTAAATATAAAAGACAGTTGAATTCATAACAATACAATCAATCTCTAATTTAATTCTACTGTACAGGAAGTCACAATCCCCTACCCCCAAAAAAGTTATTTACAAAATCTGTTCAAAAAAGATGCCAACAAATTTATTATTTGGAAATTAGCGTTCATTGATGTGGTTTTCAGTTTTCTGAGTTTGGTTTTACCCTGTTCTGAACATTCTACAATTCCATGATGCAGGCAAAAAAAAAAAAAGAATTGTTTTCTTCCCTTTCATGAACATACTGCTGCTGCTTCTCTTTGCTCTGAGCTTCATTCCACTTCTGCTTGTTTATTTGGGACTTTTGCTTTTTTTTTTTTTTTTTTTTTTTTTAAACAAGGGAATTAACATTAACTTCTCTGCAAAATACAGCAATCAGACATTAATTCCACCACATAAAATATTTTGGAACTGCTGTTCAGAGGCTGTACATAGGCATTTCCACTTCAGGAGGTTCTAAATCCAGCTGCACAATCTCTTGTCTCCTAAACACAGCTATCCAGCTCAAATCCAGCTGGTTCAGTCAGACTTTCCATTATAATGGAAAGCACTGAAAATCGTATTCTCTGATGAGTATTAATATCTGATTCTCTTCAGCTCACAGGGGCAATTAAAAAATCAGTGAGACATTAAGAAACTGCCCTCCAAAAAAAAATTAAACTTCAAATAGATTCTTGAACTACTAATTTAAACACAGAGGGTAACTTGTAGTTTAACAGTCTTACTTAAAGGGAAACCTAGAAAACTGCTAATAATTTTGTAAATTACCATCATGCCAACATTCAGTTATGGAAGACAACAAGAACTGTCTTATCAAGTAACACGTGGAGCTTGACCTCTAAATATTAATGCTAGATCTTCCCGTAGAAAACCTCTTACATTTGCATATACCCACGATGTATGGCTGAAATTTTTACTAGCACAGTCAGAACCTCTGTGTGACATCAACTTCTTATTTTTCAATAAGATCACTTAAAATATTAACTTGTAAGTAATCCCAGAGCTATCTGTTCAACAGGTGTTAAAACATCCATTTCATTACCTAGTCTATCTAACAGAGTTTTTGACTGCCACCCCTCAACTTTACTAGAGTTTATTAGAACACAGATTTACCAGAAGCTGAAGCTAAGCATAATTCAGAGTTCTGTGGATGATCTAACTCAGCTTGTCCTTTGAAGTATGCAGCTTCTCGTTCTTTAAGAAAAATCTGTCTTGGAAATAAAGTTTTCTCAGTATTTTTTGGTGTTCAGACAGCAGTGTCTGTTTCTGACTGCACATTCCATGGTTACTGAAGGCATTTGTGAAAATTTAAAATAGACATTATTCATCACTTATTACAAGAACCTAGACTGACAGAGCACAGAATTCTATTACAAATGATGTACCTAGATTAATATAAACAAAATATATATATATTTTTTTTTTTTAACTGAAACATAGATTTCTGAAAGCTATGAGAAACTACTTCAGCAAGTGCATTTCGGATAAACTCCAAGGCAAACAAATGAGACAGAAGAGAAACTTCTTAGCTTGCAGATTAGTCTAAACAGAAGCTTGCAAATAACAGCAAGTAGAAAAGCAGCCACCCTAATTGGTTTGAAATCTGTACTTTGTTTACTCCTTTGAATACAGCAAGATGAATAACTGTTTAATTTATTTTATATGAAGCAACAAACACTCGAACAAACACCAATTATTTAATATTACAGTCTAACCACCATGACTGTATTAATGCTTCTGCACAGAAAGTGAATTAACTCCTCTAAAGGAAGCATACTTTCACTGAAAGCCCTGCAGTTCTTGCCTCTTCCTAAAAGCTAACTAAATACAAAAATAGTTCTAGTATACTACCATTCCAGCCAGCTAGGTTGTCCTCAGTCAACTGACAAGAATCCTAGAGCTGCTGTCCTTCGGTGGCATGCATACAAAACATGAATCAAGTTACAATTTGCTTAAATTTGCCTTTTTTTTTTTTTTTAATATATATTCAGAAACAGCATCACATTCCATAAAACTCACATTAAAATTTGGAAATCTGTATATTGGGGTTGTACCATAGCACAAAAGAAGACGGCTAACAGCTGCACTGGAGTTAGCCATTCTAGAAGTAATACAAGAAGTTAAAGTCTGAGATCTCTCTCAGTCTGGATTTCTTGGCAATTCAGGCTCGTTGTTAACCAAAGACCGTATGATGGAAACCTTTACAATGCTCTTTTGTTCAAAGCGCACTAATCTTCAGGGAAGAGAATCCTGCCATCAAAAAATTGCATCTTCCAAGAAAGAGTTGCTGAGTCATAACTGGTAAGAGAAAAGAAATAAACATTGCATCTGTTTCATAGGCACATAATGGTATTCCTATGTTGTTTCTACTGTTCAATAAGATAGAGCTTAACCAAGCTTTTGCTTGGTTAGCTCATCTTTCTAAGAGTCTCTTCCAGGTGTCCTTGACAGGAGAATGTATACCCAGTAAATGATCCTCAGCAAGTAATTTATTATGTTCAGCATGAAATTAATAAACTGCCTCTGATCCCTGTTTTAGTGACACAAATAAAGCAAAAGAAGAAATAAGAACTACATGGCTGCATCTTTCAATTGTAAGCTGCCATGAGACACAACTCCTAACTCTATTTGTAACTTTGGGATTCTGTACCGCATGACCAACCTGTTAACTTTTCAGAAAGCTGAAAAAGTATGTGATTACTTTCAAACAACAAAGGAACAGACTTTTGTCCTTGTTTGCTGTGTGTACAACAAAGAAGAGCTTAAAGTGCAGCAAGAGAGATTAACAGGAGATTTAGGCTACATCTTAGAAAAACAGCATGTAGAAGAGTAAGGCTAGTTGAGCTAGGGAAGAGATTAAAAGAGAAGATTATGGAATCTGCTAAGGCTTTTTCTGAGAACCAGTCTGGTCAGAGCTGGTTTGGCCATAGCTCATCCTGCTTCTGAGCCAGGGATGCATTAGATGACTCTCACTCCTTTCAGCCCTATTTGCTAGGATTCTGTCATGTGAACATGAAAACCACAGTCAGATTAGTTCAAAACAATGATTTAACCATCAAAAAGTAACTGAAGTCCGTTAAAGAGCTGTGGACTACAGTGTTCAGTACCTACACAGCAACACAAAGGCCTGTAGTAGTTCAACATACTGAGTATACAAAACTAATAAACATACATACAACTTTCATACATAAATACAAGTTTTGGCACAGCATTTGCTATGCACTCTCCCTTTTCAGTTCTGCACTGAATTCTTTTTCCTTATTAAGAGCAGAAGACCCTCTCAGCAGTAATTGTTACAGTAAGCAGGCAATACACAAACTGTAATATAAACAAACTGTTTTTTATCAAAAATATTCTACCACAGAAGAGAATGAGAGATTAAAAATACAGAATCCCATGGTTACAACTGTGTGGTAAGAGAGGACAAGCTCACTTGGCATACCTATCTTTACCTAAAGAACCCTTGAAAAGAAAGCCTGAAGGTCAGAAAAATGACAGAGTAGTCACAACATGAAAACAAACAGCATTCTCTGCAGTGTTATTCAAGAAATAGAGCAAATTGCTAACATCTCTTTTTGGGTAACAGTTTCCTGCACTGGAGTACAGAATTTGAAAAGACAATTTCAACAGTAAAGACAGCAGAAGGCTAATTAAATGTAATAATTCAAATGCACACATGTCAATGAGTTGAGAGCATGTAGCAGGTCACAACGCAAGGCATCATGATTCAGAACTACTAGATTACTTGTCTAGAACTTGCTAGGGAACGTTGGCTGTGTGAGTCTGTGTGTGTGTTTTACACCTCAGTTTACCCTGCTTAAAAAAAAAAAAATAAAAAAAAATTAGCTTACATCTCATACAAAGTTTGAAAACTAAGCCACTAGCTGCAAGATTCAGGAACCTAAGCAGACAGAATAATACAAGTATTATGGCAAATAGATTCAGAGACATTTCCAAATAGATTCAGGTTTCATACTTACTAGGGGCTTTATTCCTTTTCTCTACCTGAAGCTGATTTACCATTCACTATATTATTATTAGTGGGTAGAAGCTTATATAAAATTAATTCATATTACATTACAGCTTCAGTAGAGCACACACCTAAAACCCTGTTTCTTTTATTGTGTTTTTCTTGCTCATTATCCGATAGTCTCAGAGCTTCACATTTCCATGAGCTCAGCATAGCTCAGTCCAGAACAGCCTTTTTCTTTTGGGGACACATTTTTACCATCTTTTTCTTAATATGTTTAGTTTAGAACTCCCTTTCATGACCTTCACGATATTTTAGCCTGTAACAGCCACTGCCAGAAATTCAGGCTTCTCATCCTACTGTAGGCTCTGCTTTTTGATCTGGTGTGTAGAGATGTGGATTTTCCCATTTGGTTCATTTCAGAGTTACCTTCCTGTTCAAACTTCAGAGATGTTAGAGTAAAAAAGCACTTTAAGAACCTTTGAAACCAAGACTTACCTCCATCTAGCATCTTACTAAAAGCACTGATCCAACCTGCACCTAGGACCCTCTTTCTTACGTGTATGTGTTATCTTTCATAGCCAATAAATTTAAGAAGAGAAAATAACCAAGGAAAAAAAAAAAAATTGTGATACAACAGCAAAGCAAAACATCTAAAACACAAACCTTGATATCAATTATCAGAAGGTTTTGCCAGCTTTTACTGGATATATTCTCATTCCACTCTCCTTTCATTGTTCCATGACCATCTGTCTCTGTTGATTCACCTTCACAGCAAATCCCACCTTGTTTTCCCACATATAGACAAGAAGTGAACATGGCCAACATGGAGCGTGGCCATGTTCCCATGAACACGGGAACTTTCATGATTTGCACAACACTGCTGTGTTTGACACATTCCCCCTCTGCACATAAGTCTGATTGTCATAGCAGAGACTAGGAATCGAACTATCACCTTCTGTCAGGCCTGTAGGTACAACCATAAACCACGGAGGTTATTATTTAAGATTATATAACCCAGACAAATGCACTGGCATATCTTCCAGATAATCCGAGATTACACAACAAAATGAAGTAAGCAGATCATCAAGAGAACTCTAACACAACACATGTCTGGCTAAAAAACAAAACCTCCCACAATTGGAAAATGCATGCAGTTATAAAGACCGACTTTTGTCCATAATTGAACAAGTTCTAGGCTTCTTAAGCAGTAGTATTTGGGGTAGGAATGGAGGAATGGATTAAAAAAAAAAAAAAAAATATATATGCAAAAATTCTGCCAGCAACCCATCCTGGATTCTGGGAAAGATCCATGCTCCGAACAACTCAGTTCCATAAAGGCAAACTACCCTAAACTACCAACAGTGGTGATATGGTACCAACCTTCTACACTTTTAAGCTACAAGACTAACATACTTTACAAAAACTCACAGTAGGACAAAATGAGAAAGAATTCAAGAATACAATAACCAGGTTACCAGGGTACAGCAAATCATCATTCATAAACTGAAGCGTATGTTTGCTGACATAAAAAGTCACTACAGCATGAACCATACTTTAAAAATTGGTTACTAAGGGAATTTGAGAGAAAGAGATTCTAGCATACGGCTTACCCCAAAACATTTTATCTGTGCACATGGACTTTTCCACTACCACACCCACCCCAACAAACAACTACAGAAGTTAAAATACTCTGTGCTAAAACTGGAGGAAATGAACAAAGCAACAGTAAGAAACAAGTACAAGGTACAAGGGAAGTGAATTGAGGACAGTAAAAAGTATTATTTTTGTCATGACATAAGTGACTAAGATGGCCAGGATGAAGCAGAATGACATCAGAGAGGTGAGGGAGCCATATCTGACAGTTAAGGGATCACTGAACACAATGGGAGCACAGAAAACTGGTAAAATAATGAATAAGTCATATATTATAATAAATAATGAATCTTGGAATCACAGAACTGTAGGGGTTGAAAGGGACCTCGAAAGATCATCAGGCCCAACCCCTCTGCCAAAGCAGGCTTCCTAGTGCAGGCTGCCCAGGTAGGTGTCCAGACGGGCCTTGAATATCTCCAGAGAAGGAGACTCCACAACCTCCCTGGGCAGCCTGTTCCAGTGCTCCGTCACCCTCACTGTGAAGTTCTTTCGCATGTTGGTGCCAAACTTCCCGTGATCCATTTTTTGACCATTGCCCCTTGTCCTGTCCCCACAAACCACTGAAAAGAGGTTGGCCAAATCCCTCTGTCTCCCACACTTAAGATATTTGTAAACATTGTTAAGATCCCCTCTCAGTCTTCTCTTCTCAAGACTGAATAGACCCAGGCTTCTCAGCCTTTCCTCATAGGGAAGATGCTTCAAGCCCCGTATTATCTTTATGGTCCTCTGATGAATTCCTTCCAGATCTTTTTTATAGGTCATGGCCAACAAAATGTAGATCTTTTTCCAGGATGTCTTTTTTGTATCGTGAAAAAATGAAAGAGTGACAAAAAAAAAAAAAAAAAAAAAAAAAAAAAACAGTGACAAAGAGTAGCAGTTTACATTAAGGCAATTCCAAAAATGACTGAACTGAAGAAAAATTTAACATGCAGAACCATGCTAATTGGTTGATGTTGAAGAGTTTTGAAGAGGTGCCAGGGGTCTTACGGAAATTTTCCAAATGAGGCAACAGACATGCTGCCACACAGTAGCTAGAGCCAGAGTATACTGAATCACAGAACAACTTGCAATGGAAGGGACCCACAAGGATCCACACAGAACCACCCAAAAATCAAATCATCTGTGTCCAAAACAGCATCTTGAACTCCAACAGCTTGGTGCTGTGGCCCTGGGCAGCCTGTCCCAGTGCCCGACCACCCTCTGCGTGCAGACCTTTCCCTAATCCCCAGCCTGACCCTCCCCTGTCCCAGCTCCATGCCGTTCCCTCGGGTCCTGTCGCTGTCCCCAGAGAGCAGAGCTCAGCGCCTGCCCCTCCGCTCCCCTCATGAGGGAGCTGCAGGCCGCCATGAGGCCTCCCCTCAGCCTGCTCTGCTCTGGGCTGAACAAACCAAGGGACCTTGGCTGCTCCTCAGGCATCTTGCCCCCTAGACCTTTCACGATCTTTGTCGCTCTCCTTTGGAGGCTGTCCATATAGTTGTATGTCCTGGCATTGTGGTGTCCAAACCTGCACCCAGCGGTGAAGGTAAGGCCACACCAGCGCAGAGCAGAGCAGGACAATCACTTCCCTTGACCAACTAGCAATGCCGTGCTTGATGCACCCCAGGGCATGGTTGGCCCTCTTGGCTGCTAGGGCGCACTGCTGGCTCATGTTCAGCTTGCTATCAACCAAAACCCCCAGATCCATTTCCAGAGGGTTCCTCCATTCTGTACAAATACCCAGGGTTGCCCTGCTCCAGGTGCAGAATCCATCACTTGCTCTTGTTAAACTTCTTATTACTGGGAATTGTCCAGCTCCCTAATTCATCAAGATCTCTCTGCAAGGCCTCTCTACCCCTAAGGGATTTAACAGCTCCTCCCAATTTAGTGTCATCTGCAAACTTTCTCAAAACACCTTCTAGTCCTACATCCAAGTCATTTATGAAAACACTGAGGAGAACTGGCCCTTCAATGTAGACCTACGGAACCCCACTAGTGACTGGCTGCCAGCTTGATGTAATTCCATTTACTACAACCCTTTGAGCACAACCTGTCAGCCAGTTGTTCAACCATCGCATTATGCATTTGTCAAGCTGTGTGATGGACACTTCGTCCAGAAGGATACTGTGAGAAACTGTATTGAAAGCTTGGGGAATCCAAAAAGATCAGATCAGCTGGCTTCCCTTAGTAAATTAGGTGGGTAACCTTGTCATAAAAGGAAATTAAATTTGTTAAGCAGGACCTTCCCCTCGCGAACCTGTGTTGGCCATGACCAATGACCACATTGTCCTTCAGTTGTCTCCCTGTGCTAGCTGAAACAGCTGCAAATGAAATCACCTCTCTTTTGCCATGTCTAGTCATCTCAAAAAGGACACGCAGATATATTTCACACAGCTTAGATTTAGGAAGATCCAAGCACTGAACTACAAGCTTGCCTTCAACAACAAGCCACAATACTGAAAGCAGACAGGAGTACTGCTCCTCAGAGAGACAAGGTAAGAAAAAAAAGGGAAGGTCATGTTTTGGCCTGAAATACAACATTTAGTAAAATAATTACATGATAAGTTGTGATGATTTTAATTAGTTTTTGTGTGCTCTGAAAGAGGACGTTAAAAGGAATGAATGAAACAAAGTGGGCCAGCAGCTTTAACTGATGGTATTAAATCTAGCTGAGAAACGAGAGTTGCAACTTTGGGAAACCTTGGAATAAATACTGCTGCAAAGAGATGTACAACAGATTTGCCAACACTCACACAGGCAGCTGCAACAATACAAGAAACAGAATTTTAAAATCTTAGTTACAACACACTATAAGTAACCTACAGGTTACTTATCCTTCCAGGATGCAAGGCATCTGAGACATTTCTCACATCTTTATCCCTAAAAGATTACGTCCCAGAATGGCTTTTAAGATACTAAGGCATGTAGTCACTTGAAAGCTACCTTTAGAAACATGTCAATTTATACACATTAATATCAATTCACCATTAAGTTACAGTATCTTTTAAACGCTACAGTTATTTCTCCTCTTTAATAAGATGATACCTAGCCATATAAGACCATTACAACATAGTTCAGTTTCATGCTATAGAAATCCTCGCTAATAAGAATGAAGTGGCATTCTTTAAAGGCCTACATATTACAGAAACAGATTCAAGATTTGTGTGAAATATAATTAAAGTGATACAAATACAAACATAGCAATAAAATAAAAATAGTCTAAAAAGGGCTATTTGTTTAAAAGGATGTACAGGATGCTGTAGAACAACTTTTCCTAACATTTACAGTTTTATACAGATCAATAAAGAATCTCAAAGCATGATGAAAACTAGCCTATAATTATACAGAAGCTGTAGCAGCATGAAATTCAGCAAGCCACTTTAACATCAATACCTGAGCAAAAATTTTCAACTTTACAGTGCAGAGAAACATAAAAACAAAGACACATACTCATGGAGAGAAATATAAAGGTCCTTCACCCTCATAAAGCTAACTCATAACAGATCAAGTTTTGTAGCATTTGATGTATTTCCTTGAATTTATTTGATCTGCTACCTGCTTGTATGACCTCTTCCCTTACAATATACCTATTCTTAAACAAATGAAGAATGTCTTTAGAAAACAGACTCAAACTATTTACAGTAGCAATCACAACAGTAACACTGTTATATCGGTAATACCCTCAGGCTACAGTGCAAGCCTGTTCATAGGCAAAAGCAACATTCTATCAGTCTAAGAAAAACAGACAAGCTTTTGACCTCACAGTAATGAAACAAGTCTAAGACTTGATGAACAGACTGATCCCCCTTCTGCTGTAACATGTCGTCTCGTGAAAAAGATAATTATCCTGCAAAAAGAAATGTAATTTCTAATACAGTGTAGATGTCCAGCTGCTAGTAAAGGTAAATTGCAGACAAGCCAGAAACAATCAACATCACTTTCAGGAAAATAATACTGAGAGTAACAACAGCTGTATGCTATTACTAAGAATAGTATATATTGCTTATACCATTTCCATTTACAAATCACCTGTTTGATTCTTATTTATGCAACTGTACAAAGTAGAGGATGTGACTGTGCACACACAGAACAGTGCATGCAATTTTTAGCATATTCGTAAGGCAATCTCTTGCCACAATTTCAAACAGCCCAAACAGACAGACTTCAGACACCCTGAAAATTAATTTACTTTGTTGCAAAAATCATGGCTATGCATAATCCCTATTTTTAGATTACAGAACATGAAAGAAAAGCTTCACTTTCACTGGAAAACCATTTCTTGTCTTTATATCCCCTTAACAATCCAAAGGACGCAGCTAACTTCTGGATTTGTACACTTGCCACATAGTAATTCAACATGCCCCACTGCTGTCTTTCCAAGTCCACAGTCATGGGGAAGCTCGAATTTCAAGCATGTGATACTGCTAAAAGAGTTTGTCAGGATATTGAATACCTGTGCTTTGCTATGTATTTGCAATTTCTACTTTAAATCTATTAATCATTTCAAATAGTTATTTTTCATTTTTGTAATAAAGAACAGTATTCTACACTACACTGCATCATAAAGGGATGCTCAGCAGATTCATCAGGAAATTTCCATGCTCACACAATAACCCCCCTGAACCACTTGAGCCTAAAGGAATAGTTTATGTTCCATGTGGACCAGCTACTGAAGGCAAAACATGACATTTTGCCAGTATATTACACAACTGTTTTCTGGAAAGAGCGCAACGTTGCAGATCAGGAATCTTGATTTCCAAAAGGAATACAAAACAGTGTTTATGTACAGGATAACTAACCACATAGCTTTGATAAATACAAGCTGAATGGTGACCTGACTCAATAGAAAAGATATGAGACTCTTGTAATAACTCTTGTAATAAGGATCTAGGCTTTTTTCTCTAGTGCTCCTTCAAGTTAATTGTCTGTGCTACAAGACTGTGTTTTTGGTTTTTTTTTTTTTGTTTTTTTTTTTTTTTTTTTTCCTAAAGCAAGGAGGCAGTTTCATCTAGATGATCTGCTTTTAATGGACCCTGAATTCATCAGTCTGAGTTCATCATCTCTCTAGTTTAGAACAGAACTCCATTCCAGTCTGCAAGTTTGTCAAACAGACATCTCATTCTGACAAAAATTAACAGGCTAATTTGGCAAACCATGCATTTCCCAATGAAATCAATTACTAGTTGTCAGAGGTTGTCAAAGGGCTGTAAATACAGACTGTGTCAGTTAATATCTCAGGGAAGCAATGCTGTCACACGAGCACTGGTTGGACCAAGCTGATAAGCTCTTTGCACAGGTAATATGAGCTCTGGCCACAAGGAGCAGCTACTCAGCAATTCAAATAAATTTAATTTAACAAATGAACTCTGGGAACATAGGGAATAGGGTTAGAATTGTGTTGTTATCCTCACCCCTGGCCCAGCATGGGTTATTTCCCATTCAACCTGTCCAAGCTTTCCCCATCTGATAAAAAAAAAGTCGTAATTCTTTCTTCGTTTCAGAAAAGTAGAAGGAAAAATCTAATAGCTTTTATAAAAAAATAATCCTTGGTATATCTAACATTTACACATACAGAATAACACATGCATTGTATCATTCTCCCTTTATACTATTTATATTGGTAGCAATGGAAAAAAAATATATCAGAAGATAAACAAACGCGATTAAAGCAGCTTGACTAGACATTTGCAACAACAAACTGGACATACTCTCAAACACACCACCATCTCATCAAACACAAGTCACTGCCAATAAATACTCTGGTCATAGTAAATACCTTTTATTTAAGGCTGGAAGTTGAAAATATTTATACCTTTCCTTTCCAGCGGTCTACCCATAGAATATCAATAGTGAACATGAATGGAATTGTCTGCATTTCCCAAAGGGTAGAACATAAAAGGATTTTTTCCTG
The DNA here is from genome assembly GCF_009819795.1 of Aythya fuligula. Lineage (NCBI taxonomy): Eukaryota > Metazoa > Chordata > Aves > Anseriformes > Anatidae > Aythya > Aythya fuligula. The sequence goes on from NC_045593.1 coordinate 18,599,464, forward strand.
CTCCCTTTTTGTGCCTTTGTTTTGCTGCTCATGTCAAGGACACAACATGGGAAAGGGAGGAGTAGACAGGATATGCTATATGAGCTCTGTTATTACTTTAACTTTGCATTTTCCAATGGGAAACCTCGTTAGGGAGGGGAAGAGTCTCAGAGGAAGCCTTCTATACTGTAATTCACAGGCTGGCTCATGAACCGTTCCAAACATGTTCCCGTGATTGCCTCCTACTCCAAGACTGCCTTTAGTTACCATCACAGTTGGCTTCTCTTAAGAGCTTCCCCTCCACCACTTTATGAATAAATGTTAACTCTGTTTGTCTTAATGTCAGAAAAATTCTTTAGCATACCAGCTGTTTCTAGTCAAACCATTTTCAAGACATGAATTTATCATTATAAACAAAGACAAATGTAAGTTAATCCAAAGTAAACCAGAGAACAAAAAGCACAACATTTGCATCATTTACTACGCTTACCATACATAAACTATAGTAAGCACAGCTTTATAAATGCATCATTTATTTCCACATCCACTATGCAAATTCAAGTCAAGAGGCTACTAATACCAAAATATCCATGGCTCACCATTTTCAGGAAGATGCCAATATGGATGCAATGCTGCTCAAGTGCACTGGCTTTGCCATCCCCAGCATCTGAGATCCAGAAAGATCTACAGAGGCTTTGTTGTTATCCCTTTTGTTTTGGTTTGAAGTGAGTGTTTTCCAATTGCTTACCTGCTGATGCCATATTCCACAATCAGGGAAAACACTCTCAGATTTTCCAAGAACAGAAAATGCTATTTTCTACACTCTTTATTCCTAACGCATATCAGCCAAGAATCACACTTCCACGAGGCTTCCTTAGTTTTTTTCTGCATGGTTCTCATCCCTGCAGAGGCTTCTTTCCTTGTTCTTTCCTTGTGTCATCCAGAACAACAAGCAATAGGAATATTAGTAGTCTTTTTGTTTATTCCTGAGGTCACCTGGGTAAGAGGGGAGAAGAATATCCATATCCTATAACCCCTGCTTATAAAAGATTCCTATTATATACAAACAAACAGTTCAGGGGAAAAAAGCTACAAAGCCCAGGACAGAATATCAAAGAACCTTCTGGAGGTCACGTAAAGGCATACAATTATGTTTCCACACTTTCTGATGTAGAGACCTAGGTAGCTATAAAGGTAGCAAACATGCCATCATAATAACTATCTTGCAAGAAAGACAACAAATTTCAAAGTATTTTCCCTCTTAAGTTTATGTAGGTTGAGGTCTCCACAGTTATTTCAATACTATTTTCACCTGCTTAAGAAAAATACAACAGAAGCAGAAAAGACATTAACAATAACAGCACAAATTTCTGTCAAACTTTGCTACAAGCTGTCATACGTATACAATCTCCACAACGACAGAGAGTCAGGAAGTAACTTATCTACCTGTTCCCACGCTGCCACTGACATATCTGTCTCAGACACTACCAGAGTGGAAGAAGCAGAAACAAGAAGTCTGAAAAGGCTGGAACTTCTGCCAGAATGTACTAGCTGTGTAAGGCACACAGAAGATACGGAGTTTTACTTTGGTTGGTTTCTATTCCAAAAGTTTTCATTTAAGCTCATGATAATGTTTCAATTTCAGGATACGCATCTTTCAGCTTCAGTTCCTTACAAATACCTATGGATTTTTTGCATTAGCCACCTCTGCCTTTGTACTTCCCCCTTGGACTAGGTGCACACCTCTAAATCTCATCTGGTTTAATCTCCAAAAATGAGTGTCACATCGTTCCGAAGTCTTGCAAGGACCTATGTTCTTCCTAGCTTGAGAGAACAAAGCTTTATCCTCCTAATCATGTCAACCGAAGGCAACACAGACTCTTTTGCTATAGATATCTATATAAACCCTTCCTCCTTCTTGTAATCTGTACAGGCCTGAGAAACAGGAAGCCTATTTAATGCACTAGTACAGCTGAAGTAATGGGTACTCAAAGAGCGTTACTGATAAGCAGCTTGATAACAGACTAACAATTGAGATGTCTGCAGTCCAAAGGACTACAAGTCTTTGCAAGATACTTACGGCAGTGTACAAGGACATGCAGAACAGGAAGTGCCCAAATACAGGACAAACTGAACACATGCTGCTGCTAAGGACTGGCACTTCACAGACTGCTTAGCTTTTGGGTAATAATCAATCAATTATTTTTTTTAATCTATTAAATCTGCAAAACAGCATGCAGTAGAAAGCACACAATACAAGTTATAATGAATTGATTAAATGGGAAATATGAATTGGAGTTCTGTGTTTTACTTCTTGACCATCTGTACAGAGCACTATACTTGCTAGCTGCCAGATTGCTCGCATACCTGAGCAACAAATCCAGTGACTGAATTACATGACTGAGCAAGAACAAGGCAAAAAGTGGAGAGAGGAACTACCACATTTCATTTCCGCATAGCATTCACTTTGGCAGGTCTCTCCCTTAACTCGGACACAAAAACTGTTCAAGCCCACTCACCAAGCAGATCATCTGAAATTCACCTTTCTAATGACAGGCAATTCTACACAAGCAAGTACTCCAGGCACCTAGCAGTTTCCTAGAACAGCTGTTTCAGCCTTCACATACACTTTATATATGGCATGCCTTTTCTCTATACTGTGGCCACAGTAGTGTATCTCTGGATGCTCTCAAGCCTACTCACCAAACTCCTTCCTTGAGGTCCCAGCAGTCAGGGAAATCAGTTCCTCCCAGCATTTTCATAAATAAAGCTATCTTTGCAATTTAAAATACTTGATGAAATTAAAAATTTTGCTGATCAAAATTCGCAATAAAATACCAATTATACAACTACCACTACGACTGCAGCTACCACGACTTAACAGTGAACTGCAGCAGACCCACTACACTTACCTATTTTAAACCTAAACAGAACCAATTATTATGAGAGGGCGTATTCTGCTATACATTACAACTGCTTATACCCATTCCTGCAACACACACACAAAATTATACTTGGACATCTTCTCAAATTAATTTAGACAGCTTAATACAGCCTTCTAAAAAGCTGGCAGATGGTCTGCATACTTCACAGCCGTTAAAACCTCATACCGTAGCCCACTCCAATCCTTCAAGATAAGCATTCTCTTATCACACAGGAATTTGGAGAAAGAAGGTCTTGCTAAGGATCTTAAATACCACAGGAAAGCATGCTTTTAACTGCAAGTGGCAGTTTCCTTCATGAGGATTTTGTACATATTACCCAAATCTGTTACATTCTACCATTTAGAAGAGAGTCTTTTAGATTATGAAAACAGAACACAGGCAAATGTCAGGGGTGGGGGGTGCACAGTCATGCAGACATGAAGCTGTAACTGCAGCTAAATTCTAGGAATATAAAAATATTAAGCTTTGCAATTTGGTCCCCAGGTAAGGGTCACTGGTACTATATAGGCCTCATTACAGCTGTTCACAAGGCACATAGCCTTTGACTGTACAGCCTAATAAAAATGGAAAGCAGTGTGTGCCAGGTTTCCTGCTGAAAAGCGTTAACAGTGGGAGCAGCAATCCCACTCTGAAAGCTCCAGGCTTTGAAACATGCTTACTTAGTGAATTTCTATCTGATCTCATCATTAATACAAGCAGCAATTAGGAGGAAGGTAAAATTTTAAAGAATTCTTAGCATCTTTGGGACATTCATGTTTGAAATAAACCTCGTATTTCTTTCAAGTTTATTTCAATTAAGGTTCAGGAGACTTGACTTAACAGTATTTGGAAACTATTAAGGCACTCGAGGCAAAGCTTACAAGTACATTTACCTAATATGTTTTAGTACAACACATTACTCAAGCATAATGGATACTTAAAAGCAAATGTATACAAACCCTTCAGCCATTATATTATGCGTGAATTCTCAGTAACTCACACATAAGAATTCCAAATTTTCTTACCTTAAGAGGTTGCCTGGATTTTTCATTACTTTTTAATTAAAGTGAATAACACTTTCTGTCCCGGTATTATTAAAGCTGGATAGGATAAACCATGCTGTATTCTGCTTATGTAAACTAATATGACAAATCCCTTTTGCTAACTGCATTGCTTAATCCTGATGCCAAAATACTTTGTAACTTCTTTTCAGTAAAAAGGCATTAACACTAACAGAAGGTATTTATTTAGTTAGAACATTGCCTTACCGTGTAAATGCCAATTCTACAAACAGCAAATGAGAGCTGGATACATTCAGACATAGTCTAAAGAAATTAAAATAAAGACGTTACTAAGAATTCCATTTATTAAAAATTAATCTTTTTTCTCCCATCTCTCCCCTGAAAGAAATATCTGATGGTATACTACTTGATGTTTCTCCTCTAAGACTGTACTAAACAGAGTGAGAAAAATGCCATAAAAAAAAATCAGATTATTCAAATACTTATTACCTTTCACAACGCAGCAGCTGCCAACACTATTGCATTTACTAACTCAGTATTTCATCATAGGCCTCAAATTACCCAGTGCTCCCCAAATGCCCAAACACAGCATTAACATTTTCATGCAAGCTTCCAGTCCCATTTATTTTTATCTATTGTGGCTTAAAAAGATCCTACAGGAGATGTTTTAGCAAGGTAATGCATTTTATAGATTTTTAGTGGTATGTAAGAGCTTCCACGTTTAAGTATTATAGTTCTCTCCCTGTATCATCATTCAAACCCTCTTCTTTCATATGCTAAAGTAGTGTATATACCTTTAAGTTTCTACATTTCTAAAGTAGAAATTCACCTTTAATTTTCTGACATTTTCGTGTTTAAAATAGAACTCTGTACTTTTTTGAAAAAAATGTTTTATGTAATCTGTCACAGCTGTCAATAATCACATTAAAAGTTTTTACCCTCCACTTGCTCAACTTCCAGCCTGTTGCGATGCCACAATTCTATGTCATCTGCAGTCACCCAGAGATGCTGATGGGCTATGAATTTCTGATAAAACGGATGAAAACACCTTCTGTAAAAAGCATAACAAAGACAGAAAATATATGCATCTTCTTCCCTCACCAAAGCAAAAATCTATTGTTGGTTTGCCATTTTGATAGATGGCCGAGCACAATAAGCCAGGCTTACAACAATCTGTTTAAAACAGTAATTGAGGAATTCCTTTTTGTAAGGTATGGAATCTTTTCTCACTGCAGGCAAAAATTAAAGCAACCGCATAGAACATTTTTACTCGATGTTTTCGAATTTCACACACCATCCGCATATATTTTAACATGTAGAATGTGAAGTGCTGAATGTTACAAACTTCAAACATTTTCAGTGAAAAAAAAATTCAGCCTCTGCTTTCAATTCACCCTGAAAACTATAACTGAATAAGCAATTTAATCAGATTTCTATATAAACATCTCATGAATCATGAGTAAAAAATACATAGCATCATTTTTCTTTTGCTATAACTGTTAAATATAAAGTTTAAACAAGTAATATTTCATTGAACTGTCTGAAAGTCAAAACATGCAGCACAAAAACCCAAAAGCAAACATCAACAGCATAGGTATTCTATATTTCAAGCTACAATATTATTGCTGACAAGAGATGCTGCTTCCAAATGTTATTTAAATTGCCAGGATGCTTTTTTGTTGTCATTGTTTTCAGCTTTCAGAACCAACAAAGTTCTATTACTCACATTCTGAGTTTCCCATAGGAAAAAAAAAAAAAAAAAAGTCACAGAAAAATAGTAGAACTGATTTTGAGAAATCCCATGCTACATACTGTGGGGGTGGGGGGAATGAACTGTACCCATGTCGCTCCTGACAGAATCTGCCTACGTTGCTGCAAAGGTTCCAGTGATGATTTCCCCAAGCAATCTAGTCCAGTGCTTCATTATCCTCACTACTAGAAAGTTTCTTAATGTTTAACTTGAGTCTGCTGCAATTTGAACTGCTACCTAAACACAGGATGATGCATACATTGATTTTTCTTTCCAGTATCATGACAAACTCTATGTTGACAGCAGACCCATTGTTACACACAAAGTAAAAGTGTGCTTCTGTTTGCAAAGGAAGTAAACATGCTGCAGCAGCATAACATTGCAGCTTGCCAGTGCATATAGATTGCTCTCTTCTGAAGAAGTGCCATGTTACAAATTGGTTTTACTTTTTTATTTTTGTTCAGTACTTCCAGACTTTACATTGATAGGAGAATTAAGGTTCAGCTCAAATCCCACAAGTGCCCATGGACCAGCTTCAGCAGAAGAGAGAAAGCTACATCCCAGTTACCTTACCAGTCTATCGCTGGGCTTGCTATTGTGAATGTTTTGAAATCAACTAACTATTAGAGGCCATGAATTCTAAAATTATCTCCTCTTCCTACTGTCATGTACAGTACCAGGGAAGCTTTCCCCTATTAAATATTAATCAAATCCCTTCCCCAAGCCTCCAAGATAAAACTTCTGATCTCCAATGTATAGCATTAAAAAAAAAATCATTAATTCCAATGCTGTTTTTAGACCTTTAGATTCATCTCTCCCCCCTCCCAGAAAATTAACATTCCCCTCCAAATATTATTTCCATTTAATCACCAGATAACTCAAATGAATTAATTTGAATAATTAGATATCTAGTGATACTAAACTACAGACTATCACTCAGATCACAGAATTGCAATATATATGATAATCTACTGCTACAATGGGGAATTTATTCTTGATACTTGTAATCTTTCATTACTTTGGTTTTGCAACTCATTTTGCACCATACAATTGAGCAACAAAACAATTGTTGGACAATTTGCATTTTGTTTACTTACAGTTTATTGTTGCTTTCTGAAAGGATTTTACATGGTAAGCATGAAAGTAAAAGAAAAAAATAATTTTAAAATATAACTACAAATATTACAAAGAAAGATACCTTATTTGATACAACTCTGAAAGGACTTTCTCTTAACAGAAATCATTTAAGATGTCTAAAGCAAGAACAGGAGTCTTCAGGTTGTGTATGTCAAATAAAATAAACACACTTCTGTCAACTTGCACCCCTCTGCTTAGTAAAAGGGTCATCTCACAAACATTAAATTATTTCTCCAGCTGGCAACTCAATTTATAGCTGAGAGAACAAATATATATTTTCCCAAAGCTTTGCTAGTTTAATTATGTGTTCTAAAAATGTCACTCTTCAAAATGACTTAGAAAGACATCTGCCTTGCAACTATATAACCTTTCATTCACCACAAGCATGTGTTCTGCCCATTTTTTTCCAAACACTCAACTACCAGTATAAATAATAGTACAAAATAATTTCTGCATTTGTTGTTTAAAACCAAAAGACTTATAGAAGTCTAATACATGCACACATTAGTCTGTAACTGAATGAATTCATTGATTTCATATGTACATCTTCACCAAACGCAAAATGAAGCTTCTACTTCTATTAACAGGACAGCACATTTTGAAGAGACTAATTAGAGCATGTTTTACAGGTGATCACCTGAAGCTGAAATAATTGGATTGAAAGCATTCATAACACTTGTTTCGGCAGCGTTGGTGGGCCAAGGGGAGACCTTAACCAGCTTCTTGGAAAGGAAGCAAAAGGCTCAATATCTAACAACTGCGGGAGCTGTCATCCTCATTCTGCCAACAAACAGAAATACTTATCTTGACATCAGCTTGCTTTGCCATCATCCTTAATAAATTACAGCACTAAGTGTAGTTCCAAGGTCACAAAAACAGAAAGCAATGTGACATTGTTGTATTGCTTTGTTTGTTTGTTTTCTAGTGATATATTGCTTTATTAAAATGAAGATTGTGATGTCTACTTGCTCATTTACAAATGAATGATCTAACACAGTAATCACGTTTAATTACTGGACCTTCCAGGTAAAAGGCTCTTCCCCCTCCACTCCTCTCTGTATATTTTTCAGTTAATAAGATATATGAAAGTTAACAACAAAATTGTAAACAACACCCAGAATTTAAGGTACCTCTCTGAAGGCAGCCTGAAACTAATTCTCAGAGCTCACGTGTCTTAAAGAATGTGTAGACACCAAAAAGCACACACAACTACACTAGAGTACAGGTGGCAGGAACTTTGACCAGAACTGCTGTTTGCTAAACTTGTGCACTGAACTCCAAGCAGTAACCTGAAAGCTTCTCTTTCTGCACAAGATGACATAGCCCTTCAGCACATTCCATTAATAACATTTCCAAATTAAATTCCCCATTTTTTAATACCATTCATAGGGGAAAAAATGACACACCAAATATTTTCACTTTCTCCTTTAATGCTGCATAATTAGATTTTTGGAATACCAACCTTTTTGCATACAATCATTAGATAAATCTGAGTTTAGGGACTAGAAGAAACCTGATGTTGATGGAAAGCCAGTGATATGTGAACAGGAAATAGGATTGGTTCCAAGAACTCTCTTGTCATCATAAAAAGTAATCAAATGGATGCACTAGAGAACAATGCTCCCCCCTCTTTTAGGCAATATTCTCACTAGAACAGTTTTCCATGACTGTTTCCAGGACTGCAATGGTTCAGACAGTGAAAGATGCAGATTAGCCAACACACAATTAATAGCTGCAATAACAGCACAAACATTTCTCAAGAATCCTGGACCTTTTTTCCAGTCTTGCTGAAACCTGAAATTATGTAAGTTTCTAGGCAAGAATAAAGCATTGAGGGAAGAGATCACTCATTAGCGTTCATCATCACTCTGTACAAGCTGTCAGGCAGTTTCAGGTTCACTCAGCATTGTGGGCCTTTATATATAAAGTCATAAATTGGCTCGGATACAAATGTTGGAAGTCCAACAGCCTCTGCTCGTATGTCAAAGCAGCACCTCCAAGCAGAAGGAATCCTTTAGCTACACGTCCCTGGAGTAGATTAAGTATCTTCATAAATCCCATTCAATAAAAAGTCTCACCTCCTGTGCACAACTTTGCTTACGCTAGGGAACATTCCTGGACACAATCCAGAACATTTCCATTTTCTGAGAGCAATTTCCTATTCTGGAACTAGAGCTAGCTCTCCCCTCCGAGAGGGGACATGGAGATGTTCAGCATGTAGTGTAAGCATTCAGGGAACCATCTTTCATTGATACATCCTTCTTAGGATGCAGCAAACACACCTTCAGGATCTCCATAAGCCTACCTGAACTTCAGGCTTAATACGCTCCAATGGATCCATCTTCCAAGAAACTGTACAAAGTCAGATATTTTTTTTTTGTCTCTTTATTGCTACTGCAAAGCAAGGTCCAGAATTCAACTATACTCATGGGAAAAAGCAATTCCTGGATTATAATTGTCATCAAGTTCTTGTACTGGGAGAAATGACTTATTGCCTATTGACTCTCTTTATGTTTTCAGAGACATCTATAGCATTGCTTCCCCACACCATCCAGCTGTCTCTTCTTCAGACTGAAGGCAAATAAGTACTTAATCCCTCTTTGTGTGGTAGCAATTGTTTTCTTTTCAGTACCCTGTCATCCTTCTCCATATCCTCTTTGGTTTTACAATATTCTTTGAGATGATGCAACCAGAAATGTAGCAGTTAAGACAATAGCAAACTTTGCATTTAAGCAGGGTCAAAATGGTATTTTCTTTCTTTTTCTTTCTTAATTCTGTAGCTAATTTGTTGACAGCTGTCAGAGTTTGAAATGACATTTTAAAGAAAGAGCCTCTTTCCTTGTCCTGAGCACTGGTGGCATTTCAGAGCTTACCCATTCATCTGTGTTGTCAGCTTTATTCCCTCTACTATAAATATATATAACTTCGCATTTATCTACACCAAATTTCACATGCCAATTTATTGCCAATAGCAAAAGGAGTAGTATGTTTTTTTTCCTTTCCCAGATACAATACACAGTCTTAATATTTGCCTCTGCATCAACCCATTCAAAGCACATGCAGGTCATACAACTTAATATGAACATGAAATTCCCTTATAACCCCTGCATCCTCCTCTCCCTCTTCCTCACTGCCAGGACAGCATTATTAACTCTCGTTTATGAAACTTATTATTGGCAGTGTACAAAACGATTACTTCATTTAATCGCTTCAAAGTTTTGTATCTCTGTTAGGTGCAAAACCATAAAATGCAAGACTAGGCAATAGTTACTGTAAAAGCTAATAAGAATGTAGAAGACAGATGCTTCTTCCATCAGAAAGCTCCAAGTCATAACCAGGAGGGAAAAAAAAAAATTAAAAATTAAAATTAAAACAAGATCTGCAAACTCACTTCTCATACATGAAAAATTCCTACTAGCTCTTGGATGCCACCTTGCTTCCTCTGACTCTTCCATGCCAAAAGCAAACTTGTTCCTGTGAATAAGTTTTTCTTCTACTACTCCACCAAAACATACACCATAAATACAAAACATGGCACAAAGATTCATGTTCTTCCTGTTGTTTGTCCTTGTAAGCAACAAAGCCACAGGGCAGGACTGTGTCTGAACATAAGAGGACTTGTCAGCTGGGTTTCCTGCCTTGTGCCTCTTCCTCAGCTAGCAGGAAGCTACTTACATCCCCATGTTGGCAACTAATAGTCACCTTACCAGGCTGCCAGACAGCCAAAAGAAAAGTTCTGTGCTCTGAAGAGCTCTAGTATGAGATGAGCCAGTCATTCAATTGCAAATACTCTATTTATGTCCCCAGGAACTTTTGGACAGTAAGACAAGCTTGCCCTTCAGAAAGCTTTGGTACACAAAAAGTGGGAAAAAAAAAAAAAAAAAAAAAACATACTCCAAAATACTGTAAGGTAAATCACAAGATTCAGTATTGCATACATTTTTTTTCCTTATAGCTTTATAGTTGAATGGGCCCACATTCACACTTTTAAGTTTGAAACATGAAGTGTTTCCTTTGTTGATGGAAAGCTAATATCCTCACATAATCACAAAACTTCAGAACTCAGGCCTTAAGAGAAGAAACATCACAGGCTGTCAGTATTAAAAAATATGAGCTGAAGATACTGACAACAAGCCAAAAATGGTAATCAGCATGAGGTATTAGGAAGAATATTCTGTCCTTATTAAAATGCAGATTTTTCTCACTTATTAAAAGCTTGCATTTCTAACCTTTTGTGAAATTCGTCACCATTCTGCCTCAAAGTAGGAGCTCTGACTGAAGAATTTAGGAGCAGCATTCTGCAGAGCAATATGGGGCCTGGCCCATATTGAACCTTGGGAAAAATTCACAAGGACAGGATAGGGCTATTTGTATTAAATGGACAAGCACATTCTCAGAAACTGAGACACACTTTTTGATGTAATAGCACCTACTGCTCTAACACAATCCTCGTCACGGAAAAGGCAAAATTTTAAACATTCTGATTAACTTGTTTTTTCATCATGTATTATCTAGCAGAATTAAAATTCTGAGCTGCAATACCTCCGTTAATTCACAGCATCTTGCAGTCAAAATTATAAACACATCAAAGCATTCTTTTGGGTTCCCAAGGTAGCTGTGTCAAGTTTCAGTTTTTGTAACAGCCAACTTTGAATCAAAAGTTTACCTGAGGAACACAATAATGCTTCCTCCTGTAGGAAGAACCAAGACAACATTTTGCTTTTATCATCTTCTACAAAGAAATCCTGCACCTCTTCTGCTCACTCATCTGCCTTCAGCCAGGTGATTCAACTGACTTAAGTCACCAACATTTTTGTTGCCCTTTCTATATAGCTGACAACATCTTTCATTCAGCAGAAATTGCTTGTGATACAGGCTACGTAGAGCCTACCAAGGAGGAAGATTTGATTTTCCAGAGCACCTCTTCCAGGTCATCAGCCAAATCAGGTCCTTGAACTTCCAAACTTACTTAAATCAGAAACATGCTGATTCAGAGAAGGTTGTCTACCCGAATTAATTCCATTTGCCACTCCCAGTTGATTTAGATTTGAATGCTATGCTTCACAGAGCTGAAACACAAACGGGAACCTAGCCAAAACAACTGCTTTGAGTGAGGGTCTCCAAATTTGTTTGGGGTTTCTTTCGATATTGCTATGCTGATGCAGAAAAGCAGCAGCAATCTCACTTGCAGATTAAGTGACCCTGGCTATGTATATAATAGCAAGTAGTGCAGCAGAGCAAGAGCTTGTACTGAAGACAAATATGCATCCTGAGGACTTCAGGCATTTTACTTCAGACTAGTTCTGACCTGGTCCTGTGGACTGAAAACACATTAGTTGAGTGCATCTTCCAATCTGGTTTCATCGGAAAAAAATCAGGTACCTGTGACCACTCTGCAACGCAAACCTATACACACCAAGTTGGGATGACTAAGGTTCACTTCAAAAGTTCAAACATGATCCAAACACTAACACAGCTGCACACACCCTGTATGCTAGTTGAACTTGTATATGGTAGTTGGCTTCTTTTCTGCATTAAGTGATTTCTTAATCTTGAAAAAATGGTCAGACCCCTCATAGTCATGCCCAATCAGCCTTACAAACTTAAGGAGGGATAATATTTTAAGATACAAGCCGTGGGACTCTACAGAGGGTAAAAATTTAAAGGATGATATACCTGATAGAGGAGTAAAAAGACAGACCATGAATCTTTAAAACTACATGATAAAAGACATAATTCATATCACAAGAGGGAAGTTCAGCATATGTTAAGAGGGCAAGGCCACGCTGACTTTTGCTACTCATGCTGCAGGTGACATGTGAAACACCTGTACGTACCTTGGAGGAAAGGCCCAGAGCACACAGCATGGACCTTTCCCCATCTTGCCTTACTCAAATATCAGCAGCCACTGGCTGACAGTGTTTCAGTCAATGAACACTCTGACCTTCAAACAGATGCTTCCATTAAGGCATTTGTAGTAAATAAAAAAATGTTTCTCAAGGCCTGGCAGTACTAAACAATGTAACAGCAATGGTCAGACCTGATATGAAGTTGCCCAGAACTATTAAGTGGTCAGGATGCATCCTGTATTCCCACTTTCCCAAACCAAATCTGTCTACCTGCTAGCATTTTTAAAGATGCTATTTTTAAATAAATATGTTCTGTATATGTTGCTTTCCCCAGTCATTAAAAATAAATAAACAAATAAAAAATCTGAAGTTACTTCAAGGCCTATTCATCTAAAATTTAGTTCTATTTATGCAAAACAATCTGTACACTCATACAGAATTAAAATTGATCAGTATAGCTCGCAAACGTACAAAGAACCAAGAAAGTCCTTTTGGTTCTTTGTTAGACCAGTTAAAGAAAACAGCCCCAATCAAAGCAACAAGACTGCACTGCACTAAAAGTAATGCGTGTACCTTTTTCAATACTTATGCTTAACTTTAAGGATGAAGAAGCCACTGAACCTGAAGCGGTTGCTCACACAAGAAGTGTTCTCTTTGGTCTCAGGTTGGAAAAGACTCTTCACGATCTGCCCAAGGAACTCTCATATGTGTGAATGAGATACTACGTAGTATAGGACTCAATTTCAGTTTTCATATTAAAAACGCTAAGGCTAGTTCTTTTGTTGTTGTTTCAGTCACATTCAAATTCCAGTATCATGCTCTGAAGTAGCTTCTAAAGGCTGTACACAGATCAGGCTGATACATGCACTTGTTTAGTGCAAGATCATTATCTAGTGCAGAAGATGCCACTGAAGAAGCGTGTTGTGAAAGTCTACTCAGCAGCTTAAAATTTGCATTCCAAGTCTCACTTATGAAAACTGAAGCACTGCCATTGTTTCCCCACAGGTTCTCCAAGCAAATATTGTAAGGTTGGTCACAAGCCATACTTTTCACAAGATGCATCATGCCATAATTTCTTAAATTAAGCACAGTCTACTGAACGTAGGCCAGCCAACACAAGTCTCTGTATGCACTATAATCCTTCCAGACACAACGCAGCAAGAATGAAGAAGATGGTTGCAGGCATACTAGAGGATTATGTAGCCCCAGAAACCATATTACTCTATATCTATGCAGCTATATTAGCACAGTCTGTTTTAAAGGTGTTCACTGTAATACAAGCACAATAAACTGTGCGCATAAAAGGTGCCCTTAGCGGAGTGAAGATGGATTTTCTTTACAAGGTTGAACCTTGCTCAGCTATACTGGTTAAAATAAAAACACACAGAGAAAAAAAAAAAAAAAAACAAAACAAAAACAACAAACCGCTCCTAACACTGTAATTATACCAATACAAAAATAAAACAGGCAACAGCTCTATCAGCTATTAAGATAGAGACTAGTCCCACTGTTCTGTTACAACACAAAACCAGACCAGAGCACCACAGAAGATACCTGCCTAATACTAACTTTATCTGTTCGGTATTTCTCAGGTCCAGCTCCTTAAAGGAGATCAAAGTCTCTGTCAAAGTCAGCTTCATCAAGGTATATCAGGAAAAGATGCTTCTTGTGCAAGCCTGGGAAGACACCACTGAGGGCAGACCCCGCGTCAAGAAAGTACTGCTCTTGAGTTTGTGCTGCAGCAAGCCTGACCTCAGCTATCGGAGCCTCCTTCCACCAAACTCCACCCCACTGCCAACCAAAACTTTGTGCACTGCTCCATCAGGGGCTGCTGCAGTCAGAAACAGCTATATCCTTGGCCCTGCTGGGTGCTTCACACTAAAGGCCGAGGAGAAAAACCTCTGTGACTCCAGGCTTCCACACTGTTGTTCAGCAGTAGGAATCAGTAAGGGACCTTCTGCTTAAGTGCTGAAGGTGAAAGACACCAACATAAACACATAAAGCTTGAGAGTGTAAAACTTTCTGAACGTACGCAGCTCTGGTTTTTATGAACGTAACAAGGAGATGGCGCTTCTACACCTGCAGATTAATATCTTACTGTAACTGCAGGTCTTGCATAAATAAAGCACAGGCCTGTTGGTACGCTGGGGCAGTCTGCAGCAACAGCTTGGTCCTCCAGGCTGACAGCACGCTGCAGAAAAGTGCTTGCCTAACTCTCCTCCACCAATTCTTCCTGCCCAGGCAGACTTCTCAAGGTGCCTGAACCCCCTGCACAGCACCAAAAAGCCCCTCCAATTAGCAGAGAAAGAGGACCAATCTCCTGCATGCAACAGAGATGAGGGCTGGAAGGGGCTCTGCACAAATGCATGAGAAAATATTTGAACTGCCAAGCAGGGTGTGTTTTCCTCCCAAGTGATGCACAGACTCAAAAAATTCAGCCCTTCTAGATTTTTGCTCCTTTGGCTCAAAGGGTTGATGCCAGTCGCAACAAGTATCCCAAAGATCCAAAGGAGCCCTTCTGCTGCATAAGAAGTGGTGCTAACCCTAGTGACAAGGGGTGGCCAGCGATAGATGAAGGCATCTTGGATCGTCCCAGAGGTTCAGTGGATCAGCATCCTGTCTAAGCTATTATTCCCAGGCTTTCACCAGCTACAAAAAACAGCCCTGGTGATCTGTAGCAACTTCTACAGCAAAGGAAGGTTTCATGCGGGACTGTGCCATGCCCAGTGAGACACGTTGGGCCTGGAGAAAGTCTGTCATCACAGACACTCCTGACACCACAGGAACCACAGGTAAGCGAGAACCGTGCGCTCACTCAGGTTATCGCTACGCTGAAGGCTTTTTTGTCATTTTAGCGGCAGCCTGCAAAACAGGAAGAAAGAAGCCAACAAAAAAAAAAAAAAAAAAAAAAAAAGAAAGAAAAGTAAAAGGATGAAGAGGACAAGCAGCGAGGCAGACACGCTGCAGGGGTACCTCACTCACCCTCACCGCAGCAGCAGGCTCGCAGCCACCAGGGCTCACCACCTATTGCTCCCCGGGCCTGCAGCGCCCACCGAGGGGGGCAGCCAACGGCTGTCCAGGCGGACCCCAACGGTCGCAACGGCTGCAACGGCCGCCAGCAGGTGCGGCGGGTGCCGCCCCGTCCCGCGCCGCGCCGCCCCGTGCCGTGCCGTGCCGCCGATAGCATCGCGGTGCCGGCCGTCATTACGGAGCGATAAATCCCCGGCGGGCAGCCTGCCCCGCGCCGCGGCCGTTCAGGGTCAGGGCTTGGGCCGCCCTCATTACCCGCCCGAGCGAGCGCGGCCGCACGCCACCTACCAGGTAATCCATGTACCGCGCCGCGCCGCGCTCCGCGGGGCCGCCCCGTGCCTGCCGCTCGGTGCGTGCGTGTGTGAGAGGAGAGCGGGGGGAGAGAGACAGAGACACAGAGAGAGCGGCGGCTCCGCTTCCTGCCGCCGGTAACGGGGAGGGTGGGGAGGGGAGGGGAGGGGAGCGCAGCGCGGTGGCGGCGCCGCAAGGTGCAGCGGGGCGGGGGCTGCGCGGGCGCTGTCACCGCCGCCGCTGCTCGCGCCCCACCGGCCCTGCCCGGCCCTGCCCGGCCCGGCCCTGCCTGCGCGCGGGCGGCGCGGGAGGGGCGGGGAAGGGGAAAGGAGTTGGGGGGGGGGGGAGGAGAGGCGCAGCCAATCCCGGCCCCGCAGCAGCCAGAGGCCACGCCCCGCTCCCCCCCTCCCCGCCTGGCGTCACCGTCAGCTGATCGCACACGTGGGGCGCGCGGTGAGGGGGGGGGGGGCGGGGGGGGGCTTAAAGGGGAAGGGCGGTGCTGCCCTGCTGGGGGGCGGGACGTGGGGGGAAAGGGAGCCGCGTAAACACACGTTTTATTACAATTTGTACATATACACACGATTTATTATTATTATTTATTGTTATTGATTATTATCCAGAGCGCTCGCCGGGACGAAGACCCCGAGCCACTGGGAGTGGTGCCGCCACACGCTGTGTGTGTTTGCCGGGCTGGGGAGCGGCCGCCCTGCGAGGCGCAGACCCCGCGGGTGCGGTGCGCGGGGACGGGCCCTGCACCGAAACCCCTCTCCTCCTGCAGGGGCACAGCTGAAGCGAAAAGCCGAGAGCGGCCGGAGGAGCGGTGAGGTTCGGCAGGTTGGGGTCTGACAGGCAGACAGCACAACAGCTCTGGCGATAATAACAGGTTTCACGGTGTAAACTCGAACCGTGAACACCCGTGGTCACGGATTAACCCTCGCCGAAATTATTTCCTAGAAAGATCCAGAAGGGTACGGGCACGGAGAAAGGGCTGGGCGCGGGATGGATTTTACACGAGGAGAATGCGAGCAGTGGGAGCCAAGAACAGCCAGCAGCCCTGTCTGCAGCTCTGATCTCAGTGGGTAGCTTGGAGCCTGCTGTTGAGCAAACTCGCCGAACTGTTACCAGGGACAGGGAGAAACTGCTCTGGGTAAATAAAACTTGAAGCAATTTGCAGCTCTTTATCTGAAATGTTGGCAGATGTCAACATGCGGAGATACTACAAACAAAGGTGAATGGCTGCAACGGCAGAAGCAAGACCTCTCTATCAAAAATCTTCCTTTTTCTCCGTGCTCTAATGCTTTGGTACGTTCTGGCAGTAGGGTCACTCTGTCTGTTAAGGCTAGATGTTTTTCCTACAAAAGAATGCATAGTTATGAAAGCAAGCAAGCAGACTTTGGAAATGGTTTTCCACTTGTTCTTCTCCAATTTCTTGTTTTCTGAAATATTTCTACGTCCTTCAAGTAATCTTACTAGCAAAATAGCAACAAGGAGTCTAAAATGAAAGGCTAGTGGTGAAAAAAGGTCAAAAGGAGAAAACAGGTCCTGACTACAGTTAAACTGATGCAAATTCATCATAATTTCAATGAAGGCTGAAGAATTTTAGCCCGTGGGATATAAAGTAATTGCAATATTACAGCTGATTTTATATAGATTATTATTTATTCTTCCTTGTACCACAAAAATGTTACAGTTGGTAAAGCAATGCAAGAAGATTTGCATGAAAATTTTTGAATAGATTAGTCAATAGATTATATTGCTAAGCAGACGGGCAATTGCCTTTCTAAGTCACTGCTACCCATTTTGTTAGTGTTGTGGACTCATTCTTCATTTCATGACTCTTCAAGGAAAGGTCCTGAAACAGTCCAACAGCAAGGAAGAACAATAGCTAAGAGTCCCAGTCTTAAACTGACACCCATCCTTTGAATTATTAACAGAGTTTGAGGACCAAATAAGCATAGACAGGGAATCTCCCTTTGGTAGCAGGGGTTCTGTCTTTAAGAACTGTGGAAATCTGGATCCCTAGATGTACTACTTTGTTCAGTTTCTTCTCGCACACCAGCAACAAATCAAATAATTCTTCTGCACTTTTTTATTTGTTTTTTTTTTTTTTTATTATTATTCGTATTTTTATTTTTTTAATGAGATGAAGAAAATAGCATATTGCAGTAGCAAGGTCTTCTGACTTTAAAAAACAAAAAACGTGGTTGCTAGCAGTTCAGGCCTGATACTGCTTGGGCCACTGTGTAATACCTTCAAGAGATGGATTAGAAGTTGTACTTCCACATCCCTGTTGAAAAACAATGAGGAGGCAAACACTAAGAATTCCAGTCCCGTTCCGCCTGACTTTCTGGGATGAGCTAAGCATTTGGACTTTTGTGACAACTGTGCGGTACGTGCTATGAGGATTATGATTCTGATTAAGGTTTGCAATACATTTTTCTAGTACAAGTACTGTTTACAAAGCATTCAAATATTTCTGTCTTTATGTTGAGATTGTTTTTGCCTTTTGTAATGAATAAATAAACAGAAGCAAGGCAATGACACAATGGTCTTTACTGTAGTATTTACATTCAAACACGTTCTCATCAGTGGCCTTTTCCCTTGGCTTTGACCACAGGATGAGAATTCTGTTAGGCCAGGACTACACTTATGTTCCAGGTTTACCCCTGAGAAGAAAATACCTAGAGAGAAAGATATTCCATACATATTCAAACTATAACATGGGCTGTTTTGGGATCCCGTTGTTAAAGCCTTTCGTCTCTCCATTTGGTGTTGGAAAAATCATATTTGCCAGAACTTCTCAAACCATAGTCTTCGGAGGGTGTGAAGAAATGCCATTACAATGGTAAAAGACAATACATCTTATGATGTACATAATACCTATGTGTATAATATAATAATATATAATAACAGTGACCATCCTGTAGGTCTGCCTGTATGAAAGAGAGCAGTGCAGTCCTTCAACTTAAGCTGTACAATGACTTGGAACAGAGGTCTGACTGTTTCTAGCATCAGCCCTTCAATGCAAAAGAGCAAGATCAATAATGGCACGTATGAATTGGTGAGAAGAAATATGGAGTGTCAAAACAATTGAAAGAACAGCCAATCCAGAAACAAAAGTAACTGTACTTTGCTTATGACCTTGTATGTCATAGTTATATATGGTGGGTTAACTTACTGAATATAGTCCAGCTTTATATGTTCCTTAACAGTCACATCTTCCGGATTAATCCGTGTGAATACAAACCCATACAACTAAATTTTCCTTGTAGTCAAATTATAGTATATATTGAGATACGGTCAGCAAAGCATCGCAGGCAATGGGAATGACCATTTCGTCTCTCCTTGGAAATAATGAACATCAGATACAAAGCTAAGTGGTTGAAATCTTTTTGGAATCTTAAATGAAAATCAAATAAGTAAGAAATTATTTTGGTATAGATGCATCTTTATGGAAGAAAAGAAGATAGAACAGTGTTTTAGCCTACTCTAGGTAACATATGCTAGAAGAGAAATGTTGATTTAGTAACACACGCCTTAGAGTTTGAACTCCAGTAACAAGTTCACACAGAAGTAATTCTTTCATTATTTTATTCATGTTTGCTAATTTAAGCTGTGCAGACAAGTGAACACAAGTTATAATTAAACCTGCATTTTGCCATGTAGCATATCCGTAGGAGCTCTTTTTTTTTTTTTTTTTCCTTTAAAGCACATCCTAAAGTCCCACTGATTAAAGCTTTTAAACACTTTACTGCATATTTCTGGTGAATTAAAGTATGCAATTAGTGATAAGGCACACATATCAACATATAACTGAAATAGGATTAAAAAGCAGAATCTGGAAGCAAATCTGAGATACAGATATCAGGCCCTCAAGAAATAAAACATCTTGAACACTATCAGTCCAGAAGAAGAATTTTGTGTTGGTCAGCTGTATTTATGAAAATGATTGTAGTTTAGCCAATTTTTTGAAGACAAGGAATATGAAAAAGGTTGTATCAACTGCAGATCATTTGAAAGGATACCCATTTATTTTAAAAGCAGGAAATATGGGCCAATGTACAAATTCCTGAGGAAAAAACAGATGTAGCAAGAAAGAAGATACTGTGAACTGAAATCGAGAAGGTAATTAGAATGTCTTGGAAATGATTCCTAACTCTCAGTTTTTTGTTTGTTTGTTTGTTTCTGTTTGTTTCAACTGTAATTGTTCCTAAGGTATTTGGGGATGTTTTTGTAGGTACGGTTCTTTACATCTGAGGTAACCAAACTCTGAAGTGGTGACAGTCCAAAAGAATCCCGATAAATCAACTTCATGCTTTCCTAGTATGACAGCAAATGTAATTTTAAACTGAAAAACTAAGGAGATAGCGCTACACCAGAAAATATGCCACTGAATAGGAGAGCAAATGTGAGTAACACAAAGTGCTGTTTCCTTTTCAGCTTCACTATTATCTCTGTACTGGGGCTGTTGAAAAAATGGCCATTTTAAAAGTAGCATTTATAAATTGCATATCTGTCTCCCTGACTTCCAGCTCACATAAAGAAATCTGAATGGCATCTGTATTGTAGAAATAATGTGAATTGAAGGTTATGCAAATGTTTTTAAGCACCATACCTTCTAGGTTTGGGAGCTTCCAATTAAATACCTGTATAACTACCTCTGTCTTCACATGAACAGCTCATGCAAGGTTAACACCTGTGGAATATAACACTGGAGATATTCAGTCCCAGTTACATTGCTTTTTCCATAAAGCAGTTTGGTTAACTGCTGGCTACTCTACAAATGCTATATTTTATATAAAGTGGTTTCCCTCTTGGGCCCAGTTATGTAGGCCCAACAAAAGGTAGAATGTTTTATGTTGAAGCAAGTTTTCCCATTGTCTTTTCTAAAGTTATGATGAGTAACTAATATTGAATGCAACAGGGTGTTATTAAACATACTGCATAATAAAAGTTGATTTAAGAGATGCTTAGTTAAGTGTTTCAGTTACCGATAAGTAGAGACTTGGTTCAAATGCTTGTAGAATTTGAATGTTTAGTTGGTTCTCTTTTTTTTTTTTTTTTTTTTTTTTTCCTCAATTGATTTTGCTTTTGAAAACACATAGGTCAGATTCTCACTATTTGTTTTGGATCACGGTTTTTTAAGAAATTATTCTGATATTGTGAGTGCAACTGGGAAAGGATCCCCATGCAAAATGGATGGTCTTCGTAAATGAGAATGGGTGCCCATTCTGAAATCCCATGCAGAAACCTACTTAAAAATATAAACAGTATTTGCATCCTCATCATAGTCTTTGTATATTATAACAACAGTGAGAACAAACATTACATTTATCCTTCTTATTGCAAGGCTGGAACCTCTGTCTCAGGAAAGGCAGAAAAGCTTATCCCCCTGTTTGCAAAGGTCCAGGTACTTGACTTGAACACCCAAATCACATTCCCGATAAAAACAATGGCTTCGTTGCTTCTACCCCCAATAGGAGCCATTGGCTACCTGACCTTTGTATTTCCTGCAGAGATCTTCCCAATAACTGAACTGGATTTTCTATAGGCAGTACATGCTCATTTTTACAACTAGGCAGACTACCACCAAAGAGAAATACTGTTCCTGAATTCCTGACTGTCCAGCACTCATGCACTCTTAGCCATGCTCTGTCATGCATGTGCACCACTTGATAGCTGCAGAGCTCATCCATGGCCAATGCGGAAATGCAGAGCAAACAAGTGAAGTAGCTTAGATATGTTGGTCCAATCAAAACTAAACAGCCAAAATGAAACTTGAGGTGATATATTTATGTGTCACATAGCTAACAGACCAATCAAAAAACATGTTTCTCACTGACCACTTAGCCTACATATTTTTGGAATACACATTTTACCTTTGGATTTAGGCTAAGTTAACATTACAAGATAACTCTGAAACAGTCACTCTGACAGCTCTGTTCTATATCTTGTTCCTTACCTAGAAGATCCTTCCTCTAATATTATTCCAGAATGACTGCAAGCCAATATCCAAGAGTGAGACAAGATTATAACAGTACCAAGTGGGGTACTCTGTATTTTTTATACATAGTAATATGGCAACAGGAAGGTATTGGGGAAAAAGTGTGAAACTATATACTTGGTTTAATGCATTGACGGGCAGAATTCTGCAAGAGTAGTATAAATAATATTTTAGTTATCAGGTCAGAGTAGGCACCCAGAGGGAGTCAGGAAAAGGATTTTCTGAAGTCTCAGAAGCTTAGGGTTGATCAGTAATAAATGAAAAAATCAATGTCCAGTTCTGCAGTGGTGAAGAAAAGAAGTGCTTGGCAAGTGTATTTGAGGGTCTTGTTATTTGGAACTGATTGAAAGCAGGGAAAGAGGAACTGGAAGTGAGCTGGGGGGTTAAATAAGACAGATGACTGGAAAAATCAAATAGGTGTGTGGAAAGCAGTGAGATTATAGAAAGACAAAGGGGAAGGGTCAGGGAAGTTCTGAGGCTTTCTGGAATCGCTCTACATGCTAGCTATCGTGCCTTCAGATGACAGGACACAGGACATGTCCATCTACTTCTCCCACTTCCCGGTGGCCTCTTGTCCTTCCACAATCCACTCAATCCACTGTCTAAAGATCTAGAGGCTTCTTTGCAACTTCCTGCCACTTCCTCCAATTCAATGCTTGTCTGCTTTCATCCTCCCAAGAAGCAGTTACCTGGTTCTGCACAGACCAGGTAGGGAGGGAATGGCCAGAAATAAATGGGCAGCTTGTTGCCTGTTCTCACACAAACAGCCCACACTTCATACGCTCCATCTGCCTCCCCTAGCAAATTCAGTTCCCTGAGATCTTGAAAAACAGGTAGCAAGGTCACATACTGTTGTTTACTTTGGCTGTGCCTAGGAGTTAGACTTGCCTATTGCCACTGGTATTAGTAAGAAAGCTTCCACTGATTTAATCTTGTTTCAATGAGTATAACTTGAATAATTTCTTAGCAAACTCCCTTTTCCTTGGGTGTTTAAAGGAAGGTCAAGGAAGCATTCATTACCATATTTTTTTGCAAAACTATTTGGATGTTGGTGGTATTACACAGCAGTTTTAAGATGCCTCCATCAGCCGCTAGAACATACAGCAATATGCATTGTTTATGTTCTTCTTTATTGCTCCCTGCAGAACAACATCTTTGAGAAATTTTTCTTTCCTTCTCAAGCGAGACATAATTATAATTAGGGTAAACCACATATAAGCCTTCGGGAAAAAATCTGGTGTAGCAAGAGTTAAGGACATTATTGACTGAACCAGCTGGGCAGCATTATGCTATTTAAACAATTTCATTCTGCATATGTGTGCTGCCCAAAATTAGGTGTAGAAAACAGCTAGAGGCAAAGCCAGTTGTAACCCTGTAGCTTATTAACTATGACATCTAGATTTTTTAAGGGTGTAAAACATATATAATTAATTCTTCATACGAAATCATGAACTAAAGCTTATTGCCATTTGTCAAAGGGACAACAACTTCTTTGCCCCAGAGAACAGTTCACTGGCAGGGAAGGATTCGGTCTGGGAAGAACAGAGTGTGCTCTGCTGTCAATGGCTTGTTTGTATCGGGAAGACATGCCAAACCAATACAGAAGTTAATAGACTATTACACTAAATGGTGAATTTGTCCTTACTATGGGCAAGGGCAGATCTGTGTTAACTGCTTGTATCTTATATAATTACAGCTGGGCACCATATTTAAATGCATGGTGTCTTAGTACCTTAAAGGGTAAGTTAATTTAATGTTTTCCTACCAGAGGGATTCAAATGGGCAAAGCGAATGCCAAATAGCTGATTTTAAATATCAGCAGGGAATCCTAAAAAAGCTGTTCTGTTGGAGGGCACAAGCGTGTTGTCTTGAATGAAGACATCTCTTAGCATTCCTCATCACTGCCTTTTACTTTTCAGGCTCTGTTAACCTGCTTTGGGACTTGGGATGTAGAAACTTGTGACTAGTTTTCACTAGGGATTTTTTTGTGTGTCAGGATAATGCTCCCTTCTGACAGACTTTCTGAATATGTCTGTACCATTAAGTATGCATTTACAGTTGCAGACACTCAGGCATGAAACCAATTTTATAGACTTAATAGTAAAATGTAATTACAAACAAAGAATAGAGAGAATGATCATCTCTTTTATAATCTGCTTATTTTATACAAACCATAATTGATTATCTACTGTTCTGTATTATTATTTAGAGGAAATTGCAAGTATATAGTTAGCGGATAACATCACAGGGTTTGAGCCTCACCTCTGTGCCTGGGAAGATCATGGAAAAGATCCTCCTGGAAGTAATGTCAAGGCATATGCAAGACAAAGAGGTGATCCCAGACAGCCAGCATGGCTTCATCAAGGGCAAATCGTGCCTGACCAATCTGGTAGCCTTCTACGATGGAGTGACTGAATCAGTTGACAATGGAAGATTAATCAATGTCATCTACCTGGACTTTTGCAAGGCCTTTGACATGGTCCCACATGGCATCCTGGTCTCCATATTGGACAGATATTGCCCAGAGAAGCTGTGGATGCCCCATCCCAGGAGGTGCTCAAGGCCAGGCTGAATGGGGCTTTGGGCAACCTGGTCTGGTGGGAGGTGTCCCTGCCCAGGGCAGGGGGTTGGAACTGGATGATCCTTAAGGTCCTTAAGGAACACAAACCTTTCTGTGATTCTGTGATTCTACGTCAGCTATACCTACTGTAATCCTGGATAAAACACACTTTGTTGTACACTTTTCAATTGTGGTCACTCTCTATCTTAGTTTAAAATTTCCTTATAAACCAGATATAAATTAAATTTTTGTACTTAATTATCATGGTTGTGCTTCAGCTTTTTTGTTTGTTTCTTTGTTTTGTTTCGGGGTTTTTGTTTGGTTGGTTGGCATGGTTTGGTTAGAAACTGACCAAAGAAAACCTTCTGCTAACACTTGTTTTCAGTGCTATTTTTCTGTATCGAGGTGCCCTTAAGCACAAATACCTACATTTTGATTTTTTTAATAATTAAAATTACAGATCTCACTGTTTCATAGACTTTTGTTATCTTTACCTGGTCTGATATCATATAATTCAAATCTCTAGGCAATGGTGATGACCACAAAAATCTCTGTCTAGGAGCTAATGCTATAGGACCACCATTGCCTGCCAAAGGAATCATTATATAAAAGTTTTGACTTCAGTGAGTGTGGAAATTATGTAGTACCAGTCCACTCTTTCACTCCCTTGCATGTCACCCAGAAAAACATAAGGGCAACCTGCAAAGTTTCAAGAAAGTATGAAGGAACGTGTTTTTTATGCATACTCCTTGGAGAGATTGCAATCTGACGAGGTAGTACATTTTTGACCATTTGATCCAAAGACATAAATAGTTTCCTATTGACTTCAATTAACATCGGGTTAAGTCCTGAACTACTGTAGCTAATAAGGTGGAGTTAGGGATTTTCCAGTACCTACAGTCTGTTTTAAGTGTAAGAATCTCTTTAAACCAAGGCAAGAGAACCTATGCTTTGAACTATAATTTTCTACAACTCAGAAATGTATGATGTTTTAAAAATCCTTATCTTTCCAGATAAAACTTGAAAAAGTATATTTAAAAAAAAAAAAAAAAAAAAAAAAGGAGGCATAAAAGGAATTCTTAGAAACACCAAGAATGTTTTGGGAGATAATCAGGGCTTCCAAGCATCTCCCACTTTCAAGTGCAATGGAAGCAACTAGAGTAGTACATGAATAACTTTCTATCTTCAGTGACAGAAAACCAGTCAACAAAGAACAGACTTAGGAAAAAGATAAATATTTGGGTATATGAAACAGGGATGCAACATCTGGCCAGTACTTACTTACCAACATGGGTTTTCTTTGGTCAGGATTGCTTACCTGAAGAGGCTGAATTCACAAGCTGTCTTTAGATCCTTGTCCTTAAAACAGGATCCTTAAAACAGGATGTCCTTAAAAATACATCTCTTGAGAGGTTTTGAGTGAAACTACAGCAAAGCTCCTTCTTTAATACTTGAGCGCTAATAATCATACACATACCTGGGCACATTTCATACAAATAGATTTGAATTTTCTTTCAGTCTGTACTCAGAAATTCTCATTTTTACAATTTATGTAAATCTTCATCGTCTATCTTATTAGCAGATACTACAGAAGTGTGAGTTATAATACCTATAGAGTAATCACTGTATATAATATGCACTAAAAGAGATATTATTGCTTCTGACAGTATTTATTGTACCTCAACCACACAGGTAGCTTAGGGTTAAACCTAATATCTGACATGTTAAGGTAGTTTAAATAAAAATAAACTCCACCTCTAAATTTACTGTTGTGATTGTGTATTGGCAATTATCCATAGATATTCTCAGTATTTTTCACATATGCAGTTTAGCACATTCAAAATCACTGCCACCTATCTCACTTAATACCACAGCAACACTTTTTCATATTGATGTCTTACAGGTCTCTGAGGCTTATGTTTTTTACTCTTTCTAGAGTACAGAGTATATAAATATTTAATCCTTTTGTCCTTTTGCTCCTTTTCAGTCCTCATGCATGAAAAAGTGTTTCAATTAACTTTGCTCAGGAGAAGTCTGAAAGTTGAGCCATATAATTGTTAATTTTAAATTGAACTCAAGCAATTTCATCCCATAAAAGTTTTTTGTAAAATAAATGTGTTAACAGTATTATACTGTGATAAGTTGAGAATGGGCATTTGTTTATTTTTGTTTGCAAAACAATATATGATGAACAAAACAAAAACAAGATCATCAGTCATACAGACAGTGCAACAACACAATTAAATTTACTTTATTATTAGCAGCAAAAGCTAAATCTGCTGAAACCATCTTTGCTTCTACAGAGTATGCGTCCACTTGACAAAACTGGGTTAGTTACTACATGCTTTCTTATTGCCCGTATACTCTGAATACTTGCTATACCCTGTATTTTCAGGTGCATTATGATGATAACCAGGACTGTAGCGCTGGAGGCATAAACTGATGCTACTCTGTCACATCTCATGAAGCAAGTGACATACTTAGTGACATATTAGAGGAGAGGGGAGTGCTCATCCCTTCCAGGAAGTCTGCCTCTAATACCTAAGTCAACAATCTGTTCTTTGGTTTCACTAAGAATATTAAAGGTGTATTCTTGCTAAAGTTAATTTCATCTTTGTTATTAGGGAGGAACCTTCATACTTAGAATTATGATTCTGGTTTGCACTACCTCTTTCCTCTGAAGACCTGATATGTTATCATGTCTGCGTGTAAGAGTTTCTGCATATATGTGTTAGAAAATAGTGACTCTTTTGAAAAGCTTGATAATATAAATAGTGCTAGGATCCTGATACCTCTTTCCCTCTCTTTGAAAGTGAAACAAAAAGACTGTGGTTTGCCAGATGTCATAGAGAAAAGCCTGCAGGAGAGCCAGGGCTATATTTCTTAACTACCAAGTCAGTGCCCTAGCTGCATGTCCAGCCATCCTTTCTTGCTTATGTCTTGGCAGCTCGGTCATAAACCTAGTTTGTGAGTAACAGAACCAGTTAGTGACAATTGGCTAAACAGTACAAACATGGTGACACTGCAGACATGCTAGGCAGTAGACTTACGAGATTCTCAGCTGCATGACAGTCAAGAATATAGGAGTAAATATGACAGAGAGTCATGAATGCTTCAAAATGTGTTTCCACTCAAGCAATTTACTGTATGGGTGAAAATTTTAAACTAACACCATTCACCCTTTCACACTGTTCCAAAGTGTTTTAAGGACGAGGATCTAAAGACAGCTTGTGAATTCAGCCTCTTCAATACATTCTTTTTCTATTGTACAGGTAACTACAGCTCCAAAGGAAAAGCAGGACAAGGGTGTGAATATACTGAGTCCATCTTGAAGAACTCTTGGTTAGGAATAAACTGCATTTCTCATTTGATCATCCTCCACTTATTTCTGAGGATGGTAAAAACAACAACTACCAGCAATTAGCTGGCCAATAAAGAATTGAAAGAATCATAATTTAAAAGTCTTTAAAGTCTTTAAAGTCAAAATGAATCTCAGATCAGATAAACAGGTCATTTTTTTTTTAAAAAAAAAAAAAGCTCTCAGTAAGAGCTAGGTACTTTATGTGGTAGCTCCATAGATTCCACCTATGTGTACACATCCAAAGCATGCTTTATAGAGTCATTTTTGTGTGAACTTTTCTTTTTTCCTTAGGGGGTTAGGACAAATACTTTTCTGTTTTCCTTAGGGGGGTAGGACAAGTATAGGCTTCATGTTTTTAACCTATATGAAGAATATGTGGAAGGAAGACCAGCTTTATTTTCTTTCTATTTTACTCAACATGAAGGACAGTTTTGGTTCATATCTATTTTGCAGTCTTGATTATATAATAAATTAAGGCTTTCTATATAAGTAACATGAATTTGGTCACTTGCTTCTATATGTAGGGTTTAAGAAAATGAAGGTGAGCATTTTAATTCCTTGACGTGAAACTGTTGATACTTTCTGAAGAAATTAAGGTTAAGGATTAACATTACTCTGAACACATGAAAAATCATAAGTAATGATACTAAAATAACGAGAGAGAGGGGGAATAATTTCAAGTAAAGCTACATATATTGTGAGCAAAACGCACAGTATGTTTGTGTTTGGAGCAAATGATCCTTATTAGTGTTGATCACTAATTCTTCATTTCTACCCTGTTCATCTGTTTGACACACATATTAATTTACTGTCTCAGAACTGAGTAAGGCTTGGGCAAAATTAAGGCTTTTCACGTGTTTCTTTCTCAATATTTGTCCTTCAGAGATCCAAGACATATTTTCTACATACAAACAGCTATTGGTAAAATTCACAGTAATGTCAGTGGGATGAAAATGGAAAATTCTGGTAGTGATACATTAACTTAGATCCTACCAGGTCCCATCTATCATTCCTGATATAATTCCTGCTACAGATCAGGAAGTTCTAGTTTATCTCACCTGTGACAATGGGCATAAAATATCAGTGGATTCAGTCTGCAGACGGGGAACTGTCAAGAGGTTTCAATATACTACACTAGCTAACTTATAATTCTCTTGGAGCAGGGGTAGATTGGAACTGCAGTGTGGTCAGTTCTAATTTCATTTCAGATAACTTTACATTACTATCTGAATTATTTTCCAAATGAGATGTTATCTGTTTACACATCCCACATCCTCATAGCTAATTAGGTATCACGCTGAAAAACCACGAAAGTAATAGATACCTAACAGTTGTGGCTATCGTACAGTAAATGCTCAAAACACAACATTAAAAATACTGTTGAAATGAGGTACCTAAAAAGACAATTTTAAGATTTAAGATTTACTGTGCAGCTGTAATTCAGTCTGCATGTGCCTATCTATAATTAGACTTAATGTATAATTACATAACCACTGTGTATTTTCCATTTGACTATTATCTTATTCAGTATTCAATTTTCCTTGTTCTTTACTACTATTATTGATGTGTGTGGCCCCATATATCATTCACTCACCGCTTGTCAAATCCTGTCTGAGGACAGAATTATTCATTGTTTTGGCATGCATTATGATACTATCAAAATCTTCACAGTTACTAATTAGTTCATTTTCACAACAATCCTCTAAGATGAGAGAATATTATTATCACTTTCTTTTGGAAGTAGGAACAAGGCACAGAAGGTTAAATGTCAAAGTCTATTGATTTTGGATATCTAATACAAGACAGACAGGATTCTGCAATATTTAGCATCAAGTAGCATGTCCAGCCAGACAGCTTTTAATATTATCTTCAAGTACAGGCCTGAGTGCCCACTGCTGATGCAGACCAGGCCTTAACCTTCTAGGCCAGACTTGTTGTAGTCAAACAAAGTCTGGGCTAATGGAGCCAGGTATTTCTGCTAGCCTTTCTTCCCACATCTGGAGGTAATAACTGCATGGGGGTTGTATCTGGTAACATAAGGGATCAGGCCAGTTATTCTACAAAAGCAGGCAATTAACTCCCCATGAGTTTATGCAAAAGGCATAGCTGACGTGTAGCATGCCATGCAATTGGCTACAGCAGCCAATTGAGAGGCAGAAAGCCACCCTTTAATGAACTGACCCATGTGTGAGATTTGGACATTATTAGTGACAAGTTCTGGTAGACAAGCGACTGCAACAGCTACATTTTGGAAACCACTAATGCCTTTCACGTGTTCAAATGAGGCTGAGTTTTGCAATTCTTGGTCATATCATGGTCAGGCACATGATACGTAACTGATGTGTTGCAAACATCTTTTGTAACCACATTACCTGGGTATCTAAATGCTTACTTCACACTTAAATATGGATAAAAATAAGTTTAAAATATATGAAAATAAAACTGGACATTTTAGATCAGGAAATTAAAATCAGAGTATCAAGATGACATCAAAGACAAAAATAAGTTGGACATCTGCTGAGAAGAAATAATAACTTCTAGTTTTTATGTAATCAGAGTGTAGAACTGCAGTAGTAGAATAAAACACCTTTGCAGTTTACAGAATAATTCAGTGTCTTGCTATAGTATAGTCAGGACATATCAGTGGCTCTGGGAACAAGCAAATTAAGAACAGGAAGCTGAATCTGATCTCTGGCAATAACAGCGTCCTCCAGCACAATTTAAGTAGCTAACCGTAGAGAACGCTGCTTTCCTAAAGTGCTGGAACAGTCTCTGGGTTACAGGATTACCAGGCATTTGCAAGTTGGTCCCAAATGTCTATTGCTACGTAGTCTTTGCACATTAGCCCTCACAGAGCTGCAGCTCATGAAAGAGGTCAGCTCATTACTGTTGTTTGCTCACTGACTATTAACTGCTCTCTATGGGTTTGTATACCCAGGAAGAATGAAGCATGGTTTGGCAACTGAGGCACTAATTCTTGTTCCTGAGCAGAAAAGGGACTTCTCTCCAAATTACGCAGATTCAGGCAGGAGAACTAAATCAAAAATAATAAGCAGATGGACAGTAACCCTGCTACTTTACCTCCTAGGGAGGAACTAAGAAGCATCACCTCCTCATTTAGGTCATGTGCTTAACACTAAAGTGTTATACATAAAGAGCACAAAAAAAAAAAAGCAAAAAAAAAAAAAAAAAAAAAAAAAAAAAGAAATATCTAACATTGAGCCAGCGGAAAAAATGTCATAGGCTGTAAACCACTAGCATGTGACTTAATAGTCTCTCATTGTTCTTAATCCTGTTATTGTTTTCCTTGCTATTTGTTTCCACAGCAAAATTCCAGCAGTGATAGAATAGCAATGAGAGACTGTGGAGCCCATCCAAAACTGCCTGGTGGTTCTTTCTCTCCTAGCTTGTTGCTAGAATAATGTTTATTCCTTCAACCTTCACTTCTCTGGTATCCCCACTGAATGCTGTGGGAACAGCGATGTGAGTAGCGAGTTGGCAAACTGGATAGTCAGTCACTCATTATTCAACATCCAGCTGCCTTCGGCTGCTATCACCCAGTATATTTTGCTGAGTGAAAGCTTGCTTGTGCACTACAACTCACATTTCCACTGTTTTAGAACATTTCTCTCTATCCATCACATATTTCACTCTCATTCTCTGCCTCTAACTTCTAACTTTTTAATATGTTTTGAATTGAAAAAAAAGGCCAACAACAGTAACTCATTTGAACCTGTATCAGAGCCATCTCTATGGATTGGGATTCTGCTTTAGGTTAGTTCTTGGTCTTCCTCTGGCTTTGTTCATGCCTCGCACAGAGAAGCCCCACCTCACTTCACAAACAACAGACTCTGTACTTTTTGGCCATCTGTAAGCAGTTTTGACAAGCCACAAAAAAACACTACAGTGTATATGAAATATCTAACATACTTTATAAAGCCCAGCAAAGATCAGAATTACTTCGAAAATTTGTCTTCAAGAATAGGTAATCATTTAAAAATCCAGTATTACAAATCTGACTACTGAACCGGCTATTAGTCTGTACAGACCTAATTTACCTTCAGTACAGCAAAGACTAATACGGAAAAAAAAGAGCTTCTACTGTAAAAATGGAATAGTTTCTATAACACAGAAGTTAAATCTGCCTTTATAAACATTAGAGTGCTTTCATGATCTCACTACAAATATTTTATTTCTTGCACAACGTACTATCTAAACATAAACCTTGGCACAATAAAGTTTAATTAAGGGTCTTTGACTTTCAGTAAAAACAACATACAAGCAGTAGATCTTGCAAAACTTTTTTTTTTTTTCTCAAGAATATTATAAAAATAGCTGTATTGATAAATATTTGTTGGAACTAAAATATTTTAGTAATGGAGAGAAGTGTTACCATACCTGTTAGTGAGGTATGTGGTTATACTTTATAAATGTTTACATGTATACAGATCATTGCTTAGAGGGTGTGGCAGACACTGAGTGAGATTCTGCCAGTATTGTTGTTAGATGATATGAAGATTTTTCTGAGGAAAGCAAGTCTCCCATCAGTTTTTAATACACGATTTATTAAAGTGGTTGTAACTCTTCTCTATGATTTTTTTCTGTGATATTAAGAAGTGTGACCAAGTGCTGTCTTCTGAGCTTAACCTGTATTATTAAAGATCATGTAATTTCAGAACTAGTATGGATGACAAATTTACAATTAACAATGTAAATTCTGCATTTATATCCATTACGTACCAGTCCGGTAAAGATAAAAGGAGGTTCATATATCAGACTTTGGTCCTCAGACTTAAATGAAATTTTATCTACAAAAAAGGATTTGTAGCTTCTGAGATTTTAAAACCTCTGTAGCCTTCCAGACATCACTGAAGTCAGAAAATTAAGAAAGTCTGAGAATATTGTTATAATTCTGACACTGAAAGAAATAACAATTGACATAGAAGCCAAATTTTGGTTGTCTTTTTCTATGTGGATGGGCAAGGGGAAGTAGTATTTTTGCTAATGAATTACTGGCTCTCCTTCTAAGACTGAAAACTTGTGAGGGGCTGACTGTGATACAAATAGATGGTCCATAGCATTGAGACTGGACTACCAACATTTTTCACATCATCCACTGGGTCAGCATATGAAGACAACAGTGTTGGTTCACCATCAACCCAGTATCAGTCTCTCCTGTGATTTTGTGTTTTTGAGGGTAAGCCTTCCACTCACACTTCACATGCTCTTAGTCTCCTACTGGTCCTTGTCAGTTATGGATGCTTATAAGTTAATTCCCAAGGTAAATTGACAGCAAACAACATATTTATGTCACTTCAGAAAGGAATTGTTCACTAACCACAGCAATCTCATCCTGTAAATCCCTCACACATCACATCAGTTACTCTTTAAGGACTTTCTGGATGAGGCACCCCTACCCTGGAATCCATAGGTGGCTACTTTCCAGACCAACATGTCAGCCCTCAGACTCAATGAGTTTTGGGCTTTGGGATTCTGGCTTGGCCCTAGGGCCATCACCTATCTTGGTGACACATGGTGGTGGAAGACTCCTGTGGCATTTGCAGAAATTTTCATGGAATATTGATGTTAAAGACGAAAATCAAGGAACCAATTTCAGTTACATCTATAAGACACAGTCAAAAAGGATGCAGGATGCAGCAATGCACAATCCCTTAAATCAGTGGCTTCATTTATCATCCAGTGCCCAAGTTGCAGATATTAGTTATAGCTACAAGTTATGTATTAAGGGCTATTCATCTGGTGTCTCACCACTAGCAAATACTCAGAAAGTATTGCCTATAACTCTAAAATTTCCTACGTACATGGGAACTTGTATTCTTTATCATAGCTGCTCAGTTTTCACTCCTGCAGCCATGTCTTAATACAATATTATCATGGTAGGTGTGGAATGAAGTGTGTTCAGTTGTACCTTTGGCTCCTTCCTACTCTTCAACATAGTGAAAATTTTCACTATCTCAAAATTCAGTTAGTAAGTTGAATTATATTCTTCCAAATAAATGTCTTGACAAACAAGTCCAGAGATTCAGTATAGCATAGCTATTCAATTTACCATAGCTATTTAACTTTAGCAATAACTTTGTTCTAAGGAAAACTGTAAAAAGTGAAATCAGATTTTCTGTGTGCTAATTATAAGTTAACATGTTTTGTGTGTAATAGAGGTTGTACATTTTCCAGCACCTATCTGTGGAATTCTTAGGTGGTACCTAACTATAAACAGCAGAAATGTTCCTACTGCCAGGATTTAATAGGTAAGATTTTTGGTACTCGTATTGCTTTTAATAAAGTGGTCAACCTCAAAACATAAAAAGCTGAAGATCTGATCCTTGGAATAGGAGTTTCACATTCTAATGAAGCAAGTGAGCACTTGCTGTGAAATTTAAACAGATCCAAAATAAATAATCCAGCATTATTGCACTCAACTGCTTTGAGTTATTCCTACCAAGTCTCAAGGCAAGACTTCAGTGAGGGAGAGGAGCAGGAAATCTGAAAAGTAACATTCTTCTTGGAACACTAGTTAATTTTTAACTGATGAAAAACAAGATTGTTTCTACAGCAAGCATGCATTAGATCCCACCTATCAGTGGCAAAACAGAACATTTAAGTCCTTTGGCATATTATTGTCTTTTAATTGTTCTTTTCTTCTCTGCTGTTTTTCTGTGTGCAAGAAGTTAATAGATTAGTATCATTCAAAATAAAATGATATGGTTTGTTTTTTATAGTACTTCCTCAAGAATTTGTAACATGCAGATACATTTTCCCCTAATAAGCATAAAAATGTACAGAAAACAAGCCATGTGAATAACAAAACCAATACTTTTTGTAGAGTTCCATGAGTCTTAAAAATATATACATATAAATTTTATAGTAACTTGAAATTCAAAAATCATTATTACACAAGTTGCATTTTCATTCCTTCACCTTTCTATACAGAATCTGCTCCAACAGAAGCTGCTGTGGTCCTACTGTTCCTCATCCTCATTCTTCATCTACCCCTCTTTCATATCAACACATCAAACAGAAGTCCTATGATAGTGGATGCAATGTGTCAAAATGATAGCCCTTTCCATATTATTTACACTTCTTACATAGCTTCCTAACAAACAAGCAAAAACTTGATTCTTAGTGCAAAAACTGAGATTAGCTTTCCATTTCTTAACAGGCCTCCCTCTAAAATCAGGAGATGAAGTTTACAGTTACAAGTGACATCAGTGCCCTGAAGAGATTTTCCAAGAGGTTGGGCAGACCCAGCCTTTTCCAGGTTTTGAAGGACATGACCCACAGACTTCTTTCAGTTAAGCTGGCTGTGTAAAAACATAGCCCTGATAATCTGCATGTGGTGTTATAACAGAGTATGCTGCAGGAAGAATTAGTTTGTAATTCACTGCCCAATGCAAATATTACATGATTGGAATGAAACATTATTGAAAAGAATTCCTCAGTATTTATTGAAAACAAAACACCTGATGCCTGATGACTAGACAATTGCAATAGTTGTTTCTGAGTATTTCAAACATACATCCAGATCCAACAACCTGGTGAAAAGGACAACTCACAGGTCTGAGAAGTAATGGACTTAAAGTGACACAAATAGCAGACAGCAATTTTCTCAATCTAAATATATATATATATATATATTAATTACCATGTAGAAAACTGGTGTTTATCATCCAGTTTCCATATATGTCACTCCAAGTGCCTTTCTCACATACATTTTATTTTGCTGTGTACCTTGTCAGTATTGCCACAAAGCTTAAACTCCTTTATTGAGTATAACAGAGCCAGCAATACCAAAACCTGTACAGTCCTATTCTTCCTTACATTTCTTAAGCAATGCCAAGTTTGAGTTGACAGCATCCTTCATGACATGTGAATTAGATCATGAGTGGCATCCTTAGATACTTCTGGTAAAATAAATTGCAATACTCTGCCTAAACTCATTTGGATAATTACATGGTTTTTCATTTGAATTTAGCCTGTCAGTTTTTGCTGGAAGCATTTTTGTTGACTTAATCCTGCAAGAATTTTCACCTTTTTTCCCTTGCAGCAGTTACTGAAATTCAATGGTAGTTGAAATGTATCTCTTTGGGAAATCAGGCATTCAGAGAATTGCAGCAAAGCAATCTATTGTTTTAAAGTTGCA
Source organism: Aythya fuligula (assembly GCF_009819795.1). Classification (NCBI taxonomy): domain Eukaryota; kingdom Metazoa; phylum Chordata; class Aves; order Anseriformes; family Anatidae; genus Aythya; species Aythya fuligula. The sequence continues at coordinate 18,635,532 of NC_045593.1, forward strand.
TCAAGCACAATGTCTGTATTTCATTCAGATATGCATCAAAAATTTGTTGTTCTAGTTAGTTCAAGCACATTACATATTTGCTGTTTACAATACAACTTTAACAGGATGGCTGCTTTATGTGTTTTCCAGGAGTTCAACATGAATCAAGTATTTATTCTCCCCTCCAAATTACTGAGAAAGATGATTATATTAGCTCATAAATAGCCTGTTGTAAGTTAAAGAATTGCGTGTGTGTGTGTTTTTCCCCTTTGTCTCTCCATACAAGTATTTCACATATTGGTAATGATATCTATATACACTGTACACCCAGTAGGGGCTTATGAAATTTTTTCTTTTAGCTGCTATTTTCCTGCCTCACCACAAGATGTCAGTGTAACACATTTACATGTATGCTAGTACTCTTTTTCTTCTACATAGCTGTTGTCAATGATCTATTTTTTTTCTTTAAAAACAAAACAAAGCAAAAAAAAAATACTGAAACCATATCAGCAAAAGAAAGCAAGGGTTGGCAATCACAAGGCAACTATAACTAGTTGCATCACTTCAAACCAATTTTGCACAGAGCAACTCTGCAATACTTCCAAATTATTTGGTGGTTTCCTGTGTGTGCTGTAAATCAGCCATGATGCAGCCTCTGTGTTCAGCACGGTGTGTGACACGGGGCAGATTGTTCGGATGCAATTCTGTGCTGCCTGCCACAACTGGAAAAGAAAACCAGAAAGATTCGGGTTACTGAGATGGCAATTAACTGCTCAATCCATACAACAGCTTGGTGATTTCAGTTTTGTTTGTTTGCTTGCTTTTGTTTTTGTTTGTTTTTCCCCTCACTTTTGTGCACCTACTGTTTCCAAGAGAAGTGTGCTGTAGCCTCCCTGCAGCCCCATTTCATGGCCATCTCCCCAGCCCCAGTGACACTTTAACCCCCCACAGCATGTCCTTGCCCTGCCATGAGCCCTGCAGGCACAGACCCACCCACGGGCCCATGTTGTGGCCTGTCCCTGTCCCCAGCGTGGTGTCTGCTGCCTGGGGGAGCACCGCCAGCCTGGGGAGGCCTCTCGGTGCCCTGTCAGGGAAACGGGATGGGATCCCTCACTGGGGAGCTGAAGGCATTGACAGGTTGAGTGTGCAGTACCCAGCCTCACACACCAGAGGGTAGGAACGTCCTTTTTAGGCTGAAGATTTAAAATCATAAAATCCTAGAATCACAGAAAGGTTTGGGTTGGAATGGGCCTTAAAGACCACCCAGTTCACCCCCCTGCCATGGGCAGGGACACCTCCCACCAGCCCAGGTTGCCCAAAGCCCCATCCAGCCTGGCCTTGAGCACCTCTAGGGATGGGGCATCCAAAGCTTCTCTGGGCAGCCTGTGCCAGGGCCTCACCACTCTCACAGTAAAAAATTTCTTCCTTATATTTAACCTAAATCTACCCTCTTTTAGTTTAAAGCCATTTCCCATTGTCCTGTAAAAAGTCCTTCTCCAAAATCACCTCGGGAGTCACCTGTTACAAAAACGCAGTGCTGGTGTGTGATGTGCATTTGAAGACTGTGGCGTAAACATCAAAAGTCCCTCAGTGTTGCAGCACTGTGTGGATATTTAGATTTGAAATCCTGGAAGTACATTCCAAATTGATGGGATGTTCGTGTTTGGAGAGGATTTTTTTGTTTTGTGGTTGATGTATTCTCCTTGTTAGCAACTGAGAAATGGAGCTAATGCCTGAGTCTTTGGGTGGAAAAGAGAGAGAAAAGGGGACTGGGACCTAGGAGAGACCAGGATGAGAGAGCAGAAAGAGGTGAGACTACGTGGCTGCATTACCAGAATCTTCCCCAGTCTTGTGGTGTAGAAAGGGATCCTATAAACATTTGAAGAGCTCTGCATAATATATGAATTTAAAGGGCTTTCAGAGCATCTTTCATGCTAATTAGACCACACTTAATTCCAAGTGTGTTTAACACAGATATTTGAAATACTAACACAACTCTTCCTGGAACAGTGAGCTATACTGGGGTTGTTTCTGTTTGCATGTAAAGGGTAAGTATACACAAGTTTACCTTTTCTCTCTCTCTCTCTCTCTTTTTTTTTTTTTTTTTTTTTTTCATTTTTTCCTCCCCCTGGAGAAGATGGGAATAATTAGAGAAGAGAGAAAATGTGGTATTCCTGCATAGTGCATTTATTAATGAAGTGTGAAACTGAAGTAAAATGAATTGAGTCTATCATCAAAGAATTCAGTAGGGAGAGCAATAACTTTCAGCAGTTTCTAAAAACATATCACAACCAGCCATGCACACTGCTGCACTTCAGGGTTAAGTTTTCCTCATCAAGTGAATCACTGGCTTGTGAAACAGAAAACAGCTGCTGAGCAGATAACGGGCATCGTCCCAGGTTATTTTTATCCCTATTCTAGCAAACCATACATTTGGAATTGCATTTTAAAATGATTTCTGGAGGACAGTTTGACAAGAGAAGAGCCAATAGTTAAATAAAGTAGCATAATTCTCCTGCCCCACAATACTCAATTAAACAAGAGGCCATTAATCTAAGTTATCTTGAACCTTTGATCTATCTTTGAAAATCTCCTTACCTTGCAATGTAGCCTTCATGAGTCTAAAATAAAATTGCAACCTTAGAACCTTAATTATAGATATGTCCAGCAATCCTGCTCTGTTATCAATTCAATACAGAAGTTCATTTCTGATTACTGTTGAAATTCAGCTACCTCATTCTGTCTGAGTCTACAGTCCATTAACAACCAAAAATGCCATATGAACCGACTTGCCATTTTCAGGATAATGAAAAATGTAAGGGCAAGAGAGAGAGATCAGAAGAACAAAAGCCAAACAAAAAGGAATTAAGGTATCTTGTCTGATTATTTCAAGCATCAGTGTAAAAAAGGAAAACAATTTTCTAGCAAACAGGAAATGCTTTTCCCTTTTCACTGCACTTTCATCTTTGGTCTTGTTAATCAAACTGTTAACACTTCTCAGCATTATTTGCCCTTAGATCACACAGTAGTGAGATTACACCATAGAAAGTCTTTGAGGTCTTCATTCCTGCTCCACAAACGTGGTAGATGGGATCATAGGTTCAAGCTGTTAAACCCCAGAAGATGAAGGCTGCTGGGACAGCAGGATACCATTAAGGATTTGGAGTTTTCTTTACTATTCTATGGAAAAATAACTCTGTGCTCTGCTGGAAGCTGTGAAACGTGAACTTTCCCTTTAATTTCCCCTGTGCTCTTGAGTCCAACTCCCTGATACACTGCAGAAGACTGCTGTGTTTGTAGACTGCAGGGTCAGCCATTAGCCACCCCCTTTCTAGGCAGGGATGATTATGTTTCCCTCCTGCCTCTGGTAAGGTAGTTCACAAAGCCTGTACTTCACCTATGAACAACCTGAGCAACAACATATAATGCATTTGCTTTTATAATTCACCTAACCTAAAATTTAATCTGTTCCTACTGTCAAGCTACTTAAACTTCTTTCCTTTGTACAGTACAATAACTCTGTATTTCAATTAGAAGAAATACAGTTTGTGTCTGTTGCAATGTATCCCTTGGAAAATTTGAATCATTAAACATCCATTTAAAAAAAAAAAAAAAAAAAAAAAGTCTTTCATATCATATGTCTGGTCATTATTCACAAGAACAAACAGCACAATATTGCAACAAATAGCGGTGCATTACATTCTTGCTTTTACTACTTAGGCACAGAAGCTGCACATGTGAAAACTGTTACAGCCACTGAAGACCCTAGCACTATAAATAGGGCTCTATTGTTAGCAGATAGGAGATGAAACGAGCCTCACCAAGCATGGTATGTCCGATTAAGCGTTAAGCTCTCCCTGCTAAAAGTGAGGCTACATCAAGTGATCAACGAGCCTGAGGGTAAGGCACACGCCTGGCAAGAGCTCGGTCTGACTCCGTAGCTTCCCCCAGGCAACACGAACACAGCAACTTATCTTTCTGCCTCAGCAATGGCAGAAGCTGTTATAAGACACTGGGTGGAAACTCCTGTACGCTATCAAGAGCAGTTTGCTGCCCAGGACCTGGAAGCACACAAGCTGGATCACTCTCTGTATGCTTTGCCAGGCCCTTCTACAGCAGCAGTGAGCAACAGGAGGCGAAATGTGGAAGGTACAGCCAGGGCCGAGGCCAGTGGCCAGGAGCAGGGAAACACAGGCTTTCAGGTCTTGCTGGATGTTGTGCAGTTCCGCCCTGAAGATATCATCATTCAGACTTTTGAAGGCTGGCTCCTGATCAAAGCTCAGCATGGACCCAGGATGGATGAACATGGTTTCATATCGCGAAGCTTTACCAGACAGTACAAATTGCCTGATGGAGTGGAGAACAAGGATTTGTCTGCACTCTTCTGCCATGATGGCATTTTGGTTGTTGAAATGAAGAACTCGGTGGGAATGAATTAGAACCTTGTCCATAGTTTATTGGTGAGATAAATTATTCTTAATATAACAAGATGATATCATTCACGTAATGCTGTAGAGTGTAGAAAGCATGTGGCTGTATTTATATTACAGGAAAGGAAAATCTCTGTATATATTTTTCAGTATGCTGAATTTATTGCTTGATGTGAAATGTTAGACTACTTGTCTCAGGCTACATGTATGCTGGAAAGTTAGGCATTTTGAACAGTAGAAAATTTAGACTAATCACAGCAAGAGAAAAAAAATCTATTTGATATTATTGAAAATAAAACACATTTAAGAGTTCGGTGAAGGAGTTGTATTTCTTGCAATAAGCATTTGTAATATATATTCATAATCATTAAAGAAGCAATAGACAGGTTAAGAGTGTTTTTTTGTTTGTTTGTTTGTTTTTTTAATTTAATTTACATACTGAAAATGTTCTTTTCTAGTTTTTTAGATTAAGTTCTCCTTCCTAGGCTCTGGAGAAGCACACAAACTGAAGGATACTATCAAGAAAAAAAAAATCACAATTCAAATTTATATACAAAATATCCTTGAAAAAGCACTTCTTAGAGGTGTGTTACATGTTTGAACCTATACAAAACTAGAATATTCACTGGCTATATTTGTTTGAAAACACAGTAAGTAGAAATGAAACTTTCTGTCAAAGACAGATATGAAACACTGTAAGAGATTTAGAAATTTGTTGTTGTTTAACACATTCTGCTATCTATTTGCAACCAAAGAAGAAATATATTGCATACAAATACTCAAAAGGATCAAGTTCTTTGTGAAGCCCTGCTAATAAAAAGGCATTACTCTAGCATGGATGCCTTTATTATTATTCACTGTCTTGTAGATCAATAAGCTGAATATTTAATTCTTCATGTTGCTTGACAGTTTAGGCTGACATCCTCCAACTGCGTCTTAAAGACCAAACTTTTTTATGCTTTTTTTTTTTTCTACCACTCTTTCTGTACCAATATGGATCCAATTTTAGTGTGGGGGTTCCTTACTATAGACACAGGTCTAATTTCTCTCTCAGTTTCTCTGATTTAAAAAAGAGTAGTAGAGATGAAAATAACATCTGCCCACTATACCTTGTAATTGATCTTCTCAACATTTTAACAAAAACATGCTCTACATGAGTTTTCAAGTGCTCAAAAATTTGAGATCTGCAGCTGCAAATGAAAGTGCCTCCTTCCATGCACACTGGAGATAAGTTTGACTGCTGTGCTATGAATAGTAGAGGAATGTGGAACGGAAAGTGCCAAGTTAAATACAGACTCTTTACAATAGCCATCTGCCGGTTGGCCAAATTAAAAACATATTCAAATGAAATTGAATACAATTTTAAGACTATTAAAAAAATCTGATGAACAAAACCTGGCACTCACCAGCTGAAGCCAGAGAGTTCTTTTACTCTGAAATGAAAGCCTGAAACTTGCACTTCTGCACATGTCCATTCATCAGAGAGACTTTTGTTGTGATTGTTTAGACTTGAAGGCATTTGAAAGCAATTCACCTTAGAAAACTGGAGAGTCGAATTCTTGCATTCTATTTATTATTTTTACTAACAAGAAATTCGTACAAGAAGTGCAGAATAAGACCTGGATTGAAAATTTCCATAATGTACTAATTATTATTATTATTACTATTTTATTTTTTTATTTTTTGAATAGAGCATAAGTCAAGAAACTGCTATTTTTTAACAAACCAAGCTAAATAAAAAACATATGTCCCTACATTTCCATTTAACTCACACTTCCACCTCATATTGCCTGTGTCTAATTTGTATATTGGTTTAAGGTAATGAGAGATCAAATCACACTAGAAAATTAGGTCTAGATTTTATACGCTTCTAGGTCAAGGAGCTTTCTTAGCCAGGAATCTGATGGAACATGTAGCATGGATTCAAAAATTGTGAAGTCTAGATACAGGTCTAGATTTAAACTTTGCATTCCAACTTTATAAAAACTCACATGTTTAGACCCGTGGTTTCCATATCATTTTATGGCACAACTGCTGGGATATAGCTCAGAGTCACCAGTGAGTAACCTGCTTTGCTGACCTCTGCTGTCTTTCTGTTTACAGAGAATTTTGTACATCTGACCATTTAAAATTACAAGTTCTTATAAAAATGATTTTACTTATGTATGTGGTGATGGTGTTTATAGCCCTAGAGATGAAAAAGCAGATTAATAAATAAATAAATAAATAAAAATCTGACTTAATTATTCTAAATTAGAAGATGATTAAACTACTGGAAACTTGGCAAGGAATTAGATCAGACAGCCAAAATCACATCGTCTGTTCTATATATGTAAATACCACGGTTAGACAGAGCCCTTCCCACGTGTACAGGCCAGCCTCACAAAACTGGATAAGGGATTTGGCATCGCTGTGCCTGATTCTGTACTTGCTGATGACACTGTCTGTCATAAACCAGCAGAATGTACTGACCCAAACATGCCAGGGATGCACCCAGACAGGTTTCTTCTTCCCTAGCACCCAGAGGAACCCAGTACAGAGGCCTGAGCCCATGCCCCTTCATTAATGGCCACGTGCCCCGGCCCCACACCAGCGTGGTGGGTAAGTGAGACCGTGCTGGAATATGGACATGCCACTTGCTCCCCCTCTTCTAGCTCCAGGTACAGCACAGGGAAGTGTTTCTGTCACCTGTTTAGTTGTGGTTTATTGAAAATTTTGGGATAAATGTTTTTTATATGTTTACCAGAGCAGCCTCAAAGTATGTGGCAGAGCACTTCTAAATTTTCTGTAAGGAGCCGTTTTCATTTGTACTTGATGTTTTGCTTTTGTAATTCAGTTAGATCTGAATTTGAACATCAAGGAGAGAGCTGTTAATATTGCTCACAAAGAGCAGAATGAGGCATCTGTAAACAGCAAAGAATTTTTGATCAGTTACAGCTTAAGGCAGGTTTAATACACACTGATTTGATTAAATCAAGAACCCTGATATCGGCTGACCACAAAATCCTGGCTCAGAATAAACAATATATGCTGCTGCAAGCACTGCAGAACAAGTTATTGAACCTTCTCAGTATCTGTCAGTGAAGGATTACCTTTGTAATTGATCAGGCTGCTCCTCCAAATTGGGTAAAGATGATTTCATGCATGGCTCTAAGCACTGTAAAAATGCTTTCATAGAAGAAAACGTCTTCAGTATCAGAACAGGTTGACAAAAGCAAGGTCACGAACACATTTCTGTGTGACCCCTGTGGGCAGAAAGCCCACAAATGCCTCAGACTTTGAGACATTGCCTTGTCTTTTTATAGTATCTGCTGTATCCAGGGCATTTGAGATGTCTCAACACAATCCGATACTTGCAGTAAAGGGAACTGAGGCTGACACAGCACTCATCATTCACTGTGTAATCACTCAGCTACAGCTATAGATATTGAAAGAGAGGAAAAGAAACCCCTGTGGTAAACATGACAGCAAAACTCCTGTTAAGAAGGGCAGGTTGTTTATTCCTTATACAGTTCATAGCTAGAAATCAAAATATGCATTTTTATCTGACTAACACTGTGAGAGTTGGCTTCTAATGGGAGTAGGGATATTTTCGAAAATACTGGGTGTGCCTTCTCATTTGAAAGAGATGCAGGCCTTAGACTTGCTGACTGCCAGAGATGACAGCTGGCCCCGATCATCCAGAGGACAGCATCTCCATGGCTGAAGGCAGGAGTTAGGTCAAAGGGATTCGATCTACCTGCACATTGCATCAGAGATACCTGAGGTGGACCCACTCATCCTAGAACCAGAAGTACCATTCCTCTTTGCCACTTCAGGTACAAAAAGCCTGGAGCATCCATTGCTGTGTGCAAGATAAAAAAATCGTCCCTTATTAAAAATACTTTTATGGATAGAGAGACAGGAGAAACAAGGTACTGCAGCTCAGAACCCCCCCATTCCAGTTGGTGCTACCTTGGGGACCTCGGCTCTCTGTTCCACTGTGGGCTATAGCCTCACAAATCCCATCAATCTTTGGAATGTCTTTCTCAGCCCTTAAAAATGCACTTTTTATAAAGAAGTCAAGTACTTCTCACACACTCTTTAACCATGTGGCAATAACTCTGATGACCATATTTTCAGGGGGAAGTAGCTGCTTGCACAAGCAGGACTGATGCAAAGAGAGAATCATTTTCATTTTCCCCCATGTTCTTCTGCTTGTTTCAGTGCTTTCAGCTGGCCCTGACACTGGTGAGTAGCCCTTTTCTGCTGATGAACCATGTCATTCCCCATCCCTGCAAGCTAATACAGAAGCAGCAGCATGCAGAGCTCTGTTCACAAAGAGGAGACAGAAAATTGTAGCACCACAGTGGGCCTGGGCACACAAGGGTGTCCACCAGAGGAGGACTCCAGCAAGGATGGGGAGCAGGAAAAACTCTCCAACTGATTTGGAATATATACTTATATATTTTAGTGTTTTGAGGTATAGTACTTAACCTCTTCTGAGAAAGAATTTACTTTTGCATAAGATGGGCATCTTTAAAGGGCTAAGAAAGGCATTTCAAGATTACTTTAACTGACAAATTTAGGTTATTAAAAGGAATGAGAGAATAATTCACATACAATCTTCAGCTACATTTCCTTCCAATTGCACATCCCGTTAATTTTCCCACTCAGTTCTACACTCCCATCAAGTAAGGATGGATACCACCAGACCACCAGAGAATCTCCAAAGTTCACAAACTCCTAGCATAGCTGGGTGGCATAAGGGTTAGAGTGTGAGTGCCCTATCTGAAATAGCCACTCCACAGTTCAAATCCTCATTGCCTCATGCTGGTGTCCTGACTCACAGTAAACTAATCAACACGTGAAGCCATCCCTCAGCTCTGCTTTGATCCTGCAAGACTTACTGATGCAGGTGCCACTCTGCAGCCTCCAGGGCCAGCTGGCATCTAGCTGTCTCGTACCACAGTATCGATGCAGCATGGAGCTCAGCTGGCTGTTTGTGCAGATAATTGAGATGTCCAAACAGGGCTCCTGCAGACAGAGGAGCTTGGGAAACACAGCATGGAAGCAGCCAGCTGGTGCCACGTGAGACCGGGTGGCACAGTGCGAGGGTTCAGTGTAAGGGGTTCCCTGCTCTTATGTGATGCTTCCTGAACAGCAAGATGGGATCAGAAGATGTTCACAGTGTCCACTGGCAACAATTCCTTTAAAATGTGTTCCAGTCCTCATTTTCTGGGAGATCTTGCTCTCCTCTTAGCCTGAAAGCTAGAACTCAGTGCTCCAAAAATGCTGCAGCAGTGCAGTGGTGCAAGCACTAAAAGCAGGTGAAGCATTTTTGTGTGGAGGAACTGATTTTGAATTTGGATGCTGGGTTTAAATACATGTAAGTCCAAGTCTTAAATAAAAGTGATAGCATTACATCAGAGCTACGATGAAGAATTAATGAAGTGAAATGATTTGCGGTGCATGGTTTGACAATGCTCTGTATTACAAGATTGCTAGAAACCCGTGATCTACCTGCAGTGGTGAAAGCCATATGTATTTTAATAGTGCTTTAAATATATATATTTTTTGTAACTCTGTCATAATTATCCAAGTCCTGATGTCATGATCAAAATACACCCTAAAAATGCACCATAAAGATGGTCCTTGCCTTGATACATATATGAAGACTGAAGGCTTGATACCAGAATGAAACTGTTAAGGACTCAATGCAGATTAGGAGACTTTTGAAGCAAACATAAGCAGAAATGTGAATTTTGAGCCTCATTTTATTATGCTATATATATATCAATATATATCTTGGACATTTCTGCAAGGCAGTCAGCCCAAACATAAAAGGTGTATTTATTTTTCTTATTTTTCAGTGTAATGTGGAACTGAAATACCAAAATCAACAAAGAAGTTTAGCAAATTAACAATATTTTGCAGGAAGTTGGCTAGATGGCTCCCATATAAATAGAGTGCATTCCCATTTTATACTTTATCCACAAATCCATGGTGGTTTTGGTGAATCCCTTAAGATCTTAAGGGTCTCTCAATAAAATATATTAGCAGTAAATAACTTAGCACAGGGGGACAAAGTCAGGCTTTCAAAAAAGTAGTACAGAAAGTGGGAAGAAGTGATCAAAAGGGCTGTAACTATATGCCCCATTCCACCACCATTCTGTGCCTGAAATGCTCACTTTCGGGGTTTCCAACCTCAAAAACAGTGGAGGAGCCAAACTCAAAGGTTAAGGCAAGCTTATTTTGCTGTGATTTAATCCTGCCCCTGCAAAATCACTTTTCTGTGATGTAAGGTGGGGGAAAACAGACAGTGAGAAATGAGAAATGAGCCCAAAGAGAGCCTCCTTCTTCTTTTTACTAGTTTCTGCACTTTGTGACTGTTGCCATGGCAGTGATTATGATTTATGTTAATTAAAATAAAAGGAAAATCAGATTACATTGACAAACGCTGTGATTTCAAGAGACTTTACAGCTGTGTTCAGACTACTCAGTCGCACACCATTCTTCCTTCAACAGGCCACCTCTGATTCCCGGGCATCTCAATTCACACCATTTCATTACCACTTCATTACCATACAGGAACCCCTTTGTGCTTTTCCAGAAGGGTGAAGGGGCTGGGACTGGGACATAGTGCCATGACCCCAGATTTGTGTCCCTGTGGGCACAAAAATATCTGCCACAAGCAATGTTCAGGCTGGATGGGATAAGGAAAAGAAGCAGATTAGAGTATGTAAATGATATTTTACTTTGCTAAATTATATATAGGTGGAATAGGTCCAGTAACCAGCAGTATGCAATACCAACAGTTTCACATGCACCTTTACAGTCTGTTCTTTGTTTGGTTGGTTGGTTTTGGTTTTGGTTTTGTTTTGTTTTGTTTTGTTTTGTTATAGAACATTTTTAACTACTGGGGAAGCAGAATAATCGTGACAATTGTGGCTAAATGAAGATTTTTGTTACTAGCAGAGAAAGTAGAGACTCAAGTCTGAAATTCTAGAGCAAAAGTACCTACATGAAGATTGTTAATCCAGCCCATGTTTGCAAACCACAGCCTCTGTAAGAATTTGTTGGGGAACTACTGCCTAAATATTTACATTTTCATGTAATTTTAATGTAATGTAATTTTACAAATTACAAGGCCAAGAAAAATACATTTTGGTAAACTAAATCCAATACAGGGTCCAAGGAACACAGCACATAAACTGTTCAACTCCTTACTCGTTCAAGTGAGTTCATTGATCACTGAGGTTATCTTTGTAAATCAAAATGTCACATCTTGCAGTAATGATTTTACTTAAAAGGAAGTATTTTAGGTGGTCACTTTTTTTCTTCTCTGTAATTTTCTTACCATGAGGGAATTCTTCTGAATTCTAATCCCTAAATTACATTTTAGAAGAATGATTTAATCTGGATCAAAAGAGTCTGATCAAGAAATATTTTTACATGATCATGGAGTCATCAAGTCAAAGGGACTGGAGAGATCTGCATTTCAGAAATAAGTTACTCAGTACAGTTCATATGTGCTGGAAAATAACTTTAACAAGAAACTATATTTTCAAATTTTGGAGATTAAAGCTAATGAAAAAAGGGAGTTATGCTTCAATGGAAGACGCTGTCAAAAGAAATGAAACTTCCACCAACACCTCTCAGATAATCAGGTGGAAAAATTGCTCTTGGCATCCTCAACACAGGCACCAGTCATGAAACAATTTATAATTCAAATGTTCAGGAAAGGAGATGCACAAGCTGTATAGCCTAATAAAAGGGGGAAAAGGGAAACAAGCAGGAAAGAAAGAGAAAAACTGTAAGAGGAGAATCAAAAACTTGTATTTGTATGTGTGCCATTTCACTGTACACTGAACTTGCAGAAGCTCACAGCTTATCAAACACCCTGCTGTTGATAGGGCCACTTCTGGTTAGAGTAATGTTGAAATCTCTGACTGAGGTTTCTATAAATACAGCTGCATTTATTTACTTATTTATTTATCTTTCATTAACTGTATCTGACCATCATGAAACACCTCCTAAGCATTAAGCATGTCCAGAAGAGCTAAGATTATTTAACTTTTAGCTGTTAGCTGAATGCATCTAAAGACATCCTTGGCTGCCCATGCTGGTCAAAAGTCAGACAGAGCTCAGCTTAAAGCAAAAATCCCAGTCACTTCCTTTGACACATGGGAAACAATAAAAAATGAACTGTTTCAAAATGACATGTACAGCATGCAGTTCAAGATCTGTGTATAGAGACAGCATAGGGTTTGTAATTTCTAGATGCATGAAGGGAACTGAGGCAAATTTGGTACACGCTTGTAATTTATCAGTGCTTGATGTAACCTGGTAAATGGGAAAGGTAGGAGGGGAACAATTTCTCCCAACCCACAGAAACCTGAGATATCTCTTCTGAATAAGTAAAACATGTAGCCAAAAATCCAAAGATGGAGGAAATCTGTTTTGTTTGATAAGACACGTGATTTCAGTAATTTTAAATATTCAGGATCAGAGATGAATAGTTGTTTTAAACTTTTATTAACTATCTCAAAAACACCTACTTTCTGTAAAACTGAAATTTTCATTTAAAAACATCAAAGTGAAACCATCTCAGCAACTTAAGTTTTAACCTAAGAAGTGTCTTGATTTCAGTCTAATAGTACTTTCTGACACTGATCACTGGTCCTTCTACCATTTACACCAGTTTCCTTCTGTGTATGTGAATACAGAGTTTTTATATACACACACATGAATCTGTGGAGAGAAAAAAAAAAAAAAAAAAAAAAAAAAAAAAAAAAAAAAAAAAAAAGGATTTTTTACCTAATCTTGTTTTCAAAAGGCATTAGCTGAGACATTCTGGAAACTTCAGCCTGAAACGGTTACAGCATGGAGACACTCAAGGTTTCCAGATTCACAGGTCTAAAGGTTAGAAGATCAGTGATGATCTCCACTGTGATCCCCTGGACAAAAGACACCATGTCATCCCACCTGCTAATTTCCTTCTGAAGCCTGTAATATGTTTGAGAAAGAACATGTACTTAAAGACTTCAGTTCATGGAAAACCCATCACAACCCTCCATAAATTGTTCGAGTGCTTTCAATCCATTTTCCACCCAGCCTGTGTTTATGCTTGGGATTGCCATGACTGGTATTAGATTGCGATCCATTAGGTCTGATATTACTCCTCAAAGACTCGTGCAGCTTGGGCTAAAGCACATCTGGCTCATATGTTTGCTTTTGCTAATGTATCTCAGTCTTTAAATTCTGGAGGTAAATTCAGACTGTGTGTATGACAAGGACTGGCAGTTGACCTGTGCCTGCTTCTCTGTGACCATGAAAGACTCTCGGCACCACCTGAATATCTGTCTAGTGCATGCCCCCATTACACAGCATGGAAGGACGGCATACACAGCAGATTTGTCTTAATGGCCATCCTTGCATAGCTGTGAAATGATATCTCTTCAGACAGGGAACAGAGACAGACATGCATTCCCAGCAATATTAAATGCAGGGTTGAGAATTTCTAGTAACAGCCACCTATTAAGCAGACGGGCTGAGGTAACTAACATGTATTGCAAAGGTCAAACAAGAACCTCTGTCTTTCTGCTCAGTTATCTCTCATGTTACACAACCCAGTTTCAAAAACGTTACGCAACTTCTGATGAATTTATGTTCCTGATTGGGGAAAAAAAATATATAGATAGATAGATAGATAGATAGATAGATAGATTTCTCCTAAAATCCACTGAATCTTTCCCTAAAAATTCCATAGCACAATATAAAGTATCTCCATTCCCGATGCCTGAAAATAGATATATATTTTCAAGTATTTCACAGAACACTTAAAAGCTAATATTATTTGATCTTTTTAAAGCTGAAAATGAAAAGGAAACTCGAATTATTTGTCACATTCATTGTATTTACTTCACTGCTTTGCTAGTTTAAAATCTTTAATCTTTCAGGCTGATAACTTGTTTTTAAAATCATTTCGTGCCCTCTAGTGGCAGATTTGTTAGACATGGTAACTGCTGCTCTGGCAAGTCCTCATACCGTTCAGAACTAGACATTACAGTTACAGACAACATAGAAATGGAATAAAGCCACTTCATTTACCTTTAAAGTGAAATTTCTATCTATCTCTACAGTTTAAGAAAATAAATTACATTAGTTTCAACTTATGATGAGATGTCACTGACAACAAAGCAAAACAATCTTGGGTAAAAACATAAATAGCAACAATAAAAAGCATGGATTCAGTCAGTGTTTGGCTGAGTTTGCTCTCAGAAATGGTATTGATGAACACTTCCTTGCACAAAGCACTGTTCTGGTTGTTTCCTACTAAGACACTGTCCAACATCCTGGCTTACAGTTTTTCCAAGTTGGTATCTTCATAATGGTGCCGGTGGAAAGGCTAAATCCCACCAGAGCTTCATCTTCCCTTCTGGAAAAATCACTTTATTTTCTTTACTAAAGAAACAAAGTTATAGCACAGAGGAAAATCCGCAAAAGAAAGAAGGAAATATTTGATGGCTTCAAGGAAAATTAAGTCCGGGTTGATTCACAATTTTATTATTTTTGTTTGCTGGGCCTCTACTAACTCACTTTCTTAGGAAATATCACTCAAAATCCTTACTTTCTCCACCATGTTTCCAAATTTTTTACTATAAGCTTCTGCACCTGAGCAGAAAAATAAATCACAATGCTTTCAAACAACTCTTTCAGCATAGATTCTCAGGAGTCTTGAGATAGCAAACTCCAAATGAAAACAATGAAGCATCCTGTACTTAGGCATCTGCACACTTTTTGCTTTAGTTTGGCTTTCTTTTCCACCCCTGAATTATAGATCTCCAGGAACATATTAAACATTAATCTTTTTCACTGAGTTACAGGTTCTGAGCTTGACAGACTCAGAAGAACATTCACTTTGACTCTGAAAATTTGATTCCCAATGAAGATGGTAGAGATTTGCTACCAAAGGCACTCAGATACATGTTTCATGCAGATAAAATGACAGAAATCAATACGTGCTATTCTGATTTTGAAACCCTTGCCTCTGGTAGTCTGAACAAAAAAGCAAGGCTTAATCAATCCAGCCTTTCCACTTAGCACTATAGATGGTTACAGAGGGCCTGAGAAGTTGGTGTTTTCAAAATCTTCAATTTATTTATTTATTTATTTATTTTGTTTAGGGTGATTTCTAATTTTGCAGGTAAGTTTTCTTGGTTACAATAAATAAATAAATAAATAAATAAATAAATAAATAAATAAATAAATAAATAAATAAGTGTTCATTTTAAAACCCACAACAG
The DNA here is from genome assembly GCF_009819795.1 of Aythya fuligula. Lineage (NCBI taxonomy): Eukaryota > Metazoa > Chordata > Aves > Anseriformes > Anatidae > Aythya > Aythya fuligula. The sequence goes on from NC_045593.1 coordinate 18,651,229, forward strand.
AGTCTCTGCACACAATAGTCATCAGAGCTGGCTCACTGATGGGAGACAAATGGAAAACGTAATTTCAAGATAGTTATTGTTCCAAGTTCTCTTTGCAGTTTTGTCCACTAGGGAAATAATATAACATACTTCCTCCCTTCATATGTTTGCCTGATACAGTGCCTGAAAAGCCGTGACTTAATTTCATGTTATTTAATTTTTGTTAAGGTCTCAAAGATGGAACATTTTAGAGAATAAGCACTTAACTAGTTTGCACTTATGTAAATAAACAAACAAATAAATAAATAATGTTTTTATTACTTTTACAGATTTTATGCTTTAAAATCCTAATTGTAACAGTTTTTGCACCTTTTGAAGTCGACACCTTTGCTTGTGTCTTTTTTTAGATACAAATAATGAGCCAGAAATCATTAAGAAAACACTAAGAGGGGGGTAAAGGCAGAAAGTTGGACAGCTGTCCTCTCCAGCACTGGACGCTGTGAAGTAAAGCAGGCCCTCAGCTCAGCTCTGTCCCTCCTTCCTTCCCTTCCCGGGACAGGGGCAGCCTGCCAGGCACTGAAAGCACAACTTCTCACCACTTGGGGCAGCAAAATCCAGTTCTTGAGCTGCTTTCGTAGTTGAGAATGGCATCTCTTGGTCGCTCCTTGGTTTTCAATGAAGAAAAAATGTAAATCATCTGTCTATACAACTCAAGCAGGTCAGCATTATTTACAGTACTGATTACCTCATGAGAAAACAAAACCAAAAACTGTTTCAGAGAAAACAGCAGTTATGATTAAAGGAATTGAAAATTGAGATGAATAGGGACCGAAAAGTTTGGGAAACGAGCAGAATAAGATGCAATAAAACACATATAAAATAATAAATAGTACAGAAAAGGCAGAATGGGAAGTAATTTTCCTATAGTTTAACCTGTGAGGATTCATATGAATGCAAAGCCTGCTCAGATCAAACTATGATCAGTATTAGGAGTAACTTTGAAGGAACAAAAAAACCTTGATCACTTATTTTTGTTTCTTTCAGTAGTGAGAATTAGGGATAAAATCTATGACAGAGGTTAAACTGATCCGTAAGTACCTCTCATTGGGGTTTTAGTCCTCACTCTAAGCTGGCCACATGGTCTGAGGGCAGCATGCTGGAGCCTGGACCATGTACCACAAAGTTCCTGTGTTCAGCAAAATAAAATCCGGTCTGCATGAATGGCAGACACTGATTGCAGTGGCCAAAAGATAACGACCACTAGCCCTAGTGGAAAAAGAGCTGTGGTGGCTCCAAGGGTGCTGACAAATGCTGACGAGGGCCTGAGGAATGCCTCTGGTCCTGCTGGGTGGGTGAGTGATGACGAGGCCAGGTCAGCGTGCTGACCTGGAAAATCCTGAAGCCTTGACAGGGAGCTGCCTGAAGCCAAGGTCTTCAGCTGCACAGTCCTGAGCAGCTGCCAGATGTCCCCTGGAAGGAGAATGATGCTTCTCCCTGTATCACCGATGCAGATACTCAGTACTGCTCTGAGTAAATGGCTGCTCCACATTCTGTGCTCAGCTTCAGAAATGGAGGCACAAGCAATATAATGTGAACATGAGCCCATGGGCTGGCCACACAGGAGCTGCTTGTGCAGTGAACTCTGAGGCTCTTGCACTGTTGGAATTGGCTGATTAAAACAGAACTCCAGAGCTAGGCAGATGCAGAGTGCTGGGGGTGACGTGTTAGTCTGGGGTGAACTGATGCATTCAAAAAATGTTAAGCAATGGTACACGAAAGTGCTGGGATAATATGCCAAATGGGAAAATGGAGGTCAGAATTAAAAAGTGGGCAAAAGCAAAACTCAGGTATCAAACAACGTTAATAACAGTGATCATAGAGTCGCAGAATCATTCGGGTTGCAAAAGGCCTCTAAGATCATCTTGTCCAACCTTTAACCTAGCACTGACAAGTCCAGCACTAAACCATGCTGCTCAGTTCTACATCTACACCTAGTGAAAGCAAGGAGAGGGTCTTGTAGCATTCCAACGAACTGCTCCCAAATGCACACAAATTGTTTGACACAAAGACCTTTGAGAAGTGACAGACTTTGAGCTAAGTCAGAGAAATAAGCTAGAGCTTAGCACCCGGCAGGGTGTTGGAGGGAAAACACAAGGAACTGGAAACCAAATGGGCACACACTGCTTTCCCAGCAGGGTTGAGATGGTCAGCGAGGCACGGCGAAGGGAGGAAGATGGCAGGCAGAAAGGAGCATGCAGGCAGCGTGTGCCACCCTGCCTTTCTTCCACCGGGTAGAAGTTGTGAGGGAAATCTGTGTCCTGGGATCCAGGAGAGGTAAAGGGCCATGGGTGGGGTGTGTGTGAGTGGACAACACCAGACCGGGTGCCACGGGAGTTATGAGGGGAAATGGCCAGGGTGGGAGAAGAAGCGTAGGGATGGGATTGAGGCAGAAGGCAAACAAGGACAGGATGGTCTGATTTTTGAAGAGGGATGTAATACACTTTATTCACGACTAAAACACTGGCTGTAGGTGAGGGCAGCCAGCGGATGGAGCGGTGTGGCGGGGTGCACAGCCCCCTCACCCACACCTCGCCCAGCACCTCAGCACCACACACCTCCCCCTGGCCCCCAAAAGGAGCCTCCGGGCGGCCAGGCGGGCCCGCCAAGCCTGCGGCAGCACCCGCACCCCGCCACCTCCACCGGGGTCAGCCCCAGCCCCGCGGCCGGCCCGTGGCGGAGGCCGCCAGGGGGCGGGCGGCGAGGGTGGGTGCGGGCCGGGCCCATCGATGGGGGCGGCCGCTCTGCGCTCGGCTCCTCCGCCCTGCCTCTCGGCTCTGGATTAGCGAAACTGGCGACGTGGGACCGGGCCGGCCCCGCCGCGCCCCGCGGGGTGAAGCCGGGACTCGCCGCCCGCCGGCAGCGCCGGGGCTCCGCGGCTCCGCTCCCGCAGCCCCGCTCCGCGCCGCCCCGCACCGCCCCGCACCGCAGCCATGGCGCTGCGGGCCCGGGCGCTGTACGACTTCAGGTCGGAGAACCCCGGCGAGATCTCGCTGCGGGAGCACGAGGTGCTGAGCCTGTGCAGCGAGCAGGACATCGAGGGCTGGCTGGAGGGCGTCAACAGCCGCGGCGACCGCGGCCTCTTCCCGGCCTCCTACGTGCAGGTGATCCGCGCCCCCGCCGCCGAGCCGCCGCCGCCCGCCCGCTACGCCAATGTCCCCGCCGCCGGCTTCGAGCCGCTGCCGCCGCCCGCCGCCTTCAAGCCGGCACAGCAGCAGCAGCACCAGCAGCAGCACCAGCAGCACCAGCAGCACCAGCAGCAGCAGCCCCCGGCGGCGCAGCAGCCCCCCGAGCCCTTCCCGGTGCCGCCCGCCGCCGGGTACCCCTTCCCTATGGCACCCTACGGCGGCCCCTACCAGCCCAGCCAGGGCAGCGACGACGACTGGGACGATGACTGGGACGACAGCTCGACGGTGGCGGACGAGCCCGGGGCGCTGGGAAGCTCCTACCCCGACTACGAGGCTGCGGGGGGCGGCGGGGCAGCGGGGCGCTACCGCCTGTCCACGCGGTCCGAGCTGTCCCTGGGGTCCCGCGGTGGTGGTGGAGGTGGCGGTGGAGGTGGTGGACACGCAGCCGGACACCCGCACCCGGCTGGTGGAGGAGCCAAGAGCTCGGCCACGGTGAGCCGCAACCTCAACCGGTTCTCCACCTTCGTCAAGTCCGGCGGGGAGGCCTTCGTGCTGGGCGAGGCGTCGGGTTTTGTGAAGGATGGGGATAAGCTGTGCGTGGTGCTGGGGCCGCGTGGCCCCGAGTGGCAGGAGAACCCGTACCCCTTCCAGTGCTCCATCGAGGACCCCACCAAGCAGACCAAGTTCAAGGGGATGAAGAGCTACATCGCCTACAAGCTGGTGCCCAGCCACACCGGGCAGCAGGTGCACCGCCGCTACAAGCACTTCGACTGGCTCTACGGGCGCCTGGCCGAGAAGTTCCCCGTCATCTCCGTGCCCCACTTGCCCGAGAAGCAGGCCACCGGCCGCTTCGAGGAGGACTTCATCTCCAAGCGTCGCAAAGGCTTGGCCTGGTGGATGGACCACATGTGCAGCCACCCTGTGCTGGCACAGTGCGATGCCTTCCAGCACTTCCTCACCTGTCCCAGCACGGACGAGAAGGCCTGGAAGCAGGGCAAGCGCAAGGCTGAGAAAGACGAGATGGTGGGTGCCAACTTCTTCCTGACCATCAGTGTCCCCGCTGGCCCTGGGGCTGGCCTGGACTTGCAGGAGGTGGAGAGCCAGGTGGACGGCTTCAAAGCCTTCACGAAGAAGATGGACGAGAGCGCCCTGCAGCTCAATCACACCGTCAACGAGTTCGCCCGCAAACAAGTCACTGGCTTCAAGAAGGAATACCAGAAGGTGGGGCACTCCTTCAAGTGCCTCAGCCAGGCGTTTGAGCTGGACCAGCAGGCCTTTTCGGCCGGCCTCAACCAAGCCATAGCCTTCACTGCGGAAGCCTACGATGCCATCGGGGACCTCTTTGCAGATCAGCCCCGACAGGACCTAGATCCTGTGATGGATTTGTTAGCGCTGTATCAGGGGCATTTGGCCAACTTTCCGGACATCATCCACGTCCAGAAAGGTAACACCCTTACTTATTTTCTGAAATTATAGTTTAATGTATCAGTGCCATGCAGGCAGAGGTAGGAACCAGGAGCTAAACTTTCTCCACGTATGGCTTGTTGGCCTTGGGTTAAACTTTTCAGTGTTTACTCAGGTAGTCTGTTGCTAAAAATACACAAAACACATCAGTGACAGCTTTCATTCTGTGCCAAAGGTCTAGACTTTGTTGAGATTTCTGTTCGTCAGAGGTTACTGAGCATGACTGTGTGCCTCTGAAAGAAACCACATCTACCTGTGAGGCTGATACATTAAAGATTAATGAGCTTGTTTACAACCATCGGAGATCAACTGGTATGAAAACATCTATTACTCTTTTACGTATGTCAGGTATCTTAAATCTTTGATCTAGCAGGTAATAGATAAGTAATCTGAAGATGCAGATACTCCAGCTGACCTTATTGTTGGAAGTGTTACATGCATTTTGCATGTATGATGGACATTCAGATGAGAAGCTTAAAGCTGTTGGTGTTTGTCAGTTTGGCTGTACATTAAACTCCCTTTGCACCTTTGTGAGGACAGTGGTCTGCTGCAGTGTTCCTAGTTGAGGTTTTTCATCCTTTGCCCTTATTATCCTGAAGAGATGTTGCTCATGTGGTACCCTTTCGGCATCTTTCTACCTGAAACATGCTTCTGAGGTTTGCATTGCTGTTTGTTTGTCACTTTCTGATCCATTAGGGGAAAGAAACTCAGAAAATGAAAGAATCATCTGCTGTATAACTAGGGACACTCATTCAGATAAATACAGGTTTGTAGCATTGAATAAGTGTAGATGATTTCCCTGCTGTGAGGTTAATGCTATTCATGCGTTCATCACTGTTGTGAGAAGAATAGCCCATCATTCATCCTTTTTCCTGTTATATCGCTGACCTATGGCTTTCAACTCAAAGATCAGAAGTAAAGAGACCTAGGAAAACTCCACCTACGCTGTACAGAAATTCGTGTATGTAACAGTTGTACAACAAAATGCAAGAGCTTCTTCACTGGAAATTATTTTCGAGATTTATAAGTGGTGGTCTGTATCCAGAGAGGCAGAGCCTTATCTGTGACCCACGGTGATTCAGTCTTTCATGCCTTTATCTGCCTTTTTCAAGGCCTTGAACTCTTGAGATTTTTGATGAAATGGTTGGAAGAGTTTTTACAACAGATCAAAAAAGGCAGGCTTTCTGTAGGTGCACACTATTGCTAGGAAAATCTGAGGAGGCAGAGTTGATAAAGTGATAAAGTACACAGCTTGTTTAAGAAAGCAAGAGTTTCATTTCAAGTAGAAGCACCAAGTTCAGATGTTCATTCTCCTCTCGAATCTTGAAAATTGTGGGTGGAAACTTAAATAATTGCAATACTATTTTGAAGAGAAAGCTGAAAAGTGCAGTCTGACCTTTGAGAATTTGCTCTGCTAGCTGGTGTGGCATTGTGTTCTGATAACAACTCTCAAGTACTTTAAATTTGGAGAGAGGCGAGACCCTGGCAACATTTCACACTTGGGAAGGAGAAAGATTTTTTTATCGGGTGCAATAAAACAGCAGATGATATACACTATTTAAATGTAGTCTTAAAACTTTAAGATAGATTATAAAGTTTACTTTGAGGAGAGGATTGGGAATAGTAAGATATGCGCTTGATTCAACCCGTATTGCCTTTAGCTTGCACATCTCTATTTCACTTTCAGTTGTGTTTGAATTTGCACTTTCAAGAAGGCTTACCTTCTTGAGCCGGGGAAAATTCATCTAAGCGAGCTTCCACCATAGCAGTGCAGAAGTATAATGACATACATAGAGCTGATGCGATGCCAGAAGACTGTGCTGGAGCTGGTTGGAGAAATGTACAGCCAGCCTGCCTTCACATGCTAATGCTCCAGCACCTCTGAGCTAATAGAATATTTTTCCTGGTGCATATTTGCAATCAGAAAATGGCTTGGGTTTGAGAGTTTGGTCTCCTGAGTGTCTGTATTCATGACAGGAACAGGGTTAGGGCTGGGTTATGCATTTGCTGCTTTTGTTCCCTGTAAAGAAGAGACAAACTAGAAGAGAAAACTGACTATTTCTTTTTTCTTCTCCATTTTATGGCTGTTTTATTGCTCTTAGCAGTTATTTCTAACATGGTATAACTCTTCAATTCCAAATTGTAAACTTCAGATAAAAACATGAACTGTGTGGTGTTCTTACAACATAAGACCTTTCTTTTAAATTTATAGTCCGGGACAGCTGCCAGTATGTGAGGATTATTATTGTCTGTGCAGACCAAACAAAGATCTGTTGGTGATAATAGATCATCTGAAAACAGAGTGGATGTGTCTTTCTTTCAGTGTTTTATTTTCTAGTGTACAACTTTGTGCAGTAAAATAACCCAAAAGTGCCTTTCGAGGTGGCAGAAACAGCAGCCTTTTGATACATTGCCAACATGGGCTTGGCTTTAAGAAGAACTCTAAAGTTATGCTTCCTCCATTTTTCTCTACTTAGTGCAAATGGATTGTCCACTTGGGGTAAAAAGTGAAGCCGTTTCTAGACTCCATCTCTGTATCCCTCTAGACCTGAGAAGGACCAAAAAAATAAAGGCAGCTATGCCCCAAACATGTGTCTGTTGGTAGAACCTTAGACTGCCTTGTCTTGTTAAGGGTTTGATCTACTGCAGATAGTTGAACAGCTGCTTAATGTGACTGGAAGCGTGTTTTGTGCAGGAGACTGAGAAGTCAGCGTGTCTGAGGTTTTTCAATAATTTCTGCAAAATTTTTTCTGCAAAAAGAAAGCCAAAGAATCTGAACTAGAGGCAAGAATTTTCTTCCATTTGGCTGTTACCTGTTTGTCTAAAGTTATGAACCAAAGACAGGTAAGCCTGCTGTTGCGTTGTCTGTATCAGCAGGGAAATGGGTTAAACATGGTGCTTATTCCTGCTCAGGGGTCCCGGTCTTTCTGCCTCCCATGCTGAGGGCATCATACGTGATCTGGGGGGTGCAGGGAGTGATTGTCATTTTGGTCACTTAGATAAAGACGGAAAGCCACGGGAATATGTTCAACGTGTTTAATAGTACAAATATGTGATGGAATGGTAATAACTTCGATAAGAGATTTAGAGATTCCTCTCTCTCTGCCTTCTTGATGTTGAGCACTGTTCCAAAAGAGACAGAGGAGGGGTTCGAAGTGCTTTTCTCCCACAGTCTAGTTGAGGACCAACGCTTGGCAGTAGTGTTGTGAGAAACCTTTCTTGGTTTTGTGTGTGCACCCGTCCAGGTCTGAAGCTTCACTGAAACAAACCCTACAGTGAAGAGCACACCGAGCTGGAAATCCCACGTTTCCATTGGGAAGTGCTTGGCATGAGAGTCCCACTGAGACTGGCAACAGAGCATTTCAGTCCCAAGACATGGTTTCCTTACAAATGGTTGCTCTTCTAGACGTTTTCAAAATAAAACTGAGCACTTAGGGGAAAACTGACATTTGTAGGGGTAGGTGATGGCAGAGTAGTGTATCCGAGCCTCTCAGCACCCAGATGCTTTTACAAGTCTAGCCCTCATCCACAGGGAAGTGCACATAACACGCTTACATTAAAGCTTTCCTGTGCATACCTGTGTGTTTTGGAATAGAGGATCCAAGTGTGTTAGACAGCTATACTTGTACTTAGTTTTCTTTAGCCTCTGGCAAAACATTTGTAGAAGAGGAGTGTTTAGTTCATGAGGCTTAAAACCAAAACTGCACCTTTACTTGTCTTCTTCTTTTTGCAGAACTGATGTGCCTTTCAAGAAATGCTAGATTCAGTTGCTTTAAGGTTGAGAGAGAAGAAAAGCACCCTTCCATCTTTGTTTCTGTGCATTTTAAGGTCTAGTTGTGGAAATTCCCTAGGCATTCTTGGCAAAATAATTCCTACGTATTAATTGCTAGAGCTTCACTCAAGTGATGAAATCTTCTGACTTCCATAATCTTCAACCTAAATGTTTGCTGCAGGCCCATGCAAGTTCAGGTTTGGGAAGTTTGTGCACATGTGAGAATTTGAAATAGTGTGTGAGTGTATGCTGGTGCTGCAGTTCATGCTTGTCTGGCTATCTTATCTTGATACTTGCTTAGTGAGAGTACAGAAGTTAAGTGTTTTTTTTTTTAATTTGTTTCTGTTTTTGAAGTCTTTCTTGAGGAATTACTATAATTGGCATCTTGTTTTCTGAAAGAGGAAGAAACACTGGCTAACTTGTTTCATCTCTGCTTTCCAAAATTGTTTCTTTATCTTACCATGATGTTGTTAACTTCTGGTACAATTTTTGCAAAACTGACTCAAGAAAGTGTTTTCTAAATGTTTTCTGAGATGTAGGCAGCAATTAATTTCCTTAGCACACCAAGATCTAAAAGAATTATTTTAAAAAATCTGAGTGACCTTACCCATTTTCTTCTTAATAAGTTTGTTAAAAATCAAATGGGGCAAATGTCCTTACCTGGAGCAAAGGTCATCCTAGACGTTGGCTATAAAAATGCACTGGGTGTGCTTTTAGAATAACAAAATTTTAGGTGAAAAAACATTCCAGATAGTAATGCATTGGAATTTCAAGCATGGAAAAAAAAAACAAATGGAAAATTGGAGGTCTCCATAACATTTTCAGCAGTTCTTGCAGGGAGGGGAGAAGGAAGAAGTCTCTGTGTGTCCTTGAATGAATGAAATTGGTTGGAATTCACACCTAAGATTGTATAACTCAGTGTAAAAGCAGTGCCTTTCTTCCTCGCTTACTTTCTAACCTCTTAAGTTCAGTGCACAGACTTGTATTCTCTTGTAATCCTTGCCAGATGCCTTCTGTAATGATAAAAAGAGATGGGTACCCACCTTCCATCTATTTAAGATGAAAAAGAACAGATTTCCCTAGGAGGATGACTGTTGTCACCCCTCTCAGCTTTTGCACTGCTGTTACAGGAGTGATGTAGTATTTGTCTACTTGCTCCTGAATCACCCAGTCTGAACCTGGTGGTGTTTGAAAGAAGCCCGAGGGAAACAGACTTTTACATGGCTAAACCGTGAAGGAATCCTCACTTTCAGCAACAGTATAAAATCACAGCTTCCTTGGTCTGTGTAAATCACACAGAGGACAACAATAAGCAAGACTACAATGGAGCAATGCCCTTACTTGAAGGGGATTAAACAGAAAGAAAGAAAGAAAAAAGCTTGTGTGTCTTATCTGCCAAAAAGATGCATGGATCTTGCATGCATTGTTCTTTTCTTTTTCCTCCCACTCCCCAATCTCTTCTTATCTTATCTTTCTAAGTGAGCAAGATTCATGCAGGTTTGATGTTTCTCTTCCCTGGTACCTTTTGGAACCTCTCTTAGCTTGGTATCACACAAACTTTATGATGGCAAGACATTTCATAGGTGGTAAAATCCCAGTGACAGTTTTTCAGCAAACAGCTGGTAGCAGAGGAAGAAGATCGCTGTTCCACCTGTGGGAAGGACTGCATGCAGTGCTGCACACCAGCACGCCTGTATCCACCAGCCATTCACTACCAGCAGGCTGGAGAAGTTTTGACCAGAGCTCACACCTGCATTTTTAACCACAGGCGGTAGACTCCAAGCTCTTGTGTTCTTGCTTGCCACAAGAATTAAGGCTCTGCCTACTGGGAAGACCTCCTGAATGGCAGAGAGAAGAGGGTAGCAGGATTTATATGTATATGTATATGTATATTTATATATAAAAAATGCCTGTCACCATCTTGATACACGCTCTTGGGAACCACTCTGATGGCAGGGGTAAGAACAGGAGCTGGCCTTTTAGTATCTCAGCACTTCTGTTTTCAACTAATTTTAAAAAGGGAAGAAAAGCCACAAGACTACAAGATAAGAGTGCAGATATTAAAGAAGTAGAAATTATTTTGTAGAAGGAGGAAGCAGTTTTATTTCAAAGACTATGCAATAGCTTTTCAGGTTGAAGTTTCTGAAGAATCTGTATGCTAAGAAAGGGTTCGTTGTCCTCCTACGGCTGGGGAAGTGTAGGTCATGCTAGAAGGACTTCTATCAAAACAGGGATGACCAGAATTGGTAGACTGAAAACAGAAAGCAACTCCTAGAGCTTTTCCACGTATTTGTAAGCACATTATCAAAACCAAACAAGCTGGCTGAATTTTCTATTTTTGCAAGTCACCTTTGAAACAAGGACACGTTTCAGCCTTTCCAACATCTTTTCCATGACTTCATTGTTAGACTTTGTTTGAACAGTTAAAATGCCAATTTAATGTGTGCAGACTGTATAAACTCATCCAGCTGGTACCTTACTTATTTTGATTTGCCTGATTCAAATAGCACAGAAACTGAAATTTTAATTAAAGAAATGAAATCACATTTGGCTGAGCCCCCAAGATATTAGCTTTATCAACAGATTTGAGCAAATAGCAAATGCTTTCTACAGTCTTGTTTATATCTTTCATGAAGGCCACAAGGATTTAAATAAAACAAAACAAAAAAAAAGTTAAAAATGCATTTAAAACTTTTGAGTTGGTATTTCATGAAATCAGTAACTATATATATATATATATATATATGTACATTAAAGGTCTGCTCAGGTCTTGACTATGCTTAGGCCTTGTCTTGGGCTGTTCAGCTTATGCTTTAGATAGGCATGCAGCACATATAAATAACTTCTGTAACAGTGATGAACTGAACCAGCCTTTTTATGCCTGCATGTGATTCTTTCCAAGCAATTTTGAAAGCAGATTAATGCGGTTATTGGGAGTTTACACCGCATTTTCTCCCTGTGATGAAAAACGACTTACTAATCTATTTTTTTCAGAGTTACCATTTTGAATCCTAGGCATGGATAGCTGTTCCAGCCAAGTGACAATATAATGGAGAAAAATCCATTTTACCAAATTTCATGATAATGATGCCATGTTTTCAGTTTGCTTTGAGTTTAGGTAAGTCAAGGTGCTCAGAGGAGTAGATCCCATCCTCCAAAAAGGCAGTCAATTCTCTTCTGCCTCAGTAATTCTATAATTCTTTCTATACATTAGAATATATAAACATATTTATTTACAGTTTTAATTAACATATAATACAGTAGTATCTGTTACAGAATTTTTATATATGATGTGTATATAGCATTATACTATGCTATTGTAAAGCTCTGTTTTTATATTAGATTGCAATCGGTTATATTAGTGTTGGTTTACTTTGGCTGTTTATACTGCAACAAGGAATCTCCTTCCTGTCCTCACAGAGATGCTGCAGCATTCAGGTTTCTAAGGGAGAGCATTTAAGGTGCACTAGGGAAAAAGTGGAGCTGTATCTGCGCTTAATTTGGGTCTCATCTCTTTTCATATGAAGTTATGTGAGGTGGCTCTGCATGTTTTATTGTTTGCTGATCCTAGGACAGTCGTGGAACTATGCAGATGATGGTGAACAATCAAATACCATAAACTGTGCTCACCTTTTGCATCCCTTCAGCCTTTATGGAGAGCAGCATCCAAAAGCAGGACTTGCGTAGGACCGCAATAAAGCAGGGTTATGAGAGGAGGTGAAAACTACGTTTATACTGGCTTTTCTTGACAATGTCATATGGATACTGCTATGCTGTGTAGCCTCTATTCTCCTGTACACCCACATCCCATAAATCTCAAGAAATTTTTGAGGTCACCATTTAGTATTATGACGCCTACATCCATTTTGATAATTACTTGTATTCATCTTCTACAGATCTAGAGGAGACATTTCTGCTCATATGCTGCTAACCAATTGTACTGAAAATTAATTTCTTATGTGTGTACAACATCGTTTCTGATTGAGGTTGTTTTTTTTTTTAATTAGGCATTTTGAACAGGGCATTTATAAAAGCTGTTAAGATTTAGTGGCATTGTTCTGGCAGGAAAGTACCTGTTCTGAACATGCTGAAGGGGAGAATCCCATGTTCAGAAACTACGATGATTAAATTGTAAAAGGCATCTTAAATTTTTGGAAAAACAAACATCTATTTGGAAAGCCTTCTTGGTGCCACTCTTAAATGCAGGCTTGTAAGACATACTTGAAATCACTGTGAGTTTCCATCTCTGCACTCCTGCCACTTGCAATCACTCACATTTTCAAGTGTCCACCCTGAAATAGTTCAGCATGAACTGCTTTTCGAAGGGCAGATGTACTGCCTTTCTAACAACCAGCCTGATCTGTGGGGTCACTCCTTTCTATAGCCTGCTCTGTAGCATCAGCTGAAGTGCTGTCAAACCTCCTTAACTTGTAGGTAGGAGTGCTGAAAATTACAGGCTGCCTTTGAATTGGGCAAAACCTGTGTCACTGAATGTTTGCCTCTCAGGCTGTGATGCACAATGCTATGTTTGTAATAATGGAAAGCCGTGTACACAGTTCAGCTGGATTTTAAAATTAACTCATTGATTTTATGGGCTTTCTTTCAGACATTGCTACAGGTACTTACACAGTCAGTAGAAATACTTGTAAACATATGCTGCAGTGGCTACAGTAAGGTTGTTCATTTGCAGAAAACATTGTCTGCATACAATACATCTAAAATATATTCCTTTTAAAATGGCTATATTCAGCGTTTAGGAGAAGAAAAAAAAAACACCTTTCAACTGATTTTGCATAATTTTTGCCTTCGGTAGTGTAGCAGTATGGGTTTCCTTTTTTTAATGGTAGGCGTGGCAGGCCTGTTGTTCCGTAGTGTTTCTTCCATTTATTTCACCACCTTGCTCACACCCCCTGTTGTCAACTGTTTTAAGGGCAAAGTGTGGCTTGCAGCTTGTATAGCAGTGCGCTGTAGCTTGGCTCAGTGAAACGTTCTTGCTGGAGATGCTGGATTTATCTGGAGGACTCTAGAGCTGAAGTATGCATTGCCAATGTGATAACGGAAGTATTTTTTCAGTAGCATAAACATTTTGGAGATTCTGAACATGCCTAGGAATGATTACAGCCCTTGTTTCTCTGGATAAAAAAATGGGCTGTGTATACTCTTCTTATGTGTGTGAACACCAACTTGCTGTTGTACACAGAGTGATCTACAGCAATTTAATCAGACCATAAATAGGGCATTACTTAAAAAAAAAAAAAAAAGATAGCAGTTAGACATGTATAGTATCCATTAACAGTACTAATTCTTTAAAATAGAGTGGCATTTGACACTGTGCATTCTATCACCATCATTAATCACTTATATAGGAATTAAATCAATGTCTATGTTTAAAACCACCAGATAAGATCAGCATTTGTCATGTTTCTGAAATCTCTGGCAAAGACTTTTATTTCTGCATTGTGTAGATTAGAAGGTGACTTTATTTTCAAGTCTATTTTATCTCTTGAGTGACAGCTTTTGATGAGCTTTGTAACAGGATAGCTGGAAGAACAAATAATTCTGTCTAATAATGCCACAGTCAGTAAGCGTTAACCTGGATGTTAGCAGAGACCTACAATTTGTGAGCCTAGATTTATAGGATAGTACTATTTTATTCTGACTTTTTTTGAGCAATGGGCAAAGAAATAATGAAAAATCCCTGTTTTTTGTTTTTATTGTTAGGCTGCATATCCTAAAAGCATTATAGCCATGTTCTCATATCTATACAAAAACCTGTAATACTAAAATAGTTGTAATTTTATTTTTGCATTTTTAACTCACTTTCATTATGAAAAGTAGAACTTTCTTAAAATAGTTTAATAGTTTTACATCATCAATAAAAATATCACCATTGAATTAGCTTGGTTTTGAAAATTGTTGATACTTTTAGAAAATACAAGTGACTTCATCCTTTTGCCTTTGATGTTGAAGATTGTTTGCTTTGTTATGTTTGAAACACTAAAATCAGATTTCAAAGTAGGGAGCCATTCCTTCATTAGTTTCAGTAATGCTACATTTTTTCCTGTGACATTCTTTTACACAGTTAAGTCTGCTGGAGAAGCCTTCTGTTTTTAATTTCAGGCAAATTCCCATTATGCTGCACTCCCTTCTAAAACTCAGCCAGAAAATGTAAAGAATTTGCAGAATCTTAACTTAATGTAGGCTTCTTTTGTTAATCTGTGCTCACAGCATTCTTAAGCAAATAATCCATCAGTGTAGTACAACCTCTATTCTGCTACACACATTTCTGTCGTTTCTCTTCGAATGGAGAGAGGGGAAGCTTAGGGGTTTGCTTCAGAGCAGGGTTTCACGTTAGGTGTAATCTTGCGCGGTGCTTCTGATCCTTCCCTTGTGTTGGAGCGAGCAATTGCGTAGCCGTGGGCTGAGCTGGATCGAATTGCTAAGCCATCGGTAAAGCCAAGCCCTCCAGGCCCAGAGCAGTGTTAATTGGGTTAGTCATCTGAGTCATCCTGTAACAACATCTCTGCTAGCTGCGGTGCAAGCGGGACGGCCACGTCGATGGCTTCGCTTGGCAGCAGTCAGCTGGGTTACGGAGACGGCTCTGTCTTCCACCGGGTAAATCAAAACTGTGGCTACGTGCACGTGGGCTGCCCGGGGTTTGCCTTTTCAAATCCTTAGGCAAAGAGCTGTAATTAAACAACAAATAAATGCAATGAATAAACATCATCTGGTCTGTGGTAAGAAAAGTGTAAAATCATTTCTAGTTATTTTTTATGCTTTTATGCATCCTTTATGAAAGCTGCTACAAGCCGTGTGATGTGTATTGTTTTCTCACTTCTTTTTAGAGGTGGTGTCTCAGAATAGAAGTAAAGCAAAGGGAATTGTTTACGTTCAAAGTTCTCCCTTCAGTATTGAGTAGCATACTTTAAAGGAGACATCATTGATGCCTACTGCTGGGCAATTTAATATGAAGGGCAGCTGAATGGCATGGAAACACAAGTTATTTTTCTTTCTAGCAAGTGATGCACCAAATCGGATTTCATAGTTTGCAGACGGTAGGAAGACAAAATGAATTGTATGCATGTATGTATGTATCACACAGGTAATTTAATTTTCACAGGATCTATCGGGTGAAACTACTGAACAGTTTTCTTTGTCAAACTTCTGAGTTTCAGTAAAGAACACAATGTTTTCTGACTAGCTTTCTTCCCTCACGAGAGAGCCGTTTTTCAGAGGAACCTTTGTACTTTGACACAAATTCTTCTGGGAGGCTGGCGCACCGAAGCTTATTGGCCAGGGGACTTCTCAAAGGAGGCATTCAGGAGTCTGCTGCCCTTTGTTTTTGCCACGCTTACCACTGACACAAAGGCCAGAACAATCGTCCTCCCCAGATCTTTTCCGCTCTGCCATCTATTGTCTTTTCAGGTATCGTTTCTGAGCAGAGTGGGTACAGATTTGTGTTCAGGGTGGCTGGTGGCCACATGCTGTGTTCCTGTCCCTTGGAGCATCGCCGCTTCTCACCTGTGGCACCAGCAGCCGTCATCATGCAGGGGCAGAGCAGAGCAGAGTGGGGCGGGCACGAAGCTAATGCCTCCCTCCCACATTAAGGACCTGTTCCAAAAAGTAGCCTTCTGCTTAACGTATCAAGGACAACCACAGGAATAACTTCTTTTTTTTTTGTCTCATGTATCTTCTGCAGTTATTTTGCAATAATTTTGTAACTGGAGGTATAAAGAATAACAAGAATGTGTGTGTTTGAAAGGAAGTCTTGCACTATCATAACAGTTTATGCATGTGTCAGTTATCTCACTACTAGTGGAAGAAGGCTGTTTGCTGCGGTTTAGCGTAATCCATCACTAAAGTGAAGAATGTATTTGAGCATCTGTAGTCAGAAAGGCATTACAAATACAGGATCTAAAAAGCTATGTAAAACTTCTACATGCTAGGTGAGTTTTTCAGTTCAGTATTTCCTGCTGAGGTACTACAGACGGTGATATATGGGTGACTTAGCAGATGATACACGTTCCTGAGAGCAACAGTGAATTGCAGACCTCCAGACCCCCACAGATCCTCGCTGCTGCTGCAAGTGCCATGTGTAAGTGACACCGAGCTGACAGGCCTTTGTGCTTAATACCATATTGCAAGCCCATACATGTATGCAGTAGTTCTGTATGAAGTTAAGTCATTAGCATTACAGCAATTTTTAGCTCATTTTCTGAAAAGAGGAATACCTTTCTGAACAGCATCAGTAAGGTCTGCTTGTATTTTTTTAAGAACTGAGCAAGCCCAGCCATGGGGCAGGTGTCTGCTGTACCAAGCACTGTACAAAAGCAGAGCATAAGGGGGGCTGCTGCCCCAGAGATTCCCCTTTCTCTCGCTTTGTCTTCATTTGGATTCATAACTTCAGATGCAGCTGAGGTTTCGCTCCTGAGTACTGCATACAGAACTCCAAAGCTGATGTCCAGGTGCTACTTGGAGGAGAAGAGGAGCTGGGCAGCTGGAAGCTGGTCTTCATGAGCTGAGCCCCGAGTCTTCTGCTTTCTGTTCACGTTGCAGGCTGCAGCATGGGCTGGTGTCATGCACCCTCCGCACCAAGAACCTGGGCAGGGCTGGCTGCTGGCAGGATGATCATGTGCAGTCAGGTGCGATCCATTCCCCATGCATGAACGGGAGCGTGGGGACACACATGCATCTGCATGATGGGATCCACTTTTACATCTGTGTATCTGTACTTACAGGGTGAGGGGAAGTGAGTACAAGCTCATGTGGAGGCTCAAACCCACCCTTGGTTCACTGTTCACACATGCTCAAAGCATTTCTGAATGTAATAAAACTGCAGGTGATAGGAAAATACATTGCTTGACCCAAACTTGAGTGCTCTCAGGTTCAGGACTTTTTTATTTTTGTTTTACTTTCCTGAATGTATTTGATTCTTTCTGCCTCATTGCAACCTCATGCTTGCATGGGAGCTTCCTGACTCAACACACTTCATTTTTTCCTGGTAACTCCTCAGCACCTATTTAAGTTGCTGTTTATACAGCATGTTTCACAGCCTGCAAGTATTTGTTTCTAGCAGGAATTTTATGTTGTCCGTATCTTCTTGGCTGCAAGTATTACTATAAATGTCCCTTATTAAATGTGTTCATGTAACCTAGTGTTGTCTAATCTCAGACTTCAAAACAAGTACTGAAAACTGTGAGTTTCTAAAAGCCCTTGACAGCAGTCATTGAGCACCCCTGTCTGTTTAACATCAGGCTTTGAGCAATGAAAAATAGCATTCACATCTGCTTTTCTCCACCTTTAAGGACAGAAATAGATGTAGCACAGCTTTTTGCAGTGTCTGTGACCCAGGCCTTCTTTGTTGATTGAAAGCTATCCCTGACCACTGGAACCTGCTCTCCTAACAGAAGGGCTTTTCATCAGACCAGAAGCTTTAAATGCACGGGCAAGTCGTAAGGGAATCTTTAGAAATGGAACAAAACAGAAAATAAAATAAAATTAAATATATATATATATAGAGAGAGAGAGAGACAGGTTTTTTTTGTTTGGTTTGTTTTGTTGTTGTTTTTTTTTTTTTTAATATTTCATCCCTGTTGGAACAGTTTATTGGCAAGTATTTCTCCCAGCAGGAGATATTCAGCAGGATATTTCTTTGAGCTAATAGACACTGGGAGGTACCTCTTTCTGTGCCTTCTCCTCCACCCTAAAATGTGTGGTATCCTTTTTTTAGGGCTACCAGAATTCTGTGATGGTTGCTGTCCTTCTGTTTGCTTGTCTTTAAATACACCTTGCTTTTTTGGATTATCCAAACCAGAGCTTGACGTTTGGATCTATGAATCCAGGAGCCGGGGGAATGGAGCAGAGCAGCCCAGGTGGAGGGAGCTGCATCCAGCTGCAGGTGCTTCTCCAGGTGTGCCTGGCCGGAGGGGCTTGCTCAGCCTCTGCAGGGTGCGGGGCAGGAGGGAAGGTGCAGAGGTGCCAGGCAGACAGAGGAGAGGGGTGCAGCAGCAGCTGGGAGGACGTTTTGAGAAAATGGGAGGTGAAACATGGTGTGTTGCTGTTAGTGAAGGTGCTTGCAAAGTGGTGTGATTTTTTTTTCCTGAGGTTTACTAAACTAAGGCTTGCAAGCTTCAGTAGATGATGAACAAATTAGAAATGGTGTTTTAGAATAAATGATTGCTTACCTTTTAATGTAAAGCATGTGGGTTGTTTTCTGTTTTTTTTTTTTTTTAATTATTATTATTATTATTATTTTCTCTGTGTTTGGGGAAGGTTCGTTGATTGTCCTAAAATAACCTAAATATTTCCCCTTGTGAAGGACTTCATTTAGGGTACTTGAAAAAAAATAGTAAGAAATTTGTGTTCAAGTATATGTATAAACTCTTGTTATACATTGCTGACTTCCAGCTGTAGTCTGCCTAGACTTTATAGTGGAATTTCCTTTAGTACCAGCATGAAAACACGTGCATTACAAGAACAGTGTTAATGGTTGGAAGTTTTCCCCTTGGATTCCTCTCCCTAATTATAAATATTTTTTTTACTTTTTTTTCCAGAAAAAAAAAAAAGTGACAACATATAATATTTATAGTCTCAAGGGGTTTAGTGTGTTTGGTAATGTATGGTTGTATTGATGTAAAATAATTTGAAGATTATGCTCACTCCAGAATCTAGTTATGCATTCAGCTGCTGATGCTGTAAAATTTCAGTATTTTTTCTTCCAGTTTGGTCATTCTAGAAATAACATCTAAAGCTATTTCCACACATCACAACCAAAGAGTTGTCATGTTTATTTAACCAGCTCCATCTGGCTCCCAGTTAAGTCACAAATTTCTTTTTTTTTTTTCACAGCCCTGTACAGATTCCTGCAATGCAAACAGAATGCAGAGGGAAAAAAAAAATGCCGAGTTGGGTTTTGTTTCCTGAAAGCAATGTCCTTTCTGTAGAACAGAGGATTGACTGTTTTTTTACATCGTATCCTGCCTCCCAGATTACTTGGTCTTTGAAGGGGAAAGCACAGATCTTCTGGCGCGGCCTGCTGTTTGCAGCACTGCCTGTGTTTTTTCAGTTTTGTTTTTTTGGGCCAGGCTGGAGATGATGAGGTCAATCAGTTGTAGCAGCCAGTGCCAAGCTTTCGGCCCTCATGCCTGAGGGCTGTGGCATCGGGAAAGGTGTGTATGGGCCAGGCTGCACCAACCACCCCACATTGCCCAATACCTGTGCTTTCTGTGGAGCAGTCTTTGGTCTAATCTTGTCATGCTCATGACTTCCCTGCTGCCCTAGCAGGAATGGTCCATGTGGTTCGTACAGATCAGAGGGGAGTTTTTGAAGCTCCCAATAGAGAACACATACTGGGACTGAAACAAACTCTTTTTCCCCAGGTCCTCTAAGTCTTCTGGTATTTAACTTGCCTCTAGTAAGAGCACAGTGACACAGTGGTTAGGCATTGGAACAGGCTGAATAGAGAAGTGGCGGAGTCCCCATCCCTGCAGGTATTTAAGTGATGTATGGTTTAGTGGGGAGGCTCAGCAGCTCATGTGGACAGTTGGACTCGGTCATCCTGAAGGTGTTTTCCAGCCTCGATAGTTCTGTGGCCTTAGAGATGAGACAAGGGACAACCGCACCAGGCTGTGAGAAATGCCAGGGTGATGGGTGTCCAACTAAACAGGTAAGGAAAAGATAGAAGGTGACATGACTGCTGCTGAACACTTTTTGCTGGTGAACGGTGTTCGTTACAGAGATTCAGGCTGACAAGAAGATGAAATTGGAGGTCGTCCTCCTTAA
The DNA here is from genome assembly GCF_009819795.1 of Aythya fuligula. Classification (NCBI taxonomy): domain Eukaryota; kingdom Metazoa; phylum Chordata; class Aves; order Anseriformes; family Anatidae; genus Aythya; species Aythya fuligula. The sequence continues at coordinate 18,671,410 of NC_045593.1, forward strand.
AGACAGAGGTAGAGAGTCTCCTCTGTTAGCTTGGTTCCTCTGTGAGCTTGCTGTAGGGAGTACAGAAATGCATTTCTTAAGGCAACGTAAAGGGAGTCCTGTTCATGAACTGTAGTCGCTTGTATGATGTGAAGCGTAATGTGAAAGGAGAGAATCATTTGAGACATTGCAAGTAGCTGAAGGAACAAGAAACTTGTGTGATCATAAAAGTTTTGACAAGTGTTGTATCACTAGCATTTTTTTGAGAAGATAAAGATGCATTGGTCTGACTGTTCTTATGTATATGAATAAGGTACATTCCCAGGGCAGCAGTGGTCATGGCACCAAGCCTGCCAGAGCTCAAGAAACATTTGGGCAATGCTCTCAGACACATGATCTGATTGATCTGGTTTTACTTATTTATTTATTTGTTTGTTTATTTATTTATTGTGTCGTCCTTCGGGGACCCAGGAGTTGGACTCGATGAGACCCTTCCAGCTTGGATATTCTATGAAGATACATATCTGATATCTAAGGCAAAGAAGTTGCTTTTATGGGAAGCCGAGCTCATGAAAATGAACGTTCAAGATGCTTCTTGGTGTTCTGTGTCACTATACGAGTCTGTTCTGGTGATGTTGTGGTTTTGTAGCGTGTGCTTTAATCAGCTGTGTGGAGGAGGAAGGCTACCAACCTTTTTGTGTGTTCTTTTTCAGGCTCTTCAAAAACTGCGTTATCTCTATCTGGAGTCTACAACTCTGAAACAAACTCTTAGATTCTCTAGTACTCAGTGTATTTTGGGGTGTCTGTATTGTAGAAGCAGAATGGTATACTGTTATTTTGTGTATTCAGATCTCCTTTTGATGTTTCACAAATATTGTGAAAGTATATGGTGTTTCACAAAGGTTTCTCAATGATGTTACTTTTCTGGTGTTTATGTAAGCTTAAATCTGACTTGTTTTGTAGTGCTTTTCTCCACTGCTGGTGTATTTATCAGTTATTCTCTGAAGGACACCATCTGATTTCTTAAGATTATGAAATAAGCATGTTTTTCTCTTACTGACCTTTGCAAGCTACTGTCATAAAAATTGCTTTATTTTTTAGCAAGATATTTTGTTCTGTGATTTTATTATTTGAAAGAACTTTTCATTCATATAAACACACATATGACTACATTCAGAATGAGCCTTATACAAATCCTTGTTGTTGCTAAATGACCTGTTAAAGTGCAGTAAAGTCTAAATTTTTCCTCACAGTTGTACTCTTGTGCTTTCTTCTTTACACAGGAGCCCTTACCAAAGTGAAGGAGAGTAAGCGGCATGTCGAAGAGGGGAAGATGGAGCTCCAAAAAGCAGAGGGCATTCAAGAACGCTGTAACATTATTTCTTTTGCAACCCTAGCAGAAATTAATCATTTCCACAAAATCCGTGTGAGGGACTTTAAATCACAGATGCAGCATTTCTTGCAACAGCAAATACTCTTTTTTCAAAAAGTGACACAAAAGCTAGAAGAAGCTCTTCACAAGTATGACAGTGTTTAATCTCTGAACATTGATTTGTGGACTTTGCTCGATTTGAACATGACTTAAGCAGCAAAGCAAACATCGCTGCTGTTAAAGAGCTATTGCCAGTGGTAGATGGTGGTACAAGGATGGTTTGTGTTCACCTGGAATCCCGGTTTAATCTCTGATATGTAGGAAGGAAACAGTTATAGGGCTATGTAGTAGAAACAGTACCACACATTGTAACTAAGTTATACTGTGTATGCCTACACTACCATTGTAACTTTTTTGAAATAATGAGTATACTATTTGCCTTATTGCTTTTTGAAATACGGTATTTTAGTGCATACTTTGTAGACCTCAAAACCCTTTGGGTCTTTAAGGAAGTTGGCTAGATAAGCCTGCTTCAGATGCCTTTTTACTTTCCTAGATTTGGATTTCCTAAATTCAAACAATTCTCTGTTTACAGACTCCTACTAGAGCAGCTATGTGATTCTGTGCCTTTAGACTCTATTTTTCCTTTTCTAGTAAGTCACATTTTTATGATTGAATGAATGAAGGGTTGATGCCTATGACAGGAACTGATAATGAAACCTCATATTAACTGGAAAAAAATCAGCTGCCATCCAGTTTGCACAGCAAGTACTGTCTTATGACAAATGTTGGCTCAAAAAGGAGAAATTAAATCTATTCACACTTTCCTTGAAAATGGAGACTACTTGTTACATGTACTAGGATGTTAAGCACATATACAAATATACACCATTGAATTCCCTTTCTGAAATGAATATTACAGTGAGGGTTTTTTTTAGTATAAAGCATTACTGTGAGTGGAAATTTGAAGAACTAGCCTAATGAAAATGATGTTTATCAAGAGGATATGAATGCAGGCTATGTGGTTAGGACATTTTTTTCTTAAACGTAGAAAAAGATCTGCTCATTGCTCAGTTGCTGATTCAGTTTAACTTCAGACTTGCATCTACATTGCCGGTTGTCTGAGTTGAGACTCCACTGTGATTCATTAGTTTACTCGGTTACAAATTTTCAGGGATGTTCAGTAATACAAATGATCTGAAATAAGTCTTGGCTGAACTGACTTGGAAAACAGGTGGCATTTTTATGTTTATAACACTCAAGAATTAACAATTGTCTTAATTTTTGTATAAATATTTTTGACAAGCAGGGTGCATTTATATGTATGTAAACACTATCTTTTAAGGAGTTTTCTGGCTTATTTCCCTTGAATTAAGTCTGAAGTCTGTGTTTATGACCTGTTGGTTCCCTTCTTAGAGGTCAGTATGAAAGAGGGTTTTTATTTATCCTAGTCTTTTTCTCTTAAACAAAAATAACAAAACCTTCAAAGGAAGCAAAATGTTTACTTTTTTGTTTTCAATTAAATTAATCAAAGATAGATTAAACAAATTAAAGCCTGGAAAAGGAAGTTAAGCAATAGTTAAGTTTAAGTACAAATCATTCCTCACCTATGCAGCAGAAATGTACAGTTCTTTTACTCAATCATGTGAGATTCTGTAGCTTAATCCCACACCTCTGTTTCAGAGGAATAAATGTAAGAATGTAGTTTTGGGTTTAAGATTTGCCCCCAAATGCTTGGAAGATTGCTATTTTGACCACTTTGCATTCAGCAGTGCTGCTAATACATACCCAAAGAAACGAAATACAGAGTGACGAGGAAGAAAAAACAACAGTGTTTGTAAAAGGACAATCAGTGAGGGAAGAATCCATTTGCAGGCTATTGAAAGAACGCTGCAAACAGCAATGTTGACTGTAAAATAAGGACCATAGTTGTAGGGATGACTTGCTCTTTATCTTCCTCATGGTGTCTTGTTCTACATTCAAAATTCACCACTTCCCATAACAGCTCTTCCCACCAGTGCTCCAACTTCCCACATACTGTTTAATTACCTGAGACAGCAGTGAGCCGGGTTTGAGCTGTTCCGTGGCTTACGTTTGCTTAAGCCAGATAGCATTTTGTTAAATGACTTTGCAGTAATTAAACCAGGCTACAATTGAAGTAATTCTGTATAGAGGTATTAAGACCTGATCAGAAATTGATCTTGGTCCAGTTGAAGTATTTTAGGAGGTTAGTGTTAATGAAGTGTACATGCCCAGGGAAAATTAAGCTGTGATATGTATACATAAAACATTATCAGACAGGTACAGTTTTCCCAAATAAACTGTCATGGCCTTCACCTTACTTTCTGATTTGTGAATTTTTGGGGCAGAGGGAGAATAGGGGTGCTAATTTTTTAAACTTGATGTACCAAAATGCTTGACTGCAGTCCTGGATCTGAGGTGTTGCAGAGTTTGAAAAGGTATTAACACATAAGCATCTTGCTTTTATTCTCACTTAGAGAGCATTGGAGTTAGGCAGATGTAGGGAGCCAGAACTCAGTTCATGCTTACTGCACTCTGTGAGATCTACCGTTTTAGTTTTACTTGGAACCAAGTGTCACACTGACCACCCATGCTGATGGACTACTGGATGGTGCGATCTGAGGTCCGAATGTACTCTACAGGAAGGGGAATGTATATTGTGTGGGACTGTGGAGGTATCGAGGGAAATCTAACAAAACCTCTTAAATGAATAAATGTGGAAGAGAGGAAATGAGCTCCATAACATAATGTTAAACGCATTTGTTTTATTCCATTCCTGTAATTTGTGTTTGATGCATTACAATTTTTGTGCTGATAGTAATATGTGTCTGTTATATTTACTGGGAGTTTAGGGGGATTAATTGAAAGCTGCAAAAAGATTCACTGATGTATTGGTTTCTGTGAAAGTGCTGTATCCAATGAAAAATGTAGAATAAACCCATCAGTGGAATATAGCTACTTAAAATCATCAGCAAGTGGTGAGTGAGTAATGTTTCTTTCTAATTAGAGGCTTTACATTTAGAAATTAACAACCTGTGAAAATGATTAGATATGTTTGTGTTGTAGCCCTTATGCTGTGTGATGCTTGCAAAGAAAACGGTTGTCTCTGTATGTGACCTGTGCACATTTTCTAGATATACCCCACCAGTTTCATGATCCCATGGCAGAGTACATTTGTTTTAGGAGCATTGCACAACCCAGCTTAGAGAGATCAACAGTAAAATTGTGATGCTGAAACATTCAAGGCAAGCACCAACAAAATCTGGAAAAAAAAATCAGTGGAAGTATGTCACATAAAATTCATATGCTTTTATAAGATGCTAGTGAACTGTGTACACTGAAAATACCTACATTATTTTGTGAGGCACAGGTATCTTTTTTGTGAATTACAAGACACTGTTTGCACTACTTTATTATTTTGCCAAACTTTCACAATTCCAGCCAATATCTTCCATGCTGGTTGTCTGCTCCAGCTTGAATTCTTCAGGGAAGCTTAAAACTGTTCAGCTATTTCTGAGAAGGAGATCATAAAAATATAAAAAATTTAAATAGGTTTTTCTTCCTCTTAGACCCTTTGGCTGAAAAGCTTTAGTTCTCTCATACTTTGGAACAAGGACTTGAAATTTGGCAGACTTGTTACCTTTTGCCTCCTCAGATACGCCTTGCTGCACAGTGAAAATTTGCCCAAATATTTCAAAGTTAAACTAAGGTTTCTTCAGACTCACTTCTGCTAAAGTTTGACAGATAATTTTTCTGTAGCTCCCATTTGCTTCAAGCCATTCTTGATGGCTTTGTCTAACCTCAGTCAGCAGCAGCTCCATGAGACTTCCTCTGTCATCGTTTTGTCCCTTCATCTAGAAGGGGCTGAGCCTTCGGAGCAGAAGCTGAGCAAAGAAGCTCTCAGTAGGTCCTGGTGTTGCTGTTCTTGGTATCTGGCTCTGGGAGGAGAGAAGCAGCAGCCTGGTGTGCAGGTTCACAGCTACAGCAATGTGGACATTGGAAGTGATGTGGGGAACACATGGGAACAAACATCAGGGAAAGGCTAGGGCAGAAAGCCTGTTCCTCCAGTCCCTCATTATACCTTGGGCTTCCAAAGTGTCCTGGCCTTTTGCTGTCACCAGTGAGCCATAATAAGCAGATGCAAAATGGGTAACTTAAGTTCTTCTGGTGTTGAGGATGGCAACAGCTTGTTTTTCTCATTGTAAATTACATATAGATAACTTCATTTGTGCAGTGGTCAAAGCTCTGATACGATGGTTGAAAAGTTTTGGCTGTTGATAAATTCTGATAATTTGGGGACTGAAGGATTGTGCTGGAATTCTGAGTATCCATACCACTCTTTATGTTCTAACTAGTTTTAAGAGTCTGCACACAACGAAGTTAAATAACAAACAATGCTAAGTTTGACAAATGATTTAAAAAAAAAAATAAAAATTACAGTTGCCTGTGTAACTAGTATATCAAGGCACACCTTGATACACCATCACAGGAATGTTTTTCCATCACTTCCCTGCCTGTTTTGAGTGCATAGCATATACAGAGGTCTCCTGGCCAGTGAAGGTCTGTCAGGGAGGGTGTTGTCTGTATCATTCTTAACTTTTTTGCAGCATTAGTTGTACTGTGTGCAGCGAGATAGAAAGGTAAGGGTCTCCTTCAGCCTGCAGAGAGGTGCTCAGAGAGCTAGACTCCATCCCTGCCTGCACCTATTGTATGCAACGTAAGCTGCAAAAATCATATGAAATACCAATTTTTGTGTAAGTTTGAGATTAAAGCTAAAACCTCAAAAAAGTGCTCAGCATTCACAGTTTTCACTGTAGGTTGTGGACATTCTGCTTTGAGTAGAGAAAATGCTACAAAATGCACAGCTCAAGGATTTGTTCTCTAAGCAGAGCACCACAAGTTAGAGGACGCTTCTACTCTACCAGCTGAAAAAGGGAAAAGTAAACCCAGTTCATTTTTCTGGAATGTTGCTAACAAGTTCCTTGAAATAGTTTTTAGACACTGCATTATTAAGTCAAAAAAAAAAAAAATCAAAACCTCATAAGGAAATTAATACTCAGTCTTCAGAATGAGGTGTGAGTATTATTTGGGATTAAATAAACCTCTAGAGGAAGCTCACTCAGTTACTATTCATACAGTGAACTGAAAGGAAGGCTTTAACAGGAAAATCCTGTGTGACTGTGTCATTGCAGCACAATTTTGATGCATATCCACAGGAAAGCTGAATTGAGTGGCATGGGTTACCTTGCTTCTGTCATTGCCTTGTTTTTGAGATACTGCTTTTGTAGCTTCAGTAATTTCTAACACAATGCAGTATAGTAAGTATTATACACAAGAACATAAACTGAGTAATAAGTGTAATAAATACAAGTAGTTTAAGTTCACTGTATTTGGGACATACACAGTTGGCAGCAGAGCTCAGGCATGCATGAAATTAACACAGAAGACTTTTGGATACAGTAAAAAGCTCTGATTTAAAAGTTAAAAGGCATTCTTATCCAGACTGTCTGATAGCTGTGCTGCTTTGCAACCCCATTTAAAACTAAGCATTTAACATGGTTCCATTTTGAAATCCAGGGGAATTGTTTTTTTCTGCTTGACTCCACTGGGAAGAATATCAGGCTCTCCCTGTCGACACAGTGCAGCGTTCCTCTCCTGTGCTAAGGTACAATTCAATCTAAGCCAAAGATTTTAAAGTTCCCCGTTATAAAGCTCTTTCACATAATTTTAATAAAAATCTGTGGCTGTTTTAGGATATATGAAATTATCTTTTGAAATAAGGAATCTGAAGGAACAAGGGTTGTTTTTTTTTTGTCCCCCTTCTCTCCCCCCCCCCACTCCTGTCCCCTTGTAGTTTTAAAAAAGCATTTCCAAGGAGCAGGAAAACATCCTCTGTCAGAAGATAAAATCGGGAATTTTTAATTTGATCTTTTTTCTTTTTCGATCTGTATGATTGACCCTAACAGCTAGGATTTTATTGATAGAATAACTGCAGGTGAGGAGAGTACACACAAAAAGTTAAAGAGGGGAGGTAGTATAAACTTCTATTTGTAGTGAGTACTTCTCACAGTTGGTATTGATTCACTCCATGCTGTTTTTTAAGATTCTTATTTTCAGGAGGGGGAAAAAAAGGCAAGAATAAGTTCTCTTACTAAAAATCTTTGTTTGGGAGGGAGGGAGGGAGGAAGGGGATTGGCCACCAGTTCTCAGGTATGAGTTGTAGGAGGTGGTTCTGTTCCTTCTCTGACCTTGAGGAGCTCTCAGCTGTCTCAGGAGGGCGTCTTGGGGATGCAAGCAAAACAGCTTGTTGTTCAGCATCCATAAGGTGAGCTGCACCAGAGGCAACCTGTCTGCTGCCAGTGTGTTGCACCAGTTGGGTAGCTACTGGATTCAGGCAAACAAGACTGAAAGGTGGCTAGACACTAACAAAAGCCTGACTACAAGCTCAAGTGCCTTCTTTAGCAGAGTCTTAAATTTCAAAAATATAGCATATGCCTTATTATTATTTATTTATTTATTTATTTATTTATGTCCCCCACTAGTTGAGATGGCACAGGTTGAACCCTGAATAAAGCAGTGGCTTATGCATCCACCTGCACTGTTTGCGCTGGGGCTGTTGCCCTGGCTCTGCCTGTCTCCCCTTCTAGGTGGATGTGGTTTTCCTGGCTTAGCTGTCCATAGTGTAGAGGGATGAAGAAACACACCAGAGTTCACGAATCGATTACTCACACTTTGAAACACAGCTAAAGAATGTGTCTGGCCGACAGGGTTGAGCAACATGCATCCCGTGCCTGGGGGTGGGGAGGGAAGCTCACAGTGGTAACCAGATAAAGGGCAGCCTCTGCATCCGGGAGCATTGCTCTCAGGACTCCGCTGGCCAGAAAAGGCTGGAACTTGTTAGGGCAGGAGGACAGGAAGGAGGAAGCAATTTTCTCTTCCCATGCAGCCCAAGTAGGCAGCAGGCTGGGGAGCAGTGTGCTGATGGCCAGGGAGAGAAGCCGAAGGATGCTGCGGGTTTCCATGTAGGCCACACTGAGACCACGAGTGCCCACCCAAAGGATGAAGCTTCCTTCAGAAAGCAGTTGTGGCCACTTTCTCGTTAAAATCTATTACTGAATAACCACTTGGTGTAAAATACAAGAGCAGCCCTGGGAGCAGAAACTCCTGGCGGTACATGCTCAGGGCGATAGGCCTCTAGGTCAGGCTCTCAACAACCAGCCTCCCTTTGCACTATTCTCTGCACTGGGAGGCAATGAGGGAAGGAAGAGCCCTGGCCAGCTCTTCAATCACAGATATTGCTGCTGAAGGTGCCCACCTGACAGAGAGGACACCAGACTGCGTCCCAAGGTTATAAAAGCATTCATCTGAAGCCATAAAGGAAGGATGTAGGCTCCCAGAGGGGCAGTGCTGGCCATGACCCCAATGCTCAGTCCTTCATGGGCTGCTTCTAGGTGTCCTTTTGCTTGTCTTCTTTGGGACTGTGAATGTAAAATGTTTTTGGAAGCCAAGTCGCCTGACACAGGGGTCCTCTCCTCAAGCTAGGTACCCCAAGTTAGGCTTAAAAATCTGCATTCTTTGTTGGATCTGGCCCTAACGAGTTGTCTACTTGGAGGCTCAGGAAAATTTGTCCATATTAGATCTAAAGTAGATTAGCTAAACCTTATTAAAGCCTTGTGTTCATGTTTTCATTCAGAATTAATGTTATTTCCATTTGGCTTAATTTACTCAGCTAATGAATTAAAGCAAATTAAGTGTAATTCAATTCTGAACAAGAATGTCCACAGCTCCAATAACCTAAATTCACATCCCTAGTTGACAACAGCATACTGAAAATTCCTGCATAGAAAAGCCCCCAGATAGTTCACCATATATTCTGGGATTTTTGCAAAATCTGAGCACCTTTTCTAGACTGGGATTGCAGGCTAACCTCTTTCTAAACACCACTTCCTCACATGAAAGGTATGTCCTGCATTCTGCCCTTCCCACCACCACGCCACGCTTCTGCTAATGCCCTGCTGGACTGCATTCCCACAGAGCTGTCACCATCCCCGCAAAACCTGTGGTCTGTGGCTCTTGGCAAAGTGGGCTATGAGTGTGGGCAGAGATGACTTAAATTTTTCCTAATTATTGGTGCACCGGTGATGTTCTGTCTGTAGCAACTCTGTTTTTGTATAAATTTGCCTTATAAACATCTCTTCTGCATTCACTTTTTTTACTCCAGTTTGGCATGTAACATTCTTAATTGGAACTTACATTAAGTGTTCGTGAAACATTTTTTTCAAGCTTTTACGTGTCGGATACTATTTTGTGTCTTGTGTATAACTGTCATTGAGATGTTGTTTCAGTGGTGAATCTGAAATCTTTCTGAGTTTATTTTTAATTCGTGCTCGGTGATTGGCAATTTGAAAGCATTTTATTTAATTAGCAGAATCTAATTGCATTTTGATTAGCAGAACCTAATTTCTATCAATAATCACAGAATCACAGAATTTTCTAGGTTGGAAGAGACCTCAAGGTCATCGAGTCCAACCTCTGACCTAACGCTAACAGTCCCCACTAAACCATTTCCCTAAGCTCTACATCTAAACGTCTTTTGAAGACTTCCAGGGATGGTGACTCCACCACTTCCCTGGGCAGCCTGTTCCAGTGCCTCACAACCCTTTCAGTGAAGAAGTTCTTCCTAACATCTAACCTAAAACTCCCCTGGCTCAACTTAAGCCCATTCCCCCTCGTCCTGTCACCAGGCACGTGGGAGAACAGGCCAACCCCCACCTCGCTACAGCCTCCCTTGAGGTACCTATAGAGAGCGATAAGGTCGCCCCTGAGCCTCCTCTTCTCCAGGCTGAACAAGCCCAGCTCCCTCAGCCGCTCCTCGTAGGACTTGTTCTCCAGGCCCCTCACCAGCTTCGTCGCCCTTCTCTGCACCCGCTCAAGCACCTCGATGTCCTTCTTGTAGCGAGGGGCCCAAAACTGAACACAGTACTCGAGGTGCGGCCTCACCAGAGCTGAGTACAGGGGGACGATCACCTCCCTAGCCCTGCTGGTCACACTGTTCCTGATATAAGCCAGGATGCCGTTGGCCTTCTTGGCCACCTGAGCACACTGCTGGCTCATATTCCGCCGACTATCCACCATCACTCCCAGGTCCTTCTCTGCCTGGCAGCTCTCCAACCATTCCTCTCCCAGCCTGTAGCTCTGCTTGGGGTTATTGCGCCCCAGGTGCAGGACCCGGCACTTGGCCTTGTTGAACTTCATGCAGTTGACCTCAGCCCATCGGTGCAGCCTATCCAGATCCTCCTGCAGAGCTTTCCTACCCTCAAGCAGATCGACACATGCGCATAGCTTGGTGTCATCTGTGAACTTACTGAGGGTGCACTCGATCCCCTCGTCCAGATCATCGATGAAGATATTAAAGAGGACCGGCCCCAGCACCGAGCCCTGGGGGACGCCACTAGTGACTGGCCTCCAACTGGACTTGGCTCCATTCACCACGACTCTTTGTGCCCGGCTATCCAGCCAGTTTCTAACCCAACGAAGCGTGCGCCAGTCCAAGCCAAGAGCAGCCAGTTTCTTGAGGAGAATGCTGTGGGAGACGGTGTCAAAAGCCTTGCTGAAGTCAAGGTAGACCACATCCACAGCCTTTCCCTCATCCACCCAGCGCGTCACTCTGTCATAGAAGGAGATCAGGTTCGTCAGGCATGACCTGCCTTTCATAAACCCATGCTGACTGGGCCTGATCACCTGCTTGCACTGCAAGTGCTGCATGATGACTCTCAGGAGGATCTGTTCCATGAGCTTTCCTGGCACTGAGGTCAAACTGACAGGCCTGTAGTTTCCCGGGTCTGCCCTCCGGCCCTTCTTGTAGATGGGCGTCACATTTGCTAGCTGCCAGTCGATTGGGACCTCCCCCAATAGCCAGGACTGCTGATAAATGATGGATAGTGGCTTGGCCAGCTCCTCTGCCAGTTCCCTCAGTACCCTTGGGTGGATCCCATCCGGCCCCATCGACTTGTGCACATCTAAGTGCCGTAGCAGGTCACCAACCAGTTCTTCATGGATAATGAGGGCCACATCCTGCTCCCCATCCCCTTCCACCAGCTCAGGGTACTGAGTATCCAGAGAACATCCGGTATTGCCACTAAAGACTGAGGCAAAGAAGGCATTGAGCACCTCCGCCTTTTCCTCATCTCTTGTAACTAAGTTTCCCCCCGCATCCAGTAAAGGATGGAGATTCTCCTTAGTCCTCCTTTTTGTGTTGATGTATTTATAGAAACGTTTTTTGTTATCTTTAACGGCAGTAGCCAGATTGAGCTCCAGATGAGCTTTGGCCTTCCTAATTTTGTCCCTGCACAGCCTCGCTACTTCTTTAAAGTCCTCCTTAGTGGCCTGCCCACTTTTCCAAAGCTTATAAACCCTCTTTTTCCTCCTAAGATCAAGCCACAATTCTCTGTTGAGCCAGGCCGGTCTTCTTCCCCGCCAGCTCATCTTTGGGCACGTGGGGACAGACCGTTCCTGTGCCATTAAGACTTCCCTCTTGAAGAGCGCCCAGCCTTCCTGGACCCCTCTGCCCTTCAGAACCGCCTCCCAAGGGACTCCACCAACTAGTGTCCTGAGCAGCTCAAAGTCAGCCCTCTGAAAGTCCAATACAGCGGTTTTACTGGTCCCCTTCCTGGCCTCACCAAGAATAGTGAACTCCACCATTGCGTGGTCACTCTGCCCAAGACAGCTCCCGACAATCACATCCTCCACCAGTCCTTCTCTGTTTGTGAAGAGAAGGTCTAGCGGGGCACCACCCCTCGTAGGTTCACTAACCAGCTGCGTCAGGAAGCTATCTTCCACGCTCTCCAGAAACCTCCTAGACTGCTTTCTCAGGGCTGTGTTGTGCTTCCAGGATATGTCAGGGAAGTTGAAGTCCCCCACGAGTACAAGAGCTGATGATTTTGCAACCTCTGTCAGCTGCCTGTAGAATTCCTCATCCGTCTCCTCATCCTGGTTCGGCGGTCTATAGCAGACCCCGACCAGGACACTAGCCTTGTTGTCCCTGCCGATCCTAACCCAAAGGGACTCGACCTTGTCATTCCCAACCTCGAGTTCTACAACCTCGAAAGACTCTCTAATATAGAGAGCCACACCACCACCCCTTCTATGCTGCCTGTCCCTTCTATAGAGCTTATAGCCAGGCATAAGAAGGGAGATAACCCAGTTTATATATATATATATATTATATATTATATATATATATATATATATTATATATATATATTATTATTTTATTTTTTTCCCCATCTCAAGGTCCTAATGAACAGCAAGCACCCTAGACCAGAGGTGTGTCCTGGATTGCAGGGCAGTGATGCAGCAAAGCCAACGCACAGGAGTGAGCTGCAGAACTTGAATGTTTGGGACTACATTCAAGGAGGCAATTAGGCACCTAATTCCCAAGTTATGTACTTCAAAAACCTTCATCAGCCAATGCTCAGTCTTGGAAGCACCTAATCCTTAACCATTCACCTTTTCAAGGCTGAAGTACTTTGGGCTGTTGCAGGTGCACTGCGTACCTCCTTGAATGTTGGCTTGCATGGCCAAGCAGCTCATTGCTTAATGTGAGACTCACCTGACATCCATCAGTGCAGGTTAACTGGGTGCTTCTCTGTCAGAGTTCCTTACAGTTATGATGGTTGTGCCTGGTTGTGGCCGTCTAAAAGAAAACAAAGTCTAGATTAAAGGGTACTTAAGTGCTTGCAGTGTGAACTATGCTGCTCCTTTCTTTTTATACATCTGGCTCATAGCATCATAGCAAGCACTTTTATTGATTTTTCACTTCCTTCTCAATTCACCTTCTTCAAGATAGGTCTTAGACTAAAACTTTGTGAAATGATTTCTCAAAGTTTTGGGAGGAAAAAAAAAAATCATGTTTATCAAACTTATTATCAAGTAATTACTAGAACTGCCAAGCACAGTGTGATAACTAGAGTAACACCCATTATTTCACATATGAAATGCGGTGACTTTGCCTCATGCTGACTCAGACAGCAAGTACTTCTGAAACCAGTGACCAAAATTTCAAGTGTTTACAAAAGGGAATTTCCTCTAGAAAGGTTTCCAGTCTGTCTGAGGACAATGCATGTTTGAAATGTTCTTACTGAGTACAATAAAATAAAATAAAATAAAATAAAATAAAATAAAATAAAATAAAATAAAATAAAATAAAATAAAATAAAATAAAATAACTGAAGCAAAACAAATTCAAATTCAGGTATACCTGCTTGGTCACTGACATTACACAGAATGAATGAGGGCCATTGAGCTGTTTTCCATCCAGTTTTCCTTTTGATGCTATCATTCAGAGGGGTGCAAATGAACATCATAGTCTTAACATAGCTATAGACCACCAGAGGTTTTGTTGGCTATCATGTCACAACCATTAGAAAATGGATTAGAGTAAAAGACAGGTTCTAATCTTGTAGGCGTGTATTTATAAGATATTAGAAGGTTAATTATTGGCGTGATTTGAATCGGAGTCTGCCCCTGTGCCAGAGGGGTGTTGATCTGGGGGTCTCTGAGTTCTTGCCGAAGTCCGCTGGTGAAAAGGGCTTACTGTCCCTCAGCAGCAGGTAACACCTCTGTTTTAACACTGGATGAAAACAAATGCGATGGACACACTTGCTTAGCTCCTGTGCACATTTGTTTAGCAACATATGTTACAATCATCTGCCAAAATAAAAATAATCAATCCATGTTGACAGCAAGACCTGCCAGCTTGGTTTGTTGGATATTTATTACCCACACTGCCAGCAGGCAGCAGATGTACAGTATGTTTCTATTACTGACTAATCACTGAATAGGAAGACAAAAAGGCTAAATGAAAAGAAAACTAGATGAAGCATCTCCTCAGTTAGGTGGTAACTCCGTGTCTTAACTAGAATTCCATACATTAACAACACCTCCATACATCTATATCCCTCCCTCAGTGCTGAAATTTTAGGTTGCTTAATTGTTCTTTTCTGTTAATTGCTTCGCGACTGACAGGCTTTGAAGCAAGTGGTGCATTTTTCTCTTATCATACAAGCTGGAAAAGCGCCCAGAGCATTAGCTCATCAGCCAGCCATTTGTACCTGCTGCTCTCTGTCTGCTACTACTAAATATATGCTAATGATGCTATCTGAATCTTGGGAGGATCGGGATGAGTTTGTAAATTGTGCTCATGCCAGGAAAATGAATGCTACTTGCAAAGATGACAAAGAAAGCAGCTGCTTTTAGATGAGATGAATCACCACATTTCATATTACTCTGGGGTAATAAATTATATTTTCTCTCTTGAATTCATTTTTTATGGAAGCATGTGGTTATGTGGCAAGTATAGCATGTGAGAAACCTTTCAAAGCCTTCTGAGATGGAATAAAAATAATCAAATTTATTATTTTTTAATAGACTTGTGTTTAAACACATGCAAGCTTGTTATGTGTTTCTTTTAGAGGTCTTTTCACATATTGCATTCTAATAAGAAAACAAAGGCTTTTAAATATTTTATAAGGTGGGTTTGTTTGTCTCCTGCTCCTTCTTCTAGCTGTTAATTACAGGGGTCTTTTCAGCAACAGAGTTCTGCATGTCTTAAATGCATATGTATAAAATACATCCAAAGCAACTGAATAATATGATAGCAAATCAAACCAATTTGAAATTCTGATGTGATGTAAAGTAATGCAGACTATGTTGTGTGTTTGTTAGGAAAGAACAATTTAAGTTAATTGCAATTAAGACAGAGTTTGTTTTTTGAAAGACAATTAAGACGTGCAAACAACAGGCTGAAAATATGGGTGCTGCATTTGACAAAAATGCAGAAAAGACTTGGACTGATGAGTAGAAGTGGGGATTATTTTGGGAAACACTGTAATTACACTTTCTGTGGTATTTCTGGGATGCCAGGACAGGCCATGCCCTTCCACAGCGCATTTCCCTTCCCTCACAAGTAAATCTGGGATGGAAAAGGTGAAGAGAAATGCTCAGAGAGGCAGAGCAGGTTTCCGGTCCTTGCTCTGGTCGGTGAGTGGTGGGTAGGCAGATCTGGTGGACCAGCTCCACCTGCCTGGAGCTGGGTGGCACAGGGCACCGGGCTGCCCTCCCACATGATATCCAGCAATTTCAGCTCTAGACTTCAAGTCCTGTTCCTGTGAAGAGTCCAAAACGTGCTGGGCCAGGCAAGCTGATTGTGTGATCTCACAGTAACACTTTTCTCCAAAGTCTTAATGCTTTCTGAGTAAGTCATATGATTTCTTTCATGTGATAAACCACTGGAATTAGAAGCTTTATTTATTTATTTATTTATCCTTGCTAAGGATGGAACAACATGAAAGGGTTTTGAAATATTTATATTTAACCACATGAGACTTCTTCAAAAACAGTGGCCTAGACTATACGCTGAAGGGGTGACTAAAAAAAGCAAGGAACATCCAGAGGGGAAAACTGAGTATGCCAGTTTCTGCAGGGCATATTGCTGCTCCCAGAACTTCCCAGGCCACGCAAGTACCACCACAGCTTATGGCCATCTTAGACCACAGTCATTTTTTGCAAAAATAGCTAAGCTTTACCTCTTAGAGACACAGCACCGCATGGATTTTTTGAGCAACCCATCTGCTTAAAGAAATTAAGAAAAGAAACCAGATATTGGAAAACATGTTTTTGGATTAGAAAATCTGAGCAGAGGACATTCAATTTCATGAAAGTATCACAAATAAGTAATGCAGGTCTTCATTGGAGATGGCTTTGCTCAGCACCATGAATCCCATTGCTCCACTTCCCTCTCAGCTGTGTCTCCCCCTGTTTTCAGGACATCCGTGCCACCTTGGTGGTCATTGCTCCTGGATGTAGGGTACTCCATCTGCACAGGGCTCTTCCCAAACCAGCATTTCAGAGGGTGATTTCTGCTTCTGTGTTGCAGGATTTGGGTCCTGGCCACCTCTAAGTGAGCTTTCCCAGTTCCTGCACACACTTCACAGCTGGATGATGACACTCAGAAATGTTTCACAAACTGAGTAAAAGTATTGCTATTGGAGAATTGTTATGGAAACACAAGTACCTCCAGAGACGACCACATTTTGTCTATTTTTTGTGTAGCTACATTTTGTGTAGCCTTGCACTGTAGCACTGCCTTCTAGTAAGAGGCTGTAAGCTTTGCAGTGAATTTGCAAGACCTTCAGGCTGAGGCTTGCCGGGCTTGTTCTGTCTGAACTTCTCTTGACCTGCCCCAACTTGAAGGTCCAGAGGAGCACAGGAAGGGTGACCACACCTCTAAGAAATGGGACAGAAACTGAGAAATATATGTGTTGCAATTTTAATTCTATTACTGCTGTTATTGAGACATTTTCTGTACAGAAATGCTCTAACTGCATTATTAGTCTCCCTGTTTCTGCCATAACTTATTGACTAATAATGATTCATGAATTAGACTGATAAGATTTACATTAAAAAACAATACATTATTCCCATTATTTATATATATGTCATGCTTCCTCTTCGCCCACAAACAAGACTTCAAATGTAGCAGTTTGTTATTTCACACCCACAACATGAAAATTTTATTGGCATTTTGGGAGTGCCTAAGCCGAGACGGACAAGCCCTCTGAGTTCATTGTCCCAGTACCTACAAAGTCTGCATGGCTACACAGAACAATTGTCCTCTAAAAGCTATTTGCCGGGTCCTTTTTTGTTGTTGTTGTTGTGTTTTTTGTTGTTGCTGTTTGTTTGTTTTTGTTTTGTTTTGTTTTTGTATGTGTGTTAATTCATTTGTAGACCCTGTTTCCCAAAGAAGCAAAATATTTCCTGTCTTGAACCACCGCAGAAAACCACAGCTATTGGTGAGTATGGGGGCTGCAGGTGGAGAAAAAGAGAGATTTGACTTCAGTCTTTTGGGCTGGGGATTCGTAGGCAAGCAAAAACATGAAAATAATCACATTGATCCTTGTCTGCAGTAATGGGAGGATATGAACTGAACATCCCTGGGAGTTGCCTGGCCATGACCTTTGAAGACAAAGTATTTTGTCTCTTCCCTGTTTCTGCCCCAGGAGTTGTCATCCACAGGAATACCTCAAGGTCAAAGTACAACTTTCTTACCAGTAAAAACAAGATGCTGAAGTCACAGTGGGGTGACCAACAGGAAATTTTGGCCACGTCTGAAAGAGCTGCACTTCCATTTGGGAAAAGATGTGTTTATATGTTAAACTGAGTTCAACTGCAAGAAATACTGCTGTGCAGCTGGAAACATCAGAGGACCAGAGGTCTGTTTGAAATGTCAGGGAAGAGTGGAAAATTCATTACAGCTTTGGCAGAAGGAGATGGATGTGGGAAGAGAGGGTTTTCATTACAGATACCGTCTGATGGTAGCCTTACCAGGAAATAACTGTATATTTGTATTTTTGAAGGCAGGTTTCCAGCCTAATAATGCTACTATTGCTGTCCTTTGAGAGCTGCTATGCCTCTGAGAATGCCACGCGCTGCGCCGCTTGCCATAAAGGCACAATAGTGCTGTCATGCAGAGTGAGGGCTTTGCTCAAAGAGCTCACATCACCACGCAGCATGTACGTGGATACAGACACGCATGCAGGGTGTGCAGGCAGAGTGCAGAGCAAGCTTACGGGGAAATGAACCTCTATTTCATATTGCCTTTTATGTTGCATAAAATATCAGGGCCACAGTTTCGAGTTATGAATGCCTACACTGTTATATCCACATGTTCACTTCCATTTGGTGCACTTTGAAAATAGCTACATGTGCAAAATAAATTCTTATGCATAATAATTGTCACCAGCAGATGTTTCATGCACCATTCTGACTATTGAGCAACATCTCCCAACAAATGCAGAATCCTACTGCACATCCACCCACTGCACAAGTGCAGGGTTTTTTTCTTTCTTTTTTCCTCCAAGTATGCGTATAATTTATATTTAGTCCTAATTTGTAGTTTCCTAGATTCGAAGTTAATTACTTCATTCCATACATATGCCAGAAGTCCTATACACAGCACTTTGAGAAAGCACCAGATTTGAATACAGTACCTTCAGGATCAGTATTGAATGTGGTGGGTTTAGACGTTTTTCTCAAAAAAAAAAAAAAAAAAAAAAAAAAAAAAAAAAAAAATCTGCTTGTATTATGATCTGAAGCAAACATCTAGAATGAATACATGCCATCTAGCCTGAAACACATATTTTCCATCTATATCAACTTTTGAAAGATTGGAAGATTTTGACATACTCACTAAATTATCATTATCTTTCTCTAAAGCTGAAACTGAGATGTATGCAGGTACAATGAATGGTATGAAGAAAACAGAGTATGCCTTGCCATTGCACTTAGTTGCACTGCTGAGTTAAATGAGGTTTTTATTTCATAAAGTTGTGCACTAGTCAGATATCTGAGTTAATTTCAAAGAGAGCAAGTTTCAATGGTGACAGATGCAAATATGCATAAACAAAGCATATCTTTAAAAAACAAACAAACAAACACATACACACACAAGTTTTCCAGGCCTGGATCCACAGCTGAGGATTTTTTGGATTGGAAGAAGTCCAAAAAATATTGGGATGCTCCTTCAACAATGCAGAAAACTCAGGCTCTGCTCAGTGAGTCTGACTTTGCTCTACCTATGAACCACTGTAAGAAGGTAGCAAGTCTGCTCCTGGTAAGGGAATGGAGCTTGGCATCAGACACAGGTGAGCCACTTCTAGCTCCAGCAACTCAGCAGTTGGGGATGAAGCACAGCACTACAACTGCTAGGAAAATACAAACAACAATTTGTAATTTGTAGTAAATGGATCTACCTGCTCTGCATTTCACAGGCCTCATTCCTCACAGCATAATTAAAATTATCAGCAGGTATCTTACTGCACTAAGTGGAGGGCGGCATGCAGGGAAGAAGAAGGAGGTTCTGCTGAAGGCCTACTCATGCTCACTGCAGCACCCACACGGACCTCACCAAAGGTAGTGTAAGAAATCTGCAAGATGCATTTAATGACTAATTTACTAAGTGAAATTTTTGCTTATTGATACTTCTGTCGAGAATATCCATTCTGAATATTTGGTCTCCCCAAAACAGATGTTCCGTGAAGACATCAGTGGCTGCTGTAAGAGGAGCACACCAGGACAAGCAGATATAGCAAGCCAGGACAGAACCTGAGTCATGTGATGCTTTTAGTGTAATCTGTGCTGACAATTAAAATGTGTTCTTTTTCATGGCTACATAAAGAAAAATGTGAGTGTTTTCTCTGGTATTGCAGTTAATGTATGGGGAGTGTTTTAGAGGAGCATGAATATTGCAGGGACTAGCAAATATTAGGTACCAGCTGACCAGTTTCCTGCATTAATGGATTAGCTGCTCTCCAAACTGAACCTCCTGTATGAAAATAGACACATTTGTAAAGAGGTTACTCAGCAAATTCTACATTTTCAACAATGAAATAAACTGTATGGGCAAGAAACACCTTCACAAATCTTTGCAGTGTTTGTGTTGCAATAGCAGACAAATATATGAGGGAAAATTGCATCTACAGACATTGCTAATTCCTAAACTGAGTTCTTGGAAAAATTCAAGGTTATTTCAGATGGCTATATATTTTGCTTTTTGGATGCTCTAACTTTTGGCCTCAAATAAAGGGGAAAGCCTAAATTGCTTTGTTGTTCATGGAGCATGGATTTAACCTTATATCTTAAAGTGACAATCTGTGCAACTTTGGGGAAAGAACTGCATGGATGGAGGAGGAAAGAGAGAAAAGAACCAGGAGAGAAAAATATTCAGGGGCATGCACTGTTCAAAACCACATTCAAGGACATGGCCATTGCCTATGACGAGGTATTAACAGGCTGATGAATACATTCATTGCTCTGTAGTGCCTGTTCAGAAATCATATTTTGTTCCTGACAGAAGTTTTTTACTTCCCCAAATATATTTTTCCTTGAAGTTTTTCCTCACTTCATAATTACTGAAATAAGACAGGATGGGAAACAGAAGTAGGAACCTTGCCTGGTTGAGGTGGCTGGCAATATCTCTGAAACCACAGAAGTTAAATGCTCAGAAACCTTGGAGGAACAGAGGACTTGAACCCGTTTTTTTCACTTGGGAGTTCACTAATTAGAACACAAATCTAAACACTTCTCAAACTTTGTACACTTGAAATCTTTCTTTGAATGTCCATAACAAGTTTGGGGATTATTTCAAATTAGAAGTGCCAGACTATCATAGTGCTCAGCTGTGCTGTGTGTTAAACAAGATGGTAGAGGGATTAGCACAAGCAAATGCAACCACAACTGTTATAGGTTTCAAACCCTTATATTTGCTCAATAAGGTCACTGTGCCAGTGCTGAAGTTACCAACAGAAAATTTTATACTTTGGCAAGAATAGACATAACTAAATAGAAACAACTCCAACCAAACAAACTCTGCATTAAACAACATTTTGATGAGCTCAAGTTGTCATAAGAAGATATTTTTTGGCTGTTTCCTACGTTAGCTGAGGAAAATGAAAAACTCACTCTGTGCTAAATGAAAAAATCTTTGCCTACAGGCAGAGATGCTCTTGGCTCTTCTTTACTCTGGAGGGAGCACAAGCTGCCCTCCCCTTGGCCCTCCATTGACAGGGAAGAAGGAATAACTTCATGATGAGCTAAAACTTGTTGCATCATGGAGCAGAGGGCGTCATTGTGCAGGTGGGGCAGAGGTGGTCAGGGGACAGTAGAGCTCACAGCAAGAAGCAGATCCTCCTGCCTGGGCTGTAGAAGGTCTTTAGTCCTGTAAATTACGTCAGCCTGGTCCTCTGGCCCACTGGGGAAAACCTCATCTTGTATCGGCCAATCTGAAGCTGAGGAGTTTTATAGACCTGACTTATAGGCATATGGCATGTGTATTGTATGGCATGTAATGTGAGAGATAGGTATGGTTAGATTTCCAGCTGTAGATGGGAGCATTTTCAAGCTTAAAGATGAGTAAACAAACAGGAAAAACAAACAAACAAATAAACACACCAAAAACCACACCAAAGGTCAAGCAAATCAGCTACACAATAAATTCAAATAGGGCCTTTTACAGGAGCACAAGAATGGGAGCTCACCTGGGCAGAGGAATGAAGGGAAAGAGGCTCTAACACCTGCAGGACAATCTGGCTGCCTTCAGGAGCCAGAGCACTTCTGCTCCATCTTGTGCTACAGATGCAATCACATCTCCCCTTACATGCAAGTGCTTGTTTCATGTCAATTAACACATACCTCACTACTTAAACTGTGCCTGGCTGACATGTATACAGTCAGACACTGCAGAGCATGGGGGGGTTGTGCCTCAATCTCTCTTCTGCTTCTTGTGATTTCCTTTTGTCCCTGTATCCTTCCTGCAGTATCTGCAGCTGGAAGGCTCCTCTGCTTGGAGCAGCATTTCCCCAGCACTAGAGAAGGAAAAGGAAACCAAAATCAGGATTCAGCTTTTTTTTTTTTTTTCTCTTGCTTGTTGTGTCCCCGTGACCATCTCAAGTGACCTCAAACTTTGAGGTTGCAATTTCTTATCCTTTATCCAGAACACCTCATTTGGCAGTAACAGAGAGGATGTTTCCAGACTTGTATACAGAGCTAAGCCAGCTCACTGATGGGTCATAGAAACCCCATCACTGCCTGTGAAGAGCTGCACACAGGCAGAAATATCTCCTAGGAACAGCTCTCCTTAGCAAATTACAGCTTCTTTGCAGCCCCAAGAAGTTAGCAGGTCTTTGTTCTGCTCTCTCTGAATGGCTTCTTCCATTTCGGCTCACTGCTGCATGGGAGCACTCTGCCAAGCACCTGAAATTCCTGCCATAACCAGCCCTCTTTGAGATTACCATTATTTTACAAATTCTGGTTTCTATGTCAGTATCTTATCACCAGAGCCCTGTCCAGTACCTACAGAAAATGGTGACATGACAAGACTTAAGTAGAACTGAGAAAACATTAACTCATTACTTCCATGCAAATCCACCATATTCAGGACTCGTGTAAGTCCATCATATCTAAACACCTTGCCTAGGTGAAGTACATGCAGAAGACTTCAATAAATACATAAATAAGACACCAGCCATTCCAAAATATTTTATTCCTTGAAAATATGAATGCAGCACTGAGAGCACACTGCAAATGTGTGCTCTCTTACTAAGAGCACTCTTAGTAATGTATATAGCAAGGGTGGGACTATACATATTCACAATGACTATTTCAAAAAAGCTTTAGTATGTTAAGGACATCTGTGGCTGAACACAAGAAAAATGTCAGGAAAGTCTTGACACTAACACTTCTGCCAGGATGAATGAGGGAAGAAGCGAGGCAGTGTAATGGAAGGAGTTAATTTCTTTCCAGGTTCACAGAACTTGACCTTTTTATGTGTAGTTGGCTGTTGGCACGCAATATAAAGTTGGCATATG
Source organism: Aythya fuligula (assembly GCF_009819795.1). Taxonomy (NCBI): domain Eukaryota; kingdom Metazoa; phylum Chordata; class Aves; order Anseriformes; family Anatidae; genus Aythya; species Aythya fuligula. The sequence continues at coordinate 18,694,204 of NC_045593.1, forward strand.
AAGAGAACCCTAGGATCCAATCTGAAATTTGATGTTACCTCAACTTAACCTTATTAAAGCAGCTAAATTCACCTAAAGCATATCAGATTTTACCTATAAAGCCAAAACTGCCGTATTTCCTGTGCTCTTCTTTAGTACCTTTGACACTGATTAAATTCTGCATGGTAGACAAGCAGAGCCAGCTGACGGAAGAGTTATCACACTCCCTATGAAACCACGAGAATTTTTCTGGCTGGCCAGCCCAGCTAACAAAACATCTGGCACCAGAACAGATCCAACATCTCAGCAAAGACCAGGCGTGTCGCTGCTCAGAGGCAGATGGGATCCATCCCCCTACAGACTGTGAAAGCCCTTTTTCAACAACAATTGGTGGAGATGAGCTCACTTCGCTGACAGAGCACTGGTCCAGACGAACAAGGACCCAACAGCTGGCTTCCATGCCACCCCTGCTGCCAGCTCAGCAGGTGCAAAAGTGGCAGGACCACTCTACGGAGGTGAGGGGCACATCTGGAGAACATGGGTCCAAATGCAAAGCTGTGGAGGAGCTTGTTGGCAGGCTGCAGAGCTGCTTGCTCTCTGGAAGCAGGGATGCTGTTGGATCAGAGATCCACAGGCAGCTCTGGACAGCTGAGCTGGGGTTTGTAGTCTAAATCTTGCTGCATTTGTTTTGCCCACACAATGAGGCTACAGTAAGTACCATCTGTAAAAATGGTGAGGCTTTACTACACCCTATTTCTGAATCCTGCCTAACGAGAGGGGGGGTACAGAGACCAAACCCCCACCAGTGTGCACTGAGGCTTCCCCATGGTGGGAAGAGTCAGCTGGTAACACCACTGCTAACACAGGATGCCAAGCTCGTCAAGGACCAAGCCAAAGCCCAACATTCAACTAATTCACACTTCTTTAAAGAATGTTCCATTGTGGTTTTGTCAATGAAGGGAATGAGCTGAGTTTTGAGGAAAGATACTTTAAAAGGAGCCTATTAAGATACTCCTTTTGGATGGGTTTCTATGACAATTCCCTGAAAAAAAATATTAAATATGGATACATATTTAAATATAACTTTACATACAGATTATTCAAAGAAAGAGTGGCCTATGAACAATAAGGGTTATCAGTTAATGTTAAACAAAGGATAATTCATGTAATTGCTTTTATGGTGTGTGTAATACTTCAGGCAACTGACTAGGAGTCATGATACAGCTGTCTTTTAAATCCATGCTCTAGATAGGAGACGGACACAGGGGATTTGTGATTTGGTCATGCTGTAGAACAGTCAGCTTTTGGCAATTGGATGATATGTTGTTGATTATGTGCATGATTTGTCAAATGTTTGAGGCATCCAGGGAGGGGAGAGCTTCCAAGTCATTCAGAATATATATTGGGTTGAAAATAGAGAAAAAGTCAGAGGAGAAGCAATACCAGCAAAACCAGCACAAAAAAGAAGACAGTCTACTGAGGAATATGTTTTTTCTGAACATGTTGAAAAACAAGGTGAATGTGTCCTATTGAAAGGGAGTCTACAGAGAGTAATTTCAAAAGATGTGGGAGAAGTTCATTTCAGTGGAGCCGCCTCTAGCAAGCAGAAGGCTTACAAGCACGTTCAGGATGTAACCAGGCATAAACTCAATCCGACAGAGTACCCCATCACATAAACTTGGCTGTGCAGCACTGTGGTAACCTTACTCTGGCACACAGAGATGAACGTTAAAGATTTAGCTGCTTTTTGGGGCTACTATAAGCTACAGCTGCTGCCAGAGGCACCCATGGAGTTGGGATCTCTCCAAGGCACGTAGTCTGGGTTGATTAGTGCAAGGAGTGAGGATGTTGCACATCTTCCTTTTGCATTTGGTTTTGATTGCAATGGTTGATAATAAGCAATAAAAAATAATAGCAATAATAAGCAATTAAAACAATCAGTAACCTTGCAGTTGAGGTGAATATAGGCGTGTTTTGAAGCATATCTTATCACACAGTGCAATTTGATAAGAGAGCCAGAGGAATTTTTGTTTCCAATAACTTCAGTTAAGAAGGATTTGCATACAGACCCTTTACAAGGAATATTTCTGAATGGGAGAAAAGTGGTGCTGTATGGAATATCTTTGCATATCATCAAGACTGTAACACAAGGCTAGGACCATATAATGGACAAAACCAACGGATTTCATACAGAAAAAAAGATCTGTCAAATTTGTTTTGTCCTTTGAAATACCATGTGGAAACTCTCATAACTGTGGAAGAACAGAGTTTGACATGGCATCTGTGATAGACTTGCTGCTTAAAAAGAATTATGCTCCTTTCTTGCCACATATGTAATACTGACAAAACATTTTTTTCTTTAAACTGACACTGGCTTCCCATTCTGATTTTCCTTCTTTCCACATTCAAGTGGAATTTCCTTGCCAATAGGAAATCAGTACAAAATCTCTCAGCAGCTGGAAAAAGTAATTAGAGAACAGAATTAGGCAATTTTAATGTATGGAAGAACAAACTCTCCTGGAATCTGCCTGCTAAAATCTTAGCTTGCAACTGCTTTCATGTACTGTTCTTGCAGTGTAAGTAGGACATGGAAAATACGACAGTCATATGAAGAACGGAAATTCTAGCTAGAAAAGTTTTTCACATTTTGAAGTTTAACTTCATCTTAAGCTGGATAAAAGCCCAAAAATTCAGGTTTCTTCCTAGCGAAATGCCAAAGCATTTTCCAAGCTGCTAGGTTTCAATATATTTTACTTTTTAAAAAGCTGTTCCAAAAAGACAATGAAAACAACTACGTTTTTTCCATTTTTAAACAATTCCAGTGTACTTCGTTTCCTTTATAAAGGACTTTGTTGCAATTGCACATTTCAGAGCAATGCTATTCCACAAAGTCCCTCCAGTGAGCTCTAAGCAGATCTTTTATGTCTCATTGCTCCGGATTTCCCCAAACTGTTGCTCACTACAACTGGGGCAGGGGGGAGGGGAAAAAAAAATGAAAAGAAAAAAGTGGATCCTTACAATGATTTTAGTATGTGCTTAAGAAGGGTCTTTTCTTAGTGAATACCCGTGTGGTATTTTGAACATTCTGGTTGGCTGAAATATAAATACTCACATAATTCATGTTCCTGCCATACGAAGAAGCTGCCGCCTTGGCAGCCCTGGAGGCAGGAAAAAGAGAGACGGTGCCATTGAATGCTCTCAGCTGGGCTGCAGCCAGTCTGGTCCTCAGCCAGGCACAAAGGAACAACTCCCACTACGGCTGTGAGAGCCCCGCACGGAGCAGAGACCCTGTCCACATTGCAGCCTGCAGCAGCACCATAGATACTGAGGTGTGGTGTTGAGCAATGTGCAGCTGGTAGGCATTATTTATGGACGATTTAGCAAATTAGGCTAACGATGCACATGAATGTTGGTGCAGCAGGAGGGCTTTCCCATCAGAGCTGTAGCCAGTGGCACAGGATAGATGGAGACTTGCAGGGGCCTCCACTGACCTCAGAGGGCTCACAGGGGCAAACAGGGATACCGGAGTACCTGGTTTGGCAGCACTAGCTTCCATGAGTACAACACTCTTTGCTAATAAAACGTTGACAGCAACAATTTCTCTGTTTGCTTTGCATCTGCCACTGGCATTTGATTAGTGGGTATTTGGTCATATGCATCTTTGAGATTTGCCTTGTGTTGATGGAAAAATAGGAAACAGGTCAATCTTTTAAAATACTTCAATATAATAAAACATACATCCATAAAACTGAAACAGCAATATCCCATTGCCATCAGATGGGGGACACTCTAAACGCCTCAGGCAGGCACAGTCTGACAGCACCAGCAGGAGCAGGGCTGCCGAGGGTGAGAACAGCCAACCTTCTGTTCCTAGATGCAAACCTTTTGCTCCTGACACATTCCCCCATGTTGCAATGGTAAGTGTGTAATCTGCTTAGTGACTATGGTGATCTCACACAGGATTTTAAATGGACTGGGTTGCAGGAAGACTATGACCCAGCAGAGTTTTTACTTTATCCTGTCTGATGGATTGCATGTCCCTGTGAAGTAATCCAGTTTGAGTGAAATCCAGCTGGCTCAGATCTCTTCTCGATTAATGAGTTCAGTTAATATGTCAAATGAGTAAGGTGATATGGAGTTATGCTAGAAAACAAAAGAAAGAGAGGTTTGACACCAGTGGTAACAGAATTAGCTAAATAGCATTGGCCCAGTAAACAGGTTTTGTGATGTTTGTAAAAGTCATTGAAGGAAGCATTTGCTTTCATCACATGCTTTTACAAAACAGCCTAAGTGGTTAACAAATATTTTTCCTGAGGACTTGGGCTTTGGCAGAAGAGGACACCATCTTGTTACTGGTCACAGGCTTCTTCCCGCAGCATGGGAAATGAATTAGAATCAGGCAGTTTGCAGACAGGCAGCAGTGGGATTGGTCTGGGCTGGCAGCACTGGCATGGCACAAGAGGTGCCCACCCACGTTTGCTTTGCATGCTTGCTTTTGCCCACCTGTCCTGGTGGACACGCAGTGCCCCATACCATTGTGCTGCTAGTTGACCCCAAATAACTTCCTATTCCCTGCATTAGTCTCCAAATAAAACATAAGAATCTTTTCATATCATTTCACTGCCTCAAACAAACAATCCCAAAATACTACATGCTGATCTGGGAGATGCCTAAAATTAATGCATTAAAATTGCTGAGGATAAGAATAGACCTAAGCTTCCAGCGCTCCTCCAGATTTTAGACGTTTGCTCCAGGAATAATTTCTAATGCTGCTGTATCTGAAGAAACCCGATCTCTAACGATGTAGAGAATATAAAGCAGAACTAATATTTCAAGTGGGAAGATTTTTTTTTTTCCCAAGAAGTGTACAGGCTGAGAAACAATCCTTGTCTAGGGAAGTTTGGACTTCCAAAAAAGAACACAGTTAGAGATTAAACAAAGTGTGTCGGTATTCTTATTCTTGAGTTTATTGAAGATTTTATTCTTTGAAATAAAGTAACTTGCAAAGAGTAGATTAAATGTTTGCCAGTATGTATACACATTACACTGAATGTGAAATAAAGACTACACAGTCATCTGCTACATTTAGCTGACAACTGCTGCTTATCTACTCCCAGTTTGCCCCAGTTCAGTCAGTTCTCCTACTGGCTATCCCAAGATATCCAGCTGGACCTGCTGATGGTTCATGCACCCACCAGCAGGAGACATGGCTAAATCAGGCTGGTCAGAAGCCAAGGCAGATATCAGCCTGGGACAGGCACATCCTTACACACAGCTTTCGGTATCCACAGAAAAGTTGAAGTTTCCAGGAAAGATGAGTTTTATCATCAAGTAGAAGTTACAGTATTTGTCCAATGTGTAAGAAAGAGTATCTTCTACTACTAATTCTTTTTAGAGAAGTGTACTTTCAAGATTTCATTCTTAGTTATGCCAGTTAGTTGCAGGATATAGGATATATATATATATATATATATATATATATATATATATATATATATATATATACACATATATACTATTTTGGCCAGCAGGAATGCTGGAAACATTTAAGACTAGTCTGACTGCCAAAATAAAATGTCTGTTAGTGTTATGAATCACAAAAAGATGCTACACAATCACTGAAGTATGATAGGTTAGCACAAGATTTGATTAGAATGAATCTTACATACGATCTCCCAATAATAATTATTCGGATTGCGTTTGCTAAAGGTAAGATGATCTGAGCTCACTATTTCTTACTTACAGGCCCCACATTTTTTGTCATTTCCACAAGAATCCTCCCCCCCAAAACAAAACAAAACAAAACAAAACAAAAACTTACTCTATTTCAGAAAACTATTTTACTTGTATTAAGGTCAGCTTGGACTCAAGTTGTGCTTTGTAAAGCAGCTATTGAAGCCCAACAATTCCCCAAAATTGTCAGATTTAGGAAAGAACATTCAACAGAACATAAGTTTTATCAGAGAACTTTTTTTTTTTTTTTTTAAATGCTTACATAATCTAGTTACTTTAATTAAGGAGGACTCTCTCACAAATTCCTCATTATTAAACTATTTACTCTTTAATCCCTTTGTAAGTTACTAGAAATCTTCTGTTCTGCTTTAAATGGCAAAAAGCACCTTTCAACACCAAGGCAGTAAATAAGTCAAGCTCTCAGCCTAAATCAATAAATTGTTCTTTATGGATGTGCAGGACAAACCATACAGCTGCAACAATATCATCAGCTCAACACCCCAGCCACCCCAGCCTTAGGCTGTTGAACACAGCCAGTGGTGGAGGGAAAATAAAAACGATTAAAGTCAAGTCATCACTCTCTTCATCCTCCCTCACTTTCCTCCTTCAGCTGCTTCTGCATTAAAGCTGACAAAACATTGAGTCATTAGACAGCTGGCATGCAGAGGCCTGTCAGCTTATTACTCGATGTTATATATGTCTACAAGACAAATATGAGGATAAAGCCATATCATCTGCTAAAATTGTCTTCATCTAGCTCCTGTGAAGTCACAGTGACCCATGTTTTAGCTCTTAATAACTACAGGGGCCAAAGGGTTATTTTATTTTCATTGCCAGTACATGTTGAACTGTGTTCCCACCTCTCCACTGCCACGGTTACCCACAAAAATGGGCTCAAACTTGCCCATACATTAAATATATATACATTATACATTGTCCATGTATTGCCTACTATCCCTTGTACCTATTCCATTTGTTGGAGCTGTTCACTTAGTGTCATTTGAGAGGAGGAAAGACCTCTAGCCCTTTGTTACGGGCTTGCTCAGTGCCATGTATGACGCTGGAGCATGTCAGTGCTGCTGCAGTATGAGCAAAGGGGGATTAATTAAGAACCTTAGAACATGACCATGAACAAAACAGCAGCATTGGTTTGGAAACACTCTCAATAGGAAAAACAGAAACTACTAAACAAGACCTTTTCCTGCTGTGAAGCATCTATTGTGTTTCATTTACATCTCTCAAATACTCCAGGGTCTTGGATTTGCTATATAGGATATTTACGCTTGCCAACTGAGCTGAGAAGACTGAGTTTTCAATTTAATGATCATGGGAGAGGGGGTAGTAGAAGGTTTCAGTTCTCCACTCACTCTCATTTAGTGTTTGTGTTTTAAGAAGAGACAGGTTGTGATCAAAATACAACTCAGGGGATCATGCTGATCTCTACTGGTCTACAGAGGACCAAGGTAACAAAGTCTGTAGCAGCAAAGACACCACACTTGCTGTGTAAGTTCATATATCACCACATTTTTTCTGCTTTCTAAATTCCCGTGTTGTAATATAAGTTTCGCACTAAGAATTTTAGCAAGGGCATATCAGATGCCCTAATGGCAGAAAATAAATCTGTACACTCTATGTGAATATAACTCAAACTCTGGATCATATTTTTAATGCAGTACAGATAAAACAGGTTTGAAGCTCAAATTTTACAGCCCTCGAGCCTAGTTGTTTTTGTAGTAGGAATACAGAATTAGATACCTCTAAACATACTGATCTGGAAACAGTCCTCATAACAATTCCTTTTACTAGGATATAGGGTTGCTACTAACAGTATGGAATTCCTAAAAAGAACAGTGAGCAGAGACCCAAGAAGCCTGAACTAAATAAATCACTCCTACATAGGAACTAAATCCATGAGGTGTCTTTGCCAAGACATAGTCTAATGTAAAATTTTACTGCTTTGTCCTGTAATAAATTTTAAATGCCTTAACCGTGAGAATAGTGCTACTTACTCACAAGGTTATTTTTTTAAACAGCATAATAATTTTCAGTGTTATGGAAGATGTGCATCTGGTAAGACTTTCGTTTATTGAAATAGTTGCTAAAACTTCTCAAGACACAACATAACTCAGTCACTTCAGTATGCTCATGAGAAAAAGATCTTTATGGAGCTTCACAGATTTGAAAAACTTCAGAAGAAAATTTGAAGTTTAAAAAAGTTAATTTAAAGATGAGAAAAAAAATAAAGTGAGATCTATCATTAAATATAAAAATTCATTCATATAATAACAGAATGTTACAGAAAGATTAAAAGACTAATTTGAAATGAGATAAAACTGGTATTGAAGTCATATTGCTAAAATGGCTGGCATCCTAAGTAGATTCACATTCAGCCTGGTAATACCAGCACATTAGATCAGTTCTGTTTAGTCATAGCTTCACTGTTATCTTCACCAGTTAATTACACAGAGTAATACTCAGCTTCACTTCATTCAAAAGAAACCCCTCCCATCTTCTGTAATGTTTGTGTGGAAGAAGCCAAGTCTTTCAGGATAGGCATTTTGTTTGTGAAAACATAGTTTATTTTCTGCCCTAGTTCTGGGTAGGTTTTGACTTACCACATTAAGAATACGATCATTGCTGTTACAGAAAGAAGTATTAATTCCTTCTTTATCTCCCCAAATGTACTTATTAGCCTTTCATGAATAATAGACTGTTTAGTAAAGAAAAAATATGCTCATGTGTGTGACTAACTTGGCTGAAAGCACACATTTAGTACTCTTTCTAAAAATACTAAAGTGTTTAGCTAATTGAAGAGTTGGCTTGAAATTGAGAACTTGAAAATTAGTTGTAGATCTATGAAAATACTCCACTGCCCTTGGGAAAAATGCAGAAAAAGCATATGACTGTCATTAAAATTTTTTCTATCCCTGCCCTTTTCCTACAAATGACCACACTGTTTTAATATCAGAACTAGTCTTCCTAATTCCTACACCTTACTTTTTTTGTGTGAATATCATTCATTATTTTCCCTGTGACTGTCTCTCTGTGTCTGTCAGCTCCTGTTTTTGTTTGGTCCATTACTCCTGGGCACATCATATCCACAGCAGTTCTTTGGTTTACGACCTTCCATGATGACCTTGCAGGCAGCCTGTAAGCTTGTAGTCAGCTTTGGTCCCTAGGCTATTAACTTTTTAAAATGTATGCTCATATGTTAAATCTTTCAAAAGTTTCTAGCTGGAGGAAATTCAAGGAAGAGTAGCAGCAGTACATCTTGTTGCTGCTTCCAGCTTTTGTGAAAAAGCTGCCCCTAATGTTGCCCCTTTCACTTGTGAGCACAACTTTTTGCTGCAGGCATCAGTCAGAGCACAAGCTTGGGAAAGGAAGCCCTGCAGGGCTGGTTGCAACACACAACATATCAGAGGAGATGTGGCTTCTCTTCATCCCTCCTTAAAGGATCCTGTATTCTCCTATGAAGAAAGGCTGAGAGAGCTAGGGCTGTTCAGTCTAAAAAAGAGTATGCTCTGGGGTGGCATTATTGCTTTTCAGCATTTAAATGGAGCTCATAAAATAGATGGAGAGCAACTTTTTTGTTCAGTCAGATAATAACAGGACAAGGAGGGATGGTTTTAATCTAAAGAAGGTGAGATTTAGATTAGATGTTATGAGGAAATTCTTCACTCAGAAGGTGGTGAGGTTGTTGAGAGGCTGTGGATGCCCCATCCCTGGAGGTGTTCAAGACCAGGTTGGATGAGGCCCTGGGCAACCTGATCTAGTGGGTGGCATCCCTGCCTCTAGCAGGGGGGGTTGGAACTAGATGATCTTTAAGGTCCCTTCCAACCCAAGCCATTTTGTAATTCTATGAAAATTACTTCCTCAACCCAGTGTGGTTGAAAATGCTGTCTGTGGAGAGCAATTCTATCAAAAGGAGAGGGAGGAAGAAAAAAAATCTGCAGAATATATACCTAACACCTATTTACAAAACAAAAATACTGAAGTATTATATCCAGAGTATGTGTATGTAAATAATCTGGATGAGCTCAGCAATACTGGATGTTTCTCTATTTAAGTATCTAACAGGCTTGTGAACACACTTCCACACGTGTGACAAATAAGTTAACAAAACTGTAGACTTGTCAGCTCTGTCATCCTCTCCTTGTACATCAGATGCTCTGATTCATTCATCATCTTCATTGCCCCTTGCTGGCCTCACACTGGTAGAGGTCTGCTTTTCTTGTGCTTAGGAGCCCTGAGCTGGACACAGCACTCCAGGTGTGGCCTCTTGCAATACTCTGGCCTATAGCCACTATTCATTTACAATTCAAGGACTTGTGAAGAGTTCAGTCTGAATGAAGTACACAGACTTAATCTTATTAACCTAGTTTTAAGTGTTGGAGCTGTAGAAACAATAAATATAAGCCCTAGGGCATCATTAGAAGATGAGTCAAAGGCTATGCCTATCTGCCAAATAAAAGAGGGCCAGGAGTGAGTCTGAATGCTGGCAGCCTAATTGTCTACACTGATTAACATCTGGCTCAGCTCAGGGTTCCTCCAGCCAAGTGCCTCCAAAGCAAGATTTGGTCACAGGCAGGGAGATGACTGACTCCAAGGACCAATCCCAAAAGACAAGTCAAATGAAGTGGTACCTCAGAGGCACCAAACAACAGTGTTTGCTCTTCAGTAGGAGACTCTCAAGTACAAGCACCACTGGCATCTCAACTCACAGTGCGGTTGGGATATTTGTTGGCATCAAATCTGCTACAGGCTGTCAAGAACACCTGACAGGAAAGGAGTGAAGAAGCTCGTACTTCTGAGTCTATCCTAGACATGACTAGCGTGACTCATTCCTTGTTTCTTACCACCTGTTCAATCAGATTACATTTTAAATAATTACCAATTACTAATTACTCTTTTGTAACCAATCATGTTTGTTCTGAGCAGAAATTGGAAATGACCAGAAATTTAATCATTTTTATAGGCCTGTACCCAGATGTTAAGAGTAAAATGATCTAGACACAAATCCCCAGGTATTTGTAGTATGTCTTAAGAAGGTATGACAGGCACAGCAATTAGTTCCTAAAATATCCTTCAGCCAGTTCTTCGTTTTCAAGCTATAGTGTAATACTGAAGTGAGAAGTTAGAATCAAAATAATGTAGCTGTAACTCCAGCCACAACATCTACAACTTCTATTTTCTAAATATGTTTTCAGACTGCAGTGCAGTTCTGGTTATCACATGCCACACCCCAAAGGCAATCACTGTTTTCTAGCACTTGCAAAGTCTGGTAGAAATGCTAACAAGCTTTGAACTCTGAAAAAGCAGCAAGCGTAAACTAAATTAAACAGGAAATTTCCCCAAGAACATGAATATTGGTGGGAAAAGGTTGAGAAAGGGAGAGTAAACTCTTTCATTCTGATCCCTGCAGGGAAGGAGGTGATATTTTCCTAACCAGAAAGCACACATTCACAGAACTGCCATTTCTTTTAAGCCAACTGCTGTTTGAGTCAGGAATTGAAAACTGAAGTTTCAAAGAGCACCAGTATCTACAAGCTCCTTATCCAAAGGAGCAGTGATTTTGAATTCTCAAGGAGTCAGAAAATGGATAGGACAGAGAGATGTTTTTTGGAGGCATTTCAAAGAAAGTTCTGGATCTTGCTGTGGTGTGAAGGCTTCTCCCAAGGGAAAATTCCAAGTCTGTAGGGTAAACAGGAGCAGTGCAGCAAGCTCACAGCATGATGGTTTTAAAGATAACAAGTGTGTCTAGAGATCTTCATTGATAAACATCCTTTCTGCATCTATAGAAGCAACTATTTACCCACTAGCTAGCTGATTGATTGAATCAATCTTTTCCAAAAGTCTTCCCTTTCACATAAGAATACAGCAGGTCACCATTCAGGCCTGCAGTATTTCTCTTTGCTTTCTCCTTGCTTGCTTTTAGACATAACTGTAAGATCCTGCTTGAAAGACCTTCAATCTAATTTGCTTTATCCACGGAGTAATCACTAAGGACACATGGTTATCATGCTGTGGACTGGCAGTCAAAACAATTCAAAAAATAACACCCTCAAAACCATGGCACTTTAACCACCTCGAAACAGAGAACCATGAAGAGGAGGAGGTTTGGGCATCCTTCCAGCAAAGCAAACGGTCATTCTTAGAGACTGCGCCTATTGCATCATTTGGGCATCATAAACTAAAAATGTGCGTGGGTCTGGATATCAGAAGTTTAGTCTGCATTCAGGAAAGAAAATGACAAGAATTGTTTGCATTTGTAAGCAACAGTATTTTAGAAATGGCCTAAAAACCAATAAAATAGGCAATGATGTGAAAATGGGAGCTGTATGGTGCTATAAACGAACAGGCAGCTAGTCCTGAAAGGTGAGCAAACATTCACTTTTGCAATGAGACTTGGCACTGCATGTACCCAGCCAATAAAAGGGCTCTGGCGATATTGTTTAAAATATGACATGGACAACATTTTGTTTTGTTTTGTTTTTCAAAACTTATAAGAAGTGGAGCTTCTGAAGAACAAAGAAAACAAAGGAAATGGAGAATTTGAGGCAAATGTCTGTGAACCAGCAATGAAGAATGAGGCTTAGGAAATTTCAAGAGGAAATGAAAAATAAGAATGAAGAGGTAGAGTAAAAAAAGTTTGCAAGAATGAGAGGTGAAACCCTGACTTTTCTGCAGGCCAGAGAGCTTACATCATTGGTTTTAGCTGAGCCAGGAGTTCACTGAAGGAACGCTGGAGCTGCTAGGAGCCCAGGCAAGATTACCTGATGGAGGAAAAGATCTGAAGCTAACCAGAAAGACTTAGTGTGCTAAAAGCCCTGAGGACAGGAAAAGCATTTTGAGAGAGAATGAAGTTCTGCTGTACAGAAATTTTTAGGACTAAGAATGAGAAAATAACTGCTACTGGCTTCATCTCTATAATCTGCTGTCCTGCTGATGCACTGTAGTGATTTGAGGAAGAAGATAGCTGGAACTTTTTTTCATCCTGGGTGCTACACACAGACAGTAACAAAATTTCAACCTATGCTTGGGACAGGCTATGATTTTAGAATGTCTCTGAGTAGCAGGTTAGTAGTTGCATCAGTTAGAAACAGCTTGGAAAAAATGCAAAAGGAAAGGGAGCAGGTAGGTCTGAGGTGGTGTCTGGCTGCACACTGTTCTGGCACTTTAGGACAGGCAGAGACATCATTACTTGCAAGGATACCTGCAGAGGTATCATTACTTACACAGCTGAAGTACTTAGGCTTTGCAAATGCAGGTGGCAAATGCACACGTTTCTGGATGTTGAAAAGCACAAGCATATTTGCAGATGGTCACCAATCTGCAAAGGAAGGAAAATTGCAGAAGAATTTATATGATGTTACAAATGTAATTCATATATTCATGAAAACAAACAAACAAACAAAAACAATAAAATAAAAAGAAACAAAATCACTGCAAAGACTGGGTAACATGGTAGCCTTGAAAAGTTTGTAATTTGAGCATTTTAGAACTTTTATTTATTTAATTATTTTCCAGCCTGAAACATTTTTTCTGCTGATTTTTTTGTCCATTTCTTTGCTCAGTTAATATTTCCAGAAAACAGTAGCGAATTTAGTTTTATTGTGCAAGTCAGTCGGCATGCAATTTGAAAATATTTTGTCCTTTTATTTCTACTCCTTACTAGGAACAAATATAATAACCTGCTTGGATCTTTGTAGAGTTAAGAGGGTAACATCAGCAGAAAGAATTTGAGCATTTTTTTTTATATATTTTTGCTCTTAAAAAAATCAATACAAGGCATTAACAGGCCATTAACATTAAGGTCATTAACATATAACGAGATGACAGTGATGATATAGGCTTGATTTGAGTAACAAGATGATCTGACCAGATAAAAATGAATTTCAAAAACATTATAACAATAAAAGAAACAGTCATCACAACAATAATAATAACAACAACAAAAACAACCTCTCTGTGTTAAAACAACTGAATTATCATATATACCTTATACTTTCATTAGGTTCACACTCTGATTCAAATGATCTGAGTTTCAAATTCAGAGATTTTGTGATGTAGTGTAAGTGTGGACTGTCCAGTGTTAATTACCAGATATAAATTATATTCCTTCTTGCTATTCTTGTAATTCTCTTGTCAAAAAAATGTTAACAGATTATTTTCCACTCAATTTTATTGATCACAGTCTCTCTGATGCATTATGGAAAATTAATTCATTTTAAAAAGTTACTGTGGTTTGGCTAAGAGAGAGAAAGTGTTTTTCATGGCATCTACCAAACATTTTCCTCTCTGTTTAACAAAAACATTTACTGGAATTTGCACAGAAGGAAAAATGTGCCAAGCTAGAAGATAGATGGTTGGCAGAGTGCTCAGTACATGCATTGATGCAGGAAAGATTGTTCCTTTTGTGAAGTGGTCTAGCTCAGACAGGAAAAAAGAAGAAAGGATGAAAATATCCTAAGGACTTCTCAGAGTTTTAATTTAAAAGGGAATCTGCTTTAAACTTTTCAGTATTTCACATGAGTAAAATTAGCTCTTTGCTTTCTATCAGCCTGTACCCTACCTTTAGTTTCCAGAGTCTCTTCTGGGCACAGGCTGTCAGAGCAGCTCAGCTTTGAGCTGGTAGAGGCTTGGGTCTCTGAAGAACCTGGCAATGGTGGACGTTAGCAGAGGGCAAAAGGTATCTTGGTGGTCAGCAGTGGTGGAACACGAGAGCTGCAGCCAGACTAGAAGCCGGTACAGACTTAAACTGGGACAGGGTTTGCAAGAAGGTTTGGAGGGCAGCTGATACAAGTGGTACAGCTTCTAGACTGGGAGAGGTTGCAGAATGGAAACCTGGAGGATCTGAGGAGTAAGGGCCTGGGTCAAGCAAGAGAGAGAATAAAATGTCCTGGACAGCACAGGTGGGACCTGGTTTTGGGGAAGGGATAGACACATTAGAGCTTAGCTTTTCTGATTCTCTTTACCATCTTCTTTCTAGCTTTTGGAAGCACATCAGCCTCCAAAAGAGTGTCTTGTTGCTCTCTGACTTGCAAGTTTTACTAGTTAAAATAAAGCCCATCAAAGAGCCAAAGAGTGTTATATGAAGTTATTGCAAATTCAATGCTTAAATTTAATTACACAAATATGGACTCAGCATGTTTCCAGAAGCACTAAAAATTGCCTATTAAAATATTTTTTTAAACTATTGAAAGTTTTAAAAACTATGTAAGGACAAATTTTAAAAGCATGATGAGTAGCCAAAACCAAGCATCCCAAACACCATCTTTCTTTCCACCCATAGTAACCCTGCGGTGTCCATACGTTTTTGTTTCTGCTCTCAGTCTAACAGCTTCCAGCAGCCTGATGGCTTTGTAATAAAGTGTACAGAGTCTTTGCTAGCTCTTGGGGACATCTGTTTGTTCTTTCAGCACCTCTGAGGCTTGGCTGCGGCTTGCTCTTTGCCACAGACAGGGCTCTGTAACTGCTGTAATGTGCTGTGGCCTCCCCAAGCTCTCCATTCCCCCGCTGAACCCTCAGGTCTCAGAGCAGTCACAGTTTCCTCCCCATGGGTTTATCTGACTTCACAAAGAGAAGCCAAAAAGGGCAAGTGCAGCCCTGCTGCTCTGCTGCTCAGATGCACTCTTTTAATGAAAGCCGCCACACATCATACACAGAGTAAGCTGTGAACACACAAAAAGAGTGACAATATATAATTTATCACGTTTACCCTGAGGTGCGGTGTATTTCCAGTATACCAAAGACCCAAGGAAATGATGTGGCTGAAACTCATCAACCACTACAGCAAACTCATACCAAACCAAAAAAAACAGACACACGCTTACCACTCACAGCATTTCTCTTTGAAAAACAGCCATGCCATATCTGATTTCTTGGTCATAATCTTCAAAGGAGGAAGTTGAAATAAGCATCTCATGTACTAAAATCCCGGATTGTACTGAAAATTATGGACTCAAGAGAGATACTAGTATAAGTATTTGTTATGACCTTCCTGATTTCCCCCCTGTATCACTCAGGATGCAACTGCACATTTTTTCTACTCAGTTGATGTAATTAAATATAACTAACAGCAGTCCTGTAGAGCCTGAATTTAGCTTAGATTTAACTGTTTTCTGCATGTGTCTTAAGGAACCTTGAGCTCAAAAGCCTTTCCCCTTCACTCCGACAATTTGAGGCTACAGCAGAGCCAATCCAACAGGTGTAAGGGAAGGGCTTGCTTTGCCATCACTGCTCCTAGACTGAGGCTCTGGTGTTTGTCTGACCCTTCCATAACCGGACTAAACCAATCTGAGGTGTTTTTTTTTTTTTTTTAGTTAGTTTGTTTGTTATTCAATTGTTGAATTTAATTGCTTGGGAAGAATTAGGCACAAGGTGATAGGAGAGGTACAGCAGCACTTCTTGTGCCAGTGAGATGTTGGGTAGCCTTATTCCATTTCACAGTAGGCTACAATTGGTATCCCAGTCAGATGAAGGATACTGAATCTCTGTACGATCACAGGAGAGAAGAGGGTGATTACCATAGCTGTATAAGACACTGTCAAGACAAGTGGTGATCTGAAATCTTCAGATCAAGAGCAAAACACCCAGAAGATGCTCCCCAGACAAGCATGTCTTTAACAGACAAAAATTCTGTGGTCAAACAAAGTGATGTAAGAGGTCAAAGTGTTCTAGTAGTTATTCTGGTCCTTTAAAAAATGTAAGACAAAAAGAAGTAAACAAAACAGTCCTTTGCTAGGACCCTGGATTTTAATTTGGACTTAAATCTGGTTTTGAAGCATCCCTCCACCTCTGCAGTCTTTTTGAACTGAAAAGACAGAAAATTGTTCCAGAAGTATGGGCTTCTAGGAAAAAAAAAAAAAAAAAAAAAAAAAAAAAAAAGGCTTTACTCACCATCTTAGATGAGACAAAATGGCTAATACCTTATATTATGTTTGAGGCAGAAGTTGCTCTTCTAGAACTGCTTTTTTCTTCTCCATCCAAAATGGCTATTGGAAAGCTTTTGAGTTTAAATATTGCATCAACAGTGGGTAAACAGAGCAGCTCTTTGGTCCTGGCATGGGACCAGGATGAGGTCAGATTTGCTACAATAACAAAAACTGTCAGAATTTAGAAAATGATTTAACAGTGGCAACAGTATAACTGCTGGCACTGGCTGATTGCATGCAAAGGCAGCTGTACCATAAGAGTCAGGGCATTAATTTTATTGCTCTTTGGCATTTTCTTTCTTCAGCTCTTTATATACCACCATTTCTGTGGAAGATTATTTCAGAGCAGACACTGTACTAGACCTAACCACATGGCTAAAGTTATTTCATTCAGGATTTAACTGGAAAACACTTTCTACTCTAAAAGATGATGGGAAATGGGACTTTAAATCGTTTTACCCCCGGACCAATATAGCAAAAAGAATCCTGCAGTGTTAAGCTCCTGACTTCATTTTTCTCTGAGTGGTGCTGCTCTAGCTACTACTTAGGGTCCAGAACAGGCTATTCACAGTTGCAATAAAGTCCCTCCCTGTGGCTACAAACAAAGTTATTTGCCCTCCCTCACATTTGCCAGCCCAACAGGCAAGCACAGTACCAGGGCATTGGACTTTGCACTCTCTAGTAGTCAATACTTTTATTTTTAAAATTTTATGTCTGTTTTTTGAACTGCTTGGGGTCCTTCAAGCTCCCTCCCCCCGTTTCTGTAGGAGTCAAAATGAGCATATTGTCAGTAGGTATGGACAGGCCTCCAGCTGTTTTCAATTGATGTTCTAGTACAGAATTAAACCTTGAAACAGAGCAGGCAGGACAGCATGAGTCACTGGGAAAGGACAGGAACACGAGGGCAGTTTAAAATAGTTTCTTTCTCCCAAGAGTGGTTCGTTTCAGAGGCCAGCTGCAGCACAGCACTTGTTAGTGTCTTCAACCTGAAAAAGGTTGTGAGCCTTGTCTTTTGGGCCCTGTCTTCATACTCAATATATATTTGCTGTTCTTCATTTTCCCTAGCTCTACATATCACTATCATTTTCCTGGATTTTCCCTTTTCCTCCATTGTTTACTTCCTTACCTGTGTTGTAACAATGAGAAGTGCCTGGAGATGTGTTCTAGCCACATCCAAGCCTGTACTGGGGAGCTATATAGCTGTGCCCCCCTGGCAGGGATCTAAGATGTGCTCCGCAGGTGCACTGATGTGGACTCCAGCAAGGGGGTCTTGAGGACTACAGGGGACTACAGAGCACTCTAGACAGACCTATGGTTCTTACTGACCAAAATGATTGTAGACGGAAACAGCTTCTGTATGAATCATCATGACTTTGTTCTGAAGTACTTTTCCTTAGAAGCAATGATGTATAGTCTAGCTGTGCTCAAAATAAAGCTTAATATACCTATTTCAGTAATTGAACATAACTGAAAAAAAAAAAAATCTGCTGCAAACAAAGTTGAGAAATAGCATTTTAGAGTTTGCTAATATATATATGGATGTCAGTCAATCATAAGATGGCACAATGACAACTGAGTTTGTTGTGTGTATAATTTTGTTATTCTGGATTACATCAAATCTTGACCACATACAGTGAACAAACTTAACACTCTACAGCTAATGCTCTTCCAAACTCTGAACCCAACCACATTCTGATAAGTGTGCTATACACAAGCCACCAGCAAATTCACAGTGTTTTGCACTGGTTTAATTTCAAAACTTTGAAACTGCTGCATGATCAGAGTGAGCACTTCTACAATGGTTTGAGTAAAACCAAAGTATGATTAGTTCAAACCCAGAGATCCTTTTTTTTTTCTTTTTTTTTCTTTTCTTTTTTCTTTCTTTTTTTTTTTTTTAGTTTTTATTTGTTACTTTTTGTTTGTTTGGCTGATTGGTTGGTTGGTTTGGTTTGGTTTGGTTTGGTTTGGTTTGGTTTGGTTTGGTTTGGTTTGGTGTGTGTGCATGTGTGAGGATTTCCCACTGCTCACAAGGGCAAAGACTTGAGGTGGAAGAGGAGAAGGATGACACTTCAGCTTTTTAATTTTCAGCCATGGTCACACCAAACACAAAGCTGTGCTCTGCTGGACAGGACAAGTGAGACCTCTGACCATCTTTTGGCCAAGCCCATGAAGGCTGGATGTAGGACTCCCTGGTCCTACCAGCACCCAGGGAAGAGGGCAGGCTGCAGGGCTTGAGCACACTGATTTTTCTGAGCTCTGATGTATGGGAAAGGCACCGTGGAGGCCTTGGGGAGCCTGCTGCTAGCAGGGAGAGGGGAAGCATGATGAAAGAGGAGGACTACACACAGGAGGGTGGAAGGAAGGACTACAGCACCAGGAGGGAAGTGACCTGCCTTCACAGATGGGCCTCAGAGGTAGTAGCAGCAGTGGGCCTGCCTGTGGTGGGTACTGGTAGTATTTAGAGACGAGAGGTTTAAATGAAGCTATTGGGAAAGGGGAGGACTGAGTGAGGCCTGCAAAACACCCTGTGAAGGAAATTCAACCAGGATCTCTTGTATTAAAGGAGATGGGAGCAGAGCCCAGCCATGTGGGAAGATTTCTGGGGGAGGCAAATAGCACAGGGCCTTGCCAATTGCAGAGCCGTGGGCGCTGAGGAGGAAGGGTGTCTGTGGGCCTGGGCCCCAGCCACCGCTCCAAATCTGTGTGGAAACATGGCCAGGTGCAGTGGGACAGCCAAGCAGCTGTAATGTGTTCTGCCTCTTCCTAACAGACCTCAAACGCCGATGCAAGACTTCTCCCCGTGCTAGCTTAAAGCTCTGGTTGAGCCGCTCTGCGCTTATTCAGCCAAACTTTCAAGCATGTGGTTAACTTCTGGGCACATGAGTCAGTCCCTGGGACTCCGGTGGGACTAAATCATGTGCTTAACTTTTAATTTGTGCTCAGGCACTTTGCTGAACAGGAAGGAGATCTCCTATGTACTTGAGGTTAAGCAAAAGCACTTCAGCACTTGGCTGGGACAGGACTAACTCAGGAGTCAGTCTGCCGAAATCAAGACCTCCAGACTCACTGAAAACAGAAAGAAATGAGAGAAGAATTAGGCTACCTCTTTTTATGGAGCTTTTCCTGCTGGTTGTATCTGTTGATGTCAGCAAAAGCTGAGATACCTAAAAAACAAAACAAAACAAAAAACATTCATGCTTGTTTCAACATTATTTAAGGGATAACAGAAACCAGGAAAGGAGACCACCATTATGCAACTTCCTATCTTTAATAATACTGTATAAAAAGGCCAGCTCTGATATTGATCCTGGTTTCCTTCTCTCATTGCTGCAAAATTTTCATAAAAAGCATTAATCATCACAAGTATCATAAACTAGAGGTGTCACTGAAGGTGTACACTGATGCAAGAGAAAGGAGAATTTGGACTGATCTTTACAGGCATCTGCTCTGAGCAATTCATGCTGTTGATCACAAGCATCCAAATATTTTTGTTCTATTTATAAATAAACCAAGCCTTTTACAACTTACTTCCTGGTAAAAATGTGTTTTTTAAGCCACAGAAATCCTTTGTATCATGTGTAGAGCTCATTCTTCTGGGAAACTTTGTCCACTGCCTATTGTATACTGAATGCTTTGTTTCAAGCTTGCAGAGGTTCTGGATGCTTCCATCCAGTGTTACTCTGTCTGTGTTTAACAAGTATTTAAAACCCAGAGCATGTATTTGTAGCAAGAATGAGAATATGTGGCTGTATGTCAAGAGCTATTGAAAAACAGAGCCTCCCAAATGCTAGGGGAGGGGAATTGCTGCAATTATCAGCAGGAAACTTATGGAAGCCTGAAATAATAATAGGAATAATAGAAATCTAAGTATGATTTAGAAATGTAAATAGTTTTCCGTTCCAGTTCAGGGCAACTGCAAAATCCTATTTCAGATTTTTTGTTCTAAAGTTCCAAGAACATGGCTATATATTTCAGAGTTTCTAGGAAACTGTAGTCAAATATCTCAAGTGGGATGCAAAATTCTGACTGTTTACATACATGTAAATAGTAAAGCTATTAATGTGAAAGCCACACTCTCTCAAGCAAGTAAGCTTGAATAAAGACCAGCTAGTAGCCATCATGACATTAGTTTTATGCTTTTTGAGGACAGCAGGAATCACTGGGTGTTTTCTAGGGATAGTGTTTTGTGCAGACACACTGCGTACATCACACGCAGAAGCACAAACCATGAAAATTTCAGATCATTCTACTAGTATTCACTCAACAGCTGTCTGGGAATGCATAGACTCCTAGGTACTTCCTTTTCCTCTGTCTTAAACTGGAAGATAAAAATATACTCACTGTGATATGCTCTAAACAAAAGTTTCAGTATGATTTTTTTCTTTCACTGGTGTCTAGCAATATCACTATATATGCTGGTGTGCTCCTTGTTAGGTTCACAGGTGAATATTATATGTCTGTGTGGTGAACATTACTCTGCCTACTGCACTATATTGACTCATTTTAGCAGCAGGATTTGCACCATTTATAAAAACAAGTCCCTTTCTCCCCCTTTCAGAATTCCCATTAAACATTCAATGATTTGGAGTCCACCACCTTTACTTTCATCATTTCTACAAATGCATTAAAACTTAATTTTGTAATGAGATTCACAGGGCAATTAGAGGACTGTTTCTAGACTGGCAGTGGAACCAATCAGTTGTCTCAGAACAGCATTGACATGAAATTACACTGACATAATTTCCAACAGCAAAAGTTTCATCCTTCTTGAGAAGAAAGTGGGGTATGGTTGCAGCAGTAACCCCCTAAACTTCAACTGAGACAGATGCAGCATTAGACTAGAATGTCCCCGATTACTTGAACAAAATGCCTTGTTTAAATAATTTTGAATCTTTTTCTTCAGGAAGATTACACATCATGGAAAAGCTGGTAGCTGACTGTCCTGGTTTCAGCTGAGATAATTTTATTCATAGTGACTGGTATGACACTTTGTTTTGGATTTAGAATGAGAATAATGCTGATAACACACAGATGTTTTAGTTATTGCAGAGTAGTACTTACACTAAATAAGGGATGTTTTAGCTCCTTGTGCTGCCTTGCCAGCAAGGAGGCTAGGGGTGCACCAAGAGCTGGGAGGAGACACAGCCAGGACAGCTGGCCCAGGCTGGCCAAAGGGATGTCCCACACCATGTGGTGTCCTACTGAACAGTGTGGGGAGTTGGCTGGGGGTGTGTGAGGGGAAGCTGCTGCTTGATGCCTTGCATCAGTCAGTAGGTGGTGAGCAATTGCATTGTGCATAATTTGTTCTGAATAAGAATAAGAATAAGAATAAGAATAAGAATAAGAATAAGAATAAGAATAAGAATAAGAATAAGAATAAGAATAAGAATAAGAATAAGAATAAGAATAAGAATAAGAATAAGAATAAGAATAAGAATAAGAATAAGAATAAGAATAAGAATAAGAATAATACCTTCCCTTCCTTTTCTATTCTATTAAACCTTTTTTATCCCAAACCAAGGGTTTTACCTTTTTCTGATTCTCTTTCCCATCCCACTATAAGGGGTTGAAGTGAATGAATGGCTGTGTGGTGTTTAGCTGCCTGCTGGGTTAAACCACAACATGGAATAATAACTACAAGTAGATTTTTTTTCTTTCCTAATCACATGGCCTTACATACAGCACTGCAAAGGTAACATTCAGAGAGTAGTCTTTTCCTACTAGATACATCAAAGCCTATTACTGGATTCACACTCTACCATGACTGCTCCCATTTTTGTTGCACATGCAAGACATTGAAGTAGACAGGACCATTTGGGGCATACCGTAGCACAGGAAGAATAGTCAAATAATAGCTCAGTTCCCTGAGTTTAATTTCATTCTGTCTTGTCCTGCTTCCTTACTGTGGCTTTTGGTTATAGGCAGGCAGCCCTTTCTCAGTGAGGTTCCTGTACCAGTCACACCACTTGGCAACAGAAGGAGCAGATGCTAGCATTTCCTATTCTATTGTTGGCTTAGATGTGTGAGGCAAAAAGCACGGAGTGTTTTCCAAAGCATTTCTTCAGAATTTAAATTACACTATTAGAGAAATTAATGTAAAATATTGGTACAACGTCTTACATTTTCCAAATAGCATTCCTCAAGGACAGAGTACTGGTAACAAGTAACAAGTTGCAGTAAACTTATGTGGAAGGTGTTTAGTTTCTTCCTAGGTGAACTTTGCAGCTGCTGTGTATAGCAGTTCTAAAACATGTATTAGAAGGAGAGACTGGTGGAATGTGGTTTGATTTATTGTATTTTGCTGCATATTGTATTTTGCAGTTTGATGTATTTTATTTTGCTGTATATATGTATATTATTTTTTTCTCTATAAGAGAGTTGCCTGTTACTTTGTAAAAAAATATCTTTTGCTATGTAATGTTCCCTCACATTTTTTACAATGACATCCTGACTATCTTCTTTCTACTAATTTTTTTATTTTTTTATTTTTTTTTTTATTGGCAGTGTAAGAATGAGGTAATGAGTTGGTTTAACTTTGACAACTATTATCAGAATGAAATCAAGGGTGCAGAAATAGTGGTTGCTAATATAATTCATAGCAGGTGCTTGCATCCTAACTTTCCTTATCACAGCATCAAAGAAAATGGTTTCAAATTTGGATAAACTTCAGTTACAGAATAAATATCCTTGCTCTCTCTGAAGACCTATAGGCCTATCCCTTTGAGATAATGTGTAAATTCTTCGAGGAAAAGCTTTAAAATTATAAAGGAGAAAAGGACCAACTTCAAAAGGATGTTGCATAGAGGTAGGAAATGCCATCATCCATCCTCTCCAAGTTCTGTGTACGTTTGGTGCTAACTGTAAAAATTTCTTCCTGTAGTTTAAAGCTGAATAAAATTCCCAGTGAAGTCATTCAATAAGCTCCACAGTGTCAAATCCAAAGCAGTAAAAGTAAATATTATTTCTTCCTGTCCAGGTCAGAGTCTTTTACTTTTAAGATAAGCTGCTTAGGACCTTCATTTTTATTCAAAATTCCCCAAGGAAAATCCTTCCAAGCACACTTTTGGCTATTTAATTCAGAGGGAAACGTCATGCATAGCTTAGAGCTGATGCACATTTCCCTTGCTGGTTTCCTGCAAGCCTGTCAGTTCCTTAAGGGATCATTCACTTTACAGCATATTCAACCTCTGGTTTGTTAATCACACAGATAATATGGAAGAACATTAGGATCTATCTGAAATGCAAATATTTTATCAGAGATTCTGAAACACTAATTGAAAAGTTTGCAACCCAACAAAGCATTCAAGTATATATACAGTGGAGAGAGTATGCAAAATTGTGATTAACCACTCGACTAAAGCCTAGAAGTCCTTCTCTGAACAGGTAATGGTACCAGTGACTTCAAGTATCAGGTCTGGCTGCCTCTAAACAGGTGCCTGTCATCACTTCCAGATTTTCTGGCTTTTACACCAAGTTCTTAGAGCACTGCCAGTGCACAGCATCACGTCAAGGCTGGAAACAGGCCAACAGCAATTTAGCTTTAAGCTAACAAAGGCAGGAAGCGGGGAACATAGGCTTTATCTAAGCTTGCTGAAACATGCTTCCATCAATGTAGTGTTGAAGAAGGGGAGAATGCTGCCGAAAACACTGAGTGACCTTAAAAGGGAAGTTGGTGTTACTTGTAACAGGAGCTAGAACCCCTCCTTTAAAAATAGAAGTAATGAAATTTGTCCACTTAATTCTGTAGATGCATTTTTAGGCTGCATTTGTGTTTTGTATCACATCACTGAGATATTCTCGCTTTGCATGCCTGGTATGTAGATGGGATCTGCTTCACTGCTTTTGCTGATTAGATAACAAAACAGACTGTAATGAAAATTATAAAGCTCAAGGCTATTTGTAAGAGCTGGTTGAATTCTTTCCAATGAATATTTCAACAGGATTTAATCTAAGATCCGCTTTATAAATTATTCACAAGCAATGTAATTCTTCAAAAGGATCTAACATGTAAATATCCTAGAAAAAAAGTAATGATTAATAATTAGGAAAAAAAAAATCTCTCTCTTTTTTTTTTTTTTTTTTTTTACCTTTCCAATTCCATTTCCCTTCTACTTCTGCTCAAAAATGTGCTTAAAATGTGAAATGATTTAATAGCTTTTTATTTTTAAAGGTAAAAAAATCACACAAAGAAGTCTCTGAGTTGATGACGACAAAAATAAGGGGAAACTGTTCCCTTTCCCCACTTTGTTTCTCAAATGAAGCAAATTATTTAAAATCAAAGTTGCTTTTCCTCCACAAAAACAGGAGCACTAAGAGAGTGCAAAGAATTATTTTATTTTATTTTATTCTTTTTTTTTTATTTATTTATTTCCATCAAGATTTAAAATACACACAGAGTTTTTGGATAAATCCAACCTTCCTGTTTAACAAGACATCAGCACAAAAAGAAATCCCTGGTACTGGCTGCATCTGCTGTTCACAGTAATTCACAAGCTCCCTGAGGAAAGAGAAGTCTTTGTATGGCAACCCATAGTTTTCAGAGAAGACATTGATCCAGAAACTGCAGGACTGTACCCAAGCATCTGCCTGGGTCCTTACCTCAATCTATCAGCTTATCCTGAACAAGTGAAGCAGTCACGTTTAGATCTAAATAAAATGATACTAGCAAAATCTCTGAAAATATGTACATGGAATTACTCTGAATGTGTTTTCTCAATTTGGAGACATGTATTAGTTGCATTTTGTACTTTAAAAATTGATTGTACTGAACTCTATTCAATTTGAAATCGTGGTACCCGTTGGCAACTGTACTGCATTACATCAGTACCCTCAAAGGAATGTAAATCTAAAGGCAGAGACCACTTTTTGCTGTGGTTGCAAAGCAGCTGTCAGGGACATTGGGAGCCCTGTGCCCTGCCTATTAGACATAAACAACTGCAATAATATGTGCTAGACCTTCCCTTTCTCAAATCTTTATCTACTGGATAGAAGACATTACATACATGACTTTGCAGCCAAATGAGAGGCAGTTTTGAGGTTAATTAAGTGCCTGGTCTTTGAATTATATGTCTTTGAAGGATACTTAGCAGAAAATAAAAAGATTCTACTAAATATAAGTGTATCGTTGCTATTAGGTCATGGATCCTCCCTGTCACCACTCCTTCCTGGAATACTCGTGTCACTGTGAATTCATGATGCAGAACTGGTGTGTCACAGGCTGCTCTTTGCCAAGATAAATGTGTAATCCTACACAAGTGCACAGCTGAGGTGTCTGGGAACTTTCCACAGTAAAATATCTTCTATGTGTGATTAATGATTTCTCTAATCATTTCACTCATTTGTCCTATAATTTGCTGATAAATTACATTACACGAATTGCAAAAGCAAGCATTTTTACTCATCATGCTTTGCGTAATCAACAACCACCAACTTCTCTTTCTTGAGCACGTTTCCTGTCTGTGGAAATTACTATAGGAAACATTCTGTGGAGACTGAAAAAGCCTCAAACGGCAAGTGTTTGCAAAGCCATCAGGAGGCCCTTGCTGCAGCAGGGACCTCTCTTTACAAAGGCTTTGATGGTTTGAGAGCATAACGCACGACTGCTGTGCCACGGTGGTGGCTGACCAAGGATCTGCTGCAGTGCAACAGCTACTGCTCAGTCACTGCTGTGGGTGGTGCTGGAGCAGGGGCTCCATGTTACCTGTCCCTGCTTTTCAGAAGAAAAAAAAAATCCTTGTTCATGCTGATGGTGTATGAATTCAGGAAGACTAGAAGTGTTTGGATGTGTTTGAATTTAACTGAAACATGGAGCTAAACAGTCTAGTAAAAACATATTCTGTTATTCAAACCATTTGTTCATAATCTAACATCTATTTGTTCATAATCAACATAATCTAACATCTCTCAAGATGCCAGAACTACAGATGACAATAATTAGCTGAAGTCTCTTTCACAGAGGGTTAACTTAGTGCATTTTACTTTTCTTTTGCCATGTAACTCTAACAGAAAATGAATGTATGGGGTATACTGCAATGACATGGTCAACGCATGTTCACATATTACTCTTCTACAGGTTGTTCAAGTGTTTGAAATCTGGTTTCTCTACTGGAAATTTACCAGAGCTTATCTTCTGCTTGACTATTACAGAATTTGGCCACAAAAACAAGGAGTTCTCTGGGCTGTGAGGGACCTCTGGAGCTCATTTAGTCCACCTCCCAACTCAAAGCGGGGCCAGCTTCAAAGCCAAGGCAGGCTTCTCAGCGCTTTTATCAGCTGAGTTTTAACAGTCTCCAAGGAGGGAGATTCCACAGCCTTTCTGGGAACATGCACCAATGCTTAATAGCACTCATCATGAGATTTTCTTGCCTTAGATCCAACTGAAATTTGGATAGGTGCCTTTTCCCTCTTGTCCATTTGCTGTGCTCTTCAGTGAAGGGTCTTGCTCTGTCTTGCTCTAAAAATTTCCTTTTCATAGCTTTGTAATAAAGACTTTTTTTTTTTTTTCCTTCAGGATGAGTTTTGAAAAAATATTATTTTCTGTACATACTTTTTGATATGCAAATATTGTTAAAATATTTAAGAATACTTTCATATGTTTCATAACTAACCCTATGTTTTTCATTCTGTGATGTGTCTTCTATAGTTATTCTCAAGAAAAATACTTCCTGAGGACTGCTTTTAATTCCACTTCCCTTTGCCTTGCCATCTGTATTTACTTGAAATGCCTAGGGTGAATTGAAATTTATTTGTAATATTGAGGATAGCTCAAGTCTAATTAAAGATTTTAAACTCTTGCTTTTCCATTTTAACTACATTAACTAATGTTTTATCTAAAGAGAAGTTTTTTGCTTTGTCTTCTTAGCTCATATATTTTTTTATTTTTTCTGAGGAATAAGGCTCTTTTTCAGGCCTGTTCTACATGCAATGCTAGAAGTAGGGAAAAAAATGGCAAGAGTTAAGTAGTAAGTAGAGACTGTTCTCTCCACAGCCTCTCTGTAACTTCTATAACTTTGGAAACAGTTTGGAAGCTGGTGTTATTAAAGATTGATAAAACTGTCCTGGAGTACTAGCATAAAGTTACACCAAAACAAACAAACAAACAAAAACAACAGGAAACAAACAAATAAAAAACACTTTATATTAGCATAAGCTACTCTCTCTTTCTCTCAGAGGTAAAATTTGAGTTCCATACTCCAAAAAAATATTTCTGTCTATCAGGCTGGCTGTTTCACCTCTATGCCTTATCGTCTGTCTATAAAATGAAAATCGTCACACTTCCCTAACATATCTAGCTACAGTATGGAAACATTCATGATATTTCTGGGAACCACAGGTATTATAATTATGTTGGAAATGAGTAATAGGAGAAAGGAGATGATCTGACTCTTTCTTTTTAAGGCCAGAAACAGCAGGAATAATTCTGAAGTTCATTCTAAGACAGCTGAGCTTCTGAATTTCTAAGTGTTTTTCAGACACTGAAATTCACCATTGCAGTTTGATCGCCACCAGATGCCAATGTGCTAACTTTGTCTGGTCAAATTTTACCCGAGGATATTCTTGGACCACAAGACTTCTGTGAGCATTTTGAGCTTTCTGATTCAGGGTCAGTGTCAGTCTTTCAATTTGTAGCTAAACCTGGTCACTGAGGCCTGAAATAAAATCTAAGCTCCTGGAGTTATGGAACTTTATTTATTGAACTACTTCTGTACTATAACTTTCACATTGTATGAAGACTACTGGTATCAGAAATGGCCATGATATATAAGTTGGAGTTGAGTTTCTTAGCACAGATATTTCAATCATTATAAATATACAACACAGGAGAAAACAAACAAATTAGTAAAAAAATAAAATAAAAATAAAAAAATTCCAGTGCCCAGGGCCAAAATCAAAAGATTACTCAAAACACACCTGATGTGCTGTGGCTGATAATTATTAAGGCAAATTTTTATATAATATGTCTTACTGTTAAGGTTGTCTCATGCCTCAAATGAAAATGCATATGTTTGAAGTCCTATTGATTTACGCAATAACACTTGCTTCTCAAAATTTCTCTGCTAATGACTCATCAGAGTATGATCTCAGAGAAGAGCAGAGGCAGAAAGAGCATTGTGGTTGCAAAGGTGAAGGCAAGTTACTGAGGGAGATGCAGGGTCATCCATCAGTTGTTAACAAAGTGCTCTTTACATGGGGTACACATGGTGTGTAGGAAAGGATGCAGTGCCTTTTCTCCACTAGGGTATCTTAGAAATGCAATATGGGCAACCAATCAAGCAGTAAAGTATTTTTCCTCCTTCCTAAGCCGTCTTTTATGCAAATAAATTAGTAATTCTCATGATGCATCTGCAAAGCCATAGCTTTGGGCTGCCACTAGGTAAGACACCTCTGACTGCTGAACCACAGCTCTGTGTTGCCTCCTTTATGCTGCATGGGAGAGCTGAACTGGGGGATCAGGCAAGTTCGAGGACTGAACAAGGGAAGGGGGATAAGCACCCACCAGCCACACCAAGGACGGAGAGGGGAGTGGGATTTCTTCTTTGACAGGGATGAGCTGTTCAGTCTGCTCAGCCCATTGCATGGAACACTAAGCTGCTGTTCAGCAAAACAACTTAAACTAGTGACAGCTTGAGCATGAGAGGACAGATCTGGTGTCCTCCACTGCTATTTTCAACTATGGCAAGCTTCTAAAAGAGCTAGACTCTTTGACACAAAGTGCTGACAAAATTTTGCCACTTTATATAAGAATTTGTCTTAAATAGAAACTGACTGAGAACATATATTGCAGTCAGAGAACTGAACTTAGCTGGCCTATTTATAGGAATGCTTTGACTTTTAAAAGTGTTGGATTTTGGTAATTGCTCAAAAGGAAGGATGTGTGGATTTTAGGTGTTGTGGATACCCGTTAGCTAAGAAGTGTGTTCACAGCAGGCCATACGTCTTCCATTCACCACTGTCATCAACAAGACGATGGAAACTTCAGGATCTGACAATGAACTTTGTTTTTTTTTTTAAGTACAATGTCCCTGATCCTAAACCTCCAGGTACCACTGTTCCTTTTTTCCCTCAACTTTAATGATCAAACACTTTCCTTGGAATGCACAGTTGTATTTCTAAAAGGTAAATAGTGCAGCTTTCAAAGCTCCAGGCAGAAATACACCTCCATGAACCAAATACCTTGAACTAAACATGCAGGGAGTGCCATGCTTTAGTTTAAGTCTTGCAGGAGCTTGAAAAGATAAGAGCAAATGCAGCTCTGGTCCTGCCTTTCTTTCTTACAAAGACTGGTGAAGTGGTACACTTGTGAACATACACCATGAAGAACCAGCCTGCTAGTGTGTGACGCTTAGGTCAGATTTAATAAAATGTGCTTGCACCACAGGGTGGCTCAGGTGGTGTGCAAAGAAACAAAGAGAATTTCTTTGGGACAACTAGCCCTACTAGCTCAGGGAAGCCAGCCCCAGAAAAGGGGCCCTGAGGCCCCCCAACCCTCCTGCTTCTTCCACGTGAGAGCATCTTCCAGGCTGCTCCCAACACAGCCTCCTCTGGCCATGCGTGGGCCACTCCATCACAGAGGCTCACGGAAGTCACAGTGGCCACCACTGTCCTGCCTTTCCTCTGGGCCCTATAAAACCAGACCCCTACAGCTGGCCCACCATTCGCTGAGTTTTGAGGATCTCTAACAGCCAACTTGTGTGGCAGGAAGAAGAGCCAAAGCAGCAAGGCAAGTGGCAGGCCTCCTCGGTGTGAGGACATCAGTGCAGTCCAAGGAAGCACCAAGAAGGAGTGCACCTAACAAGAAGTGTCATGGGCAGAGGGATCGTGCCTGTGGCACAAAAGACACCAGTGCCCAAGGGACATTTGGTGCCCAGCCCAAAGACACTTACAGGCGGTACCACTGGCACCGCAACGATGCAGGGAACAGGCTGCCCCCACAGCTGTACAGTGACAGGGGGCCGGGGCCTTCCCGTTGGTGCCATGGTGGCATGGAGCGAAGCTAGGAGCATCAGCTGGACTCATGGAGGAGAGACATGCCTATCGTCCAGAGTACAGCGTGGGACCCAGCCATGGCAGTAAACCAGACGGCAGTGTTGAAACCATGCATGGAAATGAAGCAGACAGTGGCATGGGACCTATGCGTGGAACTGTACGACCTCTTGGTTCAGCAACCTGTCCTGAAAACATTCCAGATGTAAGGCATCCCATTTGGGCAGTCCTGGGCAAGGACTGGCTTGTCCTCCTGCCAAACACTGTGGAGTCCATGGAGTTGGTTCCACCAGAAGATATGGAGGAACCGATGGAAGTGGATCCACCTCGGCCAGACCAGACCTCTGACTACCCCACCATGTCTTTGCTTTCTGCCATGCGAGTGCACCAACAGTGTCGTATGAGTGCCCGGCGAGCTCCTTACTCATCATGCAGACTCCATCCCAAGCATTAGCTTGGAGCTGCCAAACACCATGGACATCCCACAGGCTTATCTGCAGAATGTCCAGGCAATAAAAAACTCTGTTGCCAATTCTCAGGGGTTGTGTGAGTGCTTCTTTCCCATCCCCCAGCCCTCGTGCAGGAGGCGGCATCCCTTCTGCACAGAGCCTCAAGGAAGAGCACAAGAGAGGACCCAGCTCCCTTTGGGCTGCTGCACTGGGGTGACAGGAGGAGTCCCCAAGGGCCACCATGAGCCTTTAGCATTTGTGAAAATAGAGTGAGGGGTGAAAATAGTAGTGTGTAAGCGATTATAGATGGCTAATTTCTTATATTAGGAGTGAGTTTCTATATCTGAGTCATTGGTAATGACAGACATGGAGAAGGTTGAGGTACTTGACAATCTCAGAGTGCCTCCAACTGCACTGGTCGACAGCCTTCCCAAATCTTTAATTTCCATGAACCCATAGATGGAGGCTGGGTGATCAAAGTCCCACCCACTGTAAGTGAAGAGCAGGTTTGAGACCACCTGATGAATCTAAACAGGTACAAGTCTATGGGACCTGATGACATGAATCCCAGGGTCCTGAGGGAACTGGCTGATGTAGTTGCCAAGCCTCTTTCCATCACAGTTGAAAAGTCCTGGCATTCGGGTGATGTCCCTTGTGAGTGGAAAAATGGAAACATCATGCCCCTACTCTACAACAATTAAAACAAAGAATTGAACTAAGAGCACTCCAACAATTACAACAATTAGGAAACATTTCTTCTCAGAAAGAGTGGTCAGGTTTTGAAACGGGTTGCCCAGTGAAGTGGTTGAGTCACCATCCCTGGGGGTGTTCAAGGAAAGATTGGACCTGGTGTGTAGGGACATGGTTTAGTGGGTGACATTGGTAGTAGGGGGCTAGTTGGACCAGGTGATCTTGAAGGTCTTTTCCAACCTTAATTTTTCAATGATTCTATCATTCTAACTCTGCTGCTTTACTGTATATTTTGGGCACCACTGAGCTAACTGCTATTGCTGAAAATAACCCCTTCCCAAACACACTTAGGAAATACCATCCCTCATCTTATGAGCAGAAAAAAGACATCATCTCTCACAGAAGATTTGCAGGCATACATTACCATGGCTGCTGAATATATCTCAGACTTGCAAGATTTTATAAAATTTAAAATTACCCCAGCAAATTACAGATATTTTTGGAAGATGACAAGAAGTCAGTGCATACAGGTGCAGGTGCAAAGTAACTGTGAAGAGTGGTTGCTGGTTGTTGCCAGCTGGTGAACTGCCAAAGAGTTTGACACGTCTTGCACTTGGGAAATATCTACTCCAAATGTGGTGGTACAGACTGCTCTGTTAACTGTGTGAAACAGTCAGCTAACCGATTTTATCACAAGATGGGAGCTTTCAAAGAGCTTTCATTGACATCCATTCCTCTCTCTAGGATTATCTTTGTTACTATAATGCAAATATACTCTGGCTATGATTTGCATGAACCTCTCTTGATGTGGCCTGTTGTTGTGAACAAGATGTTTCTCTGTGCATCATCTAAAGCACAGAATATAGGCCAAGTGTTTCAGAAGTATATTCATTACTTCACATAGGGAATTGCCACAGTAAAATATTAAATACTGTCAGGCCAAAATAATAGCTACATTAAGGTCTCCATTGTGTCATCAATCAAATGCAGATGTCCCAATTAATATTATGCAAACTCATTATTTTGCCTGGAGAATTTCTGGCAGCTAGGGTCATGACAGAAACTGCCTCCTAGGAAATAAAGGATAATCAGGCTAAAAAGGTTCAAAATCTCCTGAAGAAAAATTATAACTGTCAATTTAAAACACAGTGCCATAGCAATCTCTAAAAAAACTTTTATTTAAAAAAAAATGGGGGGAGGGTGGAATACGGGGGGAACGTGGGATAGACTCCAAAAGATCTTGGCAAATGCAGCCTAATTAATGTGCAACACAAAATAAAATTGAGGTCTAATGTATTCCTATGCTTTTAAATTTCAGAAGTTGCATAACATACAATTCAGAACTGATCAATTTTCTTGTGGAATTAAATAAAAAACATAAAATATGATTAAGATATCTTCCTTGGCTGTTACCAAATTCTGTACATGCTACATAATACACTTAATTAAGAACATGGCATGAAAAACAAACTTCTTCCTCCAGGGCAAGTGGAACAGCAGCAGATCATCTTGCTTGATGCTTGCAAATGAGCATGTCTGCAGGTGAACAGATAAACCTGGGCTTCTTTTTAGCGCTAATGAAGAGAAACACATTTTAGATGTAATTCACCTTGTCTATCTGAGGAAATAGGTAAATTAAATCCTATTAAATCCTTACCTATGTCTTCTCTGTCATCCACGACTATAGTGACAGCTTAGAGACATTAACTTAAACCACAAACAAGGTGAGATAATTTTCATCCACTATGACTAAAATGTTACCAGGTGTTCAAAATAACTATATCAAGTCTTGAAAAATCAAGTCCTAAAATCCAAAATATTAAGTATTCAGTAAGGGGTTTGTCTACTTTTACCTAAAAAATATTCCTCTGGCCTCTCAACTTGATGTCAGTAGGTGCTTGTTTGCTCTGCTATCTCTGCAATGTAGGGACATTAGCTACTGGATGATTAGAAGAAACTTCACTCTTCACATCTAACTTTCTTTGGGAATAGGAAGAATTCACTGAAGCCAACTATTCTATGTGGACTGAACGCACACAAACCAATGGGTTCAGATGGGATGCATCCACATGTGCTGAGGGAGTTAGTGGGGGTGATTGCTGAACCACACTCTATCATCTTTGAAAGGCCCTGGAGAACAGAAGAGGTGTCTGAAGACTGGAAGATAGCCGGTGTCACTCCAGTCTTCAAGAAGGGCAAGAAGGAGGATTCGGGAAACTACAGGCCACTCAGTCTCACCTCTGTCCCTGGAAAGGTGTTGGGACAGCTTGTTCTGGAAGCCATCTCCAAGCAATTGGAAGAGAAGAAGGTTATGAGGAGTAGTCAGCTTGGATTCAGCAAGGGGAAGTCATGCTCAACCAACCTTGTTGCCTTCTATGATGGCATCACCAGCTGGGTAGATGGGGGGAGAGCGGTGGATGTCATCTACCTTGACTTTAGCAAGGCTTTGATACTGTCTCCCATGACATCTTGCTAGAAAAGCTGAGACAGTGTGGGATTGAAGAGTGGACAATAAGGTGGGTTGAGAACTGGCTGACTGGCCGAGCTCAGAGGGTGCTGATTGGTGGCACAGAGTCTGGCTGGAGACCTGTAATTAGTGGTGTTCCCCAGGGGTCAGTGCTGGGTCCGGTCTTGTTCAACATCTTCATCGACGACCTTGATGAGGGAATAGTGTCTGCCCTCAGCAGGTATGCTGATGACACAAAGCTGGGAGGAGTGGCTGACATGCCAGAAGGCTGTGCTGCCATTCAGCGAGAGCTGGACTGGCTGGAGAGATGGGCAGGAAGAAACCAAATGAGGTTTAATAGGAGCAAGTGTAGAGTCCTGCACCTGGGAAGGAACAACTGCACGTATCAATACAGACTGGAGGTGACGTGCTGGAGAGGAGCTCTGAGGAGAAGGACCTGGGGGTCCTGGTGGACGACAGGTTGACCATGAGACAGCAGTGTGCCCTAATGATCAAGAAGGCCAATGGGATCTTGGCGTGCATTAAAAGGAGCATGGCAAGGTCAAGGGAAGTTATCCTCCCCCTCTACTCTGCCCTGGTCAGGCCTCACCTGGAGTACTGTGTCCAGTTCTGGGCTCCCCTGTACAAGAAACACATGGACTTTCTAGAAAGAGTCCAGTGGAGGGCAACAAAGATGATACGGGGCCTGGAGCATCTTTCTTATGAGGAAAGACTGAGTGACCTGAGTCTGTTCAGCCTGGAGAAGAGAAGACTGAGAGACGATCTCATCAATGTGTATAAATACCTGAGGTGTGGGAGACAGAGGGATTTGGCCAACCTCTTTTCAGGGGTTTGCGGGGACAGTACAAGGGGCAATGGCCACAAAAATGGATCACGGGAAGTTCTGCACCAACATGCGAAAGAACTTCTTCATGGTGAGGGTGACAGAGCACTGGGACAGGCTGCCCAGGGAGGTTGTAGAGTCTCCTTCTCTGGAGATTTTCAAGGTCCATCTGGATGCCTACTTGGGCAACCTGTTTTAAGGAACCTGCTTTGGCAGGGGAGTTGGACCCGATGATCTTTCAAGGTCCTTTCCAACCCCTACAATGCCGTGATTCTGTGATCCACCTGGACTTCCTATTACAGCTAATGGTACTAGTGCCTTCAGTGTTATTATTTAGACAACTCTGCATTTTCTGTATCTTTAATAAAGGAGACAAGTTCCCAATTTCTTTCACACTGCTCTTCTTTTAAAGTTGTGTGAAGCCAGCTGGCCATGCAATCCACTGACAAAACAACACCTTTACACAGGTCCAGCCTCTTTCATTCACTTATCCTTCTATTTCCCATTGCTGTTCCTCCCAAACCACCTTGATCCCTCCCCTTACATGCCTTTGTTTCCTTTCCTGAATATCCTGTAATCTTCCCCAGCATCCCCTGTCCCCTGGCCATAACCCCTGTCTGTGTCTGGGGAGCCTCTCCCACTGATTCACTGTGTAGGATTTTGGTTTAGGGAGAAGAAAAGAGACATGATCGTGTACTTTTAATTGTCTATGGTTTAAGTAATTAATGTCTTACTTTAAATTAAATCCTTAAAATTTTAATGAAATTTATAAACATCAGACTCTACAATCATCTTCCAAGTTAAAAGAATTAGAATGGGTTTCCTCCTGCTTCTGAAGCTTAAGACACTGTGTGACTTTGATAGCCAGTTACCAGTCACAAATAGCAAGAGTTTGCATAAATTACCCAAAACCAGACAGAGAAATATCTACACACACTGTATTAGTCATGCAATTACAAATGAGTAATCCACTGTTGAAATCATTTTTGTATGTGTTTAGTCCCCAAACAGGAGTGCTACATGCATAAAAACCTGAATTATTTCAAATGAATAATTATTTGAGTAGCTCTAACCACGGCTTAGTGAATGAAACACAGAATGTGATTATCTTTACAACTGGACAATATCATATGCTGTTCCATCAGATGAATTAGCTACTCAAGCCTGTTACAAGAGATGTAAGAAAATGGGGCCATGCTATCAGTCAGTGGCTGCACCACTGGGCTGGTTGCCATTTCACCGCCTTCATAATAAATCCAAATTCTTCTGCTGCTGCTTAGCATAACAATAAAGCCAATCAATTTACCGGCACTGACAACCTTTTTCTAGATTTGAATGTGCAGGTGTCATAAAGTTACTTTAGAGAGACAACTAGCTCAGAAAGTATCTGCTTGCCTTATTTTTGTTAAGCAGAGCCAATTTCTCTAGTGTGTATAGAGGAAGTAGCAGTCTTATTCCCTGTGAAAATTACTGAACCAAACTGTCTTTCCCTTGTGTCTGCATCTCACCCTGCAGCACTGAAAAGGAACAATTAACACAAGTGTCACCTTCAACATCCTCAACAGAGAAGAATTATGCTGTGGCCTCACTTTTCTTTTCCCTCTTCCTGTAGAAAACATGCCCATAATAACATACAAAACTACTGCAAGGTGTGCTCAGATGCAAGACTAAGTAGCCAGGTGGTAACGAAAATGAAAACACCCAGAAATTCACACTGCAGAAACTACAACCAAGGAGGTTACAGCTGCGAGGTCATGCCGATGCCTTTGTATTGGGTTGGGCTGTTTCTTTCCTTTGGGGGTCCACTACCTAGATTCCATAGTCTCACAGAAGAGATTCTGATAAAAGAACTCAGTCTCTTTTTCATTAGGTTTTATATACTGTTTCTTTAAAAGATTTGGAGGTTCAAAAGCTCATCTTGGCTAAATGCCACAGTGGGTGGATTCCCAGCTAAATTCTTCAGGTCTGTAGTGATTTGAGCTATTCCTAATAACCATAATACAGCTCTTGAATTTTCATCTGTTGTCACAGACTTGCTTGTTCTTTGTCAAGACTTACAGTGTCCTAATACCACGGTCAACATCCCTGCTAATGTTTTGTTCTTTGAATGAGAATAATCCTCTTCCATTGTCCCTTCCAATACTTTATTCTGGCATTAGTAATATGCAAATACTAAGTGAAGATTATTATACTCTATTTTTGCTGGCTGTTTCCCTGAGAAATGTATTCTATTTATGGGACATGTAGACACAGCCGGTTCCAATTTTCCTTTTCATGCATAGCAATTTGGGGAAGCCTGCCATATTCCTGTATGTAAAAGCAATCATGCCAGGCTTTTGTTTCAGAGCGCACCCCAGCCTATGGGTCCTTTCTGCTGCCTGGGGAGCTGATCCTTGTGTTCACTTGCCAGATTGTCCTCAGCTTCCTCAGCAGATGTTTCGACCCCTCACTGGGGTCACGGCCAAGGATAATACCAAGAGGGAGACAATACTTCTCAAGCCTAAGGCCTGTTCTCCTCCCACTATTCTGGAATAGGAGTGTCCACACATGGAGTTAATCAAGGGTAAGTCCCAATGCAGACAAGCCCTCACACTAAATGTACCACTCTAAAAGATGCTGAGGCCTCTAACCACATCCTGGGTACGTTGCTACAGGCTCCCTCCGCACCGTGATTTTATGCTGCAATCTAAACCTGAGCATTCAAACTTAACAAAGATGGAACTGCAGGTACCCAGAGATCTGCTATTAACTTCAAGACCTTATGACAAATATTAATGTGATAGCTGTCATACTTCACATAGCCATATAAAAAAACCTTTGAAAAACTAACTAATTAATCTCCACAATGCTACTGTAGAGAAGATTATCAAATCATAAAGAAGATTATCAGGTGTCTCACACTGCAAATGTTTCAGAACTACATTTAACCTCTACATGTGGATATCAGGAAAATTATGATTTATCTTTTATCTTTCTAGCTAAGCTAACAAAAGAGAAAACAGTAAGTTTTCTGAGTTTTTTTTTTTTTTTTTTTTTTTTTTTTTTTTGTGGGGAGGCATGGGGAGAGATTGGGAAAATGATTCAATGTGATGACCCTCTAAATTCCTGTGGGACTCCATGAAAAAAATGATACTTTTTCTACTTTCAAATTTTTTGGACAAAATTAAAGGCAAAGTCCCAATTTCAATTCCCAGTTGCTGCTTTGTAAAACTGGAGTAACTCCACCAAAACCATTGGTATTACACTAGATTTATGCTGCTCTGAGATCAGAATTTGGACTGCAGGCTTTGTGGTCACTGCTTGACTACAAAGCTTTTCAACTTAAGAGTTTTGTAATCCTTTCTCCCAGAATTCTTTTCAGATGAATTTAGGAAGGCACTTCAGACAATGTTGCATTTTTCTTTTAAAAATCTGTGTTTTAGTAAGTGAGCAAGTGTAAGTGTAGTCTTACAAGTACAAAGTAGAATAAAAATAGGAAAAGGAATTAAGAAGTCTGAGTAACTTTCCTTTGTTCTTTCACCAATTGCTAAGATAGCTGGATTTGCTCAGCAAATGCTGGCAGTGGAATTACTATCCAAAAAAACAATCAGATAAAGTTCAGATAAACTGTCTTTTTCTGCTCATTTGTCAGCACTTGGCAGGGGTTGCATTGGAGAAGCATTGTCTACAGGAGCATGCTGGGACCTGGCATTTGAAGGTCCTTCAGTTGCATCATCTCTGAAAGCTTGGTCACTCCTGTAGGTCTCCTTTGCCTCTTCCTCCTCCTTGCAGCTTCCCTGTCACACCCCACAGTGGCCACAATCTGGCTGTGCAGGTTATGTCCCACCATGGTGTTCTATTCCAGACCCTCTTTCTGGCACCAGACCTGGTGTCTGTCTCTGGCCCAGCCACAGGCATTCTTCCCATGGCAGGTGAAGAACTGTCTTCTAATTCATGGGTACACAATGATCAGGATGTGGTCAAAAGGCATGTAGACTTTCCTGTGGCCCTCCTCTGGATGCCAGCAAAGCAGATGCAATGGAAGAAGACCACATAGGCTGAGCTGGTGATGGTGCCCAGGCAGAAGGGCCATGAGCAGCCTGCCCTGCCCAGTGCAGCTGGGTCATGTTGTCCATTGCAGCAGAGTCACTGTGCTCCAGAGCTTCCTCAGTGCTTATGCTGTGAACAAAATAACCTTCACACAAGGGATTTTTATTTCATTAGTAACTACTACTACTACCTCACCAACTTCTGAGCACTGATTTGGGTACTGAAAGTAAAAAACAGAGATCATAAACAATCATTTTTCTCCCAGCTTTCTAGTATCGACTTCCCTTATGTTCACCCCAGAGCACATTCAGATGGACCCAGTACCTTTGGTGAGGTGACAACTGGTACAACAAGTCAAATACAGAAGCCAGAGACACCAAGGGAAACTCTCATGCCTGTACCAGGACAAGGCTGGCATTGGGCAAAGGGGCCTGGGCAGAGGGAGCACTTGTGGCTCTGGGGGTTATGGTATTTTGCAGGTATTTTAAGATTTCTGAGGAGGGAGCAGGACAAAAGTGTTTGGGGCTGATAAATGTTACAAGGGCAAGTTTTTCAGGAGCTTGTGGAAGTGTAAGGCTCATACCACAATGTCCTGGGGAAGGCCTAGATATGGGGGAATGGGATGGGTCCAGCCAGATGAGTGAGGAATCAGTGTAGAAAGAGAGAAGGAAAATCATAGACTCATAAGAAAGTTCAGGCTGCAAAGAACTTCAGGAGGTCCCTCACAGTCCCTGCCCACTTTCTTACACAGGGGGATGAAGAGTTCTTGTGCTCTAAGGAAAACATCCTTAATGAGTTGCCTGCTCTGTCCAGCTCCTTTGTCCCTAAGGACAAAGCTCCTGGGGATCTCATCCACTAAGTCTTCAAATAGGTCAAATTTCGCTCTTCAGAAGTTCAGGGCACTGACTTTGCTCTTCACCAGGCCCGTATTCCTTGAGATCAGAAACTTAACCAGAGAGTGGTCACTGCAGCCCAGACAGCCTCCAGTCTTAACCTTCTTAATGAGTTCATCCACTCTGGTGGGCACCAGCTCCAGTAACACTTCTCCTCTCGTTGGTTTGTCTGGTACCTGAATCAGGACTTTATTTTTAATGCATTCTAGAAATCTCCTGGATTGCTTACAGCCTGCTTTGTTGCCTTCCAGCAGACATCTGGGTGGTTGAAGTCCTCCATCAGGATGAGAGCGTGCTGAGCATGATGCTTCTTGTAGCTGAAGCAAGAAGGCCGCATCCACAGGTGTTTAGATAGGAGAGGATAACTATCAATCCCATTTATTTTTTGAAATCTCACTAGTAGGAAGTCACCTGACTGATACCAATCATTTCATTTCTACTGTGGAGACAAAGTCACAAAGTCCTCAAAAATTCTATCTTGAGACTTCAGCAGCGGCCCAGAAATTATTTATACTTCTTTCTCTCATGTTTGCCCTCTCCCTTACACACACATGCTCCACCCAGATCCCATGAGGCTATCTTTAGACTTACAAGCAGTTTGGATTGTTACTCAAAATCATTGGTTACTGTTGTTTTTATTTTCAAGTCCACCCCAAGAAAACAAACAAACAACAACAACAACAACAACAAATAGACACTGTAAGATAAACTTCACTTTATCAGAAACTATTAAAAATCTGTAGATGTCAGTGTAGTTTGTAGGCTCGTGAATTTTCATAAAAGCTCAAGTTGTTTAACATCAAAGTCTTTTTTTCATTATTATTATTATTTATTTTTCTGGAAGTTTTAGTCCCCTGTGGTATCCTGCTATGCAGTAACATACTACAACTGGATGCAACAGAAGATGGATGAATCATAGCAAAGATTGACAAATATCACTAATGGAGAATATGTATGAGCTTGTTTGGACATGGACCCCTAGGTCCACACTGATTACAGGATTTAGGAAAACAGGACCTGTCAGCCTGTCATGATATGACGTGTCTCCATTTGGTAATCATGTCAATTCTTGGGTAGCAAGCATGTTATCAGAGGCTCAAAGGAAAGCAGTCATTGAGCTTTGCAAATTGCCAAAGTTTGAGTTAAGTTTTGCGTGTTGATATAATTCAAGATAATTTGAATAAGTCATTTTTCAGATTTTCTGGTATAGATACTATATTCATGCCATGACATAGGCCCTTTTAACCACACAGCTGAGTATTTATGTACACAAAGTGTTTTTTCAGAATAACGTATGACTAAGCATTTAAATTTCAGTTTACTAAGCCGAAAATTTAGGTTTTAAAGACCACAGAGTATCTTCCCACATAGTGCAAGCTAAGCTTCAATGGTGTATTTCCTAAATTATGGAAGTTGTCTTGCTGCTTTGCTCGGCTCCATGCATCTTACAAAGAACAACAATATCTCTCCTGTGGAAATAGATGGTCTCTGCACACATTTTAATCTGAGGTGTTCCTGTATGACCCTGTAATTTTAATGACTTTGATAAGAGCTCGATTCCTTCATTATTTTTTTTTATTTTTATTTTTCCCTTGGGAAATCTACATTAGTTTCCAACATCTGTTACCTCTTGACTCCTTGGGAATAATGACTGATATCATTAGTTTGCACACATCAATCTGCCAGTCAATCTGTGCACGTCTCTTCCCCATACTTTCATTCAGTAAAGTGACCTGTTCTGTACTCACCCCGGAGAGTGGGATAAACCCTTCACCTGCACCTAGCACAGGGGCAGCTAGTGCACTTCTTTGTGAGAGGTGATTTTTCAGGTCAGTTCCACAGTGGAGGCCATGGCCCCAACAGCTATGAAACAGTTTGTGCCTCCAGGAAAAGTGAATGTGAAGCATCCTACCTTGACCAGTTCTTGCTTATCTCTGATAGCAGATCTGGAGGAAACTGGCTGAATGACAAAAGTTAAATGTATATTAAAAGTATATATACATGTATATCCAAGTCCGTCAAACACAATAGTTTTATTTGCAAGTGGAAGGAAGCTCTTCAGACTCTCATTTTGACAGTGTTTTTTAAGTGGCCGTGCATTTTACAGAAAAAAAAAAAAAAAAAAAAAAAAAAGAAAGAAAAAAGAAAAAAAAGATCTGTGTGCTGCAACTCATGCCTATTCAATTGGACCAGCTCCCTGCCACAACATCCCTTACCAGCTCATTGCCACAAACTTCCTTTCAGAAACTCTTGGGTTTCCTTCACACAATCTTATTCCTGTCATGGAAAATAAGTGCCTCTTAGATGCCAGCATTTAGATATAATGATGATAAATGCTATTCAAAGGACGAAAGCATTCAGAATATACATGATGAGGGAAAAAATTAGGCCCTTGTCAGTTATGGTGATTCAAAGTTTCATAGTACTTTTAAAAAATCATATGTATTCATTCTTCCATGGCCAAAATTCAAGTTAGAAAGCATGTTGTCAGCTTTTCAGACTGGAAATTTTTGCCTTCATTTCCTTTCACTTCCTTTTCTCCCTAGTGCAGTACTTCCAGTACTTGCTCAGTCCCATCCCAGAGGTGGTTGAGGGATGATACCTCGCATAGAGGTGTAGCTTGTAGCTGAGTTATTACTCCTGCAAATGGTAACACAGCTTCAATACAAACCACACCTTCCACCAGATTTACCCCTAATATACCTTCATACATTTTGTATACCAAAGCTTTCTGCCCTAGAACATATCATTGTGTTTGCTCTATCTGCATCTCTAATTCAAAGCCAGGGTAGCAAAGGCACAAATAAAGGAAACAGGTCACTAGAATAGGTCACTAGAGGGAGAGGTGGACAGGGTGAGATTCTGTAACACCACATGCCAGTGATGAGCTGGAAATGCCTATGTCCAGTCAGTCTCAAATGGTCTGGGAGAAAAGAAGCACTTTCTCTCATGCTCCTTAGACCTGATTTTTTGTTGCC
The DNA here is from genome assembly GCF_009819795.1 of Aythya fuligula. Lineage (NCBI taxonomy): Eukaryota > Metazoa > Chordata > Aves > Anseriformes > Anatidae > Aythya > Aythya fuligula. Next base: position 18,737,162 of record NC_045593.1, read on the forward strand.
TTTGCCCTTGTGGTCTCCTTTATATATGGATGTTTGACTGTGAAGTTTATAATAGAAACTCTTAGTTTAGCACTGAGTGCCCATACTACCCCTTAATTTCCCCAAGGACCAAGATAGCTGCTCAGCTCTCCCTTTCATGGTGTAGTAACTCCCAAATTTATCACTGGTATGCACTGCCCTGTGCTCTTCTCATTAGATGCCATTTTTCAGACAAACAATGCCTGTTGCTCCCTCAAGCTGCCCGGATGTGCATTTGTGTAGCCCTGGGAGAGTTTTGCAGGGGGATCTCTATCTAGTGCTACTTCTACAGGGCTCATGTTGCCAGAAATGTCTCAAGCCCTCATCAGCAAAGTGGGGCTTGATGATCTTGAGACTATTTCAGATGCTCATTGAGGTGGGGATTGTAAAGTGTTTTTATTGCTTAAATGGCGTTGCAGTCTGAGAGATGCTAATCCCATTGAAAGCTAATTATAGTTCTCTCAAATATGCAAAGGAAATAGAACTAAAAGAAAAAAAACACGATGGCATGTAGATGCTACTGGTAGAACAGCATGCATTTCCCTCTATTGTGATAACATGAATACAAAAAATGACAGTTTGACAGACATCAGCCATAACATGCTTCCACCAGTATCTCCAGGCTTCATGGTTATCTGCTTTTATTTATCGATGCTCAGAGATGACTTCACAGTGACCTTTTTCCACTGCATTTTGGAGTTTGCCTTTTTTCCTGCCATTTTTCTCCTGGTATTATTCTTCCTGTTATTTTATTTATATTATTTTTTTCCTTGAGGCATTCTGCTATCTACTCATTGCTTCATACTTCCTCCTTATTCACCCCCACGCTTAATTTATTTTTTTCCTTCCTCTCTCTTATTTTTCTATCAATTTCCTATGTACTTCTAAGTTTTCTTTGCTTCCCTCCACATTTTAGCCTGTTGTCTACTCATAAACTTTGAATATTTGGCATCATGATATGAACGTGATTCATCAAAAACATCTAGAAACAAAAACAGTTTCATCCTCACAAGCAGTCCCCTCATCTGATTATGACAACAGTTTGCTACTACTCACCACATTTTATTTTCCTGAAATAGAAAATCATTCCAGCTATGAATGCTTAAGTTGACCTAGCACAGTTTCTCTCACCTCGTCCCTCAGCGCAGCATCCTTGGCTACTTCCTCCCTCCCCTGAGCTCACGGGGCTGTGCTCTGACCCAGGGAAGATACAACTGAAGCAAAGATTAATTTTGGCCCAAGTCAGTTCTGTGGCTGGGTGCAGCAGACAGTCTTGATAAGCACAAGGGCAGAAGTGGGGCATGAAGAAAGAAAGCCATCAGGAGGGGTGGGTGGCAGTACCTCCCCAGCCAGCTCTGAGGCTGCAGGGGAAACTTGTGCCAGTTGAAACCAATGATGACACCAAGACACTACTAAAAATTACTTTGTGCCTTGTCACCATCAGTAGATATGTGAGGAGACTGAATTCAGGTCCAGGACTCCCATTTCTCACCTAAAAACTATGGGTATTCATTGCAATGTTTCTACTTTTGTCCAATCCCTAGTCAAGGCTTTCTCCAGTCTCAGTTAGAGTCACAAGCTTCTCCTCTGCTATCAGCAAACCACGTTGAACTTATAGTGACTTCTATCAGCCTTGCCATGTTTTCTCTGATATCTCTGTGCATTATATTCTGGCTATTTTCTGTATTTTCCCATTTACTGTCTGCACTAGTACAAAAAGAGACACCTCCATTAAATTCCGCAGACTTAATGAAAAATTATATACAGGCTTAATGTTTGCATTTGAAATCAAGTGAGCAAAACATTTTTATAGTGTATGAGAAATAACTGCTCTAGCAAGCATTTTGTTTTGTTTTACTTGTTATTCTCTCTCTCTCTCTCTTTTTTTTTTTTTTTTAATTAGAAATGAAGACATCACACCTATTTTGTTATCAGCCAGACTTCCAGTGAGTTCACTGGGGTCTAGAGTCCTTGCTACGGACAGATGCAGAGATGTGGCCAACCACAAGCACTCCAACAGTTCACTCAGTAGACCTACTGAAAGTGCCTATAAGACACAATCCATCCCAAACTGCCAATGTCCCAGGACTTGAAAATGTTATATTATTACATCCGCAACCCGAGATATTTTTGCAGCCATCACGTACTGTACAGATGTATACAAATAATATTGCCTAAACCATCACTATGTCCCAGTAGGTCCAGCAACACAGCATGGCACCCGAAGGAGCTTTGGGCAACCACAATGTCAGCAGGATTAGGTCCTTTCAGAATGGAAAACACACTAGAATTATGCTCATATGTCCTTAGTAATCAACAGATACCCAGCAAACAACAGCAGAAAACAGGACAAGCCGGAAAGGAAGGATCACCCTTAATCCACTGCTTTGCGAATGTGCATTGCCATAGACAAAGAAGAGTTCTTTCTCTTACCAAAAAGGACACATAATTTTCAACTACGTGAATGTGTGTGTACTTCTAAGAGGCCATGAAATCACAAATGAAACAGTAAGTCCATATTTATTGTATATGTCTCTACATATATGTGAAATTTGTAAGGGAAACACTGTATCCTTTCAGAAATAGAAGGAGAAAAAAGAAATAAAGGGGAAAAAAAAGAACATGCAAGTCTGTGCATTGAAAAAGACAGAAATAAAGGGACTGGCTAAGATCCCATTAGGGGAAGGGTCATGAGCTGGTCAGGATTTCAAGTGCCATCCAGTGTTCAGGGATTGGCAGTGATACAGTTTTGCTGTTCTGCAGTTGGGATTACAACTGGAACACTTCAATACCTGGTGGTTTAACTTAATTCCAGGTTAAAGCCAATGAGTAAAAATGAGTAAAAAGTCATTTTGCTTTCCCATATTTTGTGACTCGAACCCAAATCACCAAAGGGAATGAATGTATACTGCTACGGCCGTTGTAAGAGCCATCATGTTTAGACTCAGCTCAATACTGAACAGGTTCAAAGACAGCCTTGTGAAATGATTGCACCAGATCAGGGTTCAGCTGCATTGTTAAAAATATACAAAACACCTCCCTTCCACTAAGCATTCTCTATTTCTCCTTTCAGTATGTATAGAAGTTCAGGCTCCAGAGCTGCCCGGTCACATGCACCACATCCAATGGAGTAGGCGTTGTTGGTGGGCACTATTTCAGTGAATGGTTTAAAGGCAAAGATCAACTGTTTAATTTTCCAGTCTTTATTGTTTTAAGTCAAACCTTCTGTAGTATTTTAATCTACATGGTATCTCTTCATACCATGTGGACTGAAAAATTGGCATGCTTTCAGACACAGCACTATGAAATAACCCATTCTCAGGTGTTATCCGGTGCTTTTAAAAATCATTCATTCCCCTTCCCAAAGCTTTGATCTGAACATACATTAATACAATTGGATGAATATTTAGGGAATGTTTGATATATCTGCCAAGTCCCCTCTTTACAGAAACCTTGCTTCAGAGATTTGGGGATGGTTGGAACAAGTCTGATGCTTTTTTAATATTTATGTGACACGTAGCTGATAATATTTAGCAGCTCACAGGTAGTTTGCCATAATCAAAATAAATGTGTTTTTCAGAAGACAGCAAAACAGACTCTTCAGAGTATTGCTCTGTGGCCTCATTTAGTTGCCACCTGCATGCAACTTCAATGGTTTTAACATATAGCATTTAAATTCTTACAAACACAATTGTGCAAAACTGTCACTCTCTGAAAGATAAAAGAAGGAAGGAAGGAAGGAAGGAAGGAAGGAAGGAAGGAAGGAAGGAAGGAAGGAAGGAAGGAAGGAAGGAAGGAAGGAAGGAAGGAAGGAAGGAAGGAAGGAAGGAAGGAAGGAAGGAAGGAAAAGAGAAGAGAGAGAAAGAGAAAAAGAGAGAGAGAGAGGAAAGAGAAAGAGAGAAAGAGAGAAAGAGAGAAAGAGAGAAAGAGAGAAAGAGAGAAAGAGAGAAAGAGAGAAAGAGAGAAAGAGAGAAAGAGAGAAAGAGAGAAAGAGAGAAAGAGAGAAAGAGAGAAAGAGAGAGAGAGAGGAAAGAAAAAGAAAGAAAGAAAGAAAGAAAGAAAGAAAGAAAGAAAGAAAGAAAGAAAGAAAGAAAGAAAGAAAGAAAGAAAGAAAGAAAGAAAGAAAGAAAGAAAGAAAGAAAGAAAGAAAGAAGGAAGGAAGGAAGGAAGGAAGGAAGGAAGGAAGGAAGGAAGGAAGGAAGGAAGGAAGGAAGGAAGGAAGGAAAGAAAGAAAGAAAGAAAGAAAGAAAGAAAGAAAGAAAGAAAGAAAGAAAGAAAGAAAGAAAGAAAGAAAGAAAGAAAGAAAGATAGAAAGAAAGAAAGAAGGAAGGAAGGAAGGAAGGAAGGAAGGAAGGAAGGAAGGAAGGAAGGAAGGAAGGAAGGAAGGAAGGAAGGAAGGAAGGAAGGAAAGAAAGAAAGAAAGAAAGAAAGAAAGAAAGAAAGAAAGAAAGAAAGAAAGAAAGAAAGAAAGAAAGAAAGAAAGAAAGAAAGAAAGAAAGAAAGAGGACTTAGTAACTTTCCCTATTTTTCCGGAAAAAAAGGTGGGGGGAGGGAGGGGGAGATTAAATGAACTTGCAGATTCTAAAGACTTTCTGATTTGCCATCTAAAAGGTATGTTTACTCCTGTAGGCCAGGATTTCTCTTTTTCACTTCAGACCTTCTAGTAGCCTACTTTAAAATGACCAGCTAAAAACCCCAGAGAATTTTTCTTTCCCCTTTCTGTTGATACATTTTTGAGTTGTGTGTGTTTTCTTTCCACATGGGGAGTTCTAGTATTTAACATTGCATTGACTGAAACTTGATTTACTTAACTTTTTATTTACAAAGATTATTATTTTCATGCTTCTTATTTGTGTCACTGGAAATAAATGATGCATACATGGCAAGAAATATTAACCAAAACAAATATCACAAAAGTAAAATTAACAAAAATATTAACCAGAACAACTATGCAGAAAGTTTGGATAACATTGTTACCTTGTTAAATACAAACAGCAAATGTTTCTGTGGTAGAAAGCTGGAGCTAACCAACTATGTGTGATAAATGAGGAACTTTATTTTTCTAGCATTCTGGGTGGTAAACATCCTGAGGAAATTGTCAAGAATGGTGTGGTCTAATCATATGAAATGGCAAGTCCTGTGAGTTTGGTGCCTCAGTTCCTCGTAGTGAGACAGGAATGCTTGTTGTCTGATTTTACCTCCTACAGGATGTACTCTACCTTCCTTGCTCCTGAACCTTATGGCACACAGGCAGCCTCTGCCCTCATGGCAAGACTTGGCCATAAAAATCTGCCAGCACTGATTGCCTTATAGGACAGGGCCACAACATTTGTAAAGCATGTGGCCAATCTTCCTGAGCCTACAAACTGCATCCCAAACTTTCCTGTGTGGATAAGTGCCACAGAGTCAGAGGTTCAGGAGGACAAGTGACCATACCAGGGAACAAGGATATCCTGGACGGGTTTGCAAGCAGGAGCAATAATCAGGGTTGACAGCTGCTCAAATGTTGGAACTGGAGCCTGGGACAGAGCCAGGTTGCATTGCACTGTGCAGGGTGTGCAGGTGGACTGGGAAGCACTGGCCTCACGACATTCTCAGCCTCACCTTGTTCCATTGCTGAAGACGCAGCTGGGAACTCAAATGAGCTCTAGGTGGCAGTCCCACCTGAACTGCTTGAGAGCTGCCAATGGCTCAAGAGATCACTGTAGGCTTTCCCTTGTTTGAACAGAAGGGCTTCCTATCTGCTCAGTACCAGAAATAGAAGTAATGTTTATCTTACTACATTAAAAATAGCAGCTGCTAGTTTCATTGAGTCATAAATAGAGTAAAACCCAGGAAGATGCACAGGTTAATGCGCAATGTGAGCCAGATTTCCGTTCAGATTGTATCTTTGCGTGGTCTGGGCTTTTAAGGTCATCGCCATCTGGGAAGCGATATAATTCAATTAGAAGATTCACTTTGACTCAGGACCTCATTTATCTCTTAGAGCTGGCACAATAAATCACAGCTTTGTGAGCAACAGTACAAGACAGTTGCTCTGCCCTCCACCTTGCTCATTGATCTGCCTGAAAAGAATGCATCTGTCTCCAAGATCTGGCACTGGTCTTTGTTCCCCTGGCAGTCTGGCTCCAGGAGCAGAAGTCAGAGCCAAGCAACTGAAGTAGAAATAACACCTAGTAGGAAACAAGTCATTTCCATGCAACTGGAAATGTATGTGCAGTGACCAACCATGTGTAACCAGAAATTGTGTTTGCGAATAAATAGTTCAGGCACTGTTCTGAGTCTGAGTTTGTTGCTGGTGGTGGGCCTCTGCTGAACAGCGGTGCCATTGAAGCTGAGCTTAGTATTCAAGCGTGGTTGAAAAAGCACAGCAATGTGAGTTTACTGCCAAATCTAAAAAGAGCTTAGTAGCTGAGCATAGAATTCTCTACACACTCTACCTTTTGGGGCTGGAGGGGTTATTTTGTAGAGAAAGTCATGTAGGTGGGATTAGCCTGCAAATCGTCTCTGTCAGCAAGTACATTTTCACTTACAGGGATTCTACATGAGACAAAGCACTTGAATTTATTTTTTTTGTGGATTGTTGTGTCTCCATTCCCTTGTCATGGCCAAGACTACCTACTTTGAAGGTTGCATGGCATTCAACATGCCTTTATACAGATCTAATGCTGTCTAATAGATAAGGTCCTGAACAGACTCAACTGACTGAAAATATAGAAGGGCAGCATAGACTTGGACTAGAAAGAGGCAAATCAGAAGTGATACTGTAAACACCAATAAACTTACACAAAGAGATTTGGGATTAGACTGTTCTCTTTTTCTTTTTCTTATTATCTGAACAAAGTACAGTTGTGGAGCTCCTCACACATTTTCTGGAACAGAAAACCATCACAGGCTTTTTTTTTTTTTTTTTTTTTTTTTTTGAATACAAAAGCACTCCTTTGTCTCTGAAAATCCACATTGTCTCTGAAAATCATCCACAGACTGTTGGAGCACATGGACAAATACCATATGAGGTTCCTCTCTTGATTTACATTTTCAGTAGTTATCCAAGATCAGCCACTGTTGGACACAGAATAATGGAGTAGATGGATCTTTGTGCCAGTATGTTACATGTCTACATTCTTAAATCACTGTTGCATTGGTCTGTTGGAATTATCCCACTCTTCATAGATATCATGCATCATACATGCACTCAGTGTGGAACATGGCATCTTAGTAAATTGGTGCTAACATGGAAGAAATGGGCAGAATTTTTAATGCTATTGGTGTGAACTGCACACCCAAATGTCTCAAAACACTCACACAAGAGAGAGTTTTGACATTAACATTGACATGCTATGCCTCTGTCACGTATTACACATTTTCTCTGTAAATGATTCTGTTTACTCAGAAGGAAACAGGTTTAGAATAAGAAAGGCCTTGTGAACCTCAGGGATAAATGTGATTTCTGGCATACTTACATTCAAATGGCACTCCCTGCTTTTTCAGTTTGTGTAATGCTTGAAAATCAATATGTCACTTTATCTTGATAAAGGCTAAGTGCAGATAATGGATTAATCGGATTATTGGGTTGTGATGAAAATGGTCCCAGGAGAGCACAGATGCACAAAGATGCATGCAGGTTTTGGGACTGTCCAGCAACAACTGAAAAAACTTTGATTTTGTTATGCAAATCATGACTTTTTAATGTAGTGATTCAGCAAATGATTTATAGTGGAGTTTGGGATGCATAATTAATATTGTGTTGGGTTTTTTATTTGTTTGTTTGTTTGTTTTGTGTGTGTTTTGTTTTGTTTTGTTTTGTTTTTGAACATCAGTGAAGATAGATAACTACTCAGAGTGCCATTCAGAGTATGAATGTCTCAGCCTTCCTGAATTAGCACTTTAAGCACTACAGGTATATAACAAGAAGCACTCTCTTCATCATTTGAAGCAATTCAGACACTGTGCCCTGTGTATGAAATCAGTGTGCCATACAGACAAAACCACAGAAGTCATTTAAAAGCATTTTCCAACACTGCTTCCTGGTTTACTGTCTTTAGTTTATGATCTGTGAACTCTTTCTATCATACTCACAAACAGAAACAGAAGAGCAAGCCAGAAGAAGAGCAAAATTCCCTCTAAATGAACTGCGTATTCACTGGAAAGACTGGGCAGCTAGGCAAATCAGAAAATCAAGTAGGATTAAATTGTGCCACCTCAGAGAGAATTTACTAAATACACCATTTTCTCCAAAAGCAACCCCTGCTTAATTCAAGGGACCAAGAGAGTGAGTTACCAATTAATTCAATACTACTGCAACTGCAGAGAAGCAGGAAGGGGTGCGCTGCGCTTTTGTTAAGCATTGCTCAATAAGGGAAGCTGCATATGGAAATTAATTCCTTCCCTGCATTTTAGCTGTTAATGCATAAACCAGCACAAACATTCATGACCTAACGTCTGGACAAGGAACTTTCATGCTCTCTCACTTCTTTCTTTCAGTTTGGAACTCGTGGCTTTTTTTTTTTTGTTCATGCTCCTTCAAAATACCATGACAAATGGAAGAAAGAAAAATAAATTTAGGCAGCTAGTGTAATGTAAAAGTTCTTTGATTTGTACCTTTTAGCATACCAAATGTATGCACAGTCAAATTCTAAGCCTTGATAAATGTGAAGGCAGGTTGAATATTAATTTTAAATTTTTAAAAAATTATGAATAATTTATAGACAGAGAAGTTCCCACATTGGTCAGATGAATGATTCACAATGAATAATTCATCCAACTCCATTAAATAATTTTACATCACTGAAACCCCTATGCCAGGCTCCCAGCTGTCTCTTCAAAAATCTGATCACTCTCAAACAATGCAATAACTGCAGTATTAATTCTGAATATTTAAACCATACTTTTAAACTTCTGTACCTAGTGAAGGACAGAACAGGCTGGTAGGGGATCAGGAACTGTATGTATCAAGTTCTTTCCACTGAAGTGAAATAATCTGAATTCCCCAGGAAACGAAGACTTATGTTCTTCATTATCAAGCATGGGTCAGCTTTACTGTCATCAGAACTGTTAACACTACAGGTGTACCTGGTCATTCAGTTCAGTTGTGTTTAAGTGATCAACCTCTCCTTGTTTCTACAGGAACTCACTTTATCTGTTTTCTTCTACCTGAGAAAAATTACCTTAAGAATAGTACTTCGTGGTATTGAATTCATTGGTAAGTCTGTTTCTTTTTTTTTTTTTTTTTTTCTTTTTTCTTTTTTTGGCAGGTTAATGAGAATGCTGCCAGATAGCTGAATTTAGTGCAGACAGCCCTAGCAGCACTTGTGACATGTGGCAACTGGGAGGATCTGGTCTTTATTTTGTCAGAACAACCACTGGCCCCAAGGATTATGACATTTCATTTAAAAATATACCAGAGCAAAGCCATTAGGTTAGTAAACAGTTCCTGTTTGCTAGCAGAGAAATCTCTTCAACTTTACTCAGCATTTTGCATCAGATGGTGGATGGTCACAATCTCAAATTCCTGTTTATTTTCAGTGACTCAGCCGTTTCTCCTTTTTCTGCCCTGAAAACAAGCAGTTTCACAGGACTCATTTTCCCTAGACAGAGTATTTGTGAGCAACAGGGCACAAGTCACTTGTCTTCCTTGCTCCTCAGATTGTGACAACTACTCTGATCACTCGTTTCTCTTACTTCCTTCACACTTGATGTCCTTTACTGCATACCTGACTATTCGACTTCACAGACACAAAAAATATGAAGGCCATTTCCTCTTTGTCTTGCATAAGAATTTAGTGTGAGAAATAAACATCTAGCTCAACGTCTTTTAAAGGGAAGCTAAACTGTACATGAGAAGAGGTATTTTTGAAACAGCACACTGAAGCAAGCTATTGCCCTGGTTTCAGCTGGGATAAGTTAATTTTCTTCCTAGTTGCTGGCATAGTCTTGTGTTTTGGGTTTAGGATAAGAATAAGGTTGATAACATCCTGATGCTTTAGTTGTTGCAGAGCAGTGCTTATACAAAGCCCATGTCTTTTCAGCTCCTTGTGCTGCCCTGCCAGTGAGGAGGCTGGGGGTGCTCCAGGAGCTGGGAGGGGACACAGCCAGGGCAGCTGGCCCAAACTGACCAGAGTGATGTCCCACACCATGTGGCTCAGAAATGAAACTGGGGTGACTGGCTGAGGTGGGGATGGGGCATTGCTCAGGGTCTGGCTGGGCCCTGGTCAGTGGGTGGTGAACATTTGCATTCTGCATCACTTGCTTTGCATATTCTTTTGTTGCTGTTGTTGTTGTTGCTGTTATTCTTATTCTTCTTATTATTATTTCTCTCCCTTTTATTTCCTATGAAACTGTCCTTATCTCAACCCAGATTTTTTTTACTTTTTTTTTTTTTTTTTTTTTTTTTTTTCCAGTTCTTTCCCCCATCCCCCTGCAAGGGTATGAGGAGTGAGGAAATGGCTGTGTGGTGCTGAGGAGCTGCCTGCTGGGATAAACCACAGTAACTATACATGTCTGTGAAGCTATTGGTATTTTATATTCTCCTCTATCACAAGTAACCCAGTTTAGACATTTTGTCCCTGTGTTATGTTGATGTGAACGCCCTGTCTCTCTTTCTCTCTCTCTCTCTCTTGTGTGTGTGTGACAATAAACAAAATCCCAGCCTGGTTTTATAAGAGGAGATCTCCTTGGGGACCTTGTACACCAGCAGAAGATGGGGCTATTGTTTTCTGATTCTTGATGACACTAGAGCAGTGCATCACACAGCTTTGAGCCACAGGACTCTGATGTTTCCATGTCGTAACCTCTTATAGTGCCGTTCTCCAGTGCACAGGGGGAAAAATTCTCTTTTCAAAAAGGCTTAAGTATTTGGAGGCTATGTACTTATATATTGGGTCCAAGAACTCAGGCTCACCAAAAAAGTTATGTGAAGGGGATCTGTCTTGTGTTGTACTTGCTGTGTGCTGCATTGAAGTATGAGGCAAACACGGTGTTTGCTAGACCAACGCCATGGGATGTTCCCAGGCACTGGCACTTAATGTTGTTACATCACCAGAATTGTCCTCAGCAAGGCTTTGGTGCAAGACAACTAAAAGACTTCCCAAACTTCCTACACATGGCAGTTTCCTAGGCTATGAGCCTTTCCTAGGAGAGTGTCCCAATTGTGGCCATCGTGTCTGGGAAGGCAAGAGGGGTTAAGAGTATGTGAGCTCTCCTAAGAGAAGTGGCTCCTGTTCCAGGTAGAGATCTCTGTCATGTTTAATTTACCAGGATAGCTGCAACCACTAAGCTGAACTCTTACCTGATTGCTATAATTGAGATCTTCTGATTTTAGTTACAAAATCTGGTGTCTATAGGTGTTACTCTGGCCCCTAAACCTGCTCCAGAGGACTCCCAGAACAGCAAGTTACACCCCATCACTGTACTGCCATGCTGTCTGCAAGTCTCCCCACTTACCACTGGGTTAAACCCAACCTTTCCATCTTCCTTCTGAAGTTGACGCAAATGATGAGAGACCTTCTCTCTCCACCAGCACCTTCCACTGGAACACCAGAACGGCTAACTGCACCAGGGGGATTTGGGAGCCCCAGCACACAGCTTTCTGGGCAGCTAACACAGGAAATTGGGACTTGCCTTTGGAAAAAAAATAGAAACACTGACAAGTTATTGTGCCTTTGGAATGAAACATAAAACTCATTTTTCCTGGATGGGAAGAGAGAACAAATGCAGTCAACAGCAGCATGATCCAGTGAAGCCAATTTTGTTGATTTTTTTTTTTTTTTTTTTTTATGAGCAGACTGCATATACAAGATGAATAATTCTTAGAAAAACTCAGTGGATGGTTGCTGTTTTTCAAATTTTGCTATACAGTTCTTTAGGTCCAGTTGTGGCAAACACTCTTAACAACTTGGCTTAACACAACAATGCTGTGCAACTTTCAGAAAAAGGGAATAGCATGAAGATAGTCTTCTTTGGTCACTTTATCATTCACATAAATCATCAAGGATTCTATAGAAATAAATAGATTAAGAAAAAAAATTAGAATAGAAAAGGAGTAATTTATTCTTTGTGCACTTCCAGAGTGCTTTGTTATTTAAACAGCTGGTCATATTTCTTGTCCTGATCATTTCCACTTTCATTTTTTTCCCTCTGTGTTTCCCTTTCATTCTTTAACCCTACATCAGGCAAAGGAAAAATAAAATTGAGAAGGAGAGGTCCTCATGGAACAACTAGGAAAGCAAAACAATATGTGGGTGGAGGATGGAGAGAATGCACAACAGTGGATTCAGCTGTAACTTCATGCAGTTTGTAGCCTTGCCTTTCCAGACTGCCCAGCAAAAGGCCACATTGCCCAACTTGGCTTGTTTCAATGAAAGAAAAACCCATGACTCTTGCAACCAGGAAATGTTGACATAATGGAGTTACTAAGAAAACCTAAACTTAGTCATTCTCCAAACTAGATGCATCACAAGCAAGGTTGCACAAACATTATTCACATTACTACCAACTGTTCTTTTGTCTTGACATGGACTGTGACAATCAGGCACCAATTTTTTGTTGGTGCGTGAAACAAAGCAGTATCTTCCTTGAATACATTGAAAGGAAACATTGCGCCTGTGGTATGGATGTACCCTGTGAAAAGAGAATAGGTTTATGGCAAGGAAGACTGCATTGCAGAGAATTGCCAGGAGAGGTTCATATATGGGTGGATATCTTATTCCTCCAGCTGCTATTGTTAATATGCATCTAAAGAAATTGAAATGACCATGAAGAGACATTAATCTTATATTCAAGAATTCTCTTTTAATATCAAAAGCCTGAACAATTAAATGCCTTTAAGCCTACACCACACTTTGATAACTAAAAGTCATCACTGAAGTAGTAGTAGCTGGATATATGGAAGACTGAATCAGTTAAATGCAATTACATAGTTGGATATATGTTGTATGAGGTCTCTGTGTCATGAACTGAGGAGAGGAAAGGAAGAATGAGCTGCATTATTTGACAAGGATGAACAAGGCAAGGACAGGAATAGAAAAACAGATAACAAATGTGGGACCTTACAGAGTTTTGGTGTTATGGGTAGCTTCTTCCCTTTGTGGTGCGAAAGGAGGGGGTGAGTGTCACTGCGGGCATGGGACCATCTGCGTGCAGCACGTTGGTGTGGTTTGTGTGAGCAGCAGTGGGAGTGAGAGGTGCAAAGGCAGGACAGCTGAGCCTGTACACCTGCCTTTGCGTCTCAGCCCAATGCTAAGCCACCTACAGCAACCTCTGCTGTCTGACCAGTTCTATCCGTTAGTTCCCCTATTTTCAGCAATTCATTTTCCATCATCTCCCATTTTCCCAAGAAAGGAATATGGCCAAATTACACCACTTTATACAAAATAAATAACTCAAAAAGTTTTTTGTTTTTTGTTTTTTTTTTTTTTGAAAATGTTAACATATAAAGCTTTGTAACAATTCAATGAAGATGAAGGTTCTTACTCAGAAGTGAAAAATTTGAGGCAAAGATAAGGTTTTTATTTAACCATTGCTTCTTAATATCTTCATTTCTCAGGCTCATTGCTTTCTTGTAACTTCATTTTTAGGGTCAGAAAATGTGTGCAAATGATCCCCCACTAAAGCACTTTATCTAAAGGCATGGACTAAGTCAATGCCAGTTAGGATTAGAAGCCAGGATTTCTAAAATTTTGATCTTCCTATTTAATTATCTCTATTTATCTATTCTCTCCTTTTCAGATCATGCAATCACAGGGGAACCAAACAGCTACACATTTTGCCCATCATGTTAAAACAATGAAATATTTGGGTTCTATATTGAACTGGCATGTGAGGTGTATATGGACTAAATTGAAGTTGCTTCTCTTCTGTTCCTGCATACTGTTAAACTTGAGTCCTTGAATAAAAACATTCTCCATTACTACATCAACTTCAAATGAAGTAAGCATGAATTAAATAGAAGGTATATTTTCCTGTGACAGTAAGTGACCACCAGTAATTTCTGGGTAAAGAAAAAGATAGGTTTCACGGTGGAAAGGTCTCGGACAGGACTAACCACAAGCATGTGTCATTCATTATTCACTGTGAAGCTGAAATAATAAGGGGAAAGCTAGTCTGCCTTTAACATTTCAAAGCCAAAGGTCATATTCAAAACATTTTCAGGGTATTAGTAAAACTGAGGTTCTTACATCTGCTATAACCCCCTGAAATATAAATACTTTGCCCTCTCTATATATGTTAAAGTACACAGTTCTGGACATTAGCAATGTAATCCAGGCTCTTCAGAGTGTTGAAAAATATCCCTTTTGGAGTCATTGTCTTTCTAATTGAACTGCAAAAAGGTTTCTTCTGGATAGCATTACCATCAAATGACTCTAAAAAGCATAAAACTACTGAATTACTGAATCTATTTAAACTCCACTCAGAGATCAGTTAGAAAACCCACTACAAATATGTTCTTTCTAAAAATAGGCTTTTGTTTCTAATTTGTGATTTCTGTGTTAAAAGAATTCTCTCAATTGTTTTAATCTCAACAGTTCAACTATCACAATTTAAAATAGCAATGAGGAAGAATAAATGAGCTTTTTTTAAAAAAGTATCATCTTGCCTATGTAATTTGTGTCCTTTAATTTGACAAGTACATTTATTTCCAGACAAGGAATCTCAGGACAGGCACACAGCACCCATCATGTGAGGTTTAATATTAGAAATACAACAATACCAAAAACTTGGCATTAGGGACACTCAAGATGCTTCTGTTTGCAAATTAAATAAATCAAACAGAAAACCTCCATAGTTTAATGGCCTAAAAAATTAAATTAACCCCATTCATTATGGAAAGGTTACTTACACTGCATATACCCCAGAGATTCTGGTCTCTTTACCGATTACTCTGGTAATTTCAATGATAGGGACACCTGTTCTCTGGTGTCCTTGAACACATGGTTCAGGCTACCATCCTTATTTCATCTGGGACGCTAAACAGCAGCCAGATGGCTGCTTGTTATAAGCCTTTTAGGAATTTGAATCCAAAGTGGGAAACAAAGTATGCTTTTCTGAGTTTCCCCAGAGAGTGAGCTGCATCCATACTGTGAAAATCCAGTACAAAACAGCTTAAAATTTTTCCTCATGTGAAATGGACATTTTTTAGCCTGACTTTGTAGGGTAATAAATAAGTTATTTTGTGAATAAATACCAATGTCATTTCATTTTCAAAAGGATTATTAATTTCTTCTGTTTAGAAGTGGTGAAGCACTTGAATTGTGTCCAACAGGGCAGGAGGAGAAGAGCTGTGCTCTTGAAGTACTGCACTGTGAGTACATTGCTGGACTGTGACAGAGGCAAGTGGTTGTAAGCACAAGGCAAATTGACTCTTTCAGTGTAATCATTAATTAACAAAATCCAAAGCAATTATTAGGCAACCTTTCCCATTGTGCTTTTTCCTTTCCAAATCAGAGCCTTAGTAGATTGAGAAAAACATCTGGGACGACACTGACTATGTGCACCAGGGCTCCCATTTAAAACCTAAAGCATCTTCAGTTAGGCATCAAAATCCTTAGCAGGATACCTGGACAGTAGTCAAATTCAAAGATGTGAAGGGCATACTATACCTCTTTTATGAATTTTGGAGAACATCAAGACAATTTTGCTTGTCAGAGCAAGGTGTGAACTAGGCAAGAGCCTCGTGAAAGGCTGCACTTTCATCCTACCACTTCAGAAGTCCATAGTATATTCAGGAAGACGATTCCCATCACAGGTGAAGTCAGAGGCAGGAGATTGTCAGGGTGGGAGAAATGGCAGATCAGGAAGGAGGGATGTGTTCGGGAACTGAGATATGCCACCCTGTTAATTTCCTCTTCCCCAGACAAATGAGGTGGGCAGGATCCCTTTGCTTGGCTGCCGGCATTCCTTTTTCCAGCTCATTGTATCGCTAAGGCACTTCTGTTTGACAAGGCTTATCATGAATTCATAGATTTTAAGTCTCTAAGCCTATTTAAGTCTCTAAGCCTGTTTAAGTCTGTAACTCTCTTGGAGCTACAATACATATTCAGGAAAGACTTTCAGGCTTAATTTGAAGGCTTTTAAGTAAACACAAGCAGGATGACGTTCCCAAGTACATTTTTGCAATGGTTAAGTTTTGCACCCAGAAATGTTTCCCATCATTTCTTCACAGTCAGCTTCATATTACTCTGCATTTTTTGTTTTGTTTTGATTCTGTGAAGAGTCACCTGTAGTCAGAAATCTCTTCTCCAGAATTGTAATCTTCTAGGCCATCATCAAAGCAAATGACTTTGGTCACTTTTCGTCTGTGAAGAGAAAGCCTTCTTATAGTCTTCTCATAAGAGCGTGAGGTTTGATTTCCTCAGGTATTCCCCTTCACTAAATCACCCTGTTTTAGATTCCTTTCCTACTTTAACTGTTTTACCAAACATGCACAACAGCATTGAAAAATCTGCTCCTTTCTGCTCTTCTTAATCCAGTACTGAGATAATACTTCATCCTTAAGCCACTTCGACGTTCTTCTGCTTATAAGGTCAAGGATTATCCTTGTCTTTGATCTAATGCAAGACATTGCAGACCAGGTTGAACGGCTTTTTTTGCTGTCACCTATAGTCATCTGCAGTTCCTGGTCAATGTCACTACTTTGTAGGAGACAAACTCAACTCTGACTTATAGTCTTCCTTCAAACACAGTTATGTTTGAAGCTGGTTGCAGGTTTTTCAGAAGCTCAGTCTCTCAGTATCAACCTTTATTGTGTTTACATGGCAAGGTTTTGGTAGAGGGCGGCTGCGGGGGTGGCCGCAGTAAGAAGAGCCCAGCAGCTGCCCCATGTTAGATAAGGGCCAGTTCCCTGGGAGAGAGAGGAGTGAGAAGCAGCCCTGCAGCCCCCAGGTGAGTGCAGCAGGAGGGCAGGAGGTGCTGCAGGCAGGCAGCAGCAGTTCCCCTGTGGCCTATGCAGGGAGAGGCCCCTGGTGGAGCAGGCTGTCCCCCTGCAGCCCATGGGTCCCACATGGAGCAGATCTCCACGCTGCAGCCCCCCCATGGGTGGAGGAGCCCCCGGTGGAGCAGGTGGATGTGGCCTGGAGGAGGCTGCGGCCCATGGAGAGCCCCCGCAGGAGCAGGCCCCGGGCCGGAGCTGCAGCCCGTGGAGAGGAGCCCACGCAGGAGCAGGGGGTCTGGGGGGAGCTGCCCCCACCCGTGGGGGACCTGTGCTGGAGCAGTTTGCTCCTGGGGGATGGACCCCGTGGGATGGAGCCGTGTGGAAGCAGGTCTTGAAGAGCTGCTGCCTGTGGGCAGCCCCCGCAGGCTCAGTTGGGGAAGGACGGCATCCATGGGAGGGACCCCACGGGGAGCAGGGGCAGAGAGGGACCAAGAAGGAGCAGCAGAGACAAAGCATCAGGGACTGACCACAGCCCCCCTTCCCCATTCCCCTGTGCCACTCGGGGGAGGAAGTAGGAGAGGGTGGATGAGAGGAAGGTGTTTTTGGTTTGCTTCTAGTTTTTCACGTGTTAGTGATAGGCAATAAATGGCATCAGTCTCCCTAAGCTGAGTCTGTTTTGCCTGTTAGAGAGCACTGTTAGAGAACTGTTGAGAGATCTCCCTGTCCTTATCTCAACCATTGAGCCCTTTTCATTGTATTTTCTCTCCCTTTCCCTTTGAGGAGGAAGAGTGAGAGTGTGGTTGTGGTGGAGTTCAGCTGCCCAGATGGGTGAAACCACCACCAAGTATCACATGGAAGAGGAGAAACTGTAGCAGCATGGTAGCAGTTTATCTTTGACAATCACAGAGAACACATTTTAGAACTTAATTCCTCATTCTTCAGCCACCTACAAAACACCATTCTAGCATATTGCTTCTGTGTAGCTGTTTCACACATTTCAGTCTTTCAATATATGCAACACTTGAAAACTTCTTTGAACTACAAATCTCCTTCTTCATTTTTAGCCTGGTTTGCTAAGGGAACAACCCCTGTGCAACTGTGTCATTTACCTGTCTCCCAACTCCAATATCAGTGCTACAGCCAACTTCATCCAACTTTGAAAGGGGTGCAGAGATCTATAAGATACTATGTTCTTGCAAACTCCATGAAAAAGGGCAGCTGAAAGGAGGAAAGAAGCCCTGTTTAGTATCTCCTGATGAGTGAAACACATGGTCAACTCAGCATCCTCTCTGTTTGAAGAGGCAGCAGCCATCTGGCCAGCACATACACAGATTTTGGCCAATTTGGCAGGATGGGTAGCTCTGCATCAGCCAGAGAACACACCGAAACTTCACTGTGCGAGATACGTAGGAAGAAGCTGCAGGAGAGCCTGCAGAAGAGCAGGGGTCTGTAAAACACAACTCCATGGGAAGCTAGGCCTTGTTCATCTTGCTGTTCATCATCTTTCAGTTATTCCTTTTAAAGATATGACCATATTTTTTCATGAGGACAAGGAAAGGAGAACTACTGATAACTTTTGGCTACAATGGCAGATCACCACTGGTCTAGTTAGTTATCATACAACAAAAAAAGGAGTATCAGCACAGATGAGAAACTAGAAAACTCCTTGGGAGCTCACAAAACTCCATGAAAAGATGACAGCATTATACTACTATTCTGTGTCTCCTGGCCCAGTGCATACTGTCACCACCTCACACTGTTGTTGCCATATGCAGATGGCTATGCAGTGTGCATGAAATATCTGAGCTGACCAAACTTTACAGCAGTTTTCTATTAAATATTGCTCTCATTACACTTGATGAGGGACCTTTCTTTCCTTCTTTGTGCTCAGCAATATTGTCGTTAATCTATTTGTAGCTTTGACACATACAGCTGCTTGTATCACTTCCAAATTAATAGAGAAACAGGTTTTGAAATACCCTGACTAGAGCAAACTGTTGGGAAGTCACAAGGGACTTTGACATTGAAACCAGCACCTTTATAATTCTGTGATTCTATAATATTATTTCTATATTCATAAAAGCAGCTTCTAATAAAAGTTATGTCTGCAGCAAGGACAGGCAGTGTTCTCTTAAGGATGTCTCCTGTGTTTTTAAAAACAATCCAAAACACCTTCTTATGAAGTGGTCCCAAGGAAGCTCAAAACCAGCATGGATTAAATGAAACTGTGATTTCATACTGCACACATCTGACAGAGAGAATCTGCTGTGGTAGATTCACATCTGCTGCCAGCTGAGCTCTTTTATCGGTTGTTAAAATAACACTAGAAGCTGGAGCAGCAATGGGAAAACAACTTGTCAAGAAAGAAGCAGGCATAGATTAATATAACTCATTAAAACTGGAAAACAAAGTAAGCATTGTTGCAAGAGCAATGGGAAAAACTGTCTGCTGGGTAACTGCTGGATGACAGTAAAATGTCAGAAAAAGTGCTTTGCATGAGACTGCAAGGAAAATTGTGATATGATTTCTGTGAGACTGTTTATCTGAAAGTAGAAAACAAAAACATCAAAAGCTGTAAAACAATGGGTAAAAAAGCCCCTGTCATTAACATCTAAGGGCAGTTCTCCGGAGAAGAACATTTATGCAATGCCTTTGTGAGAGTGTATTTGAATGCTCAGACACCGCCACTCTGGCAGTTAGCATTTTTTTTTATAATAAATAATAAATTAATAAAGTCTGCAAGCTAGTGGGTTTTCAGGAGGAGGGGAGGTGACAGTCAGAGAGGAATAAGATTTAAATCCAGATTTCCCCAGTGGTACACGGATGTCCCAGTCACTACATGTATGAAAACCATGCCTACCTGCCATCACCACCACTTTCTTTGAATGTAGGGAGTTTGCAAACACAGTGAAAAGGGAGTTTGTATTTCACTTCGTTACCCTAGCCAAGGTGCAGACTACATCAAGAGGCCAAGACTTTGCTTATTCTTCAGCTGCTGCATTTATATGCCCAGTAGCAGAAATAGGACTATTGAGAGATTTGGGGACATATTATTGCTGTCTAGCTTCATTGTCACTCTTGCACTGGTGGATAAATTTGCCAGAATGATGAAAAATTCAGGTCATTTTCTACACTGAATTGGTAGTCCTGGGCCCCAGCCCAGAGTCAAGTCTAAGGCAAGCCCAAAGACTGGCCAGTGTGATGGCAGCCTCTGCCCAGAGCTTCGTGCATGCTGATGTGTGCTGTGCTGCACAGTGATGATGCAGCAGGTGCCGTGACACCCTAGTCCTTTTCCTGATTTGCCTCTAAATGAACCATAGAAATATAGAATCATTATGGTTGAAAAAGGCCTTCAAGATCATCTGGTCCAACCATCACCCTACCACCAATATCACCCACTAAAACATGTCTGTAGGCACCACGTCCAAACTTTTCTTGAACACCCCCAGGAACAGTGACTCCACCACCTCCCTGGGCAACCCATCCCAGTGCCTGACTGCTCATTCTGAGAAGAAATGTCTCCTCATTTCCAACTTAAACCTCCCCTGGTGCAACTTGAAGCCATTCCCTCTTGTCCTATCCCAAATTCTCTGCAAAAAGAGGCCGACCCCCAGCTCCCCACACCTTCCTTTCAGGTCACTGTAGAGAGCAATGAGGTCTCCCCTGAGCCTGCTCTTCTCCAGACTAAACAACCCCAGTGCCCTCAGCTGCTCCCCATAGGACTTGTGTTCCAGGCCCTTCACCATCTTTGTAGCCTTTCTCTGGACATGCTCCAGGGCATCAGTGTCCTTCTTGTAGTGAGGGGCCCACAACTGAACAGAGTAAGCAATCGCTAGATGTTTCTCTTTTTTACAGTGTATGTGATAAACACAGAGCAAAATCCCAGCATTCACTCCTGTTTCACCCCCTGTGACAGACTTCTCTGGGCTGGGTTTGAAAGAGAAACTTGACACAGAGAAGTCACTTCCAACCAGCCAAGCTACCAGTCAGCAGTGTAGCTGCATGAGTTTCAAACACTGTGATTTCCAAAGGATGTACCAGTCCTGTGTGTCTGCCTGGGATGAACAAGAAACCAGGCCCTTTCCTGTGCCTGGGAAGTCTTCAAGGGCGGGCTGCAGAGGCCCTGCGTCAGGCGTCTCCTTCGCTCCGAGCCATGTGCTCATACGGAAGCCATTAGTCACTTGTGTCACTTGTTCCAGAGTGGTACAAAAGGTTGAGCTCAGAGCAGTTCTTTGTAAATATAAATGCCTCCTGGTAGAAAAACAAACAAGCAAACAAAACAACAACTTCCGTTCCTCTGTGGAAACTGTAAAAATGGAAATAAAACAGCTTCGTGAGATACTTGCTAGATCCACCTTTGGCATTTCTTAAGCATGTGCTGTCAGCATAACCAGTAGCATGACTTCCCCATGTGGTACCCAAGGGATATTTCCAGCTCCTCACTTCCCACAGAAGGGCAGTCCCAGTCTCACCAGACTCTCTGGAGGTCACACAACCAGCTTCATCATTTTTGTTTTCATGTATGGATGGTATCAATTGCCAAGAAAGAAATGCATCTATATTTCTCATCATCAGGAAGGAATACAATGAAGGTGGTTATTGCTACTTATTTTAAAAAAACTCCACTGGGAGACAGAGTTGTAGAAGAGTTGGTCTCCTTTTTTCCTAAATGAATAAAGGTTGGAGAAGTTGCCAACAGCAGCCCTGCCATTCCTTGTCAGCCTTGGGGGGATAGCTACAAAGCCTTTCAGTCATCAGAGTATTAGGAACTTACTGTTACAAAATCTGTGCGCTGGAACTGCTTCTCACGGAACTCTTATGTAAGGAAAAGGAACGTGTATTGTGAGCAGTGAATATTAAACCGTGTGACAGATCCATAGTGGAGACATAAATGCTCTCCCTCAGCAGCCAGAACTGTTTGAAGGAAATGGCATTACCCACAACTGACCAGGGCAGACAGTGTCAGTGAGGTAATGGGCAAAGATGAGTTTGGATATGTAGACCTATTAGATCCAAAGCTCATATCTCTAACACCTCAGAGGTGACACACAGTTTACAAACAAATTATTACAATTTCTTCTGGCAGAGGCTCTGATGTATGTATATGATTATATATTCTTGTTCTGGATTTGTGCTAGACCTTCCTCATAATAAAAAAGAGAGAATAATAATAATTAAAAGTTTTTAAAAAGCACAAAAAGGAAGTTAAAATCTAAAGCAGGAACTGGGTATGTCTAGGTTTCTTAGCAGAGAACTGCCTTCTGGTCACAGCTGTCAGCCTGAGAATTTCCCAGCAAGGTGGAAGTGGGAAATCTGCGAAACCAGAGTGAAGGAGCTCTGCTACACAACAGCCCCTCCAAGCACCTCCTTCCCCTGCAGCTGTGCTCATTGGGGCACAGGAGGGGACCTCTCCCTGATGCCTGAAGCAGTGCAGAGAGGTCTCACAGAGCAAAGACCTTGCCCTTAGTTGCTGCGAGGGACACTCCAAACCCTGTTTTAGAAACTTCAAGGTAGCTTGGAAACCAAAGAAATGGGAATGGGGTATAAAGTGTCTTTACGTGTAACTTGTGGGTTCAGATTAGGGCTGGCCACATCTCCATTCAGTGGTGACCAACAGTTAAAACCACTCTGCTAGCTCTTAGGTGGCACACAGAGCAGTACCGGGCTTCTGAGGCCAGATCCCATACTTGGAGGCAAGAACCACCAAACAGATATCCCAGCATCCCAGGAATTAGCACAAAGGGGAAAGGCTAAATGATCCTAAGTCCTACAACCAGGAGCAAGGTGATTTAGGGTGGGAAAATTGGTAACTTGTCTCACTGATTCTCAAGCTGCAGCATTCCTAGCAGCATATAGGATCTTGGCTGGATAATCCTGTTTGGCCAAGAGATGGTATGAAGTAGGGAGCTATTTGATTTTTCCAGCTAATTTGTACCACTTCTGCTTACTTCTACACCTGATCTAATTTTAGTCCTAGAGCTGATCTTTAACAGCATTTTGTGCAGCCATGTGTAAATGTGAACAGTCCTCAACCTACTTTCATTTCTTTCGGGGGCAAGTTCAGGTCCATCTCCATCTGGATTAGTTCAGTGCTCCATGTTGCTCCATGTCAGGACCTTTATCACCACACTTTCAAATACCTTCCAGCATTTACAACTAACAAGAGTTACCACAGTAATTGTGATAACAATCAGTCAAAACCTCAGAAAAGTTCAGCCTGTTCCTTTCTGCACTTTGACCAAGACACTGGGAACACTGCAGCTCTATTTTTAAGGCAATATTCATGCCAACAGGCTTTAATATCTGTTATACCCTCTCCGACCCTGCTCAGCAAGACTGGGCAACAGTTATATAAGGAAGGATTTTAGTGATGTGATCTGATGAATCCCCACAACTGGACTTCTTGACAGCCAGACCCCTTTATAAGTCAACATTCTGTATGTTCATGCCATGGCAGGTTTAATTCAGCTAAATCTCATGTAAGCTGCAAAGAGATGCAGAAAAAAGAATAAAAAATAAAAAATAATTTATTTTCTTTCCTTGAATGTCAAGAAAACTTGTCATCTTGATTCTAGGTCTTCTCTGGCAGTGAGGTGACTTCCCCAAGCCCTGTGGCGTGTCGTAGCTCTCTTCCCACAGGCACAGCTCAGCACACCTGCTCTGCCTTTCAGACAAGCCTATGGTTCTGCTGCTAAAAGACCTTCTCTAGTTTTAAAACTTCCCGTCTACCCCAGCAAATGCACTTCTGTTTTCTCCTCCTAGCTACCCAACTTTAATTAACATCTTCCCCAGTGCTCCCTGATAACAAGGCAGCTTCCCCGGTGGCTTTGCATGTCTGAAACCAACTTCCTATGTGTCTCTGCCTTACCGATTCACCCTCATTTATACATATTTGAGATTATCCTTGTATAGAAAATACTTTTGATGCTTCTGATTATTTTTAATTTTCTCTCGAATCTCAGCAATATGTTTTTCTGTGTTATACACAAAAGTTGATATGTAAGATCAAGTTTAATCAGTCATCTGCTAATAATTGAACTTATTTATTCTGATCTATTGCCTCTACTCTTTCAGGAAGCTGTGACGCTCAGTCCGTTCCATACCAGTGCTCAGTCAACTCAGTCTTCTTTTCTCCCCAGTGAATTTATGAGATATGACGCCTCTCTGTGAAGCCATGAAAATGTGATGCAGCTAAAACCTCAGTCTGCAAACAACTTCGTGTTTAGGTAGTGGTTACCAGCACGTAAAAAGCATTACCACAAAAATAACCAAGAAGCAAGACTGGAATTGAGGAAATGAGCGAGCAAAGCAAGCATTTCACCATACCAAGTCTCCCTACAAACAGATGTGAAACTATAGATTTCACCAGTTGCAATGAAAGAACATTTTGTTCTGGGACTGCATTTGGGATACACAAGCTCTGGCAGGAATGATTGTTTCGAACAAGTGAAGATAAATTAATAGAGTTTCCATTGAATATGCCAGGACAATTATTTTCAGCCCATTTAAAAATATTCACAGAATGTACTTCAACATAACATCACGAGGGCTGACTTGAAAAAAAAAATGGTGCAGGCAGAATGTAGGCCTGTAGCTTAGGACACTGAAGTGTATTCACTACTGAATTTGGTCTCTCAGGTCTTAACAGGCTATTGCAGCAAACGCTGCAGCTGGTGCTTATGGATTTCTACGTTTGCTGACAGTCAAGGAGCTGCAGCATGGTGCAGGGGAAGCTGCTGTCCGGCTGCCACCAAAATTTCTAACATTTAAAAAAAGAAATTCCTCATCTCAAGTTACAGAAACAACCACAAACCATCTGAGTTCTGATTAAATAAAAATGAGAAACAGCTCAAACAAAGCATTTCATGTGGTAAGTGGGCAATAATATCTTAATTTAGTATCCTGAAGTTGGGATGAGTTTTATTGTAAATCAAGTTTAAAATTGTATCAACCTAAAACACATAATTGTTCAAATTGTCCTTCTTCCTCCAGTTTAACAATCCTGCTCTGGTATAACTGGAGCAGAAGGTTTATTTGAACAATATCAGGCCTCTTCATTGTTGAAGTCAATCAGATCAGCATTTTCTGACCTAAAACATTTGAAGAATGATTTATAATCAGCTCCAGTACTGGGCCAGGACTCTCACAGTGTGAGCTCAGATGCTGAGATCTTCCCCAGAGAGGCAGCCAAGCAAGATGCACACCAGTTTATTCTGTAAGACCAGCTGCTTAAGTTTTCTCAGTATCTGGTTAGACACTGGACCCACAATTAATAGTAAAACAGCTCAGTAATTCAGCACTACTGAGGCAAATGGCTGACAGGTCATGAGAGGCTTCTCTACTGCCTTATGAAAGAGAGACAAGACAGCACTAGTGTATTAACATTTAAGAAACTGATATTTTAAGACCTTCTAAACATGTGCATTGAAAGAGGAAAAAAAAAAAAAAAAAAGGAAAAAAAAAAAAACTTTAATCCTGAAATACACCCAACACAGTGCTGCCTGAGCCAGTTCAAACAAATGTGTTAATTTTGATGTTATGTTCATGCCAGTGCTGAATGCAGCCAGGTGGATGCATGATGAGGTTTCTCTCCTTTTCCGGCCATGTGCATTATGTTAGAGGCACAGTGCTGGGCACAGCACAACACAGACCTCAGCATGTGTCTCATTTAAAAAAGAAACATCTGAAAGAACATTAGAGCACTGTTACTGGCAGTGGGATCCTGTTCTCTTCTTGCACCACAGTACTCTGTAGGTCTTCAAAGAACACACAAAAACCTACGTGTGTGGATTATAAACAAAACAATTTATTGATTTTATATATATTTTCAAGGCACTTTTTTGCTGCAATTTAAAACTCCATTTGGTAAGAAAGGGAATCCTTCATAAACCACATCTTCAAGAAATAAAACACACAGCTGCAGGACTAAGGAAACAACCAAAAAATTCAAACCAGATCTTGACCATAAACTAGCTATGTTCCTGGAATCACAAAAGGAATCCATAAGTACAAATCATTTGTTTTCCAGAAGACTTTTTTGATTGATAGTTATTTAGGAAACAGAGGATGAGACTTGCTCATTTAGAGTCAGCAAGAAGAGACAGGCACCTCAGAAGAACAGCTCACCTCACCTGTATTAAATATCTACGTTAAAAAAAAGATGAACTCTCCTCTTCCAGAGACTATTCTGTATTGTCCACAGGGAGAGCTTACATGAAGGCACTCAATTTTTTAATACAGACTCAGGATACAATATTAAAGTAAAAAACATACATAATTATCAAATACATTTTGCAATATAACATTTTATATGAAAGCCAGTAATCACTGATACAATATACTTCTCCATATAGAGTTCTCATCAGAATGTTCCAACGTATGGCAGGTATTATGGCAAAGCTGTATCACAGCAGCACCAACTGAGAGAGCAAACTGGTTGCTGGTACACTTCACTGATGAATTAGGCCTTAACATTGTTTTTAATAATTGGGAAAAAAAAATTAAAAAATCTCAGTGCTTTTGAAATTGAGCCAATACTCAAAATACAACTCCATACTGCCTGATTTACTTGAACATCTGTTGACAGGCAAAAGCATTTTTTTGAAATAGAGAACAAGGGTTTAGTCAATTACGTTTACATAAAAAAGAGCCAGCACAAGATCTGCAACCTTTTCAGCATTTTTCATGTAAAATTTCTTGCTCTAAACATATAAATACAGACATTCAGCAGGTCCATTCAGTTCTGGAGTTCTAAATCCATTGCTGTTATTTTGATTCACTCAATACTATGTCATGATCTCATTTTTTACCATTATCATCATTACTGCAGACCGATGTTACATCTCCACTGCGCAGTAAACACAGCAAGTTTGGGCTTCATTGTCTTTACAGTGATACACACTTAGCAACATATTTCACTTCCACATTTATATTCAGCTTTTCAGGGGGCCACAGGACTTTGCCATCAGACTCCAGCAGCCTTATTTTGGTACAGCGTTGGAAACACATCACTTAGTCTCACGGAGTACGATACCTCTTTTGATGTTGACAGGAAGGTCTCAGTGGTAGAGAAGTGTTAGACATGCTTCTTTAAGTGTCCAGGAAGTGTTGGATTATAGTTCTTTATTCCTCGTTGTAGTGGAGCCTTGAAGAAGGTACAAAGGGATCGGGTTCCTGCTACCAGCTAAAAGGCTTTGGAGGAAGGGTTTTGCAAATGCTCAGCTGACAGCTGGGATCTGGAGGAAGCTGCTGTTTGCTTGGAGCTAGCAGAAGAGGTCTCAGGAAATGGCTGGAGATGTGCAACTGCACCTCCACAAAGGATGCTGGGGTGTTCTTGCAATAGCTGACAGTACCACCGCTCTGACTGAGAGTTTCTAAAAACAGTCCCAAAGATTTTCTTTGGAAAAGTGGAAAAAGTCTATATATAGAGTTTTGTAACACAGGGCTGCAGCAGTCCATCTGGGACATCTCAACATCCCAGCCTTTTACATTGGCAGTGCTGGGTGAGCTCAAGCCTGCTTACAATGGCACCAAGGAAAAATAGTAATGACAGATAAATAAAACTGTGTATTCGGGTTCAAATGTATTTTAGTCTGAGTATACAAAGGGTTCACATCCTTACTCACTATTGCTGTACTAACTCAACCAGCTGAAGATGTGTCCTGTATATTTCTCATAGACACTGACCTCTCTCCTGGGAGTGGGCTCTGAACAATGCATTGTTTCAAAATGCGCCAACTGAGGCTGCCTGTGGCAGAGGGAAAGATTAGAAGGATTGCCCCCACTGCTTGTGTGTTTTGTTCCTGGGACACAGCAGTAAGCAGTGACTTAGTCTGGCCTTCCTCATGGGTGAAAATTTCCTTCAGCTGAAATATATAAATGTCAAAAACATAATCAAGCAGCAACAACAACAAATAAGTACCATGAAATGAATAGCACCAAGGATGTTCAGTCCCATACATTCACTCTACAAAAGCAAGACCGGCAGTACTTGGGCTCAAATGAAAATGTCATTCCAGTGTGAATAATAATAATGCAGCAGTGAGACATCTTGACATTGAGCACAGTGTTTTTACAGGCAAGCTAATTGGAAGCTGTAAAGCAAAGTACAAAAATAGATGAGAAGTTCAGTGGTCAATTTGTCCTCTGAAGTCAACAAGAATTTTGCAGTTTTCAGTGGAAGAAAGAACAGACCTTAACAGGAGGCTGCATATCACTACTGAGGTTGGATTTCCATAAATATAAAAATATCCCCTTTACAGAGAAATTATTGCACATTTTATTAGCAGACCTAAATTAGAGTAGGCAGTACTTGTCACAGGGTATAAGGCACATTTGATCTGCATTCTAGGAGATGAAGGGTAAATTGTGAAACTTCAGAAGGGAGTATGTTTTTAGTCACAGCATTGTTTCTGTCTCTAGTTCCTCAACACATGCTAGTGTGCAGCAAAGGACTTGATGCTGCTGTCATCTAGCTGAACTCACAGACTCCAGAGAGAGTTATGCTTGCTTCACTGAAGGCAGAATTTAGCCCTTAGTCAGGAATATAAAATTTGATATGCACTTCCAGATATAACCTAAGGCTAAAGGTAATGCAGCAGACAGGCTGTCAGATACATTGTTTTTGCCATGTGGATTAGAGGTCATGGATGCATTTTACTAGTCTGCAGACATCAAAGACTAGATTTCAGCAACAAATAAGGAAAACAAAACAAAACAAACAAGAAAAAAGCAACTAACAAAAAAAAACACCTCATAATGTTTTACCAGAACACTTATCCACTGCCACTGCTGTAAATTATTGCTGGGATGAATTCTAGATTTCAAGTTCGCTGACGCAGATGAACACTTGGCGAAATAACACAGCTTTGTTTCTTTAGTACTGGCCTTTGAACAGCCTTCAGGTCAAACCAACATTAAAGAGATTAGCACCTTGACAATTACTTGTAAAAACAGTTGAAAGTTCTTACAACAGAAATGACAGTTCAGGAAAGTACACAAAATCTTTATAGCAAACTTAGTTCTTCAAAATAATTATTATGTTAAAATACACATAATCCACAACAGAAGGTTCTACTTTATCCCTGTCATGGGAAATAAGAAATATTGTATACACAGGATGCACTCAAAATCTACAGTGACAAATTATGCACTGACTTAGGTAGGAATCTTGCTTAAGTATGAACTGGAAATCTTACTCTATGGCCACTGTAACCAGTAAGATTTTTATTATTATTTTGCAGGTATTTGGGTTTTACCTAATAAACAGTGCATCATTTGACTTATAATAAATAAGCATAATAAAGAACAAATTACATGTCAATAGTGTATACTTTCTTTTCCATGCTACCTCAATTAGCATGACCGAAAGCGGCCATGAACTACACCCAGTACTGATTGCGCTTCAAAGTTGGGTTTGTTTTTCGACAATACTGGATCATTTCAGGATCAAGGTTTAACCAGCTATTTTGCAAAGGCTGTTCTACAGTTGGAGAAACCACCATAGGAAGTAGCTGTTCATGTCTTACTGCCATTGGTGTCGAGGCTGTACTTTGCTCAGCTCCCTTCAAGAGAGGGGTCACCGTAACAGTAGGCACAGTCAAGCTTCGTTCCAGACAATGACCTGGACTACTGAGGATTACATCCATCTGATTTTTGACAAGTGGTTTTGCCTTCTCTTTCTTCTGACACATTAGCAAAATGCACACAGAAATAACAGCAATGATGAGCAGCACAGACACCACGACCAGGGGGATAATGATGTACCAAGGGTTGCTGCTTTCACCTGCTTGCTCTCTGGGACTCTTGGCATCAGCCCAATCTGTGGTCTCAATCCCTGCAGATCCCCTTGTTCCCACTGCTAGGTTTAGCAATGGGCCTTCCTCATGTAGATTTCCCCAGTGATTCTGACCTGGGAACATGATTGGGACGGTCTTCTGTGGTGCTACTGTGGGTTCTTCATTATGGGAGGAAACTGGTGCATCGTCCTTTGAGGTACTGTGGATTTTTAAAGCGGTCGTACTGGTTATGACAGGCACTTCAGCTGTAAAACCCTGCACAAGCAGAGGACTATATGGCACTATGGAATACTCAAAATGTCCGACAGCAGGCTGAACATCATCTGCCCTGAGCATAAATGTGAATGAGTCATTTAACAGATCAACACCTGTCATATTTGCATCTATGTCAAGAAGCACAACACCTCTATCAATGTCAGCTTGGGTGAATGTCTGAATATCTTCAAACTCTGCATCATTCACAAACCTTTTTTTTACAATCCTTCCATGAGTTGGGGGCACTAGCACTTCAAATCTAGGATTACTGTTTGTTAAATTAGCTAGCTCAGAAGCATCCAGGTCACTGCTTCTGAATTTATACACAGCTTTATTTGAAATCTGCATGTCAGATACAACTTGCACTAAGGGCTTCATTCTGATTTTCAGTACTTGTCCTGTCAGATTACTTTCTGCAGTGAATATCATAAACTCCAGTACTTCTTCGAACACAGTGAGATTTGTCAGGTGGTACGACAGTCTTCCTGAGTACAAATCTGCTTGCTCAAATTTACTAACCTTCTCGTTTCCAATCATCAGGTGCCCATTCTTTAGAGGCTGAGTTATTTCATACATGATATTAGTGCTCTTTCCATTCGAGACAGCTGAAAGCTGCACATTAGTAATAGTGACAGATGTCTGGCCCTGTGGAAGTGCAACATTGGTAAGGTTGACCAGGACAAGAGCGATTGGTATTACTTCAAGACTGAAAAGTTTGTATAAAGGACGATGTTTACCATCAGTCACACTGAAATAAAACACGCCAGAGGAAGAACTTCCATCCTGTACAAACCAAACCCTACCATTGTCGATATCAGCTTGTGTGAAATCCTGTACAGAGACACTGAGATTGCTCTTCATTGCTAAATAACCATTATTGGGGTTGCTAACTATGGTGTATTTAAGCTCAGCTGGGTTGTTATCTAGGTCTTCAACTTTCAGATTCTCTGACCCCAGCACTGACACATCTCCCTGCAGGACTCTCAAGTGCAGCCTTTTAGTCTTCAGTTCTGGAGCTTGGTCATTCACTGGAACAACAGTGATATTAAATATCTCCTCCAAAACTTCACTATGGGGCTTTGTTGCAGACTTGGTCTTTAGGTTTAACCAAACAGCAAAAGTGAAATTGTCACTAAGTGATTCAGAATTATCGTGCATGTACACAATTCCAAATTTGTCCAGGATGTATTGGGAGAAATTAGGTTTTTCTTTTGTAACATTCCTTTCTCCGACAATAATCACACCATGTAGGGGTAAAGATACAACTTGATACCAGACTTCATACATGGAGCGCTGTACCTCAGGTAGCTTTATCAACAGATTTGAGGCATCTAAATTTGTTTTGTTGATTAACACTCTACCTCCTTCCTGGACTATGGTACCTAGTAGAAACAAAAAGAGATTCTTAGAAACTGACTGTTTCATAGCTGCAACATTTCAGAAATTAGGTAATGTGTTTTAAAAATTCATGATGCTCAAAAAAGAGACTACGGAATCACATATTTCTCTTTAATGGTATCCTCGATTCTCAAATGTCATGGCTAGAAATATATTATCACTGTTCTTAAAATAGACTTGCATATAAGAGATTACTTATTCTATTGATCATAGAGCATGATTAAAGAAATATCAGTATCTCAAAGCTCCAGAGGACTCTTTCATTATCTCTATTGTTACAGCAAAATGGAGGATACCAACTACAGCAGTAGGAAGAATCTAACATAGGTGGTTAATCGCATTTTTAAAGACGCAGTGATGCAACTACTATCTACACTATACTCTGTGATGAAAGTATTCCAGTCATTTGCTACCAAAGAAAAATTATCTTTCGTTTTTTCTCATTTGTTCATTGGAATGCTGACAGATCCTAAACAACCAGAAGGCCCAACCAGCACAGCATATTTACCTGTATTTGCTAGAAGACGACTGTTCTGACCATGCCTGGTAATTTCATACGAAATGACAATATTGAACACCTGGAGGTCCAGAGCTGACGGTGGAGAGGAGACAGTAAACGTAAAGAAATCTTCTGCACTCCAGCCAGCTGACTCTGCATCTAAGTGCTCATACATGATCACACCTTCATTCACCTGTTTTGGGGTAAAGATAGCAATAGGTATACGAGGAGATTAATTTTAAATACAGGAGTGTAAGGAGAGAAAAAAATCATAAGACATTGTTCAAGAAAGGGTTTTGTAGCTTAGCTCACACACAATGGCTGTGTATGTAGCTTATATTATGAAGTTATTTTATCCTGCATTTCTCCCTTTGAACATACTCAGTGTTGCCAGACAAGCCTAGTTGAAAAACAGATTTATGCTAGATACAACCACTCATCTGTTCAGACCCAAAACCAAAAGCTAGTATTATCATACAGGATAATCACCAGCTGAAACTACACCAGAAGTTTAAGATCAATACCTTCATACGCTGACACTTCAGTAGGATTCCTAAGAGTCACAAGACTAGAACATTTGCTATTTCTCATTCACTATTTCAGCTTTGCTTGATAATTCATTCTCTGACCTAAAGAAAAGACAGCTACCCATTAAACCCTTCACAGCTTCCCAGGCAGCTACTGACCTGGCTTGCCTGTATTAGTTTGTAATTGCCAAAGAGATCCCTGTCTACGATGGTGGCAGTTTTAAGTCTACAACTTGTAACATGGGTTACACAGCTTTGCAAACAAACTGAAGGAACTTATTAGCACATGTTCCCATGACATACGCTTGAAAGGTGTGAAAAAGAAATCCAAAAATCCCTGCTGCTATCAAGGATGAGGCACTTAAGCACTACAGAATCTGTAGCTACAGACAGAGCTAATCCTGAAACCACTGAAACAGCCCCCTCCAAGCTCACCAGGGAACAGGCTTCCAGAGGCAAGTTTTCTCACCAGCTTCAAAACTGTCTGATCATACTGCCCATAGAATTCAGACTGATGTGATAAAATCCTACATGCACGTCACCAGGTTTCCCTATACTGATTTAATCCTTAATGGTTATTATGGGACAAAACACACAGAAGTGGTATTAAAATGTTGTGCTGCTTCAAGATAACCTTCCAAAGCATGCCTCTAGGTCTTCAATTTGGAGAAAGCAAACTAATGTAACAAGAATAGGCATGACATCCTATAAATTCAGCAGTGTTTAGTTATCAACTGTTAATCTTTCTAGTTTTTATACCTTTTTTTTTTTTTTAGTAAGTCGCAAGTCCATGCTAATATCTGCACTGACAAGAAAATGGAATTGGTTAGCATTGCCTTGTTTACCTCTGAAATGACTTTAAATGTAATGATGACATTGTGGCTTGCTGCAAGATGAAAACTCTTCTAAGTTATCATAGAACATACTGTCAGAGAGAAAAAACAACTCATTGAATTTAAAGAACAATTAATTTCCTTATATTGGCTACAAAACAACTGTTCTTGAAAAACTTCACTGGAATGTAATACTGATTTCAGCTTCTTCTTCTTTTTTTTTTTTTTTTTTTTGGCCACAAGGCAATAAGACACTGGACATAAGGAAGATGCACCTCAGCAAAAGTAATAAATTTTTTTTTAATCTAGCTGCATACTACTTTTCAGAAGTAAAATTCCAAGTTCTACAATACAGAATGGAGCCAATGAAGACAAACAACAAAACTAACGCAAAAACTTTCAAATTAAATCAGATTTACAAGCCTTTTATTACCAAACAGAAACTGAAATTCTTATTCTCTGCGTAATGGAGAATATACAATGCTTGCAATATCATTGTCATTTTTTCACTGATATTTAACTTCATGTGGCTACAGCACACTAGACAGTGGAAGTTTATTTTGGATCGTTTTTCTTCCCCTTACTCCTCATTCTCTGCCAGAACAAACAGTGAGCTGGTTAGGATACCTTAATTTTACCTGCAATAAATCACTTAGTTCTACTTGTTTGAAGTGAAAGTGGCCAATACAAATACCTCCAACAGAGAAAAGACACACACACATTATTACATCTCAGATCCTTACACAATTTACGAAGTTCAAAGCAAAGTTATCTACACATTAGTAAGAATTAAAGCTATAGAGAAAAAGTGGCATGTTCTGACATGGCACTATCAAATAAACATATGTAGATCATTATCTGTAGGCAAAGAGATCTGAACTTCAAAACTCTACCTGAAAGATCTTGTCTGACATGCCTAACTGTTTCACTTAATGCTCATAAAAACCGTTCATTTTAAGAACAGAAGGAAACAGTATCATTAGTCAGGTTGTTTCAAAGTTTGGTAGGAACTAATAAGAATGCCAACTTTTTTCTCAGTCTTGTTGGTCAAGTATCTGTTTCTAAACAACAGATTTTCTCATTATTTAATTTACCAGGTCAAACAGTCACTTTTTAAATCTGTAAATGTAGACTAAATCCAAACTGTTTCTTATTTTTTCCTTCTGTAAAGTCAGATGATCGAGCTCCTTTTATCTCCCTTGCTAGGATTTTCTGAGAACAACTTACAGCGTGCAGAGCACACAGCTCCATTAAGACTCAGCACACAGACGTAAGTCATCTCAGTTGCAGAAGAATGTTTTCCATCAAGTTACATGAGCTGCCATGTTTTAGCCATTCAAGTGGGGGACCCTGTATCACAGTTAAGATTCTTTAAACACTTAGTATCACAGCCAATCAAGCCAATAAAAGTCCTCTTGGGGACACCCATGAGGACTGTGCACAGCTGAAATGAATCTGTTACTTGGAGTTTTCATACAGCACAAGGCTACTTTTGGCCTTCTGCCAAAAAGTCAAGGCTTCCAACCTCTGACTGCCGGTTAATGGCACCAAAACAGCTCTTCCCAAAAAATACTGTTACAAGCAAAACAGTGGAAATTGCCAGACTCTGCTAGTATCCAGAGAGAGGGGAACAAAGGCTCTTCTTGCATTCATTACTACATGCCAGATATTTAATGACACAGCAAATCTGGGCAATCGCACTGATGGGTCACATATGCTCAGTTACTAAACAGATATAAATGGACCAGGCAAGGAAAAAGCAATTGGGATGCCCTTTGAAGTAACAATCTACCACTGAACTATCCAGTATAAAGTAAATGCTTACCATAGACTGTGTAAAACTGAGGATTTCCTGAGTGGTATTATCAGAATTTACTCTGATCAGCCTTCCAAGTTTGGGGGAAGTTACAATCATAAAAGTTATAGTTCTGTTTCCTGCATTGGTCACATCACTGGTTACAGCTTTCAGATCATGTTGTGAAATAGGTTTCCTGGAACCTAAAAACCAGCAATTAAAAGTAGATTTGCAACAGCAATTTTTCACAAAATGGTAAAATTTTATATGTACAAATCACCCTTTCATCTAGTTATTCTATTTAGCATTTTAATAATGTTTTGTAAAATCATCAGGTTTACCCTTTTCCAGTTACTTCCAAATCACACAACTCTTCCACAATGAGTTCAATCAAAAAGCACATCAGTATAAAGTATCTTTGTTTTACAGAAATGGAAAGGTACAGTTATCTTCAGCACATGTAATTGCTAAATTCTTGTTTCTGCAAAGGCAATCCGAAGTAAAAAGTAGTGCATATATAAGAAGCCCTGCCCCTTTTTTTACATGTCTAGAACTGAATTTAACTCCAGCTGAAGTGACCACTGGCAATGTATTTAGCAATCCCAGTTGCCCACAGAAGGCTGGTTGATTTGGCTGAGAAAAGCCTTAACAAAGCACATTTTTTAATGAATGCACCCAAACCAAAATAAATAATTATCAAAAACTTGAACACTTTATTAATATGAAGGACAATTTTCATTGAATGAAGTTTAAAAAGTAAATACTGAATTAAACAAATAAGAAGGACACTGCACAACAGAAATAAAGGCCTGAAATAAAGTATTATTAAGATGGATGGAGGACTGAGGGATTCTTTTAATACACAGCACTGCATTAACCAGTGCCTTCTGACTTGAAGATTATAAAGAGCTTTCTGGAATTTAGCCAAACCATGACAATTTTTGACATAGCTGTGACAAAAACAAATCTAATAGTTTCCTATAATAAAATTAAAAATAAAAAAAAAAAAAAGACTGGTTTAGTGATTTTTTGATGTACTGTTTCCTGATGATATACACTCAGAAAACTACAAAGGATGTTAACTAATACTTTTAGAAGAGCAATAGATTCACACAGTCCTGTTCCCTCTGAGCCCACTTCTGCCTCCCTTTTTACATTTTTTTTCCTCATCAACAAGCTTTTATAGGTATCAATGCAGAACTTCAGACACTAGCAATACATATCCTTCAGGTTTGCATTATCAGTCTATCTCCACTTAACCTCGGTGTTTATAGATGAGTAAACCAAAATAAGATCTTTCTCCTGTAAAATTTGGAGGTGGGGGAGAAAAATCCTTGAAAAATCCTCTCACTCTATCCAATACAAGGAGTCTCCCTTCTTTTCTCTCTACTGTTCTCCCTCTTCCGTGTGACAGGCAGAAAGGGAAGCATGACCACGTGTTCAGACTACACCAGATGTGATCAGGAATGTAGAACAGAGAGCAAAAGTTCATCAGACCACGTGTATGTGCAAACAGAGTTATTTCTCAATAACTTCATTTATGCAAATCAGGCCCCAGTGCCATAACAAATTGAGACAGAGTAAATCACAAACACGGTTACGCTGTACTGCTGGATATACCTGCTTCGAGTTTTCACAAAGCCCCTGGTCCTTCCCAACGGCCCTGACCTCTCTCAGGAGCTGTGGCTTGACCATGAGGGACTTCACTGTGCAGCAGAGGCTGAGATACCAAGCAGGGCCATGGACACTGGAGTCTCCCACACTCTCCTGTGAAATGGGAACCTCCCCATATATGACTGTCTCCTGTGAGTGGTGAACATCCACACTGAAAATGGGTGAGCACTTTTCTCCTGAGACACCAAAAACCTTCTCCAGCACCTGCAGTGGTTCTGCTCTGGTCCAACACCTCACCAGAGAAGCGACGGTTATTTGCCAGCCAGCAGAGTGGGCAAAGCAAAGGGAAGTGAGAGCACAGCCTGCCTCTTCCCCCGCCTAGGAGCTGAGAGGTCACAAAGCAACACCACCCAAATTCTGCAGAAAGGATCAGAGACAGGGGATGGGTGACAGAGTAGGGCTAAGCTAATCTGTACAAGCGGAACACAATAGTGTAAGGCTGTTATCAGTACCTAATAACTTTGGCCTCTGTTTTTTCTGCCAACTTTTACAACTGGGAAACTACTCTGGTATGAGCATTCTGCCTATCACTACTAAATAGTTATGGATCATCATGTGTGCTGACCAGCCTTGGCAGCTCTGCTTCTGAATACCTACAAGTCTTTCCTTCTCTAGGGACAGCTCATCTTATTCCTTCTTCAGTCAATTGCTTCCCTGAAGAGAGAAAATCTTCACATTCTAGATATCTAGCATACATAAGACAAACTCATGTATCTATCCGTCAGCTTACTGAGCTCACTGAATAAAATCATCTGCTGTTGGATAGAAGAAATCTCTAAACCATATAAACAAATCTGCTATATTCAATGCGAAAGAAGAGAGCAGTACATGCTTTTATAAAATTGCAAAACAATATGCTTGAGAAAATAGTTTATACCCAGTCATGAAAACATGGCAAATTCTTCAGAAAATATTCAAGTTTTACTTCCCTAGAGGGAAGGTTCTTTAAGTTGTCTCTTAACATTTCCCACAGTGCTATAAAATATAGCTAAACACTGGCTATTGTCTTTATGTGTGGGGGTTAAGCAACCGGCACCATCACTGTTTTAATTGTCATTCTACAGTGAGCAAGTACCACT
Source organism: Aythya fuligula (assembly GCF_009819795.1). Taxonomy (NCBI): domain Eukaryota; kingdom Metazoa; phylum Chordata; class Aves; order Anseriformes; family Anatidae; genus Aythya; species Aythya fuligula. Next base: position 18,774,904 of record NC_045593.1, read on the forward strand.
GAAACCTGTACAGCTCCAGAATGTCTTTAAAAATATCAGAAAGAGAACAGGTACAAAAGCTAGCAGTACTTTTTAAAACCAGTATAGGAGTTCTGCTAACTCAAAGCAAGCAACTATTCAGCAGAAAATGTAGGCTTGGATAAATACAGCCTGCAGCGCTGAAGGAAGCACTGTATCTTCCAAGCTGGAGAATGGATAGAAAATCTAGAAACTATTCCCTCTATAGAAGTATCAGGCACACTTTTCTTACAATTATCTTTGCTTTAAGAGGGAATTTCTGTAAATCCCTGTGCCTGAGGCAACCTTACCCACTGAAATCACAGATTAATAAGCCTTTTAAGTGGATTTACGTGAATCTCATTTATATTGACTGAAGAAGATCATGCTGCTACAATCTCATTTTTTGTTGCCTGTGTTTAAGTAGCTTTTGCTGCAAGCCTTTGTTTATGCAGTTTATATTCAGGAAGTCTTAGAAAGTGACATGCTCCTCTTCTGCATGAAATTAATAAACCAAGACACAGATTAATACCTATAGAGATTTCCCATCTCCCTGTGGCTTCCAAGAAAAAAGAAGGCAGCACAAACATGAAGTGTGATACAAGATGTTGCTGAGAGAAGGCTAATCTTTCTTTCTCCTTTAATTCTGCAATTAAAGTCAGATTACTAACTCAATGAGGGATTACTCTTGCTAATGCAAAGCAATATATGACTCTGGTGAGAATCTCTGTATTCATCAACTCCTGTAGGAGTACAGTTTCTTCAAATATAGTACTTAGCTGCTGACACAGCTTGCTGCAAATGCATGAATACAAATTTAAACTGTTCAATCTTTCTGATCCATCAGTGAGTCTCCGCTGCTCTCCGTAACTCTGCTCAAACAGTAAGAAAGTGAACTAGAAACCTGGTGAGCTTAAGTGTGCTATTCAGAGTTCGGTGGACACAAGCTTCACTGTTTTCTCCAGGCAAAAATCCCAACCACCTAAAACAGCCTGAATACTCTAAGCAGCACTTTGCACCTCTAATTCTATGAATATTATATAGAGCTTTTAAATTAATCTGAATGAGGAATGTTGAGAGCTTAGGCAGACAGTGTTTATTGTCACACTGTGCTTATATATTTTACTGCCAAATTCCATCATCCCAAGCACACAGGCATATCAAAAATGTAAAGACCATAAAATAAAAACATTTGAAACAACATAACTGTTCTTTCAAAAAGCACAGAGATAGTTTTTTTTTTCAAGTACAGCTATATATGGTCACCTATGCAATTTTATCAAGTGGAAAAAATCATGATAAGGTGTTAAAAACAGACCTGGAAAGACTCCGAGTCCTTTGTTCACTTCAAGACTAATGACTAGAGTCCGAGCTGTGATGCTAAAGATCTGTCGTGGTGCAAAGTTCAAGCCATCTGTTACCTGAAAATTGAAGCCTCCAGACATTGCTCCTGTAGATAACAAAAGCATAAATTTATTTAATTTTTAATCTTATTTTATTTTTTTGGTAATTATTTTTTTTTATTATTATTTTTCTATTTTTCATCTGAACACACACACACTGGACACCTTTTGCTGTAGGCTACAAGTGAAATAAATGCCAAGTCATTCTAAAGCAGTTTTTGATTAGCAATTTTGTGTCTTAACTAGAATTGCATAAATTCAAAATGCAGAGAACAGCACACAAATGAGGAACTCCTGGCTATTACTTACACTGAAAGCCATATATACCACAGCTACAAATAAGCAGAGTGCCCCTTCCCTATTTCCCTCACTGACCTCAGCAGACATGATACCCAGTTAAACTTGGAGAGACACTAGCTCCCAAATTTTCTCCTCTTTTTACATCTTAGGAAGGACCCAAGCACTTAAACAGTCATTTTTGGCATAGAAGTAATTTTGGGTGAAAAATAGAATACTAGAATGCACTTTCATTTCAATTTACTTTTAAAGGACTGGATCAAATCACAGGTTGTTTGCTTTGCTTCTTTGCTCTCCTTCAGCTTTGTTGAATAGGATATGTTGTGACAGCTTAAATTATTTCAGAGGTTATGTTTACTCATAATAAATGCACATTTTTTTCTTTAATCTTAAGACCTATATGTACTTTGGCACACAGTAATGGCAAAATATCTCCAGGAGACTGGGCAGATTCCTGTAAAAGTGCATCTTTTAAAACTGACTTACTGAGGTGTATAGTGCTTCCTAAGACTGCCTTTATGTTGACGGTGCCCAGGGTGTTTAACCAGGTAGAAAGAGAGAATGAAAAATTAAAATATTAACTGTTGCAAATGGCTATCATTACCCTCCTGCTTGTTTTGCCTAATGCAGCTATGAGATATTGCTACATGAATATGTATTCTGAAAGTGAAATGTTGCCACGTATTTAAATTTAAAGATCAGAACTCCTTGCCTAACTCTAAATCAACCTATCAGAAGAATCAAATGTGGGTTCTAAGATTATAGTTCACAACTCCCCTAGGCTCCTCTCACAACTCCTCTTATATTCAGCCAGGCACCAAAGCAGCTCTGAAAAATCATGCCATACTGTTTTCTTATTTTAAGTCTTTATTCTCTAATGTTTTATTTTCATAAAAATGCACAAGCAGTTGCACATTTGAAGAGGCACTTAAGAGTCTACTAATTGCCTCAAGTTGGTCGAAAAAGGCTTACTCAGCTTCACTTGTTTTTTTTGGCTAATGTAGAGCAACTGTCTGATTGACACAATCAGACATTTTGTCATTGACAGAGCCAGGAAGAGAACTAAATCCTGCTGCTACGGCGGAGCATGTATTGGTTTAACACAATTAATTTTTAAAGGGATATCTGATAGAGGTGATAAAAAGGACACCAGAATGAGTGTTGTAAAAACTGCACTGAGAAGACACTGAGGCTTCAGAACTGACAAGAGGTCATTTCAGTCCTGCCCTAAGAAAAAACAGTGGCAGGGTCTAAGGGCAGACCCCAAACCACAAAAGCTGTGCAGGATCACCCTGGAAGGAAGCGAGGGTGGAAAAGGGAAGGCATTCTCACACTGAAAGAGTGGTACAGAAAAGGAAATGTACGATCTGGTTCTGCATTATGCAATAGCAAACAAAAGATTTAAGGGGAAAACCTAAGAACAAAGGGGCCGATTTGAAACTCACAGCAGGCAATAAGCAGCTTGATGTAATTCACGAGACAGCAAAGATGAAGGGAAAAAGTTATGAAGACTAATGTTAAAGGCATAAAAGCAATCTTTCTTTTGTACTGTAAAAGACCCTGAGGACAGAGAGTCAGTGCCATGTACAGTTAAAAAAACCCTCTTATAGCTGGAGCAAGCAATGCCAGTGGGTGGAAGAGCCAGTTCAGCCAAGAAGATGCTGCTCTTCCCCTTGGAAAGGCTCACGGCGAGTAGGAAAAGTAGAAGCCAGGCTGGGTAGAACATGAAATGGGCACACTTCCCAGGAAGCTCATAGGCAACAGAGGACTGAAGATGAGGGACAGAGCAGCTGAAAACGAGGTTAAGAAGCATCGTGACACCAACAGGTAAGGGAAGGCTCCGGGACAAGGCTGGGAATAAGATTAGCATAGCAAGCACACTTAAAACAACAGCCCAGGTTGAAGGAGGAAAGAAAATCTCTTACTGAGGAAGGAAAAGAAGTGAAATGTCAAGAGTACTTTCTGAAACACTGAAGGTGATGATGCTGCCAGAGCAGCTGCAAGAGCTGATGCGTGACCTGGGCAATTTTACATTTCAGATTTACTGTACATCCCACACTCCCACTCACTGAAAAATGAAATTTGCTATTGTTTTTACTTTTGTTAATCACGATTCACTTCCTAAGGCTACAGACGTGCATTCGCCCTTTCTGGAACAGAGAGTGAATTCATTTCCTCACACTCAGGCTACCATCTTCCTACCACCACTGAGGTTCTTACATATCAAAGCCTCTGTTGGAACAACATAAACAGCTTGGCTCACTTTTGCTATGTTCTTGACCTTTCATCTCCTGACCAAATTATTTGAGTAGGATAGTAACAGCTCACCAACAGCTGGTTGTAAAGCAACTTCAGCAACACATGCACTCAGCAAGATACTGCACTGGAAGAACACTTTAGAGTGCTTTAACCTGCAGCAAGCCTCAAGGAGCCACAACACAGACCTGGAGAGACTGCAGGACTCAAAGGAGCCCTGGAAGTAATTCCACCTCACCCTAGGGCTGGTGAGGCAGTTCTGGACCTCTTCCACCTCCTAGCCCACAGCAGAAGGTTTATTCCTTCTCTAGCACCAACTTTCTTCTTCCAGCTGGTACAATACAGTAATAGAGCTGGGGCAGGAGAATAGCAGCTCCTGCCTCATAAAAGCCCCACATGTTCCTCAGACTGGAACCCCACTGGGAAGTTAATTCCTGCAGCTTCTCAGCACTGCCACTTAAGGATCCAGGAGGCTGCCCTGACTTCTTTCATATGGCCCACATATTCTTTCTGCAGCATGAATAACCCAATCTCTAGCTCTTACCACTGGCTTAAAAGAGTCAATGGTTAAAGCTGAATTCATTCACAGCCTTAAGGGAGGTTCACATTACTCAGGTGAGCCATGACTTTATTTGCCCTGAGCTCCTTAGGAACATGAGGGTACTGTGACATGTCTGAGAGACTGCCAGTCCATGAATAACTCAGCAGTGCACTAAGACTAAAAAAAAAATAAAAATTGATTATCAATGACAATGGTCAAAAACATTGATTTTGTATCTCTGCAAGCTGCATGATGATGTTCCCTTACTGCAAACAAAGGTTTCAGTTAGGAGACTGCTATCAACTGAACCTCTAGTGCTTCTTCCAACAGAACACCAGGCTTTCTTGGTGAGCATACACTTAAGTGTACGGGACCCTTCCTGTCTAGGTTGTGAGACCATGGATCACATAACTAGCCATCTGAGATTTTTGTGACATGAGAAGGAGATTCTCAAAGGATTACCAACACAAATAGACCGAATAGGAGCAGTATACTGTCAACAGGTGGTATTTTTTGAAACTACATACCATTGTGTACAAATAACAGCTGCCCTTCCAGTATATGAGCCTGAGTAAAATTAAGGATGCTTTTGTTTGGTGAATCCTTCAGAGCCAAGTGCCCATTGCTAGGTGGAGTAATTGAATATATCAGTTCTGATGGTGAGGAGTCCTTATCTTCTGCAAAGAGGTCATCAGCAGTTATTTCTGTGACTGAACCCACCCAGACCTAGAAAAACAAAAAGAAATAAAAAATAAAGAATAAGAAATGCATGCATATGAAACACAGAAGATAAAAAAAAAAAAAAAAAAAAAAGAATAAACATTTATGCTGTACAGCACTAGCAGCTATGACAGATTTCCTTATTGTCCATCCAAATTTCTGATCCTGGACTGGAATGGCTAATGCTGGCATGTGGTTTTCAAAAAACAAGATCACAAAATAAGACAACCACAGATATACTCCATCGGTTTTGGTTTTTGAAAGCTGAAGCACAAGTGCTCTATTTGTCAAGCACTACCCAAACTCTTACAAACATAACAAAATTGTATTTTGATAACTGAGTCAAGCAGTTCCCATCCAACACATACACATGAATATTGGAGTCATGTACTTCACAGCAGTCACAGCATTCAATACACTCCACTTTCACTAGAAAAAAGAAGAAAGAAGAAAGAAAAACAGTCCAAGGACAGCACAATCTCTAATACAATTGGAACACTTGTTGCTGCATTATTTCCTTTTAACAGTGCACTAAAAGCCCTTTTTTAGTGTACCAAACGAAGTGTACCACAGAGATGCTCAGTCTGGTGGCAGAGGAAAGAACCATCACCTCTAACAGCTGCTTAGCACTTTGCAAGGTCATGCAGACAGACAAAATAAATAACTAGTATTTGGGAAGATACTACAAAACCTAGTACTTATTTCTAGTAAATCAACATTCTTGGTGTTTTTTGTTTTTGTTTTTGTTTTTTTTAGCTTAAGATACACACAAACTGACAGATCCTTTTTTTTGAGCAGAAAGAACTAATGTCTCAGATTCATTCACATCTCACTAGATCATTTATTTGGAAGTGATAAGCAACAGCTCACTTTACTCTTCATCTCTTCTCTATATAGTTAGAATATAGACAAAAGTACTAACAAAGGACAATACGTATTTATCTCAAAATATAGTGAAATTTCTAAATATTCAGAATATCCATGTCAATTCTTTCCATTTAGAGTTCATATCACAGTGTATAATCTTAAAAGTCTGGGTTTTTAACAAACTTATCCTGAGGTTCAAAACACATATTGCATCATTCCTCTCTGTCTTCCTAGGGCCTCACATAACAAATATTTGGTAGAAACATCATACCAAGTGATTAAAGAGGAAATGTGATCCTTGAAGAACAGGCATTTTACTTCTGTCAGAAACAAAATCATCAGCCAGATTTTTCCTTAAGTATCAATACTACTTTTTATTAAAAACTATGGATGAAACCCGATGGTTTTTTTTTTTTAAAGCCACTGGGATTTTTGCCATGACACTTCAATAGAAGAAAGATTTTGGCCTAGATTGTGTCACAAAATATATTCCACAGGAGAAGAGACACAAAGATGAAATTATATATTTTCTAATTAGGAAAATAAGTTTGGAAATGTATGTGTTACATTTTGTAGTGGAAAACATCTTGCAACCAGGAAATTGTTATTTTCTCCCTTTAAATATGTATTTCTCTGAAATGCAGTTACTAGTATCTAAGTTTGATAGAAGATGCCACCTGTGAAAACACAGGATGAGAACTAAGCAAAGTCTGATTGACCAAAAGCAGCACCAAATGCATACATCAGTGTCACTGGTTTCATAACGAGACCCTTTTGACTCATGTCAGCAGCACTCAATTCTGCACAGAAAGTAAGACGTCACATACAGAATATGCAAACACATAAGAAAGGACAATGCAAATGTTATTGCATATGACTTGGGTTAAATGGAAGTTCGGAGAAAAAAAAAACTCTTATTAAGGGAAAAAATCAGCTTTTTTACCTATAAAGCCAGTGTTTATTGCAATTGTTCCAGCACACTAACACACAATGCTTTTTAAAGTACTGTACATGCTGAGGTCCTCTGTGACCTGTAACATGATCCTCAAGGAATGAAAGGAGATACAAGAGCTGGAAAGGGCTGTAGGGAAGCGGACACTCAGTGCTGCAAGTACTGTGCAAGTGGCTTACTTTCCACTTCTGGGATCAAGCCCTCCTTGAAGAGCACCATGAAAACTGTATCTGAACTTCTAGGATGTAGCAATACACTAATTGTGCATTTGCCTAACAAATTCCACAGACCTGGTCCAAAAAAGGGTTCATGACCCTGCCCGCTGGGAAATAATCCATTCTGCTCTGCTTACAGCATTCAGCTTGTCAGTTATTCCTTCCGTGCTACGTACCCCACCAGACAGTCTATATTCACAGCCATTTTAAAAACTCCAGTAAGTGAATGATTTAAAGAAAATTAAAAAAAAAATCAGTGTTTGATTTTTTTTTAAAAAAACAAACCTATTGTTAGGAAAATACGGCCCTCTTGTGGCAACGAGATGATGCAGTCATTTCAGAGCATCACTACTGAAAAATATGCTTAAATGCAGAAACAAATGGAGCAAGTAAGGCCAGGATACTGATTATCTTAGTATTGTCACATTACCCTTTCCTGTCCCCGCTACAGCAAACAAACAAACAAAACATAAAACCAACAATAAAACCAACCAGAATTTTAGGAGATGATGCATAAAATGCTGTATATGAATCCCATAAGCATTTATTGTTTTAATGGAAAAGCTATAAAATAAATGCAAAGATTACTAGCATGCACAACAAAAGCTTTCACTAGAATAAAACTTTCTGTATCTCACATGTTATGTTAATGTAAATACTTCAGCATGTCACAAATTCTCAGCCAGAGGTTAATAAATAAATAAATAAATAACTTTCACTTCCTAAAGAAAACCATAACCACCACCAGAAATATTTGGTTGTGTGTCCTTCTGAAACCCTCTGTGGTGTTCATAACCTTCACGTACACAATGGACACAGTGGTTTGAATAAGGGATGTTACAGATGCCTCAGAAGTACTGCTTTTTCTAGAGCAATGCACAGGTTATTACTCAACATTCATTCACCACTAGCAGCATCGCTGAGGAGCAGAGTCTGCTTGGTCAGCAAGCACCATCCTACACAGGAATGCCCAGCTCATCTCAGCATTTAGCAGCACCATGAAAAATCCATTTTCTCCCTCCTATTTGGGATGTGTGAGGTTGCTTTGAAGAAGGATGATCTTAGCGTATTCTTCCCAGTACGTAACTCACCTGCCACCTTTATTTCAGCATGCACATGCTGAACATATCCAACATATGTGCATTATTAGTACACACTTGTAACAAAACTAAAGCTTATTTCTCAGCAAAAGCTTACGCACGACCGGCAGACCACAGGCACAAAGGCAACATCACGGCTCTGGATATACAAACTGCCTGCACAGCAGAGAGGACCAGCTTTGGCTAAGTTCAGCCGTGTTATCATTGTTCTTGTGAAGCTTGGACTTAAAAGCCATTTTTAGAAAAAGCCACGGGATGCACTGCAGTGCACTACCCTGCCTCAGTGCTCTAAACAGACGGCAGTTCAAAGCCTGCACTGTACCAGAGGGGAGACACAGAAAGAGATCAGAGTGACATACATCCTCCTTGTCTGCTACTAAACATTACCATGTGCTGTGCTGTTATCTACAGGGTACAAATGTGATTAATTTAAGCAAGGAAGATTTTACTTTACCACCTGAATGCTTGTGAAGACAGTTTGTCCTTCTACCAGCACTGTCTGCATAGGGTAGGGTGCCCTGTGCTATGGGCACCTGCAGATTATCACAGGTTTGCTGCCATCACTGTGAAGATGCATGGTATTACCACTATCGCTGCTTAAAAATTACAGCTTTTCTCCTGAAAAAATGCTGCATACACAACTCAAGGCTACGGTCACCTCCACAGTAACCCATTCTACCTAAGCAACACATGACTAAACATGTAAAATCAAATGTATGCTTTAGGTGCCACCAATTTTTAAACTGCAGCACTGGGAATGATGCAGCCTCAAAATAACCTGATGGGGAAGCGGGGAGGAAGGGGTATGAGGAAGAATGAGAGGATAAAAGAACAAAAGAACAAAAGAGAAAGCAAAAAACAAAAAGCACTGGAGTGACAGTAGTGACTCTTTTTATCACTGGAAGATTAAAAAGCCAGTTATGGTTATTAAGAGCAAAAAGCATAGCATCAGCCTACAATTTTATAATTTTCTTCAGTAATTGGCAGGGGGAAAGAACTAGAAACAAGTTAACACGTGATTTTTCTACCTCACCATACCGAACAATAATAGCTTCAGTGTCTGCAGTAATACCTCAGTGACCTCTACCAGCCTAGATTTTCACTGACTGCATTGTGTTATTACATAGTTAGGACTTTTTTAAAGGATGTCAAAGTCTTATTAAGGGAACATTCCTGTTCTGTATCAGGAATACCCAACATGTAGTTAATTAGCTAATGATGTGCAAGTGAGAATGCTGGTCCCTTCTCCTGTTCTGTCCTACTGGGGGTTCAGGGAGGAGCAACAGCAGGTTGCACCTCAGCAGGTCTGTCCCTTCAGTATATTTAATAGCAAGATGCACACGAGCTGATAGCCATGAAAAGGCAACAGTAAGATATTTGTACTCATTATCAGTACTCTTGGTACTTTTTTAGCTGTCTTTATTAGCAGCCCTGAAGACACCCTGGCAAAGAACACAGAAACACAGCAGTGCTCAAGGTAGAAGATGCCCAACCCCAAAAGCCCTCTGTTAGCCCAAGAGACTTCATGTATCCTTAAAGTTACAAAAAAGCTCAGTGTGCCCTCTAGATAAACTTAGTCTGCTTTACACTACAGCAGCAGAAAACATTCCTCATGACCTCCCCTAAACATTCCTCATTCTTCACCCTAAACACAGATTACCCATGTACTGCATCCCTTTGTTACAACTATTTGATTTAAATCCCAGGACTGCATTCCAAGGAATATTCCAACACTATTGCACTGAATATTCCAATAGATGCAAACCTCACATTCTGTTAATGAAAGCAAATTCAATGATACCAGATTAGAAATCAACATTTTAAAATGATGACAAACATACCTGAAGAATTCTGTTAACTTTTATAACAGGAGCTACATCATTTACTGCTTTAACTGTTACAAACACAGTCTGGGGCAAGCTTTGTTTCCACAGTTCTGTATTATTTACCATAACAGTAAAATTGTCTGTCAGTTCCTCACTGTCATCATGAATGTAGTAGATTAATTCTTGTTCCACCTGAAAAACAGAACAAACTGAAAAATGAGGAAGCTAAGAGAAAACAAATGTGATGTTAAAAAATAGAAGCTTGTAAATCTAGTCATGCCCATCTGGATTTATAGCCTTATAACTTTTTATGACTTCCAAGAATTCATTTGCACTCGCCTGCAAGGAAAAATGGAAAACCCAATCCCACTGTATTTACCACAACATTTCCTTGGAGTTAACCAAAAATAGTGAGTAGTAACAGATGGTAACTTATTATACAGTTTTGCTTCTTAGAACTAACAAACTGCAAATTAGGTTGTCATGCATATACACATTCTCTGTGAGCAAAGAAATAACTTTAAAAATATATGTATTGTTTCCACTTCCCTCCTTGTTCAATCTACATACCATTTCCTCTGGTCAGCTCTTTCCAAGACGTACCCACTGCCTGCCTTAGGTTTCCACAGTTCCATCTCTTACCTAGCGTGAGTTGCTCATCAGTTTCTTATGATTATAGCACACTGGTATGTGTGACCAGTGGCACACAAGGCAGTGGTGCAGTAGGCCACTAAAACTGGCCGCCTACCTCTCTACACAAATTGACAAGAGAGCAACTGCAGCACTAACACTGCTACAAGGCCAGAACAAAGCTCAAACTCATGCATCTCACCACCTCCCACCAAACCCTCCCACTTCAGACAAAAATTCACATTTAGTAATACAAACAAACTAGAATCATTACTACAGTACAATGAATATAAATGCATTACCTGTTTTCTGGTAAATTTGGTCAACTTTATTCCAGGAACACGAGAATTTTCAATATACCCATGCTTTGGCTGCTCAACTAAAATAAATTCACAGCTGAGTCCTGCAAAGTGTCTACTAGAAATTTTTAGATAGTCTTCCACCAGGGCTTTTGAGCCACCTTCAATTACTGTGAAGTTCTGTACTTCCAAGGGAATCACTCTGGGAATGATGTCTACAGAGACTTCTATTCCACTCACTGTTTGGACACCGTTGGTCACATCCAGAGAAAAATGGTCGTGTAGTTGGTCAGGAACTGTCTGCACATACTGAACCTTGCCCTCATCAACATCCTGCTGTGTGAAGGTCAGAACTGGCTTTTGGTCAGCACCAAGATAACTTCCTTCTGACGAAAATTTCCGAATGTATCCATGTACTGGAACCTGTCTTACTGTGAACACAATCTCAGATGAAGAGCTGTTTTCATGAGCAACCTAAATTTGAAAAACACACCCCAAGATCATTTAAACAGAAACACAAGAAATTATTTAATTATCTTCTGAATTTCTCATTTTTAACACTGGGATTATCAACCTAATTTTTGGCATCCCTGGTTTGGTTACAGGTATATCTGCACATTTCTAGTATGTAAAAATTCTTTAAGTACACAAGTGTTAAATGGCATGGGAGTGTTTTGTAACTCTGAATATGGTTTGTAAATTGTAAAAGGACACACTCTGTAGTTAACTAGTTGCCTGTAGACTTATTAACTGTAGACTCCTGCTTGAAATGAAGACTTCAGCCAGCACAGCAATGTGCTGCAGCAGCCCCCTCGTGGTGGTTACTGTAAGGCTACATGCAAACAATAGGGAGGAAGGTATTAACCAACAAAATACAATCTCTTGTTAATGATTTCATGTTTTTAAAGTCTTATATACAATCCTCCATGTTAATGGGGATAGCTCCAAATGGAATGAAATGAAATCCTTTCTTCCTTGGCATATTCCACCAGTTCAACTAATGACCATACATACAAATGGTTGCCACATCTATAGCAAATATACAAGTAAAGCATCTACAAATATTAACTTTCTCAAGCACCAGTATGTAACAGAGTCAAAGACTACAGTCAGTCCTTCTCTTTCTTTAACATAACTGATTTTCTTTCCTAGGAATGGATGTTAGCTAGTGTCAGTGTCCTTACAGAATCAAGCATCCAGAACAAAGACATGCTAGTGAAAACCAAAAAGAGTTAAAAATGAAAGACAGTTTTGGTGAGCAGAAAGAGTACAGATGCCGCAATCGCTGAGAAAGCAGAGGTGAACACTCCCTACAAGATTGGAGAAACAGACAACACAATTAACTAACTTAATACAGTTAACTTACCTGCAGCTTTCCTTTACTGATTTTAACTGGTTTTCCTTCTTCAACTAAGAGATTGTTATTGTTCACAATCCTCGGTGGCCACTGATGACTTTCCAAATATATGCGAACATGTACACCAGCATCCAGAAGGACATCTTTAGCACGGACTGTAAAGTTAAATGTGTCAATAAGGTTGTTGCTGTCATCATGCCTGTAAGTCACGTATCCCTTTATCAGATCAAGTTGAGTGAAGGAATCTGTCACTAAATTATTTACAAATATTCTTCCATATTTTGGGAAAGTGGATATCTCGTAGGTAATCTCATGATCATTTCTGATGTCTTGGTTTGTAACAGCACTTAGGTTAGCTGTTGTAACAATTTCTTCTTTTCCTTTTTGAACCAGCAGGCCCGTATTATTTGCCAACCTAACAAAAGGATCAGTGGCATTAACTTCTAGGAGGAAAGACGTATAGTGCTTGCCATCTGTCACAAAGAGCACAAAACGCCCAAAATCTGCACCACGGTGTATAAACAGAACTTGCTTTTGCTCCAGGTCTGCTTGCTTGAATTGGTAGAGCCTGTGCAATGTATCATTTGTTAGCACCAAATCCCCATTGGAAATGCCACGTCTAGCGTACAGCAACTGTCCATCGTCAAAGTCAGAATCAGGATCGTGATAGCAGAGGTCTGCCAAAGTTAACAATCGCTGACCATTTCTCACTACGTTAAATACTTTATCGACTACACGTACTGGTTTTTCGTCATTCTTCAGCTGGACAGAAATGTTGAATCTAATTTCTACTGACAAAGATCCTGCTTCTGGATCAAAGTTTGCCCACTCCCCTGGTTCTTCACTGAAAGCTCTGACAAGGAATTCATCAAACACTGTCTCAGAATCATCATGCACATACATAAGGCGCTTATCACTTATATCTTCACTAGTGAAAGAGGTGAGATTGTCATTACTCTCAAATGAACCTGAAAAATTAATGAGTTTTAATTTCCCATGCTTGGGAAACTTTAAAACTTTGTATTGTAAAGTTCTATTATCCAGTGTTTGCACAAACAATTTTGTACTTGTTATTAATTCTCCTTCACCTTCAGTAACAGTCAAGCCATTGTTAATCAACAAAACATTTCTGAAATCTGATTTGATGCAGACTTCGAATTCGTAGAAATTTGATTCCAGATATTTTGTTGAAATGAGGAATTTAAATGAATCACGTTTGTCTTCATGGTATCTACTGATTAACTCATACGCCACTTTTTGATCAGTAATATCTTTCTGGCTAAAGACTGAATGTTTTTTCAAAGGCTGGTCATTAAGCAGCATTTGTCCACTCTTTGGTAGGGATAGCAGTTTAAAATGAAGCTCGTCTTCAGGTATTTCTAGATCCGCAAGCACAGCAAAAAGATTATCTGAATTCAGGTACTTCTTTCTTGATTTTTCAATTTCTAGAGGAGTATATTTCACTAAGCTGTACCTTAGCCATTTCACTTGGACTGGAAACACATACTCTTCACTGATTCTGTTTCCTATGCTAACTCTGAATTTAAATTGGTCAGTCACATTGTCCTGCTGAATTTCTTTAAAAGTGCTACAGTATCTCACACGGCTGCGCTGAACAGAGCGTTGAGAAAAAGAGCTGGCTTGCTTCCATTCCCTGCTTGAATGCTGTCTTTGGACTTCCCCAAACTGGGGCGGCTCTGTGATCTCGTACCTTATCTCCAGCTCCTGCAGGTTGGCATTTGTTTCAACAGCCAGATGGCTAGGTGTGATCAGAGCTGCAGCACCCTGCAACAGTCTTATTCCTGAGCTGCTGACAACTTTGTAATCCAAAGGAACTGCCATGACACGTAACACAACAGTGTTGCTCACTTTCTCACCATCACTTGCCCTCAGAACAATCCTCGAGTTCTTGACACCTGTGTGAACAAATAAAATATTGCCTTTCCTTAAGTCCTCGTTAGAAAAAGTAGCAATAGCTTTTCCAGGATGCTTTGAGTTTTCTAAAAATCCCGCATCTGCATTCATACTTCCAAGAACTGAAAGACTGAGGTCCAGAGGATCTGTATCATTATCTAACACTTTTATCAGGTCACTAGTCAAACGTTTCTTTGAGTTCTCTAACAGAAGAAGTACATTTCCCTCAGGCAGTGTGATCTCAGGAGCATCATTTACTGGAATGATGGTAATGTCAAACACATACTGCTCATTTCCTTGCAAGTACGGGGGCAGGGTGTTTCTGCTGCTGGCAGAAATAGAGAAATTAAAATGATCAGAAGTGTCCTCCGAGCCACCATGGACGTACAGGATCTTCCCTTGCCACAGGTCCTGCACAGTAAATGCATTTACTTCCTGCACAGCTTCAGCATCCAATTTCAAGTTCCCATGTGAGGGTGGTTGCTTTATTTCAAAAAGAACTTGTGACTGATGGATCCCAAGTTTCTGAAAGTCTAAGTTGACTTTAATATGTTTAGATTCAAGTAAAGCTTGTCCACCCTCTTGCACAATCAAGTTACTCAGAACTAAAAGGTGACTTTTATCTCCCTGGCCCAGTGAGACAGAGCTTTGAGAAGACATGGAAAATGTGGGGGCTGCTTTCGCAGTAGGATATTTTAAAGCCATCTGTAAAGAAAGATTTGTATTAAAAGCACTTTCCGTTTCACATCCAGCTGAAATGTCCTTTGTTACCAGAACATTCTTCAGAGATTTCTTTTCTGAATTGACTTTTAGGTCTCTCAAGCAACCTTTGAAGGACCCTCCTCTGGCATACTTTCCAGACACTGAGGGTAGCTCTAACTTAATTGCTTCTGATCGTGTACTGTCATCTACACCACCTACAAAGAGAGACCCCTTCAGAAGCAGCTTGCTTTGTGGAGGGAATGATTTTTTCACAGTTTCTTCATCCAATGTCAGCTGTAAATATTCTGTGCTAAATTTCAGCTTCACATAGTGCCAATGACCATCATTGACTGGCATACGAGAGGAAAGCTGGGTTCTACTTTGATGTCTTCCAATACACGCTTTAATTAATCCATCTTCCATTTCCATTGCAATGAAATTTCCTGCTTGCCCAGGATGATAAAGCAGCAAGCCACGTGCAGCTGAGGTTTGCAGCGCATACTCCACAACTCCCTCACCATCAACATTCCACAATGGGAAAGAAACATAAGATCTGGAACTGAAGAAACTGATGGGTTCATCTTCACCTGCAAAGAATTCGTCACTGCATCCCACCGAAACTTCATGAATACTTTTAAAGCCAGGAGAAGGTCTCAGGGGCATCAGGATGTCTAGCTGATTAAATGACACGTCATCAATACATCCTCGGAAGTTGGGCAGTGCTCCAACAAGGTCAGGAATGTCAAGTTCACTAGTACCACCTACATAGAATCCATGATCAATATTTAAGTCGTAGAGAATTCCAGGCATTTTTGCACTTGTTCTATCATGCTTATCAACTACCAAGGCGATGTTGTCATGTTCATGATGCAGTTCAACCAGATGCCAAGCTAAATCATTCAGCTGAGATCTTTGCTGAGAACGCAGTACTCGTTCCCCCATGCCAAAGTTAATTCTCAGCTGCAAGAGACAGAATATTAAAAATACATCAAAATCCAATGTCGTATTTTTTACAATCATATATTCATATAGACTTGAACAGTTACTTTTCATAAATTTTCGTATTTAGCGTATCGTTTATAAAATGTAATTGGGAAAAAAAAAAATCCCATTAAAATTCAGTCTGGGTTTACCTGTCATCACAACATTGACTTGTATAATTGCAGAAGAGGGAATGAACTACACTCCAGTTCTGCTGAGACCAACAACTCCTGAGAACTCTTGTGACAATAATGTTTCAAGAACTTGCCTTGCAGAATAACTATTATTTGGAACCAACATTTCTAAGATGCTAACAGCATTAAATCTGAAATGTTGCCCTTACTGAACCCTCACGCCTTGAACAGCGATCTTGATCTTAAACCCAGAAATCTAAGAGGCTTCTAGATAACTAGCTTTTTAATAATTATCATTGTGAGAAGCACATACCATGTTTTGAAATTATCAATTATATTATACAAATTTTCCATTCTTTTTAACATAAGCTTCAGGAATTGTTACAGACAACAGCTTAAAGAAAACACTAAATAGAGGCTTTGCATTTCTTTTTTACCATAGCCACAAATCTTACCTGCACCCTTCCTGACTGTAGCTCCATCAAACAATAATCTCTCTTTCCAGCTGCAAGAAAGAGCATTCCATGTGGCTTGCTTGTTCGAAACCGCAACTGTAAAGTTGTCTGTGAGGATGTTTCTGCCTTCTTCAATGCCACATAGCTATCACCATAAAATGATACTAAAAGAAAGGAAAACAAGCAGATTTAGGTACACACACAGAATCTTGTCTATACATATATTAAAAACTCATATTAACTCTCTCTATATTTATTTATATATGTATAAAAATAGACCTCATATATTAAATTCATCCAGTTCAAGCAACTGGGTAAGAGCCCTGTGGCCATACCAGTGTGAACAAGAACTGAATATAGCCCATTATAGTATCTCCAACAATGATCATGGGGAATCATGGCAGAAGCATATTTAACATCTTCCTTCAAACACCGTCCTAGTTTCCAATTATTTTTCATTTCTGATGTTTTCATGAATTTGTCACAGTCTGCCTAAGTGCCACAGGATTTCTCCCTAAAGTACTCCTCTGGTTTCTCTTTGGCCTCATGTAAACATCTTCATCTTTAAGATGTTTCCCCATGTCTCTGTCAGAGACATCCTCTGTCACCTCTGATGAGAAGACCCACAGGTCTCCTAGCGCCTGCAGAACCATATCCTTTCAAATGCTCCCATCTGTCTTTCAGGCTGAAGAGTCCTAGCTTCATCTCTTGGTTCCTATATGCAGCCTTCAACCATCCCTGCTGTCCTGTTGCCCAGTCACTTGGTTTTGTATAGAACTCCTGCAATATTTCACTCTCTTCTCCCCTCTTTACTGCCCTGAAGTACAGTAAAATCAATTAACTTCCTCATTTGACTACTCACTGCCTTTGCCATCTCCTTTATTACTATACTGAACAGCACAAATTGCAAGAGTGACTCCTGCACAGCTCAGCTGTTAACTTCTCTCCTATGCAAAATATCATTTACCCTTTCTTCCTACCTTTTAATCTAAAACTTATCACTCAGTGCCATTTAGAATAACCAAATATGAAGTTGCAGAAAGACAATATTTTCCAGTGTGACACTGGGCAACAGTTTGGTGTTTAAACTGCACTTCCTTAAAAAGAAAAAAATAAATGTAAGCTAAAGCTTTTGCCCTCCACAAAACACTTCAGCGTCAGAATCCATCACTGAAGGTGGGACTGGAAACTCAACATCAGCCTAGGCACTGATCCAACACCAAAGGAGATCTTGGGCCAAGACCACCTACTGTGCCTTGGCGTGATTTCTGCTTCAGTACCCACCAAACTAGGCAGCATGTTATTACAATACAGGAATCAAGTTCATATTTTAGAATGATTTCTGGCTAAAACCACATTATGAGTGACCTCAAAATGACTCCAGTGCCACAGTTTTAGAAAAGGGGACGTTATGTCCTGCTCCATCTGATGTCACTTGTACCACCATGGAAAATAGGTGGAGTTCAACCAACAATACCATCCCCGAAAGCTCCCTTGACACCGTAACACATGCATTCAGCATATCATACAGGAAACAATTCCTTCAGACTGCGTGGGCAGACAATCCATTTTGCAATGTCAGTCCATGCCCCAAAGGGAAAAAGAAGGGTGGAAGCAGCTGAGAGTAAGAGTTTGATCTAGCTCAACTATGATTTCCCTTTGTGGGTATTTCTATGTGCTATAGATACAACAGAACAGAACAGCTCAGTTGGAAGGGACCCTCACAGAGCATCGAGTCCAACTGCCTGACCACTTCAGGGCTAACCAAATGTTAAAGCATACTGCTGAGAGCATTGTCCAAACACCTCCTGAGCACAGACAGGCATGGGGCATCAGCCACCTCTCTAGGAAGCCTGTCCCAGTGTTTGACCACCCTCATGGTAAATAATTTTTTCCTAATGTCCAGTCTGCACCTCCCCTGCTGCTGCTCTGCGCCTATCCTGCGCATCCTGCCATCAGGTACCAGGGGGAGAGACTGGCGTCTCCCAGCACAGATACACAAGGCCTCAGAAAACAGAGGTCAAATCATGTGGGACATAAATTTAAAGATCTGCTCAACCTGAGCTACCGGCTAATTTGTGGTCCCCATCTCCCTTCTTTCTCCACTAGAGCACACTCCCAACTCTGATTAGAAAAAACACACAGGGGCTACAAACCCTTCCTAATATTTCTATCATGACAAGTTACACTTACATGAAAACCGTAAGTTTTGAGAATTTTGTTTCAAGTAATTTTACTGAGTATTCCCGAACAGCTCCATCCGTAACAGCTTTCTTAGACGTAAACACAAGAAGCCAGGCCAGACACAGCAGAAGGCTTCAGAATCACACAGCAAGGACTTCACTCTTGTTACCCTGCAGAACCATTAGGCTGGCTCTTTGACCTTTCACTTAGCTTCTTCTCTCTGCTGTTGAAAAGATTACTGAATTCAACTACACTCTGCATTGCTTTTCTCTTGGTTTCTCTCCTCACTGTGCAAAGCAATCAAAGCCTCACCTCTTTTCCATTTCTAAAACTAATAGCCTCCAAAATGTACCTACAAGAAACGACCTCAAACAATCCACACAGTTATTACTTGTGTAGTGCACAAACATCCAAAACCAAAATCAAGACTAAAGACCTAAATGAAATAATGCTTTTTTTTCCACATTTTTCTGTATTGCTCATTTCAGACTCAATTTCATGTCTTCTCAGCAATGTATAAGGACGAACTGATCTTGGAATCGCAATCCAATGCTCACTTCACAACTGGAAGTAATTTAATGCAGGCTTCACATTGCTCAACACCTTTCAGTCTACACTGTTGGCAGGAAACAGCCAAATCCCTGCGTATCTCAACCATACCTTTCCTTACCTTCTACACTCTCGTCCCAAAAAAAGTTGTAAGAGAAGGCTTAGGCTTGGACCTGTAACCCAAAAAGGCTTTTATATTCATGCCAGAGGTTTTTCAGTTCACGTCAGTTGAAAAAGAGGGGCATTTAAAAGATGCTTTCCCTGCCACCTTTTGTATGAAAAACTTGAAATACACGATTTGATCTTCAAGCAGGGAAGAAAAAGACAACATTGCCATACAAGAGAGCATTTGGACAACGTTTTTGTCTTCAAAGTGTTCAGGAGGTATCAGTAAAAATACTTCCAGGCTTTATGAAAGTACAGCTTGAAGCCCCATTAAATGCCCTCAGTGATGCAATTTGAGGTAAACAGTGAGAGACACCTTCAGACTTAATGTGCTTCTGCTGTAACTAAGATGAAAAAAAAAGGGAATGAAACAACATGAGGTCCTGGCAAGGGACAGCAAGAGAATGGGCAGCAGCAGCGTGCAGGGTGTAAAGAACAACGGAGCCTTACTATGTCTAACTGCTTTGTTTTTTCTTCCTGGTACTGGATTGCAGAGTTGTACCAAAGGATGTGATAACCACCAAACGTCCCTAGATGCAGGCTGAACTGCTCCTTCTACACTGTGCAGGTCCCAACTTTTTTTCTGTTAAGCTAGAGGCAAAACAGCATGCAACCTCACGCACAGATATAATAGGAAGTCTCTACCCTGGGAGAGAATTTGAGTGATGGAAGCAAGTGTTCAGAGACTATGAATACCAAATTTAAGCTGATGTGATATTAATAACTTTTAAAAGCTCTGCTTCTTCTGATTGTACAGCACAAGTGAAGACATTGAAAAGGAAGATGCTTTCAGAGAAAGTGTACCAAATTCCATGTATCTAGTATAAGAAAATTCTTACAGCTCTCCACCAGAAAACAAAGCAGAATGAAGGATTAAATGCATCTGCAAGTATTGCACATGGTCTGCACTACAAACATGCCTAAAGCTGGCCCACAGAAACAAACAACCTCTCTAGCCGCTTCCAGGTAACAGAGCTTCACATCCAGGTCCAAGAATCCAGCCAGTGCACCACCAGAAGAGATGTCAGTCCTCCCCAAAGTGAATTCCATAGTGTCCAAAATACCGACTCTACTCCCATAAGATTTTGTAGCATATTTTAGCGTATTTTGTTTGTGCTGAGGTAGCCAGAACCATTTATCAGAACAACTGGAGTGAAGCAATTCATTCACATGCTGCAAGTATCCTTTCCAAAATTTTGTGATTTGTGTGTTTATTTTCATATCCAGTTGTATTTCCTTTCACCTCAAAGCTGCCATTAGTACATCTCAAATCGCTGTGACTACAGGAGAAGCCTAATACAAGAGTACATAAAAAAAATTCAGAGAAATAAATACTGGGCTCCAACACCATTACACAATTATTTAAAAGTTTGTTAGTAATTTATACTAAACCTTTTGAATTATACACCTGCTGAGTGATGTGAAAAAGATGATAAATTAGGATAAAGTGAAGTGTTTGTTAAATGAAGCAATCTTCACTGAAAAATAATCCATTCAGGCAGAATATTCTTACTAACATTCTCCAGCATGACTAACAACTTCTTGCAACTTTTGGAAAGGTTTACATATAATTTATAGTATATCAGTGATAAAAATCACTATTTTTAAAAAAATATAATACAAATAGTAAAAGAAATAACCATTAAAGTAAACCATAGGTTTCATGGAGTTCTCAAGAGCTGCATCAAGTGGTAAGACAAGAGGAAATGGCCTTAAGTTGCAGTAGGGGAGGTTTAGGTTGGGTACTAGGAAACATGTTTTCACTGAAAGGGTTGTAAGGCATTGGAACAGGCTGCCCAGGGAAGCAGCTGAGTCACCATCCCTGGAGGTCTTCAGAAAACGTGTAGATGTAGTGCTCAGTGACATGGTTTAGAGGTGGAGTTGGCAGTGCTAGGTTAAAGGTTGGACTAGATCATCTTAGTGTTTTTTTCCAAACTAGGTGATACTCTGATTCTAGATCATTCTGGTTATTCAAAGCTCTCTCAAACTACAAGCTAGAAAAATAAAAAATGACACCAAATACTTTCTTAAAGTAATTTCCCATTTGTTTTTTGCTTCTGATAGGTAATGAAGAAGAATCAGATCAGTAGCTGATTTTTCTCACATTCCTGATTGAAACCTGGCCTTATGTTAGAAAAACTTATTGTCTGTGTGTCCGCCCATTAAAACTAGATTGAACAGGCTTAAGAATACCAACCAGAACATCATTAGCCTGATGAAATGAATAATACCCTTACACAGGTGTAATCTGATATTGATGATAATGCTCTTTTACAGTGAATCTCAATGTCTCTCTCTCTTGCAGAGAGAGGAAAATGTGAACCTCTTTCCAGCCTGATTCAGCAGCACTCACTAGTAATCACCTGGAAAAATAATCACAAAACATATCCTCACAATTAAAAATACACTCCTGTCTTCTTCATTTGATCTTACAGCTGGATGGAACCATATTTAAAATATTCCATTTTTAACCAAGAACTTGCTGCATCATAGATATGATCTAATTCAACCAGTGAGATGGAAAAACATTATAGGCACCACTGAATATCTTAGGTCATACGGCTTGCTTACAGATCTTTGGTGGGAAACTGGTTAAAAACCTTGTTCTAAACAAGGGGGAGAGAATATAAACTTTAGTCTCTCAGCATTCAGGTGCACTTCTTCCAAATATGCCTGATGATTAAATTACATGGAGATATTCATTGCTTCCTTCTCTCTTTAGCAAGGTTGCCTGAATGCTTTTGTGGTACCGTGTCTAAAAAGTACAAACATATTTCATTATTAAAATGCTTGTGTTCTGCTCCACTTGAAAGGTATGCAAAGATCACACCTGCACAAGCAGCCCAGGGGTGATCAAAATATTAATCAGGAGAAAAAAAGGAAAAAAAAAAAAAAAAACACAGAAGCTGTCAAACTGCACTTTGGAGGATGCATTTATTAAAGACCTGAAAGCAGAAGACATTCTGATACTTACAAATACCATGGCATGGGACTGTTGGGTTAATGTTGGAAGTGCCTCTTCCCAGATCACACAGTCTAAACTACATTCTCCAACACACAGTCCTGATACTTCATAGAACAGGAGTTTGGTTAATGAAATTTTGCTATGAGGACAAACAGAAGAAATAATGCAGCAGAATGACAGAAAGCAAACAGAGAGCCAAAGGATACTTCATAATGGAGAAGCACAACTTCTTTTGCTTCTTATTCAAGCTAGTAGCAGATGACATTGACAGCACTTCAGGGGCACAGGAAGAATGGACATGGAAAAGGACTGCCAGATTTGCTGGGAAAGCCATTTACAGGTAATGTAACCATAGTGCTGAAGTGAATTCTCAGGGCTGATTCACACTTTACCACTGGTAGATTTAGAGTTAGATTTTGTGGGTAAATCAAATGCTAGTAAGAGTCTGCAAACCTCTGATTCTTGCATGTAATGCAAAACGTACACAGTGAGACACATCCCTGTGTTGCATCCACATGTGCTTCACACACCAGATTTCCAGATAAAAGATAGTCCTATAGCTGAAGCGCTGAACATCAAATGAACAAAGGTAAAATGTTAATTTCTGGTTCCATCAAAGAAACATGCCAAAGAATAGTGCGAACCACTTAACAACCTAATTTCAGTTTACTGCCTAAAAGTTGTTAGCGCTTTGTTTTCCTTCCATCCTCAAATTGTTTTTCAGTTCCTCTCTAAGATCTTTGGGACAAGAATCTCTCTACCTCTGAGCATGGCTACAGTTATAACAGCAACTGTAGTAAAGAGACAAGAGCTAGATTTTGACACATGGTCCTGGTACAGATGCCAGCCCACATGGGATGGTAGAGATCTGCATGACAGCTCTGCTGAAGCATCCTACATTGCTGCACTTGGGCTAGCACAAGCAGCAGGCTGTGATTCTGACATCCTACCTTGCAATCTGGAAATGTTCCCTGCAGCCCTGTATTTACCGTGCACTGCCCGGAATGCTGGGCACGGACAGCTCTTACCACAACAGTGAGGCATGAAGTGGTTTGTCAACTTCTCAAAGTACTGTTTGCAAAACCATACTGGTTGGCCTGATATTGCTGCCAGTAAAATCACTGACAAAACCCTTAGACCATGACATTTATGAAAATGCTACTAGCACTAGAGAAATTTCAGTGGCAATCTGATCTCCCAGACATCTGTGATAACTCAAATAACTGTGAGCAATAAAATATCCTCCCTACTCTGCATACAGACTTCTTGTCCATGAAACCTGCAAGAACACTGTTTAGAGCACCATACATTGAAATCCTCTTGCAAAAAGACAAGGGAGGTATAAGAACTGAAGATTTTTTTAAATTACAATTAAACATTAGGCATTAGTTCCTAACTAGTCTACTGATCTAGAGAAAACATTCACAGTACAGTCATAGACAGTGAGACACTTGTAATTTTTAAGGAAAGGGAGTTATAGCAATTAGTTCCTGTCGCATGGGATTGCAAAGCATACTAGACAGGTCAATTCTGCAACTGTTCACTGGTCAAATATTGAAGTGGATATTTAAATAGCAAATCTGATTATCATTCCTTGGTGCTGTAATTACAGTTCACTGGAAGATGAAAACAAATAAATTTCAAACTTCAGCTTTTGGCTGTGCCAGTGGTTTTGGTGACAGCTCTAGAGTAGCACGTCTATTTGCACCACCGTCAGGAAGAGCGGCGGGCCCTTGGCATGTGTGGGAAGCCAGACATCAGCTCAATTTGGATGCCAAAACCCGGCACCCATTGTCACTGCTTGGTAATGAACATCGAGGCTTCTTGCAAGCCAAAACGGGGGAAGGAAACACAGGGTATACCCTTGCACATGCCATAGAGCTTTTCTCACGGCACGTAACTTCAGTCATACTCACGACTGTTAAAAAAAGAATTTTACGCCAGTTGCTTGCTATTTGTTTGTATTAAAAAAACTCTGGGACTCCGTCAAGTCCCGGCATCAACCCTGCAGCTGGCAAAAAGCGAATCATGCCTCAGCTGGCAGGCTCGGCCTCCCCTTAGCAGAAACACCTTCCCCTCGCCCCCAAAAGCTGCTGCTGTCGAAAACAAAGCTATTTCTGCACGCCTACCGCCAGGTAAGCCCGGCTGCTCCCACCACAGGCCTCACACTCCGGGGGCTGGGTGCGGGGCTCGCCCCGCCGCAGCCCCCGCCCGAGCCTCCAGCCCCGCGGGGCGCCCCTCCATGGGGGCTCCCCTCCCGCAGGCGCAGCCCCCAGCGCCTCCCTCCCCCTCAACCAGCGCCCTGCCGGCCTGCCCGGAGCCCGGCGGCTGCCCGCGGCATGGCGGCAGCCCCTACCTGCGAGGGCCGGCCGGCCGGCGGCCAGCAGCAGCAGCAGGAGCAGCAGCGCCGCCAGCAGCGGGGCGCTGGTCCCGGCCGCCATGCCGCGGACCGGCCGGGCAGCACCGCCCGCCCCGAGCAACCGGGGGCCCGGCACGGAGCTCGCCGCCCTCCCCCTGCCCCCAGTCCCGCCTCCCGCTACAGAAACACGGCGGGGGCGGCACCGGGAGGGTTGGAGGGCCGGCCCCGGGGCTGCCACAGGCGTCCTGTGGAGTAGGGGTGGCTCCGCGCGGTGTGTTCCCATAGTTTTGTTTCACTTCAAGCACTCAGGTGACGTTGCGGGGCTCGGCGGCGGTCCCCGGGTTGTCCCAGCAGAGCACAGGAGGAGAAGGGTGTGAAGCCCTGTGCAGAGCACTCAGCGTTGTGGTTGTGTCCAACACTTCTCTCAAAGTCTGCTGCCATCACTGCATCCCTCAGGCTGGAAGCACTCACGGTGGTCAGCACACAAGGTGGTCAGCACTCCCACATGTGGCCTTGTCCCCACGCAATTCCAAGCGTCTGTTCTGGTGTCCCCTCCAGATCACTCCTAACAAGATCATAGAAGGTTGGAAAAGACCTTCAAGATCATCACGTCCAACCATCACCCTACCACTAATGTCACTGTCACCCACTAAACCACGTCCCTAATCACCATGTCCAACCTTTAGGCCCCCTTGGTTCTCCACCTTTAACCAGCTGTCAGGATATGTGACCCATTAGCCACAGACCTGGGAATAATTAACTATCAGACCCGGGAATGGATGGCACACACAGCCCTGGTGTTGTAGGAGAGTTGTATTAAGCACACCATGTGGCTCAGTAAGCATTTCACCTGTAATTTTTATGGTTTCATTTTGTTTCAAAAATTTAGTTTTGGATTGCTAATTCTCTGATGGCACTGTATGACTCGGATCCTTACATCTAAAATTGATAAACTATGGTTTTTGTACTTCAGAAAACTATTTAAGTATAAATAAATTAAACCGTACACTGATCAAATACTCTAGTGAGGGTGCTATATGCATACAAGGAAAAGAAGTCTGAAATGGACGTATAACAGGTAATAAACAGCACATCACAGTGCCTTTAAAGTCCCTTCAAAGAACAGAAGGAAGTACTCTAGATATGTTGTACTTGTACCCTTGTAAATACTATTGCCTTTTGTAATTGTGAAATAAGAAGTCTTATCTACAGCTTTCTTACTAATTCTTTTTGTACCAGATACGGGCTATAACTACAATCATACTTGCATAAAGAAGTAAGTCATATTTTGTTGTAGAATGAATATACAGCAGGTAGACAAAACAAAGTGAAATTATTATAAGCTGTACAGAACTTAAACTAGACAGAGGAAATTCTGCATTTTGCACCTTATCAGTGGTGCCCTGTACTTGAAAGCACAAGGTTCTAGTTTAATTTTTTTTTTTAAGAGCATACTTGAACTACTTGTGTATAAGCCACTTATCATACTTAATTCAAATATGCAGACATACCCTTGGTTGCATACATCATCCATGCCAGGAACAGCCTTGCAGTCATAAAATTTTCTCTGATATAATCAGCTGGCAGGGTGCTTTCTAATGTGTCTCAACAGGTCAGTTGTTTTTTTAACTTGTTACTCCACTTACACATAGAACTGGAATTTGTGAGATGAAATGTTACACTAAATAAGCAGAATAAGTAACCTAGATAATATTCCAAGGCTTCAGAAATAAGAAAAGTTGTGATGGAATGAATCTCTTCTGGGTCAGCCGTCTGGTTCCTCTCTTCCTTTGAGGTTTGTAGTCATCATTTAGTCTAGATTTTCCTTAGAAATTTTTGGCAGGCTTTGCTGTCTTCACAATTTTAGAATAATGTACTTGGGTGGAAGCCATGTCCGGTGGGAAATCATAGGGAGTGATCTTCACCCAGATATTATTTAACAGATTATTAAAAATCTCAAAGGCAGAGACCTGATAAACTTATTTCTTTTCAGACTGGTGCTCTAAGAAGATTTGTGCAAACCTTGAGAAGGAGATTCTAAAAATGTATCAAGAGAGTCCAAGACGCAAACCAGAAGGTCAAAAGCAAAAAGGATATAACATGGAATAAAGATCCATAATGTGTCTGAAGCTGGAAAAGCAGGACTGCAGGTGTGTGTCAGTGAAACTCTGTGCTTCTGATGGAAAACCTTGGGGAAAAAATTGCTTTTGCACTGACCATGTATTGCACAGGTATGACAATGTATCCCCAGTTAGGGATATTTGTCTTCTCTAACTAGGTTAGAAGAAAGGTAGTGCTGAGCAAGACATTTGGATGAGAGGCAAGAGACAGGTAAAATGGCAGTATCCTGTACGTGCAGAGGTGTAGAACTAGACATTATTTTTAAATACTTTGTGATTCGTGTCATAGGATGAAATTGGAGGACATGATACATTTGTTTTAAGGTATGTACAATTTAAAGTCTATTCCACATTGTAGTTACACTGATACAGTCACAAAAATATACTCAGTCAGTTAATGTGGTCTGTACCTCTACTGAGTAACTCTGCAATCACTGAACTAATTTTGTCATTAAATTGACATTTTTTAGTATGCTCATTTTGACATTACTTCTTGTCCAAAGAAAAGTAATCCACTCTGATGTATGAGAAAGTTCAGCCTGGAGAAGAGAAGGCTCAGTGGGAATCTCATCAATGGGTACAAACATCTGATAGCAGTGTGTGCAGAATAAGGAGCCAGACTTAGCGGTATCCAGTGGAAAGATAAAAGGCAATGGGGAAAAAAATGAAATAATGGAAATTCTATTTAAATACAAGAATCTTTCTCACATTGAGGGTGGTCGAACGCTGGAACAGGTTTCCCGGAGAGACTCCATCCTTAGTGATGTTCAAAACTTTGTAGGGCACAGCCCTGAAAAACCTGATGTAGGTGACCCTAGTTTGAGAAGAGGAATCGGACAAGATAGCCTCCAGAAGTGCCTTCCAGCCTCTGCTGTCCTGTGATGCTGTGACTCAGGCAGACACTTCATGGCCATGTAAAGCAGGTATTAAGAGACTTCTGAGAAAAGAAAGGCCACATTCTGACAAAGGCCCAAGTGACCTATAGCTTTAATCCACATTTTCTTATGTCCTTCAGGAGTTCCCAAAAAGTCCTACTTGTTTTCAGTGAGACTTGTGTGTTGTGTTTTTTTTTTTTTTAAGAAGTGTAAATCTGAATTCTTCTTTGATTTTAAGCCTTGCATCCTTAGTTCCTGAAAAGCTTTTATTTATTTATTTTTGTTTATTGGTAGGTTTGGTTTGTTGGTTTGGTTTGTGTTTTTGTTTATTTGTTTTGTTTTTATCATCTTTGGCATTTATTACTTAGGATTTTTTGTCTTCAAAGTGCAACAGGACTTGTTCTCTAAACAAATTCCTGGTCATGCAGTCAGACGGGCAGAAATCCAGTATGTAATTTTTTCTGTTTTCTGTTTGTTCTTCCTCATCTGTAGGATTGTTACTGTATGCCAAATGGATATCCTGTAGTCTTGACCTCCATGTGGAATATTTCTGTGAAAATACAAAAAATTTTCCAGCTAGTAAATAAATTCTTTCCTATTAATATCGGAGGTAAGCTTGCCTGCAGGTGACAGTCAGTCAGTCTATCGGTTAAAGCAGAATGCGTGGTATTACTGAGCTCTATAATACCCTGCACATCATTTCCTTTCTATCAATTCCTTTCTATCAGATTTGGTTGGATAAAGATTTTACTGAGAAGAAAGCAGTTTCACGCCATACCAGAAACTACCTTAGAAATTAGTTTCTATTCAACAATACTCTTTGCAAATTGCTGCTGCAGCCAAGACTTTCTTAGGGTCCTCATAGGTTTTAGACCAATTTCAGAAGCCAAAACTGTCCCCAAATTTTGAAGAAAAAAAAATATATATCAAATTTCGTTGGTTTTGGTTAAATTATGCTGATATGACAGTAGTGTAATTATAACAAACACTGAGAAGACAAATATTAATTATTCTGATGGGAAAGATTGAACGCTGCCTGCAAGCAGTTAGGAGATGTTCTGCCCTAATAACTTCAAGATTTCCTGCTAAACAGAAGAAATTAATAATCTTTAGAAAAAAACAGTGGAAAATGAATAATTTATTGTATTAAAATGGCTTTTTTTATTATTATTTCAGTCTTAATTTTAATTTAACACTGTATCAGGTGGCAAATATTCACTTGGATTTTCTGAGTGAGGGGTCAACACTGTGGACTGAAGCTTTGAGGCATGTTAGACACAAGTTACTGATGTATGCTCCGTAGTCATCAAAAACAGACACAGACACAGAACTCTAGTGGTCCATGCAGTTCCATAAAGAGCTTGGCTGTAAAGACACTAGAGGGAGTCCTGAGGCTGCAATATAATCTTATTCCTGTTATTTCTTAAGTAAATAGTACCTTATAAATAAAAATGTTGTTGAAATACAGCTTCTGGGAAAAATGAAGAGGGTTCAATTCAAGTAGGATCAAATGGTATTCAAATTCTAAATTCCAAGTTTTCCAATGATTCATTTACTAAGCCAAGTGAATTTAAAAAGGGCATGGTTAATAAGGACTTTATTTTTCCAGTAAAGAGAATATGTAAAGTCACCATTCAAAATGGAGTAAAAGAATCTCAGATTTTTCTTCTGTGAATTGTCTTACCAGAGATATAAAATCTCTCTACAAAATCTGTGCTCTTCTCGTAATCCCTCATTATCTTGTGATCTTACACAAGTTAGACCATGTAAATTTTCAAGCTGGCAACTGAATTCATATTTACCTTGAAGATCAGGTTACATATTTATAGTAAAAATAATTTTCCAAGAAGTGCATAGGTGAGTTGGGAGCACAAGTTACTGTGGGATGCTGATCCATGCATATTCCTAAACCACTTCAGCAACTTTGGCAATTCTGTTTTAGGTGTCTGAAAGAGAAATTTGTGTGCACCCAAAACTGGCTGTCCTCAGTTGCTCAGAATGAAAGTTCATCCTGTGCCAGTGAGATAGACTAAAGCAAGGCAAGATGCTGTGTTCTGTACAAAGGAAGAGGGTAGTGTTGGCCTTTCTTCCCCTTGGTGGCTCATGCATCAGACCAAGATTTCTTAGCCTGCTTCAGGTATTCTCCATATAATCCCTGCCCTTTCCAAGACATCACAGAGTGCTCAGGTCTTGCTCCTCTCCTGATGTTGGGTGAGCTCTATTAGAGAGATCTGAAGGTATGTTCAGTAATAGATCATCCAGGGAACAAAAATACTCCTCTGTTTCAGCCAGAGTGGCACAACATGAGAGGCTCAGTACAGGAGGCTGCAGCTGCTATTGGGAGGAAGATGTTTTGCTGTTGCAGGACACACAAAAGTTGGTGGGATGACACTGGTGGGCATTGGTGCCCTTCGTCTGCAAAGCAATAGCGTGCCATGGAGAAGTTCTTAATGGTAGTCCTCCCTGGACTGTTCATGTGGTCAGCCCAAAAGAGATGTAGTACTGTTACAAGAGCAAGAGGAAAATCACACCCACCTAGCAGGCCTGCTGCTGTGCTTTCTCTCTGTTGCTAATCAGGGGTGTGGGCCTAACCATTCTCCTCCTCCCCATTTTTTTCCTGTGGATAATAAGGTCCAAGTAATCGGTTTGATTCTGTGCAACAGGCTGTGTGATGGACCTGCTGTCCTCATGTTCATGCCTAAACTGTTATGGCTGCTTCACTACCCCAATGAAAGATGCACCTCCTGACAGTACACTACAGTTTTAGAAAAAACATGCCATGAAGAAGCATGAGTTTGTATTATGAGGCTGCTATGCTGTAGCCTCTGCTTTAATCCCTGTAGGGTATGTGTCAGTGAACACAGGGTGCTATATATGTGGTCTCTTCTAGTAAAAGATCAACCATAGTGCCAGATTTATTGCAATGGCTGGGTACTGCAATGGTTTCACCCCTGCGGTAAGGGTTGGGGATGCTCTCCTGACAATCCTGAAGAAGCTCCAAGAGACAGAGCGTGGCTATGAGCAGCTTTGGAATGGAGGACCATTCAGGAGCTAACAGGAAAAGGTACGTGTGTTAGGTGCCTTTCTTTTGGGACACTGGATACTGTGTTTGGACAGAATATCTTCACATCATCGCAGCCCACCCAGCCTACTGGTTCCCAAAATCAGGTCCTTAGAAAATCCGGTAGTGCTATCAAAGGGTGTTAGTGATGGCAGCTGAATTTTGGGGTACCAGCTCAAATTAATTAGGCATAAGAATCTGCCCACCCAGAGTTATTTTTTAAAACAGCAGCTTAAAACTGCCTCCTTTTTGTTTTGATTTTGAGTACAACCTCTAGTCATTTCTTAGCAACACGTTTTCTTAATTTACAGGGTACACTGATGAGTATATTAGTTTGCATAATAAGTGTTATTGAAAAATCTGTGATTATTAAAACAGATGTGGGAATTCATTCAGTGTACTGAATGATGCAGCATCTTTAATTTGTGTTATTTTTCTTGTTTGTTCAGTTTCAGTATGTGGAGATGTGTTTCTGTATCTCAGATAGTTACAGACATAACTGCAGGAGTCTGAACAGTCACACTGGCATAAAGAAAATACTTATTTGCCCCAAGATCCGTGTTAAGTGTTGTAGTTGAGTGTCCTCTCCTCTGCAGATCCATATGCAAGTCTCAGGTCATTTCTTTTGAGGGAACCTGTGTAAAGCTTCCGACTCCAGCAGTTTCCCCAGAGAGAATCTCTCAGAACTGGGAGTCCTGAACCAGGTCTTCACCCCTGTCTGCCAAAGCAAAACAACCTGCAGCCAGCCAGAAGTCCAGCAAAAGAAAAACAGAAAAATAACTACAGCAAAACTATGCAAATAATCTTAGCACAGGGAGAAGACTAAAACTCAGCCTTTGTGTAGGTCAAAGGAGGGAGAGGAGCTTGAGGGGATGGTGCTGAAGAAAATGCTTTCATTCCCCTGCCTTCAGCACACTGAAAGAGAGAAGCAAATCCCCAGAGAGGGCCTCAGTTCCAGGGCAGTGGCACGTGGACTCCCTCAGGACATCTGAGGAAATTAAGTTCTTAGGTTTTAGTGAAAAACATCATCTAATTCCATGGCATGGCTGATTTAGTGACTACCTAGGGATCAGACACTGCAGCAGCCCATTTACAAGCAACATGTCAGAATGCTGAATAGAAGTAGTGAAACTGAGAAGAACCTTTCATATGGGTTTTCTTTTAAGTTGTGTTTTTTTTCTTTCTTTCTTTCTTTCTTTCTTTCTTTCTTTCTTTCTTTCTTTCTTTCTTTCTTTCTTTCTTTCTTTCTTTCTTTCTTTTCTGATACACTTTGCTTCACTGATTTCTACAGTTTTACTAATCTTTTTGGTTTCTGAAGGTTTTTTATGCTACTCTGTTTGATCAGTAACTTTGTTGTTTGTAACTCTTCAGCCAGACCTTTACTCTCTAGGAAAATCATTTATATTCATCTATACTGACCTGTTTTTCTCATTTGCCTGTGCAAACAATCCAAATTCTTCCAATAATGGTAATATATCTTTCTTACACCATGTGAATCCTAGATTAGTGAGAATTGTCCTCAGCATCATTGTTATCCTGTCTACACATCTGGTGCCTTTGCAAGCGCTGCTTTTAACATCATTAGAAATGAGTGTTGTATTTACAGCCATTATGCTCTCATACTCGCATGGCTCCCATTCTTGTCGCCTATTTTAAAAAGTGCATTTGCAAATGTATTTTGTATGGCTTTGCTTTTGAAATTACTTACCAAATGGCAGCTGTAGTAGGTTCACACCATTACTATGCAGAAAGCTGTCTCTTTCTGTAAATCAATACCTTCTGTTGATAGTAGCTTTTACATCTGAATTGGGTTCCTGTCGTGCATCCATTTTACACAACTGCTGCTGGGCTTGCTAAATTATCTCTGACTCATGCTAGGTATTTTCACAGTCCTCACAATTTTGACTGTTTTGCTCTTTTAAAGCACTTGCACTGGAAGTAATGAGGACTGCTCTTTTTTCTGTTGGCCATGGGTACAGAATAATGTTGGCTGTGGAAGCATAACAGCATAGGATGGAAAGGACCACCTGGATCATTAAATCCCAATCCCAACTACTGCAGACATTACCTCATGTAATAATCTCTGTTTTTCATTTATTGAGCTCTTTCTTAAAAACATTCAGATGGCTTGGTCTCATCCCTGTCCCAAGCCTGACTCCCCCTCTACAGAACTGCCACATGACATGGTTATCTTCATGGTCTGGAAACTTCTGATTTTAAGTTCCTTACAGGCAGCTGGTATCTCGCTTATGCCAACACTGCTTTTTCATCAGAACAGTTACCAGCCCCTTGGTGTTGAGACCTTTCCTCAATGTATTTGTAGAGAGCAGTGGTTTCCCTCAGCCTGGCTGAGCAAGCCTTGCTCACCTAGCCTCCTCTCGTAAATTTGGCTCCCCGTACCCTTGCCGTTATCACCCTGGTGGCTGTCATCACCCTGCTAACCAGGGGCTGCAGCTTTCTCTCCCTGTGCTGATAGCCATCTCTCCATGGCAGGTCAGCCCGATAGGAATTGCCAGACTACAACCATGCTTCCCTGTGCTGGATGTGTGACGCACCATGGGGACTGGCATTGGCCTGGTGCCGTGGTAGGATTTAGCACACTTTTTGCAGCAACCTAGAACCCGTTTAGTACACAGTGCATCATGTGCACTATTGTGCCTCTTTATTCCTTAATGTTTGGACATCACCATTTATTTCACATGCATTTTCAAAGCCGTGCTGTTTGCTTTTTGCTGTATCTAAATTAATTACCTCATTGCAATTTTTTCTCAAGAACTCTGCCAGTTCTCCTCTGTCACTTCATCATAAACATTTATTTACCTTGGGTAACCAAAGTGCTCTGGTAAGCAGTTGAGAAACAACTGTAGCCCAGTGGGTCAGGGAATAGTAAAATAGTAAAATGGCAGACTGAAATGAGGTGTGGGGGACTGAGTTGCAGAGTAGACTGTATGTAGATCAGTATCTAGGTTTTTAATATGTTGGGGATATGTTTGTGCAATGCTTTTTATATATGTTTAGGTTTGCCACAGAAGTGAACTTGGAAGAGTGGGATTTGAAGGTTGGGCTGGTGGCTTGGTGCCAAGGTGTTTGGGAGCAGGTGAGAGGATCCAGGAAAGTACAGGAAGGACTTTGACTGAAGAAGAGATAAGAAGAACATCAAAAAGAAGGTTAAATTAGCATCTTTGATCAAGTAGACACTACAAACTCAGAGATGGATGTCCTTGAGTGGGAAAACAAACAATAGTACTGAACTAAAGGTCTCCTAACACCAGGAAAAGCATTTTCATTGAGATTGACAGGGCTGGGATTTAATCCAGAAAGTTTGAATCTTGTACATACAGAAACAGGGAGATATAGCAGGTCTTGAGGTGACATGGTCACCAGTAAAAGCTGATTCCAAACAGCTAGAGATTTTGCAGGGTGGAGGGACAAGTACTTTCATAGCTTCAGTTTTTGTCACTTTGTGGCTAACTTGTTATCTGTTCAGGTTTCTCAGTGTTTCCCAGCCAGGTCAGTTCCTCATACAAAGAAGAACAAGATTGTTTTAATTTTTAATCCCTTAATTTCCTTAAGAAGGAGGAGATTGGTTTTTAAAGCCACCTCTTAACACTTCAAGCATGTTTGACTCATCCTGTCTGGCAGATCCTTCAGTGCCCTAATCAACCCGCTGTGAACACTTCGTTCTGGTGTGTGGTATTCAACCCTGAGAATACACTTTGGAAGCAGCCTGGTTATTGTATCCCACCCCACCGTCCAGACCATCTGAATAGGAGCCAGTTCACTCTGCGTTGTTACTACTGAGGAATGTTTTAGTGGTTTGGGTGGCCCTGCGGGAGCTGGGAGGGAATAAGACATACTCTGAAACCAGCATGAGTTACAGTTTTGGATAAGCAGAGACTTTCACATCTGTAAATGGTGGCAATGGTACCTACTCCATTTTATGGAGTATCTTGAATACTAAAGATAGTGTTCCTGTAGTCTGCTATGGGGGATATACTGGACTCTAAATTCCTTCCCCGCCTTGTGTGTAAGCAGTTGATAACCCTAACAATCGCCTGCCCCAGTGTCAGGGCACATAGTTCCACATCTCCTACACGCCTGCCCAGCCACCCATTCAGGTAGGGGCTGCATCTGCTCCAGAATCAGTAACACTGTTCTGGTTTTTTTTCCAGCTGAGTCCGATCACATGCCATTCTGTGCATCTGCTCTAGGCTGATCGCTGATGGAAGCTTATTCCCTTGCTGTTATTCAGCTAGGAAAGTTTGGCACAAAACAATGTATGGCAAAAAGATCTTCTGAGAGACGTCAGGTTTCGCCCTTGAGAGCTGCCACATAGCCAAATCACCTGTCTGTGTTCACGAAGGACTGCTTGTATAAAAAGAAATGTGAACGCAACCCCTGTCTGATCAGAGGTGATGGCAGGATGAATCTACAATGCCTTTCAGTGTAAAATATTGATCAAATAGAGTGATATTTAGTTTTTCTTTTCATCTTTTACTGGTCGTCTCAGATCTATGTGGTCCTGCTGTTCTTCAACTAGTCCTTCAAGGTTTTAGGAAGACAGGGATTGCTTTTCAGTAGTTTAGAAATGATAGCTCTCATCTGCAGTCTTTTCCACACTTTCCAGCTGTGCTCAACCCATCAGTAACACCATCAGCATTAGTAAAACCTGTGTCCTAGTTTTAAACTAGGTCTCTAAACTTGCAGTGACAACCTAAACAGTAGGTATGGTCCTCCCAGCCAGAGCAACCTATGGATATGCTGGCTGAAGCAGAAGCCTGGACACCCACCAGCACTCTGGACTGCAGCATCATACCAGTGGACCTGAGTTAGCGCTGAGAACAGAAATAGGGACAGGTGAGCCGAGTGCTAGTATTACGTCCTGAACTGTACCCAAGCAGCTTTGAAGATATGTCCAGTCCCTGAGACAGTTTCAAATGATAAGATTCTTCACATCAGCACCACAGGAGTCATAAGCAACCAGAGATGATTTATTTCAAAACAGAGAGAGTTGGGTGCTCATGGTCAGTCCAACTTCTGCAAGAATCAGGGAGGTCTGGAAAGGGTTGTGGGTGGTGGGTAATGAAAATAAAGAGAAAGAGTTGTTGACAAGGAAGAAAAAAAAAAAGTGTAAAGGAAAAAGGAGCAGAAGTGAAAGAATTTCTTACTTGCTTGCTTCCTTGCTTCCTTCCTTACCTTCATTCCTGTCTGCCTTGAAGGTACTAGATATGTGTGTGGCTGTGATGTAGATACTGGAAAGAAGAGAAAACAGAAGAGGTTTCACTGATCATTTATTTCTACTGTCTATCAGCATCTTCTTTAAGGCCAGGGTAATACAGAGAGTTTATAATTATTTCCTAGGCATTCACAGTCCTGTCTCCCTTCAAAAGCAGGGAAAGTCTGTCTGCTCTTCCTTACATTGCCCGTGAAGTATGATTTTCTGAGGCTCTAGATTTGTATTATTTGTATAGAAGAACAAAACTTTTTATTGTAGCATACTCCAGCCATGCTTCTTCTGCAAATACTTTAACTTTTAAGCACAGCATGTCTGGTTTATTTTGGCTTCCTTACACTTTTTTGCCCAGGATATGAGGAAAATAGACATGCATCTCCACTGCGCTCTTCTCAGCTCTGTGTTCTCAGCACACAGCTGTGCAATTTGCTGGAGACAAGGTTGCTTCTTCTGGCAGGGTTGATCTTATGCTGCCAGTGAGACCCCTTTGAGGCAGATATTGACCAAAATGTCACAAAACTAGAACAAGTTTTGTTTTTCCAGTATCGTCCCAATTTTCCCATTAACAGTGGCAGAGGTCAGCCAAATCTAATACGATCCCTGCAAGAACATCTCAAGCCTATCTCCTTGTGTGGGTGTTTCCTACAGGATAGACTGCCCATGAAGACTGCCTGACTCCCCCCTCGCTCGTACTCGTGTGGCACCACTGAATCCAGTCGAATCCCACTGTTCAAAATCCACTGACAACAAGAGCAGCATCCAACCCCCCGCTGCTCTGCGTTTTACAGGTCTGAGTAATTTTTTCCAAACCGCTTCTGACTCCACTTCAGGACTATAAAACTGATGCTCATAAAATAAAATGCTTGATAGATCAAGTGAGATTTTTTTGTAATTCTTAAAGAGTGAAGAGTTTTGAAAGAAAACAATTGGTTGCCTTCCTTTGTGTGAATGCGGTTTTTCATATGGAAAAAACAGAATTAGTCATTTGATAGCTGACATTTGAATAGTGTTATGTTGCAGATAGTCATTTTTCACTCAAATATGGTGTGGAGGCTTTTTTCATTAAAAAAAAAAAAAAAAAAAAAGCCACAGCTTTTAGCCCTGTGATCCAATGAAAATAATTAGAAGTAAGAAAGGGAATCCCTATTGATTGTAGCAGTCCAAGTTTCTTTGACTTCACGAGTACCTGCTGTTTTGACCATCAGAATCCATCTATTGTAAAAATGTTCATAACATTTGGTTTTACTCACAGATGTAGTTTTAATCCTTCACCTGATAGTCAAACAGGGATTTTGCCAGTACAGGCAGAGTTGGAGCTCTATTTTGCAATTGCTCAGAAGCCTCTAAATGCAATGTGACTTCAAAAAAAGACCCAGTGAGAGCATTTCTTTCCCTGATATATAATCTTCTCTGTATGATATTCCCACATCTGTGTAATAGTCCTCAAGAGAAAAGAAAAACAAAGGGAAATGCACTTATTCTATTATTCACCTCTTCCGACAATACCACCATGCAAGGCTTGAAGCTCTCTGTCATCCAGCAGCAGGAAGAATTTCCTTAGCGCTTCCAGCCCTTTTTCCCTAAAGTGTTGAGCATCCACCAGCTCCTTCCAGCTCCAAATCAAACCACTGTGTGCTGAGTTGTTTTCAAAACCCAGGCAATCTGTTCACCTGCTGAGAGAATGGCGTTAGGAGTTGTACACATCGAAACCAAAGGGTATGATGTCTTGGAACTTAATATTCCCTGGCGGCTGCTGTTTCAGATGTCCAGATGAAGCAATTGTGGTATTTTGACTGTTTAACACCTCCCTCCTATGTTAATTTTCAGTGGAAGAACTTGTGTTAAACTTGCAGTTTGTCAAAGACACCACAAAGTCATCCAGTATTTCTGCTTTTAAAATTAAGTAACTGGTAACTGACTGGTGAGGATATGCACAAGCCAGCACAGATGTGGCAGGCACCAAATCAGTATCAGGCAAAGAAACATTTGTAAATGTGAATGGAGATGCTGTGGGGATCATCTAGACTTGTGAAAAAGAAAGTCCAATAATTAATCACTGGAATTTGAATATTACAGTGATTTGCTTTTCCTTGCAGAACTTGTGCATCAGACTAATAGGACCCCAACGCCAGCTGAGATAGAAACTGACTGAGTTTTGCTCCAGCAAATGCAGCAATGCTGATTTATCCCATCTGAACATCTGAGTTGGTGTTGTCATGTGTTACCATGGTGGCAAAGGTTTGATCCAGACAGCTAACTGAATAACATAGCATGCTGGGGTTTAATTCTTATTTTTTCTAGTAGTACTAAGTCAAATTACAGATCCTACCCATAGAAAAGAAAGAGTTTTCTTTTTCTCTTTGTCTTGTTAATATTACAAGCAACAGCAAGAGTAACATGAAAAAGAGGTACAGAAATACTGAGACAATATTTTATGAGTAACTTCTACAAACTTGCATTTGTTGAGATACAGCCCCACAGCAAGCTGGGATGTTTGGCCACATTTGTCTGCAAATATTTAGGTGTGCTCCAGGATCTGACACCTACAGCTCATGGCAAAAGATCAAAATCTTAGGGTATTATATACCGTTCATTTACCAATATACGTGTGATTCATTCCTAGTTTTCTGATGACATATTCCCCTCTTCTCCTCATCTTGACTTCTACAGATGTAAATCAGAAAATATATGCAGTCCTTTCTCAGAACTGGTTTGATACCTAGGAGATGTTCACTAGGTGTTTTAAGAAATTCATAGTAAGCATGCAGGGTTATCACATTGTTTTTCCACTACTGGGGAATAATGCTGAACTTGAAATAGTTTCTCTCTCTTTGCTAATGATTTTCTGAAAAACACTGAAAACAATCAAAGAAGCAGTTTTCTCTAAAGTATTTGTTTCTTCTACAAATGCTTGCAGAATGGTGTGAACTATTCGAGTTTTCAATTCTGGGACTAAATAAATAAAAAAAATGTGGAAAAGTGTTTTGGGTCTACCTTGAAAAAAAAAAATGTAAGCATAGTGAAATAGAGTTGGTCTGCTTATAGCATAAGGATGTTGAAGCACTTCTAAATACCAAGCAGATGAGTTTGCAGACTTCATTTACCACAGCAACACTAATTTCTTGTTTCTCAGGGGCAGGAGGGATAACAGGCAGCTTTAAAACATGTTTAATTGCATTTAGCTGAGCTTGACCTTAAGCATGCCTTTCAGCTTTGGTTTTTGATCATGACAAATAATCAATTGAAAGAATACTTTTAAGAACTCAAAAGCCAAAAATAACACCTCTGCTGCCAACACCACCTCCCTTTCCCATCCAGCTCTGAAAAGTACTTCCTTTCCTCTCTTTCTCCTCTATCCAGCCATGTCTTCCACCAAGCCCTGAGGCTGGGGCCTGGAAGCACACAGGAAGGCAGCTGGGGAGGGAGGAGATGAAAGCATTTGAGGTATGGAGAGGATAGAGATGTTTTCTCTTGATCCTTATATACTTTCTAAGCATCCTGCCTGCCTTAGAGGGGAAAGACAGCTTATCTGCCAGCCACCGTTAATTTCTTTTAAACCAATATCCTTTTCCTAGTCCACTATTTGGAAAATGGTGAAATGTCTTGAAGTGCCATTTCAAAAGAACATTTGAAAAATTTAATACGCAAACTTTTTAAAATACGGGTCTTGAATTTTCTAGAAGTATCGAAATCATCTACTTTCTTTCACTCTGAGAATCCACCTAAAATGTGCAGATAGCTCCATCCAGCCCCAGAAGTGCCTTTTTTAACAAACTGGATTTCTGCAGCCTGCTCCAGTGCTTTGTCAGATCCCAAAAGTCATCTGCAGCCTACCAGCCACCAACGTACATCTTGATAAATCGTGTTTTTCATTCCATGTGAACTGGGTTTTGTTCTTGTTTATACCCAGCGGTATAAAACAGCTCCTATTGTCCATTGTTCCCTTATGTACTTTCAGAAAAACCTGTTTGTTGCTGGCAGCCTTCTCTTGGAGGAATGTGATGCAGAGCACAGATAAAAGCACAAGCATCTGTTAAGATGATTGGCATTATCCTGACAACAGTGTAAAAATCATCTGCTTGGGATGGCAAGCAGGCACAAGACAAACAAAATCAACATCAGCTTCAATTTGCAGTGAGTATGATAAAGCATATGGTGTAATTCAAGGAGGCTGTACAAAGCTTGTTGCTTATTTCCTAGACATCCTAGTCATGGCAGTCATGCACACGCTGATTCATTCAGCAGGAGCTGACGCTTACATAGGTGCTAAGCACCAAAATACTTTTGAAGATAATAGCATAGATAAAGGCAAAAAAAATAAGTAATAATAAAAAAATCTTCAAATACTAGTCCATCACTGAGAGCTTTAAGGAATGTCTATAAGTCCCAGATGCTGGTACTTATCAGGATGAAAGTGTTGATGCTTTATTTCAGCCCTGAGTGATGGAGGAAAGTCTTCCACAGTCACTGGTGCTATTTCAGACAACACTAAGAAAATTCTTGATGTTTTCACATTCAGGCTTTGACCTGACCTGACCCTGCTTAACTTTAAAATCTGACAAGCGTAGTCTGGAATTATGTTTCTGTAACTAAGGATTGAATGCATTTTTAAATGCTTTAAGCCTTCTACTAAAAATGCTAGTCTTCTATTCAAGACTCATTGCTCTGTTTGGGTTTTGCATAGCTGATTTTGCCTTGGCATCCCTAAAAATATTTCTGTACGGAAAAATTGCTGCAAATTGACATCCTATGTGTTGTTTTTTGTTTTTTGTTTTTTTTATATATATATTTCTCTGTATTTTTAATGAGGAAGTAAGAAGCTTCACTCCTCTCTGCTGAAATTCACTGTGGTGTTTCTGCAATGAGATTTTCTTCTATTTGCTGGCTATATTCAAAAACATAATCTTCCTGAAAGAGACCAACTGTTACTATTCCTTACAATCTCTCCTCCTCACTTAACATAAAGTGTTTTATTTTCGGTTTTGTAATATGAAATGCAACAAATCATTTCAGATGCTTTCAACAAATATATCAAACTCCCTACTGATGTCCCTAAACATCAGTAAGTGCAAATAGCTTTGGAAAGCCTTCTGCAAGAACCCAGTCTCCTGCACCACCATAACTGGATCAAAGTGACATGACTGGCATGCAGAAGAGGGAAAGACTCTCTCCTATCACTGATGTTTCTCTGTGGGCTGCATGGAGATATCAGGTTGATACTTTGATAGATTGCAATCTGTTTTCAGCAGCTGACCCAGACATAACATCATCATTTCCTGATTATATTGATATGTGTTTCTATTATTTGCTTATTTTGCGCCTTGAGAAACAATTCCTTTTTGTTGTTCAACTGTAAACAGCATTGCAAGG
The DNA here is from genome assembly GCF_009819795.1 of Aythya fuligula. Lineage (NCBI taxonomy): Eukaryota > Metazoa > Chordata > Aves > Anseriformes > Anatidae > Aythya > Aythya fuligula. The sequence goes on from NC_045593.1 coordinate 18,816,431, forward strand.
CCTCATATTAAATCATAATTATTTACCATGCTGTTCACGCACCTTTGTCCCTGGGGAATGTGGTGACGTGAATTTACAGGAAGATCGGGGTATTTCTCACCAACAGTTTCCTGTTATTGATATGCTTTTGTTTAGTTGTGATCTTTTTTTTACCCTTTCAGGTTCTCAGGGGAAAAATAAACAGGCACACGACATTAATCACACTCCTCGGGTATCGTATTGGAGGTCTCACAAATATTTGCGGTGTGGAATTGTGAACTGGGCTTGGATCTTTCCAAAGCACCAGTGACTGGTTGTTATTCCTTCTTACTGAGTCTCCTATTGTGACAAATGATTCCAATAATTCTTAAAAATTCTTTTGTGATCGTGTTCCCTTTTAGGAGCCAATGAGGTTCAAAAGTTTATGAAGACAACCTTGAAAGTTTTGCAATTGTGTCCTTTTAAGAGATAAAACAGGTCGTGTGGAGATACAGAAGTAATTCAAAAGTCTAGAGTTCTTTCAGAAAATACTAGCAAATGTGGCCAAAAAATGTGTTTTTCAAGATGCTTTGCCAACTTCTTTTCTTCATAGATAAATGAAGATTTTAGTTGTGGAGAGCCCATTTACTTTCTACAGAAAGGTAGGATATAAATTATATTCACTAGCATGTCAAAAGGCACAGCATAATAACCAGGGTAGTAGCACACATATAACACATAAATCTTAAATCTTTCTGCACAATTTTTGGCTATCCTACTTTTATTTCTGTCTCTGTGGACCTGTGGTGCACTCCTATCCAGTGACCTTTGTGTAGTATCGTGATTTTGCAATACAGAGTTATAGCACAATAACCAAGAAATTTAATATCAACCCAGAGTTTGGAAAGTTTAGATTTTTTTTCCTTGAAGTGATTGTAGAAATATTGTGGTAAAAGGCAAAATGGCAGTATCTTCCACAGAACCCACACAAGCAAGACCACCGAGGGCTTGGCCAGCAGATTCTTTTGAGAAGTCATTCAAGGAATATCACAAGCAGCACAGTAGCTATTCAGGTTCACTACCAAAACCTCAATGTTTTATATTTTTGATTCATGTCTTGGTAAGTAGCATCTTTCTGAGAAATTGTGTTGTAAGATTCAGAGCAAAATATTGCAATCAAGGCTACATGTCCATATCCTATTAGTGTCTGCAGATTCATCATGTTTGGTGCTTACTGCTCTGCTTTAAATGAGGGACACTATTATTTTCCTGCACTACTTCTGCTAGCACTACAAACTACTAAGGATCAGCCAACAAAAGCTGTACGCGATAAAATCAGAAGAAAAATCCATGTTACACGATTTCATACATGTTTAAGTACATTGCTGTCTCCTTTCAGAGTATTTAACTTCTAGATCACATGTAGATTTTATCTAAATTCTTTAAATACCCACTTTTACTCCTTCCAGAAGTCTAAGTAATGCAAAAGGCTCTATAAAATGTTCTCTATGGCCATGCACATTAAGAGCACAGTCCTGCTTCCACTGGATTCTTGTGTATTTGTCCTCATCTGTAAGCTCAGCCAAGTGTTATCTGGCCACTTCACAGATGAGGAAATTCTAAGAAATCTCAGGTTAAAAGGTTATTCTAGTTGTGACATCTCATCTGTAATTCCAGGCCTTGAAAACAATTTGTTTCAATTTGTTTCAGACGTATTCTCTCCCAGCAGTGACAGTTTAAGATTTCACAACTTGAGCAAAAGAAACCTTTTTCTTTCTGGAAACTCCCACTCGAAAAAGAAAAAAATAAAATAAAATTTTGAAGAAATACACAACAAAGCTTCCTATCTGTTTTTGTTCTCCAAGCACATTTATCGCTCAAACCATAGGAGCATGCATTCCCACAAATGAAATTCTTTCCATCCTCAGTAAAACTCACCACTGACAGAGGAACTCCCACATGCACCAGCAAGCTCACCTCCTCTCTTTTATATCACACTTGAAGACCTTGTTTGCTTGGAGATACACATGGAGACCTCTAGACGGGTTCTCCTTTTACTTTCTCCAGCATGTTGCCCTTTTATTAGCACCTGTTCAGATTTCTTCTTAGTTCCATGGTCTCGCTATGGGTGAGCAATAGCATGGTCTGCATAAAATTGTGGCTTAGCGTTTGCTTCATACAGTTGAAGTGTCCTTTAACCTGCCATCAGAGCTGATCAACCTGGTGAAGATGGACTGCGTTAAAATGTTTTACAAATGAATGAAATTCCATATTCAGTTGTCATATCCGCAGTTACTCACCCTCTGAACGCTCAGAGTTTTAACACAGTTCTTCCTTCCTCGGTAAGGGTTTAAGATAGGAATCTAGATCTTCTATTTAAGTTCCAGACAGGACGGAAGGAAGTCGGAATTACATTTCATCCAAGAAGTTTCAGGCTCTTCGTTCCTCCTGGACAGAGTGTTTGGGGTTGATATTTGGGCCCAGTCCTCAGTAGAGAGGAAGGGAAAGGTTGCATCATTTCTCTGAGTCACTGACCATTTTGTTGTTGTTCTTGCTCTGCGGTTCTTGTTCTCGGCTAGCTACCTCAGGAGCCGTTGCCACCAAGATGGTGAGACTAGATTGTACTTTGCTATATCTCTACATGGTCTGTGATATAGGTATTTTTATTATCTCTCTGGTGATTTTTTGTGATTATTTTTTCCTGCCATGGTCAAAAGTTATTTCTGTTATTGCTAAGTGTCTTTGGGAAGCAGAGACATCAGTTATGATCATGACAGAATCATAGCACCAGAGGGGAATACCTTCCTCTCTGCATAAATGCTCGTGGCCACTTTGGTTGGCTTTGTTTGACCAACTGTTTGCTCTCATACATGTACTTGTCACACTTAGGAGGAAAAATGATCTAGAAAACTGATGAAGGCTAGAAGGTATTTGGAGGGCAATGACAGCTTACTAAAAGCTTACAAGTCTCTCCTGTTTCCACAGTTCATTATCTCGTGGGGAAAGATTAACTTCACACAGGATGTACACTTATCTGTTAAATCAGGTGCTTAAATCAGTGTTGCCCTCATGATATTTCTTCACCATTTCCAACCTTGGTATACCTACAAAAGTTATTTTAACACAGAAATGAAAAGAATATAATGGTATATATCTAAGTTGAAAGTTTTGAATGGTATTCATGTGACCTAGCTCAAACAACTGCAGGGTGTCAACCTATGGCCAATCTATTCTTCTGTTCTGCTGAAAATCGGTAAAGAAGAGTGAGTTCTGAGCTATCATTCCTCTCACCCTCTAGAGGACATAAAAGTAGGTTAGAAGAGCGTGTGTAGATGTCACAGCTCTGATGTGGGTTTAGGAGCATAGAGATATAGCATGAAAGCAAATGAGGTTGTGGCTGCAGCTATATGGAGGTTTTACACACAGAAGTGTTGGGTGGAGGGGACATCTGGAGCACCTGAGTCCCATCCACTCCAGACAAGGCTCACCATCACTAGATCAGGTCATCCATAGCTTTGTGCAGCCATCTGTAGACCTAGGACTAACGCACACAAACTGGACACACCATTGACCTCTCTTAGTCCCTTGGTCTCCATAGCATCTCTCTGTTCAGGGTGTTAAGTCCCACCCTGGTTCCTCTAAGTGTATGTGTTTTCCCTTCCTCTCATTTAAGCAGTTTTTCATCACTGCTGTTTTTTTGTTTGTTTGTTTGTTTGTTTTTTGGCATTGTTCATCAAGTAAGTGTGATTTAGCTGTGAACTCAAGAATACAGAGGTACCCAGCATAGAAACATGTATATAAATTCATTCTGCTCTGTTTAAGGATTTCAGTGATCTCGGGCCCCCAAAAAATCTCTATGATACTCTGCCAGTTTTAATGCTTAAATGCAGTATTTCCAAATAGCATCAGTTTTAGCTGAGAAAGGAGAACATGTGTCTATTCTAGTCCGAGTGCTGAAGACATTTCAGCTGTGGTGATGTCCTGCTGATTTATTTAGCTAATGAGAGCTGAGCCTTAGCAATTGGGATATTGACATAGAAATGACAGTATTTGTGTGCAGATAATCTGTCCATTGATACCAGAGATGTTAATGGTGCCCCACACTTGTGAGCTGCAAAGTACTCTCGTCTTATGGAGGGAAATGTGCAAATACTTTTTAAAGTTTCTCATTTGAGTAAGGTTTACAATACTACTTATATGCTTAAACCTTAACACACCAGTCAGAGATGGTCCCAATGGAGAGCTGCACTGCCAGCCACTTAGGTCTACCACAGAGAGTCCATTTTTAAAACATAAAAACCCACTCTCTCTTCTCTTGCAAAATATTTATTCTTGCTTTTCCTAAACTTTGTTTTTCTCCAACATTTTTCAGATATTGGTGCCAATGTCATTTACAATGATTCTGGCTCTGAGTACAATATACTAAACTCTTCCTTTCCACACAAAACAAACAAATGAAAAGAGAAACAGAAAATCCTTTATCTGTTGTCTTTTTTTTTTTTTTTTTTCAAAAGTAAATAGTTACCCATTGTTTTATAACCACAAATCACTAGTGAATGTTACCAAAAACATTCTGGGAAAAATGAAGGACAATATAGATACCGCTAAACAGATCTTAGTTTAAAAAATATATATGTTATCACAGTAATATGCATTGATTTTATTTATAGAACTTCCCTTTAAAGCACAAAATATAAATTTGCACTTACAGGGAGTTATGTTATGATACATAGATATATGTTTTTCATTATTTTTTCACTGAATTTCACATAAAATTCAGGAAGCCACTACTGAAAAAAAATGCCCAGCAGTATCCAAACCTGCAGTGTTCCCAGAACCCTTTGCTGCTGATTTCAAGGAAAAATAACAAACTGATAAGTCATAATTTCAATGTTGCATCTCTTGTTGATTCTTTGCTTGATCCTACCCACTTTCTCCCATTGTATTTTGGATTCTTGTGATGCCATCCAGCCAAAATCCAACTTAAAGAGGAGATTTAAATCAGCATGAGCTAAGCAATTCATTTCAGCAGAGGTTGTACAGTCCCAGGGAAGTTTGCACAGGTAAATAAATGATTTCATTCTTAATGACAAGAAGAGAGCAGAACACTTGGCTCTTCCCCTTGGAAAACAGGCTTTGTTGGCATTATAATTTGATCAAATTGCCACTCCACAGTGGGCTGGTGCATCATGGTAACATTGGCTCCGAGCCTGAAGAAAATTGCCAAAAGCCTTAATAGGTACGCAGTTATTCCGGAAAAAGTCTTCTGTCAGCAGAGCTTATTCCACTTTCAAACGGATTTCAACTATGCCAAGAAAAGTACTCTCTTGCTCAGGTGAAGAGATGGTGCCAGTATTGCTGAAACAAAACACCTCTGAGGTGTAGATAGCCGTGTAGTGTGCATGCATTACATGTCCATGGGGTGAGCCCCATGGGAGGCACACAGCCCAGTCAGTCCCCTGCCAAGAGATGCAGCCTGGATGTGCCTTAAAGCACATCACAGAAATATGGTCATCCCCTGCACCTGCTCTGTCCACAGCCTGATGGCAAAATCTTTACTTAGCTTGGTTGGTTTGTTTTGTCTTAAGAGATGGCTTCAGGTGGACTTCAGAAGGACCCACTTGTCACATCCCTGCCAGGCTGCTCAGATGGGTCCTCACCCCGCAGCCCACATGCACAAGAGCACTGCTGTCTGTGTTCACATCACCCCACAGCAGTGCCCAGACACTGCAGAGGTGGCACCTCCAGCCCAGGAGTAGCCACGTGGGACTGTGGGTTTGTGGCACATACAGGCAGTATGCTGCGTCTGGAGGGTAACACCTCTGCAGCCCTCATAGCTACACCCAAAGCACTTCAGGAGGGTTGTGAATGTGATGCAAGGGGGGAAGCATGGGTACAGGTTTGGGAAGCATATTTGCTTGTTTTTATTTCTCCCCAGAATATCAAGGATGGGTGAGTATTCAGTGGAAGTCCATTTTCTTCCAAACTTGGAAATACTCCACAGGATTGGGGATTTTCCAAAATTCCAACTTGCAAGACACAAAGAAAGTTCTTTTCACAAAATGATGCCTCATTTTAACAAAATAAGAGGTAAATGACAAACCTCAAGCAAAAGAAGACTTGCTGTTTAGTTGGTAATGTGTGTCTGAGTTCAAGCAAGGTGTCTGGCTTTTTTATTTTTATTTTTTTTAATGTACTTTATTATTAATAGACTATTTCTCAAATATAACTTTTGACTGAATCATTTATTTCAAACAGGAGGACATCATGGGGCTGATGAAAACATTTGAAAGTGCTAAGTGTAAAATCAGAAAGAAAAATATTTACCTTTCATGAAGGCATGATGTCAATGAGAAGATTCTGGAGACATTTTCAGCTGCTGCTTGGAAACTTGGCACCATGGCCAAGGGACTCGTTCTTGTAGTCTTTATTCCCCTGATACAAAGCTGCACTCGGCCTTCTGTAAGCACTCATGGGGAAAGCACTGCAGAAACAGACCCATTTGTTCTCAAGAAGAAAAATCCTAACATGTTGGATTCAGTCAAAAAAAAAAAAAAAAAAAAAAAAAAAAAAAAAAAAAGACAATTTTCAACATCTCAAGAATTAGCAGGAGACCTGAGTCTGTTTCCAGCTCTCCCACATCTGATGGGTAAACCTGGCTATGATACACCAGGATTTTAGGTCTCACTTTCTTTCTCTTTAAACAGGAAAGGGAAATGTGGTTTAGAGATAAAGATGCAGTTATTATTCAAGAGGTAGATATAGCTATTATTTTTTATTACCAGTGCAGGACATAGTATTTTCATGATACCATTAAAAGCTTTTCAGCTTCAAACACTGGCTCAATATTTTTCTATTTTTTTCTGTTTTCTTTTCTGCATGTTCCAGATCATGGAAGGAAACTTACCCTTATCAGGAAAAATTGGACCGAAATAGAATAAAAAGTAAACATTTTAAATTAAATTAAATTAAGGTAAATAATTTAAACTTGTGGTGTGAGAGTGGAAATAGATAATGATTTTTAGACTATGATGTCTTTCTGTTGTTCGGAATTTGAAGTGAAGGAGACATTTTTTCTGCTGACATTACTTTCTCTGCACCTTGGAAAAACATCTCTGGTGATAAAAATATAAAAGATCTTTTTAGAGCAAGAATTAGAAAAAAATGTCAGGCAGGAAGAAACAAATTAGCATAGTAGAGAGACTGAATTTACTTTAGCACAGCAAGAGGCAAGAAGAGAACATTGAATAGGATCCTGAAGTGCTCCTGCAATACAGACAATAGTAATATAACATTATCCATACATGTGAACATACTGCTAGCCTGATTTTTCTTTTTTTGACAGCTCATGGTATTGAGTCATGGAGGGAATATCAGGAATATTGAATAAAGATTATGAGCTATAGGTGTGATAAATCCCCATTCATGTTAACTTTTCAAGTGTATGTATCCACACATTTGCATGCTCAGCTAATGGGGTTAATTCGTGTGTGCTTTTGTCAGAGAAGCATGGGTTTGAACAGCCCCACACGGGACTGGGACTTCTTTGTACTTCACTCCATAAGCTCACAGGAAGACATGGTCTTTGTCCCAAAGCATTTTAATGTCTACGTAGAAACAATGGCATGAAACAAAAGGAGGGAAGCAGAGAGGGAAAGGGACAATGAGGTCTCGCAGTTACGTGAGTCAACTCCATGTACAATAGAATTGACCTGAATCATCTGAAAGGCTCCTCGGGTAAATAGCTTTACTGTCCTGGGATGTGTCCGGGCAGCTGTTGCTTTTACACAGCTTTGATGGTCTGTCTATTCAGTTTTTGTTCTGATGTGGAGGATGGAGGATGTTGTTTGCCTTGTAGAAGAAGGAGACCTGGTTTTGAAAAGGGAAGTAGGACTTCCAGGTTTCCATGCCACTGCAATGGTTTTGGGAAATAAAGTGAAACATTGGACATACAGTGTTTTTTGCAGCATGTCTGATGACTACAACAAGAACAGATACTGTTTTTATTATCTGTCCTAGACTTTTCCATCTCTAGAGTCTCGGCAGGCTCAGAGATATATTTGGACAGGGAGGATATATTGGACAGGGATATATTTTGGAGTAGAGAGGATCCTCCTGTGATTTAATTTATATTCCCCAAGAAATCAATAAAATTTAATTGCAGCTGACAATTAGCAAAATTCATGTATACCTTCTGTCTTATCTAAAAGCATATTTGTGTGAAGAAATGCTAGTCCCAAAATATCTATGTGAACAAAAATGTTTTCACATGAATCTTCCTGGAGAAACAGTTGTGTAAATGCACAAGCGTGCTAGAAACAAACATCTGGCCAGAGCTGAAAAAAGCATTCATGACTCCTTTGCAAACTTACTGAGCCGAAATAAATCAAACCAACATTATCCATGTCTTGCTTAGAGCTTCTTCATTAAAATTGCAAGGCTCTAAGATACAGAATAACTACACATCCTTCACTGTAATCAAGTCCCCCATGCCAAACCATAGAAAACAGAAGTCAGACTAATACACATCCTTCTTATTATTAAAGTATTGGAGGTTTGCCTCACAAATGTTCTGCAAGTACTTCGTGGAAGAGCATAATCCAACACAAAGGTCACCAGCTATAGCTATCTGGAGGGAGCCCTTGCTCTGGCACAGGGTACCATGAGTGGAACAGCTGGTCTCCTTCTTCCTCGGTTTGCCATCTGCAATCTGTAGTGCCTTCCTGTCTATGGCAGGAGCAACAGGGAACACTAGCAGTGGTGAGATGCTCATGAAATTTTAAAGGAAGCACCATAACATGGTGAAAGGCTTTTATTATCCATCACACTCCATGCTGTAATTTTCATATGTAAAATGTTCTTGTCTGGTCAGCACAGTCTCATCTGAGTTTCTTTATAAATTACATCGGTGCTTTTTAGAGCGCAAGAGCTACAGGTAGCTCATTTGCTATTTCTCTGTATGTGAGCGCTGCCAGATGAACTCTAAATGCTTCTGTCTCCTTCCTTATTAAGGATGCTATTTATAGCCCCTTTGGCTGCATTCCACCTGAGGATCAGATTGTTTACATAGAGTGAGGATATATTGTGTTTTTCTAAATAGAGAGCACATTTTTTTGATTCATAAAAAAAATTCTTTTCCCTGAATAACATAATGGACAGATCGTACTTCTCACTTCTGGCTGAAATTCCAAGGTGTTCCAGAAGAAAAATGGGATAGTAAGGATATTCAAGTGCACGCAGGAAAATAAAGAGTGTCCAAGTAATAAACACAAATAAATACACATAAATGCAAGTAAAGGTCATTTATCTCAATCAAATGTTTAACACAGGTTTTTGGTTGCGTTTCTTGCATCAGGTCCTCTCTTCTACTAACAATATATGAAGTTCTGCACAGTTTCATCTTTCTTAGGCAGTGCTACTGATCCCATTATTTCTTTTTCAGAAATTTTGCTGTTTTCTTTTTTGGATTCAGGATGGAGTTAAGACTTTTGAAGATCTACAAATCCAAATGGAAAAAGAAAATGGTAGATGGTGTACAACATTAAATGGCAGTTTATGTGGATATATAACCTATTATATCTTTCTTTTTTTCTTCCACAAAGTTCCCCATGTATTACAAAAGTAATCATGTCTTGGAAGAACAAAAGAGTCCCTGTATGTGACATGATATGTTTTTTTTCCTTTTTCCATTGTTTTTCAGTTCTTCAGCTTCTCTTCACATCACAGGGAAAAATATTACAAAGGTAAGAGCTATTGTCTCCATCCCAGTGTTTAAAAACAAAACTTTAAAAAAGTAAAATAAAAATAAAAATGAGACATTTTATTACTATGGTATTGCAGCAGTTTCCAGGATAGTAACACATGGAGTGGGCATAAACTCACATGTTTAACCAGGTAGTGAAAACGTATCAGCCAAGAGAGCTGCTTTTGGCATATCAGTTTGATCCTAGGGAATTAAGTGTCCTAAGAAGGAATTCTTATCCAGTATATCGCAAGAAAGGCCAGTGTGTGGCCATTGAGCCAGTTATAGGCTCAGGCTTATGCGGAGAATTAAGTTAATTATCTTCTCACCTCCCATTAATTCCAGCCACTGCTGCATCACACAGTTGCAGCCTGCCCCTGGAATGCAGCCTTTTAGCTGCCTTAAAGCCTGGTCTTTTCTTTCCATTACTGCAAAGTTAAGAGCCTAAAGAAAAGAAATAAAGGTTTAAAAATGAAAAATAGACAGGAAGTTTAAACTGAAGTGGCTAGAAAGGGAGTTTGAGTACCCACCACCCTGAAAAGGCACCCACAAAGCCGAGTGGTGGTGCCGGGCTGGTTGGCAAGGGGGAGCAGGCCAGCTTCAGGCCCCATAGTTGAGTTCACTAATGTGCTGTGGGCAACTGGGAGGCTTACTGGGATCACGTCAAAGAATGAACACTGTGGGGCTGGGGGTTAAGGTTGGGTGGTGCCTCTTTCCCAGATAAATCACGTCAGATACCAGAAAAACAAGGGTTTCCAGGAAGCCATCCTGCCTTGGACTAAAACTTGTGCGAAGCTGCAGGTGGGCCACTGGTTCATGAAGTGACCAGGCTGAGGGCTGCCCAGCCTCTCCGCTCACAGCCAAGTCTTTCAGGGCTGTTTTGGGGCACAGCACAAGCATCTCTGCCATCTCCACTGGTAGGTGCCATGCAGGATGGTTCCCTACCTTCTTGTTTATCTTTTTACCTGGTCACTGGAGAGACTGACCAGTATACTGGAGAGGTCCTGGGAAGAAGAAAGCAATCTATTTCTGGACTGGACCCATAGGTCTCATTTTTAGTCGTTAGTTTTCTCAATTACTGAACAGTAAGCTACCAATATATTTACTACCTCTTACCTTTTTTTCCCCCCGACGTGTAAAGGCACTAATAAGTATGCTGCAATGCCATATAATACTTTCTATTCCAGCCTGTACCATAGGATGTTGCAGACACCATTATGGTACAAAGAATATGCCATTTTAGAGTGTCATCTGAAATTCACAGAGGAATAAAAAGCCTATATCCCTTCCACAATTCAAATAAAATATCAAAAATATATTTCCAGCATAGACCAACTTTTAATGACAAACAGCCTTATCAGCTTAAACTGTGCAAAACATCTTTAATGCACTTTTAAGTTCAATTTCCTTGTACAAATACATTCACACAAGTGTTGTTAGACATATCACTGCCTAATCACCAGAGTGTGATTAACAGTATAAATTTGCCTCTGTGATCTACCCAGACATATGCATTAGAGCAAACACACTAAAGTATATGTTTTAGAGGAAAATATATTTATTATCACCTCTGTACATACTTGATATCTATTTAAATGGACTGTCAGGTCACAGCAGTGTTTTGAAGGTATTTCCTGACACCTGCAGAGTTGGTAAATATTTCCTGTTTTTGTTGTGTCTGTTGAAAATAGGAATTTTACAAGCTGGAACAGATAACTTGACAAGTACCATGATCCCTAGTCTAGCAGGTCTTAGTGTGGTTTCCACTGGGGTTTGTGACTGTTCAAGGGCTGGACAGTCCTTGATTATCCTTGGGCTGACAAAATGGCATGTTGTTGCTTTCTTGCTCTCCCAAAATAGGCACTACTGCTACTCAAGCACAGTCATTTGTGTATCTGTGTCCTGAGCAGCCACCAATGATACAAAACCCAGCTGTGTGGCTTAATTTTTGCAGAATGGGTGAGTATAGCAATTATATAGGTGATAGTACAGCAAGATCTCTGAAAGCTGAAGCATTCTTTCCTGTCTCTCAAGCAGTAAGCACGCTGTGCATTTCCGGGTTAGGCAAGATGCTCCGTGTAAACAAAAAAAACTGTGTTTGGACGAAGAACAAGGCAGAGATTTCCTTAACTTTATTAGTATGCTGTGCTCCTGATCCTCCCTGATCCCCTCCCATCCACCATGCTCCCAAACCAGTCGCAGTTCAGACTCACGTGCTGGCTCCCTTCTCACTTTTGAACGCTGTCAAGTAAATACTCAACTGAAATTCAGAGCAGGAGTTAATTGTGCATAAGCTGATCTTCACTGTTCTAATGAGACTCAATTGATCTTTTCATGAAACAACAAAATTCACATAGTACTTCTGCTCTCGGCAAACGCCAGGCATATGAAAGTATTATATGATAAATTAGGACAGCCAAAATCATATGAACATTACTTGAAAAAAATCTTTCTTCCTCACAAGAGAAACATCTATTTTTGAAGAACAAATAATGGATTGGAATGCCATTGAAATCCAAACACAATATTAGTATGTTCCTGAAAAAAAAAAAAAAAGGTACAATACTGAGGGAGAATGCACAAGAGCCCTTGCAGCTGTGTCACACTTTCCTGTTTGTTATTTTTAGTTTTCTATTCCCGCTTTTTATTTTGGGCTTTGCTTTGCTTCCTATGCAGCTTCCCTTTAACTCCTGTATAGCTCTTTCTTACATATTTCAGGCACATGGCTTTTTTTTTTCCTAATTTTTTTTCTCTTTTTTTTTTTTTTTTTTCAAAGGAAACCCAGGCAGTACTGTCCAGTTTCAGGAACTTATGTTTCTTTTGGCAGGGGTCGAGTTCTTGGTTTTCTGAAGGCATTTAGGAAATTTACATTGCTAGTTTTCAGCTTTGAACATGATAAGGGTTTATAACCATAAGAAAAACATCAGCTCACAAGGAGAATGCAAGTCTGCACTTTGGTATGTCCTGGTCCACTTTGCACCTGGGAAACTGATGGCATGTGGACCAACATTACAGTTCCAGGACAGCATTTAACAAAAAAAGGAACAAAAATGGGTTCTGGTTTTAAAACACTGTATTATGATTTTTTTTTTCTTTCTTATTTATATATTGAAGTATTTGCAATCTTGTACAGACATACAGCTTGTCTTAGCACAGGAAATGTTATCACCCCTTAACATTGTACTACAAATATCCCATTTCTGAGTAGTTTGCTTTCAGGCCAGGATCTATCCACACAGAATTTTTTAAGAACATCAGTTGATGCCTAAAAAAGATATTTGAGGGGTGGTGGGTGAAGAAAAGACTTTATTTCCCTCACAATAAACTTAACTGCAGGAAAAGGTTTATGAGTGTGCACAAGTAGACTCAGAAATCGGTAGCCACTTGTTAAAACCTGGAAGATTTTGAAATTGGTATCATGATTTCTAGGACTTGGCTCCCAACAGAAACCGAAAGCTTGGGGCTGGCAATATTGATACTGTCCAACAGTAAGTATGAAATCAGAGTACACAGAAAAGAAGTGAAAGTATCTGCTTCCCTCCTGAACCTTTCCTCCCCCTACTTTAGAAAGCTTTTATTGATTGCCAGGGTGGACACAACCTAAGCAGAAGGTGAGATCGGACTCAGCCAACTCATAAAGGCAAATAATGGGACACCAGAAACCTGAAAATTTCACACAGTAGGTGCACAGTAGCTGGTCTCAGTTCTGGTATTAGGTAAAGTAGAGCTATCTTTCAATACTGCTGCTCACTTCAGTGAACAGGATAATGCAGGAGCGAGTTAAAATGGTCATACTAGGACAGGCTGAAGATCTGTCTAGCCCCATATCCTCTTCACAATGGCACTTAGCAATCTCACATCCAGACAGACTGCCATTCTTTTTCCCATCCTGGGTGGCACCTACCAGCAAAGGTGGCAGAGATGCTTGTGCTGTGTGGCAAAACAGCCCTGAAAGACTTGGCTGTGGGAGGACAGGCTGGGCAGCCCTCAGCCTGGTCTTCATGAACTTCATGAACTGGTGGCCCACCAGTGGGGGTTGGCCTGTTCTCCCATGTGCCTGGTGACAGGATGAGGGGGAATGGTCTGAAGTAGTGCCAGGGGAGGTTTAGGTTGGATATTAGGAAGAACTTCTTTACTGAAAGGGTTGTCAGGCATTGGAATGGGCTGCCCAGGGAAGTGGTGGAGTCACCATCCCTGGAGGTCTTTAAAAGACGTTTAGGTGTAGAGCTTAGGGATATGGTTTAGTGGAGGGCTGGTTAGTGTTAGGTCAGAGGTTGGACTTGGTGATCTTGGAGGTCTCTTCCAACCTAGATGATTCTGTGATTCTGTGAGTGTGCAGTGGGAAGCCAGTACAGATGTGAAAAGAAAGGTCAAAAGATGAAAGAGTAGAAAATAGAGAGGCAGGCTAAGAGCCCGTGGTCCCATAATCCTCATTTCATCATTTGCATCATTCCTTCTACGACATTAATTTCACTGCCACTAGTACCAGCAGGTAGAAGTTTCAAATGATAATGGGTACAATTTTCTTCCATTATAATTTCACGTTGGAAGCTATTGTGTGTGGATCAATCTCTCACAAGGACAGCTGAAGAAATACAAAAGAATTTTATAAATTGGATGGAAAAGAAAAGAAAGCATCCCTAAACGGTTTGCAGATGTCTCCCTCCTTCTCCTTTCATCCTTTATTTGCTACGTGTGAATCTATAGGTTACATCCATACGGTAAATCAAACAATGCCAGGGAATCACAGCCACTGGTCCCTGGCGTGGCAGTGGCCTGACCTGTGAGAGGGCTCCCAGACCTTTCCTGTGCTCGGGGATCAGCCAGGGAGGGACTATTCCCAGCGAGCAGCCTGGGCCCAGACACCTTGTGTCGGAGGTGGAGGTGGTTGAAAGACAGTGACACAAGCCATTCTGGACACAAGCCATTCCCTGCCACTCAGCTTCAGCAAAGAATGGTCCCCAGCAAATTCACTCAAGTAGATGCAGGCAATGTAAAAGTACTTCTATGGATTTGGGAGCAAAACTGTGCTGAGCTTGCATGCGTAGTGGCTCTGCCATCACCAATCTTACTCTGTCATTAATGGATAGACACAACAGTGATGCTTTCAGTCATGTTTGTTTTTTTTTTATTGAACAATAATAACATATACTTTTAAAAATCAACCAGCTTATTAGATTTACATTCAAGAACTCATAATGTCATTTATGACACTTGCAAAATAGTAATAATGTATGCAAATATTTACTACATTCTTTAAATAATTCTCTTCAGTCTGCTGAAGGAACATGGTTTTGATCCTGCTCTCACTGAAATTGAGAAAAGATTACTTTTTATATCAATAGATGAGAAGCAATATCGTTGCCTATAAATATCCCCAGATAATATTATGCTCTCTCTATCTCTCTACAGGCTAAAATGTGGTATATGCTAGTTCAAGATTTGTATTTATGTTTCTTGGACTGTCATGGCAAGAGGACCTGTGCTGCCCTACTGATGTCTGGATGTTCGCTGCTGTTATTGTCCTTTTGTTCTGACACGGCACGGCTCAGTGCTTCCCTCCCAGGTGAGAGCACACTGCTTTCACTGAAGCTGGCTTTGCATCAGGGTTTGGACTCTTGAAAGTCTTTGGAGTTTCCTGTTCATAGTTTTAAGGTGTGTTTTGAGACTCTGCACCAAACCTTGCCTGTGGTACTGCATGCTCCTTCTCTCACTGAGGTCACTGCCAAAGCTCACATTGCTTTCAGAGGAAATAATTCAATTCAAAACTGCATTTCCAATGAGCTTGCTCTGCCTTAGGTGGCAGTTCATGCAATCCAGGTTCACTCAGATATAGCTGCATTCATTTCCATTGTGTGAGGATCTGGTTGTCTCTAAATGTGTTAGAAAACCCATCAAAGTGTAGATTATTATGTTACAAATTCATAATCCAGTTTGGGCTGAATGATGGACTGACAGTTCCTACAGCACTCTAAAGTAGATAAATTATGGGGCAGGAGCCAGTGACGAGGATGGAAAGTACGAAGACCCACTTGCTGATGTCTGGCTTTGATCCCAGGCTTCCCCAAGGAATGCAAGCATTGCCTTAATGGCACCAAAATAGCTGCTTTATCGAAACATATACATTTAAATAATGCTAAACAGCTTTTTTTCTTTTCAGATCATCCTCTACAAATCTGTATAATTTACTGAGCATCTGTTTCTCTGTACAGAATTTAACTTTAGAAATCTACCTTAATACAATATATGACTGCAGTATCTCAGCTAAGTTTTTCATAATATATAAACTTAAATGCTGTGTGTTTTCTTCCTGAAGAAAGGTGTGTTTATCTCCAAGGGATTGTCACCAAATTAAAAAAAAAAAAAAAAAAAAAAAAGGAACAGAAAATTATGGGTGACTAACATTGGCTTATTTCATTCACACTTCTGTGCTCCTACATTAGTATTTATTATTCTTGTCAGTGTGACTCAGGAGGGGCATTGCTTTCTATCCTGGCATTTGTTGATGTGCATTTCTTTTGCAATAGTTGCACACACCCAAACTGTCCACTGAATTCGGTGAGAGCTTTCCTGGCCTGAGGCTGCAAGAATCAGCCTTTGTCATTATTTAAATGAATTGTGTTGTGTCTTTTTTTTTTTTTTTCAATATTACTATACATTCAGCAATCCACAATATGTTTCTCTGCTCAAATACTTATCAAAACAAATATCAAAAATCATATACACTGTACAGTCTATTTTTAAGTAAACATTTTTTCTCATGAAAAACAGAATCACAATTGGCCTTCAGAGGTTACATTTTCATATGATATAGATCTACTTTGTTCTTAAAGTGTGTTGTTGCATATTCAATAATCTGTGAGAAATGCATTCACTTGACAGTCTTATTAGCGTCAGTAAATATCAGCGAGGATTTAGCCATTTCATTACCGGAGACCGAATTGCTTTCTCCTTAACAAATTCCTCTTTTACAGAATTGCCATCCCCTGATGCCATGTCGTTCTCTGAAAATATAATTAAGAAAAAAAAATAAATAGTAAATTTCATAATAATGAGAAAAATAGAATATTTTCCTGCAGCAATGTTCCTGTCTTGGGGAACACCTAGAAAAAGGTCAGTTGACAACTCTTCTTGCAGGAATCAAGCTGAATGCCTCCAGTTAGCCAGTCACAAAATTTCTGCTAAATTATGGCACAAGGCAGATGTGTTTTCTAATAGTTTAAGCATAAGGCAGGTGACCTGAGTTCAGTTTCCAGTTCTCACTGTAACACTCACATGTGACATGGGACCAAACCACACATCCTCACAGGGATAGCTACAGCAGTAAATTAAAGATGCCTGCAGCTATTCTCTGGCTGAGGCCAGCTGGCATACAATAGCTTGATCCATGCCATTAAGCTCTCTTGTGCTCCAAAAAAAATAAAAATAAAAAAGTAAAAGATATCCCGTTTGTCTACTGGAAGTGGTTCCTGGCTCACGCTAATTCCTGAGCTGTGGCTGAGGCTGCTTGGCAGGGCTGGCTGGCCTGGGGCAAAGCACGCCAACTGCTGCCCTACTGTTTGACAAAGAAGGTGATCACATTGCAATACACAGGAACACACTTTGGCACTCTTTAATTCACTAGAGCATATGTAGCCACAATGCCTATATAAATTAGTGTCAGAAACTCATCCAATTAAAATACAGAAGCATTCACAGCTGTTTTAATTAGCTGAGAATCTGTTCTGGGTTACAGAGCTGACTCTGAAGACCACAATCAAATCAAATCTTGCATGGTCATCCCATGAACTACTGCACACAGAGGTCCTGGTTCAGTGATGAACTTCTGAGGGACAGATTTCAGCATAAAATCTTTATATGGGTGAAAAAGTTCCGTTTGTTTCCATGGGGTCAGGATTTCATCCTGGCTGCTATCAGGCAACGTGGTGAACACTGAGCATGCTGAAGGCTTGGGACAAAACTCGAGGAAGAGGGAAGGGGTGGAAGCACCGAGGAAAACAGGCTACCTGGGAAGATCTGGAGTATAGACTAGGCAGAGAAAAAAAGCAAGACAGGAGTGATTTTCATGATGTCTTAGTGCCTAATAATAAAGGCAAAAGAACACAATCACACAGGAAAATCAGGAAGGATCAGGACTGATCCATCTTGCAAAGCGTTTTTCAAAAATCCTTTTAAAAGTAGTAGGAGCATAGGCTCAAGCAGTTTGTTTCTGTCTAAGCTTTTCTAACTAAAGAGTGGGAGGAAGATAAGTACCAAGGCAACAAACTCTAGATACTTTAATATAACAGGAGAAAATCAAAACAAGGCAAACAAACTGTAGCAGGAGGAGAAATATAATTCAAAAACTTTGGGATGAAATTTTAAAGAAGACAGTAAGATCTAGGATTAAGTCTCTGATATTTATTTAAAATGCTTGTATTTCTTTTCATTTTGATTGTGTTTAAATTTTGGGTAAATACAGTTTGGTTAGATATACCTCAGTGTCATCAAGAAAAAGAGTCAAAAGAGGAAGAAAAATTAATCACAGCTATAAAAATATATATATATTCCAGCTTTTCCAGCTTTTCACATCTTAAAAAAAAAAAAAAAAAAAAGAAAAAAAAAAAAGAAAAATCTGTTACAGGCTTCACAAACAGTCTTAAACATAATAATTTATTCCAAAGATATTGGAATAATTAAACTAAGGCATTTCATAAAACAGCTCATTGACATCTGAAAAGGTAGAAAACTCTGTCTTCATGAGAAAAAGGTATTATTTTTACTGTATATAGCTGACAGTGGTAAAATAATCTAGTGAAATTGTATTTGGATTTCATCTGAACTAGTTAATGCAAGTCCTAGCGTATCCTCCCTTTGCACAGGTGGCATCACACTGCTAGTACATTCAACAGCTGCAAAGTATTTTGCCCATGTTAGGAGTTCAAAATGCTTTTACCATGTTTTATAGCTCACATAAATCCTTGCCTTATGTTAAGAGAGCTGCCAACAAGGGAAAAGAAAGAAAAAAAAAAAAAAAAGAAAAGAAAAGAAAAAAAAAAAGCTATGTAGCTTGTGTTGTTAGCTGTTTGCCTGTTTGCACGGGTCCACCAAAGTACACACCACTCATGCACAGCATGCACAGCGTGCTAGTAGATCACATAGAAGGCAATTTCTGCTAAAATCACCTGCCCCACCAATTCTTACCTGTGTGTGAAATTATTTTTCGTCGATTTGGAGGCTTTGAAGCAGACAGCTGAAAAAACGGGAACTTCAAGCACTTCCCAGTTACTCTGTCACAGATGCCAGACGGGCAATTGCAGGTTTTCCTGCACTCCATGCCATAGGTACCGTAGGGACACTCTGAAAATAAAATTAAAAAATAAAAAAAAAATAGAGAAGGCTGTATAGCACTGCAGTCATCAGTGATCCAACTCAGCACTCTCAATAGCTGGCCTGCATATAATAGCTGGCCTGAAACTGCCGTAGTATTAAATTGCAAATATAAAGCAATATGCATATGCGAACATGTAATCACAGAGGATGTCATTAAAGGATTAGCATTGCATTTAGAGAAGAACACTTCCAAAAGTTTCTGAGCCCACTGCTTGGGCACAACATTACCTAACCTGGGGGACCCGCAGGACTTGGAGCTGCCAGCGCCGAGGCTGCCTGCAGCAGGAGCACGGCACCAGCTGGGAGACAGCCACTGGCATGACCCCGAGGAGCTCTCCAGGGTGGCAGTGCATCCTCCTGTCCCCAAACCCCGGCAAGGTGAGGAACGCTCCCAGGGATGTGCAGGGATGTGCATGTATGAAAAGACTACTCAAAGGTCTGCCTTCCGCTGGCCAGCAGCAGCAAGCTCACACACATCTCCAGCCTAGCGAGCAAGTGTGCTCAAAAAGGATCACGGCACTAAAAGGTCTGTCTGCTGATATACTGCATCTGGCCATGTACTGCCCCATTTCTGATCTCCCATCCCTGAGCAAGCTGGCAGAGAAGCACCAGAAGGCAGATGTCAGGTTGGAAACTAAAGTCACTTGGCAAAGATTAAATCAGGTGCAGAAGGTTTGCCCCATCCCATGACAGATATAGATTGCTTGATAGGGGATGCTTTGCCTGTGCTAGATTGTGTAATGCTTCAGAGTGTTTAAGCCTGGTGTCACAACACTTTTCATCCTCTCTTTTTCTGTTTTCCTCTCTTTTGCTGTTTGTACATTTCCAGGACCCAAGCTTAAATGATGGAGACAAGGAAAATCCAGTTCCAGCATTCTCTTTCCAAACCACCCAAGAAGAGATCATCCCAAGTGGTGTTTGGGGTGTAGCAGGAGAAGGATCTGTATGCTCAAACTATACTTTCCAACCCAGGGTGTATGGTCACCCTAAATGAGAAGTCCCAGAGAGTTTCCCTTTCAAGTCCTAAAAGCAGATGAATTCTGTGTTAGACCAAGGATCCATCTAGCCCATGCTGCCACAAAATACTTCAGAAAAATGATGATCATAGCACATACGATACTTTCCTGTCATGACTTACCACATGTGACACCTCCCTATCACGTCTTCCTTTTCTCTCCCATTTCAAGCTCTGGGAATTCCCAAACCAGACGTGGTTTCTGTGCATTTAACATCCCACAACACAGTTGTCCTTCTCTGCCCAGTTTCCTCTTGAATCAATGCAAATATTTAGTTTTGCTATACAACCTAGACTATCTGGAAGATCAGGCTAATGAGGCCAACATTTGACAATTCTCTGCATGCCCAATGGGTATACATTTGTAAAGGAAAAGCACTTTAAAAACAGCCAGCTCCCTCCTGGGCACTGTGCAGTGACTCCCTCCAGCCCAGAGGACCTCACTGAGCTTTGCCACCTTCCCCAGCAAGGGGGAAGCATCCCAACAAAGGATGCTCTTTGATCTGCAGTTTGTCCACGTAAATCAAAACCCAGATCCTGACCAAAAAAAAAAAAAAAAAGTAGTCTGCTTGTGCAGAGTCCTCCCTGAAAGACAAGCTGTGAGGGCTGACAGCATGGGGCATTAATCTGCGTGTTGTGGCTGCTCAGCCACCCAGCTCAGCGATGTGGGTTGCAAAGCTGGGCACAATAGAGTGGAAAAAAGCCTGAGTCCACAGTGCTTGGCTCCATGTGCAGTAATCCTGGCATTGATGATGCTCGTCAGGTCTGGTGAAACTGAGAGATCTGAGTCAATTCTGCCATTCAAAGGTTATGTTCAGCAGGAGCCTGCTCCTACGTTAATTAGCAAGTAGCCTACAGTGATTTAAGGGAAACAAGAGCAGACTCTCACTGTGACAGAAATGTCTCAAACTAAGAGTCTATTTACAAATAGAAGGACAGAGTACCTTTCTTTCTTAGTCTGATTTGGATGATAATAACATTGTTACTGATAAGAATACGATACACTCTTATAACACTTTTTAGATAAGAACCACCAAAAATATTAATTAATACTCAGAAAACTGCTCAGACACACACAGGGCATACTCTACACATTCTAGAATTAAGAAATTAAAGAAAAGGTTAACTTAACTTGTAGACAAATAGGTTATTTGTCTACAACTCTAAAGTAAATCAGTCACATGCCATTAGAGAGAATCCAATCACGCTCGCTACATAAATTATTACAAGCATGAAAGTTATTAAAATGAGTGAGTGATCTACTATCATGGTTATAAATGCATACCTAAAATAATAATACTTGGTCTGATGAAGTTCACATAGTTACAGAAAGAGATTGCACTATCTCAGAGCTGATATCTCAGAGCTGATCAGAGATTAAAAAGAATAATTAGAAATGAGATATATATATAGTATTATATATCTATAATATCTAGTGCAAATCTGTATATGGGGAATACAAGCTTTAAATACCAACTTAAAGTTTAGCTATGGCTTTATTGAAATCAATGAGAGAGTTTTCATTGACTCACTGGAAGAAAGAATTTTACATTTTCTACAGAGCTTCCAAGACTCAGCTACAGAGATTCGGATCTCATGTCTCTCAGTGTTGCTTTTTTCCCATTTCAAGCTATCTATTGAAAATACATTTACATGAGGATATTGAAAAGTACAGAATAGTTCAAAAAAACTGTTAAAAGAACTAGAGCTGGTACCTTGCACTGCAGCATTTTTAATAAACTGAAGATCAGTAAGCTATCTCTGGAAAATACTATTTTGGTGGGTGCACCAAAGTCACTATCTTTATGCGTAAATTCTAACCTTTAGAGACAAGAGGAGTGTTTCCAGTTTCACCCTCAAACATGCACATTAATACATTTTTACATGTCAATGTAAATAAACGTGTGCTTTATGCAAGTCATCCTGAATGATTTTTGCAGCGTCTGGTCCTAAGTCATGCCTTGAGCTGAGACTATTAATACTCCTAACATTTAACTGCCAAAACGCCTCTGTGTTTAAGGAAGTTATTCAGAGGCATATCTGTATCTGCTTACTGAAGTGGTACACGAACACAGGAAAACTCACTGCTTCCACGCTTTGCAAAGCATCAGCTTTAAAAGCTTTCCTCCTACCTCTCATCAGCTTGATACCCCCTCTCCTTTAGAAGGTTCTCCTTTTTGCACAGAACAACAATAGCTCTTAACTGAAAAATGCCGTCATGACAAAAGACATCAGCATGCAGCCTACCTGGCGTCAGCTGGGAGCAGTGGCTGCCTGCTCCTCTCCACTCCAGCTCCTGCTCTTTATCCCTGCCTGTCATGCAGGAGGGTCTCTGCCTCCCCTGACCACATTCCCGGAGCAGCTGGGTACCTCAGAGGCAGGAGTGAATGACACACGACAACGTCCCGTGGCAAGGTTGGACGTGCAAGATTAAGGTCTCTGCAAGTTACACAAAGGCACCCAGCCGCTCAGCAGAAGGGTCAGGACTAGCACCTGTGTCTCCAAAGTCCCAGTCACAAGCCTTATCTCCGTGCACACCCCATCCAGATTTCCTCACAGGTGTCCCCAGGTCTAAACAACACTCTCCCATCAACAAGGCTGTTCCTTCCTACGTGTAACACCTGTTAATACCAGCAGGTATTTTTCACTTTCTTCTTGGCTAGGGGCCTGTTTCAGACCTTCCAAGCAGGAGGCAA
This sequence comes from Aythya fuligula, assembly GCF_009819795.1. Taxonomy (NCBI): domain Eukaryota; kingdom Metazoa; phylum Chordata; class Aves; order Anseriformes; family Anatidae; genus Aythya; species Aythya fuligula. The sequence continues at coordinate 18,839,214 of NC_045593.1, forward strand.
GTCCTACAGGTCGGCTGCTGTCAAACTGCCACAGCGGGTGCATGCAAAGTGAAGGTCGTTACCTTTGCAGATACCAAATTCATCACCAAAGTCATCCTCCTCAGTGTAAAACTGGCACTTCAGCCCCGGGCCACACTTGACACCATCCATACCGGAGACGGTGCGGTAGCAAGTCTCCCCCAGCGCGGCCGCGCACACCCTGCAGCAGCCGCAGTCATCCAGCACCGTCCGCTTACAGCGCAAGGTGCTTTTGCACGCATTGCTCTCACAGGGCTCAGGGCAATCTACTGCATATTTTGCACTCCAAGCGGTTCCAGCATGCATGGGCGTCAGCAGGAGTGTGAGCAGCAGGAAGACCTTCATGTCTTGCGGGGGTCAATGCTCGGTCCCAAAGAGCAGGTTTTAATGTTCAGCCCGGTGCCTGGTGCTGAGGGAAGCAGCAGTACAGAATCCAAAGCAGTAGCTGCACACATCAGCCTACAAGTTTATGAGCTTTATACAGCGTGTTGCCCACATGCTGCACCGTCGTCAGCTTCCTCAATCCGGCAGCGCTGCTCCTGCCAGCCTCCCCTGTTTCAGTTTATGAAATCCAGGATGAAGGTTGGATTAGCACTCTGCTGCCATCCAGGAATTGAAAAGCCTGAGCTGATGTAATCTGTTATGTTTAGTTGGTTGTTTTGCATGAGGACTGAAAACTCTCTCACATCCGTCTCAAATGCTCAAGGACGTCTGCCAAAAGGAAAGAAAAAAAAAACACACACACACAACCAAAAAAAAAAAAAAAGAGAGAGAGACAAGTAGGTTGCATACCTTCCTTCAGGACAGGGATGGCTCTGAGGCGGGCGCTGCTGACAGCACCGCTCTGCCCTGCACACACAGCTCCTGCGGCCAGAGGAAAATCACACCGACTCGCCTTCCAGCTGAAAGGATAATTTTGCAAAGAGCAAAGCTTTGCTTTCCCCTTCGAGGGGAGGTGGGCAGTTGCTGCAAAGCGCAACATGAGATCATGCCATTTAATGTCCGAGTTCAGATATTTCAGCACCGTTTTTCCTGCCTGCTCTGAAATGGTACTTTTTAATAAGTATTTAGGTAGGGATGAATTAAATATTTCACTCAGAGGTTATTGCTAGAAACAGGTCAGACAGAAACCAGGATTTTGTGGGATCTTCCGCAGGAAGTCGAGGAAAATGGTCAATGGGATGCCCCTGACCTCACAACCAAAGGGGGAAATCCCCATCTGTCACCAATACCGGCTGCACAGCCCAAACGTGGATCCAGAGGGACTGATTCTCCCCTCCTTTACACTACCTCTACCCTGACCAAGCTCTGTGGGATGCCCTGGTGTTGCTCCTGAATGAAACTAATGTAAATAAACTGAAAATAAGCCTCAATTTCCCCTCAACCCCTCTTAGACTTCTTTCACGCTGCCAGAGACTTGACAAGAAACAGCAAACAAGCTAGGAGTTCAGCACAACAGACAAGCCACCAGAGAGATGGAAATTTCTGCTCTAGAGAAAGATCTGCAGGAAAGGAGAAAAGGAACAAACCTAATCATAAAGAAATCTCTGAACAGCAAAAATTGCTGCCACCGAAGTTACTGGGAAGAGAGTCAAAGTAAACTTGTAGGTGGCTAGCTTGCCATTTGGGAATCCTGCATCTCGCGTGGGCTGAGGATGCTGCCAGGAGGCTGCCAAATAGAAGGAAAGGCTGGAAATATGCTGGAAATACAGGGGATCAGGAAAGCCTTTTCTTCATGAATGCAAATGTTTATTGATAGGTCCTAAACAAAATGCTTGACTCTTCTGCCTTGAGAGGAGGCAAAGAAAACCAACATATAGTACATTGCATTTTAGGAAATGTTTCTGGTATATATGGTATATGTGGCCATAAGGGAGAGGAGAGGAGAGGAGAGGAGAGGAGAGGAGAGGAGAGGAGAGGAGAGGAGAGGAGAGGAGAGGAGAGGAGAGGAGAGGAGAGGAGAGGAGAGGAGAGGAGAGGAGAGGAGAGGAGAGGAGAGGAGAGGAGAGGAGAGGAGAGGAGAGGAGAGGAGAGGAGAGGAGAGGAGAGGAGAGGAGAGGAGAGGAGAGGAGAGGAGAGGAGAGGAGAGGAGAGGAGAGGAGAGGAGAGGAGTAAGTAATAATTCAATAAGTAATAAATAATAATTCAGTACTTCTAATCACAGTGGGCAGATGTAAGAAGTTTACATGCCTGTTTTCATACATAATTCAAGATGACAAACAGTGAGTTTAAAGTGTAAAATTAAAACATCAGGGCTGAAGTCTCATACAAACTACACGAGTTCTACCGGTAGCCATGAAGAGCAGTAGTAGAAAACCTTATCTTCAAAATTGCATGTAGCTGTCCTCTGGGAAGGGAGGGAAATACTGTAAGCATGGAAGTGAAGACCGCAGCTAAAACTGTGGGGAAACAAAAGTGTAAGATTATAGCAGGGAGATAAATCAGAAATGGATGTACTACCCTCGACCCCGTCACAGTCACAACACAGCCAAAGCAGAGCAGTCGCCATTTCAAGCCTCATGCCTCAAACTCTTTGCAAAGGTGAATTAGCACAAAGCAGCAGGTTGCATACTCAGTGCACAAGACCTTACAGGTCTGGAGCAACCAGGAGCATGAACTGTCTCCCTTAAGTCACTCCCTCAAGTTAATTCACACCTGCCCTTAAATTCAGATCTGCTTGTTCACTAACAGGTAACAGAAGAGTGTGCAGACCCATCCACAAGCACACTTTGCCATTTATGCCTGGTAATAAACATCAGCTGGTAAAATCATTTTATGTATGTATGTTTAGGAAATGCTCCTTGCATGAACACCAAATGAGATCTGAAAGGGCAGCATTTCACATTTGGGTTTCTCACAGGGAAAATGTCCTAGGGAGATGATAAATAAAAAAATTACACACAGATGTGGTGAGGAAAAGAAATCATAAAAGAAATCAGCACACTCCCCTAGCAACAAGCCAATATTATTTGGAATAAAATGGAAACTGCATTCTGTGCTTGGAGCTAGAAGCCAAAGTAAATTATTACAATGGATCAAAAAATACATGTAATGGAAGAAAACAATATGAATAGATAGAGGTCTGGCTAATACATGAGTGTCATAGAGAAAATAATGATCTTCCACACTGTCCACTGAGTTGTGAAATAAATCCTGTGTTCAATACCTCTGGTATTAGTGTTTCTTTGTTGTTTTACCTGTTCAATCCATTAAGCTTTTCTTTCCAATGAACAGCTTGATCCTGTAAAGCCCTGAACTAAGTTCTCCCTTGAAAATTGCTGCGATGGGAATTAATGAAGCTTCCCCAACTATCAACAGCAGAAAAATTGGCACCATTATTTAACTTGTGGTATAAATATACTTTAAATGTGGGAGATTTTCTGGATCAGATCAGATCACTGGTAGAAATTTTTCAAATTTACAGTACAATTTGTCTTGCTGCCAGTTTACATCATAATTACATCACCATATATAAGGTTTGTCATTCCTGCTGGAAGCAGGAAGGGTTTCAGCCCTTAGGTCTGACAGGGAACTGAGCGACCACAGCTTCAACATCAGTGAGCTGTGAACTGTGGTTCCAGCTGAGTACTTCAGAGCACAATTTTTCTACTTTGCTAATTATCCATTTCTTAAGCAAAAGCAACTTGTGTGGGGGTCTCAAGGTTGTATTTATACCTTATGAGAAGTCTGACCCACTTGTTAAAGATAATCATGAAATGACACACCTTGTGACACATGATTAACCTGTGGCTGATACACAGAAATCTATCCATTAGGCCAATACTCCCAGGCTTAGTTCATTTTACTCTTCAAATCGAGTATCCATCACTTCTAACTTAAGTATTTTGATCGCTGCAGTCATCCAGCCTTTTGAACATGTAAAGCTGGGATAAGCAGGAAGCATTAATACCTCCTTGAACATTGGAAAAGGTTTAACACATGACCCTTGTTGCTGATTTCCAAAAGGCAGTCCCTAAACTAAAAATATGATACCATGCATTCCTGAATGATCCAATGTTTTCCCAGGCTTCCTTTACAAAAAGCCATAAGCACAATACTACACCTCAAGCAAAGATTCAAAGGGAAACACCGAAAGGAAGCTGAGCTGCAAAGTCCAAAATAAAAAGCCAGAAATAGGAAGTAAAAGATAAGAATCAGGAAAGTGAGATAGCAGCAAGGACTCCCCTTTGTATGATTTCTTTTCTTGTATCTTTTCAATGAGTTGCTAATTACTCTTTGTTTCGACTGTAGCATGGCAACTGGGCTTCACTCTGGTAAAAATAGATGCTTTGGGACATTTCCTACTTGCTGTCGGCAAGAGGTATTTACATCCTTTCTACAGGCAGACCAGGTGCTATGCAGAGAACTGGGCAGACTGGACACCTCTACGCAGACCTCAGTAGCTACTACAGAAATGGCTGGATATGGTAGCATTATCTGCAGAGATCCTCAGGAGCTACAGCCATAGCATGTTCAAAGCATATTAAAAGCAAGCCCAGTCTGAGAAATGGAAGCCAAACTGCATGGGGAAGCAACACAGCTCCACATAACTTTTTGTCTTTCTATCAATTAATTTGTGAATTAAGTCAAATAATTCCACTGAGCTTGGAGAACATATTTAAGAGACCAAAAAAGAAGTATATCAGAGATGTGGAAAAGGTCTACTACATGGTAACAGCGGTCAGCATTCTCTGAGGCAGGCATGTCTAGGTTTGTCACACAACATAAATATGCAGTTGAATTGGGAAAAGTTAATGAAAAATGTGTTGTGATTCTTTCATGCTGAAGTCTTTATTTGCTACTTTAAAATCATCTACATTTCCAGGGGAAGAAAGGCTTCTCAGTACTGACCATTTCTAAGATCTACAATAGTTAGTTTCCTGAAAGTATGAAAAAGTCACATACCTTCTCTACTTCAGAAAATCTACTTCGCTGGATATAATGCTAAATTTGATCCTTCACAGCCCAGACTAGAGTCTTACCTTCACTGCCTCACCACCTCATCAAAAGTTTTGTCAGCAGCTTTCTCTTGTGAGAAACAGCTACATGTCCACCTAGGAGACTATGGCTTTTCCACAAAGAAAAACATCTCTGCTCCTATTCATAGGAACTGATTTTCAAGCACCTAGGGTAAATAAATAAATAAATAAATAAATAAATAAAATTAAAAAAAAAACTTGGACATGAATTTCAGGTAAAATAAACCAGTATGTCAGTATGTGAATAATGGTTCTTTGGATGTTTTACTTAGGTGCTCAGGTGCATATATTTTGCCCTTATAGTACACGGTTTTAAACATGAGATAATGTGTGAGAGATTTTGCTTCTTGCTATTTCATAGAAGTAGCTGATGTAGGAATATACTGATTGCTGTATTGCCATGCAGGAGTTCACTGTAACACGAGAATAAAACATGAGACTTGAAAAAGTGTTTTAATTAGATTTTTTATGATATAAATGATAACACAATGGTCAACAAAAATGGCATATATCATGAATTTTATTCTTTTCCTACCTGGTATGATCTGTAAATGTATTCTCATTTTACCAGTCTCTGACAACTGATCTGAATTCCTGGCTGAAAAATGTTTGTTCTTAGCACCTGTGCAGAATCTCAGTGCAGCACTTGGTTTTCAGGTCCTAGCTATAAATTTCAGAAGCAAACTTTTTAGGATTGGTGGGGCATATCTTTTTACTTGTAGCCCAAGCTGATTTTGGTCTTTGTTCTTTAAGAAAAAAAGCAACATCTCTGTACACAATGATGGGAATAAAACCATACCTTAGACATTAGTGTGATTTCTGCTTTTCTGTACTAAAACACGTTTTTGAAAATTTTGTTACATTTAAGCAGTGTTATTGTCTTACAACATTAACATTTATGAAAATGATTTAGCTATGCTTTTATTATAGTTGAGACTATGTATATTGACTAAGTAGCTGTTTCCTGTAATGAATGACAAAGCTATTAAAAGCTCAGCTCATGCTGTGCTCCTTGGGATGCCAACAAGAAAGTCTGTGGTATTATGTGTGAGATGTTGTTACTTGTTGTGTTTGGGACAGGTGTCCTCATGAGTTAATATTTCCAGGTAGTATTTGCAATATCACTGGGACCTTTCCACTGGCAGAGAAAAAAAAAAAAAAAAAAAAAGAGCTAATTCATTTAGATAAGCATTACGATGAAATGTTTATCAACCATTTTTTTATATTGGGAAGAAATCTCTCTTCCTTTTCATAAGTACCCATCTTTGAAGCATAAGCACTTACAAGAATAATTAGATGATCCCAGAAAGGCCATAAGAGGAAATTAGCATCTCCTAGGTGATAAAATTTCAGGGAAGAGGCAGCCAAAGGCTGAAAGCAGGAAGGACACTGGTGGGAGCTATTAAAGAAATTTTCATTGTGATACATGCACCTTCTTTCCCTAGGATAAGTGGCTGTTTCTACCCCTGCTTCTCTCTGCCTCACAATCTTTTCTTCTCACACTTAGCCCTAATTCTCCTGTTTTTCTTCAATGCTGACATTTCCTTCTCTTTATTTAAATGTCCTCTCTCTCTCTGTTTTACAGCTTTATTCTTCACAAGTCTACTTATGCCACATGCAAAATATCCCCTAAACTAAGAGTGGAATAAGAATATGCCCTTTCAGCCCATCTTCACTGTTTTCTCTTGCTCAGTCATCACACTTGTACACATCTTGGCTAGCCATCCTGAAGCTTCTGAGAATTTGGACTACCTGGTGCAGAGCCTTCTTCAAGCAGGAGAACCTTGACAGTTGTTCTTCAGGCATTTCCATGTTATATGCAATTGATATCTACTTCAGCAAACGGATTTGGACACAATTTAAATGAAAATCTTGGTTTCCATGAAAAAGGGTGCCAGTCAAGGTCTTGCAGAACAATGCCCTTGGTGGGACCTAGCACCAAGCAGGTCAACAGATCCATTTGTTTCCCCAAGGAGTTAGCAGGATTTTCATGTATGCACATGCTTCCTACATCCTTTGTCTTTTGCCTCATTAATCACATGTCTGTATTTTCAAATATTTGAATACATTTCCCTTTTTTTATTGCAGTGCACATATTGTGGGTGAACACAGATGCTCATGACATAACTGTTCTGCCACCCCTTTCACTAGGGCCGTGATTTCACACAACGCTTTCAGCACATTATGATCTCCTCTGCTGCAAAGAATGAAAGCCAGTTCAAAGCTTTTTGTGTGTGTGTGTTTTCCCCTCAAAGGAAAGGAATGTTTGCAAACAAGCTCTAATTAGAAAGCAATGAGGGGTAACAGCTGCACATTGCCTGTGATAAGTTTGTGTTTCATTAAACAACAAAACTGCCAGAAAGCTTAGAATTATAAGCCATAAACCTAAAAATGCCTCATCACTTCCAAGTCTATTTTAGCTCAGATCTCATTATTTTCTACCTTCTTAATATATTGCTAAAGAAAAAGTCTTATCACTAAGCAGTGTTACAAGTGCAGAACACAACCCTGTGTTCTTTTTCAGACAAACTTGCCTTCTGCTTCAGCTCAGGGAGACCTACTATTCTAAATTTGTGCCTAATTTAAATTAATTTATTAATTAATAATTAATTAATCAATTAATACTTAATTAGTGCATAAATTCTGGATTGACTTTAAGATGATTTTTTGTTTACGGTTATTTATTTATTTACTTTTATTATTATTTACTTTTATTTATATAAAGAAAAAATTTAATTCAGAGCTGAAAACCTCCTTGAAATGAATTGATTTTCTTTCCTCACTGAAAGAATATACAAAAAACTTAAGCACTGACCTATTTTAACTACCGTCTAATGGCAGGTAAAATATGTTCAAATGAACCAAAGCAACTTTGAGTGGGACTTCTTAGAAATTTGGTAATTTATACGCATTTATATTCCTGCAACATATTTGAGTGAATGAAATAAAATATTGTGAGTTCATTGCTTTACTTTATTCACAGATCAACTCAAATTATTTAATCAGAAACTTGATGTTAATTTTCAGTCATATAATCAAAAGCCCAGAAGCTTAATCTTTTAAGACAAATGCTTGGGGAAAAACAAATAAATAGATGGAAAGATAGATAGATAAAATTAATTTTTAAAAAGACTAAATTATTCAAAGCTGCAGCTATTTTCCCAAATTATGAATCTGCCAGGTTGAACATGTGATTTCTGCACAGAGGTATACTCTTCTTTAGCTTTATTTTTTGAATTATCACAGACTGACCAGTTAGTTTAGCTTCCCGTTGCTGATAAACTACATAAGCCTGCAGCGTTTCTGAAATATTTTGCAATCAGAAATATCAGAAATTAGATGATTTATACAAAATAGTACAGATACGATTCAGCCCCAAATGCTGTATTCCAGTTGACCCCATGAATCCTTTTCACGGTGCCAGGGGTTGATCTACAATGTGACAGACTGCAGACATTGTCTGGCTGTTGGGTTATCTCATCCTGCCTGTCAAAGGGGACCAGGAGAAGGCCAGCTACTGATGGTTATTGACAGGAGGAAGCAGCCCCAAAGCTGTGGCCCATGAGATATTCCCTGATATGGATCCCATGAGGGCAGCTTGGCCAGAGATTGGCAACAGTATCTTCAGTTCTACCTTAAGTGGTTTATTCTGTATTCTAAAATGTAAAAAGCTTTTCATTTCATAAAGCAACGCTGAAAAGAAAATGAGCCTGTTCTCTACAACTAGAGGGAAAGGACATTGTTGTTGTTGTCTACTGCCTGTTGTAAGTGCATGAACCAGGACTCATGAATGAGTGCCCGTGCCCATTGAAACCCACCTACAGTCACCAGCAGTATTTCGCTAGGCAAGTGAATAATTGTGCACTCTCTGTGAACATTTGTTACTTCAACTCTGCTAAGACCAGTGCTAGGACAGGACTGTGGTTTTTGGAACAGGTTGCAAATGCCCTGGGGTGAAAGCCACATCACTGTCAGCATGGTTCACTGCTATTTGAAAATGCCAAGGCTTTTGCATACAAGATAGTCCTCCTTCTTTTCAAACATCTGCTTTTATCTGATACCAAGGGGGCTGAAAAGATGATTTATGTGGCTTTGGTAATGGCAGTTCGAGATATGGATGTTCCAAGAAACCTTGACATCAGATTCTTATAGGTAAAGTCCCCTACATGATTTCAAGATAACCTGAGCAACCACGTGTCATTTATTCATTTAAACAGAAATCGTTAATTAACTACTCATGCTACTCATGACTAATAATCTTGATTACAGTAATTTACGAGTGATTAACTTTTTTTTTTCATTTTCTGAATCATGTTAGTTTTGATTATTACTTGTCTTTTCTTTTTTTTTTTTTTTAATGTGGCTGTGAAGAGGCTTGATATTTTATCTAAATAGAGGCTTTGTGACAGTGTGTTCATAGGGAAGAATTCTTATTTTTTACAAGCAAATGTGCATATGAATGAGATTTGTGAAAATCAACTACTTATTCATTGAATCTATGTTGTGGTTTAACCCAGCCGGCAGCTAAACACCACACAGCCGTTCGCTCACCCTCTCCCCTCCCTCTATGGGATGGGGGAGAGAAATGGAAAAGTGAAGCCTGTGGGTTGAGATAAAGACAGTTTATTAAGACAGAAAAATATAATAATAATAACAATAATGATGATAATAGTACTACTACTACTAATGTGTATGAAACAAGTGATGCACAATGCAATTGCTCACCACCCGCTGACCAATGCCCAGCCTAACCCCGAGCAGTCTGGCTCCCCTCACCCCAGCTAGCCCCCCCTATATGTTGTTCAGCATGACCCCAAATGGTACGGAATACCCCTTTGGCCAGTTTGGGTCAGCTGTCCTGGCTCTGTCCCCTCCCAGCTCTTGCTGCACCCCCAGCCTGCCCGCTGGCAGGACAGAGCGAGAAGCTGAAAAGTCCTTGGCTTGGTGTAAGCACTGCTCTGCAACAATTAAAACATCAGCGTGTTATCAGCACTCTTCTCATCCTAATCCAAAACATAGCACTCTACCAGCTACTAGGAGGAAAATTAGTTCTGTCCTAACTGAAACCAGGATAACATAGTATGTGCATTTGGAAGTTGCTAAGATCTGTTAGTTTCTGTTCTAATTTTGATTAAAAATAAGGTTTTATCTTTCTCATGGAGTTGCACTTTGTTGTGACAAGGATGTGGGTCTTGCTGCAGCTTTTAGGATCAATCACATTTTTTCTAATTGGTGGCTGATTTATAAGGCACATTTCACAGCTAATTTCAAAGGCTTTGAAGCAACCTGTTCCATGGTAAATTTAACCTACATGCATTTTGATACATATCTGTTATTACATATTATTAGTAAATCCAAAAAGAATTTCTTCAGAAGTTTGTGAGGTTATAAACATATTGGAATGGAGGTATCTGAAACATGTGCCAAATCTTTAATAAGATGAGGATAAATTTTGGAAACTGGTAAATCATGACTAAAAGATATTAAGCATTTAAAAATCACTTGCTATAACTTCTCAGCCTATGGTAAACTGACCTATTCAGACTTTGAGTGTCTTCTGGGTTTGTCTTTAATTCTCTTTGGTAAATATCCAAGAAAATTATCTGGAAAATCTGATGGTTTTGTTTGTTTTAATTCTGTTCTCTAAATGTTTCTTCCTGATGCCAGATTAAGGTGCCCAAGATGAAAGTTACTTTTATTAGCTTGCTAGACAGGCAGGTGGTTCTGTAGCCAGAAGATAAAACAAAGACTTAGACTAGAAGCTGTGGAGGCTATCCATGCTCCAAACACATCATGTTTTCAGGAAGCAGCATTTGTTGACAATAGATAATGCCACCCTCTATACTGAGAACTAGAAGTTTGTTTAAAGAAAAAAAAATTATTCCCACAGTAGACATAAAATGCATTAGATGCACAGCCAAAACAAGTACAAAACATCAGTCAGTACTGCCCAGTACAAAGGCAAGGTGGCAGAAGGAGCTAAGGACTAAAACTAACTAGTATGCACATCCCTGTGAGATGTGTGAACATGAGTTGTCAGCCCCCTCTGTTGGATAGAGAGCTATTAACCATATAACAGCACAGTGTGCTCTCTGGCAGCGCCATACATCACGTCAGTGCCATATGTCATGTCATGCATGGTCTGGTCAGCCTTAGGGGCTGCTGTCCATGCCCAGCCATGACTACGTGACAGGTGATGAACAACAGCTCGGATTCCTTAGCACATACTCCTTAAGAAATGCTGCTTAACTGAGGTGCGAAGACCTCAGTAAAAACAGAAACAGTTGCAAATGTAAAAACAAAAGTGAACTCCGTCTATGTGTACTCAGACAAAGTTAACTCAGCCTAAACCTTGCTGCAAAGTGCAAGGGAACCTGGTCCTGGCCTAGGGCAGAAGGATTCCTGGGACAGGACTGCTTTAATCCACTGTGAACTTTCCAGTAAAGATAAAACCAGATAGTATGGGAGACCTCGTCTGGTGTAAGCTGGCAAGAAATGTGAAAGGGGACACCTCACAAAAACCTAGAGATTAGTGTTGATTTGTGACAGGTTGAAAGAAACAAGACTGGATTCCTCCTGCTGAAGGAAAGTGGAATTGCAAATGCTGTGCTGGAAACCTGAAATCTTCAGTAATCTCCAGCACAAGCTGCTAAGTATGAGCTCCTCTCAGTTGAATAAGAGCATAAGCTTAATTTCTTCAGGCTTCATGGGTGTTTGCTATTGTTCAACTGGAGCTACTTTCTGTGGCTTTCCTGTTTGCAGCTCAGTTCTGTGAACCACCCAGCAGAGGTTTCAGCAGCAAGTGATACTAGTGGCCAAGCAGTTTAGCCAAAAACTCTCAGCCATCCCTAAACCTTTGCCTACCCTGTGCTGCAGGGTAGTCAGATTTCTACCATGTGCTTTCACTGTAGTTAATAAAATGCAGAATTGCAGGGCATTTTGCTTCTCTGCTGCAAAACTCCTACCACAGTACCTGGCCCACACTGCACATAACCCAGAGGGGCTTGTGGGCAGGAACTCTAGCAAGCCACGGGGATCTGAGCCCCTATAACGAGGAAGACGTTTATCACCTTGTTTTTTCTTGGGTGTGTTGACATCCCACAAAACTTTTACAAAATTGCATTCAGTTTCAACAACCAAATTGATGGGTGCTTGTGAATATACAGCTTTCTGAATGTGGGATACAAGTACTACGGCATAGGAACATTCAGCCTTGCGCCTGTTACACAAAAAAGATGAGGCACTGATCTATTTATCTGCATGCAACTATGAGCATGAAAGCATTTGTCTTACAAAAGCAAACTGCTTATTGAAAGCAAGACTAGGTCTGATATTATATGTAGACACGTTTGAGTGTGTGTGCATATAAAACCCAGGTGTACATGTACTACCCAGCCCCTAATACTCATAAAGCAACCCACAGGGAAATTACATTGATATAACTGCCAGCCAGGGAGTTTTGCTCTGAGAACAGGCAGTAACCTCCAAATTGCAGCCATCAAAGTGTACCATAGACTGCAGTACAACAGTATCCCTCCAGCAGCAATCCCTCCAACTAGGCTATATTGACTTACCCTGTGCATGGCAATGGCAGCCATGTAAGAACTGTCATGTAAAATGAAAAACTATATTGCTCTGAGAGCAATCACTTAGCATAAAATGGAGAATAGTTGTAGAGGCAGCAGGATTTATCTGACTGTGGTGTTACTTGCAGTATAGTCTGTAAGCAAAGCCAGAGAGAAACAGTTTATAAGAAATATCTGTGGGACTATTACTATTTCCGATGTAATTTTAGGTATGCTATTTTTGCTCATTTCCCTCCACTGCCTCAGAGCTTAGTACAGCTTTGCCGCCTATGACTAGTCAAATTACCTAAGCAGCAAGTATGCAATGACCAAAATCCTAGCCAAAAATGAGTGATTTTTCTAATTTCTGCCTTAGCAGACTTCAAGCATTTGCAGGATGGCGGGGTTGGGCTGGCTATAACTTGAGTGAGCCCCACGTTTGGGTGGCTCATGATGTCAGGGGGATTGCTGGTTACACTGTGCTGCCCACAGACTGTGGACTCCAGGACTCTCTCTCCAGGACTTGGACCTGCAGTGGGCCCAGCTCCATGGGACAAATGACCATGGGTAGACTGGGGAGGCCCCAGGGACTGCTTGGGGCAGTTAAGGTCTGCTGCATCCCTCTGGGCCTGGTGGCAATGCCCTTTCACTTGCTACACAACCCATAAAGGAAGACGGTGTAAATGAAGTAAAGAGGTTATAGGGGATCACACATACAGTATCTGAACTGGAATTAACTGCTGGGTTATGGTTTCCACACTGTATCACTTCAGTGAATCTATGACATGGTCCTGGGCCCCTGCTTGAGTAGGAGTATTGGACCAAATGGACTTCAGAGGTCCTTCCAACCTCAGCCTTTCTGATATTACCCATCAGTAGCAGAGATAAGACTACTGTAAGGGAAATCCTTGCCTTTGGGAGATGAAACACCAACATTACTGGGCTGTGGAGTGTGAAGAGTCTCCTGTAGAACAGGAAGTAAGATATCCTTGCTGTCATTTAACTTACAAAGGTAAAAGGGGCCAAATTATTTGCAACCTCCTTTGCGGCCTTCCAGACAAAAAGTGTTAACAGCAGGATGCTATTCTTTGCATTTTAATATCATATGCCTATTTTTTCCATTTTTTCCCAATTTCTATCTGTGTTCAAAGCCTCAGCAAATTCATTGACATCTTTTGACAAGTGTCCATGACCTTCAGTGAGAACTGGATGAAACCCCCATAAAACTTATAGGCAAGTTTCATTACACCATTACAGATCACCAACACGGCTTTGAAATGTCCATTTGCTCCTTTATTTGCAGAGCTTTTACAAGACAGCTTTCCTTTGCTCAGCTAAGTGATACAGCTGTTGATCAATAACCAAGGCAACCACACTGAAGTGCTGTAGTTATTTATTTGTGCCTCTGAAAGATCTCAGAGTTTACAGCATTTAATACAATAACCAAAGAACCAGAGAAACCCTGCAGATTGTCACTTCCAAATGCCTGGCAAAAAAAGAGATCTTGAGAATATTTGGAAGGACATGGGAGAACAACAAGCTAACCACAGGCTTATTCAGAAACACACCAGGTACTTCTGGTATCAGAAGTTTACTGAAATCCACATCAAAATCACTGTGCTTTATTTGTTTGTTTCTTTTTTTTTTTTTTAATAGGTAATATACAAGCACTATATTTTTTTTAGAGAAATATAGTTATGCTCGTTACAATGAACAGTAATGCTTTTTTCAACAGACAGTTGTAATTCTTTCTTCAGCTGTGAAGAATGGTATCATGAACCAAGATCTGAGAAGAGATGATTTTGTTGATTTGAGCATGAAGAAAGGGAGGGAAAATAACCTAGAAGAAAAATGTAAATTATTTTTTTCACACTAACAATGTAAGATTAGCTGGAAAAAATATTTATCAGCTTATTATTTTAGATCTGAAAATTAAATTAGTTAAATATTTAGTAACAGTTAAAGTATATAGTATTGAAAAAAAAAAAAAGTCAAACTGACGCATTTGAACATTTCAAGTTTTTTTACTAGTTTTTCTCATTCAGTAGACATTTCATTAACTATCAGTCTGAATTTGAATTTTTCTGTGAATACACATTCAAAAATATTGTTTTATCCCAGTCACAATGGAAAAGATGAGTAGTACTTTCCCATCACACCAAAAAATAGGGTGAAATCCAATACAAATTGTGTTGTCTAAGAGGCAGTTTCCTACTAAAGATTAGTAAACATTTTATTTATACAAAAGGGAATATTTTCAACTTTCTCATAAACCTGTGGTGGTGTTAGTAAAGGAGTAAAGCTAGGACCTACTTTGTAAAGTTGGCAGTGTAAGGCAAAATCTAGTTCTAAAGCACAGCACAGTATCTATTAAATCTAGTAAAATTCTTGCCTTTCTTACGGCACTCTGTTATGGGAAACTGTTTCTTTTATCCAGTCAATATAGTTTTTAGTCAGTCGTGTGTAAACTCCAGGCAAGTGTCCTCTAGGTCCTTTTTCACAATTTTCTCCAAAAGAAACAATCCCACTGTAGTGACCACAACAGATGAGCGGCCCACCAGAGTCTCCCTGAATGAAAAAAAAAAAAAAAAAGAAGAAAAAAAGAGAGCTATATGTTGTGTTTGCTTCTATCAAGAGGAAAAAATGATAAAATAAAATAAAATAAAATTTAATAAAATAAAATAATTTTTATTTTTAATTTAAAGTTTTAATGAAATTTTAATTAAAAATAATATTTAATTTAATAAATTTAAATAAAATAAATGATGTGTAAACACATCATTTTGGAAACATTGCTTCTGACCTGTTCTAACCTATGAAATGCATCAGATGGCATAGGGCACTTCAGGGGAGTTGGGTGAGGTATGAGGTGTGTGGATGCTTGTAAAGCCTGATGGAGTCTTTGGTGTAAATGTCGTAGACCAGTACAGTGCTATTATAATCTCATTTCATTTTTTTTCAGTTTGTCTTTTTTATTGTTGTTATAAATTGAATTACACTTCCGTAGCAACTGGCCTTTCTGGATTATCATAGAATCATAAAATCATAGAATTAGGCACAGAAAATGTCAAAAGGAAGATCTAACCAGAAATTTTGAATGTACAGTTAAATTTGTACTGTTTGGATGGGGACATCTGGAAAGGATCAGATGATTCAGACTGAAAGTTCTTCTGTCCATCAGGTACAAGTGGATTCTAAGGAGAACAGCTTGAAGAAATGCACCTGAATTCAACTGAGGTAATTCCCAGGCTCAAAGTCCCATACTCTAGATCTTGTTTTGTACAGTGACCAAAACTACCCAAAGTTTTAACACTGCTTTTTCGCAGCACTAAAATGTCTTATAAATGTTTTTAAATCCTCTATTAATCTGGTCAGTTTGCAAAGTGTCTAATGCTGCTTTGTTCCTGGTGAAAAGGAACAACTGTTAAAAGCACATCCCCTCATCTTCGTAACTGCTTCTTACTTGGCAAGCATCGCTCCTTCGAAACTTCTTTCTCCCGCTAGCACACAACATGTTGCTGGTTATTTTCACTTTTTTTTTAATATACTGTTTTTCACAAATTTTTCTATCAACAATTTTAATAGTTGTTTCCCGAAGACATTCTGATGGCTTTCCTGAAGATGTGACTCCCCATCCAGCCACCGTGCACTCTGTGCCATGTTTGATATCTTCAACACATTCAGGCAGATGCAAAGGTTGCACATATTTATTCAGATTTGCCACACGATCCAGCTGGAGAAAAAACAAATAAATAAATAAATAAAAATGCTTTTTCATGCAGAGAGGAAGGAAGATATATATCACTAATTCAGTGGGCTAAATAGTCTATTTTTATATTTTTACCAGCATTTTCTCTCCTAATAAACCACTTTTCAATATTTAGGAACTGATTCTGAACTTGCTTGCACTTCTGTGGATCCAGAAGTACTTTCCTTATGTCTGTATAGCAATTCTGTAACCACGGCAGCATTAATGAGTTCACACCCAGATTTCCCATTGATTACAGCAGGAAATTAAAAAACTATGCAGGTTTCCTTGTTAGATCTGTGTCCTGTTCAAGAACCTAACATGCCACTGAACTGCTGTGTTGAAATCAGAGCCTGGTGTTTTGCTGACATGCAGACAATTGAAATGGACCAAATAACAAAGATGTAAATAAAAGTCATAAGCAATTAGACGTGACAGCAGAGACCTAAACTGTGAAAAAGTAGGTCTTGAAGTCTTTAGACTGACAGGCTTTTCCTCTGAGAGACTCAAAAGCGCTTAAATGATTCAAACCTTATGTGTTTTGTTGGCCTTTATGTGACAGATTCATCCTTCAGCATAGGCCAATTAAAGTCTGTAAATGCAAACATAACAAAACATGATCGCATATCCTCAACACATTTACTAAGGACTCGCAGCTACAGAACTAAGCTTATTTTCTGTTTTACACATGATCACTACACCACGACTGATTTCACAGGTGCTTACATGTTTTGCTGAATGGTTGTCAGGTAAATAATTCTGGCTTTATACATTATTTTTTTCAAAGGAACTACAACAAATCAGATGTTTATCTCCCTCCAAAAACATGGATTATTGTGTCATATGCTGGTGGAAATTTCCAAAGATAGAAAGTTTATCGCTAGTCACTTAACACTCCACCACAGCAGAACTGTAGTAATGGGAGGTGAGCCCTGGTGCTACCACTATCCCTGTTACTATGTCAAATTCAAACCATGGATGTTATGCTATTTTCATCATTCTGGAACAGAGCTGTAACTTTCTGCTCTAGAAATAACATTTTCTAGGGATCCATTTTGGTATAGTGTTCATGCTCATCAAATAACTTGGGGTTTCTGATAAGCTGGTGGTGGACAGAGGCGCAGCCAGTGAAATGAAACTGCCTGTCTTTGCACTGAAGTAGATGAAGAATTGTTACTGACATCTGAGGGAAGGGGCTTCTCATACTTGGACAGCGATAAGTCACTGAGGACACAAACGGCTGTAAATGCACCAGCTAGTTTCAGAAAAAGACATTGCTAGTTTCTTTCCTGTGTCATTACACCAAACTGGTAATAACATCTAACTATGAGAAATCAGGTTCAAGTCATCAGATCTTTTTCCATATAATTCCACCAATTATTTCAGAAGAGTGGTAATATTCTTAATATGGTGCACTGTATTAAGAGCTGTAGTACTCTTAGTATCAGTTACTTTAAATATACATCTTGTCTTTCCTGTTAAAATAATTCTTGATTAACAGAACATAATATTAAAACATAGCCTGAATATAAGTCCATATGTGGTTTCTTAGGCATTGTACAGAAGTCATGACATTTCTAAAGATATAGCAAGATGATCACAGAATCATAGAACAGCTGAGGTTGGAAGGGACCTCTGAAGATTGTCAAATCCAAATACCCTTCAAGCAGGATCACCTAGAGGACGTTGAGCAGGAACAGCGGGATTTGAGTACCTCCAGAGAAGGAGACTCCACAGCCTTTCTGAGCAACCTGTGCTCTGTCACCCTCACAGTAAAGAAGTGCCCCCCCTTATATTCAGCTGGAACCTCCTGTGCTTCAGTTTGTGCCCATTGCCTCTTGTCCTGTCTCTGGGCACAACTTAAAAGAGTCTAGCCCCATCTACTCAACACCCTCCCCTCAGATATTTATACACTTTGATGAGGTCTCCCCTCAGTCTTCTCTTTTCCAGGCTAAACAGGCCCAGCCCTCTCAGCCTGTCCTTGTCCAACAGGTGCTCTAGTCCACTCATCATCTTCATAGTCCTCTTCTGGACTCACTCCAGTAGCTCCATGTCCCTCTTGTTCTGGGGAACCCAGAACTGAACACAGTACTCCAGGTGGGGCCTCACCAGGGCTGAGTAGAGGGGGAGGATCAACTCCCTTGGTCTGCTGGCAGCACTCTTCCAAATGCAGCCCAGGATCCCATCAGCCTTCTTGGCCACAAGGGCACAGTGCTGGCTCATGGTCAGCCTGCTGTCCAGTAGGACTCCCAGGTCTCTCTCTGCAGAGCTGCTCTCCAGCAGGCCAGCCCCCAGCCTGTACTGGTGCTTGGGGTTATTCCTCCCGACATGAAGGACCCTGCACTTGCCTTTACTGAACTTCATGGAGTTCCACTTAGCCCATCTCTCTATCCTGTCCATGTCCCTCTGAATGGCAGCACAGCCCTCTGGGGTATCAGCCACTCATCCCAGCTTTGTGTTATCAGCAAGCTTGCTGAGGGTGCACTCTGTTCCATCATCCAGGTCATAGATGAATAAACTGAACAAGTGTGGACCCAGTACTGACCCCTGGGGGACACCACTAGCCTCCAAGTAGACTTTTCACTGTCCTCCTTGGTGGCTTTGGACTGGCCCTGAAACTGATGGTACAGGAATCCATTCCTCCAGAACCATTTTGACCATCTACAGATTTTCTGTACAGACACTGGACACCCTATTCAAAACACCCATGGCTGACTCCATGTGAATCTGAGTGCTGCATTAATGGAGTTCTCACTGCAGGCATACACGGGGCATGAGCTAGGATGAGCCAGGAGCCGGTACTCAGCAAATCCCTGTTCCACACAGGCATCCAGGATGATGGTGTCAGCTAACACCTTTCCATGCCTCATTCTACAGCATCCTGAGCCTTTTTCACTGTGTGACCACTCTGTGCTCCTAGAACTGAATTCTTCTATGTCTTTATTATCTGGACTTATACTTTATGTGGACACACAAAATAAAGAATATGTTTCATCCCCATTTTCACTCAGTCCAGCACAATGTATCCCCTCGGAGTACAGCTGTGGCCCAGACTCTATTGTATACATCACTTCAGTACCGCCTTTGATAACTGACAAAATGTGATTTGGGTTTTCAGAAGGGTTGCAGCAGTGAGTACATAAAAACGAGTTTTACAACTGAATGATCTTGAAATGTCATTGTTGCTCAGCCTACCACTGATCCTGTAACCTTATCTAGATTAGTAGAACCAAAAGCAGAGTTTTCTGAGATGTTGTTAAAACAATATACTCTAATATCAAAGAATAGCCAAAATGATCATCAGCAATATTCATTTTGTAATAATAATAAAAAAATAATAATAATTAACAGTACCTTGAGGAGCATTATATCATTTGTCTTGGAAGACTTGTTAAACTGGGGATGACAAAATATATTCATAATCTTAAATATCTGCTGTTCTTTTTCATGTATGGATGCTCGGTGGGCTCCAAGAACAACTCTGAATTCTTCTTTTTTCAGTCTAAAATTTAATGAAAGTACAGGAAGATATGGTCACTACTGGAACGGAGAGCAACATCTCTCAAGATAATCAAAAGCTGTGTAACACAATTAACAATTCCATTTTACAACAACTTATTTAAAAATATGGAAAGATACTGTTCATTTTGATAGCTTGACATGAGCTTGTGTTTTCCTCTACAAAGTAGCATTTCTTTACCTTGAATATCATTTAGTAAAATAACTGCATGATAGCTGACCTTCAAAGGATTCCAGAGTTTTGAATTAATGTCACAGAAAAGCTTACTGACTTTTTAGGAAAAGTGTCTTGCACAAGGATTGCTGTGGATTGCCAGTGGATTTATGATCTAATCTTGCAAAGGATTGAAACATGTCTGGCTAATAACACAGAGGTTGTCTTACTGGCATCAGAGTGATGTCAATACACACATCAACACTCAGTATTCATGCTTAACATTATACATGAAGGTAAGTGTGAACATCTTTAATATTAATAATACTTTTGTCCTCAACTTCACCAAATGCAGCTCAGCCCAGAAGAAGAATGGGTGTTGCCTACTTCAAGACACCCCTGAAGAATATTACAAAGTAAGACTGACAAAACCCACAGAAAGTTATACATCCAGTTTCTGAGGACAGCTAGTAAAAGTCAAGCAACTCATAAATCTCCCTCTCTCCTAAGATCTCTGAGTGTCATCAGAAACCCATTTATGCATGTATGTCTTTCTTGCTCTTGCCCTTCTCAACTTAATGCAGCCCAGTAAGAAGATGCTGCCAGAAGACACACTACTGGGTTCCTGTGCTTCATTTTCAGAATACAAACTCAGTACACACAGGACAACTCTTTCAAGACAGAATAAAGACTTTATCAAACAAAAAAAAAAAAAAAAAAAAAAAAAAAAAAAAGTTATTTTCTTCATTCTAGCTGTATGTCCCAGTGAAAGATATAATTTATTTATTTGTATGTAAATTTTTGCTTGTGAAAATGACTGCAGCCATGGGGTATCCAACCTGGGGAAGGGATGCTTGCACCCACATTTGAATAGTCAAAAGGACATGGCTTCTTGTCATAGTCACAGCTCTGGCATTTAGTTTTTGTGCACCCAGACAGGGCATTTACAGTGAAGGGAACAGTGGTTACATCTAATTCGGCTTCATCTCAGGGTGTTCTAGGCTTAGTCCCAGGCACAGTGGTAAGTTATATACGCTTTGCAATATATCCCCCTCTCTCAGACACTGCTGTTTCAAGTGAATAATGCATTGGGTCTGTTAACAGCACAGTCAGTGTCCTGCAGCACTAGCTAATCTGACTAGTGAAGGAAACAGTCCTCAATGCAGATCAGTAGTTAAGAAACAACTTAAAGCGGGATGAAAAGAGAGAGAATTGCAGCTTTACCAATCCTTCAATATCCACCTTTCGTCACTTACAGGCTTGCACACCATGCCCCACCTCTGCGAAGCGTTGTGACTGCCGCAGCATAAGACACTTACGTACAGTGCGCTGCTGTCAAAACCCACTGGTCACCCACCAGAGCTCCTCCACACACAGTTGAATTCTTTTTCTGGATGGCAGCCATGTAGGGCCGGGAATGGGGAGGCACAGGGTGTCCTCCGATAATGTCACTGCAGCCATCTGAAATGCAAACGAAGGGTAATTTATTACTTACGTGTTATCCAGATGAAGTGGGAATCTGGATATTTTTATCCTTAGAGGACCACTTACATCTCAGAGGTAGGATAACAGCAATTAGAGAGAGAAGAAGAGCTAACAGCTGGCTGGTCATAGCTGTTACTTCTTACTCATGAGAGCATTGTAAATTACAGTACTGTCTTTCTATTTAAATGTTCTCTACAGGATATGGTGGTTAGTACGTTTTATAAAAAGCACTCTCTTGAAGTTTCTTTACTTCCTTAATAGTGCATTGTGTTAACTGCAGCTCAGTTTCTTTAGGTTCTTTCTTTGGGTTTCTTTAAAACCTGTATATTCCTTGAATCCCCACCACTCATCAATTCACATCTCACAGGAACTTCAGCAGACCTCCATGTGTCTGACACCAGAAAATAAATTACTAAGACAATTCCTGAGCATTATATGGGATGAATGTGTAATAAAACTGTAGCATGACAGTTAATTCAACAACTCTTGCAACTCTAAAGAAAGGCAAGTGAACAAATGAGAGAACAAACAAAGGGACAACCTGAAAAGGATTCACAGAAACTGAGAGGGAGAACTCAGGACATGTGGAGTACAGAGTTCATTCCCAAGCAGTGGGCAAAGCCAGCAGCAGCAGCAGCCATAATCCTCTACAGAATTATACTGTCCAGGCAACATTTTCAGTTGAAAGGACAATGAGGATTCATACATTAAGTTTAGGAGAGCCACTGAGAACTGTCAGAAATCTGTTGGTTGATAGCTTAGGAATACCTCACACAAAAGACAAGCTACACATATGAAAGGCACAGCAAATTGTTTTTTTCTTAGTAATAATTTCTAAGGGTGCAGGGTTCAGATACAAAAACCCCAAGAGCATCCAAGTGTCAAATGCAGACAAAATATCTAGTCAGTGGTCACAAGAAAAAAGATTAAAAGACACAGTGGTGGGAGAGACT
This sequence comes from Aythya fuligula, assembly GCF_009819795.1. Taxonomy (NCBI): domain Eukaryota; kingdom Metazoa; phylum Chordata; class Aves; order Anseriformes; family Anatidae; genus Aythya; species Aythya fuligula. Next base: position 18,861,635 of record NC_045593.1, read on the forward strand.
TTACTGTGCTAACCACTCTGTCTGCACCCATGTTTTTCACAGAGTGCTGGTAAACCACTACAAAAATAGCATGTAATCAGATCAAGAACTTTAAAAAAATGAATAAATAAAATAAAATAAAAAATCTGTTATCTTAAGTACCCTAGAAAAGAATCAGAAAGCAATACGTCTAGCTCTCATTGATCTTATTTAATTCAAGAGAATAGCAACTCTGAAGATTGTTGAATGAAATTGATTATAAAATTGAGATGTTTATTTCTATGACATAGAATCTTACTGTAAAAATGGAAAACATGTATACAAGGCAACATTACATATTTTGTATTTCAGAAAACTCTTCCAAAGCTTTTTTTAAAATAAAACACATGACTTTCAGAATTAATCAACTCATAAAAGGACTAGCACTAGTTACCCCAAAGTCATTCTCCATCTTCAAGCTAATCCCAGGACTTATTCACACACCAGAGGCTACCTCTGCAAATCAGTGCTTTGGCCCAGAGGGTCCTAAAGGCATGATTAGGTTCAAGTTTTTTATGGCTTTACCCTCACAGTGGCTTAAGTGGCTGGCTTAAAAAACACTGCAAAACCTACAGCTACAGAGAGACTAAATGGGCAGCAGCCCCATGTTCTTACCAGGCAGGACAAGGCCTGAGCTTCCACAACATAATACCTGATGGTGCTTTATTTCTGTCAGGTACACACAGTTTTATAGGCGTGGTGTTGATTCTCTACAAAGCTTTGAGGACTCTCTAAATTAACTGTGCTACTAATTTTTTTTTCTGTGATATCACACAGCAAATAGGCAAAAATAAACCTGGAGTATTGCACATAGATGAGACAGATGAGACAACAGAAAAATACTATGACACTGGTATGAAAGAAGAAAGTGAAATAGGCATTCTGAGTAGAAAAGAGTGTTCAGAGCAAGAAATATTGTCAAGTTGAATAAAACTGAAATCAAAATGGGGAACAAGATGAGAAAAGAGTATTAAGATCAGTAGGTAATGTATGGTTAAACAAGACTAAGACAAGAAAATTTCTAAATGCAAGTCATTTCACCATAACAAACCTTTAATCCCAGATCTTGACCACACTGAATATTCAGGCAGTTCAAAAGATCATCCTATAAAAGTTAATATAAACGTGGTCGTCTTTGCTCATTTGTTCTGGGGACCTGCTGTTCTCAGGTAAACAAACACAGGATGCAAGTGACAACCATTTTTTCCCAACCTCTTCCAGCTAACTTCTTAGCAACTCACTCCCTTAGTTCAACTCCTTTCTTCACATGCAGGACCCCACCTTGCCAAGACCAAGTGCCAAGGCAGGCATGATCACACCACTCATAGCAGTGAAATAGCAGTGGCCCACACTTTACCCTCTTGGAAAATTTTGCAAAAATTAATCAGCTTGCAGAGGGAGCCAATAATACATGGTGGTTACATTGTGAAGTGCTTTGTGTTACAGGAACGTGTCTGCTAGAGTGTGGGTGCAGAATGAAGAAAGCCAGTGTTGCTCATCCCTAGGCATGAGTGACAAGCTCGGGATATGTGCTCATTGGGAATCACAGAATCACAGAACCACAGAACTGAAGGGGTTGGAAGGGAGCTCTTGAGATCATCTAGAGATCATCGGGTCCAACCCCCTGCCAAGGCAGGTTCCTTAGAGCAGGCTGCCCAGGTAGGTGCCCAGATGGGCCTTGAATATCTCCAGAGAAGGAGACTCCACAACCTCCCTGCGCAGCCTGTCCCAGTGCTCCATCACCCTCACCATGAAGTTCTTTTGCATGTTGGTGGGGAAATTCCTGTGCTCCATTTTGTGGCCATTGCTCCTTGTCTTGTCCCCGCAAACCCATGAAAAGAGGTTGGCCAAGTCCTTCTGTCTCCCAAACTTAAGATATTTGTAAACATTAATAAGATCCTCTCTCAGTCTTCTTTTCTCCAGACTGAACAGACCCAGGTCTTTTAGCTTTTCCACATAGGGAAGATGCTCCAGGCCCCATATCATCTTTGTGGCCCTCCACTGGACTCTTTCCAGGAGATCCCTGGCTTTTGTACCAGGAAGCCCAGAACTGGACACAGTACTCCAGGTGAGGCCTGACCAGGGCAGAGTAGAGGGGGAGGATCACCTCCCTTGACCTGCTGGCCACGCTCCTTTTAATGCACGCCAGGGAAGATGGAGCTGTTTAGTGCAACACTCGTGCTGACATCCTTCAGAAACATGAAGGTGCATTGGAGAAATTTAAGATTTCCTCATTTTCTTTCCATACAGAAATTATCCCAGACAAATAAAGGAAGAGATTATTATTATTATTACTTTATTATTTATAAGAATAGCTGGGTTTGAAGCAAAAAGGAAGTAAAATCTCCCATTTATTAGGGAAATGCTTTAGCCACTGGGCCATTACATATAAGATGGGTTGTTATTGCATCTGTGCTTCAAGAAGAGCTTGTACACCATGCCCCCCTCTCAGAGTCAGAGAAGACACCCCAGCTCTGCCTCGCTATGCTCCTGGTGGTGTGCCCACTCTGCACTGCTCAACTTGTGCAGCTGGAGGCTCTGAGAGGTATGGAGCTTAGGTATAAATCGGGCTCCTATATTGTCCCCTAAAGTTGTTCTTGATGTTTGCCTTTAGTGGCACAGGAAGCAGCATGAATGAAAACTAAACACAGTTACCAGGGAAGCAAAATTATCAAAATGACTGTGTATGAGCTAGGAGACAGAGAAGTATTCAACAGTCAGAATGGAGCTGAAAGTGACCCATTGACCCATGCATAATGCCCATGGGAAACTTCCTCAAAGGCAAAGGCTAGAAATAGCAGCTGGAGAGATTTGTTCTTTTGTTCAGGCAGTAGTTTCCACTGAAAGAGTGGCTATGCCTCATGGGCACAGCAGGGGGAAAGAACAGAACATTTTGCTTACATGTTTCAGACTTCTTGAAGTCCAATTGCTTATGCAGCACAAGAACTAATAAAAAATCTTGACTATGCACTCAATGGAGAAAGAAGCTTTGCTCTAAGGTTTCCTGCCATTACACAAAGACTGAGAATATAATCTAAACTTGACCATAAATTAACTTATTGACACGGCCAAAGTAGTCCAGCTGACTTGTTTACCGTACGGAAAAAAATATCAAAATTTCAACCTCATCTAAATGAATTACAAGCTGAAGAGGACACTGACAAAAGCATTTGGGTACAAAAGTAGAGGCTGATTATGTGCTTGTCAATCTGATCTTTAATACGTATGCAGTCAGTCCCAGGAGTATGTGATAGAGGTAACACTCAGAATGAGCTTGCACATCTAGCAGTTATTATTTGTGCAATCCCAAGCACAATACAAGTACAGGCTGGCCGAAGAATGGATTGAGAGCAGCCCTGATGAGAAGGACGTGGTAGTTCTGGTGGATGAAAAGCTCAACATGAGCCAGCAGTGTGTGCTTGCAGCCCAGAAGCCAACTGCATCCTGGGCTGCATCAAAAGCACTGTGCCCAGCAGGGTGAGGAATCAGAGAATGCCAGAATATCCCGACTTGGAAGGAACCCACAAGTATCATTGAGTCCAATCCCTAGGTCCACACAGGTCTACCCAAAAATTCAGATCATAGGGCTAAGAGCACAGTCCAAACACTTCCTAAACTCCAACAGGCTTGGTGCCGTGATAATGTCCCTGGGGAGCCTGTTCCAGTGTGCGACAACCCTCTCAGTGAAGAACCTCTTCCTGATACCCAGCCTGACCCTCCCCTATCACAGCTTGACTCCATTCCCTCGGGTCCTATCGCTGGTCACTAAGGAGAACAGATCGGCGCCTGCCCCTCCACTGCCCCCTGTGAGGAAGCTGTAGGCTGCAGTGAGGTCTCCCCTCAGCCTCTTTTCGAGGCTCAGCAGGCCAAATGACCTCAGCTGCTCCTCATACGTCTTCCCCTCAAGGCCCTTCACCATCTTCATAGCCCTTCTCTGGACACAATGAATGTGTATGTGGAGGTTGGAACTAGGTGACCTTTAAGGTCCCCTCCAACCTGTGCTATGGCTTTAAACTGAAAGAGAGATTTAAATGAGATAGAAGGAGGAAATTCTTCACTCAGAGGGTGGTGAGGCCCTGGCACAGGCCGCCCAGAGAAGCTGTGGATGCCCCATCCCTGGAGGTGCTCAAGGCCAGGCTGGATGGGGCTTTGGGCAACCTGGGCTGGTGGGAGGTGTCCCAGCCCATGGCAGGAGGGTGGAACTGGGTGGTCTTTCAGGTCCCTTCCAACCCAAAAAATTCAGTGATTATCAAAGAGTAGTCTAGACAGCATATTCATAGTTCTAATCATCAATATAAATGAGGTGTTTAAGAATTAGATAGGATATTTTTAAGGAAAGTGTATACAAACAGCTAAGAAATTACAACAAAATTGTCTTTAGAGATAAATCAGAGTGCATTCAGAGATTGAAAGAATATGGACAGGCCATAAAAAAATTGTGTTTAGATGGTAGGTATAGATTTATCTGACTAGCCTGAAAAATGTCTAGGAATACTTGTTAATGTTTTGTTCTGTGTTTCCCAAATAGTCTTTCCCTGAAAACAGACCAGGTAACAAGAAGATGATATATATAAAACCTCATTTCTCTACATATTGCACCTCAAACAAGAATATGTGAGGATTAATCCCTGTAGATGTATGAGTTTAAACAGGTCTGGGTTTAAGAAGGTATTTTAAAACTGCCTATTAAAATGGCATAAAGTCAGACTTTATCACCTAGTTTTAAGTGATGAATGAAAGAATGGTACCTATGTCACTTGGTGATACCATGTTCAGGATAACACTGAAAAAAGGAATGCTAACAGTGCTTGAACTGCTGATAGTTACCAGGGGTGTACAGGCAGTGAGGAGAAAACTGAAAGAAAATTAAAAGCTTGACATGGGTTGCAGTGTATGGACCTGTCACTGTGTCACATAGCTTACAGTTTCTCCAAAGGGCTACAGCAGTCACAAAAAGCTCTGTTATCTCTAAAACTAGCTCTGCTTCTACCGTCTTCAGAAAAATCACCAACAGCTAGCCTGTGCCCTGGGAAGAAAATAGCAAATTTGAGCCAGCTGTCTGTCCAAGATCATATGTGAGTAAAAAGCACGTCAGGCTGAGCTCAAAGATGTGACACAGCCAACATGCAGAAGCTTTCTGCAGACTGACTGCAGTGCAGCTAAAGTCATCATGAAACCTTCCAGGCTGTGTAGTAATGACACTTCATTGGATTTAGCTAACTATCAGAAATTCCAAATTTTTTTAATATTTTAAATTAAATTTTTGATGGAAGGTATTGCTGTATCTGTGTATATATTTGGAAAGGAGGGAAGTGAGGAGCTGTGAGTCCAATAAGACTTATTGAGTTTTCATCCAGTGGAGATCCAATGGTTGTAGTTAGCAGAGCCTGAGAAGTGATTCAGCTCAGATAAACAGGCCTCTAGCAGCTGATGCACTGAATGTCTCTGCAGCATTTCTTCAGTATATTGACTAGGCAGACTTCAGAAATTTCCTTGCAAGCTTAAACTACAGATGATGAGGCCTGTGAGCTGGGGCTGACTGATATGGTCTGTCTCAGATCAGCAGACCCCTATGAATTTTTTATCCTCCAGGTCCACACTCTGGACTACCCGGAGGTGTCTAGACTGGAACTAAACATCTTCATGTGGGCAACTGAATCAAGCTGAAATTTAGGTAAGCCAAGTTCCACTCTGTAACTTGATTTGTAGTGGCTTGCAAAGATTCGCTCTGATGCTCATATTAACTGTCCAGTAATGCTACAGAAGGAACGTGAAAGAAAGGAGATTTTGTCTTCATACCACAACAGATGACACAACTTCTCACTCGCACCTCCACTGTGAGCTATGTTGTTGGGGAGGGTTTTCTTTTTTTCACAGTTACAAATGTCAAATACCCTTAAGAGGAGAAACAAAACCCACATCCTCTTTGTTTTGCTATATATTGCATAGTGAACAGAGGAGAACAGCAGCTAGTAACCATGGGAGCTTTCTTTACCTTGTCGACCTCTGCTGCTGTCATCCTCCTAGTAATTCCTGGAGGTAAGTACAAACTTAGACGTTTTTGAAGGCAAATGCTGATGCATGCAGTTTCACTTAAGCAAACGTGCATTAGCATAAAGAAAGTAGTTGCAATTGTTATTGTGGTTCTTACAAAAATAAAACTCTCTGTATCTCTTTGAGCTTTCATACAGACAAAATCATTTCTGAATGGATAGTAATAACTAAAGCTACACAGGTGACAAGCTATTTGGAAGAACTTAGAGAAATTAACATGATTGTTTTTCGATCTTTCTCTCTACAGGCATGCACTTATATGATTTGCTTGGTTTTCTGCTTTTCTGACAAAAACGTTCATGTGATGTTACTTACCATATACAGCCCAGTTCCCAAGAGTCTGTGTAGGACAGATAATGCACAACATTTATCTGGTGTCAGATTTGGGGTTCTTACAATGACAGCTAAGAACTTAGCCATTGCCATGAACATCAGGAAAATAAATCTGTGCAAGATCAATAACGTTGTGGTGGGTTTGGGGTTGTTCTTCTTTGTTTTTCTTTGTTTGTTTTCTTTTTGTCACAGCACTGACCTCATTTTGGTCCTACTGAAACATACAGAAGTAGCACTGCTGAGCAATCTTAGAAATCTAGCCTGAAGACCAGCATTGTGACACACATACATACCTGTGTGTCTGCGTACTCTGTGATTACATAAAATGTTATTTTCCAGGAGACTGCAGTGTCTGTCAGTATTTGTTAGCCCAGCTGTGTGTATTGTCAGCCTGGAGAAGAGGAGGCTCAGGGGTGACCTTATCGCTCTCTACAGATACCTTAAAGGAGGCTGTAGCGAGGTGGGGGTTGGTCTGTTCTCCCACGTGCCTGGTGACAGGACGAGGGGGAATGGGCTTAAGTTGCGCCAGGGGAGTTTTAGGTTGGATGTTAGGAAGAACTTCTTTACCGAAAGGGTTGTTAGACATTGGAACAGGCTGCCCAGGGAAGTGGTGGAGTCACCATCCCTGGAAGTCTTCAAAAGACGTTTAGATGTAGAGCTTAGGGATATGGTTTAGTGGGGACTGTTAGCGTTAGGTCAGAGGTCGGACTCGATGATCTTGAGGTCTCTTCCAACCTAGAAATTCTGTGTGATTCTGTGTTTGTGGCTTATTTTTATTTTTAGGTTTATGTGTGGAAATAATTGGAGGAGATAAAGTAAAACCACACTCAAGACCGTTTATGGCCCTAATCATAAAAGAGGAAACAGAAGTTATCTGTGGAGGAGCTTTGATCAAGCCAAACTGGGTGTTAACAGCTGCCCACTGTCCTTTGTAAGTTTTCGCTCTGAGTGGGAGATTGTCCTTAGTAGTTTTGAGTTTCTAGCTGCAGGCAAGCACAGAATACCAACACTGAAGTGGTAAATCTGGCGGAAAGACCCATGCCTGTTTTCTCAGTCACTTGGCGAGAGGACTGGCCAGTCTAAATAGCTGCTCAGAAAACAGAAACAAATTCCTGTCATTTTATTCTGCAGAAGACACACTGGGCAGCACAGAAAGACAACATGCAATTACAAAGGAGCAAAACATTCTCCAGACAGATGACAGGAATCACTTAGAGACCTCTGCTTAACTGGATGCGTTGCTCCCTCCTGTCTGACTCATGCCGTACACGGCTATTTGACCCAGCGCATTCTCCCTGCCAGGAGAGATGCGAGGTTCAAATCTCACATCCCATCCATTGCCTCTGCTGGGAGCACTGGAGCTGCTGCTGAGCCAGACCTCACACAGGCTCTGTCAGCAGCCTGCCCAGGAGCAGTGAATTGCTGGGCTCTGCAGACATCAGAGGCTCCTATCCATTTCTCCTGCCACCAGACAGGGAGATCTCTACTACCCAGGCAGCACAGGGCCCAAAATCAGTAGTATCAATATATGGCCACTGTATGGTGATTCCAAAAGAGATCTCTCTGAAGAAAAATGCAGGATGTAATCAACATAATGATGCTCAGTGAACAGTCACACAGCCCTTAACAGCTGCAGGAACAGGAGCAACCATGTCCTGAGGGTTTGGGTTGCTGCAGGAAGAGGCATCTGAGGGCCAGCCTGCTCTGACAGGTTTCGCCCATTAGGCAGCTGCAGGCATCCAGCTCCCAAGGGAAACAACAGGGATAGGTTCCCAGTCAAGTACCTGAGCCCTGTCTGCTCTGGCAAATTGAAGGTAGAATAGCATCAGCTGTGATTCAATGAGACACTTTCATTAATTACTTGTAAAACCGCGTAATTTTTTACATTTTTCTGAATTACTCCTGCTTTTCAGGCATGAGAAAAGAGATTTACAGCACCACATTTATCAGCAACGAATTATGGACTTGCAACAAGTGAATCCCAATAACCATGTTGTCTTTCTCCTCAGGGAAAAGAGCAAGGATGAAGTTGTTCTTGGAGCTCATTCAAGAAAAAGAAAAGAAAAAGAAAAACAGGTTTTTAAGATTGCAAAACTAATTCGCCATCCATGCTACTGGCCCGATCGTTTGGATCATGACCTTATGCTGCTGCAGGTATGTACTTACTTACACGTCACTCAAGGAATATGCATCTCCTATGATGCACCAGTTTCCTCCTTCTTGTGAGGAAGGGAAATCAAGCACAGGAGTTTCTGATAACTGTTTCTGCAAATCCAGCTGACTGGGGAACTGGGGATGCAATGGGGACTAAGGTACTCAACATTTCCTGCAATGCATGCCAATACTCAAAGCAGAAAAATTCTGCAGCTTGGCCTACATATTGCAATTCCTGGCTTTTCCATGGAATAATAAAGAAGCATGTGAATTTCATTCACAGAAAGCAGCATGCTTCAAATGTAAAAATAAATTGTCTAAAAACCGTTATGTTCTGACTTAAAAACCGTTCCATTAAAAATTTCTCAACTCTGATTCTCTTTTTTGCCAGCTTCACTTATTGCTGTTATTTTGCTCTAGGCAAACAGGCCCAGATTCTCTCTTCTTAGGTACCCCCCAATGATATGAGTGCCAGGGAAAGGAAATAAGGTCTTTTCAGATGTAATGTTTCAGCAGACATTGAATGTGTTTTCATAAGACAATATATACTCATTTTCTTCATTCCTATATTACCTCACTGATTACATAAATCCCCTCACAATCAATTGATGTATCTGAAAGACAAGTTGCAGTAATCATTAATTGCCATAATGGGATAGATCTAACTTTCAGGAGTCTCTGTTGGACATAAAAACTATTTGCTCTATCTTCCACAGCTTAATAGAAGAGCAAAACTTAATAAAGCTGTGAAACCCATTCGCCTGCCTACCTCAGTTGATGATCCCAAGCCAGGAACTGTTTGTAGAGTAGCAGGATGGGGAAAAGTTACAAATGAATCCAAGGACTTTTCTGATATCCTGAGGGAAGTCAACGTCACTATTATCAGCAGAGCAACTTGCAATAGTGCAAAATATTATGGGAACAAGCCTACTATAACAGACAGGATGATATGTGCAGGGTCTGAGAAAGGCAAAACGGACTCATGTCGGGTAAGTACATTTACATATATAATCCCATATACACATAGGTTATATTAAAAATAAAATAAAATACTAGTTTCTACAGACATAGAATCTGCCTATCCTCAGCTCAAGGAGGAATGATCCTAAAATTGAGAGAATTTATCAGGGCTTTTTCTTCTAGTTTAAAATCAAAAATTCATCATCACGTATGTTGTTTTAATCCAGGCAAGGCAGATAGCTGTTCTTTTCTGTATTAAAATGTTTTTTGATAGAAAAATCTCTACAAGCCCTTTCTCAAGCAGCTAAATTCAATGGAACAGCTTCTCTGACACCAGAGGGCTTTGGAACAGATTTTGCTAAAAAATAAATAAATAAAATATGACTGGATGCCAAGTCAAATGCAAAACTTTGTAAGAACTACCACATTTTAAAAGAATTAAATAAGAATTAAATACTGAAGTAACAATACTACAAAAAAAAAAAAAAAAAAAGAGTAGCAATTTCTAGACATCTTTAAAGGTGTCTTTCAAGAAGAAAGTGTCCATTTTTTTCATTTCACATTCATTAAGACCCATTATACATTGGCACTGGATTAAATTTATTCCATTTAAATCATACTTGAAAGATCACATTGAATTCTTTTTTGTTGTTGTTTTGTTTTCCTTTTGCTAATGAAAAATTAAAAGCTTATCTTCTAATGAGAAAACAAGAAAAAGAAAACACCAGCACTGTCTATGATTTTATTTCCCCTGTGGCGCTGGACTAAGTTTTATGTAAGGGAAGGATTTTTTCACTTTTATAAATCTGAATAACAATTTTTGTCCTTTCTTTTCCAGGGGGATTCAGGTGGACCTTTAATATGTAAAAATGTGATGAGAGGCATCACCTCTTTTGGGAAAAAAAATATGTGTGGTGCTATTGGTGCTCCTGGTGTCTACACTCGCCTCACAAAGCAATATGTTCAGTGGATAAAGAAAACCATAGGGGGAGACTTATAGACTGGCTTTTGACCAAGCAAATTCCTACTTCATACTTGCATAGCAAAATCTAGTTTTGAAATATACTTTTAAAACAGCTTCATCTTACTGGTAATAATGATATTCCCATGCAGCTATTCCCATGCTGAATTTCCTAGCTTGATGTCCTTATAGATGAAATAACATACATTTCTTTTCAGGACAGATGTCTTTTTAATAGGACCAGGACACAGAACACTCTGCTAGAACAGCATTTGTAGCTTACACTGCCATAGAGTCTATCTGTGACTCAGGCTTCCAATGTCCTTGTGTTGCATATTCAAACTGAGCCCTACCTGGATGAGTACATCTGAGCAAGAATCTCATCCAGCCGTTTGTGTCCTCACTGCACATTGAGTATATACTGCTCTCTTCTCTATCTTGACTTCTGCAAATAATCCTAAGTGGTAATGAGATGCTAGGTACAACACCAGACACCTGAAAAACTTGTTAGTTATTTGGCAGAAGATCTCCTGATTATATAGGTATAGAGGACTGACAAATTTCAGAAAATTAATTTTCAGCAACTGTTTAGTTGAACTTCTGACTGCAGGATATAAGAACTATTTCCTAACTTTCATGTATTTTTCTATACTTCATCCCTTCATGTAATCTGCATTTAATGAAAAAACAGCAATAAAACCTATTGTTTGAAGCTGTCCATTTATGTGGATGGTGGATGACCTGGTCCGCATGGTGGCGGAGCTCAAGGAGGAGGTGGAGAGGTTGAGGGCCATCAGGGAGTGTGAGCAAGAGATAGACTTCTGGAGTAACTCCCTGCAGGGCCTCAAGGGGAGGTACCGAGGTGAGACTTCTCAAATGGGGGTGGACCCCCTGCCCTGTCCCCATCGGGCAGAGGGAGGAAATCTGGGAGCTGAGGAGGACTGGAAACAGGTCCCTGCTCGATATCACAGGCGACGCCCTCCCCTTCCGGCCCCGCATTCCCAGGTGCCCTTACACAACAGGTTTGAGGCCCTGGAGCTCGACAGACCAGTAGCTGAGGAAGAGGTAGCAAGTGTTCCCAGGAGGATGCCTAGGGCGAGGAGGTCGACTCCACGCCTCAGGACTGCCTCCACCAGGAAAGACAGGAGGGTTATTGTTATTGGAGACTCGATTCTTAGGGGAACAGAGGGCCCTATTTGTCGGCCTGACCCTACCCGTAGGGAAGTCTGCTGTCTCCCTGGGGCCAGGGTCAGGGACGTTGCCAGAAAGCTTCCCAACCTGGTATGCCCCTCTGACTATTACCCTCTTTTGATAGTCCAGGCGGGCAGTGACAACATCGAAGAGAGAAGCCTGAAGGCTATCAAAAGAGACTTTAGGGGACTGGGTCGGTTAGTGGATGGAGCGGGAGTGCAGGTGGTGTTTTCATCCATCCCTACGGTGGCAGGGAGGGGTTCAGAGAGGACACGGAAAGCCCACCTGTTAAACACGTGGCTCCGGGGCTGGTGCCAACGCAGAAATCTTGTTTTTTTTGATCATGGGGCACTTTACTCAGCACCTGGCCTGATGGCCGCAGACGGGTCCCTGTCTTTTAGGGGAAAAAGGATCCTGGGCCAGGAGCTGGCAGGGCTCATTGAGAGGGCTTTAAACTAGGTAGGAAGGGGGATGGAGCTGAAGCTAGGATTGTTGGGGCTGTGCCAGGGGGAACGATGGCAAGGCCGAAGGATAAGGCAATGGCCCAGCTGAAGTGCATCTACACCAATGCACGCAGCATGGGTAACAAACAGGAGGAGCTGGAAGCCATCGTGCAGCAGGCAGGCTATGACTTGGTTGCCATCACGGAGACGTGGTGGGACCAGTCTCATGACTGGAGTACTGCAATGCCTGGCTATAAGCTCTTTAGAAGGGACAGGCAGCACAGAAGGGGTGGTGGTGTGGCTCTCTATATTAGAGAGTCTTTCGAGGTTGTAGAACTCGAGGCTGGGAATGACAAGGTCGAGTCCCTTTGGGTTAGGATCGGCAGGGACAACAAGGCTAGTGTCCTGGTCGGGGTCTGCTATAGACTGCCGAACCAGGATGAGGAACTCTACAGGCAGCTGACAGAAGTTGCAAAATCATCAGCTCTTGTACTCGTGGGGGACTTCAACTTCCCTGACATATCCTGGAAGCACAACACAGCCCTGAGAAAGCAGTCTAGGAGGTTTCTGGAGAGCGTGGAAGATAGCTTCCTGACGCAGCTGGTTAGTGAACCTACGAGGGGTGGTGTCCCGCTAGACCTTCTCTTCACAAACAGAGAAGGACTGGTGGAGGATGTGATTGTCGGGAGCTGTCTTGGGCAGAGTGACCACGCAATGGTGGAGTTCACTATTCTTGACGAGGCCAGGAAGGGGACCAGTAAAACCGCTGTATTGGACTTTCAGAGGGCTGACTTTGAGCTGCTCAGGACACTGGTTGGTGGAGTCCCTTGGGAGGCGGTTCTGAAGGGCAGAGGGGTCCAGGAAGGCTGGGCGCTCTTCAAGAGGGACATCTTAATGGCGCAGGAACGGTCTGTCCCCACGTGCCCAAAGACGAGCTGGCGGGGAAGAAGACCAGCCTGGCTCAACAGAGAATTGTGGCTTGATCTTAGGAGAAAAAAGAGGGTTTATGTGGGCAGGCCACTAGGGAGGACTATAAAGATGTAGCGAGGCTGTGCAGGGACAAAATTAGGAAGGCCAAAGCTCATCTGGAGCTCAATCTGGCTACTGCCGTTAAAGATAACAAAAAACGTTTCTATAAATACATCAACACAAAAAGGAGGACTAAGGAGAATCTCCATCCTTTACTGGATGCAGGGGGAAACTTAGTTACAAGAGATGAGGAAAAGGCGGAGGTGCTTAATGCCTTCTTTGCCTCAGTCTTTAGCGGCAATACCAGTTGTTCTCTGGATACCCAGTACCCTGAGCTGGTGGAAGGGGATGGGGAGCAGGATGTGGCCCTCACTATCCATGAAGAACTGGTTGGTGACCTGCTGTGGCACTTGGATGTGCACAAGTCGATGGGGCCGGATGGGATCCACCCAAGGGTACTGAGAGAACTGGCAGAGGAGCTGGCCAAGACACTGTCCATCATTTATCAACAGTCCTGGCTATCGGGGGAGGTCCCAGTTGACTGGCGGCTAGCAAATGTGACGCCCATCTACAAGAAGGGCTGGAGGGCAGACCCGGGAAACTACAGGCCTGTCAGTTTGACCTCAGTGCCAGGGAAGCTCATGAAGCAGATCCTCTTGAGAGTCATCATGCAGCACTTGCAGGGCAAGCAGGCGATCAGGCCCAGTCAGCATGGGTTTATGAAAGGCAGATCCTGCTTGATGAACCTGATCTCCTTCTATGACAAAGTGACGCGTTGGGTGGATGAGGGAAAGGCTGTGGATGTGGTCTACCTTGACTTCAGCAAGGCTTTTGACACCGTCTCCCACAGCATTCTCCTCAAGAAACTGGCTGCTCTTGGCTTGGACTGGCGCACGCTTCGTTGGGTTAGAAACTGGCTGGATAGCCGGGCCCAAAGAGTCGTGGTGAATGGAGCCAAGTCCAGTTGGAGGCCAGTCACTAGTGGCGTCCCCCAGGGCTCGGTGCTGGGGCCGGTCCTCTTTAATATCTTCATCGATGATCTGGACGAGGGCATTGAGTGCACCCTCAGTAAGTTCACAGATGACACCAAGCTATGCGCATGTGTCGATCTGCTTGAGGGTAGGAAAGCTCTGCAGGAGGATCTGGATAGGCTGCACCGATGGGCTGAGGTCTACTGCATGAAATTCAACAAGGCCAAGTGCCGGGTCCTGCACCTGGGGCGCAATAACCCCAAGCAGAGCTACAGGCTGGGAGAGGAATGGTTGGAGAGCTGCCAGGCAGAGAAGGACCTGGGAGTGATGGTGGATAGTCGGCGGAATATGAGCCAGCAGTGTGCTCAGGTGGCCAAGAAGGCCAACGGCATCCTGGCTTGTATCAGGAACAGTGTGACCAGCAGGGCTAGGGAGGTGATCGTCCCCCTGTATTCAGCTCTGGTGAGGCCGCACCTCGAGTACTGTGTTCAGTTTTGGGCCCCTCGCTACAAGAAGGACATGGAGGTGCTTGAGCGGGTGCAGAGAAGGGCGACGAAGCTGGTGAGGGGCCTGGAGAACAAGTCCTACGAGGAGCGGCTGAGGGAGCTGGGCTTGTTCAGCCTGGAGAAGAGGAGGCTCAGGGGCGACCTTATCGCTCTCTATAGGTACCTCAAGGGAGGCTGTAGCGAGGTGGGGGTTGGCCTGTTCTCCCACGTGCCTGGTGACAGGACGAGGGGGAATGGGCTTAAGTTGTGCCAGGGGAGTTTTAGGTTAGATGTTAGGAAGAACTTCTTTACTGAAAGGGTTGTGAGGCACTGGAACAGGCTGCCCAGGGAAGTGGTGGAGTCACCATCCCTGGAAGTCTTCAAAAGACGTTTAGATGTAGATCTTAGAGATATGGTTTAGTGGGGACTGCTAGCGTTAGGTCAGAGGTCGGACTCGATGATCTTGAGGTCTCTTCCAACCTAGAAATTCTGTGATTCTGTGGAGCACAGTGTCTGTTGCAGTACAGATATTCTGTGCCCATAATGTTTTGGATGTGCACTATGTTCAAAGAATGAAACAAGGTCAGCAAAGTTATACTAAAAGAAAAAAAAAAATAGCTGAAAAGCCATCTTCTTTTTGTCGTTTCCTTCAATGGCAGAAGGTATCTCAGCTGGAGTATTGATATGATAAAGCACTGTTTGTAGCATTTAAAAACAAAACAAAAAAAGAATCGTACTTTTGTGGTTTCACTACTGCCATTGACAGACATGCAGTGAAATTTCTGAGTGCTTCAGCAACCTCTTGTCAAAAATCAAACAGACCTACTGTGAAGAATGTTTCCCCCTATTTGTATATTAACAATCTTGGGTATTTACAATGCCATGAACACCGTAAGTTTGTTTCATTGGAAATAGGCATTAGCTAAAAGAAAGTGGAGCACTTTCAAAAGGTGGAGCAATCTTGTATGATTTTAATTTTAAAAATCAGTTGCTGTTTTCAACATGAACATATACATCACTTATAAACACAACACACAAAGGTAGAGATTAAAACTTTTTACAGGACTGCCTCCACCTCACATCTTGTTGAGAAGAAAAAGCAGTTTTGTCACAGAGAATAAGGAAGGGGAATAAGGGGGAAAGGTTTAAGCTATGGGGATCTCTATTGAAATTTCTGATGCTGAACGTCTTCATCTTCTTTTACGTTTTCTGTCCCTTACAAATATTACACAAACATAATTTCTAACATACCTTACTGTTATTCCTAAAAAGTGATTATGTATGTTTGGCCCATGGGCTGTAAACACAAACAGGCACGTGCACAGACACAGGAGTATGCATAAGCACAGAAACAAGGCAAAGCAGTGAGGAGGTTTCTCAGCCAAGGAAGACTTCATCAGTGAAACTGGGAGTACAACTTGGCCACTGACTCTTACAGAGACCCAAAGTAACACCCAAAAGACTGTTGCCAATTCACAAAAATAAGTCTTACTTCTTTACACTTCACCCACCTTTTTCACTGTCCTCCTTTCATAATTTTCTTCATCTTACTGCTTCCTCTTTGGTCTCCTTCTACCTCTTGTCTGGAAGTTACTGTAAGCATCCTTTCCAGCAGTGGAAAATCTGAATACAGATCCACCACAATGGGATGCAGCCCATAGGAGTTTATGTATTTCAGTAGTAGTTAAGATCAGATGTAGCAGTTAAGGAAAATCAGCTGATAACTTTTTGACATGCAACAATTTCTACTCATTATGAGCTGGGAGAAACTAACAGGTATAAAATGCACTACATAAACCAATGCAGCATTTATCTGAGTATCACAGAATCACAGAATTGAAGGGGTTGGAAAGGACCTCGAAAGATCATCAGGTCCAAGCCCCCTGCCAAAGCAGATTCCTTAGAGCAGGCTGCCCAGGTAGGCGTCCAGACAGGCCCTGAATATCTCCAGAGAAGGAGACTTCACAACCTCCCTGGGCAGCCTGTTCCAGTGCTCCGTCACCCTCACCGTGAAGTTCTTTCACATGTTGGTGCGGAACTTCCCGTGCTCCATTTTGTGGCCATTGCCCCTTGTTTTGTCCCCACAAACCACTGAAAAGAGGTTGGCCAAATCCCTCTGTCTCCCACACCTCAGGTATTTATACACATTGATGAGATCCCCTCTCAGTCTTCTCTTCTCCAGGCTGAACAGACCCAGGTCTCTCAGCCTTTCCTCATAGGGAAGATGCTCCAGGCCCTGTTCATCTCTGTGGCCCTCCGCTGGACTCTTTCCAGGAGATCCCTGGCTTTTGTACCGGGAAGCCCAGAACTGGACACAGTACTCCAGGTGTGGCCTGACCAGGGCAGAGTAGAGGGGGAGGATCACCTCCTTTGACATGCTGGCCACGCTCCTTTTAATGCATGCCAGGATCCCATTAGCCCTCTTGGCCACAAGGGCACAGTGCTGGCTCATGGTCAACCTGTCGTCCACCAGGACCCCCAGGTCCTTCTCCTCAGAGCTCCTCTCCAGCAGGTCGCCCCCCAGCCTGTACTGATACGTGTGGTTGTTCCTTCCCAGGTGCAGGACTCTACACTTGCTCTTATTAAATCTCATTTAGTTTCTTCCTGCCCATCTCTCCAGCCGGTCCAGGTCTCGCTGAATGGCAGCACAGCCTCCTGGCGTGTCAGCCACTCCTCCCAGCTTTGTGTCATCAGCATACTTGCTGAGGGCAGACACTATTCCTTCGTCAAGGTCATCAATGAGGATGTTGAACAAGACCAGACCCAGCACCGACCCCTGGGGAACACCACTAATTACAGGTCTCCAGCCAGACTCTGTGCCACCAATCAGCACCCTCTGAGCTCGGCCAGTCAGCCAGTTCTCAACCCACCTTACTGTCCACTCCTCTATCCCACCCTGTCTCAGCTTTGCTATCAGGATGTCATGGGAGACAGCATCAAAGCCTTGCTGAAGTCAAGGTAGATGACATCCACCGCTCTCCCCCCATCTACCCAGCTGGTGATGCCATCATAGAAGGCAACGAGGTTGGTCGAACATGACTTCCCCTTGGTGAATCCATGCTGACTACTCCTTGTAACCTTCTTCTCTTCCAATTGCTTGGAGATGGCTTCCAGAACAAGCTGTCCCAACACCTTTCCAGGGACAGAGGTGAGACTGAGTGGCCTGTAGTTTCCCGGATCCTCTTTCAAGCTCTTCTTGAGGACTGGAGTGACACTGGCTATCCTCCAGACTTCATGCACCTCTCCAGTTCTTCAGGACATTTCAAAGATGATAGAGAGTGGTTTGGCAATCACCTCCACTAACTCCCTTAGCACACGTGGATGCATTCCTTAGGGGGCCCATGGATTTGTTTGCACTGATCCCAATCAAATGGTCCCAACTCACTCCCTCGTCAACCGGTGGGAGCTCTCCATTTCCCAGGCCCTTTCTCCTCCCTCCAGGGTCCAGGAGTCCCGGGGGGGAGTCCTTGAAGCAAAGACTGAAGCAAAGAAAGCATTTAGTATCTCTGCCTTCTTGGTGTGTCCCGTTACCAGGACACCTGCCTCATTCAGCCAGGGATCCACATTATCCCTAGTATTCCTTTTACTGTTTATATACTTAGACAAACCCTTTTTACTATCCTTTATCTCTTTTGCAAACTTCATCAATTAGTCTTTTCCTGAAAACAGACCAGGTAACAAGAAGATGATATATATAAAACCTCATTTCTCTACATATTGCACCTCAAACAAGAATATGTGAGGATTAATCCCTGTAGATGTATGAGTTTAAACAGGTCTGGGTTTAAGAAGGTATTTTAAAACTGCCTATTAAAATGGCATAAAGTCAGACTTTATCACCTAGTTTTAAGTGATGAATGAAAGAATGGTACCTATGTCACTTGGTGATACCATGTTCAGGATAACACTGAAAAAAGGAATGCTAACAGTGCTTGAACTGCTGATAGTTACCAGGGGTGTACAGGCAGTGAGGAGAAAACTGAAAGAAAATTAAAAGCTTGACATGGGTTGCAGTGTATGGACCTGTCACTGTGTCACATAGGTACAGTTTCTCCAAAGGGCTACAGCAGTCAGTTATCTCTAAAACTAGCTCTGCTTCTACCTTCTTCAGAGAAATCACCAACAGCTGGTTTAAGTCCAGTGGAAATTTAATGGTCATAGTTAGCAGAGCCTGAAAAGTGATTCAGCTCAGATAAACAGGCCTCTAGCAGCTGATCCACTGCTTTGGTTTAACCCAGCTGGCAGCTAAACACCACACAGCTGTTCACTCACCCACCCCCCTCCCTCTCAAGGATGGGGGAGAGAAACAAGAAAACTGAAGCCTGTGGGTTGAGATAAAGACAGTTTATTAGGACAGAAAATATAATAATAATAATAATAATAATAATAATAATAATAATAATAATAATAATAATAATAATAATAATAATATGTACAATAAGAGTGATGCATGATGCAATTGCTCACCACCCGCTGACCAATGCCCAGCCTAACCCTGTGAAGTTCAGCCCTCCTCCCCGCGGCTAGCCCCCCCTATATGTTGTTCAGCATGACCCCAAATGGTACGGAATACCCCTTTGGCCAGTTTGGGTCACCTGTCCTGGCTCTGTCCCCTCCCAGCTCTTGCTGCACCCCCAGCCTGCCCGCTGGCAGGACAGAGCGAGAAGCTGAAAAGTCCTTGGCTTGGTGTAAGCACTACTCTGAAATAATTAAAACAGCAGCACGTTATCAGCACTCTTCTCAGCCTAAATCCAAAACATAGCACCC
This sequence comes from Aythya fuligula, assembly GCF_009819795.1. Taxonomy (NCBI): domain Eukaryota; kingdom Metazoa; phylum Chordata; class Aves; order Anseriformes; family Anatidae; genus Aythya; species Aythya fuligula. Next base: position 18,880,941 of record NC_045593.1, read on the forward strand.
TACCAGCTACTAGGAGGAAAATTAATTCTATCCTAGCTAAAACCAGGACATATATCCACCCCTTATTCCGTATGAATTATGTCATGCTCAGGTTACACCCTCTCCAATACATTCCAGTTGACCATCATTTTCATTTATAGTATACAGAATGTCCACTGAGTTTGCATAGTCCATGACTGACTTCAGGCTCCATCTGTCATCACAGTCTTTCAGGGCAGAAGAGATGGTGTGTGACGTTGGATTGTCACACGTTGAAGCCCGTTCTCATTCCATCACATCACTTTGCTTGTCCAATTCTATCAAAATTCATTCATCTGTATCTGCATGGTTGTTACTGCGATACCATTAATAGGAAATTGACATATAGGAATCATGGTAGTGATGACATACCATATTATATAACAATTAACATAATACAATTCTACTCATGGGCTATTCTTACCCAGTATTAAATCCTCTTAAGGTGCACATTGGACCTCCCAATTCTTTTGCATTGCCCACCAAGTGCACCCAGGTCCCTGAGCAAAAGCAATCCCACAAATGGTTTTGCCTTTTCCTGAGGCAGGAGTAGCCCAGACTGTCTTCCCCAGCATGTTTCTTACATGCACTGCAGGATCCTTATCCCCTTCTGCAGTACATAACAGGTTTGGTTGTGCAGGTCCAGCTCGGTTGGCAGATCCCCTAGTATTGACTAACCAGGTGGCCTTTACCAAATGCGTATCCCAATTTTTGAATGTCCCAGCACCCATTGCTTTCAGTGTAGACTTTAACAGTCCATTGTATTGTTCAACTTTCCCGCAGGCTGGTGCATGATAGGATATGTGATACGCCCACTCAATACCATGCTCTTTGGCCCAAGGGTCTATAAGGTTGTTTCAGAAATGAGTCCCATTGTCTGACTCAATTCTTTCTGGGGTGCCATGTCGCCATAGGACTTGCTTTTCAAGGCCCAGGATAGTGTTCCAGGAGGTGGCATGAGGCACAGGGTATGTTTCCAGCCATCCGGTGGTTGCTTCCACCATTGTAATTACATGGCACTTGCCGTTGCGGGTGTGAGGGAGTGGGATGTAATCAATCTGCCAGGCCTCTCCATATTTATATTTCAGCCTTCGTCCTCCATACCAAAGAGGCTTTGACTGTTTGGCTTGCTTGATTGCAGCACATGTTTCACAGTCATGAATAACCTGTGCTATAGCGTCCATGGTCAGGTCCACCCCTCGATCACGAGCCCATCTGTTTGTTGCACCTCTGTCCTGATGGCCCGAGGTGTCATGGGCCCATCGGGCTATAAATAATTCACCTTTATGTTGCCAGTCCAAGTCCACATGAGCCACTTCAATCTTAGCAGCCTGCTCCACCCGCCCATTGTTTTGATGTTCTTCAGTAGCCCAATTCTTTGGCACATGAGCATCTACGTGGCATACCTTTACAACCAGGTTCTCCACCCAGGCAGCAATATCTTGCCACAATGCAGCAGCCCAGATGGGTTTGCCCCTGCGGAGCCAGTTGTTCTGCTTCCATTGCTGTAATCACCTCCACAGGGCATTTGCTACCATCCATGAATCGGTGTAGAGATAGAGAACTGGCCACTTTCCTTGTTCAGCAATATCTAAAGCCAGTTGAATGGCTTTCACTTCTGCAAACTGACTCGATTCACCTTCTCCCGCAGTAGCTCCCTCCATACAAACTTCTGCCACATGGGTCGTGTACACTTGATTTCATCTGGATCTGTGGATGTTTGTCCGAGGTCTGGGTCCTCATAAATCACCTCCCATACAGCTAATTCCCTCAGGTACTAGATTCCCTTCTCCATAGTGGTCCACTTGCCTGGTAAACATACAAATTCTTCCTTAAAGGGATACCTTTCCCTCACAGCTGACAGGAGATGCCTCCAGAGGCTGTGAGATCGTGCTCCATCTCCATTTGCTTTGTCAATGCCTGCGTCTCTAGCAAGGGATCCCAGCCACCTGGCTTCCCCACTCTCTAATTCCACACAAGTGGCTCCAGTGTCCCAGCACCAGAGAGGCCAGGTGACAAGCTGCTCACCTATACAGTGACTGAAAGCTTTTCATATATCTTGTAGCTCAAACTCGGATAGGTTTTGGCTAGATACTGTTGTTTTTGCGACATCCTCATCTTCACCCTCCTGCTCCTCTGATGGCTCGGCCTCACCTTCTCTACACCTAGACCTAGCAGAAGGCTCTCTGCGTTCTCAACGACCTGACTCTCTATACCATTTTTTCACCTTGGTTATGGGTGCAACTGATACTAGTACAGTTTGTTTCCCTGGCTCAGCCGTGGGGCCCATTTTAAGGCTTGGAGTGGCCACTGGGCCTGTCTCAGAAGTTGAAGTGGCCACCAGGTCTATCACTGGGGTTATATTGGCATTGGGTGCAGCTTGGTAAGCATAGGCCAAGCCCCAGCACGTTGGAGTGATTTCTGTATGTCTGGTACTGCCAGGGTGATGCCACACCTTTTTCAAGCACTCTACCACTTTTTTAGGATTTTTCAGTTGTTCAGAGGTAAATTTCCAAAGCACTGCAGGTGCCCACTGCTCTGGATTCCTGCCCATATCCTCCCACTCTCCCTGCGACTCATAACTATCCTGCCTCAGGACAGATCTCTGGATGACACTCTTAAGTATTTGTGTAACCTTAGACGAAACCTGAAGTGCATTCAGGAGACGTAACAGTGAGAACATGCTGGTCTGAACACCCCAAGAATATTCAAAGTTTTGGAAAGCTACCACAACTCTCCTGGAGGAGAAAAAAGGAAGAGTGAACAAACGGGAAAAAACATCTTCCCCTGACCCCTCCATAGATTGGCTCCCTGAAGAAAAGCATGAAAGGTGTAATTATTAATAGTTTCTGAGGTAGGGTTCCCGAAGTATGGAGTGGATGACAATGCTGAGTACAAATACCAGATTAGTCTCATGGCTGGTAATTTTATCATATCGTAAGCCAGTATTACATACTACAGCAAAATAATAACCCTGTACAAAACCCCAGAAGTGATAATCAACATGACAGGGAACACACACACTAAGTAATGTGCTATATAACTCAATTCAGAAAACAGGCACAGCAGACTTGAGATCACAAAAATCGGCATTGTGATTAGTAACTATTAAACCGATGTAATGCTTATCAGAATCTTGTTTTAACAAACTCTGGTCAGATCTGTCATTGCCTCAACCCTTCGCGCCCCACGTTGGGTGCCAAAAGGACTGCTGTGGTTTAACCCGGACAGCAGCTAAACACCACACAGCCGTTCACTCACCTACCCCCCTCCCTCTCAAGGATGGGGGTGTGAAACGAGAAAACTGAAACCTGTGAGTTGAGATAGAGACAGTTTATTACTAATACTAATACTAATACTGATAATAATAATAATAATAATAATAATATGATAAAACAAGTGATGCACAATACACTTGCTCACCACCCACTGACCGAAGTCCAGCCAAACCCCGAGCAGCCGGTCCCACCATATCCCAGCTAGCCCCCCCAATATATTGTTCAGCATGACCCCATATGGTATGGAATACCCCTTTGGCCAGTTTGGGTCACCTGTCCTGGCTCTGTCCCCTCCCAGCTCTTGCTGCACCCCCAGCCTGCCCGCTGGCAGGACAGAGTGAGAAGCTGAAAAGTCCTTGGCTTGGTGTAAGCACTGCTCTGCAACAATTAAAACATCAGCACATTATCAATGTTATTCTCATCCTAAATCCAAAACATAGCAAACTACAAGCTCCTAAGAGGAAAATTAACTCTATCCTAACTAAAACCAAGACATCCACTGAATGTCTCTGCAGCATTTCTACAGTATATTGACTAGGCAGACTTCAGAAATTTCCTTGCAAGCTTAAACTACAGATGATGAGGCCTGTGAGCTGGGGCTGACTGATATGGTCTGTCTCAGATCAACAGACCCCTATGAATTTTTTATCCTCCAGGTCCTCAAGGCCACTCAGACTACCCTGAGGTGTCTAGACTGGAACTAAACATCTTCATGTGGGCAACTGAATCAAGCTGAAATTTAGGTAAGCCAAGTTCCACTCTGTAACTTGATTTGTAGTGGCTTGCAAAGATTCGCTCTGATGCTCATATTAACTGTCCAGTAATGCTACAGAAGGAACGTGAAAGAAAGGAGATTTTGTCTTCATACCACAACAGATGACACAACTTCTCACTCGCACCTCCACTGTGAGCTATGTTGTTGGGGAGGGTTTTCTTTTTTTCACAGTTACAAATGTCAAATACCCTTAAGAGGAAAAACAAAACCCACATCCTTTTTGTTTTGCTATATATTGCATAGTGAACAGAGGAGAACAGCAGCTAGTAACCATGGGAGCTTTCTTTACCTTGTCGACCTCTGCTGCTGTCATCCTCCTAGTAATTCCTGGAGGTAAGTACAAACTTAGACGTTTTTGAAGGCAAATGCTGATGCATGCAGTTCCACTTAAGCAAACGTGCATTAGCATAAAGAAAGTAGTTGCAATTGTTATTGTGGTTCTTACAATAATAGAAACCTTTGTATCTCTTTGAGCTTATATACAGAGAAATTAACATGATGGTTTTTTGATCTTTCTCTCTACAGGCATGCACTTATATGATTTGCTTGGTTTTCTGCTTTTCTGACAAAAACGTTCATGTGATGTTACTTACCATATACAGCCCAGTTCCCAAGAGTCTGTGTAGGACAGATAATGCACAACATTTATCTGGTGTCAGATTTGGGGTTCTTACAATGACAGCTAAGAACTTAACCATTGCCATGAACATCAGGAAAATAAATCTGTGCAAGATCAATAATGTTGTGGTGGGTTTGGGGTTGTTCTTCTTTGTTTTTCTTTGTTTGTTTTCTTTTTGTCACAGCACTGACCTCATTTTGGTCCTACTGAAACATACAGAAGTAGCACTGCTGAGCAATCTTAGAAATCTAGCCTGAAGACCAGCATTGTGACACACATACATACCTGTGTGTCTGCGTACTCTGTGATTACATAAAATGTTCTTTTCCAGGAGACTGCAGTGTCTGTCAGTATTTATTAGCCCAACTGTGTGTATTGTGGCTTATTTTTATTTTTAGGTTTATGTGTGGAAATAATTGGAGGAGATGAAGTAAAACCACACTCAAGACCGTTTATGACCCTAATCATAAGAAACAAAACAGAAGTTACCTGTGGAGGAGCTTTGATCAAGCCAAACTGGGTGTTAACAGCTGCCCACTGTCCTTTGTAAGTTTTTGCTCCGATTTAGAGATTGTCATTAGTGAGTATCTGTTTTCTCTGTTTGAGAAGAAAAGATCATATTGCTGGTGGTTGTGTGCAGGTAGGTTGATCATGATCATGTTCTGACTGCTATGTTTAAAAATTATATTGACAACTGTGCTTAGGTGAGTAAAAAATACTGTAACAAGGTATACTGTTCTCTCTTGTTTCTAAAGAGACATTTCTGAGTTTCTAGCTGCAGGCAAGCACAGAATACCAACACTGAAGTGGTAAATCTGGCGGAAAGACCCATGCCTGTTTTCTCAGTCACTTGGCGAGAGGACTGGCCAGTCTAAATAGCTGCTCAGAAAACAGAAACAAATTCCTGTCATTTTATTCTGCAGAAGACACACTGGGCAGCACAGAAAGACAACATGCAATTACAAAGGAGCAAAACATTCTCCAGACAGATGACAGGAATCACTTAGAGACCTCTGCTTAACTGGATGCGTTGCTCCCTCCTGTCTGACTCATGCCGTACACGGCTATTTGACCCAGCGCATTCTCCCTGCCAGGAGAGATGTGAGGTTCAAATCTCACATCCCACCCATTGCCTCTGCTGGGAGCACTGGAGCTGCTGCTGAGCCAGACCTCACACAGGCTCTGTCAGCAGCCTGCCCAGGAGCAGTGAATTGCTGGGCTCTGCAGACATCAGAGGCTCCTATCCATTTCTCCTGCCACCAGACAGGGAGATCTCTACTACCCAGGCAGCACAGGGCCCAAAATCAGTAGCATCAATATATGGCCGCTATATGGTGTACACCTCAACCCTGCCTGTTCCTGGCAAATGGAAGGTAGAATAGCATCAGTTGTGATTCAATGAGACACTTTCAGTAACTACTTGTAAAACGGCGTAATTTCTTACATTTTTCTGAATTACTCCTGCTTTTCAGGCATGAGAAAAGAGATTTACAGCACCACATTTATCAGCAACGAATTATGGACTTGCAACAAATGAATCCTAATAACCATGTTGTCTTTCTCCTCAGGGATAACAGCAAGGATGAAGTTGTTCTTGGAGCTCATTCAATAAAAAGAAAAGAAAAAGAAAAACAGGTTTTTAAGATTGCAAAACTAATTCGCCATCCATGCTACTGGCCCGATCGTTTGGATCATGACCTTATGCTGCTGCAGGTATGTACTTACTTACACGTCACTCAAGGAATATGCATCTCCTATGATGCACCAGTTTCCTCCTTCTTGTGAGGAAGGGAAATCAAGCACAGGAGTTTCTGATAACTGTTTCTGCAAATCCAGCTGACTGGGGAACTGGGGATGCAATGGGGACTAAGGTACTCAACATTTCCTGCAATGCATGCCAATAATCAAAGCAGAAAAATTCTGCAGCTTGGCCTACATATTGCAATTCCTGGCTTTTCCATGGAATAATAAAGAAGCATGTGAATTTCATTCACAGAAAGCAGCATGCTTCAAATGTAAAAATAAATTGTCTAAAAACCGTTATGTTCTGACTTAAAAACCGTTCCATTAAAAATTTCTCAACTCTGATTCTCTTTTTTGCCAGCTTCACTTATTGCTGTTATTTTGCTCTAGGCAAACAGGCCCAGATTCTCTCTTCTTAGGTACCTCCCAATGATATGAGTGCCAGGGAAAGGAAATAAGGTCTTTTCAGATGTAATGTTTCAGCAGACATTGAATGTGTTTTCATAAGACAATATATACTCATTTTCTTCATTCCTATATTACCTCACTGATTACATAAATCCCCTCACAATCAATTGATGTATCTGAAAGACAAGTTGCAGTAATCATTAATTGCCATAATGGGATAGATCTAACTTTCAGGAGTCTCTGTTGGACATAAAAACTATTTGCTATATCTTCCACAGCTTAATAGAAGAGCAAAACTTAATAAAGCTGTGAAACCCATTCGCCTGCCTACCTCAGTTGATGATCCCAAGCCAGGAACTGTTTGTAGAGTAGCAGGATGGGGACAAACTCAAAATAATCTCAGAAAGCCTTCTGAAACCCTGAGGGAAGTCAACGTCACTATCATCAGCAGAGAAACTTGCAATAGTGCAAAATATTATGGGAACAAGCCTACTATAACAGACAGGATGATATGTGCAGGGTCTGAGAAAGGCAAAAGGGACTCATGTCGGGTAAGTATATTTACATATATAATCCATATGCACATAGGTTATATTAAAAATAAAATAAAATACTAGCATCTACAGACATAGGATCTGCCTATCCTCAGCTCAAGAAGGAATGATCCTAAAATTGAGAGAATTTATCAGGGCTTTTTCTTCTAGTTTAAAATCAAAAATTCATCGTCACGGATATTGTTTTAATCCAGGCAAGGCAGATAGCTGTTATTTTCTGCATTCAAATGTTTTTTTAAAAAAAAGTCTCTACAAGCCGTTTCTCAAGCAGCTAAATTCAATGAAACAGCTTCCCTGACACCAGAGGGTTCTGGAACAGATTTTGCTAAAAAAAAAAAATAATAATAAAATATGACTGGATGCCACGTCAAATGCAAAACTTTGTAAGAACTACCACATTTTAAAAGAATTAAATAAGAATTAAATACTGAAGTAACAATAATAATAATAAAAAAAAAAAAGAGTAGCAATTACTAGACACTTTGTGCCTTTCAAGAGGAAAGTGTCCATTTTTTTCTTTTCACATTTATTAGGACCTGCTATACCTTGACACTGAATTAAATTTATTCCATATAAATCTCACTTGAAAGATCACATTGAATTCTTTTTTGTTGTTGTTTTGTTTTGTTTTGTTTTGTTTTCCTTTTGCTAATGAAAAGTGAAAAGCTAATCTTCTAAGGAGAAAACAAGAAAAAGAAAACACTAGCACTGTCTATGCTTTTATTTCCACTGTGGAGCTGGAGTAAGCTTTATGTAAGGGAAGGATTTTTTCACTTTTATAAATCTGAATAACAATTTTTGTCCTTTCTTTTCCAGGGGGATTCAGGTGGACCTTTAATATGTAAAAATGTGATGAGAGGCATCACCTCTTTTGGGAAAAAAAATAAGTGTGGTGCCATTGGTGCCCCTGCTGTCTACACTCGCCTCACAAAGGAATATGTTCAGTGGATAAAGAAAACCATAGGGGGAGACTTATAGACTGGCTTTTGACCAAGCAAATTCCTACTTTGTGCTTGCATAGCAAAATCTAGTTTTGAAATATACTTTTAAAACAGCTTCATCTTACTGGTAATAATGATATTCCCACACAGATATTCCCATGCTGAATTTCACTATCTTGATGTCCTTATAGTTGTTAGTTGTTATGTTTTGTTGGCTTCTGACTGCGGGATATAAGAACTATTTCCTAACTTTCATGTATTTGAAACCTCTATACTTCATCCCTGCATGTAATCTGCATTTAATAAAGAAACAGCAATAAAACCTATTGTTTGACGCTGTCCATTTATGTGGAACACAGTGTCTGCTGCAGTACAGATATTCTGTGCCCATAATGTTTTGGATGTGCACTATATTCAAAGAATGAAACAAGGTCAGCAAAGTTATACTAAAAGAAAAAAAAAATCAGCTGAAAAGCCATCTTCTCTTTGTCGTTTCCTTCAATGGCAGAAGGTATCTCAGCTGGAGTATTGATATGATAAAGCACTGTTTGTAGCATTTAAAAACAAAACAAAAAAAGAATCGTACTTTTGTGGTTTCACTACTGCCATTGACAGACATGCAGTGACATTTTTGAGTGCTTCAGCAACCTCTTGTCAAAAATCAAACAGACCTACTGTGAAAAATGTTTCTCCCCATCTCTTGGGGACAATCTTTGGTTTTTACAATACCATGAACACCATAAAAATGGATTTTATTTTGCGTTGCTTTCAAGTTTGTTTCATTGGAAATAGGCATTAGCTAAAAGAAAGTGGAATAGACCCCCCTTTAGGTACTGGAAGGCCACTACTAGGTCTCCCTGGAGCCTTCCCTTCTCCAGGCTGAACAACCCGAACTCCCTCGGCCCGTCTGCTCTGGACTCACTCCAACAGTTCCATGTCCTTTTCTTGGGGGCCCTAGACCTGGATGCAGGACTCCAGGTGGGGTCTCAGGAGAACAGAGCAGAGGGGAAGAATCATAGAATTTTCATAGAATTTCACAAAATGTCACAGGTTAGAAGGGACCTTAAAGGTCACCTAGTTCCAACCTCCACATTCACATTCATTGTGTCCAGAGAAGGGCTATGAAGATGGTGAAAGGCCTTGAGGGGAAGACGTATGAGGAGCAGCTGAGGTCATTTGGCCTGCTGAGCCTCGAAAAGAGGCTGAGGGGAGACCTCACTGCAGCCTACAGCTTCCTCACAGGGGGCAGTGGAGGGGCAGGCGCCGATCTGTTCTCCTCAGTGACCAGCGATAGGACCCAAGGGAATGGAGTCAAGCTGTGACAGGGGAGGGTCGGGCTGGGTATCAGGAAGAGGTTCTTCACTGAGAGGGTTGTCGCGCACTGGAACAGGCTCCCCAGGGACATTATCACAGCACCAAGCCTGTTGGAGTTTAGGAAGTGTTTGGACTGTGCTCTTAGCCCTATGATCTGAATTTTTGGGTAGACCTGTGTGGACCTAGGGATTGGACTCAATGATACTTGTGGGTTCCTTCCAAGTCGGGATATTCTGGCATTCTCTGATTCCTCACCCTGCTGGGCACAGTGCTTTTGATGCAGCCCAGGATGCAGTTGGCTTCTGGGCTGCAAGCACACACTGCTGGCTCATGTTGAGCTTTTCATCCACCAGAACTACCACGTCCTTCTCATCAGGGCTCCTCCCAATTCCTTCTTCACCATTCTAACCTCTAATCTAAATTCCCCCTCTTTTAGTTTAAAACCATTCCCCCTCATCCTATCATTATCTGATTGGGAAAAGAGTCACTCTCCATCTTTTTATAAGCCCCCTTCAAGTACTGAAAGGCTGCAGTGAGGTCACCCCAGAGCCTTCTCTTCTCCAGGCTGAACATCCCCAGCTCTCTCAGCCTGTCTTCACCGGAGAGGTGCTCCAGCCCTCTGATCATCTCTGTGGCCCTCCCCTAGACCCGTTCTAGCAGATCAACATCCTTCTTGTGCTGGGGGCCCCAGCCCAGGACACAGCACTCCAGGTAGGGCCTCACAAGGGCAGAGCAGAGGGGCACAATCCCCTCCCTCCACCTGCTGCCCACCCCTCTGTTGGCACAGCCCAGGACGCAGTTGGACTGCAGGCACACACTGCTGGCTCGTGTCGAGCTTTCTGTCCACCATAGCCCCCAAGTCCTTCTCTGCAGGGATGCTCTCACTGGGTTCTTCTCCCAGTCTGTGCTTGTGTCTGGGATTGCCCCAACCCAGGGGAAGCACCTTGCACTGATCTCTGCCTCAGTCTGGGTCTAAACATGAGTCAGCCACGTGCCCGTCCTGATCAGAAAGCTAATGGTCTTGTTCTTGGCTGCAGGAGGCAAAGTTGTGCCAGCAGGTCAAGGGAGGAGATCGCTCCACGCTACTCAGCACTGGTGAGGCCACCTACAGCACTGTGTCTAAAGATGTGGACACACTGGAGAGGGCTCAGTGCAGGGCCACCAAGATGATGAGAGAGGATGAGCCTATGAAGAGAGGCTGAGAGAGCTGGGACTGTGCAGCCTGGAGATGAGGAGGCACAGCGGGGGGATCTCAGTATGTATAAATACCTGAAGGGGGATGGGGGTGTAAAGAGGACGGAGTCAGGCTCTTCCCAGCAGTGATTAGTGACCAGATGAGACAGTGTGCACAAACCTGTTTCCATCCAAACATCAGGAACTTGCACTTCCTCACTGTGTGCATGAGGGATCCTCCTTGGAGATCTCCAAAAGCCACCTGGACGTGGTCCTGGGCAGCCTGCTCTGGGTGTCCCTGCTGGAGCAGGGGCTGGGCCAGATGGACCCAAAGGTCATAGAATCATAGAATCATAGAATATCCTGAGTTGGAAGGGACCCTTAAGGATCATCAAGTCCAACTCTTTGACACCGCACAGGTCTACCCAAAAGTTCAGACCATGTGCCTAAGTTCACAGTCCAATCTCTTCTTAAATTCAGACAGGCTCGGTGCAGTGACCACTTCCCTGGGGAGCCTGTTCCAGTGTGCAACCACCCTCTCTGTGAAGAACCCTCTCCTGACGTCCAGCCTAAATTTCCCCTGCCTCAGCTTAACCCCGTTCCCGCGGGTCCTGTCACTAGTGTTAATGGAGAAAAGGTCTCCTGCCTCTTGACAACCCCTTACGAGGAAGTTGTAGACTGTGATGAGGTCCCCCCTCAGCCTCCTCTTCTCCAGGCTGAACAGGCCCAGTGACCTCAGCCGTTCCTCGTACGTCTTCCCCTCAAGGCCTTTCACCATCTTCGTAGCCCTCCTCTGGACACTTTCCAACAGTTTCATGTCCTTCTTGTACTGTGGTGCCCAGAACTGCACACAGTACTCGAGGTGAGGCCGCACCAGCGCAGAGTAGAGCGGGACAATCACCTCCCTTGACCTACTAGCGATGCCGTGCTTGATGCACCCCAGGACACGGTTGGCCCTCCTGGCTGCCAGGGCACACTGCTGGCTCATATTCAACTTGCTGTCTACCACGACCCCCAGATCCCTCTCTTCTAGGCTGCTCTCCAGCGTCTCATCGCCCAGTCTGTACGTGCAGCCAGGGTTTCCCCATCCCAGGTGCAGGACCCGGCACTTGCTCTTATTGAACTTCATGTGGTTGGTGATCGCCCAGCTCTCCAACCTATCCAGATCCCTCTGCAAGGCCTTTACGCCCTCATTCGAGTCCACAACTCCTCCAAGTTTGGTGTCATCAGCAAACTTGCTCAAAATACCCTCTATTCCTACATCCAGATTGTTTATAAAAATATTGAAAAGTACTGGCCCTAAAATGGAGCCTTGAGGGACCCCACTGGTGACCGCCCGCCAGCCTGACGCAGCTCCATTTACCATAACCCTTTGGGCCCTGCCCGTTAGCCAATTGCTCACCCATCGTATGATGTTTTTATTTAGCTGTATGGTGGACATTTTGTCCAGTAGGATCCTATGGGAAACCGTGTCAAAAGCCTTGCTGAAGTCCAAAAAAATCACATCAGCTGGTTTCCCTTGGTCCACCATACGGGTGATCTTGTCATAAAAGGAAATCAGGTTAGTTAGGCAGGACCTACCCTTCACAAACCCATGCTGGCTGGGACCAATGACTGCTTTGTCCCCCAGGTGCGCCTCAATAAGTCCGAGAACCAACTTCTCCATGATGTTACCAGGCACTGACGTGAGACTGACAGGCCTGTAATTGCTAGGGTCTTCTTTCTGACCCTTCTTGAAAATTGGCACAACATTTGCCAGCTTCCAGTCTACCGGGACCTCTCCAAATTCCCAGGATCGTTGAAAAATAATTGATAGAGGTTCCGCGATGACATCCGCCAGCTCTTTCAGCACCCGGGGATGAATCCCATCCGGACCCATGGACTTGTAGGGATCCAGGTGGAGTAGCAAACCCCGCACACGTTCAGGGTCAGCTGGGAGTTTGTCATCCGCACTGTCCTGGTCCTCCAGCTCAGGGCACCCTGGGTCCCGAAGCCCATCATCGGCATTGAAGACAGAGGCAAAGAAGGCGTTAAGCGTCTCTGCTTTGCCTATGTCATCGTCTGTGAGGAGACCTTCCCTATCAAGGAGCGGCCCTATGTATTCTTTAGTTCTCCTTTTTCCATTTACATATCTAAAAAAACCCTTTTTATTTTCTCTCACAGACACAGCCAGCTTCAACTCTAGCTGTGCTTTGGCCACTCGAACTTTCTCCCTACAAACACGAACAGCATCCCTGTATTCTTTCCATGACGCCTGGCCCTCCTTCCAGTAGCGAAACACTCTCTGTTTCCGCCTAATCTCCATTAGAACATTCCTGGTTAGCCACGCCGGCCTCCTGCCCCGCCTGCCTGACTTGCGATATTTTGGAATTGCCTTATCTTGTGCTTCTAGGAGGCATTGCTTAAAGAGTGACCAGCACTGGTGGACATCGAGGCCTTCAAGAGCAGTTTCCCAGGGGACCTTACTGACTAGTTCCCTGAGCAGCCTGAAGTCCGCTTTCCCCATATCTAGGGATGAGGTTTTGGTGGCACTTTTCCTTCTGTCACCATAAATTTTGAACTCAACCACTTCATGGTCGCTATGACCGAGGCGGCCACCAATCACCACATCTCCCACCAGACCCTCTTTGTTTTCTAGCAACAGGTCTAGGAGGGCACCTTTCCTAGTTGGCTCCGTTAGCACCTGTACCAAGAAGTTATCATCTAGGTGCTTCATGAACCTCCTGGACTTGCTCGTGTCAGCCGTGTGGCACTCCCAGTTAACGTCCGGCAAGTTGAAGTCCCCCATAAGGACAAGGGGAGTTAATCTCGAGGCCTCTCTTAGTTCTGTAAAGAATAATTTATCGGCGCTATCATCCTGGCCAGGCGGTCTGTAATAGACTCCCACAATGACATCCCCTTTATTCGTTCGTCCCTTGATCCTTACCCAGAGGCTCTCAACTTTGCCATCGCCGACCTGAAGTTCCACACAGTCCAGCCCCTGCTTCACATACATCGCCACCCCACCACCTCGCCTACCCTGCCTGTCCCTCCTGAAGAGCCTGTAACCATCTATCGCAGGTCCCTGTCAGCTTCAGCCCTTCTGGGATGCTGTGCTTCTGTGAACCACAGGCTACACACCTAAACAGCAATGAGCTAAAAATATACCACATTTTACAGGGAAGAAGTCAAGGTTTCACATTTTGCCTGATTTCAGATGTTAAGATCTCAGAATGAGGCAGCCATGCATGAACATTGATCTACCAACTGTGTGTTCTATGTCTGTAAGTATTCAGAAACAAACTAAAAGTTTAGTGAAGCAGAAGCATGCTACCCACTCAAGTCCTCAAATTTCTATTACAGCAAGATAGATACTGGCCATGTGAAAGGAACTGACAGTAGAGGAGCCCATTTAGAAAAGAAGCATATCCAGAAAAGGCACCTCAGTATATGTTTAATTTGTTTCAGATTACAGAATCACAGAATGTTAGGGATTGGAAGGGACCTTGAAAGATCATCTAGACCAATCCCCCAGTTAGTCACAGTCTCGAGTTTAAATACATGTTTAAATGCTTTCTTAGGCAGGGTCATAGAACAGAGCTACAGTGCGCATGCACACACACAGTTTCAGATATTTGTTTACTGGCTAGTTCTAGAGAAATCGGTGACTTCTCCCACTTTTAGGTATTGTGTTAAAATACGTCCAGGGCCAACACAGCTTTACAACTCATTAATGAACAAGGATAATTAACTAAGTACTGAGCACTTCTCAGTCTGAAAGTAAGGTAGTTTTTTTTTATTTTGACAGATGAGCATCCAATAAAATATGCTTGAGTATTAACTAGCTCCTTCTCAACCACAACTCCATCCTCTTTCTTTTGTTTGGCAAACCAATATCATTTATGTACCATCATAGGAAGGAAAGAATTTCTGAGGGCATCCCAGAAATATATGAGTAAAGAACTGAATGTCACTGCTTTTTTTTTTTCCCCTTCATAAATGTAAAAAAAAAAAAAAATTACTTTTAACCTTAAAAAAAAATGGTGTTTTGAATATTTAATTCATATTCTAAACGTTTGATAAAATCAGCTGCAGGAAACATGCTCATATTAGAAGACAGGCACAGTATAAGTTATTTCCCATTCTTAGACATCTTCATAGTCATTTCTAAATTGATAATCAATGTTCCCATTTTCGAGCCTGTTCTGAAGACCAAGCGAGATGACCACGGAAACCAGTAACTTGGTGGCAGATGTACTGTAAATTAGCAACTTCTTAGGCAAAAAAGATGAGTGGTCTCAACCCTCCAGACCTAAAGTTAGTGACCACGTGACTTATGAACGGCAGATGAGGTTTTAAGAATGATGAGAACTAAAGACAGGACAGTTTCACATTCATTTCCAGTGATGCTTATGCCCCTTTAACATTGCCTGTCTCTTCTCAAGCTTTTTGTCACTGCTTAATTTTCCACTGACTGACACTGTATCTTCCGTTTTCTCCCAGTTCATCTACACGAAATACTCAAAACGTATTTAACACTGGGAGGTGAGGGGAAGGGGGCGAAAGCAGTATGGGTTTCTGAGCTCAAAGGGTTTTTAATACACAAAAGTAAGAATGAATTTTTATGTCTTTGTCCCCTGCTTCTCTTCATTCCCAATAATGAAATCAAAGCTCAAAAGACATCTGTGGTTAGAACATGCTTTCAATAGCACTACTGAGCTGCACCTGAATAGCAATGAAGACCAATCCTGACATCCTTACTTAGCTGTTGACAGTGTACAGGTCTTATGCAGACAAATAAAAGTCCAAAAGGTCTGGTTCTTGTGAGCATTAAATAAAATTCATACAAGAGTAGCAGCTGCCAGGTTTTCTGACACCCAGAATTAAACTGGTACCCTTAAGGGATAAATGAACTAAGTGCTGTGTTTGATCCAAACAGAATACTTCTTTGGCAATGCCCAGCTGGCTTGTTAGCCAGTTGATTACAACATTATGCATATTAATATAATTATTATGCAGTTATTTATATTTTCAAACATCCATCAGACACAATAGGTGGGTAAAAGGAAACAATTCAAAATCCAATACAGACAGTATTTCTAGTAAAGTTAGTTATCATTAGCCCTATGAAAACAATAAAGAATTCCAAAGAAAATGTTTCTTTTTAGTTAGAGTCATATATTTAGCCAAGATCTCTAGAAATATTTAGACAGATTTTGTACCATGATCTATGTGATATATGGAACAATCCAGTCCCCTGGACTGGTATCTGCTGATCCCAGCCCTTGAATGACGCAAGCCAATTTACACAGCCTGGCATGCAGAGACATTAAAATCATGTAAAATAACTTACAAGAGTTATAGCTAAAGGCAGGACCTAAGACTTTATGTTGGCACTTGACAAATGGTGGATTCCATCCATGCTTGCTAGTTTAATGAAAATAAATATGATGTTATTCTTCAGAGTTAGAATATTTTTCCTCTAGGCTAAGAAAGACAAGCTACTAACATTTCATATGATGGATAAAAGCAAAAAATTGCTTTACTCTTGGAAAAAAGAAAAAAAGAAAAGATACTATCTTTTGCCATGTTTCAATTGGAAGGAACACACATATTTTGAATTTTATTGAATGGATGAAATACATTTAATCATTTGCTTTCAAGGAAAAGAAGTCACAGGAATGAGCTCTAATAACCATTATAAAAAAACTTGCTGTTGTGCTTGCTCTTCCCAGACTCGTGGCATTTCCACAGACAAGCTATCCCATCAGCCGCAACTGAAAAGAGCCTGCTCTGGTCTGGGCTCAGGGCTATATGCAGGACTCTCCCTTTATGACCTGGAAGACAAAATATGTACAAAAAATGCAAGATATAGCACAGTTTTACAGAGAGAATGTCTATCACTTTTATCACACCCATCCACAGCAGAGGTTGTGCTGCTTTTACTGCATCGGGTTGATGTGCTTCACAGGATGTGTAAAGATAGCCTTTTTTATAGAGTACTTTCACATTAAGAAAGAACTGAAGGCGGTATTTTCTTTTTAGGGACCAAGCTTTAACTGCCAGTATTGCATTGCATTGCAAAGTAATTTCTGTCAAAGAAAAACATTAAACCTGAACTCATGATTCTCCACTGCATTTACAACATCAGTCTCATCTGTGTTTGGTAATGTCTCTCACTCCTGAGCTTTCCCATCTGGCTGCACATGCCTTGCAGACAGTTTGCAGCTGATCCAACAATCATGAGATAGTGTTTCCAGCTGCTACGTTATTACTGTTAAAAGGATTTTTTAACAGTGATCCCAATGAATAATTTATTGAAATTGAGCACATCTGAGTTTGTCTGCAGTTGTATTAAACTTTGGCAGCTAGATACTGAAAGCCAGAAGCTATCCCAGCCTGGCAGCACAAATAATGTACAAAAGGCATTAACAAGGTTAATGGTTATACATATATATAATAATAACCATATATAATGGTTATTAATAAGGTTATACAAGCATCTCCCTCGGTAGAAGTAACTGACTTTAGAAACAAAGAAAGAAAAACTGTTTGGTATTAAACTGAGACTACTGAGACCTGTATTTACCTCATTACTCTGCCATAAGCCTTTGTGTGATCTTACGCAATGCTAGTGCTAAGGTTTTAGGCACAAAGGGGCATAACGAATCAGAAGCTTTTCTATTTTTACTTATTGGCTTCTTTGGGTTGATGAGTTACTGATGGTCATATAGTTGAGGTCATCCTCCACAGGGGAAAAAAAAAAAAAAAAGACACTTTTGAGACATAGTGTCTCTCACCTAAAACAGACAAGATGAACCACATCCTAAAAAGAAGTGTGAAGGTGTGAAGAAAGTCCTGGGTGAACAACTTGAAGGAATATAGATGATCTTCGTATCCACATTCTCCATGAACACAATGGGGAAATAATATTAATCCTCAGAATGATATTATGAGGATAAGCATGTGAAGACCTGTAAGGCCCTCTGACACTGTGGAACTTACCACAATGGTACCTGATGAAGATCCACAGGAGTGTTGTAGATGGCCAGTCTGCCCTAACTTTGTGAAGCTGCTGCAATGGCTTTTTGACTGAAAGGAAGTTTCTGCTGTCCTAGTGCTGAGAAATATGTGTCCCACCTAAACTTTGTAATCAGAGTTTCAATACCACTACTAAATTATTCCAGCAGATATTTTTGAGGCTTTGCTCCTTCTTAAGATATTGAAGAGTACACAATCTTTGTCAATATCAAGGACCAGGAGTTTGCAAGCCAGAAATTTCCTTTCACTGTCTCCATTCAGTGTCTGTAGCAATTCTGAAGGAGCAGTTGCAGATGTGGCCTTTGTAAGCATCCAAAACTATTCACAATACTGACTGAAAACTAATTACTAGTTTCAGTCAAAAAGAAGAGAAGAAGGATCAGAAGAAATCAGAAAAGTTGAAATTATTCATTTCCATATTTTCTGAGTAGAGAAGGCTGGGGTTTTATGTTTCAAGATCACATCCAGGTACTTTTCACAGCAATTACATGTTTTGGTTCCTTATGTGTTTTCTTTGATCTAAAAGAACTGCTGAGGGAGGACATTTATATCCAAAATGCATTTTTTTTCTAGTGAAACTAGAAACTCTAATAGTTCTATCAGAAGCATATCAGAGATGGGCTCTGCAACAAGAAGGTTACTATCTTTCACTCGTTATTCTGTTCTGAGTATGTTCAGCAATAGGAAGTACTAAAGTACTCAGCAGTAGTTTTTGATGCTTCACCTGAGTACTTTCAGGATTTTCAGAATTTGGCAGGATTCAACAATGAAATTCAGTTACAATTTATCTATTAATTTCTTTGGGTGTAAGACTCACGTGTTGAAGAGTGTTTGAGGCTGATTTTGAACCATGTCATAATCATCCATTACAGTGTTTTTTTCTGAACATATTTTGATACATTTTAAATTGTTTCAAGCATTCACTTGCTTACAATAAGTTAGTAAGTCTTCATAAGCAGAAATATATCTGTGTAAGAGCAATCTGGTCTTTTTATTCAATAAAATTATTTTAAAATAAAATTATTTTCTTTTGCAGGTGAAGTAAACTGAATCAGAAACAGGCTGATAACTAACCCTCCAGCATCAAGAAGTTAACAACATCTTTTACTTATATGGTAAACGTTTTACACCATACACTGTTCTCAAAGGTAGATCTAGGTTTTCTTTGAAAAACTACATTCAAGAAAAACTACACTCAAGAATTGAGAAACCTTAATGCAGCAGTTAAGACTAATGATCATGTCACTTTCCATATTATTTCTTAGAATATCACATGCAATTATCTGCAATTAATTATTACAAATTATTTGAAATTATCTGCAAATTAATTATCTGCAAATTATATGCAATTGAAAGAGACATAAATATCCCACAAATTAGTAGGGATAAGAAAAAGCAGCACAGATAAGCAGCACAACACAAGGATAATCTGTAACCAGATAAACAAATGTCTTTGCTGACCTCTCTTCCTTTTGTCTTTGTTTTGACTATTCTTTGATTTCCCCTTATAGTCTAGTACTGAAGTCAGGTCGCTGGTTCCAAGGACAGCATGCCAGTATAGCACACATCAGAAATTTAATAAATGCCCTCAAATGTAATAATAGGGTATAAAAAGCATTTGTAAATATCAATTATGTCTGTCAGGTTAAAAATGCAAAGCTTCATTTGTTATATCTTGTCGGTGAGTGTGAAAACCAACCATACTTGAGAAAATGCAGCCATGTGCAAATTTGTGCTTTCCTTTTAACTTCAGGTTATCTACTGGATCACTTCAGCTAACACTGGAACAAATAAAACACAATGCATCTGACTGACAGCAAGCACCAGCAACAAAAAAGGCTTAGTGTCAAAAAACAACTGTGATATGTAGCTCTGCAGCTTCATGGACCAATACAGAGTTGTAAGGGAACTCCACTGCATGTCAGCATGGCACAAGGGAAACATGCTGCATTACATTGCTTCACAGCTAAAATCATTAACTAAAACTCAGACATAGAGATTTATTTCAAACTTCATTTGGAAGCTGGTTCAGTATCCCGGCATGACCAGCTGTAAACCAGAAATCCCACTTCTGGTTTGTTTTATCTAGAAGGCCATCAGCCTACAATATACTGGCAAAAACACTTAGTCCAGGCCCAGAAAACCTTAGGGTGAAGACACCCCCAACATCCTGCACCTGGGGTGGTGTCCTGGTTTCAGTTAGGACAGAGTTAATTTTCCTCCTAGTAGCTGGTGGGGTGCTATGTTTTGGCTTAGGATGAGAAGAGTGCTGATAACACGCTGATGTTTTAATTGTTGCAGAGCACTGCTTACACCAAGCTTCTCACTCTGTCCTGCCAGCAGGCAGGCTGGGGGTGCAGCAAGAGCTGGGAGGGGACAGAGCCAGGACAGCTGACCCAAACTGGCCAAAGGGGTATTCCGTACCATTTGGGGTCATGCTGAACAACATATAGGGGGGGCTAGCTGGGGTGAGGGGAGCCAGACTGCTCGGGGTTAGGCTGGGCATTGGTCAGCGGGTGGTGAGCAATTGCATTGTGCATCACTTGTTTCATACACATTAGTAGTAGTAGTACTATTATCATCATTATTTTTATAATTATTATTATATTTTTCTGTCTTAATAAACTGTCTTTATCTCAACCCACAGGCTTCACTTTTCCATTTCTCTCCCCCATCCCAGAGAGGGAGGGGGGAGGGTGAGCGAACGGCTGTGTGGTGTTTAGCTGCCGGCTGAGTTAAACCACAACAGGTGGCCTTAGAAATGATAAGAGAACCCCATCATTAAAACCAAGGAATTTTACAGAAGCAACTTACACCGTTATCTTAATAAGTCAACCTTTACAATTCCATACATCTGGATTCTGTGAATGAATGTATGCACGTAGGTAGTGACAGGAAGTGTGGGCGACTGCTCTTTTTAACTTTATTTTACTTAAAAGTATAAGGTTTGCATTTGTGAAAACATGTTGATTAGACAGGAAGATAGCTAATTGAAATAGTTAAAACTATTAACTGAAATACTTGCCATAGAGTTCCAATGAATTGACAAGCATGGGATACTCCCACATTTTCATCTGATTTCCAGGAAGGCCTTGTCCAGTCATCAGTTCACTGGTTTTGGGTAACCAGAGCAAGGAACAAATCTATTGCAATGTAAAATAATGTTTTAGTTTTCAGAAAGGCTTCATATACACCATCCAGTAGATCTGAAATGTTTTCTACAGTATTTAAACAAGCTGAGAAGTAGCCCCAACAGAATATTTACTTATTTAGAAGGATCTTTCTATTTCTTGCAATACTTGAAAGCACAGCTGTTTTATTGTCTAAATGTGGTAATAGCCTATCAGTATAAAACCAAAGCCCTTTAAACACATCTTCAGCTAAGTTGTCATAGCTCCAGGAATATCAACAGTTATGCTGCTTTATTCCAGCTGACAATCTGTTCTTCTGTCTCCTAATATGCAAACTCCAGAGACTGATGTTTGCCCTCTGACTCTTAGACTTCTCCCTACACCAGCACTCTGGGATGTTTCCTTCCCACTCAATGTTCTCTCCTCATAAGAGTTTTGGCCAAAACCATCATTGTCACTACGGAAAAGAAGATAAAAAGTGTCTGGCTGTGAGACCACCTCCTCTTCAAGCACTTCTGTGTGGAGACAGAAGTGGTGAATTAAAAACAACAAACTGCTTCTGAGTCCAGCCATACACTGCAGTGCTGAATGTAGCACTATGCTACAAGAAGCAGATCCAGAGAAAATCCTGCTGTTCCTCTGTCCGCAGAACCACCCTCAAAGTCAGTGGGAGTTTGCCAAATGAGCACAGCTATACAAGAAGAGCATAGCCTAAGCATGCAGACATTTCATCATTTCACCTGAGAATCTGTAGCTGCACTTTGGATGATTTTCTCACGGTTTATGTCCCAGACACGCAAAATCCCATCTTTCATTCCACCCCCTGTAGCAAGGACTTTGGACTGCCAAGGACACCAGTTCGTAGCCTGAGAAGAAAAAAAAAAAAAAAGGAAAAGAAAACATATGCCAGAAGGTTAGCTCAAAAAACAGAGAATAGATTTTGCTTAAAAGCCTAACTGGAAAAATGAACTGCAACAAGCACCCAGAATGTATCTTTTCTTTTTTTTTCCACCCTATATCATTCTCCTCCTTCCATATACACGCAGAATGTAGGATCCCAAACCTCCAAGAACTCCTTCCTTTGACATTGCTTCACATTAGCACCCACTCCATCACACAAGCCCATTACACTCTAGCTTCTCTGCTTCCCCTTCACAAGTCACAGAAGTACCAGAAGAAGCCAGCAGAATACAGTCTGACTTACTGTCTGAAAAAGCCATCACAGAAGCTTCAGCAACATGGCTTACAGGACTTAAAAGAAAGATGGCCTCTTCTGAGTTATTTCCTCAATATGCCTAAGGCCAAGTCTCTACCTGAAGACAAGTTACTAAGAACTGATTTCTACCTATTTCAATAACCTTCTCTAACCCTTTAACATCAGTGCTTCAAGCCAGACACAGAATTTTCTGGGAGGATTAACAGTTCATAAATGCTAGACTCCCCCTTACTGCTGATACCTGTCCTGTCTCCCTCACAGATTGGGACTTTATAAAGTCAGAGAATCTAAATTGTCCCGTTTCCAGTTTCTCAGTTCAGATCCTTTGTTACCAGCAATCATACCCTGAAATGAGAATATGATCAGGATGTCAAAAGAAACCTCACATTTAAAATAATTTCAGCAGAAGGAAGTTCTGAGAGACTTTTCCAGAACTCCTATTATTGAAAGGTCTTGTTTGGTAAATTTTAAGTATTGTGCCACTGAAGTTTTCTGCGCAGGATAGAGAAAGAGGGGAGCAGGCTGTAGGTTTCATTGCTATTTGATATAGTATTTACAAAGGCCTAATGATTTGGTAACATTTCCTAATCAGTCAAAGCACTATCAAACTTATCTGCATGAGAACTGGTCTGAAAATTAACTGCATTGGAGTCAGGAGAAGAAGCCAACAGAAATCCAAAGAAACTGAAATAATCTGAAAAAATCCGTAACTGTTTACATCAACAACATAATTTCATGAGATCAAATACAAAAAAGAAGATGTTCCTCCACCATATACCTTAACTGCTGAAGAGTGAGGTATGGTCTTCAATGGCTGTGACTGCACTTTCACACCAGGGTCACTAGGCCAGATATTCAACGTACCATCATTAGATCCACTTGCGAGCAGCTGGTCGGTTAGCGACCATTTCAGGCTGCAAATGCTTTGTTTGTTTTGGCAAAGAGTCCCAATGTGGTGCTGAGCAACACGAACATCATGATGATGAATAGATCCTAGTCGTGAACCACTGTAAATGAGAAAAAGACAGCTTACATTTGATGTTAACAACAGCAATCTACCTCATCATATTCATGTTTCTTCAGTGGTTTCAGAAGCAAACCACATCAGAGCAAAGCATGCATGCAGTACAACAGTACTTTGTCAGGGGTGGCTCACAACAGAAAGCAACAAAGCGGCTGCTCGGAACCAGCCAGGCAAAATACCTGCTCTTCATCATGGTTTTCATTTGCCTGAATCCATATTGCAATGTATGCCTGCTTGTTCAACAGTTAACCACTCAATGTAAACTCTTTCCATTCTTCAAAAGAAGTATTTTTGCAACATGAATTTTGCCAAGGCTGGATGCGACTCCACGCCTAACAAAGAGGCAGTGTAAAACTGCACTGGCCTGGGAAAAGGCTTAGGAGTCACTGTGCTCTTCTGTCCTGTCCCCCCTCTTGGCCCCTTTCTCTTTCCCTTTTCCAGGTTGAATGAAAGTCTGCACCAGTCACCTCTACCTGTCACAGAATATTTCCCCTCTTTGTCTGACACTGCTGCACTAGTTACCTGTTAGAAAATGGGTGCATGGTTTTATCTTTCCTGAGGGTCCACTCCCTCAGGCTGTGCTCTCCCACGGGTACTATGGCCAGAAGAGTCAGTCTACCAAAGGAAGGAAGAAATGCCCTGTCTGGAAGCACAGCTACTGTTACAGTTTATCTCCTGGATGTGGGTTTTACTCATCAGTGGTCACTGCCTTTCTAAGGATATTACCTACATTAAACATATACCAAAACCTCCTGCTGGAAATTAACATTTCCTGTTCTGATGACACTGAAAAAATCAGCAAATTCAATACCTACTTTCTGGGTATCCAAGAAACATGTATCTGACATTACTGCAACAGACCCATTTCAGGCAATAACGACTGGAGACCTTCCCGTACCGACTCTTAAAGATTTCTCAGATGCAAGTAGAGTGATTTGGAAGCTCTAAAAATGCACAAAGTGACTGAATGCCACTCTATTGTGCTTGGATTACCTACCTGCCATGCTCTTCAAGTCTACAAAAGCCTGAAAGATTTCAACCAAGCAGTGCACTAGTGAATATTAAGCACATCTTTATGGAAAATATCTGTAAATATACATAGCAGTATATGCATTATATGCAAAGGCATGATCATTTCTCTCCTGAAGCTTTGTATAGATTTTTCCTCCTAAATAATAAGCTTTAATTCTAACCAAAGAGATGAATTGAATGGCCAAATTAAGGTTTTCAGTGATTGTAGTGGCAGGAGTGGGAAGGAGCTTGGCTCCCAAGAATCCTGTTTGAAAATAAAGTTTTTGATTTGGTATAATAAAAAATCAGAATTATTTGCTTTTGACAAAGAAGATAGTATCTGTTTTGCTAAAGACAAATAGAAGCTAATAAAAATTTGGGACAAGTTAATTTGTAATACTGAAATTTGTTTAGAGGTTCATTATTTTGAGGATGCAATTTTTAACCACATGAATTAGTGTGCAATCCCAAAGTATCAACTGTTGATATTGAAGTTGTCTGTAAGAATTGTGCTTTTATTTTAGTTATAAGGAATACGAATTCCATGCCTTTTTTATTTTTTTTTTAATTTATTATATGGATTATTTTAACTGTGCAGTAATGATATGGTTAGATTCAGACTTAAAAAAAGATAAATCTGTTATCTGAACCTAGACTATCAACAATAACTGTAGTTCACAGATCCATGTTGAATTTTATACTCATTTTCTACTCAGATTTGTAATGCTTCTGTTGTTTTCACTCCTTTGGCCAAGCTGAAATGCACACTGAAACTATTCATTACTGTTACAAGGTTATGCCACTTGGCACTGGCAGGTGTTGAAGCTACACCCTTGTAGCTTAGCCCACCACAGTACCTACTTCTGCAAGAGCCACAGCACTTTATTATCTGCTTGATTATCTGGTATCCTTGTACCTCACTCCATCTACCACACCCAATAGAACCAAAAGCCACAGCATCATATGAAATCAAAATAAAACTACCTCTAGCGTTCTTATCAAGAGATACTTTCTTGAGGTTAACAACAAAGTTAGTCAACCTTTGCTATTGTTTCCGTGTTGCTATGTAGCTAAAAAGACGGGTGCTGCCATGATATCAATGGAGCCTAAGATACAGGCCCTCTCCCTTGCATTGAGTAGGCTAAGATTTTTGGAGCCCAGACCCGCTGGAGACAACACCATTTAGAGCTCAGGCTTTTCACAAAACTAGAACCATAGTCTCCACATCCTAGTGAGATTCTGCAATTGCTGACAGTTTTCTAGAAGAGTGAGAAGAAAAGACTGAAGAGGTGGGATAAATTCCTTTTGGCTTCTATCCTGCCATTAAGGAAACCTACATATTATTCCTGCAAAGGCTGTTAAGTCACAGGATATATCACCTACAAGCAGAGCCAACAAAAACACCTAAAATGAAAGCTTGACACTTGTCTAAGTGAAAGCATCAGGATTCTTTCTGGGAACATGCTACACCACCCACCTGCTCAGAATATAATGATTCCAGCTCAGAGCACCAACTACAGACAGGTGACCAAACATATTTCTCAACCTCTTTTTGGTTTCAATGTCCCACAGCTGCCAATCCAAAACAAGCAAAACAAATACAAATTTAAGAGGAAAAATATACATATATACAAATATATTGTTCTCATAATTTGCATGTAAACCACTGCCCAATTCTAGTTTGACATACGGACAACTTCAAGCTCATTTATTTCACAACTAAGACAAGAAGGAGTATTTTCAAATTTTACTGTGAGAGAATGTGCATCTCTGAGATTAAAGCTATTTATTTATATGGCAGTGTTTGGAAGTGCATGTTTGAATGCACTGCCCTTCAGTACCTTCAGACTGCTGACTCAGAATTGCAGCAGGTAGATCCCCATATTTTCTAGCATCTCAGCCAAGGTCCAAAAAAACCTTTCAATAAGAGGACTGCTCTGTAACAGCAGCCTGAGGTGTATGGGTATAATCAGACTGAAGTCAAATTCTGCATGTAAGTGTGTGAATCCATAAAGAGAATTTTAGCTGAAGTTCTAAAGGCATCTGTCACTACTGGACAGATCTCTTTGTAAGAGATGTACAAGAAAGAATAGCCTGTGCTGAAAAATAATTTAGAGTTCCTTTTACTTTTGGAAAAATTCTGACTCTTTGGACAGCTGAGTCATTAGTTCAGTCACCAGCTCTTTAGTAGCTTCAGAGGCTCCATGTAGATAATAGTGGATAGCATCTACTTATTCAATAAAATGCATGATAATATGGGATAAGTGCTAAATATTGTCTCCAGAAGGGTTTTTCTGTATTTCAGCCAATCTTTCTGTTTTGTTTCAATTAAAAAAAAAATATATATATATATATATTGTCTTGTGGCTATTTTAGCTAGAAATGGATAAAAGACTAAAAAAGTAAATTATTAAGTACTTGCACTTCTCCATCACTAGTGCCAACTGCAAGGCAAGTTCCTTCTTTTATCCAAGCCAGAGATGAAATGTATTTGGAACAGGAATTCAAACCAATGCTTTCAATGCCTTGAAGAGTTCTTCCATTCAAGATGTGTGCAGCAGGTCCTACAGCAACAGCAATGAGATTTTCAAGGTTCCAGTCCAGTATGTTCAGATCTAGAAGAAAGCTACTAAAAATCACTGCAAGAAGGTTGTAGGTAGGGGATGGGAGAGAGGCGCATGGTTTTGGGGGAGAGGTGTTGTTGTTTTGTTTGTTTTTTAATAGCTATGGGAAAACTTCAGGACATTGTTTCTATGAAACCATTACTAGCTAGTGTTTGATGAAGACACCAAATGAGAACTAAATGAAGGAGAGTATTTCTAACAAGCCAAGGTCTTCATCAGGCTAGTGTCCACAAGCTGGTACGCTTGTACAGCAGAACATGACTGACAGATTCCTCATCATTTTTTTTGCATCTATCATACTCCATTTTGGATGCTCACATCACTCTAATTTCTGCCACCAGAAATGAGGGTTCTTCATCACTAGCTGTTTGCCAGCTGTTTGATTAGAGTCCTGGTTGCTGCAGTCAGAAATAAGTATTACGAAATCATTTCCAAAGACTATTTATGCTTAATCTTGGGACACACTGTGCATAATCAGTGTAAATCATCCAGGTAGAAATCCAGCCTCAATCTGCATGCAAATAAACCTTTGTTCTGCTCACAGATTTACATCTAAAGAATATTTGTAAGGACATGTTAAAAGTTGAAATAAAAAAAGCACAGGGACACTTTTTAACACTTTCATATACAGGGTTGTTAGAATGTCAGAAGTGTTAAGACACGTATTTGGTGCTTATATTTATTCTATTATTATTATTATTATCATTGTTATTGTTATTATTATTATTATTTTATATATGGTGCTATATATTTAGACCAGAAATCCATGCATGTTCAGGTGTAACTTGTGTATGCTTAATTTTTGCCTATACATCACCAAACATGTAAGTGAGAATTTAGTTCAGAAGGTATGTGTCATCTAAACTACAGACAACATCAATGATGTCTCCCTAAACCAAGAGATTTCAAAGTCTTCTCAATAAACCTGCTGCTGTATTAACAGTCTGCTAGACATCCAAAGCAGACATCTGAAATGTCCTTAGCTTAATTAATAAGCAGGGATAAGTATATGGGTTTGACTTTAAAGTTGTATTGATACCTATTGCTGAAGAAAGCTGCATGAGATTTAGGTGATACTGATTCTTGGGTTTGATCGGTCATCTCTACATCCTGAGTCAGGCAGTTTTCAAAGGTGAAATGTTATTAAAAAAAATTACATTATGCATAAGTCTTGGAGAGTTTCCATTTGATCTGAAGGGGACACACATTTGCCATCTTTCTAGATGCATGTATCAGTATCCCCAACCTCTGCAGAAGCCTTTGAATAGAAGAAAGTAACTTACAGTAATCATCGCGCAAGCCAGCAATATGAAGCCTCACTTCTGGCTCCAATGGCATGGGTGACTTCACAGTGGTAACAGCTCTAAACTCATTCTGTGTCCTTTCTTGACATCCTGTATTTGAAGATGCACCATGCACAGTTCAATAATGCAAAATGCCACCAGTTTTTCTCATGCCTAAGCCTTTCACACTGACTATATTAGACTGTCCATTGTCCACAGCATTCCAGAAGGGTTTGATTTATCCTGTGTAGGCCAAAACACTGCACACAAAAGTAGGTGAAAGCTACCTTTTAACAACTCTTTCAAATCTCCATGGATGTAATTTGCTAGAGTGAAGAATAGGGTCCGCTATATTTTATTTAAGTTGTCTCACAGCTCAGTGCAGAACATGGTTCACTTTGTCTTTGGTTAGCTTTCTGTCAGAAGTTGCTATTGGACTCTCCCACTTTAAAACCCCCTCAGACAGCAATTAACCTTTTTGCTTTCTGATGTTAATATCACGTTAAAAGGTCTCTCCCACCAACAGCTAACCACAGGAAAAGGTTTTTAATGCACACCCACTTTGATCACAGCACACCAAGCTTGTGACAATGCAAAAGTGAGAAACAAAAGCAGTAGCAGTAAAAAACAGGTATGAGCAAACAGAAGAGTCAGCCCTTGTGGTCATTGTCTACGGTACGCTGCAACTGTTAAGCATTGTAGGAAAAGATCATTAGCACCATGAATCATTTAATGCTACATTTTTATGAGTAAGAAATTGTCTTTCTGTAATATGCAGAGAAAAGAGTTGGAGACTCATATTTCTGCACTTTCCTCTGTTTTGACTTCATTTTTGAACTATTCTCCAGAGAGGAATACTTAGAAAGAATGCCAAAAGCTTCAAGGGCAGAATAGATTATCTACCTTGACAACTAACCTTTTCTGTTCAAAAAAAAGTCAACACTCACAAGTTTTTGCACTCTTAACACAAATACATGCATTATCATCCCACACGGAAGTCTTATCAATGACAAATTGCGGAGAACATTTCACACAGTCCTTTCCTACTTTGTCCTTAGTCTTCTTCCCTAATCCAAAATGAATTTCTGCCAAACAACTGTTTCTCCTCTCAACTGTAGCACCTCCCCCCTAAATGAAGACTGTAGATTAGCAAGAAGTAGGCCACGGTGATTTTTTTCCAGATCTAAGTCTGTGGAATTAAAATATCAAGCAGGATTGCAGGAACAACTGAGTGTGAGACCTTGCTTGCCCTATGCAATATGTAACACTTCTTCCTAACACTAAAAATGGTCTGATATCACTGAAATGAGATTTGTCTGTGCAGCAATATATATTTCTAATATCTAGATTCTGGGTTAGTTTTTGAAAATTTACTGTTTCTGAACCCAGACAAATAGGACAGTTCAGGGAAGCTACAGCACTTAATTATAACAGTTGGAGAATGACAACTTTTGACACAATTTGAAAATGATTTTCTTCTTTAATATTGGTAGCTGGGATTAAGGATTGAGATAAAAAGGATGAAATCATCTGTGTAACTCACTTCAGCTTTCTCTTCTCTCATATGCAATTTATCTACCCCAAACTCGTATTGATACGATTTCAGCTCTATTCACGTGTCCATATATGGACACGTGAATGTGCATAACAGACTTTCTTATTAGTGGAAATTAAGCTTTATTACACCATTTTGTGTTGTTTTGCCTGAGTACTAGAAGATTATCACTGGTTTTTGATAGGATTTCAGGTCTCAAATGCCTATGTCACTTCTCAAAACAAGACTCAGGAAGAGGTAAGTAGTCATCACTGGCATGTAAGACCACTTGATCAACAAGTAGGTACGTGGAATAAAACCCAGTATTCCTGATATCTATATTCATTTGCCATTAAGAAAAAATACTGTGACTATTCCCTATACTGTTGCTATTGACTGCTATGAAGCAAGTTTTATGTGCATGGAAAAGAGTAACAAATGAATATACACCGGTCTCTCACATGCCCCTGAACTTCTTCCACATGAGCTGAACTCCAGTCATATAGAGGTTGTTTCTCACTATTTTTACATGAGCATGAATCAAACTCTGAATGGAAGGAGTCCAGCACAGAAATAGCCAGATCACCAAAACAAATTACCTAAGACAGAACACAGTAAAATTTTGGTTTGGTATCTCATAAAGTGTTGCATACCCAAAAAAACCTCTGGGAATATCTGTATTATTTGACAGATTAGATTCTCACATCTCACCCAGCTTCTAGTCCCCTGATCATTCACATTCTCTGTATGCTCATTCAGTCCTAGGATATTTTTGGCGTGAACTAAACTAATCAACTCCCAGTCAGATGAAACCAGAAGCAATGCTGGGGACAATCTGTTCCAGCTACCTTTCCCTACAGGTAGGTGCAACAAGAGTCCACTATCTCTGTATGTTTTAAACTCTCATGTACCTAGAAGTCCATCTGATACTTATCACATTCCCTATCTGAAACTCAAAAGTCAAAAGGAATTCATGTGTCTGATCGTGCCCAAAGGAGAGCCAGGTAAAATACTAGGTGTTAACCACAATGGAAGAGGTGGGTGCTATTGCTTCAAAGGCAGTGGCAACTGAAGAAGTAGCCTGAAGCTGTGTACATCTTAGCCACTTTGTATTATTTTGCAACACTTTTTGGAACAGATGTTTTTTTTCATGGTAGATGCAGCCTGCTCTATCTTCCTGTTCGGTGTGCATGGGGGTATTTGCTATAGTGGAACACAGGAACATACCTTTCCAGATGCAACTGCTATTTTCACAAACCTTCATGTCTACACTTTTGACCATGCTACATCCAACCTCTTGGACCACTGGAAGCTGAGTAGAACATTTCTGCCAATACATTGGAGTGAAAAGATGATTGAATGAAGAAATGTAACAAAATGTATATTTAAATATAAAGGAAAGCATAAAAATCAAAAAGACACAATATTTTTTACATGAAAGTTTTAGAATGACTTGACTCTTGGATGGAAGGTCAGTTAAAAATACACAATACCACTGTCCAAATCATATGCTCTGGCTAGAGTTATCATTTTTCCTTCCATAAAACACCAATTCACTGCTAACAATCATACAAATTCTAACAAAGCTGTTTGAACAAGGCCATCTTACCAGTAGAAAAGTTCTCAGGCTCTGTATGTGTACATATCACCTACTGAAACTTAGTGCCTTCTTGCCCTCTTTTAATTCGTATCGGCCTAATTTTAGCAGCATACAATGATAGATTTTCTACATGTAGGCAATATGTCTGATGCCTCAGGCTTGCTGATCAGTTTTGTAATGCATACATTGCAAGGTCCTTGATGCCAACATGAAACCTACTAGAGTCCCCACTCAGGCCAGGGTCCCGGAGTCTGGACACCACGATCCCATTTCTTAAACAAGTATTAAAATTTGAATCCACAGGTGCTAAAAATATAAACAGGGTGTTATTTATATAAATAACAGTTATTTATATAAAAATATAGACAGAGGAATAATAATTTTTTATAAAATTTCCTTGTGTGTCAGAGAAACAGATAATGCAGCAGACAAAGATAAGAAAAGTGAGATCTGACATGTTATTGGAACTCTTCCCTTAAAAAAAAAATAGATTAGGCCCTAGTTAGGTTTAGGCAAAATCATGTAAAGGCTCAGATCAGTCCCATGGGATATGAATCCCTACACCAATCTCTAATAATATGCATTTCTTCCCAATGTTGTTTCACTTAATTGAACACTCTGATGTTAGTTGTCTGGTCTGTAATTCATTATTTACAGTCAGGTGGAAGTGCAGCTGATGTTTTTACCAGCCACTCAGTATGCTCTTTCTCCAGTGCCTGTGAAATCTATCTTTCCAAACACATCCAGTGTTACTCTTCTTAAAAACCCTGTTGTAATCATGATAAGAAATGTCTTAAATAAATATAACTGGAAAAAAAGTTTAGATTTTTATACATCCCATCTGTTCTACAGCAAGCCTTCAGCTCTGAGAAGCACTTTTTGCATGATTTATATAGACAGCTTGGCAGAAAGCTAATCAGATTGCTTGGATCTGTGTCCCTCTAAAATAAGTACAGACATTTCTATGGAAAACCTATTGTGTGTACAGGAAAGTAATCTTTTGGCCCACAAGGAGACCACACACATTCACTGGAATGTGAAAAGATTTTATCCCACAATGTTATCTCAAAGACCCCCACATCACACTTACAGGAAGTTATTGTGGTCCTTGATGTAAAACTCTGAATATCTTAGTTCTAACTCAACTTCTGATGTCAGTCACAGTATAATTCTAGGTACTGTAGAGATGAAAGACTGACACAGAAGAGTGAAAACAACAGCATGCACATACATCTTTAAAAATTCATTGAAATTTAAGAAAGGAGGTATGTTTTACAAATATTACTTCATAGAAAGTTTTTACCTTCTTACAAAAAGACTTCACTAAATTTCTTTGTGAAGAAATATTACTTTGTGAAGGAAAGTAATTGCCCTGAAAAACAGGTTTCCCAGAATGATGTAGAAAGCATCGTTCCTTTGCAACATTCAATAACCTTCATGAGTACAAGTATTAAAAGATAACAACCAATAAGCCTGTTAGCCCAGCTATTCTGATACTAATTTTTCTTCTCAGAAGTTGATCTTCACACCCTCACAAAAATTTCTCAATAATATTAATAAAAAATTATAAACCAGTACAAGCAAGGACATTGAGTATGCAGCTATGAAGCATCCTTACTCAACAGTTATAGTCTAAATGTAATCACTTGAAAACAGCTGTCATGGTCTTCAGTACTGATCTTACAACTAGTGCAATCAAGGAGAGGACCAGTCAGAAAAAAGCATTGTGACTGACCATAAGTTTACAACTTAATATACAAATAGTTGCAATCAGATAGGACTAAAATCAGGAGGTAGTTTTGAGGGTAATGTTACGATAATAACTTTTCCTAACACAGATAAGTATCACTGTGATTTACGTAAGAAAACGATTTTCAATAAGTTAGTTAGCGGAAATGGGTGGGTGTCTGGTGCAGAGGTTTATTAAAGGTGACCAAACAGCAGCAGATATAGCCCACAGAGGAAAAAAAAAAGGTGTGAAAGGTTTGTCAGTGTACACTAGCAAAAATGAATGGATATAGTGCACAGCAATAAAAAGCAGCACCAAAATGGGAGGAGAACTGAAGTCTTTATATCACATGGTAGAGATTTCTTGTGTTCATTCATCTTTGGCCAAGAATCATTAAACATTACTAACTAGCCTTTGAGTTTCTATTGTTGTGATAAAAAACATTATTCACAGAAAGCTATTTTTTGGCAATTTTTTACAGCATCTCACACTGTCTACGTGACCAAAAGAACCGCAACATCCTGCACAATTGAAGAAATTATCTTCTTCATGCATAGTGGTTATTAAGCATGTGAAAAACTGAGTCATTCGTGGTCTTTATGCGCATTTTTTATAATATAGGTTTTCCCTCTGAGGTCACAAATGCATCTTGAGGGCTTCATTAACTTGGTTTCAATTTTAGTTTGCAGGACGATAGGCTGACAGAAGGGGACAGAAACTGAATCAAACAAATGATGAAGCTATTGTTCCTGTCATCTTTTTAGCAAACATTTCCTAAATGGATCTCCTCTTGTTAATGTTCTCCATGTTAATAAGGCAGCATCTGCACAACAGGTTCCAGACCAAAGATAGGGTTAAAGAACACATCGGGAAAGCAAATATCCTACCTGTGCATTTTAATGTTGTGTTGCGTACCTGTTTCTTTCCTATTTTAGTTCTCCTGTTATTTCTCCATTCTAAGCCTTCTGCAGTGTGACTGCAGGGTAGAGTCACAGTAGTTTTCCTCATGGAGAATTTCTTAGGCATCTGAGGTGTCACTGAGAAAAAAATAATTTTAATGGAAACATTTTACTCAAAACCATACATAGGGGTATTGTCTAGAACTTTTCAGAAAAGCATATATTTTCTAGCAGCAATATTCTCAAAGCTGACTGGCACACTAATTGGGACGATACAAATGCTGGCATTTGAGCTAGTCAGTCTGCTCTCCCTTTCCTTCAGTGTCAAGGAAAAGAAACAGATGCTTCTATAGCACTGTTCATCTTGTCCTAAAAAAGACATCTAAAAAAGATCGGATTGGTCATTCCCTTTATAAACTGTATATATTTACTTCTGTAACACATATCTATTGACTGGCTACACCAGAACCTACTCCACACAAAATCAAAGTCTGATTTCCCACAACCATAAAGGCTTTCACCACTGCTGGTGATGCAAGTATGCAGTACTTTCTGTTCTAGAAACCACAAAGCAGGGAAAAATTCAGTTTAGAACATGAATCCAGCTTTCGAACATGAATTTCCCAGAGCTGGGCATGCATGCATTATGACCACACTGTTGAAGAGTATTCTGCTCAGCGTAAGATAGAATGGCACTTTGTCTCCAACAACCGTGGCCTCATAGGAATACATCTTGTACAGCAACAAGCACCTTTTATTTGTTTTCTAAAGATTTCCATGATTAATCACGAAATGTGTCTTGTTTAGTTCCCTTGCCCTTCCAAGAAATTCTTCTAGTACATGCAAGACCCTTCTGGACTTTACCACTGCTGGATGTGGGAGTGAGTTCAAAGGCTTATTTAGTTTTTCTTCAGCTCCCTCTGTTGTTGATGGAGGGAAACTGCCTCTTCCAGAGTCAGTTCTCCAGACCTAAGTCCTGAAAGTACATGTGTGATCTGCACTCTGAATGACAAACATGCCTTACCCTACGGTGTGTTGAGAATAAGTGTCTACTGGCAGACAGGACTTTTGTCAATACCTATAGCCTTAGATATTGGAGGGGAAACTAACACAAGGCACACGTCTCCTTCAGTGGGTCATCACAGAGTATACACAACACCACATCCAGGCATGCAGACTGGTCGAAGTTCTGCAATTGTAGACAGGTCTCGGGTAGCCACATGCAAGGCAAAGGGCGGCCTTATCGCACTCTACAGGTACCTTAAAGGAGGCTGTAGCGAGGTGGGAGTTGGTCTATTCTCCCACATGCCTGGTGACGGGACGAGGGGGAATGGTCTAAAGTTGCGCCAGGGGAGGTTTGGGTTGGATGTTAGGAAGAACTTCTTTACTGAAAGGGTTGTGAGGCATTGGAATGGGCTGCCCAGGGAAGGGGTTGAGTCACCATCCCTGGAGGTCTTTAAAAGACGTTTAGATGTAGAGCTGAGTGATATGGTTTAGTGGAGGACTGGTTAGTGTTAGGTCAGAGGTTGGACTCGGTGATCTTGGAGGTCTCTTCCAACCTAGATGATTCTGTGAAAGGAAAGAAGTATGCATGAATTCTCCTACTGTCCTGCCAGCTATGGATAGCTTTTTGAGGTGCAAAGGTGCAGCAACAAACCCTGAGTGCTGTTACAGCCCAGTGCAACTTAAATCCAGCTCCACACATGCCCCAGTGTAAAGGCAAAAAGGTTTATCTGTAACAGAAATTACTTGGCTGGGGATGAAGTTTTGTCTTTTCTTTTACCCTCACCCCCGATGTCTACTGTCTGCGTGACCTACCGTCCTAGTCTGCCTGCACACTGCTAACAGCAGGTCTGGCTTTCCTCTCGTTCGCTGTCAGCAGTGTAATTCTGCTGAAAGGAACCTGGCCCTGAGCTCGCCCTGCCCGGGGAGCGCTACACAGACTGCAGCTGCTGCACGCCACAGCCCTTGTCCATTGGACATGGGGAAACGCCATCCCACAGAATTACCCACATGATGCCATCCTGCGTGTGAAAATAACTCTTTGCCTGACCTGGAGTCTCCCAAGGTGTGTCTGCGGGCTGGGCCCCCCCAGGGGCACTATGGTGGGCCCTGCAGGTCCTGCTGGGCTCCTCAGCGCGGCCTCCTGCGTGCAGCTGCTGCCATCTTGTGACAATGGGGCTGCTCGCCACCGGGCCCCTGGCCACCAGCTGCTTCTTCATGGAGCTCTTAAACCTCGCGTACGTCGTCCTCTCTGAGGCGGCGACCTGCACAAGTGGAGGGAGCCAAAACACCAGGGTCAGTCATCGCTGAACATTGCTCTGTCCCCTCACGCTGTTGCAAATCTGCGTGGGCTCGGCACAGCTCTGAGCAGCAGGACATGGCGATGGGCATCGGGGTGGCTACACGGTACACAGCAAGTGATGGGATTTACTTTGCCCACATCACACAGGGGATGCAGCAACTCTCAGCTGCAGTAGAGTAACACAGGAGCTGCTCAGGAGCAGTCACAACTTTCAGGCAGCTGATCAGCACAATCCACAGAGAAATACTCGTTAAGAACTGGAAGGATCTAAGTATAAGTACATAAGGTGTGAGGAGAAAAAAAAATGGAGAAAGAAAGAAAGAAAGAAAAAAAAAGAAAAAAGAAAGACAGAAGGAAAAGGGAAAGGGGTAAAGGGGAAAAGGGGAAGATGGTGAAAGAGGGAAAGGGGGAAAGGGGGAAAGGGGAAAGTCCTATTTTGGTAAGTAACCCTGAATCATTTGACAGATAGAGACAATATCAGGTAGAGACAATAGATAGAAACCTAAATAAGGGCTGGCAAAAGTTCAGGTAAAATTTGAGATGCAATTCTTGTCACAGTCACATAGAAAGTCTGCAGCACAGAAGAAAATCAAATTTGTATCACTCATGCACTAGGATACAGCACTGACCTTAGAAAGACCCAAGACGTTTTCAGAGGTTCAGTTTAGCATCTTTGGGCTGGTCTCTCATGAGATAAAAGCATTCAGCTAACCTATCTTAGCTGTCTGGAACCAGGCTGGTTTTCAGATCTTTTCCCAAAGAAGGATTTAGCACATTTCTGATTTCTGAATCTTCTCATCACCAGCATGACACGCTCATGGTGTTATATTTAATGTTACACTTAATTTATTTAGCCATACTAAATTAAGATCAAATGACAGATTTACATTTCTTACTTTTAAATCCATACGTAAAAGGCAATTCTTAAACAAGAGGGTCAGAGAAACTGAATAATACCGAATACAAGACTGCTTTTCAGTTTAAAGGCAATGTATTAGGGCAACATGTGAAAGTATCAACAATAGTAAGGAAGCACTGCTAGTGTAATAGGCTTCAGAATCATTGTTGGACACTTCTGTGAATATTTATAGTATATTAAGCATTAAGTTTTGTTATTTTTTCATTATTTCTGACATAATGTTCTGTGCAAATTACAAGCTATCAAGATGTAACTTGAACTCTAGCATCCTGCATGGATTTTCTGAAATCAAACACACTCAGACTTGCTTTTGAAGTCAGCATTAGCAATCTGTGCTTGCTTTCTGACTACAGCTTTTTTCCTTTCATCAGACAAGTCTGCACCTTTTCCGTCCCCTCTACTCTAACTCTGAGGGCTCACTGCCTGGCAGACATCAAGCCTCACATAACCCCTAGGTCAGAAGACACATCCATATAAATACTGAAATTTCATAGTATATCACAAGCATCTCTCTGTATAGAACTGTATGAAACACTTTATAAAGTCTTGTTAAAATAAATGAACATGGACCTTAGCTACTTAGAGAACGTCGTAGAAACTGATGAACGTACCATTATGGTATTGTACAAATCAAAGGTAGTTGAGGTGATATCTAAGCCCACAAAAACCAACAGACACCCAAATTCCAGGTTTCACCTTTGCAAAGGCCTGTTCTATTCTCATCCCTAAAAAGGTACCCTCTGATTGAAGGAAAAAAAATAAAAAAGGAGTGAAAAGAAAAACAAGAGGCTAAGGCTAGTTCAGACTGGGAGCAAAAGAATGTTAGACAAGCAACAAGGATGTTAGACAAGCAACAAGCAGCAAAGATGGAGATAGCTTAGAAAAGCCCAAGGACAGAAATACTAAGAGAAAAAAAAAATGAAAATGAAAGCTGACAGAAAGGCAATAGCAAATGGACAGAAAGAGAGAAAGAAAACCTAAACAAGACATGAACAAAGAAAGAGAAAATTTTGTTTTTTCCACGATTTGTCACCACTACATGTCAATGTACCTTCAGAGACTGACAGCAAGAAGCAAACACCTTTA
This sequence comes from Aythya fuligula, assembly GCF_009819795.1. Classification (NCBI taxonomy): domain Eukaryota; kingdom Metazoa; phylum Chordata; class Aves; order Anseriformes; family Anatidae; genus Aythya; species Aythya fuligula. The sequence goes on from NC_045593.1 coordinate 18,919,145, forward strand.
AAACAGAAAACAAGTAAAGGCAGACAGAGAAGTCACCAGAGGTGCATGACTTTTAAGTTGAGAGTGTCTTTCACAATTGCCTCGGCAAAACATCATTGGAGCTGCATGGCCAAGGTCTGAGACTCAGGTAACTCATTTTGCCCTTTTGCATACCTTGCATCTTCTTATCTCCCCATAGCTAGCAGCCAGGTAGGCAGTAGCAGTACAAAAGCAACCTATTTACCATCATGTTTTGTGTCCCCCCAATTAAATATATATATGTGTGTGTATGTATGTATGTATTTGTGATTTTCTTCCCTTTTGCTAACCTATAAAGAAGGTTTTCTCTCTGCTCATGTGCTGCAAAACAGTTTTACAAAGCTGCCTGTGTCACACAGCATCTCATGCAAACAGGCTTCTTCAATACTGCTCTGCTTGCTAAGGTCAGGGGCACCTGATGGGCCAAGGAGATGTGCTAGAGCTGCATTACAGACACATAAACGAGGCCCTAGGCAGTTCTCAGGACAGTGTACAGGCGAACACCGCAGTTACTCCACACAGCTCAGCCAAACAGAGCAATCTGCATCGCTAGGTGAAGCAGCACACTGTTCATTCAGTTCTTTTTTCCTAGCAGGAGGCATTTCCCTACTCTACCGAGCGCCCTGGAGCCCAGCAGAGGCACTGTGAAGTGAAACATCTGCTTCGGCAACAGGGACAAATCGAGCAGCGTGTCCTTTTTAGTCTGAGTTGCAAGTTTCGAGTTTCAGCTCCTCCTTCGCATTCCGGGCCTGCCCTGGCTTCTCTCCCAAGTGTTTCGAAAATGGAGCCTCTCACAACTACTTACCCTCTGAAATATTCAGTGCCCAAAGCCAGGGTCTTTGTCGTTTTTCTGTCGATGGTTTTGTGTACTGCAGTTCTCTGCATACTGCAACTCAGATTTTTTAAACCTAAAACCAAAGATTTTTATTCTTTCGAAGTCAAGGATTCACGAGGAAGGATCGTTTCATTGGAGAAGTACAGAGGGAAAGTAAGTTACAACTTCATTTTATCTTTTTCTTGAATCTTTACTGAAAAACTGACATCCATTGGTAAGAAAACAAAAAGGTTGATTGTGGGAATTTACAGCAGAGATTTGTCCTAACTTCCTGTTATGTAAACAGTAAGCTACAGATAATATTATTTTTTTTTAGTCCTGCTTCCAGAATTAACTATTAGAGCTAATAAATGAAGAAAGAATTACTATAAATCAGTACGATATAAGAATGGAATTTGTGCATTTTAATCTTAGTTAAGAATAATGACATGTTGCATTGAATTTTAGACACTGATCTGAGAAATATCATTTTAATGCCTGCTCTAAATATCTGTTGTTTTGTTTTTACATGCTTATATTTAAACAAAGCTGACAGTTTAAGTTTATCCATTTATAGGATGTTTAAAGAAGGATGTCTCAAAGTAGCTCCAGCAGCTATCACTCTTACCAGTTTAATGAAATTATGACCAGAGAGTCTAGCTCTCAGGTAGGAATAGTGTGATAGTGTGCTTTGTCACGTTAAGATTTAATTGAAATCTCTGTGCCATCTCAGGGTTCTTCCTCAGTGTTCTGACTTTATTTCTTCAAAGGCAACTTTGGTTGTAAACGTGGCGAGTTACTGCCAGAACACAGACAAAAACTACATCGCCCTGCAAGAGCTGCACAGGGAGTTTGGTCCCTCCCACTTCACTGTGCTGGCCTTTCCCTGCAACCAGTTCGGAGAATCAGAGCCCGGCTCAAGCCAGGAAATAGAGGCTTTTGCCAAAGGAAACTATGGAGTAACTTTCCCTGTTTTCCACAAAATCAAGATCCTGGGATCAGAAGCAGAGCCCGCGTTTAAATTTCTAATAGGTAACTATTTTCTTTGGTATATTGAGCTGCCTCTAACCACAGTATTCACCCTCCAGTCCTGTAGGAGTTTGTTTGACAGGCCAGGTCTGAGCACACATCATAGCCTATGGAGAGAAACAGGCACTATGCACACATTTTGCACACATTTGTCTCATTTTAATGTGGATATTGAGGAATACAAAGGTTAGAAGACCCTGAAAGCATCTGTTTCTCCCCACTGAGGATAAAAACAGCTTACTGCAACCAGCCCAGCTAGAAACATCCAATCTGATGGATGTGTAAACCAGAGTGCAAAGACACCCCCTACAAAATCCTGCTTCAGATTATATGACATCTGTTGGAAAACAACTTTTCTTACAGAGAAAAGTGTAACTATGGGTGTCTTAATATTACTGGAAGATACAACATAAATGCATACAGATGAGAAGACTCCTTTTTTAGCAAAGAGCAACCAAGAGCATACAGTAGGATATATAACCACTAATTTGCATTAATTTATCTTGTGACCTTAGGGCCCAACTTGTAAAATGGGCTTGCACTGTTGGGAAGCCCTGTTAGAGTAAACATTTACTGAGCCTCATACTCTCATAAGCAAAATGAAATTCTACTTAGCTGACCAAGAAGCTCACAAACCTAAATCTGACTTTAAAAGCCTTCCTGAATTTGCCTCCCTGAATTGAAAGCCTCCCCTGAGCTTTGGCCAGGTATTTGATCCATACTAAACACCAATATTATGAAAGAAAGGATACTTAGGACATAACCATCCTCTATAACGTCTTTTTAACTAGAAAATGGGGTAGGAGAAGGCCCGAACTTTTATTCCACTTCCCTGCCCCAGACAGGATCACAAGTACCTAACCAATATTATAGGTGCTTCTCCGAACTATTACAGTAGTCCTGTAAAAAACTCCAGAACATCCCAGCCTGTTGCAGTTCTTCACAATCCCTTGTCAGAAAACTCTTTCAACATCTAAATGAAACGTCTCACACCACTTACGCCTATTGCTTCTTGCTGTATTCTCTGTGATACCTTTTATGTTCTTGAAAATGATTATCATGGCCCTCCTCACTTACGAGCCTTTTAAGTGGTCGGCATTATCACTGCCACTGTGTTTCCTCCCACCTCCTCCTAGGCACGTCACCGAAGACGTCAGGTAAAGCCTCATCACCCTGAGTTGCCCTGATGTCCAGGGGAATTTCTGAATGCATTCTGGAGGTGCTTCTCAGTTCATTATAGAAGAGACTAGGGCAAGAAGGTATCAGAGTTGGGTGGGATGAATCCAGGCCTCAGACTCAGATTCTAACTCAAGTGCAGTCAGCGTCAGGCTTTAATACCTACACAGAAACAGGACTGTTACATCCACACATTCAGTTCTTACTTGATACGCTGTTTGCACAAAGGGAGAAGGATCCTCTAGTACTTAAGTATTTTGACATAAGGTCTTTCTTTTCCCGAGTTCCTTTGCTTCATAAGAAATTCCTGTGCATCTTCAATTAAACAAGCAACTGTTTCCTTAATTTGATTGTCTAGACATTCAGAGGGTTGAACATCTCCATGCCTGTGACTGCTAGCTAGCATTTTTCCAGCACTGTCAGTCTGGTGCAAAAAGAATTCACTGGCAGTGAATACAATGCCAGGGCCTTCACACAACTACTTGTTGCTTTCACAGCAGCAGGGCATTTTGCCATTAAGACCATGTCCAAACTTCTAGGAAAGAACAAGGTAGGATTGCTTCGAAATAAATAGCTGAAGAATCACTGCAGGATAATGTCACAACTAGAAGAGTAAGGGAGTCACTAAAATGATCCAATACCATTCTTACAGATTCTTCAAAGAAAGAGCCTCGGTGGAATTTCTGGAAGTACTTGGTCAGTCCTGAGGGTAAAGTTGTGAAATTCTGGAGACCTGAAGAGCCCATAGAAAGTATCAAGCCAGAAGTAGCATCATTAATCAGGCAAATCATCATGAAAAAAAGAGAAGACCTTTGAAAAAGCCATTCACTCCGTGAATCCATTCAACAATGGATCAAAGCAATCCAACAGCATGGTTGTACAGCCTTACCACATTCCTGAGAAATGCTGCTAGAAGTTAAACCATCAGGTGATTTTTTGTTGTTTTTTCTCTTTAGTGTTAGTATTTTCAGCTACACTATGTCAATTAATGTCGGGTTGGCTCCTGCAACAGCCTTGAGAGCAAGCCACTGAGGTCAATGAGGATGGCAAGATACTCGGTACTTTGCAGGCATGGACGTTCAATTTGCATAATGTTTCTGAATGTTTATTTACATTTGCTAACAGCTAATATCAATTTTCACCAGCAGGAAGATAGCTAAAAGGAAGAGGATTGGTGATAAATTACTCAGTATTTGCACAGAAGACATTTTGTTTCCTATCTACCAGTGACAAATTGGTTTTGAGACAAATGCAAGTGACCATACTAGCTTTACAATATTGACAGAGGAAAATTAATGAACTGTGGAGCTTTCAATTAAGTTGTAAAAACCTGTACATAGAAAGTAATATTATTAAAAGAAAAAGAAAAAAAAAATGCAAAACTGTTTCCTTGCCCACTTTCTGTGTTTTGATTCAGCATGCTTTTCACCCTTACAGCAACACCTTTAACCTCTTTAGCCTTCTCCGTACATTGGCAGTGCAGTACAATGCCTTGACTGTGCGCACATGTCCTGCTGGATTTCCTGTCTTCTGACCTGGATGAAGGCAGGGCTTGTGTGCATAAACATGGCAGCTTACAGCAGGAGCCAAAGGGCAACAAAAATCAGCAGCATGGCTCTCTAACAAACATCCTCAAGCACAGCTTTCTGAGGCTATCCAATACAATGCTCCCGAGCCACCTAATGAACAAAGTCTTCAGGTAGAGACATTTGAAGGGGACAAAGGGTCTTGCCTCAAGCCTTGCTCTTCTCACCTTGCAGTTTCCCCTCTCCAGCATGTAACTGCAATGCCATTCCCAGTTCTATTCCAGTGTTCTAGTTCAAACTGATATTCTGATTGATCTGTCTGATGAAGGGAGAAAATAAATTGGAATGAAGACCCTATGCCAGCTGTCTGAAAGGAGAGCTGAGAGGACAGGAACAAGAGAGATCAGTATCTCCTATATGAAAGTGAACAGGCAGAATTAGTGCTGCTCTGTAAGACTAGCAGTGACTGAAAATAATTGAATTTGTAAAAAAAAGAAAAACACTTTTGCCTGAGAAAACACTAATTGAATTTTACAGAATCACAGAATCACAGAATTTTCTAGGTTGGAAGAGACCTCAAGGTCATCGAGTCCAACCTCTGACCTAACGCTAACAGTCCCCACTAAACCATATCCCTAAGCTCTACATCTAAACGTCTTTTGAAGACTTCCAGGGATGGTGACTCCACCACTTCCCTGGGCAGCCTGTTCCAATGCCTCACAACCCTTTCAGTGAAGAAGTTCTTCCTAACATCTAACCTAAAACTCCCCTGGCTCAACTTAAGCCCATTCCCCCTCGTCCTGTCACCAGGCACGTGGGAGAACAGACCAACCCCCACCTCGCTACAGCCTCCCTTGAGGTACCTATAAAGAGCGATAAGGTCGCCCCTGAGCCTCCTCTTCTCCAGGCTGAACAAGCCCAGCTCCCTCAGCCGCTCCTCGTAGGACTTGTTCTCCAGGCCCCTCACCAGCTTCGTCGCCCTTCTCTGCACCCGCTCAAGCACCTCGATGTCCTTCTTGTAGCGAGGGGCCCAAAACTGAACACAGTACTCGAGGTGCGGCCTCACCAGAGCTGAGTACAGGGGGACGATCACCTCCCTAGCCCTGCTGGTCACACTGTTCCTGATACAAGCCAGGATGCCGTTGGCCTTCTTGGCCACCTGAGCACACTGCTGGCTCATATTCAGCCGACTATGCACCATCACTCCCAGGTCCTTCTCTGCCTGGCAGCTCTCCAACCATTCCTCTCCCAGCCTGTAGCTCTGCTTGGGGTTATTGCGCCCCAGGTGCAGGACCCGGCACTTGGCCTTGTTGAACTTCATGCAGTTGGCCTCAGCCCATCGGTGCAGCCTATCCAGATCCTCCTGCAGAGCTTTCCTACCCTCAAGCAGATCGACACACGCACCTAACTTGGTGTCATCTGCGAACTTACTGAGGGTGCACTCGATGCCCTCGTCCAGATCATCGATGAAGTTTCTTACTGCTTGGTCAGAATCTGATATATCTATCTCTATAGAAGTGTGAGTATAGGTACCATTCTATGTAGGTACCGTTCAGTCCTGAATCTGAACAGAGTTTATTTTTTTCAAGGCTTACTGTTTAATTAGTGTTCCTCCAAAAACTCACTATGCTTGTATTAATTGTTCTTCATGAGACATGCCAACTATTCCAATGCAATATTTAAGGCAGATCACTGGTAAACTAAACACTTCCTTCTTAAAGTTATTCCAAGGTAAAAACAAAGCATCTCTAACTGTCAAATTTGCACAGACTTAGAAAGGAGAATAAATAAAAAGAAAATTAGAGCACTGTTATACAAGCACACATTTATCTATGCTCAAAAGTCAGCACAATAATAGATGTATGCATGTTTGTGCCCACTTATAGTTTAAATTGGATACTGCATATAAAATATATGTACTAAACTAAAATCACTATGAACAGATTAAAACCTATTTATTGGACTTTTCAATAATCCCAGCAACTTCAGCTAAAACTGCCTTTACGGTTACCAGAATTCAGTCCACAATTGTTAAAGTTTCTTCAATTCCACTTAAGCATTAACTATTGTAGCCTTGATCCTAATGATTCCTTTATTTCTTTCCCTCACTCTTTAGGTCTCCTCTTTTTCTCCAACAAATACCATTAACCAGCTCCTATTTCCAAAAGTTTACCCAGGAATGCAAATATTCTAAATCTACTTCAGTCACTTGACATGTCCCTGTTAATGCAAGCATTATCAGAAAATATTTGTTTGCTGAGCCCATACATCAATGTTCCAGTAAATAAGAGCAATATTAAAGGAGCTGCGAAGTCATAGGATGACTTCCAAAACAAAATTTATGTCAGACTAGAACCCCTTTTTCTCATGCTCCTGTCTGTGACAAAAGATGATGATGTTACTTGTACTCCCTATGGAGAGCAGTCTACAGACCATGTTATCACCTGACCTGTCTCAGTCATGGTGAAGCCAAAAAAATGCCAAGTGTGCAAACAATTACACAGACAGATTCTGAACTCTGGCTCTGGGCAACATATTTACATGGATGTTGCTCCTGTCATTCTGAAATCCCACGTGAATTACCTGTAGCTCTAGCAGCTTGATTTCTCCATTTAAAAAGCAAAAATAAATGCTATTTCCACATCTGAGCATGTCCCTAGAGCACAGTCACTAAGGAAGAAGGGCTCTGTAGAAGCACATCATGTCAGTCCTTGTTACAGCAATACATTTCTTACTGCTGTCTGTGGCTCTAGTTTGGTTCTACTAGTGTGGAATTGACAAACTTCTCAGCACCTATGATTCATGAGAAATTCCTTTCCCTAACCCCCTTTGCTCATTTTAAACTATTTTTTGATCAAAGTAAGCAAGTTTCAGAGAAACAAAAGTGCTGCTTTTCTGCCAGCTCCCATTTAAGTCAACTCAGCCTAAGCTGAAGCCACACACCTCTCCCACAGAAGGACCTGCAGCTGCTAAGAAAAAGCCAAGAGTTTCCAAATCGCTTCTGTGGTTCCACTGTCTGCTTCTTGACAGTGCCCTGAGTGCTCCAAAGGCCTTAGCCTTTGTTTGTAAGGCTCTGTTTAACCTTAGGATCATATTTAGTGGTGGAAGAAAACATACTCACAAGGGGCCCAAACCTGAAACTTTTACTGAAGTTACTGAATTTACATAAATTAGTAATCTCTTTAGAAACCAATTGGATTAGCTCCATAATTGTGTAAAATATACTTAAATATATTTTTATAGATGCACACAGTTTGTGTAACCTAGCACACCTTCTTTCAGTCAGGGGAACTAGTCTAGCACAGGGTCCCACACCAGCTAAGGATGCGATGAGGTATTCATAGCAACAGTCTTAATATTCTTGTCTCAACAGTGATGCAGTGATGTGCTGATGTGGCAGTGTAGTTAGTTGCTGGTGTATGGGGAGCAGCTAACTAACAACACACTGCCTAATCACCACACACAGCACTAGGACCAACCTAATTCTGGAGAGCTTCACAACGTTGTTCCCATTTCTCTTCCTAGAAGGCCTTCATTTAGACGGTTTGCAAGGCACATTACTTGCTTTGTTTGAGTGCTCCTGTAACAAAGAGTTTCTTTTGCATTCCATAAAGAGAAAGTGCAGAGATGAAGACAGAGGTAACGTTCTGATGCCTGTGGCAGTATGTTTGATAGAAGCTTACAGTGTAATATGAATCAAAAGGATCCATTTCCTTCCAGCCTGTAACCTGCCAAAGAATAATATATGTCCTATTCAAACTCTATTGTCTCCTGGTGAGAATATGTGCAGTTTTTTAGGGCATCCATGTTCACAAATTAAGCCATTTAAGCAAGGGGAGAAAAAAAGGTTTAAAAATTACTTCTGTTCTATAGAATGGAAAGGTAATTATTGTTCAGTTATAGCCTTCAGGCAGTTACTGAAATGTGATTTTAAGCCTTTCCAACTTCTAATTACTCAATGCAAAAAAAAATCATTTAATTAAATTTAAAAATTAAATAAATAACGTTTTTAATTGTTCTTTTAAGAAAACTTCCAGAGAAATTAAAGTGGTTTGATTTTTTTTTTCAAATCTGAAATAATTATTGAATTAAGTACCTGCCTGTTTCAAGCATTTATAAACTTCCTACTACCTTGGTATATAGAAGCAGACACACCAAAAAAAAAATCGAAACCAACCAAAAATTCTCTCAATTCTTTGGATAAGGGGAATACAACATACAACTATAATACTGAAAATGAGCCTGACAGTCAAAAAACAGTAATAATCAAATGGACCCAGAAGTTTCCATATACAAAACTAGCAGCTCTCCAGTTTGATGCTAAAGGTATGTGTATCAGGATAGCAACTGCATGTTAGCTGATGTCAGAATTTCAACCAGCTAACATACACTGCCATCCCGTCACACACAGGTGCACCACCTCCCTTACTGGAAATTAGATTCAACATCAACAGCGATGGACTGGCCCTGCAGCTGGTGACAGTGCAGTAGTGACTGCTACACTCAAATACAGCAGCCACCGAACAACACACTGCCTACAAGCCACAGAGTTCATGCAGACTGAGATTCCTCCTGAAATGCACGTACCTGGAGACATCTACCTAAATTCAGCTTTGTGTACCTGTTTCAAGTTTCATGTTTCATATACATATAAATACACACGTATGCATGTTCAAGCAGTAAATACTTACATGCAATGGATGACACAGATAAGTTTCCAATTCAGTAAGACTTGAATTAAATTAATTGTACAAAACCCACATGGAATGTGAGAAGTATCAGACTCCAGACTACCAAAAAGGAATGGGAAATTGTTGTAAACAATTTCTTGCCTTGCTTTGTACCAGCACCAGTGTAGTATGTTGTCTCCACAAGTAAATTAGTATCATACATACTTACTTCAGTCCTTTCCTTCCTTGAGCATCCATATTGGTCATTGTGGGAGCCCAGGCCTGTGACTAGATGAGCCAGGAGTTTAACTCAGTGTAGTTGATTTTCTTATTTTGAAATACGAATCATTACTGATTACTTCATAGCACAAATTGACTTCAGGTGATGAGGCTCACTGTACCTCCCTTTACAGAAAGATGCCTAAGGACTCTAAGATTCAAGCTCATAGATTTAGGCTGGATGGAGGTAAAATTTTACCTACAACATCCATTTTGAAAGAAAGCCCTTTGAAGTCATGCTGAAGTCAGTCACTGAGTTAAATGTCTTGGATCAAAGCAAATTAGTACCAAAAATTAATATCAAATTTGAAGACTTCTCTTTGTTCTTAAAAGCAAGGCTTAGGTCACTGAAAATAAATCTCACCAACCCTGCATTCTCAATACAAAACAAAAGACTAAGACATTTACTTGTCGGAATGCTGCTGTTAGCAGCTACAGAGTAGTGTTGGCTAATTGCTTTCTGGTTTGTCCCACAGCAAGAGGAGGCCACCTCTGAGTTTTCCACGATGCTTGTGAATGCAACAATATGGAGTGCAGCTAGCAGCTGTTCACACCTCTGAGACAACAGCCAGCTAACAGGCACTGCCAGACTGCTACAATCTGCTGTTTTGGCCATTGGCTCCCCCTCAGCCCCCAGTCAAACCTTCTTCTCCTCGAGCCCAGTCATTGCTCATTATAACAACACAGCTTTTCCCGTGGGGTCACTTACAGAACATTTTTATTTTGGAGTGCCATTCTCAGCATGCTGGCGGCAAAATTTATTTTGCTGTCATATCTAAGGGTGCACTGCTTATCTCCTGCTTTGTCACTTCCAATACGGTCATTTCCTTTTACACCTTCACCCAGTCCATCACTTTATGCATTCCATTCTCACTAGGTTTTGTGGTATTTGTCAAATCCATAAGGTGCAAGCTGCCTGTTATTTTGCATTTTGCTTACTGTCAAGCATACTGTTGGTGAATATCATGTTAGGTAAACTATGTACCTACCGTATACATGAGTTCCGTGTGGTCCTTCTTATCTTTACCACCCTCTAAATGTGGACAAGTCAGCTTGAAGTGCCAGTAAAGACAACACGGTAAATCTGCAGAATCTCTTCAATCAAATCAAGCAATGCTTGCTTTTAAACAGCAAGCAGTCCCCCTAGTGCCAAGAGAGAATCCCACATGTTTCTGAATCCTTCCCTCAACAGATGTCACCATCATAACCTGTGTCTTTCAAACGCTTCAGATCTTGAAGTTAAGAAAGAGTGGTAAGGATTAACAGGAAAGGAAAATATATCATTCCTTTTCTCAAAATCGCTGATTTTCCACAGCCTCCTCCTCCTTTCCCTCCCTCCACAATCAAAAAGAGCAACACCAGCGCAACACAGACAGCGGGGAGCGAAGGTCTGTGCCTGCCCTTACCTCGGTCACCTGCTGCAGGCTTTGCTCTCTGCTCCGCTTCAGGTCTTTTCCGAGCGTCCCCATCACCTTCTCCTTCAAAGGAACAGATGCACAACGCTTAACACAGACACCTAACTCAGCAGGGCCGCAGTTCCCTCACCCTGCATCGCCTGTGGCCAAGCCCGGCCACTTGTGAGGCTTCACCACCCACGGAAGGGGCTGGTGGTGACCACCCACCAGCTCCTTGGACATGACCGCCCCAGGCCACCAGCAGCCCCCCATGTCCCTGCAGGGCACCCAGAACACAGTTACCCATAGCAAATCCTCATCCGTCCTCATCCTCCTCGCAGCAGATTTCTCTAATTTCCACTCCATCTCTGCCGGGCCCGCCTGAACCCGCCAGCTGGTGGCTGACACACAGGATGGGGGACAGCAGCGGTGTGGGGAAGGCACGCCGGGTGGCAACTTGTGGGCACCGAAACTTGTGGGGACGGCGACTTGTGGGCTCGGCGACTTGTGGGCACAACGACCTGCCTCCAAGCCTTAGGCCAGCCGTCCGGCAGCCTGGTCCTCCCCTCCATTTAAGCACAGGCCGGCGTCCCTCCCTGTCCCCCCCCCCCTCCCTGCGCTGCCCGCCGGCGGGACGCGGCGCTCCCGGGCTGAGCGGCGGCGCCAAGGAGCGGCGGCGGCGGCGGGGAGAAGCGGGGCAGGGGCGGGAGGGCGGCCGCCACCCCGGGACGGGACCCGCTTAGGGCCCGCGGGGGGCTGAGGTTTTGTGGTGTGGCTCCCCAAAGCCGAAGCTGAGCGGAGGCTGAAGGGGCTGTAACGTGAAATCAGTTTGCTGTAATGTCAGAGGTAGAAATCAGCGAGAAGCCGCGCAGGAGCGTGTTCTCCCAGCAGGTGAGTTGCTGACTCACTTGTTTTACAGTCACCCCTAGTCACTTAGTCACTCGTTTCACCCCCAACTACAGATTTGGTGGGAAAGATGTCAAACGTGTTTGCTGGAAGACAGGTTTAGTTAAATCCAAAGAAACAGGAGCAGGAGAAACAAAACACGAGTTACCACTACGTATACGTTCCATATGTTACTCAAAATAAGTTCAGAACATTAATTTTTCAGCCTTTGTAACATGTATGTATGAAATTTTGGAGTTACGCCACTTGAGTTTTCACAACTGAGAACCACACAGCATGTAAAAGAGCCCGTTTTCCCCCATTCTAGCTTTTGTGTCTTAGAATCAATGTTAGAGTATGAAGCGCAATGCCAGTTACAGAAATGTGGCCAGTTTCCTTCTCTTATGATTTCACTCTTTTCCCCCGGGAGAAGAGCAATTTTTCTGACTTCCCAGTTGGGAACATCCTGTTTGACAAAAGAAGAGCTCTCCTGCAAAATTCTGCTCCTGTAAAGTCCCGTTTTCCCAGTCAATTCAATTCCTATAGCTGCCTATGTAACACCTGGAAAAAAAGCATCATACAAGCAGGATAATGGAGGGGAAAAATTTTATTAATACCTTAGTTGTAGGCAAAACTTAAATATCAGAGGTAGAGCTATTATGCCAAATCAATGTGAAACGTTCAAAAGCATCATTTTATTATCTCACTGTTTATTGGTAAGGACAGAGCTAAGGACACCCGGGCTACAAAGTGGCTGAGTCACTCAAGATCATTTTAATGCTTGCTGTGAAACAAACAATACACACAGCACTGCAGGACTTCCATCACAAAGGCTTGTTTGCAATGCTTCAGGTGTTCGTTTAACTGAACATGAACTCTTTCTACAAGAGTAACGTTCAACAAACATTGCCAGAGAGTGTTCCTCTGCACAGCCACTGCCTAACAGCAGCTGCTGGCATGCACTGCAAAACCACCTCCTTTTAATACACAGTGAATCAGCAAAACTCAAACGAAGCATATCAAACAGTTACCTATTAGACCAGTGTCTGGGCCTCTGGTGAAGCTTTTGCTTAGTGAAACTTACTGAGAAGCTTCTTTCAGATGAGCAAATCTGTAGCAATGCAATTTTACATGGGACTAATTTGTCTCGCAGTGCAAGGAAAGGGTTTGCAGTCTGAGAACTATATGGTTGCAAACTGGAATAAAAGCCAGAAGTCTTTCAAAATCAACAAGCTTTTGTTTCAGCAAAGTAGAATTAGGATTAATCAAACTTCAGTGGAGAGAATGTTAAAAAATATTTCACAACCTTTATCCAAAATAATTATTATAAAGCAGTTTTCCAGTTGTCATAGTCAAGTCCAATATGTTCCTAATTTTATTAAAAAGTGAGAGCTTTAACCTGATGGGAAGGTGTGTAATTCAGTTTTCTAGAAGCAGAAGTCCCTTGTTGAATATGATTCTGTTAACCCCACTTGCTGATGCTTTCAGTATGCTTTGTCCTGTGGAAGCAACTCTAAGTTCTGTTGAGAGCCTGTTTGTGTTCATCCCCTGCACACAGACCTGGTGAATGAATCATGGACCAACACACACATAGGCCTTAGTCATTTTTTCTGTGCATCTTCGTTACACCAGCCCTGAATTTACTCATCTTGTAGCTCGAACTCTTCTCCTTGCAGCTTGAGAAAAATAAATGAGTTGCAGACGAAGGGCAGTGCACAAACTATTCCTAGCGACTGGGTGACATCTGGTAACTTGTTAGGACTCTTGATGATAATGTGGCTGCTACCTGAGAATCGAAGAGGGAAGAGAAGGTGAGATTAGCAGAGGAAGGCATTAAAGAATAAGTAATGTGACCCACTGCAACTGATTTTACAAGCAGCGATTCCTGCCCGTCAACCTTCAACTCATGCATACAGATACTGTGAACAAATTTTAAGAAAAGATTTGGAGGTTTTTCTATAAAAGCTTCTGAACACTGATTAATAAGTGGAAAACACACCAAGATATTCTGTATTTGCCAATAGCTTTAAAATAACTAAGTCCTGAAATAAGTGGATAGTAGAAAAAAATCAAAACATAAGCAGCAGTGCCGTAGTGTGGCACATTCACACCTGCAATTGTGAATTGCTTTGTGTTTGTTAAAATTGATGTATTGGAATGTTGGGTAGGTTTTGTAACATGAAGGATATCCTTAAAACTCACTTCTTCACCTGAAGTGCCTGCCATTTAGGAAATGACGTGATAGGTGAGAGCTCTGTTGTCACGTAGGGACTTGACCTGAATTTTAAAAAATACAGTTTTGTTTTCAGACAGCTGTTCATAGCTGAGCATATAGCTTCTGAAGTGTTTCCAGCACTTCACTAAAGTTTCTTCAAAGTGAAATAGAAATATAGAATCATTAGGGTTAAAAAAGACCTCCAGGATCATCTGTTTCAACCATCCCCCTACCACCAATGTCACCACTAAACCATGTCCCTAAGCACCACGTCCAACCTTTCCTTGGGGACGGTGACTCCACCACCTCCCTGGGCAACCCGTCCCAACGCCTGACTGCTCTTTCTGAGCAGAAATGTCTCCTCATTTCCAACCTAAATACCCCCTAGCACAGCTTAAGGCCATTCCCTCTAGCCCTATCACTAGTTACCTGTGAGAAGAGGCTGACCCCCAGCTCCCCACACCTTCCTTTCAGGGAGCTGTAGAGAGCAATGAGGTCTCCCCTGAGCCTCCTTTTCTCCAGACCAAACACCCCCAGTGCCCTCAGCTGCTCCCCACAGGACTTGTGTTTCAGGCCCCTCACCAGCTTCATAGCCCTTCTCTGGACACGCTCCAGGGCCTCGATGTCGTTCTTGTAGCAAGGGACCCAAAACTGAATGCAGCACTCGAGGTGCAGCCTCACCAGAGCAAAGTACGGGGGGACGATCACCTCCCTGGTTGTGGAAAGGTCATCATGATTAAATATCTTCATTTAATATCATCATCATGCAGACTCATTTTAGGCTCCACATTATGGAACACAGGCAGACAATTGCTAAGTTATTTCACTTACATACTGGAAATGTAGATTTCCAGTGCTCAGTTTTGCAGTTCATTGTAAAAGCATTCCCTTCACAAACTGTGTAATTTGTCTCTGATGGCAGTAGATGGTGCTAATATGTTGCACTTTGTACATCCTTGAAAGAAAGGATCATCAAATCACCATCTCAATCACATATTAATTTCTGTTTTTTCTCATCTTCTTATCCTTGAGGTGTCTGCATTCTAATTTGTCATCAGTATCAGCAGACTCAGAATTTACTGAGGTAAAATACCAGTTTACAGTTTGATGGTGAGATGTGGACATCAACAGCAAGCTTCACATGGTTATCAGAGAATTAAGCAGTGGCTGAAACAAGACTTCAGGAAAAGTTGGATTCCTCACACACAGACTGCTGACCAAGCAGTGGAAGTTCAGGTATGTGGTAGTGAGGGTGCTCTTTGCCAAATGCTTGCTGACAAGAAGTGATGCTAGCCTATGCTGAGCTCTGACAACTAGAAAGATCACAAGAAGTCATAGAAAATTGTCTTAAAGCAACTGAATCACAGAATATCCTGAGGTGGAAGGAACCCACGAGGATCACTGAGTCCAACTTCTGGCTCCACACAGGACCACACAAACATCAGACCTTTTGTCTGAGAGCATTGTCCAAATGCTTCTTCAACTCTGAAAAGGAGGCCCCAGCTTTGTCTGGATCTCACAAAGCAGAGGTCTTGAGATATGGACATTTCTTATTTTTTCTTCCTGTATTTATTCACTGTTCTCTCTAGTGTTCAGCCAGTGTCCCAGAAAGATCCCAGTCTTGTTGCCTGCTCAGTTATCTCAGTGCTGAGATACCTGTGAGTGGATTAGAGGAACGGTTCTTACAGTGGTGCAGAGCAAACTCTAAAGACTGGCAGTAGTCATAGACAGTGGTTTCCATTTGCAAAAGGCACCTTTGACAGTCAGGTGTTTCTGACGGTTGTGGTAAGGAGAGAAAGGGTGAGGAAGTAAGGAAGTCAGGAAAGGGAAGGGATTTGCTTCAGTTCACATGGCCATTCTCTTCCCATCATTTCACACTTCATGAGCAATCATTGTTTAGGTTCCAGTATGAAACGTTGTTGACTAGGCAACTGGAATATTCTGGCAGTGAACTCACAGCTTTGTTTTAGTGTACAAATCATGGGTTATTAAGATGTCCTTGAGAGTACAAGGATGACAAAAGTTCCTGTTTCTTTGCTGGGGCTTACCTTAAGCCATGCACTTAACACCTCAGTCTGATAGTTTGCTCATCAGACGCTTCCTTTCACTTACCTTCGCCAGCACAGTGAAAGTGGATGGGAACATATGGAGAGTGAGCTCTGGAAATGACTGTCCGCTGTGCCACCTCAGTTGACCCTTAACACCTCAGACACTGAGGAAAATTTCTTCTCCTATGCAGACAAGCAAGAAAACAAATAGAGCTATTCCTTATGTGCTGCAAGTGTGCTGCATTTTCTGGATGTCCTGACATGAGAACGATGGAGCACCATCTTTACGTTCTTCTGTCCTTTGTGCGTTTGTACCACATCTTCCCATTACTTAAACTTCTGTTATTTCCAGTGTTAAATTCAGTGGTAAACACTAGCCTACTTGACAAGTGTGCATAAGTAGACTAAAGATCTCTTTATTTCAAGGAGGAATTTGTGTCAGCTCTTAAGGGTTCTCATTGGTATAAAAACAAGAAAACAAGTGTACCAAGTGATAACTGCTGGGAGGGAGGCATTTTAATAAACTGTTTCACTTCTAATGCAACATCCCGTTGACTTCCAGGATTGTTGCTTTTAATGTCACCTTTACCTTTCTTAAAACAATACATTTAACAATCAGTTCTTCAGTGTCAGAATATAGTAATTTCTTCTCTCTGTTCAGCTGGCAGATCAAGAGCTTTCTTTCTATGTCAGCCTTCTCTGTGCCTTCCTGCTAAGTTTCTCTCTTCAGTGTACACCCACTTTTTCTGTTTCTATGCACATTAAGAATCCGTTTTGGCAAGGCACTGCTACAAAGACTGTCTAAGGTAGGGCTCCCAGCACGGCAGAATCCCGCGCTTGCCCTGCGGGCTGCGCACAGCATACTGCAGTTTGTTTGCCTTGGCTGCACGCCAGCCCAACTACTGAACCTCTGGGTCTGTTGCCAGCTGCCAGCTGTGTGTCTAAATGGTATTTCGACCTGGAATCCAGACATTCTGGATTAACAAACTGCCAAAATGCTGCCAAGACACAGTTCTTTCCAAAGCTTCTCTAGCAACTTCTGTTGGTAGCACAGGACCTAGTCCATTACTGGTACCAAACCCCTGTAAGTCACAACAAAATTACATTACGTAAAAGCTAATTATGTGTTTGAATAATTATGGATTGCAATATCTCTGAGGCTTGAGGAACTTGTAGATAATTCTTCTCAGGTTATCTTCTGAGACAGGGCAAGGATTCTAATATCATTTCCTGTATAAGGGCAATTAAATATACACACTTAAAAATGACTATCATCTCTCTTTGCAAACATGTTTCAATTAAATCATTGCTGAGAGCTTCAGCTCCAACACCTGTGAATATCTGGCTACTTTTTTTTTTTCAATCTCTTTTATTATGATGACTCAATTTACAAAGATCAAACTGAGGAATAGAAAGCCAGAGGTCAAAGTGATTTATTAATAATTGGCAACTTTAACATCAGTTTTGAAAGGGTGTGCTTACTCCCATTTGTTACCACTAGCTTATTCGTGTGTGCTCATCTGTTTTTCAGTAACATATGGGATATTGCTCTCTTATAACTTTTTGAAAGCATGGCTATTGAAGGAACATGGAAACCTGTACGGTCACATCTCATTTTCTAGTGCAGGGATGCATATTGAGAAAAAAAGTGCTGATTACTGTCATTGTCAAACATTTTAAACTAAACTGATAAAAAAATAATAATAATCTTCAGGGAAGTGTATTTACAAGCCTTTAAAAAGATCTTTGTTTTGAAACATGGGCATTTACTGTTTATATTCAGTGAAGGTTAATGTACTACCATTGTGAAAAGGAGATGAGTGGTGAGCTTCTATTCCATGATGGACAGCTGTACCCTCTAAGGAACTGTCTGAGGACTCACTAGATTGGATCAGAAACTCAAAACTGACTGTGCATTACAAATGAGCTGTGAAGAAAACAGTTCCATGAAAGTGAGATAAGTTAATTGAAGCAATTCTCCATCCAAAACTGAATTTATTTTGTTAACTATTTTGTTAAATATTCCTGAAATTCTGTCACACCTCTATGCCACTTCACATGGAGAAGTCTCCAGTTTCCATTCAAGAAAACAGTATTCAGGGAATTCAGACAGCCTATATTTTAAGCTAAGTTTTAAATTACAATATATTTCACTGTTTCTGTTGTTGTCATTCACTTGTTTCCTTGTTTGTTTGCTAGCTTTGGTTGTTTTGGTTGGGTGGTTGGGTCTCTTTGAAGACAGTCAAGACACTGACCTTACCTTACTATAGATGTTCATCTGTTTCAGCTCTTCCAGCTTTCTAAGCTTCCAAAACCCTTTCTTGATATTCAAGGTGTGGTTATAGGTAAAATATCTCTGTCCACCCACAATGTGTGAAATTCTCTCACTTCATAGTAGATACAAGTCCATTCCAGATCATCTTAGAGGGCCTGTTTTCTCCAGTTCTGTAAAGACTTCAGCACTGCTGGATTCCTGAGCCCACTCAAAGAGCCTCTGAGATAAAGGAGGTGTATGAATTTTGCCAGGAAAAACAAACTGGCTAACAAAAGAAGAGAGGAACACAACACCAAAGTACGTACAAATTGAGCTATATTGGGGGCTATCAGACCAGACAAGATGATAGAAATGATAGAAAACATTTATCAATAAATGTACCTGCAGCTGCATGTATTATTAGTAACACCTTTCACACAAGCAACCTACTGTAAGGGGTTCATCTATTTTTAGCCTCATCTTTTCCTTTCTTCTTCAGTTTCCTAAACACACTTGTTCTGCACTGCACACCCCTGGATATCCTGGAGCACATGCTGCCCATTACTGTGATATGTGATAGCTCTACCTAGAGTTCTGAAGAATCCTTTATAGACTTGCCAGTTACATGTCTCTTACCACCTGTGCAGTCATCTGTAGGAAACCAATGATTGCAACCAAAATGATAGGATTTTCCTAAGAGCAGAAATAACTGATTCAGGGCTTTAAGATCCCTGGTACATCACAGGTTGGATAGTGCCTTTGTAGCATTGTTTACCTCTCACTACACAAAAGGATGCAAAATGCCCCAAGGATGTAAACAACAAAATGAAATGTGTTAGAAAGCTTCCTTCATCTATTTATTTCTACCTGAGAACAGTCTGAGTTAGAGAATAACAAAAAATACTGCTTTGTTGCTGTACAGTGGGATGCATTAAGCACAGAGGAGCTAACCCACTGTACAATTTATTTCCATTAGAGAATGACAATATAGACCGGTTTCAAGGGAAAACTTGTCAAGTCATGTAATGTTTTCAGGCATTCAGCATCAGTCTATATTAATAAACAGTCCTATGAACTTTTCCCAGGATTCATTTAAAGTTAGAAGCACCAATACTTGAAGCAGAGAACTGATCTGCTCATTTTGAGTTAGAGTGATATTTTTCTGTGAATGTTATAATTTCTTTTTTCCTGCCAATACCAAACGACCATCCACTGACACATATGAACAGCTACAGACCACTCCTGCCAGCACAGAGCCCAGGTGGGACAGTGCTTGACTTTCTGCCCTGCGCTGAGTACACACAGCGACACTCACTGGGATCACCTACACAGGGCCAGAGGGAGAAAGAGGAGCACCTCAGAGGAGATACAAGGCAAAAATTCCCCATGCTAAGCTGTCTGAGGGGTGCATTAAGCACAGGGGGCTAACCCAGTATTTCAGCCTTGAAACAGCCACCTCTAAATAAATAAGATCATAAGATGAAGATCCAGGACCCTTCCTGAGGTCTTTTCCAGCTGCTCCTTGAAAAGGCTGAGAAAGACTTGCTGTTTCTTGTCTTAGCACACTCAGGTTGGTGCTGCTTTCCACTACCTACATTTTATACAGGAGCCTGTTAAAGCAATTCCCCCAGGAAAATGGGGAGATTTAGGTCCTGCACCCTAAACTGAAGCTAAGAGATGCCTCAGCCCCCACTGCCCTGACGAGTGTCTAACCTTGCCTGTGGGGGCTGGTTCCTGCTGCAGGAATGTGGGATGTCTTCCTGTCCCCAGGGACATAATCACTGCTTAGTTTTACCCAAACTAGGTACAAAGCGAAACTATGCCCCTGTGCAACCCTGATGCTTTGATTCTGGTTGTTAGCTCTGTGGTTATGTTTTGGGGCATGGATGTCTGTGGTCTGACCTCTTTACCAGTGGAGCTGCGAAAGCAGGATTGCTGGCCCTCAGCTGCCAAATGGTCTTTCATGAAGCAGTTTCATCCATTTACTATTACCTGCAGACCTCTGAATGGTGGTTGCTTCATGACACGCTGTTGGCTTCTTGCAGTTCTTTCATTAATTCTTGCTCATTAGACCCACTGATTCTTCAGAACGTGCATTCTTGAAATGAAATTCCTATTATCCTGAGCAGATTTGTTTCTGCTTTGTGCCTGCTCCCTTTTTGTTTTAATTCTCTCAGCAAGTTCTTTCTTTCCAGCCTGGATGATTACCCCTCTGATTGATTGTGGTCTGAAAACAGTCCATTGTGTAACCTAAAAGTCCCATTATTAACGAATATTTGGTAAATGTGGTACGGTCTGTCTGTTTGCAATATTCTTTGCTGGCATAAATTGGATATGAGCTGGAATAAAATCTATTTACAACAATGGAGAACTTTGCAAAAAGTACAAAAAAAAAGTGTCGTTGAAATACAAATACAGCTCGTAGATTTAGACATAGATTTGGATAATTAGATACCTGCAAGTTAGACTCTTATACAATTCTTTTGGTATCAAAAGCAGTTGAAACAGATTCCATGGAGGCAAATGAGCAGGCTGGTGCCTGTAGAAAGTGCGTGCACCACTTCATCCCAGAAATACCAGAGCAGACACTCCAAAACCCAGGATGCTGCTTTGCAGCACCAATCCCTGCAGCTGTGTTCCTCCTTTCTGTTTGTGCAAAAAAAGAGGTATCTGATGGATCACACTGCTAATCCCTTTCAACCCAACTGAAAGACCTGCATTTCTCCAGGAGGAAGCTCCAAAGGTATCCCCGTAACAATCAGGACTGCTTTGTGTGATGGGTAGTCCCTAACTCATCCTATGTCCTGAGAAAAGTCCTGTGAGCATGAAGTATCAACATCTGTAGCAGCAGCAGAAGTAGCTGCCAGCCAGGCATTTGTGCAAAGATGGTGATCAGATGTATGGCAGTGTTTCCATACTGGGTTTGACACTGTTTATGTCAAACTAGGAGTTCCTAGTCTAGGACACAGCTGCGCAGGATCCTTGGGAAGTTTTATGAAAGAAGATAGTCCTCCAGAGAAAAAGATATATAAAATAAAAATAATAAAATAAAATAAAATAAAATAAAATAAAATAAAATAAAATAAAATAAAATAAAATAAAATAAAATAAAATAAAATAAAATAAAATAACAAAAATGAACACAGTGCTAAAGCCACCATCTCTATCATTGTCTGATGCCCTCTTCGGAGACATGAGCAGGGATTATCACATCTAACCTCAGCCAATTTCTTTAGAAATATGTGGTGTGCAGTAGTCTCCTAAAGCAGCAAATAAAGTTACTGCCTCTATGTATAATAATGAAAATTCAATTTTGTATTACCTACTTCTAATTTGTCCCTAACTTTTGCCTTCACCTTTTTTGCCTTGTCTGTAAATACTGCTGCTATATTTCTTGCTTACTGCGTGTCATCTCTCTCTGCTTGTTCTTATTGCTTGTTCTATGATTTTAGTGTTTTCTCATTGAAAAATCTTGACTGTGAGCATTAAAAAGCAGTGTAAATCCCTCAGTTCTGTTCTTCACATACTGTTTTGTTTCAGTATTGATATTCACTGAAGAACTTTTGCTTGTGGTCATACTCATTTCTAAATCTAGACCATGTGTATTTACTGCAATGTAAACATAATTGACAAACACTCATTATTTTTAAATTATGACCCACTTGCTAATTTGCACTGTACTGAATGCTGGTAAAATGCCCCCATTGTTACACGGGTGTGTTTGCTTTGCCATAAAACATACTTGGAAATGTTTCAATTAAAAATGCAGTGATTTGATTAGCCTATGGGGCAATTTTCAAAAGCATCTGGCACTCCTAATATTCATTTGACTCATTGACTCTTCCCATGTGTTGCTGAAGACTTGGAAGAAGTCCCCGTGATGCAGAAAGCCTTAGTGGTTGATCTGGAAGAAGAACATGGGCAATGCCATAGATGCCACCAGAGTTCTGCTTTTTTACACCCAAAGCTCTTTCTGTAATAGCAGGCATATACTAAATGTCATGTAACAAAAGCCCAGTTTTGTTGCCTCCACCAGTTCATGGAGACTTGATTTGTCAGTAAAACTGAAGAAAACAGCCTGGTGTACTCGAGAAGTTCATTCCTTCCCACCTGTGTAGCCTGATTCAAAGGGCACAGAAGGGAGTGACTGTCCCATTTATTTCTTTGAAGGGGTTGTGGCAACTATGAACAAGCCAGGAAAAATATTAAAGAACATTCAAAGAGATTCAACAGGACCATGGGGATTTCCAAGTTGATATCTTAGTAACTACTGAGGAAACAAACAATTGGGACATTAATTATTTCATAATCTTCAGACTTAACTTCAGATGCTGAATGTGTGCTAAAGTGAGTTAAAGAATTTGTGTAGCATATGAGAACTTGCTCCTTTGCCTTTGGGGAAATTGGGAAAAGCCTTTCTAAATACCACATCTTTAATTCTTCTTACCCAGTTGTTTGTTGAACCTTTCTGTGAGAGGTTTGTTGGGATTGGTGCTCTTTGCACTAATGGCTTAGAGAGGAAATAATACAAAAACAATTTGATAAGGAAAAAGTTCATATGTAATACACTTAGTTGCATTAATATCGTTTTTTTCTCCTTTAAATATCTATCCATGAAGTTCTATGAGTTTTCTGCCACCAAATGGAGCATACAAAAGGATGGACACTTTCAAAAAGTGCCTTTGGGAAGAGACTGAGCTTATAGAACATGCAGCAAACCAGGACTCTGCTTTTGTGGCTCAGGGCAAGTAGAGAAGCATACTTTTAAAAAGGAGGAAGATGGGGAAGAATAAATACATTACTGAGAATTTTTTGGTTTCATTTAAAATGAACTTACATATAAACAGACAAGCAGTAATATGTTTCATGTATTTTGCAGCTGATGACTTGATAAACTAAATTAAAACTTAGCTCCTGGTGCTGTGTTCACGTAGTTCGATGTAAATGAAGCTGCATCTCTCTGTCTAAGCTGTTGCACATCATCCACCATCCATCATAATCCAGGAGGTCTCAGAAATGACCATTATGCTCCTATCCCCTCTCCTCTTGCTGAGAAGAGACAAATTTACATCCTTTATCCTCACCAGAGTACAGCTTGCCAGCCTGCAAGTCTGAGCAAAGGGAGAGTGGCCACACTCAGGGAACACTTGCTCTTTTACCACTTAAACATAGTGTCCAGTTTGCCTCTACTGATGATTTTGTCCTCATGGATCCTCCATCAGTGGGCTGACAGTTTCATTGCTCCACTAGAAAGCAGTTTTAAAGGGAAGCTATGACTGCAGACAGAGAAACAGGTAATGGGTAATGAAGACTATCTCTAATCTGGCTTTCTAACTCAGGAAAGGCTGCATGTTCAATGGAAATCCTGTGCAGAGAAATGTACTAGGGGAATTGTTGTTGCATTTTTTTGCTCAAACTGAATCATTTCCAAAATTACAGTAAATGGACCTGAAGTTACAAAAGCAGATAGCGGATGTGCAATGAGGGGCAGTGGTTTGTGGTTTCTTGCTTTTTGTTCTTCCAAACCCAAAACAAGTACACTGGATTTTCAGGAGCAGCTTGTAATCTGGTAGATCACAGGGCTGCAGTCCAGCCTAAGGTAAGAAAAGGAGCAGTATACATGGATAACGCTGTGATTCACCCATTTTTCTAACATCTTTGAAGTTTCATATTTTCCATTTTGCAAAAATTTTAATGGCACAAATCCAAACAGAACAGAGAGCCCTTTTACATTTTCTTTGCATTTTTGAAGTGCTTAGGTTTGATCCAGGAAGAAACTCATACACAGGTGAGATGAACTTTGCTTATCTATTAACACCACACATGCTTAGCTGCAGTTCAAACCTTATAACTTTCATTGAGTGACTGTCCCTTGTTGGACATGTGTTCAAATGCCTTCATAGGATCCCAGAGTCAATGTCGAAACTGCTGACTGAAAATAGTGTAACAATAAACTGAGGTGTGTCTTTGGTACAATAAACAGATTAATCTGGCGAGATCTTTCATTAACATGGAAAGAGTTTAGGATTGTAACATAATTATTTATTTTTTTTTGCTTTGTTTAAACAGCTGTATACTGTTAGCAAATTATAAAGAATACTTTTTGTACGGAGGTTTAATTTTGGCGTGCGAGATATCCTTTCTTACAGTAAAATAAATAAATCAATTTAAAAAAATCACCTTACATAATCTTAATAATTATTAATATATCTTTAAAATGTTTGACCGCTTGAAACTACAGCTCAGTCATCTGCTATAGACGCTCAAAGGATTATTGACAGTAGTAGAAATTGAAGAGCTTCCCTTGTCAGCTCCACCTCAGTTAAAAGAAGGCGAATCAGGGAGAATGAATTTGCTTGTTCATGCTGTATTTGTTACCATGATTGTAGACAACGGAGCATGAACAAAAAAAAGTATTCCAAAAGGAGCTACAATTCAGAGTTGAATTGTTTGGATAACATCCAGTGGTAAGTAACACAGGGAATCCAGTAATTCATAGCACCTGCTAAACAAATAAGTGTAAATGATAATAATTCTTCTATTTCTGGGCATTAAAAAAAAAAAAATGTTTTTGGGCAGCTTTTTGCTGATGACGTATTCATAAACTCAGTCCTTTTTTTCTAAGTCAAGGTTGTGTAAGAGTTCACACAAAAGCAACAAAAGCAGCAGCACAGTGTTTATAAATGTTTTCCACGGGTCATGGTTATTCTTGAAGGTGTTGGTTTTGGCCTTAACCCAGAACCCCAAAATGAGGCGCAAAACCATTTAATTTTGAGGATGTTGAATCCATTCCTGACAGGGAATTCTACTTACAGCAAATATTTAAGGTAAAACAAATACCTAGCTGCAGATCCTGATTCCATCTGCTCTGAGATTTGCTAACATTTAAATGGGATTTTTCTGTGATATGTGAAGAAGCAGACATGCTGTTCTAGTTGATCTTTTTGAAAGGTAGCACAGTACTTCAGAGGCTAAAGCGAGTGTTATAATCACCTACTGCCTTGGTTTTAATGCCATACATACTGAAAACAACAGAAAGCTTTACTGTTTGTAGATATTCCACTCATTTTTGTTTCCCTCTTTGCTTTACTTCTTCCATCAGCTGGCCCCCCACCACACTGGGGCTGTGGCAGGAGTGTGCAGGAGCTGAACGTGGGGTTACGGTGTCTGAACACAGGGTTACGGTGTCTGACACGACTCTTCTGGTGCCAACCTGTGTCCTGGTGGAAGAACAAGGTGAGATGGGATTACCAGAGAGGCAGAGGTGGCTACCTGAGACTACTTGTTAGCTCACAAGGACTGAAGGCCTAGAAAAAAAGGGAGAAACTTTGCCGCAATGGATGGCAAGCAAAATACATTAGAAACTCTTCAACTCACCTTCCTGGTATCCTGCATTCAGAAAATGTTTCTACAGGGCTTCTCTCCGGTGCTGTGATGCCACGCTTCTGCCCCAGCCTGTGAGCATAGGGCCCTGCAAAAAAGGAATAGCCATCGCATTTGGTTAAAGGAGGAATGTGTCTCTAGCAGGTCTCCGTCTACCTTTCCTCAGCACTATCATAAATGGGAACTCACACGATGTCTGGGACAACTTGGGTTTCGGGGCAAATCCTCAAGCTTTAGCCATTTGTGCTGCAAAGCACTGACAAAAGGGCTGCTGTGCAGTGCTAAACAGCTCTGCTTAGAAAAGAGGATGTTTCTCTGTTGAAGGATATTAAAGAGCGAGGATTTAGTCACAGTAAATGCCTTCCAAGAGAATCAGCCTGCAGATTTCCAGCTACCCTGTTTCAGCAAGCTACCCAGGCAAGAGATCCAGAGGCTTTACCAAGAGTGATCACCACGTGTGAATAAACCTGAAGACACTTCTTAATTTTATTTTCATAGTGTTTCCTTGAAAAGTATAAAGTAAATATTGAAAAGAAATAGTCACTTGCTATCAAAGTTTGAACAGGTGCTGGCTGTGAAGCAGACTGTAAGACTGCTTCTGAAACACCTATGAAACAGCTGTGCCAAAGCAAACCACAGCCTCTTCTGACCTCACTAGCTTTATTTTTTTTGTTAAGACTGTACAATGCAAAATGTAAATAATGGCCACTGACCAGAAATTAATGTTTAGAAAAGATGAGGAGGGCTGCGGCTGTCATATAAAACTGACTGCAAAATACTTGTCTTCTCCCTCAAGTTAGACATAGGTGTAACTGTCTTTATAAAAATATTCAGGAAAGCAAGGTTAGAAGTGTCAGTAAAATTCTATTTCCACAATCGCTGGACAGAAGGGCCAAGCCCAACAGTGTTGGCTCATTCCTAGTGCCGTAGCACCATAGCTGCATTACGACCTGACTTCTACAAGACTACAAAGCCTCCGTGCCACCCACCAACACCCAGGGGCTGTGGAAAACCCGTGGGAACACCTGGTGAATATTTCTGTGGAACTCAGCTCCGTATGAATGATGGTTGTAGGAATGCTTCAGAAATGGTAGCCAGACTAATTGAATTGTAGAATGGCTCAAGTTGGAAGGGACCTTAAAGACCACCCAGTTCCAAGCCCCTGGTGTCTGCGGCTCTGCACCACCACATACCCAGAGCCACCCATCCCCAGGTCTGGCAGGGCAGGGATAAACTCACAACATGTCACTATGTCTGTGTTGGCTGTGCTGCTGCTGTCTTTCCATCCCACACGTGACTTGTCGGCATTGCCACAAGGGTCAAACCACTTTTTAATTTCTTTTTCCTAGGCAACCACAAAGTGCCCAAGGTAGGCAGGCTTCTGCTGAAGGCTTGACCAGCTCCGTTCAACCACTGCATGGATGAGGCACCTCCCTGGAGAGCGTGAGGAAAGGAGATTGAAGACAAACCACATATCACTGTGCTGTTCGGTGCACCATGCCTGCATTTAGTGGCCTTGCCCCGTGCATTGCACCACATATCCCACCCCATGCACTAAAGCTAGATCTCTTTGGGCATGAGGTTTCCTAAGTATATGTGAATCTACACCCAGTGGTGGTGGCCATCCAGCTTCTCTGGGGAATTGAGGCACAGCAGGAGCACGTGGGAAGGGGCTGAGCTCCATCCCCTCTCCCCAAACCAGCTCCCACCTGATGGGAAGGCAGAGCACAGGTAAAGTCATTGTGGAGGTGCTTTAACCTGTGCAAGAGGCTTGGGCACTTATTTTGGAGTTCCTGTATAGGAGCGGATGGGTAGGTGTGAATGTAAAATAATACCTTGGTAGTTTAAAGGAAAAGTTTATTTTTTTTATATTTTAACACAAATATGTTGTGGTGTTGCATACCACGTGATGTTACATACCAAACACCTCCTCCCTTTCCCCATTATTTGTCTGTGTCTGATGATGCTCCCCTGAGTCTCAGCGAGAAGCACTTTGGCCTCATTAGCCAATTAGCAGCCTGTCCGACTAACAAGGATGAAGATAAAAACAGCCAGATGACACCTATGATCATTTTATATTACTGCTCAGAATTAGTCCAGAATATCTTTAACATGGAAGCACTGCAAATAAAAGTAGCCAGCAGAAACTTTTAAAAGGTTAACTGCAATAATAAGAGAGTAAGCATGTCCCTGTAATTCTCAAAAGATGGAATAGCAGCAAAAACAATGCTAGCAATGATCAAACTGTGATTATTTTTGCATCCTACTAGAATTGTGCAGTTCCCGTGTGTCACTATTTCTGAAGAATTAATACACTTACAAGAATTATGAAGTTGTTTGCACTACACATGTTGAGTTTAACTTCCTAAAACACATGGAGAAGAGCTGTACATTACCGTACAAGCTGCCTTATGTTATCAGTTTAGTCCCTGATAAATTTAATGCAGCCTGGTGCAGGTTTTTCCTCTCCTGTCTGCTGTTTTCACGCAGCATTTGTGCCAGCGTGGCAAAGGTCTTTTGCAAAATGAATGGCTCTGGATTTGTCCCAGGGTGAGCCTCAGCATCCCTCACCAGCACCATCCCTGATAGAAGGTGCCACGGCTGCAGGCGGGGGGACCACAGCTAGTGCTGGACCCCAGATGTGAAGGATCCCAGATGTGAGGGGCCAAAACTACAAAGGACCACAGGCACTCAGCCCTTTGCAGTTTCCTAGGAGCCACGTACCAACACACCGTGCTGACGAGAGGAGCCATTCCCCATCCTACTGCTGCCTCTGCTTGCCAGAAGCACAGCACTGAGGATGGGGTCACGGCTGCCCTACGAAACCTCCCACTGAGGCCATGGCGTGGTGCTTGCACCTTAACTGACACACACACGGGTGTCAAATGATGGTTTGCTGTTAGTGTGCATGGGCCTGTACAGGAATACTGGGGAATCTGAGCATTGAAAAAGGGAAAAATTGGTCTTTTCACAGGTACCAGGTCTCCTTCCGGGGCAGAGCACAGTGCCTTCATTCATTGATGTGCTGCAGAAGTAAGACACCTCTGGCAGCATTTCACACGTGGCAGTGGTGTCTCAACTTTCAAGCCAGTGGGTGTGAGTGAAATGTGTCTGCCTAGAAAGCCTTTAATTAATGTCAACCACGCTTCTCTTTGCTTGAGATAACATCACTGCACAGTAACAGCAGCATGTTGCACTGTAAAGTTTCCTGCTTGAGCACCTCGAGCAAGGAGAGGTTTGCACGGACACTCAGCTTTCTGCTGGTTTTGCTCCGATGAAAGCACACGTCCATACCCGGTGCAGAACGCTGTGCTTGCGTTACACCAGTACAAACCAGTGGTCGTTTTATGCACGATTTAATCATCACACTGAGTGCACATACACATCGACAGCAGCACATGACTGACACACGTGCAGCTTGTAAACACTGTGGGTTTAACCACCACGACTGGGAGGCCGTGCTCCTTCCGACGCAGCCGCCCAGGATCCCCATTCGCCTTGCAGTTCAAGTTTCCACTGAGAGTTTTCTCTCCCCGCGGCAGCTCGGTGAGCAAGCCGGGCAGGATCTCATGTGAAGGTAGCTCTGAATTCACCGTGCTCCTCAGCAAGCCACCAGTGGCGGGTCCCCAGCCGCAAAATCTCCGTCCTCCCTGACACCCAGCGCTCGGTGCGAGGATGTGCAGAGCCTTCCCCTCCGCTCCCCCAGCCGGGAGAAGACCCTTTGCAATGCCTCCAGCACCGGTGAGACGAAATAAAAATAATAATAAAAATATTAAAAATTTTAAAAAAGCGTTCGCGCGCCATCCCGGGAGGAAACCCGGCTCAGCGCGGCACCCATCGGAAGCGGTACCCTCCGGCGGCCGTGCGCAGGGTGAAGGCGTTTCCCTGCGGGAAGGACAGCGTGCGGATGCCGCCCTCCTCCCCGAGGGCCGCCCGCAGGCTGCCGGCCCCCGGCAGCTCCCCCCCGCCGCCGCCGGAGGGGCGCGGAGCGGCGCGGTCGGGGCGCAGCCCGCGGAAGGCGCCGCGCAGGCGGGGCCGCTTGGCCGGGGGGCTGCCCGCCAGGCTGCGCAGCGCGGCGCGGCACTGCTCCGACACCGAGCGCAGCATCGGGCCCACCCCCGCCGCCCCCTCGCTGCTGGCGGCGGGAGGAGGAGGAGGAGGAGGAGGAGGAGGAAGGGCCGCCCCGTCGGGGCACTGCGGGAGCATCAGCTTCTGGCGGGGAGAGAAAGAGACGGCGCGGCTTCAGGGGGCTGCCCCACTCCGCCGCCACCCTGCTCGGCCCCGACGCCCCCCAGCACGGCCCCGACCCGGCTCCCCTCTGCGCCGCGGCGGCAGCACTCACGTCGAGGACGGCGGCCAGCTGCCGGGCCTGGCTCGCCAGCTCCTTCAGCTGCACGTTGCTCTCCCGCAGCGTCGCCAGCTCCTCCTGCCTCTGCGCCAGGGTCTCCTGCAGCTGCGGGCACAAGATGGGGACACCCCGCTCGGGGCGCCGTGCGGCCTCCCCGTCGGGGGGACAAAGGGCAGGGAAAGCCCCCTGGGCCCTACCTGGCTGTTCTCCTCCAGAGCCTCCCCCAGCGCCCGCTGGTGCCGCTCGGCCGCGTCCTGCCAGCACGGCTCGGGGGGCTCCGGGCACGTCGGGGGGCACCGCGGCGCCGCCCCGATCCCCATCTGCGGGGCGCAGGGGCCGCACGTCGCCTCCTCGCCCAGGGACAGGTCGAAGTCGGGGCAGTCCAGCGGCGGCGGCATCAGGGCGGAGGCTTCCAGGGGGAAAACCCGAGGGTGTTAGCGCGGGGAAGGTGGTCCCGGCCCGCTTTGCCCCGATCCCACCGCGCCCTCCCCGTCCCGAGCATCTCTCTCCCCCCGTCGCTGTGTCTCCAAAGCACTTCTGCGCCACCGCGGGAGCTGAACCCGCTAGGATTTCGCTGCCACCCCCGCGACGACAGCACAGGTGTGACCCCCCCCCCGGCCAGGGCTGGGTGAGCGTGCACCCAAAAATCAGATACACCAAAAGCAGGAGGAGACCGAGCGTGGGGGCCGGGCAGGGAACGAGCCCAGATGCGCGCATCCCAGATGAGTTAAAAGCAGCCACTTGCCAGATATGAAATCGTCGACGGCATCTCTGAGCTCCTGGAAGTCAAACTCGGGCTCATCCCTCAGCAGCAGCCCCTGGGGTGCAAAAGAGACGTGAGCAGGGCCGGGGCTGTCCCCGCAGCGCTCCCGCACCGACGGCTGCCCATGCCCCGGGGGCCCTGCGGTGCTGCCCCGCGACCCCCGGCCCCCGTCCCTGTCTCCCCCGGGCCCCGTCCCGCTGCCCCCGGCCGGGGGTTACCTGCAGCGGGGCGGCGGGGGCGGCCGGACCGACGGGGAGGACGGGGCCTCGGGCTGCCAGCTCCTGCCAGTCGCGGGTGCTGAGCGCTGGGGACAGCGAGAGAGGGCGGTGAGGACGAGACGGGGGCCGGGGGCAGCGGGGCTGGGACGCTGCGGGCGGACTCACCGGGGGCCGGGCCGTCGGGGGCCGTCGGGGCGGCGGCGGCGACGGGGCCGCGGCGGGGCCGGGGCGCGGCCGGGGGGATCCGCGCCGGCTTTTTGGCCAGGCGGGCGGCCGGGCCCTGCAGCCGGTTGGGGCAGATGCTGCCGAAAGCCCGGCGGCCGCCCGGCTCCATCGCGGCCGCTCCGCCGACGGCCGGCCCGGGCTCCGCGCCCCGCTCGGCGCCGCCCCGAGGGTGCGGGCGGGCCGCGGGGGCGCGGGGGGACGGGGCCGGGCCGCGGGGTGCCCGCCCGGCCGCCCGCCTTCCCTCGGGCCCGGCGCGGAAACCTCCCGCGGCCCCGCAGCCCCCCCGGCCCGGCCCCGCCCGGCCCCCCCACGCCCGTCCCGCCGCCGCTCCCGCGCCCGCGGAGCCGCCCGGCACCGGCACCGGCACCGGCACCGGCACCGGCAGCATCACCCCCCCGGGCTGCGCCGCGCTTGTTGGACGGCGCGGCCGGGGCTGCGCGCCCCAAACGGCGGAGGAGGGGCAGGGAAAAGGCGAGCGGAGCGCGGCGGGAAGGCATCCTGCGGCCCTTTGGTGCGGGACAGGCGATAAAAAAAAAAAATAACGGGGTGTTTGGGGGCTCTACGTCTCTTCTCTTGGTGCCCCCCCACCCCGTGTCGCAGTGCCTGCTTGGTTAAGTACGAATAGAGACCGACTGGAGCAAGGAACTGCTTTTGCTACTTGCTTTATTGTGCAGTGTTTTCCTTTCTTACACTGTGATGAGTGCACCTTTTTTTCTCTTTTTTTTTTTTTTTCTTTTTCCTTTATTTCTTTTTTTTTTCTTTTTCGTTTCTTTTTCTTTTCTTTTTTTTTCCTTCTTTTCTTTTCCTTTTCCCTTTTTTCTTTTTCTTTTCCTTTTTTTTAATTTTCCTTTTCCTTTTTTATTTTTTTTTTATTTTCCTTTTCCTTTTCCTTTTTATTTTTCTTTTTCCTTTTTTATTTTTTTCTTTTCCTTTTCCTTTTTTATTCCCTTTTTTCTTTTTTTTTTTTCCTTTTCCTTTTTTTTCTTTCCCCCCCCCCCTTTCTTTTCTTTTTTCTTTCTTTTCTTTTTTTCTTTTTTTCCTAGAACCATTACCAAGCCAGCGCACACCGTATGAAAGGGAGAGTGATGCCAGCGGGCTTAACTGCTAATTAAGTGCAGGGAACTGATTGCTGGGCTGATCTTTCCCTGTGCCCACGTATTTCCACACACACCCCCCAGAAGCGCACGCACCCCGCGAGCAGACAAACAGCCGCAGGAGGTAAGTGGGAGAGGAGTTTATTTCGCGTCCCTGCGGCTCTCCCCCCCGCAGCCAGGGGCACTTCTGCGCCACGTCGGGCGGCAGCACCATGGGCAGGGACTGCCCGTTGAGGGCCACCAGGAGCTGCAGCTCGGCCATGCAGCCCCGCAGCAGCCCCTCCCGGTAGCCGCTGACCCGCAGGTCCAGCGGGCGGCGGTGCCGCAGCAGGCGGTCGGCCAGCCCCAGGCTGCCGGCGGCCAGCAGCGACGGGGCGTACTTGGTGAAGGCGTAGTCGGCCAGGCTCAGCTCCGCCACCCCCCGGGCCAAAATCCCGGCGTCGGAGGCTTCCCCGGCGTCGGCCCCCGGCTCCTCCATCCGCACCCGGGTGAAGTGCTCCAGGAAGAAGCTGACGGTGGGCGCCGCCAGGCTGAAGCCCAGCTTGTGCAGGACGATGCACTCCAGGTTGCAGAGCTGCTGGCGGCTGAAGGCGTCGCAGCAGAGGGCGAGGAGCTGCTTGACGCTGGGCGGGTGCACCTCCACCTGCGGGGGGACGGGAGAGGGGCTGCCGGGGGGCGAAGGGGCGGCCGGGACCCCCCCTCCCCCCCCCAAAAAAAAAAAAATAGTCTGGGGCTCTGCGCCGTACCTGCTTGCAGGCGATGAGCAGCGCCGTCACCCCCAGGAGCTGGAAGCAGTCGGCGGCCACCGGGGTGGTGGCGAGGAAGCGGTCAAGGGTGTTGACGGCCAGGCAGAGCGCCTCGAAGGAGACCCCCAGGTGGCGGTGCACGGGGATGAGCCAGCTCACCAGCTTGCAGCGAGCCTCCGCCGTCACCTGCCGCGACCGGGAGAGACAAGAAGGGACGGGATGGGACGGGACGGGATGGAAGGGGATGGACGGGACAGGATGGGACGGGATGGATGGGATGGGATGGACGACCCCCACCTGCGGCTGCCGGGCGAGCGGCTCCCGGGGCTGGAAGCGGCTCTCCAGCCCCTTTCGGGAGCGGTACCAGCTCTCCCCGTAGTCGCGGAAAGCCTGCAGCTCCAGCCGGCTCTCCCCGGCCGCCTCCTTCTCCTCCGCCGCCTCCGCCCGCCGCCGCCGCCGCCTGCGGTCGGGTCTCGGCGGGCAGGAGCCGAGCCCGGAGCCGAGCCCGAGCTGCGGGGTCCCCCCGCGCCCCCCGCCCGCCGCTTCCACCATGGGGGCGGCCGCGCTGCCGCCGCCGGGCCGGTATTTGAGCCAAGGGGG
Organism: Aythya fuligula; assembly: GCF_009819795.1. Lineage (NCBI taxonomy): Eukaryota > Metazoa > Chordata > Aves > Anseriformes > Anatidae > Aythya > Aythya fuligula. The sequence continues at coordinate 18,952,830 of NC_045593.1, forward strand.
CGGCGGGGGCGGCGCCGGTCTCCAAAACACAACGCTCGCACCGCGGGGATGCGGCGGGGCCGGGAGGAGCAGGGCAGCGGCTGGAGCCAGCCCCAGCCCCTTTGGCCCCTTTGGCACTTTGTGCTTGGGCCCTACCGAAAGGGACGGTCTCACGGGGAGCTGTGGCTGCTGCTTCAGGTCACGCTGCACGGGAAGCAAATGAATGGGATGAGACCAGGAAGCACAGCACAAATGAAAAAGGAGAAAAATAAAAAGTAAGAGTGCTGCAGTTCTCGATTCTGCACCCAGCTGCCGACTACTTATATCAGGGAGCACTATTTTAGAAAGGTGAAGGGAGGGAAATCAAAGCATTCCTCTAGTCTGACCGCTGGTTTCTACAGCAGAGCTGAGGCCAGACATGGCAATTTTATCAGATATGGGCACACGATTCAGTGATTGCAAAGGGTAAGTAGAAGGAAACGCCCCTGGGTGAAAGCAGACTGAAGAAGTCAATAGGAAATGGTAAAGAGGGACTCAAGCAGCCCACAAACCCAAGGGCAAAAGGGAAGAGAAGATAGGAGCAATGCAGCTTGCAGGACCGGAGCAGGAAACACTCAGAGGACGTACCCAGACCAAGAGGACTTGGTGCCTCTGACACAAAGCACATCCCCCAGAGCACTGCAGCAAGAAACAGCCACTGATACCAGATCTGTGTCCAACACGCTTCAAGAAGAGTGACACAAGTGTATTAAAAGAAGTGTTTATTAAATAAAGGGAACAGAGGAGAAAGTTCATCCGTCCAGGAGAATACAGGCACAAAAGCTGCTCGCATACACTGCAGAAACAGAAAGCCACTGTGGTCTTTTTCTATCCCCATGTAAATTTTATGATAACTGTGCTTATCTATACACCACAGTTTGACCTGTTTCATCAGTTCTGCAGAAAACTGTTGGCCACTTAGGATAGTAACCAGTGCTCTAGTTACTACAATAAAACCCTTAGAAAATTAAAAAAAAAAAAAGATACCTCTGTAAAAGATTACAGAGCAGGGCATGCTGCAGAAACACAAAGAATACCTCTGAACTTCAACATTAACATACATCTATGAAATTGAAAAAATATATTCACCATGGTTAAGTAAGGGAGAAAATCCTCAAGGAAAATCAATGCTCTCATCACTAGGATTTAGCCATTTTATGACACTGATTTATGTGTGAAATTCAAATCCAAAAGAAACAGGAGCCCAACAGTTCTCCAACTACTGAAACCTATCTCCAATTCATATTTCTAAGGATAGAAAAAAATACCTCAACTAGAACAAGAACTAGGAAATCATTCACTTTAAATTTGGCTAGCTGGGATGCAGATTTATTTTTCATCTTCCAGGAATGCAATTTATTTATTCTTTTTTATTTTTATTATTTTTAGTATCTGCACCTCTACTACAAAAGAAAAACATGTCTAGGCATGGTGTATAAAATTGAGGTTTTAAGATCAAACTTATCTGTTTAAGTGCTTCTTCTCTAAGTGCTGGGTACTTTGCAATTAAAAAAAAAGCACTCCCCCTCTTTTCTAGGTAAGCTGGACTATGACTAGTTTATCACAATTCTTAAAACGATAGCAGATGTGATTATTACTTTTCCCTCAGAGGCCCTAGGAAACTATTCGAAGAACTTGCCTCCTTGCCGTGTCGAGCGTAGGCTAGCATTCACAGGCTAGTTTTACTTTAATCTTACGGTTTCCTTTTGGTGCAGCAGTACTGGTTCTGCTATTAATCGTTTAACTGGGTATCTCCATATGTTTTGCTTGGTATCTTTCAAGATCACGCAGTTCCCTCATTGTCCTTTTTGTACACTACTCACCTCTGCTGCACAGTATTTGTTCTTTCCAGATGAAAAAATCTTCTGCACTACGTCTGTACATACGGAGTTTCTCTGCTTGACTGCAATTGTTGCATGGCAAAAAAGTAAGAAAAACAACTTCCCCATTCTGAAAGCTGCTTGTGATCTGAAAATTTCAATTCATTGTTGTAAACAGTGTAAGAGAACCTTACACTGTTCATTAAGTTACCTGGTTATGAGCTACTCATTATAAAAAATAACAAAGGTAGTGGTGAGTTAAACACACAGATGCACAAACAATAAGGAGCAAGTGATACAGAGAATAAAGAAGACGTGGAATCTTCAGCTACTGATTTTACAGCCATTTAAGGAACTGCTCCAATATAACTGTGAGGAGAGTCAACCTGAACTTTAAGGAGTGAGGGGTAAACACAATCAGCGTGAATAGTATGAGATAGTTGAGGGGGCTTGTGAGACTGTGCAAAGCTTATGACAGGATGCATGAGGAGGCTCATAGGAGAGCAAAGCTTATTGCAGTACCCCTGGGTGAAGGGTCTAAGGCAGGAAAAAACAAGATCGGGGTGAATGGAGAGAAGCAAGTGTGAAAAGACACAGAGAAGGGGGAGGACAGGCTGCTGGTCAGTACTCATGTTTGGCTGAGCCCTGCACCTGGTCAGGGTAGTCTGTTCTATCCTCTTATTACAGCATTTTCTTAATGTAAACCATACAGAAAAATGAAGATATCTGTAAGATGTATTGCTTCCATACTGCAAATTCATAGCTCAAAAAAAGCACACTTCAGAAACCAACATGATGAATGTCTTCTGTTTGCATCTATCTTACAGAGCTCTACCCCGCTGAGATTCAGGACCAGTCTTGAACTATCAGAACAGTCTGCATCACCATTAATGGTATGATTAGTACATCAAGCAGAAACAAAGAAAACTGGATTTGGCCACAACCATTTTTATATTGAAAATAAACTACTTCCATCATTTATACATTCAGACAAATGGCACTGATGTAAAGGCTAAACATATTCCACATTCATCTTTCAAAATGATATAGGAAGGTAAATCATATCCAGAAATCATGCAGTCTTCCTTTGTCACGGCTGGTATCAACCACACTAAGCATTCAGATACTTTCAGTTAGTGTTGGAGTGTGTGTTTCTCCTGACATTACCAAAGCTACGGTTTGTTACTGATGTCCAGTATCAGTTACCATTCTCTGTTTTTATCAGTTCTTTGATGATATGTAAGACCTTATCATCTAGGAAAGAGAACACAAACACAACAGTAAGCCAAAAAGAGTGAGCGTAAAAACAGATTCCCTCACATATCCAAGAAAAAATCAAAAGATTAATCAATCTAGCTATCAGCAAATTATGGTGGACTCCAAAGTAACACAAGTAATACCCATTTGTGGAGCAGAAGAGCAAATTATGTCCAAAGCATGTGATTAGAAAGTCTGTGAAAATATTCTGTGAGCTGTTTTTGGCAATTTCAGTATTTCACAGAAGAAATGGAGAAAATGACAGTGTGACCTGCAGACATATTAGGATACTGGAACTCGCTGCCTTTTGTTCAGTGTTGTGTTCAAAGCTTTAACTGTGCTCCTCCACCCTTTACTGCAAGGGGCCAACATGAAGCTCCCCATTGTTATTCTAAATTGTGAGACTAACACTTTAATTCATCCGTACCTGAGGCTCGCCATTATACCATGTTATTTCGGATTTGGGAAGTTACCTCACCATTTACTACCACCACCTTGGATGTTATTATCAGGGTTATGTTTAAAACCAAAGTTGTGCACATCATCATATATCTGGGATGAGCTGTATAATATCAGTAATGACCTTTCCAAATTATTTCTCTCAAGATAATGGAATTACAGTCAAGTTACACTAATCCTGCTGAGTGCGGATGCAGCATACTAATACTTTCTTCAGTCAACCACGATGTTCGTGTAACAAATACTACATCAGCAATGCAGCAATAAAGTTACCTTCAAGTGACATTTTAGGATTTTCAAGCTTCTTCTTTAAAACAGACTCAATGAGAACTCTCAGCTGTTTGAAAATTACTGCAATCTTTACAGGAGCCTGTAAAGAACAGAGAAGAAACATTTTCACTGCTCTTGAAGACGTCTTATACAAAAACATAGATTAAAACTTTACCTCTTATACAAACTAATGTTTGTAGAAATATAGCTTTAAACCTCAGCTATATAGAATCATAGAACCATAGAATCATAGAATATCCTGAGTTGGAAGGGACCCTCAAGGATCATCAAGTCCAACTGTTGACACCGCACAGGTCTACCCAAAAGTTCAGACCATGTGACTAAATGCACAGTCCAATATGCAAGAGTGCAGAGAAGGGCAATATATAATAGCACACTCATCTGCTTTCAGTACCAGCTCCATGAAAGCAAGGTTTAGCTTACACCCATTTCAAATACCTTCTCTGAAAGAATACTGACCGTTTTCCTGAAAAGAGGGAGCTGACATGTTACAAGCTGCACATGTCTAGACTATTCTTTCTAGAGTGACTTGCAAAGATTTTATTATATGTATACAAAATTCCCATCGTTCCCTTAAATTCTCATTCATCCCACATGAATAGTGTTCTAAAGCAAGGCAGGATATTAACTGTGTAACACAAAAGTCCATAAAAGGCAGCTACCACTCCAACGCACCTGAAAATGGATCCAGCCATCAACCATCAGGAGACGCTCCCGATGCTGGACTTCTATATCCCCACCAAAAAGCAAAATGGGAAAGGGGGATATCAAAGTAGTCTCTCTCAAATACACCTTAGCATACCTCACCTGTGTATAAACAAATACGAGCATTAAAAACAAACAAAAAATCCCTAAGATCTACAACATCAAATTTCAGTGCTGCTTTTAAAAGCAGAAATTATTTTTTTTTTCCTTTAATAACCAGGTCAAACCAAAATATTGTACACAGAACAGCTAGTAGCAATTTGTCTGCCCTATACCCCAGATGACATCACATTTAAACCCTCCTAAGTGACAGGCTATCAGTGACATACTATCAGGAAATTAGCTAAAGACATATATTCTTGCTTAAATTTAAGTTTCATCTCTCTCTTCTGGTTAAGACTAAAAGCACTGGGATAACATTTTCTTTCTATTTAATAAATCAAATATAATAAAAAGCAGGTAAAACTCTCCATCAGACATTCTTCTCAGCAGCAGCTGACTTGCCATTCTGTCTATATCCACATATATACATGCATAAATGAGAGTACATGGGTGGACACATACAGAAAGTAAACAATGGGGCTAGACTCAGTGTGTGTTATTTCTGGCTTTGGAGCCTCTTGCAAACCAACACGGAATGTGATGGGAAGGAAGCTCTAATATGACAAATAGAAACAAAAGGGTGCACCTTCACACAGAAGAGTAAACTTTGTTCATTCCCCTGTTCATGGAATAACTGATTAGCCTTAGCTGCTGCCTTGCCTTGAACTACAAGGTTCTTGGAGGCACAAAATACTTTCAGTTTATCAAAAAAAAATACGATTACTTCGTATATACCAAGAATTCCAACGTAATGTCCCGCTCCCCTACAGTGAAGCTGGCCATTAGGCAACTGCTATCACGTTTAACTCACTTCAGCAAAGAGATGACAAAATTTTGAGTTGGAATGTGGAAGAAAGTGGCAGGGGAAAAAAAATAAAAAAATTAAAAAACAAACAAACAAAAAAACCCCTGCAATTCAGTTAGGAAGTTCAGCAGTCAATTACAGAATTAGCTATTTCATTTTACATTGTTATTGAGGATGAGTCAGACCTGTAGCAAGCTTCAACACCTTTGAGTCTGCTTAGAACAGTGCAAAGCACACTGTGAAGTGCACCACAAGCATATGAGTGTGTCAAAGTGTTCATATTTAAGTTAATGGTCCAGCGTCAAAGATTGTCAATGATACTGTTAAATGACACACAGAAAGGTTCTTTCATTTATAGCTGTGAGTTTCACTATGAACAGACTTGTTCAAGATGTTCAGCCTTCACATTTTAGTTCAGTACCCAGCTGATTCATCTTTATGGACATACATGTAAGGAACCTTACATACTAAGGACTCTTAAGATGAGTCAGATATTAAAGCATACTTTACACTGGCGTACCTTACTTCTCCTTAAAGGCATTATGTCACCTTTACACAAAATATCAGCTACATTCACTATTTTCCCCTAGTTATCCCTCTGACAGAGTCAAAACCTTACCTTCTCCTGGTAAAGAAGCCATCCATGTATCTGTAAGTCTCTGTTTACAGAGGAGGGATGCACTTGTGCTTTACCCTGAGCAGTTTCTACCATGCATGCCAGCTTCTCTGTGATATCCACGGATTTTGTATATATTATTTTTCCTATGTTGTCATACAGCCCTGCGGTCAACACAGCTTTAAGAAGAGCTATTTCATGGAGAGAAAGGCATTGTGTGGCTCCACTTCCATCCCATTGATGCTGAGTTGTAGGTGCTGCAAATCCTGCTGCTCTGACCACCCTTATGAGTTCTTGCTTCACATCCTGAAATCAGGTAAGCAAAACACAGTTTAAAAATGCTCCATGTCCATCAGTTCCACCCCATCTCAATTAGTTGTGCTTTCCAGTGGATAACCTATTTCTTAGAAAAAACACTTGTGTTTTCTGTGGCCAACTTGGAATACTGGCTGTTTTTTTTTTTTACAAGGAAAGCATTATCTGGAATATAGGATTCAATATACAGTATTGGATATACAGCAAACACCAAATCTCCCAGCTCTACTTTAACTAAAAAGAAAACACACATTTATATCAAGTATTCACTTCTGCTTTGGACATCTCAGGCATTCAAACTTAACTAGAAGAGATTAATCAGAATATTTTCTTAGTAAAAATAAAAGGTCCTTTATGTAAGATTGTGGCTCATCTCTCTAACTATGGAATAGATCTATTCTTACACATCTAGGAATGACAATCTAAGTATTTTAATTCATAAATTTTGGTTCTCTGGTTGAAGTAAGGAGTGGCTTCTCCAATGCAGATAACTGCAAAGACATACCAACAAAGCATGCATATACAAGTGTGCCAGTGTACACACAGCTACCTGAATTGATGGTATGTTTCACCAGTTCCTAGTAAGTCCACTTGTTTTGGTCCCATCTAAATAGGAACTGTGACAGGTCATCACTTAAAAACGGCAGGATGTTTTCACAGGAAAATTTTAACAGCTAGTTTTTGAGCACAGAGCATAATTATTCGGTTTACCTCCAGAGTTAACAGTGAAGTCCTATTAAGGAAGTTTCTTCTGCAATAAGTCATTTCAGCATGATACCCTCCTTCTTGTCGAGCCTTCTTCCACCTAAGGAAAAAAAAAATCCCATCTTACTACAGCAAAAATAATCACATCTAGAATAAAACAGCACAAAAGAGGTAGTAAGTCAAAAGACAATACAGTTGTTTTGGTCAGCATTCTCCACTCAAAACCAGAAATAAATGGCATTAACAAAGATAAATGCTGCTGGTCTGATACCACTCAGGAGAACACATCTGTAACATATTTTACAGATACATGCAAAAATATAAGGTAATTTTCTCCCAAAATTACACTTATGTCTTGACAGTTGAGATGGAAGTCAGATGTGTTTTTAAGACTGTGTATTGTTTTATTAATGAGGAAGAAACATGTATCTTATTTTCTAATATAGAATCATACAATCATAGAATATCCCGAGTAGGAAGGGACCCATAAGGATCATTGAGTCCCAACTCCTGGCACCACACAGGTCTACCCAAAATTTTAGACCATGTGACTAAGAGCACAGTCCAAATGCTTCTTGAACTCTGACAGGCTCAGTGCAGAGACTACTTCCCAGCAGAGCCTGTTCTGGTGTGCAACCACCCCCTCAGTGAAGAGCCTCTTCCTGATGTCTAGCCTAAACCTCCCATGTTACAGCTTGACACCATTCCCTCAGGTCCTATCACTAGTCACTAAAGAGCCTGCCCCTCCACTCCACCTCATGAGAAAGCTGTATATATTTTTATTTTCCATCTGGTACATGTGCAAGCATATTTTAAAAGGATAAGGTACCAAATGAGGTATCTTTTTGTGCTACAGTATTTGATAATCTGCTGTTAGTCTGAGGAGAAAAGCTTCCAGGGCAAGCAATTCAAGGAAAGGTACTTCATAAGGATTCTTTCAAGAACCATATTACTTGTGCATGCTTTTAGCTATAAGGACAACAAAACATTATTTACCCTAGATAAGCTTTGTAGATTGTTATGTGGTCTGAAACTGCCATTGCTAGAGATGATTTTGCAAGATCTGCTTCATCTTTTCGACCTATTGGTGTGGTAAATGGTGATTTTTCTGTCATAACTGCAGCCAAAGTTGCCTGCAATTAATAAAGCATACATCAATATTTTATTGTAAGATTATGAGTTTATTACACAAGTAACTTTGCATTTTGTTTTGTAAAACAATACTGTTGTAATAGTATTTAACAATTTCTGATTAGTTCAGATCTTTCTTACACTGAAGACATTGCTTACATGCTGCCTTACTACACTGATGAAAACTTTAAAAAGTATCAAATCTCAAAACTCATCTGAAATGGTTTGTTACATGACAGAGGGATACCCAATATGATACTGTGAATATCAACACATTAAGCAACTGCTGCTTTGAGTTATACCACATTACCAGGAGAAACTGAGAATGCAATGATTTTGATTTTCAATTTCAGCAGCTAACATACCCATGCATCCTCGTAACTCGCATTTAGTATCAGCTGGAAGTGTAAGCCACTCCACAGCCCTCATGTAATAAATTACCAAATCAGTTAATTTGCAGTAACTTTCCATCAGCATCTTCTTAGTCTGCATCAACTGCAAGGTAACCCTGATTGGTCTCACCAAAATGCAAAACGGCTTTTTCTACAAGTTCCATACTCCCTGGGATCATAACAGAGAGAACTGCAGTCCAAGTATGGCTACCCTCTTGTCAATAATAGCTGGGAGTTTACAAACAGTTACATAATTCTGTCCCCCATGATATCCTGGAGTCTTCACCTTAAAGTACACATTTTAACATCTTATATCATCTTTTCAAAACAACGTTTTGCAAGAAACCAGATCAATTTTAATATTTAGCTGTTTCTATACTACTACTTTTTAGAAAATATTCAGACAAAGATGGCAGTATTTGTTTACTTACCACAGGATCCAAGCAGCCAAATATAGCTCCAAATATAAGCATTTTTCCAATCTTCACATTGACAGGGAGGGCTGCAAGGTGCTGGCCCAATGGAGTCAGTTTGGGCTCAGTTAACTGGCAAGCCCCTATCTTCCTTAACAGGTTCATGGCATTACCAATGACTTGTGGCTGTGGCGGGTCCAATGCTCTGGAAAGGAAATCTTCAGGAGAACCAAGGTTGCATTTCTACAGAGTGAATGGGCATATATTTTAGTATAAAATCTATTATATCAAAGACAAGGTGAAAACAAAGACAGAAATTTAGTAAACTTTTACAGTAGCTACAAAAGAAACTGGACAGTTGTTTTTGCAACCAGAAGCACACATTCCCCACCCTCTGCACCAGCCTCTTCGTTGATGGAATAGATATGCCCGTAACTTCATTTTTCAGAGGGGGCTTAAAATAGCATGAACACTGATCAGAGAAGTGTCACCAATTATCACAGGTGAGCAGGAGACAAACCTGCTGAGATGTTGTTCAACACCTGGGCACTAATTCACAACCAAAGTTAAACAGTTTGTTTGCTACAACCCAGCACTTAAAATACAAGCACATTACAAATGCCTCACAATACAGATCTTGAAATGCAGAAGGGTGAAAAACCATCCTTATACAACAGTTTTCCCATGCATATCTTACTCAGGATGAGGGAACAGGAGACTGAATTGCTCCTTTAAGCAGACAACAGTTTGAAGGATATTTAACTGAGCTTGAACTCTCATTCAGAGGTAAACTGGAACACTATAGGTTCCTATTCTCAGTCACCAGCATGCTTTGGATTTTCCATGACACATGTACTGGATTTCCCCCACTGTAGTGGAAGAAACTCTAACTACACTGGATTAAGGCAATCCTTGCAATCCCCTTTTTAGCTAACAAGGTCAGAAATTCCATAACAAAAACCATACCATAATATGAAGGCATAATTCCTCCAAAGGCACACGTAGTATTTCTGGAACTGAATATTCCATGAAACTTTCAAATCTGTAACATCATAAAAAAGAGAATCACTGTATATGGTTTACTTGGCAAGGCAGAAAGAAGGCAGGAGGTGCTGCAGGCAGGCAGCAGCAGTTCCCCCGTGGCCTATGCAAGGAGAGGCCCCTGGTGGAGCAGGCTGTCCCCCTGCAGCCCATGGGTCCCACATGGAGCAGATCTCCACGCTGCAGCCCCCCCATGGGTGGAGGAGCCCCCGGTGGAGCAGGTGGATGTGGCCTGGAGGAGGCTGCGGCCCATGGAGAGCCCCCGCAGGAGCAGGCCCCGGGCCAGAGCTGCAGCCCGTGGAGAGGAGCCCACGCAGGAGCAGGGGGTCTGGGGGGAGCTGCCCCCACCCGTGGGGGACCCGTGCTGGAGCAGTTTGCTCCTGGGGGATGGATGGACCCCGTGGGACGGAGCCGTGTGGGAGCAGTGCTTGAAGAGCTGCTGCCTGTGGGCAGCCCCCGCAGGCTCAGCTGGGGAAGGACGGCATCCATGGGAGGGACCCCATGGGGAGCAGGGGCAGAGAGGGAGCGGCAAAGATGAAGCATGAGGGACTGACCACAGCCCTCCTTCCCCCATGCTGCTTGGGGGGAGGAGGGAGAAGAGGGTGTTTTTAGTTTGCTTTTAGTTTCTCACCGCTCTGTTCTGGTAGCAATAGGCAGTAAATTATATTAATTTCCCTACTATGAGTGTGTTTTGCCCATGACAGTAATTGTCGAGCAATCTTCCTGTCCTCATCTCAACCCTTGAGCCTTTTCCATCATATTTTCTCTCCCTTTCCCTTTGAGGAGGGGGGGGAGGGGGGGGGGGGAGGGGTGAGAGAGTAGCTGTGGTGGAGTTCAGCTGCCCAGCTGCGTAAAATCACCACAAATCACAGATACGCAATTTAACGTCCAAATTGAAGTTACAACCTCATGTTTCACATGCTCATTCATTGAGAATGTTCTCTTGGGTGGTGTATTTTAATGCATGGGTAAACTGACCATTACATTAAGGCACACGTGGTAGCTTGGAAAGCAGAACTTTAAAGAAGAAGAGGGAAAGGCAGTAAGACTCCAATTTTCAAAACAGATTCTTAAAATGTATAGCTCTTAAATTGAAATGGAAGTTTTACATACTGCTCAAATGCACACTTTGTTGATTATTTCAAAATACTTTCAACTGAGACGGAGGCTAACGTAAGGGTCTTGTTGCTCCAGACAAGCAGGAAAAAGGTTATTCTGCTGCAGTAACAGACACTAATCCTACACTGCATCTTGACTTAATCTTTTCACATTTCTTATCCACAGAGACATCATTTCAGAAACTTACAGATCTGTCTGATTAAAAGATCTAAAAGATTAAGATCTTTTAATCTGTAGGATTAAAAGATTCAATGTTGTTGAAAACATTATTTCCACAATTTCATAATGCAGCACTTTTCCTTTCATTTTGAAAAAGGTTAAGAAAACATTTACATTGGAGATAGTGAATGCAGCTCAAAAAATCATGAAACCAAAATTAACACTACTTTAAAACTTTATGAATAAGGCATTCAGATTACATTTTTACATTTGAATCTTTATAGTTTGCATAACTAAAATTAATTTAAATGAGATTTGTTTTCCACAGAATTAATATAATGGCATTTGTTTCATTTACAAAAACAAGTTTACAGTACCTGTCTCTTGTGTACATTCGGAAGCAGAATCCATCCCTAACGCGCCCAGCTCTCCCTTGTCGTTGCAGAGCACTAGCTTTACTGACAAAAGTCTCCTCCAAGGAGCTCATCTGACTACTTTCATGGTACCTTAAAAATTATAAAGTGAGTGTCACTCAATTTCAGAATAAAAATGTATGTATATTTAGTTATTAATTTTAAAGCATATATACAAATACTGTATTTAAATAGTAGTAGTTTGAGAATATGATGTTTAGTTTTGAAAACTAAGCATACCTGGGGAAAATGGTACATCACAGAACCTTGGATACAACTGATTAATGAAAGTGTAAAAATTGGAAAAGGAAAGAGTTATGACAATAGCTCATCAAGCCCACCTCCCTGACAATTCAGAATTGGTCCTTCTAGCATTTTATAGGGTTTCATACATTTGAAGTAGACAAAGAGCAACTTCTAAAATGTACAATAGTATATATATAATCTACTTTATATATATAATCTACAAGTATAATCTACTTTACTTTTAAACCAGTGCTTAATCAAGATAATTCTTATCTATAAAGAACTCCCTTATTGTTCGTCACATCATTTGAAAATCCCAAGATTCATCCCAGGCTTGAACCTGAATTGCGAGTTATTCTTGAGTTCAGTGCATTTTTTGTCTGGAACTGTAGGTTAATAAGGATACTACGGAACTCCTGTAGTACTAGCCTGCAAGCATGCACAGTAATCACAATGTGAATTATGAAATTCAAACTCTCACCTATTTTCTTTTGTTCTCCCAGTATCAATTACGAAGACAACATCGGGTATTGTAATACCCGTCTCTGCTATATTCGTTGCCAAAACAATCTGAAACGAAGTAACACAGCAGAAATAAAAGAATTACGGAATGTCAGTTTTCGTCCTTGTAATCACCGAACAGTTGAGGTTGGAAGGGACCTCTGGAGATCAACTAGTCCATAGTTCTATGATTCTATGATTAGTCCACCTCCCTGCCAAGAAGGATCACCTAGAGCACATTGCACAGGATGGCATCCAGGCAGGTTTTGGATATCTCCAGAGAAGACAACTCCACAGCCTCTCTGGGCAACCTGTCCCAGTGCTCTGTCACCCTCACAGTAAAGAAGTGCCCCCTCATATTCAGCTGGGACCTCCTGTGCTTCAGTTTGTGCCCACTGCCTCTTGTCCTGTCGCCGGGCACAACTTAAAAGTGACTGGCCCCCCCTGACGTGCTCCCTTCAGATATTTATGCACACTGATGAGATTACCCATTCAGTCTTCTCTTCTTCTCTCCCAGGCTAAACATGCCCAGCTCTCTCAGCCTCCTCATGTGACAGATGCTCCTCACCATCCTAGTTAACCTTTTGCTGGACTCTCTCCAGTAGCTCCATGTCCCTCTTGTACTGGAGAGCCCAGAACTGAACACAGTACTCCAGGTGGGGCCTCACCAGGGCTGAGTAGAGGGGGAGGATCAACTCCCTTGGCCTGCTGGCAGCACTCTTCCAAATGCAGCCCAGAGTACCTACCATTGGCCTTCTTGGCCACAAGGGCACAGTGCTGGCTCATGGTCAGCCTGCTGTCCACCAGGACTCCCAGGTCTATCTCTGCAGAGCTGCTCTCCAGGAGGCCAGCCCCCAGCCTGTACTTGGGCTTGAAGGAAGTGATCCTTGAATGCTGACCAGCCCTCCTGGACCCACCCCCATTCCTTCTAGGGCCCTAACCCATGGGATTCCTCCAAGCAGGTCCCTGAACAGGCTTAGTCCAGGAGAGCAAATCAATGTTTAGAAAAAAAAAATGGCTAAAGGTTTTTGTTGTTGTTGTTGTTTTTTAAACTCAGAATTATTTTCCTAAACAAGCTGACAAAGCATTAAAAATGCTATGAGCTGGAAAATTATTTAGTTTTCCCCAATTACTCAGGAGTCTAAATTTGTGAGAATTTCACATTCATGTTTGCTATTATAATCCATCAAAATTACTAATAGCTAGTATTTGCCAAAACTAGTCTATTTAAATAGTCTGGAAGTAAGTAAAATACTAATTCTGAAATAAAAAACTGCAATTACTAGTAAAATCACAGGAAAGCAATAATTAAAGTAGCTCTTAGAAAAATACTAGGTTTAAGAGTTTGTCTGATTACTGTCAAGATTTCACAGCACACTAACTTCCATCTCTTACAGAGCACCAAGTTAGAAGAACTGTTTCTTTCCAGTGAGAAAATTCCAGGAACAACTGATTGTCATGTAATTATGTATGATTTGATTTTTAAAAATTCATAGTTGCACACTCATAAAAAAAAATTCTTCAGTGGTGTAATTTGCTTAACATACCTTTCTAACGCCAAGTGGAGGTAGTGTAAATGCAGCTGCTTGATCTTGAGTTGAAAGAACAGAATGCAAGGCTATCAATCTGTGCCTAGAGTAAGAAATTATACTAATCAATATGTATGTCAAGATACAGTTAAAATGAGAGCAGAAATACAACAGCAAGTTGGAGAAAGCAAGTAGAATGCACATTGGAAAGAGCAAAAGTTGGCATGACTGGTTTCAGCTAGGATAGAGTTAATTTTCCTCCTTCTAGATGGTATGGTGCTGTGTTTTGGATTAGGATGAGAATAATGTTGGTAACACACGGATATTTTAATTGTTACAGAGCAGTGCTTCCACCAAGCCAAGGACTTTTCAGGTTCTTGCTGTCCTGCCATTGGGCAGGCTGGGGGTGCATCAGGAGCTGGGAGGGGACAGACCCAGGACAGCTGACCCAGACTGGCCAAAGGGGTATTCCATACCATCTGATGTCATGCTGAACAGTTGATATGGGGGGGCTGGCTGGGGTGGGGGATTTAGGCATCCATGAAGCTGAGCTCTTTACATTATTCTTCTGAGATAAGGACTGTCACTGAAGCTTTGTACACAGCTATAAACACAGGCAACTTTTAGCCTGAGTGAGAAAAGCCTTCAGAGAAGAAAGAGTCACCGAAATTTATAACTTCCTTTTCTTCTAAACCTTGACACCTAAGGCCATCTACAAGTCTTTAGAATTTGACTGAAAATACTCCTTTTATGCCACAGCATTGCTACCTTTTAGTTACCCATAAAATAAATTTCAAAACTGTCACTACAACCCTGTGCCACTTCTCTTAACAGATTACTCTTTGTGGATCTCTTCTCAGTAAGCAGTTATTTCTATATAAACAGTATACCATGAAAAGCTATTGCCCAAACATACTAGCCCCCATGCCCTAAGAAGTGGAAACAAAGTAATTGAGTATTTTGTGATTAAGTATGTTTGTTCAAATCAAAAGAAAAGGGACAGTTATGACTATACCATTTCTAAGCACCTGTCATCTTTTAAAAATGGGTTTGCAGTAAAACCAGCTCAAAGGTATAACTCAACTTCACATTTCAAGAATAGCAGGCTTTAACAATCAAGAAGGACGTATTCATCAAGTTAATCAATTAACTATAGAAAATATCTGTGTTACCTGTCACGCAAGTTAAATCTCCTGTCAGTTGAAATGAGATCATACAACTGTTGGATATGAGCAAGGCCTGGTAAGAAGATCAGCACGGCACCTTCGACGTTCTTGAACTGGGGACTTCTATCTGGAAAGCGACAATACAGACACACAGTTAAAACAAACATGGATTTGCAGACAGCCTAAATTGAGAACACAAACTAATTCTTGAGTCCTGTGGTAAATACTTTTTTTATGATGTTTCATATAAAATTAAGTCAAGAATCCTTATCACTAGCTAACTCTGGGAGATAATCCAAAGGGCAGTCACAAGTATATAAACTGAGGAAGCAGAATGTACCTAAGTATGCAAGCAACTCCAAAATAAGTTCAAGGTTGATCTTGTAAGGATTCATATAGAAGACTGCTTGCTGTGTACGACTGCTATACTTCTCATAGTAAGGAGACAAATCAATACCAGATCCAGACTGGACTGGGACATACTCCTAGAAAGGAAAAAAGAGGAAAAATCATATGCTCAGTGTTTTATAACAAAGAGGTCAATTTGTCGTTCACTTTAGGCTTCTTAAAACATAGTAAGTGACCTTTAATTGATGAACTTCCCATGGAAAACAGTGAGAGTTAGATTAAATTACAGACATTTACATAACCTATCTATAGATAACTGCTACTACTACATCCCAGATGAAAAAAGGAATAAAAGTCTATGCAAGCAGTACTACACATTATGTTTCACGAATTAAAGCAATTCACATGTCCAAAATCAAGCATCTAATTAGGAGAATTTCAGAATTCAAATTCTGTACTATAAGCAAACAGCTTTCCTTCTCTCCCTAACATTCCCCTTCTCAACTAATGGTTGAAAAGAAAGTTCAGAGTCAATTATGTGACAGCTCCTACAGTGTTCTGGGGAAGGAGGAAAGGGGGAGGAAAATAAATATTGGTTCTAATAATTATATATTTTCTATAAGTATCTCGGACATACATACATAGCATAAGGCTTCTGTGTTAAGTGGAACCATTATAAATTATTTCACTGTAAAAGCACTTCAGAAGGAAGCTTTCCACCACATATCCTTCTGTACTGGAATTTCAACAGAAATAAATCATAAAGATGGAGCAGCACTCTGGAGAGCACTTTGGCTTCAACCAAAATGTGCTGTTGCGATGTATGGAGTAACCATCACTCCAGGAAAAATCTGCAAATCACACAGTAGCATGCTTTGAACATGTGTACACCAGTGTTTGATCACAACAAACTAACTGGTCTTGCAGAAACCTCAAGGGAACAAGTGAGTAGACAGGTGTCTACCCAAAATATACACAGCCTAGAGCTGAACAGTCTACAGTTGCCTGTAGTCTGAAGCATTAAAACTCTTGAAGAGTATGAATTCAAAAACATGTCCAGCTGTCACTGTAGAATAGTTTAGATTTAATAGTGTAGATTAACCATAGCCGGTCAATCCAAAAAGCTCTACAATCTTAACATAAATTATCCCATTTGGCATGCCAAGTTAGAGGATCTTGGGAACTGTTTTGTTAAGAGATGTGGCCTTGCCTTTTCTGTTCTTCTTAGTTCAATACTGAGGATAATTCATTGGGAGAATTTATTTAAATGCTTTTCCCTGTTGCTGCATACAGGATTAGAACTAGGATTTTGCGAAAGGGAAACAGCAGATCTCAGTGCCAAAGATATCAAAATTATGGCAGCAATAAGAGAGCTGAGACAAACATAAGGACATGGCTTTAGTAAATATTTGATTTCCACTGTAGAAGTGCCATTGTATCTTGTGTCAACTGCTGAAAGAACACTTGATATACAAACCAATTGCATTTAATTAACAGAGTTAAAGGTAATAAAATAAAAATAAAACTCCTAAATTGAAATTAGAAATGCCTATTTTACCTGGTACTTTGTAGTGCCTCCTCCTTTGGTAGTAACATTTATTACTACTTCCTCCTCCTCCTCCAAGAACTTCTGACAATATTCAGAGTCTTTCTCCAGAACATAGCCAGTTGCTTCAATTACGTCTTCAACATGGAATATCTTTATTGAAAATTCACACACAAAAAAAAAGCATGTCAAAAACTAATTGGCAGATTTTTTTGCGTTTTTTTGTTAATGCAAAGTTGAACAGGCCATCCCTTTCCATGTCAATGGTCTAACAGATCTTGCAAACTTCAGCTTAATCTTCCTCATGCTTTCTGAAAACCCAAGACTTGCTATGAATTTGTTAAAAGACCTTAAAAGATCTCTCCATATGATCACTGATGTTACCTTTAGTATAAGCCATGAGAAACGTGCCTGAGAAACATGCAACTTTTTCACTGCATTTTTTTGTATGTGGAGAGAGACAGGAGAATTCAGTACTTTCCTTTCCTTACTACCTACATTCAATAGAGAAAAATCAAAATGTCACTGTCTTCAGATGAGACTGATCTTAATCAACTGATAATATACCATAAAAAAAAACCAAAACAGTACAATTCTGTAGTTCAAAGTGGAAAAAGGCTAGAAGTCTCTGACATAAATACTTAAGGTATTTTTCTGACCAATAATATACAATATATTTATTTCAAATACTAACTAAGCAAACACGGTATAGGTGCAAAGTGTCTTTTAAAGTCAGAGAAACATTTGCCTACCTCAACAGGATAACTCCTCCCTGAAATCCTTAAAATTGGACAGTGTGAGAAATAGCTGGAAAACTTCTCACTGTCTACAGTAGCACTCATTAAAATCAGATGCAGGTCTGAACGTTTATGCAAGATCTCTTTCAGGATAACTAGCAAGAAGTCAGACTGGACACTCCTTTCATGCACCTAGAATTGGAAAAGAAAACATAAAACAACTTCTTAATAAAGATGGTAAGTCTGGGCCCAGAATAACTATAGTTCCTGCAGAAAATAAAGAGCTGATAACCTCATCTACAATAACATGAGATACACTTGAAAGAAGACCATCTTCTTGAAGTTTCCGAAGCAGAACACCTGTTGTACAGTATAGCAGTCTGGTGGCTTCTCCCGTTCTAGACTCCATACGAATTTGATAACCGCACAGGGAGTTCTTTAAAAGAAATAACATGACATTAAAAATATGAGAATAACTGAAAATAGTAGACAAGCAACAGATTCAAGATTAAATTAAATTTAAGCACTGTTAGAACCCAACACTGCACCAGTTGGTGACTGAATAGTATAGTAAATGACTGCCACATTGTTTTTTAATAGCTACCTTTGATTTTGTTAAGAAAGGGAAACATATATTGAAATATAGCAACTCAAGTTTCTCCAGAGCAGGAAAGAGCCAATAACCTTCGTATTCTTTTTAAGGGTTCTTGGTAGTCCTCAAATAAAAATATTTTTGCAGTGGAGGTATGGAATCCCCCTAGGGACTTCACACAAACAGACTACCATAAAACATACATGACCTTGCTTTTCTTCAAATAACAGAGAACTTTGCTGGAAGGGACCTCTCTCAAAGCTGGGCCAGGCTTCAAGTCGGATTAGATTACTCAGCCTTATATCCAGGGCAATTTTCCCTTACTGATGGGGACCTCCTACTAATAGGGATGTCAAACTCTCTCGGCAATTTTCTCCAATGTTTGACAATCCCCATTATTAAACACCTGCTCTTAGTCACCCTTGGTAAATTTTTTTAGAAGTCACACATTGATACCCAGACATTCAGAGCTGACAATTTATAAAAGCAGCTGACATAGCAAGAAGCCTTTTTCAAGAAAAAAAAAATATCTAATTTGGTTGTGTAAGGAATAATAATGTTTTCACTTTGTACCAAGAATACACCTTCCTAAAATCTGATCAAGATTAGAAACAGGAATGAAGATGCATCTTACCTTCCCTCCTGGTCCAGATTCACAGCCTAGCTCTTCACAGACCCTCGTAGCCAAGCTCACTGCTGAGATTCTCCGTGGTTGCGTGCAAACAATATTACACTTACTCGACCCCTCATCCAGCAACAAGTCTTCTAACAAGAAATGGGGCACTTGGGTACTTTTCCCACTGCCTGTTTCACCAGCTACAACAACTACTCGATGTTTTTTAAGAGTTTCCACAATTGAGTATCTGTGCTTAAACACAGGTAACTCCTGTCTCTCTTTCAAAAGCCTCTGGTATTTGGGGGAACTTTGCAGCTTTTTGAACAAAATCCTGGAAGGTTCCAAATTATCTGTTTCTGGCGTCTCAAGTGAAAGACTGCTGAAGTCTTCATCAGAAACTAAATTTTCCCAGGAATCTTCAGGACCTTCAGATACTTTTGGTTGATTTTCAGATTGTAGCTGTTGCTGTTGCTTTAGTTTGTTTAATAATTTAGCAATAAAGTTATCACGAGGTTTGTTAGTTTCTATCTTGTTTTCTTCTTCCTTTTTCTTTTCAATATCACTCCATTCTAGCCAGACATCTCGATAGGTAGGAGGCAGCAACTGATGAACTGACTTAGGGAGAAAAACAGAAAAAAAACTACTCTGTATACTATTCAGTAACGTAACTAACATTTTATGTGAAAATGAGCTTGTGTTGCAGAAGATACAATAAGATTTGAGATACAGAACTACTTGTAAATACAGAAGCTCTGAAACCAGTTATATTAACATCAACAAGACATTTTATTCTCAACTGTCTTGCTTTCTTTGCAGCACTGAAAGAACAGTTTTACTACAGAAGAGTTTCCTCCCCATATGCTGCAATGCCTGTGATTGTCAATAAAAGCAAATTATTATATCTTTCAAGCAAAGAGCTTAATGGATAACACTTGAATAAACTGTTTTTAAAATTTAATTACAGGAGACTACAATATAAAAAACAAAGGGAAATTCCAAGCTAAAAAAAGTAATATTGGTGAAAGCCTTACCTGTCCCTTGGTTAGATGATAGAGTGCCAAAGTAGCAGCTAGATGTTGTGCTTGCATACTATCTTCTGTTACAATTGTAGGACACATTGTCATTACATCATCTGATGACTTGATAACCCTGACCCTTAAAAACAGATTCACACAGGCATTACTCTTAATTTTTGTTACCTATATAAACGGCACACCTAATCATGTTTTTTAAAACATGAGTGAAAATCAAATATAGGATCTAAAAAAAAAAAAAAGTTTTTCAAAAATCTTTTGTGAACACACAGTTGATCACATTTGACTGAATGGCAGAAAAATTTCAGCAGATTACAGCAGCACATTTGTAGGGTGAAGTGGGTTCTCCCCCTTCCCTCTTCCTTCCCCTGAAGCATTACTTCTCCAGAGCTATCCAGAATGAAATACTTCCCTGCTGGACTGAAATCACTCAAATTAAACACGCTACATTCATTTAAACCCGAACCAACATGTCAAAACAGAAGTTTTGAGCATTTTTATTTTTAAATAAACCAAAAGGAAAATGTAAACGTCATGGGAAATACGTACCTACATTTCCAGTATCTTCCAACTGGAACCTTTTCAAAGGCAGGATTTGGACTCTTGGGAAAATTCTTCCTGCACCAGTCAATCAAAAATTGTTTGGGAGATTTACCAGTCCAGCTTCGAGCACTATAATCAAAATTTCTTACATCTAGTGGTTCTTTCTTTTTGGCTACAAGAGTAGAATGACACATACTTTAATTCTTCTAAAACTTTTTGTTTGTTTGTTTTTTCCTTACATTCAGAAATGTTTTATCTGTTCTACAAGTGCGTTTTCACCAGAGAGTACTGTTTTCTGAAGTGTTCTGCAGCTCTACTAAATTAATAGAAAATACTGGTGCTGAGAAATGATAGAAATTCCTGCTTTTTCAAGAAAGGAAATTAATTCCTGGCAGGAAATTCATTACAATATTCTGTTTACAATATTTGATCATTGAGTAATTCAAGAGCTTTTACTAATATTCCGTTGTTAGGAAAACATTGACAGTTTGAAGGTTTACAATGAAAACAGTTTAGAAAGACGCGAGGGTGACAATTAATGGGAACAGTCACTAGCCCTGTAGCAATGAAAAAACAAACACAAGATTTTAGACATGGCAGCATGGCAAAAATAGCTTTTAGCATCATGTGCTAAAACAAATGTGGATCTTGTCAAGTCAGCTTGGTCAGCAAGACAGCCCACCTACCATTCCCACAATGAAAAGCTGACAACTCCACACTGAAATGCTGTACAACCCTTAAAAAAAGAACTGATACTGTAAATACGTGGTATGTGCCAGGCTCATATTGAACAAGTTCCACCACACCTTTCTCTTCCTTTGCAGCACCTTCAGGTTTTTCAAGCAAACTCAGATTCAAAGTGGTTTCTTGAGGTACGGGAGTTTGAGGTAAGGGAGCTTTTTTCTTTTCGTTTTGTTGTTGGCTTGAAGTTTTTACAGATGGATCAAATACAGGATGCTCTTCAAGCGCTGCCATTTCTGTCAAAGAGAATAAATACATAACTTATTTCTACTAATTGCTGAGCATTTTGGTCCTTACAAAGAGAAGAATAATTGCATTAATTACTGAGCACTGAAAAACCAAAAGTGAAATGTTACTGACTTTTTACAGTTTGACCCACATGAAAAGAGTAAGTTCAGGAAAGCCTGCCGTTCACACTGTGAGTGGCATGACGGATGATGAAATCAACTCAACCTGACTCATGAGACCTACTCGCCTAACAAATATGCAAGTCGCAAAATGAAACACGGGTAATCTGCAGGGCTTTACCTTGCTGAATTCTTCTTATTTTCTCCTGTGCCACCTTCTGCCCTTGCTTGTCTTTGTCTTGCTTGGAGATGCTTGCTTGCTCTTTTGCTTCTGAAAGTTTTGCAGCCAGGTGTATATACCTCTCATTCTGTTTCATATAGAATTATTAAATACAAGTTTAATATTGTATTCTTGTCATCATTAATATCCTACATAATAAAAAAGTCATCCTTTACACTAAGCTTAAAAAATATTTATTTCTCATTTGTGCAAGTAATGAACAATTAAAACCTCTCAAAATTTTATAACCACCTTCCTAATCTCACTGAGCTGTGTTTCAAAAATTCTTCCTTCCCAGAAAAATGCATTCAATATTTTGAGCTCATTATTAAAAAAAGAGGAAAAACAACTGAGGAAAAGAAAAATGCCAGCATATTTCCATGCAGTTGCCTGATGCCAAGTCTTAATGTAAGGAAGAAAAAAAAAAAAAAAAGCATGCTGACTATTCAACCCTCAATTTTTAACAAACCGATCAACTAGTTGCAGATGTGCCAGACATATCTTTAAGACAAGAAGAAAAGGCCTTAAGTTGTGCCAGGGAAGGTTTAGGTTGGATATTAGGATAAATATATTCACTGAAAGGATTGTAAGGTATTGAAGAACAGGCTGCCCATGGAAGTGGTTGAGTGGTTGACCCATTCCTATGGGTCTTCAAAAAAAGCATGTAAATGTGGTGCTTGGTGACATGGTTTAATGGTGGTCTTGGCAGTGCTGGTCCAACCTTTAAACTAGATGGTCTTACAGAATCATTTAGGCTGCAAAAGATCTCTATTGATTTTTGAAACTTTTTGAATGTTTCTCAAGAAACACTACTCTGTCTTACTGGATCAAACTTTTCTTCATCTGTGTCTTTCACAGACTCATTTTTCTCTTCATCACTCTGTTGCTCTGCATATCGCAAAATCCACTCCTTCATGCTCACTTCTTTCTGTTTTTCTGCATTTGTCTCCTGGAAGAGCAACCAAATTAAACATAATGATAGCAGTAAGTGAAACCACCAATGTTTTTCCTCAGTAAGGGTTTAGGAACTACTGCTTAAAGTTTCACATAAGTTATATGACAGAGTGCTACCTGTAAATAAATGGAACAAACCCACTTTAGGAGAAAATAAAGCTATGACTTACTAAAAGTTACCACAAACAACAAGTTACAGAGTCTTTTAGACTTCACATGGAAAAAGATTTGCTTTCAAGTGACTGTTCCACTGTAGTTAAAACACTGCGGATGACAATATTATTTAAGCATATTATATTTTCAGAAGTTTTCCACGTCACTTTTGAAGTTTATGCAAATTCTGTATTTTGGAAAATTTCATGCTCTCTTCCCACCAATAAATACAAGTTATTTTCTCAAATTACCTTAGTTTCAGGGCCATTCTCTTTCTTTTTCTTATCTACTAAGCGAGGTGGAGGTTCAGATTTTGACACAGGAGAACAAAATTTTGCTCTAGGTTTCTGTTGTTGTTCTTCAAACTGCTGGCTAAAGCCTTCAGGCAAGGCATCTTCAAAACAAAAAACCCACGTCATAGAATATGCCAATAATGATTACTGAAAAATCTTTTTAAGTGTTTTAGGAACCAACTGGAGGAACATAAAACAACAACAGTATGCCTGAAATAAAAATCAGGCTATAACATTTAAGTAAGTCAGCATTTGCTCGTTGACTTTGATAAAACTCTAGGAATAGGAAGAAGAAGATTGTAAGACTATCAAAAAATAGTAACAAGAACAGTCAGCAGCACAGCTAGGAAAACTGTGATGACTATTGGTCTAAGTGAAACAACATATTTGACTGCTGCTTTCACATATTCCCATATCAGAGTTGGACCTACTGTTCTTCAGTTATAAACTGTAGTCAATTCTCTGTCACTATACTTACCATCAGGAAGGTTTAAACAAAGCCAATCAAGTGCAGAGTGAAGATCACCACCATATAAAAGTGTTTTTTTCATTGCTTCCTCTATGTGTTCAGTCTTAAAAGAAAACCTTTGCAAAGCCATGTATACATCCTACAAATAAAAAAAGTAAGATTTAAGATTTAACCTAAAAGTTTGAGCCTTTATTAAATTGCTATTTCCCACATATCACATAATTGAGATTAAACAGATAAAAAAGCATAAATTAACATATCAGAAGGCAGAGTAGAAAATCCTGTTCTGAAAACAAAGCTCATAAAATTTTGAATGTAAACATATATACATAAGTAAAGCCACATCCAAGTGAATATGAATAGAGTGTGTATTTTTTGGGTAGAAAGATAAATCTGCAGTTTTCCAACTACGATATGGAACTAAAAACGTAGGAAACAATGTCCTTAAAACATTGAGGTTAACTTCTATCCCTCTATCTATTTGATTAGACACTCTGATTGTGGTTACTGAATGCATGGAGACGTGTCTTTCCTGATAAACATGCTAACTGATTCCACCGGCTAATCATTAATGCAATTACTGGAAAATAAGGTACACTGGCTTGCACTACACACAGGAATATGTATAACAAAAAAAAAAAAAAAAACAAAAAACTGTTTACTCTAAATCAACAATGGTCAGAGGACAACATTTTAAACCCTACCTGCAGTTTCTTAGCAGTAAGTCTTTTGGAAATCATTCCTTTGTCATCATTTTGTTTTTTATGGTCATTGATTAGATCAATAATCCTTTTCTCCAAATTACTGTTTATTGTTACCTGCAAAAAGACAAATAGTTGAAACAAAGCAGAACACTACACCTTTTTATGATATATCAATGTTCTTCCTGCCTAAGGAAATTAAAATGCAGAAATCTTTCTGCCATTCAAATCTCTGCTTTTCCAGTTTTACTTAAGTTTAGCAAAACTTTCTTATGAAAGGTACAGATTACTTAAGTTGTATGCTGCTGTATTTTTTTTTTTAACTTGAAATAGAAAAAATCATTCCCTATTACAGAGAAGGCCCATTTATATCTTAAAAAATACAGGAATTCCCTTGACATAATGTAAGGAAAAAGTAATTAATATATATATATATATATATATACTGGAAAGAACAAGGCCTCTCTTCTCAGCTCACTAGAACTAACCTAAAATAATGTGCTCATTAAGACAATCTTGTGAGAATCTCTTTCTTCTCTGGATTAGGAAAAAAAATCCAGACACAATTTTAGTATTCTTAACATCTTTAAAACATAAACGAAGCTTTAGTTGTCAATGAGATTGCCATGTAAAATCTGTATTCTTCCTCTGACGGGAAGAAAAATATACGTGCACAACAGAAGCCCAAACACTGCTTTTCATAGCCCTGCATGTAATGTATAATTTGTTACTTACAGACAGATGTTCCGCCCTACTAGTTTATCCCATTTCTCAAAGCACGCTCAGAACCCCAGAGAGCTCAAGCTCATGAGACGAGGTCTAACACACGAACGTAGTTCACACGTGCAACATAGCACATATAGCTGAAGAAATATTTACTCGGGTAAAAGAGTACCATGAATCCCAAAGTTCTTTTACCTAAAGAAGATACTCACCTTAAGAATAGACTTATCTAGATTTGCAGCAGCAGCAGCACTGGAATCTACTGGTGAACTAAAACTGTAAGTTTTTGGACCTGCAAATTGCAAACAACCATCAATTACACAAGTAGAGTGCAGAGAACACTCTATGATTTTTAAAGCAGGTCCAACAGGAGGCAAGTGTTACACTAATATGCCAGTAACATGCATGCACATAAGAAACTATATGAACACTCAATGGTGTGGAAAGGCCATTTACCATGTAATAGTAAAGAAACAAATGACTCAGGAGACAAAATATAAAATTCCTGAGTGGCACAGTGAGGAAAAGCGATTGACTGCTCACTATCCATACAGGAACAGGGAATAGCACTCCCCAAACAGGGAAGCGAATGGCAAATTCAAAGTAAGTAAGGGTGATGGTTTGTTTGTTACTTTTAATCACAAAATGCACAGCTCCATAGCAGAGCTCTGCCACTGAAGCTGTGGGTGTTGGACATTTGTGTAAGCCCAAGAGCAGGCAAGATGCATAATTAAATTTATTTTTTTGGAAGGATGTTGGATAGAAATGTGATGTGGCACAGCAAGTCCCTTCGCCACAGCTGGGGGAGGATGTAAGAGCACTCTCCGAAAGTGTTCCCACCTGGGTACCTGCGTTTGGAGCCAGCCTAGGGGAGGGCGCTGGGTGACACAGGTCTGTGGTCTGACCTGCTGCAGGCGTTCCTACTTTTCATTTACCAGCAGCCAGTGAAAAAACATCTCTTCGCAACATTATTTACCACCACTGAACCAGTTTAGCTCCTCACAACAGCCAGCCTGATGCTGGCTGCCGCCCTTTGCGAGCACGCAAGCGCTGTTTTCGGTACGACGTGGCTGAAAAGGAGCCTCCAGCCCCGTGGCTGTGCTGGCAGTGTCCCCACGCAACCCACGCCTCGTTGCCCACCCCCAGCCCCAGCCCCAGCCGCAGCCGCAGCCCCGCTGCCCCTCACCCTGCTTGACGCGCGGCTCCTTGCAGGCGGGCACCGGCCGCGGGGCCGCTCGGCCGCCCGGCGCCTCAGCAGCAGCGGCGGCAGCACCGGCCTCGGCGGCGGCGGCTGCCCGCGCCCGGGCGGCGGCGGTGGCGGCGGCGGCGGTGGAGGCGGCGTGGGCCGAGCCCCCGGCGCGGTGCCTCTTGTTGCGGCCGCCCATGGCGCCCCGTGCCCGCAGCGGATGCGGAACCGGCCGAGGCCCCGGGGCGGGCAGAAAGGGGAGAGGAAGGAGGCGGAGCGGGGAGGAGCGGAGCGGAGCGGGGAGCGCCGAAGATGGCGGACGCCTTCGGGGACGAGCTCTTCAGCGTGTTCGAGGCGGAGCCGGCGGCCGCCAGGGGCAAGGCGGCGGCTGCTGAGGCCGCCAGGAGGACGGGGTGAGGGGGGCTGAGGGGGAGCCCGGGTGGCGGGGAGGGCGCCGTGAGGGGTTTTTGGGAAGGTGCCCGTGAAAGGCGAGCCTCGAGGTGTGTGTGTGTGTGTGTGTGTGTTCGCAGAAAGCGACCGGAGGAAGCGGCGCCAGGGAAGGCCAAAAGGGAGGCTGAGGGTGACGGGAGAGAAGATGCGGGCTCGGGGAAGAAACCCAAACTGGAGGATGTGGTATCGGAAGACACGAAGTAAGTACACAGCCTACTGCGTGAGGGGATAAAAAACAGCGCGCCAGGCGTGCTGCTTAGCTGGATGTCACCTGCGAGTAGCCAACAGATGCACCCCGCCAGTGTTTCCATATGGAGATGGGTTTGCCTGCTTATTTTAAACTACCTTTGCGTACGTGAGGATGTGCGGGTAGCACGGCTTCACTGGCGACGAGCTCTGGAGGAGGTTAAAATCTCACCGCAGACAGCAGCTAACCATCGCCCAGCGCTGGTGTGGTGCTGCTGCACGTGGGCAAGGGGCTGTTGGTGGCAGCCTGGTGCTGGTGGCAGGCATGCGGCGGGCCACAGGCAGTGAGGAGGCAGGCTGGCGGCGTGCCACCTCCCGGGAGGACACGGTCAGCCTCGGACACAGGAGCATGAATTTGACAAAAGGGACAGGAAAAAAGACTTCTGAGGCACGTAAGATTATAATTGCAGGGTGTATTTGTGATGGAAGTGTAGGCATGCTTTTAAATGTGGACACAAACGGAAGGTACCTGACGTGGAGAAGAGGGAAAGCTTGGACGTGTTGAAAGCTGGGGAGATAAGGCAACCAAAGGGCAGCCAGAGTGCTGGTTTTGTGCTTTAGGATCTGTGTACCTGTCTTTTCTTTCTAGAATTTCCTGACAGGTATTTTGAGGGGTTGTGAAAAAACAGACAGTGCAGGAGCTTTGTCAGCGTAGTCTATCCTAAGAGATTGTTTGAAACTTGGACGATGATGTGGGTTCAGAAACAATTAGGCAAGTTCATGGAATAAAACTTCATCTGGAGCTACCAAGCATAGATGTGTACCTCCTAGTTCAAGGCATAAAAGACTCAACTGCAGAAATAAATACTGTGTGCTTGCTGAGTACTTGTACTTTTCTTTGGGTGACATATCACTTAGTTCTGTCAGACAGAATTCATTGCTCTTATGTAGTCTTTTTTTTTTCAAGTTCAAGGTAAGATTTTCCGTGAGAACAGTCATGAGAAGACTTTTCAGAACTTTGCAATCATAGGGTACTTGTGCAGAAGCAAAGCAGAACAAGAGTTACCATTTTAAATCTTTTTTTTTTTATGTGAGTGGTCTCAATAAAATGTGTACTTGCCCACTGTAGCTTCCTAAAGTATGCTAATACTGTGTGAGAAAACAACTGTTACGTGCTGTGAGATACTAGCTGCTTGTGGCCATGAGAGAAGTGTAAAGAAAAAGAGGGTTCTTGTCGTAAGACAGCTCCTTGGGTTGTTTCAGGCTGCTGTTGTTCAGTACCACAAATACAGGTCTTGAATTTTGCTTTTGTATACTGAGAAAAAAAAAATCCACATGTAACTGGCAAACTCCATATGAACATACTTTTATAAATGTGACCCTAGAGTAATTTTGTGATGCAAGTTT
Organism: Aythya fuligula; assembly: GCF_009819795.1. Lineage (NCBI taxonomy): Eukaryota > Metazoa > Chordata > Aves > Anseriformes > Anatidae > Aythya > Aythya fuligula. The sequence goes on from NC_045593.1 coordinate 18,981,279, forward strand.
TTAAAATACTAAAAATCCTAAAGTAGTAGCTTTTTTTTTTTTTTTGTAAGTACACTTACAAAATAGCAAAACGTTAACTTACAGATGTGCTTAGTACAGGTGGGCACCTCTACCAAATGTCCAGTTTAAATTTGCACATCATTTTTTAGGTGCTGCAGTTAAAGTAGAGGTGAAGTTTGACGTTTTCCATTTTATAAAGAAAACGGGATTCTTACATATATTCTTTGGCAATCCTAACTCATATTTTTTTAGTCTGGCAGACCTGATGCCTCACGTAAAGGTGCAAGCTGTGGAAACTGTTGAAGGTTGCACACATGAGGTGAGTGCAGTGCAACTGAACGTGGGAAGTCTAGGTTTTTTGTAGAAGTACATGCACTACTGTTAGTATTATAATATTGTTTACCTTTATTAATATACTAATTATGTGTCATTTGATAGTATATTTAAGATTGAACAGGCCTATGCATAGTTTGACGTATGCACCTGACACTGTCCATGCGCAAAATACACTTTAAAACTCAACAGGATATCTTACTAGAAGCAGTTTGCGTGATACTTGCAATAAAGTGAGTGGCTGTGGAAAACTCAATGATAATATTGATATATTTTTGTATTTGAAAAGTAATGAGCACATTCTGAGTGCTGTTCTTGTTATTGAAATAAGTCTGTACTCATGGTACAATGTTACTGTTCAGCAGTGCATGGAAGTATTTTTCTAATCTTTTTCAAGAAAGAAAGGCTTTCATGTCAAGCTGTTCAGTGTTTCAAAGGACATTTTGGTAAAATGGGAAAAGAGACTGTATGTGAGAGCAAGAAAATGAGAATTATCTATTTTCAGATTATGTTAATGGAAATGATACAATTATAAAATGAAAAATCAGAAGCATTAATGCTGATTTTTATTTTATTATGTTTAATCGTACTTCTTCTCAAGGTGATTGTTAAAAAGAGTTTCTATGAGTATTAAATATGTCAATTTTAACTTCCCTGTACTTACATGCTCAGTTTGTTTTTCCTTCTGTCTTAGAATCATAGAATAGTTTGGGTTGGAAGAGAATTTAAAGATCATCTAATTCCAACCCTCCTGCCATGGGCAGGGACACCTCCCACCAGCCCAGGTTTCCAAAAGCCCCATCCAGCCTGGCCTTAAGCACCTCCAGGGATGGGGCAGCCACAGCTGCTCTGGGCAAAATGTGCCTGTGCTAGGGCCTCACCACCCTCTCTGAATGAAGAATTTCTTCTTTATATCTAATCTAAACCTATCCTCTTTTCGTTTCAAGCCATTACTCATTGTCCTATCACTACACTCCCTGACTTTCCTGTAATGCTTCCCCAGCTTTTCTGTAGGACCCTTTTAGGCACTGGAAGGCTGCTACAAGGTCTTCCTGGAGCCTTCTTTTCTCCAGGTTGAACAACCCCAACTCCCTCAGCCTGTCCTTGTAGGAGAGGTGCTCCAGCCCCTTGATCATTCTTATGGCTCTCATCTGGACATGTTCTATCAGTTCCACATCTTTCTTGTGCTGGGGGCCCCAGAGCTGAATGCAGGGCTCCAGGCAGAGTCTCACAAGAGCAGAGCAGAGGGACACAATCCCCTCCGTCGCCCTGCTGGCCACACTGCTTTTGATGCAGCCCAGGATACAGTTGGCTTTCTGGTCTGCAAGCGCGTGTTGCTGGCTCATGCTGAGCTTCTCATCAACCAGCACACCCAGGTCCTGCTCCTTAGGGCTGTTCTCAATCTGTTCTCTGCCCAGCCTGTATTTGCGCTTATCTGTCTTCCAGAACTAACCCATGCTAATTAGGGTCACATTAAAGGACCCTGTATGATGATGCATTTTTAGTACAGAAACAGGTTTTAAAGCCAATGCATCTGCACAGTCTTTGTTATGTAGAGATGTCTGATAGAGGTTTGTCATCACTTAGTAACTGAAGAGGGCTTAAATACTTAGTATGAATGAATATTAGATATTAGTCAGGAACAGGAACTTAACCTGTATAAGCAGGTCCCTGGCAAGGGAGTGTGATCAATGTGAGCTGTGCAATTGGTTTTAACCTCCGTTGGCCAGAAATTGTGACTGCATCTTGGCCAGAAGAGTTTATGTTTTAAGCTAGGTAGTACCAGAAATATTTCACATCAGACAGCAAGAAGTGTCAGGGAAATGGGAAAAGGGGTACTGTGTCAGGAGGGTAAAGATAGTGAGAGAAAGGACACCTTGACACATGAGCTCATAGAACCAGGATAATAGAAAGTAATGTAAGTTTTCATGCATTTTGCATTTCCTTCTTCAGCTTTTCGTAGCTTGATATGTCACTGGAATGGACACACAGAATTCTGCAATTGTTTTTGTTTAAAATATATTTTATAGGTTGCACTTCCAGCAAATGAAGAGTTCAAAGGTCTAAAGCCAAGAACTGGAAAACCTGCAAAAGTATGTGATAGATTCTGTTAATTTTTCTTCTTGCATATGCTTTAGTTAGTAGGTAAGGGTAGAGAGAGGAAAAGTGTTGTACTTTGCCAGTAAGACTTGACAAAGGTTTAAAAAGATGACCTGTCATAAGGAAGATTGATATTCGTATTTTAAATGTGGTAGAGTAAAATAAAGTGGTTGAATGGAGTGGAGAGGCTTTTGTGGTTTTGTTTCTACTCTACAACATTGGGCAAAGGCTTTGGTGCTGTGTGATAATTTCTGTCCTGACTTAGAAAATTAGAGAAAATCCAGTCGTCTGGGCCAGATTTTCACTCCATACAACAACAAGATATCAGCAAAGATCTTAGGTGTGTGCGTGTTAGATAATTTTATGTAAATAACAAGCCACTGCAAAATACTGGATTAAGGTTAATTGAAATTACAAATGTCTATGTGCATGATTTAATTTCTGCCTGTAATTTGCATGCTCGTTCAGTCAGAGAATAATCAATGTAGGTAGTAGTCTATGTTAAAAATATGTAATGTTTTTTTCTTTCTTTTTAGGAATATCCGTTTAGTCTCGATGCCTTTCAGAGAGAAGCAATTCTTTGTGTAGATAATAACCAGTCTGTGTTAGTGTCAGCTCATACATCAGCTGGTAAAACTGTATGTGCAGAGTAAGTAATTTTCTGACAGGTTCTTAATAAGAAAATGTGTGATGCTTTTACTGTCATTTTGTTGAACCATCAGTAGCTGTTGTGCATCAATTCCTAGATTAAACAGCTTGGAATTGAATTGACTGCACTAAAATATAAATAACTATTTCTTTCATCTAGCTGAGTGGGTATTGAAATGCTTGAGTAATGTTTAAGCTTTTATTTTATTTTTAAACAATCTGTCCTTATTGAGACGTTTTTCTACAGACTGAGAGAAAAATTTCTGCAATACAGATTTACATGAATTTAGAAAAAATACCTTTGTGTCCTAGCCCATTTTTGTAGCTAATGAAGAAGGTCATTTTTGTTTGTTTGTTTGTTTTTTAACTTTTATGTCAGAAGTATCAGTTTGATTTATTTAGCATCTTGGTGTTTATCAGGCAAGAAATGTTTAAACAAGTACATACATTTTTGCCAGGGTTTGGAGTGACTTTGCCAACCTGAGATGAGAAGTGAGATCTACATGAAAATATGTAACATGGGATCAAAGAGTAGTAGTTTGACACAAAGCATTTATGATTAGATTTTTAGTTAAAATTAGATGTGTTCTGAAGTCCATCTACATCAGTTATTTTTTGGGCCATTTGTCGCTCTCCAAAGAGACACAAGTAGTTAAGCTTAGACTGCACTGAACTTAAACAGATAGGAAGTGCTTTGTATCATTCTACTGGTGTTTTGAATTACTTTTCTTTTTTCAACAAAAAGGTAAGAGGAAACTAAATAGTTGTGTATATCTTCCTGGCAACTGTAATATGTTCAATGTTTGAATACAGGTATGCAATTGCCTTGGCTTTGAGGGAGAAACAGCGTGTGATATTTACGAGTCCAATTAAAGCTTTGAGTAATCAGAAGTACCGTGAGATGTATGAAGAGTTTCAGGATGTTGGTTTGATGACTGGGGATGTCACCATTAATCCTACAGCTTCTTGTCTGGTGATGACAACAGAGGTAAGATCAGACACAAGTTCTTGATCTATCTGTGGTTTTGTACCTTATTTTTGGAAAGGTCTGATACTAATAAAAATTATCATAAAAATCCCAGTTAGGGTAAAAAAAAAAAAATTTGAAAGTTCATTATTTCTCCCTTGCGCTTGATTTAACTTCAGATTATTGAAAAAATAGGTAAATCTCTATAAATTCATGCTTTTGGAATCTCTGTCAGGAACTTTAAATCTGTTTGTGACAGATCCTTTTTCTTTGTTTCCTAGATCCTGAGAAGTATGCTCTACAGAGGTTCTGAGGTTATGCGAGAAGTTGCGTGGGTTATTTTTGATGAAATCCACTACATGAGAGATTCAGGTAACTTTAATACAATTTTGCGTTTCATATCCATTTTTTTGAAGAGCAAAGATTGCTTCCTTTATTAAATCTCTATTTTCTCTTGAAATCAGATATCTTTGTGCATAAATCATACAGAATATGTTTTCTAGTGAATTTTGTGAAATAGCTATTGTGCGTAGCAGTCTGCATTATCTTTGCTGAGACAAAAGCAACTTTGAGGACGTGTGTGTACTTATATATGAGGCATTTGTTAGTTTTTCTTTTATTTTGTCTTTAAGTATGCCGTTCTTTGGTTTCAGAGCTGAAAAACAGACTTGAATAACATTTCCCATATGATTTTTCCATTTTCAGAACGTGGTGTAGTTTGGGAAGAGACAATTATTTTGCTCCCTGACAATGTTCACTATGTATTCCTTTCCGCGACTATTCCAAATGCTCGTCAGTTTGCTGAATGGATCTGTCATCTTCACAAACAGGTAATTTTGATGTGAGAGGCCTCTATCCTTGTGATCTTGTGGCATAATACTGCGTCTTTGTTTCGAAAAAAAAACCTAGACCTACAAGCCTCTCTTTATAATGTTATTATAGCTTCTAACTGATGGTGTAGATCCCTCCTTTGATAGTACACTTAGCCTTTGTGCCTGTATGGATTGTTAGTTCTACATACAACTTTAACGTTTCTTTCTTTAATAGTTTATTTTTACCATTTATTTAGACACCAGCTTGATTTCAACAAACACTGAATTATGAAACACTGTGAAATTACTATGATCTTCAGAGGCAGGCCTTTCAGGACACAGAGGCTTCAAAGGGCCTGTTTGCAATCCGTAAACATTATATTCATCTCTGTTTCAACAAAGACAAACTTTTATTTCATTGTTTGCATTAAAATAGGTGTGTGATTGTCAGTGGGCTGCCAGCAGCATGACAAGTAGTTGTCAACCATTTTTATGAGCTTTCAGTTGTATCTTGGATATGCTTGCTAAGTTCACACTAATTTGTAATTATTTCTCTTCCTGTTTTCGTACTGTCCCCAGAGAGCAGAGCTCAGCGCCTGCCCCTCCGCTCCCCTCGTGAGGGAGCTGCAGACCGCCATGAGGCCTCCCCTCAGCCTGCTCTGCTCTGGGCTGAACAATCCAAGCGACCTCAGCCACTCCTCATTCATCTTCTCTAGACCCTTTGACATGTTTGTAGCCCTCCTTTGGACTCTCTAGTAGTTTTAAGTCCTCCTTAAATTGTGGCACCCAGAACTGCACACAGTTGACTAGCACATCATGGTTCCTGAAACAGGCTGGAAGAGAGAGGCAAAGCTGAACTTCATGAGGCAGCCAGATTGAGGAGCTGGGTCCTGGAAGCAGGCAGGCAGGGCAGAAGAAGGCAGAGATTCACAGCATAGGTCCTTGGAACTGGCACGGAGAGCAGATGTCCCTCCTAGAGTGATTCCACAGCAGTGATTCTTATGATAATAGCCTTTTCTTAACAGAAGATCTTGTCTTGCAATGAATTCTTCAGTGTCTGGGTGTTTTTTGGCCCATGGACTACATTGTGCACAATTCCAGAAGATAATATTATCGCAGGCTGAAAGTAGGTGCCTTTTCCTGCTGCTCAGATCTTTTTCTTAGCTTCTGCTTGTTTTCTTCCTTATGTTTACAGCTTTTTTTTTTATTATTATTTTTTACCAGCTGTCAAAGCTGCATGTCTTCTTTGACTAACCGTCAGTGGAGATCATAGTTCTGGGACCTCTTGTTTTCAAACTATGCCCGTATGCAGGGCCTTTGCTGTTATCCCAGGCTTAAACTGCACTTAGCAAGTATTGAGCTGTTTCACATAGAGGATTCTCAGAATGAGCTTAAGGACAGGACCGCTGCCTTGCTCAGTTAGCGTAGCACGGTTCATATGAGTGATATGTGCTGCTACTAGAACACAAGAATGAAAAGTAAACCATAAATTCCTAGGAAATATATATACATGCAGCCAAAATGAGAAAAGAGGAATATGATGAATATGTCCTGTTCCAGAACCTTTCAGTTAATTTTTATTCTGGTTTTTTTTTTTTTTTTTTCAGTGACAGTTTTGCAGCAAAGAATATATGAATTAGAATTGGGGAAGGAACTTCCACAAGAGGTTGCTCTGATTTTAAAAATAACCCCCAGCTTTGTTTCTCATGTGGCTTGTGATGAAAGGAGCATAGCATAAGAGATGTTTACTCAAACTTGGCACAAAGCTTTGACTTTGTTTTGCAGAGCACTTGGCTGATCTTTTTTTTAAAGCAGATTTATATAAGATTTAATATTTTTAAGGAAGTGTTTCATTTATTTTTTTCTAAACAAGCGTTACTCACATGTTAAAACTTGTAATGTTTTAAAAAATATACAATGCCTTTTTTAGGTGGTGCAAGAAATACTGCAGGCTTTTTTACAAAATAGAAATTAATAGTTCTTCCTTTGGTTTTAAAAGATATGAGGATATTTCAAGTCTGTTTAATAATATAAAAGAGACCATTACCTATCTTTGCTTTTTCTTTTTTATAAGAGATTGTTGTCAGCTTGTGTTACTCTGAAGGATTAGCAAGATTTCACATTTTTAAGCAACATCATTAGTACAAAATCCATATTCAGGGAAGAAAACTTAAATTTCTTTAAATCTTAGATTCTGGCTTTCAGAAGGATGTATTTTAAAACAAATGCGTTGGATTTTCCCTCAAGCCAGTATTTTTCCAGTTCATTTAGAAATATGAAATAACTTACGTATATGCTGTTCTTTTTTATAGCCCTGCCATGTGATTTACACAGACTATCGACCTACTCCACTGCAGCACTATATATTCCCAGCAGGAGGAGATGGATTGCGTCTTGTCGTTGATGAAAATGTAAGGCATAGTCAGTTAGTTTGAAATTTCTTTTTCCTCACATATCAGTAATGAGTTTCATCTTTTGCAGAACTTGGATTGACTATGCAAAGGATGTTTATGTTAAAATAAAATGAGGTACAAATGGGTAACGGTGATCTCTGAGATGTTGATTTTGGAGTCATATAGAAGACACTGATTTTATTCTCTAATGTCATGTACTCAGATGAGCAGTGCTTTGCTGAGATGTGTTAAGCACCCTCATCCTTGCTTTCTGAGGTTGCTGGTACTGTTTCTCACTTAATTTTCTTTTTTTTTTTTTTTTTTTTAAAGGTAGCATTTAAACTTTCCTTGAGGGGGGCATAATGTTTTTGTGTCTTTAGGTGATTCAGAAGTAACAGTGTTTACAATTCATTATTGAATTATAGCTTATGCTGTAAACAGCAATATTGCACTTAATTGGGCAGAATATCTTTATGTAGACATTCCTGTAAGTCAGTTTCGCTATTGTGCCATTGTGTTGGGTTTACATGGCAAGGTTTTGGTAGCAGGGGGCTGCACAAGTGTCCTCTGAGAGCAGCACCCAGCAGCTGCTCTATGTCAGAGCAGAGCCAGCTCCAGAAAAGACCCACTGCTGGCCGAAGTTGAGCCAGTGATCAACACTGGTTGCACATCTGAGAGAGGATGCTTAACAAACAGAAAAAAATACTGCACAACAGCAGCTGGGAGAGTGAATAGTGAGAGCCAGTCATGCAGGCCTCAGGGTCAGTGCAGGAGGGCAGGAGGTGAGGTGCTGCAGGTACAGAACAGAAGTGCCCCTGCAGCCCATGGAGAGGAGCCCACGAAGAATGAGTTCACCTGAATTGCTCTGGGGGACGAGGTAGAGGAGAGTGTGTGGGGAGGGGAAGGGATTTTTAGTTAGCTTCTGTTTTTTCACTGTTCTAGTCTGCTAGTGATAAGCAATAAATGATACTAAACTCCTAATGCTGAATCTTCGCCTGTGGTAATTGCTGAGTGATCTCCCTATCCTTATTTCAACCCTTGAGCCCTTTTTCATGGTATTTTTCCACCTTTTACTTTGAGGAGTAAGAAAGTGGTGTGATGGAGATGTGTCTGTCAGTGTGAAACCACCACAGTCACTGAGCATGTCTAACTTAGTTGATGGTATAGTAGATAAAACGATAAACAATAACTTCAGAGACACAAATAAAATTCTGAGCTGCGACACAACCTAATAATGTTGTTTGTAAGCTTATGCATTGTTTTTTTGTCCTTCTGCATGTAAATGTGTGGTAATAGTACTGGATATGTAAATTAGTATGTATTTTTCAGTGGGCTATGTAAGAAGTAATTGTTTACAAAGGTTGTGTTTTATATCTAGGGAGACTTCAGAGAAGATAATTTTAACACAGCAATGCAAGTGCTTAGAGATGCAGGAGACTTAGCAAAAGGGGACCAGAAAGGCAGGAAAGGAGGAACAAAAGGTGAGTTTGAATCTCATTCTTATGTAACTTCTTGCATTATATCACCTTTCTTTTTTTTTAAAAAAAAAAAAAAAAAAAAAGTTGCACCTAAGTTGTGCTTCTATTTTAATTATTACTTAACAGAATAATTTTCTGCTAAAATAACTTTGAAATTCGTGTGATCTCTCTACAGGTCCTTCAAATGTTTTTAAGATTGTGAAGATGATCATGGAAAGGAATTTCCAACCTGTAATTATTTTCAGCTTCAGTAAAAAAGATTGTGAAGCCTATGCACTTCAGATGACAAAGTTAGACTTCAATACAGGTACTGATAAGTAACATATAGTTTTATTCAACAAAAATTGTAATTTGAAATGAAATATTATTCTGGGTAGTTATTTCATTTGAGTCCTTTTGTGTAAAAACAAATGTAAAATATTTACCACTTTTTGAATTGGTACTTATTTACCATTCCAGTACATCAGCCTATTTTCAGTAGGAAACTGTGGGTACACAGAGTATTTGATCATCACAATGTTTAACTGTTCCTCTATAATAAATTTTTCTTTCTCCAAAATCCTGTTCACCGTGATAATACCAGAAGAATTTATAGAAAAGTCCATCTAGAAATCTGAGCATTTTCTCCAAATTAAAACAGCTGTAAAACAAACCACTAGACTGTTCTTGCTCAACTGTTCAGTCCACTTTTCTTTCCTTACTTCATCTCCCATCTCATCAAAGAAAAACCGTAACAGTAAACAAAGAAGATTTTTTTTTTTTTCTTTTTGGATTAAGACCAAGCTTGGAAAATGGGCTTAAGTTCCTGGCTTCCTGGAATGTTAAAAGTAGTAACAAAAGTAAGGGCTCTGTTATAAGTCAGAATACTATTTCTTGTTTGAGAACTCTTCAGGGTTCTTGCTTGCTCACTTGCTCCCCAGTCGTTGCACGCTCTGGTTCAGTGTATGGAAAGTGTGTAAGTATTAACGGAGAAGTGTGCAGATGGGCACTGTCAGATAGAAGACAAACATGGAGGTTTATGAAATAGATAGAACATACATGAAGCTGAAAAATACCAAGCTTAATGGTAGCTGAAATTTTGATGATTATTACAGGTTTGTGCTATTCTTCCTCTTCCCTAAGCATATAGTCACTGTTAGGCTCTTTAAGGCCCACACTGATTGATTGTCTGACCACAGTGTAAGTGGTTTTGTGTAGATTTCACAGCCTTCTACACTATTTTAAAATCTTACAAACCTGAGAATGTAATAGCTTTATTTACACAAGTTATTACAAAATCTAAAAGGCTAATAAATTACAAATTGCCTTTTCAGATGAAGAGAAAAAGATGGTTGAAGAAGTATTCAATAATGCAATTGACTGTTTGTCAGATGAAGACAAAAAGCTTCCTCAGGTGAGTGTAGACTAAATGAGGGTAGCTACTGGTCTCTTGTTTTCTGCAGCTTTCGAGACTGGGGGTCGTGTGTAGTGGGTACAGAAATCATAAATTGGATGTTCTCATTGATCTTTCTGAGGTTTTCTGTCTCTTGCATTGTGAACAGGATTCAGTGACTAGGATTCCTTCTAGTTGTGATTCCAGCAAATCACATGTGATAAAATTAACCAGGGAGTTCCTACCCTGTATTTCTGTTTTTGTTTTTGTTTTTTTTTCCAAGTATGTTTTTAAGTACACATGAAAGCTTATACTGGGGCTAAAACTGTCTGGAAACAGTTCAAATGTGAATTCAGTATGCATTTTATCAGATACTGACTGCTGAGCCTTTCAAAAATTGCAGTGATCCTTCTGCATTGTAATTTAATCTGCAATCACTAAGTATAGTAACTTCATCTTTACAGTAGAAAAATACAGTCTCCTAAATGAACAGAATATTATGGCATTCAGTACGTCTGAAAACGGTAGTTTCTTCTGCACCCCTCCCCATTACTTGCATCCATCAATCATTACTATAGCAATCTTTATTATGAGCATGGCAATTCCTCCTTGAAGAAAACAACCACTTAATTTTTGGCTGTGCCTGCTCACTTCAGATTCAAAATGTCTGTTCTGTTTTTGAACTTGAGAAGAACTGACAATAGGAAACCAATGTATAAGGTTTCAAGTGTACTGAAAAAGCAGCACATATAACAGAGGGATTATGCCTGTATGATCTGTTTTGGTCTCTCTAGGCATTGACATCTGAAAAGCATATTCTCAGAATTAGGTGCGAGGTGGTAACCAAATGTTCATAGTTACATTGTTAATGACAATCTTACCTTTGTCTCTGTTTTTCCTTTGTTGAAGATAAAACTTACATAGCTATCTTAAAGTGTAAAGTTTTTAGAAATACAGAGATTAATTCCATCATTGGCAGCACCAAGTTCCCTTTGCAGCATTCGTAGGTGCTCAATTCACTGTTACTACACAGATCAATAAATGAAATCACTGCATTCAATACAATATCAATACAAAATACACATGCAAATCACTGGAAAAAAAATATATATAGAGAGAGATTAATTTAAATATTAACTGCATTCGCAAATTAGCATGTAGCTTCACAATAGGCCTAACCCTACTGCTGAAAAAGTTGGTTGTTGGCTTTACCGTTCTTACCATTCCTAGTTTTAGTAGAAAGCAATACTGAAGTGGCATATTTTTACTTGATTTGTCTGGGATAGAGTTAATTTTCTTCCTAGTAGGTGGCATGATGCGGTGGTTTGAATTTAGAATAACGCTGATACCACACTGATGTCTTAGCTGTTGCAGAGCAGGACTTACACGAAGTCCAGAATTTTTCAGCTTCTCACACTGCCCTGCAGCAAGAGGTTGGGGGTGCACCAGGAGCTGGGAGGGGACACAGCCAGGACAGCTGGCCTAGGCGAGCCAAAGGGGTGTCCCACACCGTGTGGTGTTATGCTGAACATCTAATATGCGGTGGCTGGCTGTAGTGGGCTTTTACTCGTGAGCTTTTACTTCTTTTTCCCTTCGATTCTCTCCCCCATCCCACTGTGGCGGGGGATGGTGGGAATAAGCGAATGGCATTGTGGTGTTGAGCTGCCTGCTGGTTTAAACCACAACATTACTGTAATCCACCATTTCCTGATTATAAATACATGTATGCTAAGAGCAGAGGTTTTATATTTCTGGAAAGAATATTAAAATTTCTTTACTGGTCTTGTGTTTCTTCCCAGGTTGAGCACGTACTTCCTCTTCTGAAGCGTGGAATTGGTATCCATCACGGCGGTCTGCTTCCTATCTTGAAAGAAACTATAGAAATTCTTTTCTCTGAGGGCCTAATAAAGGTATAGTTTTGTGTTCACATTTGGGTTTTAATCTGTTCTGAATACGCTGTCAGTAATCCTGACAAACCGAATGAGTTTATCTTAGCTCAGAAGGCGTTCTAGGATATAGTGAAGATCTGCTTCTTGGGTGAAAAAGGGGAAAGAAAGACTTACTGCAAATGCCATTCTGAAAAATGCTTTGGGGTTTGAGTGTACTTCTATTCAGGATTAGTATTTACCAAAAGCTTTTTTAAAACATTGTATAGACTAGTAAGTAGGCAGTCATAAAAAGAACTACGTACATATAAGGGGCAGGGTTCTGTTTTGTGGATCTAGATACTGGGTTCTGCAAATGCGTACATCCCCTCTGGAGGTCTTTAAGTCTTCCAGTGACACAGGTTATTTGATGTAATTAGTTGCAGCTCCCTTTCCCTGAGAAGCGTGTGTGCATAATTATCTCCATCTTTATGTGGGAAAAAAAAAAACTCTTGAAGCTGTTTTTTACCACGTAGTCTAAAATGTGTTGCCTTAAATATCTTACGATAGTACATAATCACAGCTCTAGTTTTAAGTGTTCAGATTTTATTTGGAAGTATTAAAACTTATATTGTGCAATTTCAAAATTTTCAACTGTTGTATGATATATGGTTATGAAAAAGCAGACTCGAGGGGCAAAAGTGTTTTCTGAAATCTTGCAAGTGCTTCTAGCATTTATTGCATTTGCAGGGCTTGTGTTTACTTCTGGCACATGGTCCCATATGACTAACCTTGTTTTCCTAGAAGAAATGAGGGGAGGGGGAAAGAATGGTTTTGTTCCAGTTTTTAAACATTTAATGTGCCTGTGTTGTTATGTTGACAGTACATAAGTAGTAAAATCTGGAGTTTTGTGCAATCTTTGACTATGTACGTGTTTTCTTAGTCTTTGTTTTTGCTTGCTTAACTTTAGTCTGTTTATTTAGGCCTTATTTGCAACAGAGACTTTTGCTATGGGAATTAATATGCCAGCCAGGACTGTGCTGTTTACGAGTGCCTGCAAGTTTGATGGGAAAGATTTCCGATGGGTATGTGAAAAAGAGGTTGTGCGTGGGAATGACTCAATTACATTATTTAAACTCTTACTAAGATAAGATTTACTGTTGACATATGCACTTCGGTGTCATAGAAAATATTTTTTTCTTTCAAAAAATCTTTCTGGTTGTTTACTAATCAATTTATAATTAGCCTACAAATTCCAAAGACAAGATTCCTCAGAGTATGCATGAAATTATTTAATAGTGGGTTTACATGGCAAGGGGGCTGCAGGGATAGTGAAAAGAATCCAGCAGCTGCCCCACATTAGATAAAGGCCAGCTTCAATTAGCTCTGAAGGGACCTGCTGCTGCCCAGAGCCAAGCCAGTAAGAGATGCTGTTTGCTCCTCTGTGAGAGCAGATCGAAGAAAGGGAAAAAATCTGCAGAACAGCAGCTGGGAGAGTGAGGAGCGGGAACCAGCAGGACGGCTGGAGATGGGCACGCAACAGAAGGCACAGCAGAGAGTGACCGTGAAGGAGCAGCAGAGAAGAAGCATCAGGGACTGACCGCAGCCCCTGTTCCTCGTTCCCTTGCACTGCTTGGGGAGGGGAGATAGAAGAGGGTGGATGGTGGGAAGGCGTTTTTAGTTTGAATTTTTAGTTTCTCACTGCTCTAGCTTGTTAGTAATGGGTAATAAAATAAATTAATCTCCCTACCATGGATCTGTTTTGACCATGATGATAATTGGTGAGTGATCTCCCTGTTCTTATCTCAACCCGTGAGCCCTTTCCATTGCATTTTCTCCTCTTTTCCCTTTGAGGAGGGAAGTGGGAGAGTAGTTGTGGAGTTCAGCATCCCATATGGGTAAAAACACCACAGATAGATACAGCAAAAGGGCATCAAACAGGTTAGTGCTGAATAAGCCTAAGTGCTGATTAGCCTAAGACTTCTTGCAGTTTGTCCTGAACTGTGAGACCAAGTATTTTCTTTCATGTCAGAGGGATCTGGAGAATAAGTGGGCTCAGTACTCTCATGATGATCACCAAATTGAGGTTTTGACACACCTGAGAGAAGAGATGATCTACTTTAGGAGAATATTGATTGTTCTGTTATAGCAGAGTATTTAGGTTGGCGCATGGAATGACAGGGATGTGAGAAGGAAGGGTTGGGTTCTTAAATAGTTGGAACATAAACAATTTAAACATTTTTAAATGTTAAAACAAGATCTGTAATTCACATGTAAATAATAATAAGGGTGTACAAATCATCACAAAAGCTTTATAAGTGTTGATTCCTCTAAATGATTCCTCTTTCAGAGATGGGAAAATAAGGTAAACGGGACATGTAACAACATATGTTTTGCAACAAACATCTCTTCAATCTCAGTTTGGGCTGTTCAGCTTCACAAGTCATTCAGTCTGATTGGATGTCCTTAAGAAATATGAAAGAAAGAATTAGCTACCTTTTTGGTATCAGCTATGTGGAACTCCTGCTTTTAAATTGACATAGTTTTTGTGACTGGATGTTGCAGATGCAATATATTGTAATGATCTCCACCATGCACTTCAAACTTAAGATTTACAAGTGTGAGACATGAGTAAAAAGGGGTTAGCACGTATTGAGATGGTGTTAGGTGTTAGGGAAATCACTGTAGTAATGTATCAATAAATGTAGCTATGAAAGCACTGGTTAAATCATCCTTTTGACAAAGAGTATTCATAAATGTGGATTTTTATGTTAGATCCTTAGTGATCAGTTAAAATGAATTTGATCTGTGATGACTGTGTTTTATACAACTCTTCTGTTAATTTTTATAGGTCATGATCATGTACTATATAATCATACATGGCACTTCACAAGTTCTTGCTGTCTTTCTAGTGTTTGTTACATTTTTCCCTTTTATCTTAGATATCCTCTGGTGAATACATTCAAATGTCAGGTCGTGCAGGACGCCGAGGTATGGATGACAGAGGAATAGTAATTCTCATGGTGGATGAAAAAATGAGTCCAACAATTGGCAAACAGCTTTTGAAGGTAAGAGAGAGAGAAAAGCTGTTTTGTTGCTTTTTCTTTTGTTTTGCTTCCAGTTTCTCAGGGATCTCAGTCAGGAGAGCCAGAATTTTATCCTCTTTCTTTAATGATGCTCTAATACTACAGTGATCTGTTTGTTCCTTGCTGATGGCAGTCAATTCAAGAATATTGGTGCATAAGAAAAGTTTTGCTGAGCTCTCACAAGGGTAATTAAAATGTTGGTTCTGTGGTAAAATAAAGGCTTGTTAATGGTCTTTTCAATGTAATAGACTGAAAAATGAGGTTCAGTAAGATAACTCAAAAAACAAGATTACCGTCAATGACCTAAAAATGACTGGAGAAATTCATAGGGCCTGCAGGAAAATTTTAGAAGATTGTGAATCAAAAGTGTCCAAAACTACTCTTGTGGTTGAAATCAGTATTAGATTATAGGGCTTCCCCAAACTATAATGGAATTTGTTACAGAGTATTATGATCTTTTTTCTTTATATTTCAAATATGAGACATTGCACTCATTGTCGCTTTTATTTAAATTCTGTGGCAAAAAATATCATATTGATGCAAAATACTGTACTGTGTGCATAGACCATCTCAGGCTGCTTACAATCATTATGAAAATATCTAAAAAACTGAACACTTGAGGGACTGCTCAATACATTACTCAGTAGCTTGTACCATTGGTAAAAAAAAATAGTAGGTCATTTGTGGTCAAACTGCATTTATAATATTTTTAGGGTTTGCATAATTTGTGGGAATCATTTTAAAGTCAGTATCAGGATATGTTAATAAAAATACGTATTTGCAGGTCTTGTGGCAAAAAAATCAGGAGCCGGTGTTTCTCTGTTTTGTTAAGATAAATTTAAGAAGGAGGAAAAATACGTACATGGCTGCAGTTACTTACTGTCCGTACTATTTGTTCACTCATAATAGACCTGTGCGTTAGATCCATCTTATACGCAAACAGTGTTTGCCATCTTGAAGTCAAAGTTTTCATGAATTTTTGCTAGTAAAAAGAAATTTGAAAAATACTGGAGCTCGTTTAACAGCAGGAGATATAAAATGAGAGAACAAAAAAAGGCTTGTTTTGAAGTCTTAATTTTGTGTACTTCTAATCTCTATTTCTATAAAGAATATTTTTTTTTAAGTTAATTTATTTGAAATGAATATAAATAGTTTAAGAAAAGCGAATATTTCATTTTTTTGTCTCAACCATTTAAAAGGTATTTTTGCATTTGTAATTTCACTAGTTTGAGAATCGTAGGACTCGATCTGCATGAATTAAGACAGAAGAGGGAAATAATAAATCACTTATATTTTTTGGATATCAGTCCAGCGGAGGGCCACAAAGATGATACGGGGCCTGGAGCATCTTCCCTATGAGGAAAGGCTGAGAGACCTGGGTCTGTTCAGCCTGGAGAAGAGAAGACTGAGAGGGGATCTCATCAATGTGTATAAATACCTGAGGGGTGGGAGACGGAGGGATGTGGCCAACCTCTTTTCAGTGGTTTGTGGGGACAGGGCAAGGGGCAATGGCCTCAAGATGGATCACGGGAAGTTCCACACCAACATGTGAAAGAACTTCTTCATGGTGAGGGTGACGGAGCACTGGAACAGGCTGCCCAGGGAGGTTGTGGAGTCTCCTTCTCTGGAGATATTCAGGGCCTGTCTGGACGCCTACCTGGGCAGCCTGCTCTAAGGAACCTGCTTTGGCAGGGGGCTTGGACCAAAATGATCTCTTGAGGTCCCTTCTAACCCCTACAGTTCCGTGGTTCTGTGATCTATATTTTTTGTCTAGATTTTGAGGGGAAAGTAAAGAATATTTCCTTCATGGAAACTGTAAGCCCTTTGTTTTTTCTTTTGAAATATAAGGAAACAAAAAGGAAAGAATAATGGAAACCTTTTAATTTTTTGTTATTTCTTGTTTCTTCTCCACTGATCTAAATAAGTTAATGTATTTAATTAATTTGTCACACTACTTTACTGGGGAGCAAGGACTGAATTTAAGATTTCTTTTAAGAAGATTGGAAAGGACTCTAATGAAAATATTTATGCTTCAGAAGCTTCTCTAGCTATTCAGCCAGTTGCTGAAAAGGCAGTAAACAGAATCATTTATGAGATGAACAGTATAATATAAAAATACTAATTTTCCTTTTTAAATATAAAACATTTAGAGGATATTTCATGTGAAAATAGGCCAAGAATGCATGCAAACCAATGACTCTTCACAGTCTGTACTCATCCTTAAGTGTGTTTAAATTAGACTTCAGTTGCTGACTGACAGTGTTTATCTGTGGCAAGACCATGATTGTGTCTTGTGGTAGTATTCTGCTGCCACATCAAGTATTGGCTTTGCTCCAGGACAAGCTAACAATTTATAGGGAAAATTCAAAAGAAATAATTTAAAGAACCGTATTGGGAATAATAGGACACTTCTTATGTAAGGATACTTACATTGTAGCTCTTCAAACCTCATGCAGGTCTGATCCAAAGCATTTCATGAACACTGGAGTGAAACATCTAAGAAATGCTGTGATCAGCTGCCTGGCAGTGTGATCAGTGAAGTGAGGGCTTTGTATACGTCTCAGTACCAGCAGTGATACTGCAGCTGTGCTTGTTGGCTATGACACTGTTTATTGCGACATTGTGTACAGTTCTTCAAACTTAAAATTCAAAGTTCACATCTTAAATGGAGTTCTTATGTGGGATATTTGTAAATATTTCTTAAACTCAGTGACATGCATTTGTCTTCTGCAGTGTATCTAGGTTTTCTGTTTACCCTTAGCATTTGTTTGACTGCTGCATGTTTAGTAAACTGGTGACTTGCATAAATCTATGAATTTATAAAAACTGAATGCTTATAATACTGTTAGCTTCCTGAAGACAATAAATTAAAGTCTTACATTTGCATGTAAAGAAATATTTTATAAGAATTGGCTGGGGTGAGGGGGAATTTTAAACTGCATCACATTAGTTTAGGTGGGAAGTGAAAAGCTTCTCCTGGACGCTAGATGGCCTTTGAAACTGGAGCAGCATGTCTCTAGTTGGCCACATTACAAAGCAAGTATTCTTACAGAGGCAATTGGGATGCTGAACAGTGGTAATCTGTTATCTCTCTAAAAGTCAAAAATCTTAAGCTAATTATATTATGGAAATGAATAATTTTATAATGAAAGAAAACATGCTAGTGAAGTATGTTTTAGAGACTTGCATTTGAGTGTATCAGTGCTTTACATTTTACTTACTCCTTCACAGGAGAAGTTAGATGGGACTGAAAAATTGAAAGAAAACATTCATCTAGCCAGATAAAATATACAATATTATGCTTTCCTTGTCACTTGCACATGTAACATAAATAGCCCCAATGCCAAGCTGCAGGAGGTATTCCACTACCTACATCTGGCTCCTTGGCAGGGCCTTCATTTATAGAGCTGGGATTGCTGTGGTTATTTGGCCTGTATGCTGCTGTTAGAAATCTGTCTGGTCTTTTTGTGCTTTATTTTGATTCTTAGGTTTTATTATAATAGCCAAATGGGTATGATAGGAATTCAGGGAGTTTAATATGTTTCATTTACCTTCCTGCCTGTCGTATGACCATGATGCAGTTACATGTTGGAAAGTTCCTTAATTTTGCAAGCACGTGAATTGTCATTCCATAATAATTGAGGCAGCATCATTAGGCTTTATGTTCTCATTGTTTGTTCTGTACCACGTATAGCTCAGTTCCTTTCAGATTCCAAGTTACAAGGAAAATTATGTTCAATGTGCAAAGCAATATTTACATAAAAATAAGGAGATTTGTAGTGATCAGGAATAAATGTATGAATGGAAATGGTGAGGAGGTGATGTGGAGTTTCAAATATTAGAAAGTTTCTGGAATACAAGTGATCTGATGAATTTTGGAGTGTTACTAGTTTTACAAAGCAAAGCTACCTGTCTGCAGAAAGGGTTAAAAAGCTTTTGCCACCAGTGTCATTTTATGTGGATTTTTAACTTCAGAAAGTGTAGCAAACAACTATAACTCTTCTGTGAGTTGTGAGGTAATCTGAAATTACAAGATACTGTAAAGACTATGATAAATTGGAATTAGACAAAAACAGTAGCTAATGTATGGGAAAGAAAAAAACTTATGCATTAGTAATTCATGTAGTCTTTGTGTTGTTTTTTTTTGTTGTTGTTGTTTCTTCTTTGGGCTCATATGGTGTTGACCAGGGGAATTTTAGGCTGGATGTTAGGAAGAACTTCTTTACCGAAAGGGTTGTGAGGCATTGGAACAGGCTGCCCAGGGAAGTGGTGGAGTCACCATCCCTGGAAGTCTTCAAAAGACGTTTAGATGTAGAGCTTAGGGATATGGTTTAGTGGGGACTGCTAGCGTTAGGTCAGAGGTTGGACTCGATGATCTTGAGGTCTCTTCCAACCTAGAAATTCTGTGATTCTGTGACTGATAGGCCATGCAGCTGCTCCTATATTCTGTTCTCTGTTTTAAAATAAACAAGTGTATGTACTTAGTTGGGTTGAAAAATAGTAAAATTTCAAAAATTGCCTAGTGCGAAAGTATGGATTCTATTGTTTGAGGGGGTTGTTTTTTCTTACTGTTCCGTTGTTGTTAGAGAAATTTAGGGCAGTCCTAAACTGTCGTTCGTCTTTGTTAGTGCTTTAAATTATCCATACACATTAGCATTATGCTGGTTTTGTTCAGGTGACCTCTTTTGAGCAACATACAGAAAACCTTTCTAACGAGTGGGAGTTTTTTCAGCTGGTAAGATTTACTCAATTGCAGTGAGTTTTCACTTTGCATTTATTAGCTGTACCAACTTTTTGCTGTATGATCAGGCAGTGAGCCCAGAATTAAAGCATCAGACAAGGTCCTTTTTGGAAGTGAAATGCTTAGCACTGTCTAAAGTGAAGAAGTTGAGGTTGGTAGCTGTGCATGGTTGCCTCTGAAGGCAGACGGAGCGCTGTGGACAGTCTCTATCAGGTGGCTCAGGGTACAGTCAAATACAGGCAGGAACCTATGTCTGAGCAGTTGTTTAAGTGCAGCATTCAGCAAAATCACAGCACACGCTTGGTTGGTGAGAGAAGGATATCCTGATAGCAGAATGTGTGAATAATGTCTCGGGGCAAAATGCGGTGGCCTGTATTGAAATTGGGATAGAATGATAAAGCTTACTAATATGTTTTTTTTTTTTTTTTGAAAAAGATTGCACAGAATCTTTAGTACTGCTGGCAAAAATAAATAAAAGGCAGCAGGTTAAGCACTCCAGTCAGACTGTCATTGCATCAACATACATTGCTTTGGCTAGTATCAGCTTAATGCTTCATCTTAAGTATAGTATTTTACTTTGATTTGACTTAAAGGTTACTGGGCAAGAGGCACAGTCCAGGGGATGCATCAGGATTTGAAAAACTTAATGAAGCTTAGTTTGGAAGAGAAATAGACTTCAGCTGGGGGTTGGCACTAACACTTGTTGGAAAAGCCATTGCAAAATCTGAAGAAATACGTTGTCACTGGTACTATAAGGACAGTGTAAATTGGTTTGTAATCCAGAGTTATGGCATAGATGAGGATCTCAATGAAACAAACAGTTTTTGGATACTTTATCAAAATTTAGTTAAAAATAATTTTAATATGTTTCTATGATTATTTTGCATTTTAAACTGGCAAACTCATCTTGTTCTTACAAAGCTTGGACTGCAGAAATTTTCCAGGCTTCAATTCAGGAAGATACTTAACATCCAACATTAATTTAAAGTCTGCTTAAAGTCAACATGACTTCATTGTGAAATTGTGGAGGCATTCAGCTGTTTGAAGGCAGACAGATTTTCAAATGCCATCCTGAACAGGCTCATGATTTTTTAGACAGCTAATACTAGCCAGCAGATAGAATTGAAAAGCAAGTAGATCTTCCTGAGATTTGCAACCAAAATGTGGCAAGATGGGTTACATCAGATGGCACGTAAATGGTTAGTCACTCTTGGACTTCATTTCAGGCTTTTTCTGGATCCAGGAGGATTAAGCTAACTGGTATTATTTATTAATTGTGGTTGCTTGCATGTTAATACCACAAGTTACTTGAAGTTTTATTAGACCTGTCTGTGGAAAGCAGCTTTTCCCCCAGCTGACTGTACTGGGTTTACGTGGCAAGGTTTTGGTAGCAGGGGGGCTGCAGGGGTGGCCTCTGTGAGCAGAGCCCAGCAGCTGCCCCATGTCAGAGCAGAGCCAGCTCCAGCTGGCTCCAAAAGGGACCTGCTGCTGGCCGGAGCCAGCCACTAAGTGATGTTGTTTGTGCCTCTGGGAGAGCAGATTTAAGAAAGGGAAAAACACTGTTTTGCTACAGCAGCTGGGACAGAGGAGTGAGAAGCAGCCCTGCAGCCCCTCAGGTCAGTGCAGGAGGAGGGCAGGAGGTGCTCCAGGCAGGCAGCAGCAGTTCCCCTGCGGGCTGTGCAGGGAGAGGCCCCTGGTGGAGCAGGCTGTCCCCCTGCAGCCCATGGGTCCCACATGGAGCAGATCTCCACGCTGCAGCCCCCCCATGGGTGGAGGAGCCCCCGGTGGAGCAGGTGGATGTGGCCTGGAGGAGGCTGCGGCCCATGGAGAGCCCCCGCAGGAGCAGGCCCCGGGCCGGAGCTGCAGCCCGTGGAGAGGAGCCCACGCAGGAGCAGGGGGTCTGGGGGGAGCTGCCCCCACCCGTGGGGGACCCGTGCTGGAGCAGTTTGCTCCTGGGGGATGGATGGACCCCGTGGGACAGAGCCGTGTGGGAGCAGTGCTTGAAGAGCTGCTGCCTGTGGGAGGGAAAAGAGGGTAGTTGGGGGGAAGGTGTTTTTAGTTTGCTCCTACTTTTTCACTGCTCTAGCCTGATAGTGATAAGCAATAAATTATATTAATCTCGTTATTTCAAGTTTTTTTTTACCCATGACAATAATTATTGAGTGAGTCCTTATCTCAGCCCTTGATCCACTTTTCAACATACTTTCTCCCCCTTTCCATTCGAGGAGGGGGAGTGAGAGAGCAGTTGTGGTGGAGTTCAACTGCCCAGCTGGGTAAAATCACCCACAGTGACATATTTTGGAAATTTGCTTTTACTTTAGTAAACTCGTCACTGCAGTGTTACAAATTTAACTACATTTCAAATTATTAAGCTAGACTTTTTGCTTTGACTTTGCCTTATGCTTAAAACAAGATATGTGAGATATGACGAACAGACAAGATTCCCTGAACATGTTTTTATGCTATTTTTTTTGTTAGAAATTTACATCCTTTGTTAAGGCACACTTTAAATCAAAAATGTACTGTGTATTTACTGACCTGATAGTAGTCTGTAGTAGCGAATCTGAAACCAGTGTTTTGAGTAACTAAACTAGCTTCTGAGTGTAGATACGGATACTATTTGCTGTTTTCCATTTCAGCTTCCTTTGAATACATTCAGCTTGGATGGAACAAAATTACTCAGACATTATGCAAATACAGTTAGTATTACCAAGCCAGATCCAAAAGAATTGGTGCTGAACACATTAAATGACTATGCCTCTCCACTCCCAGCTCCCCCAGTTTGTTTGTATTCTGGGCAGAACAATTAATGATCCTTTATAGAGAGGGTCAATATTTAAATTTTTCAAGTTATAGTAAAATATTTGTATAAAATACTTGTAGTTATAAATATTTGCTTGAAAGTTTAAATACTACTTTGTTAAATAAGGATGGTTTGGTACAAGTGCATAGGATTATTTTATTTTTTTTTTTTCTGTGACAAGTTCAGAATGGTGATAAAATGTGGAGTGGAAGAACAGAATTTGGAGTGACCAGCCTGAGGTAAAACAAAGGATATGACGGCAAGAGTTACTGTCTTAGTGAAAGTAAATGACTGAAATGTCGAGTCATTCAGAACTAGTTTTCGATGGTTGCATGTAAGAGAAATCAAGATACATTGCATGGAAGAGAAACCAAGATAGGGTCTTGGGTTTTTTAAGTCTCTTGTTAGAACTGAAATTTTTGTGGAACCAAAATTTGGGTGTTTTTCATCAGCAAAGCCTGCAGAAAGCAGTCATTTGCCACCCGTAGTGGCTTCTGTTTGTGTTGGTGTAACTGTTTTTGAGACAAAGCGGTGAGCCAGATTGGTAATAAATGTATGCTTAAAATAGCTGCTTAGTATTGTTTATTAAAAAATAACCCTGCAGGAGGGGGTTTTATAGTTCTTGCAGTCCTGCTAATGTAGCTCAGGACTATCTTGGTATCAGTATAACTACAGAGTCTTTTTTAGTATTTCTGAGAGATCTGTTTATGCAAACGGTACCTACATAACTGATATGTGGAAAAAAGTGCACTGATAGTATTTCTCGTAAAGATATTTGTCTTACAGATGTATCAAGCTGCCACTTGTGTCTTTAATGAAATCTTTCTTATTGTGTTATTTGCTCTCTTTGTAAAGCTGTTCTTTATTTCTTTATTGGAAACTAAATCATTCAGCTTGTTTCTAGAAATTTTGATGAGCAAATTAAATTATCAGTTGGACAAATGGCCTAAAATATGATCTGTGTAATTATGAAAGACACTTTTTTTGTTGCTTAAAAGAAACTGTTTGTGTATATATAGAGAGGGTGTTGCCTCTTTCATCTTTGTTAGCTCTCAGTGTCCCCGTAAGTTAGGTTCAGACAGTATTTGCCATCGTACATTCCCTGTGAAAGCTTTGCACATGTTTTCTGTGAGAGACTGGAGAGCAAGAAAGTGCTATGTAAAATTTGTTTCTGTCTCTGCATGGGAACAATTTTGAAAGCGTAAATATTTTTACCCACTATGAGAGAGAACAGAGAGAGTAACCCTTACCAAATGTAAGTCTCGCTCAACACTACGTGCCATGATGCAGCAACGACAGCCTCGCATCTCCAGTTAGGCAAGGTTTCCTATTTTTAACAGCAACAGGGGAAAAAAAAAATCTGAAAAAGCTGTGAGTATCAAATCCAGACACTAGTCTGCCTCCTCCCCAATTGTTTTATGTTTCTAATTGATGTGGGCAAGAAATAGTAGGGCTAGTAAATGCTCAGTGGCCTGCTTGATGATTCAATTCAGAGATTCCCTTCTGCCATCATTGACAGATAAAGAAGGCACAGCGTATAGCTGCTGTAATTTTCAGTTAATTCTTGACTAAATTATTTCTGTAGTGAATTGTTTATGCCAGTGTTCTTGGCTTTTAAAATTACTATCTGAAACCTATCGTTCTGTTCCGATCCAAATCTTAAAAGGGTGCTCATGTTAAGTTGACTTCAGACTTCTGAAATGGGGTGATTGCAAGAACACCAAGTAGGTCATTAATTTGTGAGAACTGCACTTTGTGTATCCAGGCTGTTCTCATCTGGAGAGATAAAAATCATTCCAAAATCATTCCTCTGTCTGCCCTCTCCTCCCCCCTTTTTTTTTAATTATTCAGAAATAAATCTGTTGTTACTGCCTGTTGAAGGCTCGAAGCAGTGGACCGTTCTCTTTGAAGAGGGGATTTAACTTGTAGAGAGGGGTTAGGAGTACTTGGATGGTACAGCAGCAATAAAGTGATGGACACAGCATGTACTTGAAGGTGACTGTACATGGCAGTTTTTCTCATCAAAGTTCATTGCAGCTCTAAGCAGTTAGGCTTTTGCGTGGGTGGTTCTTTCTTTTCTGGTGGCTCTTTCTTTTTGTAATACAGAACCTTTTCTCTGGAAACAAGGAATAGGCTTCCACAGACCAAGAGAACTAACTAGAGGCAGGTGATCGTGAACTCTGGCCTGAAGAGGAGAAAGCTGATTAACTGTGACAGGAGGGATCTATGGTAGAGGGTGAGCTAAATGTGTCAGGCACATGCTTCACACTATTTTTAAGAAACTAATAATAGTGATACAGGGCTTGAGCAGAGAAAGGGATTGCAGGAGGAGCTAGAACTGGACAGAGAAAAGATAAGTTAAACAGATCTGCCTCCTGTTATACCTTAGCTCCAAGGAAACCCCAGGTTGGTTGAACCCTTTACACTGCATAAACTCTTGAGTAGCAAGTTAGGAAGGGAAGGGCTACCTTATCCATTTTCCCATTATGAATACATCTCATTTTTCTTCCTCTCCCATTCTCCTTTCCTTCCACCATATGTACATAACAAGTGTCTTTATGTAACCAACTTCCTCTTCAGAAATCATGCCTGTCTTTGTTATTTGACAAGGGCTGCTTCTTTAATCATGTTTAGTGAGTATTTAGTACGTAAGGGTAACTGTATTTTGATTTTAGCTTTCCTAATGCAGCTGCATTGCTATTAGGTACTTGATTCAAAGGCATCTGGATGATTGCTGTACGCTGGATGTGAATCTGTTCATAGCCTGGGATGGTCAGAAAAGAGTAGTGCCCTAGCAGAATTCTCTGGCTGTGCTAAAGGTGAAGTAGAGTAAAGCTATTTCAGTTGTGTTTAGTTCGGAGAAGTTACAATTCTAGTTTCCAGAAAGGGAAAAAAAAAAAAGCTTTTTTTGACTTTTGATTCTGATTTCAAGCATAAAATTGCCTAAGGATCAACAGTGAGAAAACAGGAATTTCTGAAACTCAGAGAAAAATCTGTGAGATGAACAGAAACAATTCACAATTTTTGCCAAAAAAAAAAAAAAAGAATTATTATTTTAAGTGCTTTGTCTTTGTCTTTGTATGGTCTTATTCTCAAATTGTAAAATGCTGGTCATGCGTTTAAAATAAAAGTTGCCACATCAGCAGCTGGCTCAAATGCTGCCTTTCAAATACGTCTGCTTTTTGTGATCTTTGAAGTAGCTAGCTTTCTTTTTCATTTGTTTTTAAATCACCCTTTCTTCACAGACTCCAAAGTGAATCTGCTGGATTCGTTTGGTCTTTCCTGGAATGTTTTGTGCGTATGTTGTGCTTGTGGAAAGAATGTTGTTTTCTCACTTTATGGTAGTACGAGTGTGATATGTCGATTTTATTATTTCAAATAGCTGATAATCTTGCTAACTGATAATAACTGATAATCTTGCTGATAATCTAACACAGCTAAATTAAGCTTTAAAGCAACGTAGCACTGTGAGGATGGATGGTGGGGTTCACAGAGTGATTTCGGCGGCATTTTGTCAGATCTCTGCTGCTCTGTAGATAGGGCAGTGACCGCAGCGAGCTGGCGGGTGGGATCCAGCTGCTTTGGTTGATGCCTCGCTAGAGCCATAAATGTTGGTGTTGGGAAGAATCTGTCCCCCTCTGAACTGGTACTGGCATAATCGCTGTGTCGTAAATGCCATTCTTTAAATGGCGTTCTCTGTTTCAGAGAAGCAAACTTCTTAGGGAGTGGCAATTTCTCTTGCCTAGAACAACTGATATATTTAGAATAATGGACAAGAGCATTGGGCACGAATCCTTGTTTCAGGTTTAAGGAAAAAGTTGTGCGTTGGTTAGCATCAGCAACGGAAGTTGTCTGGCCTTCAAAAATCCGTAGAAACTTCAGATTTCCTGAACACACTGCAGCTCAGCTGTTGATCTTGCCCCTATTGACACAAGTCTGTTTTATCAGAATCCCATTTGAGGTAACTTCAGAACTGATGGGATTAATTTAAATGTACGTTTCATTATTTAATTAAAGAGATATTTTTGTTCTCTGGCGCATCTATTGATTAAAAAAAAAAACACACCTACTTGTGTATTTATCACCTACACATAAATACAATATAGAATCATTGAGTGAGTCTGTAGCTACAGAAAGCAAAATGTTAGATTATTTGTTTTATCTTACACTTGTTTTACATGTAATTATTTTGTTACTTCCTTGATACAAACATTCAGTAAAGGGTTCTCTGTAACAGCTGTTTTTTTGTTTTGGTTTGGTTTGTATTTTTTTGGTGTGGGGGTTGTTTTTTTTTTTGTGCTGCTTTAGTCGAAGCATTAAACACCACAGTTGGTGATTTCATACTTCAGAAGTTTTTGGTCTCTGTCATCTGGTCACAGTGACTTCTTACTCATTTTATCAGTATGGGCTTCTGTGCTGGTACTTGAGTTTGTTTCTGCTTAGAGAGGCTGTAGTGTGGCAGTCTTCTGCCTCGGTTCTGCTGTGTGTTCTTTGAATAGCTGGTTGGTTTCATTATTATTATTATTTCATTATTATTATTATTTCATTATTATTATTATTTCATTATTATTATTATTTCATTATTATTATTATTTCATTATTATTATTATTTCATTATTATTATTATTTCATTATTATTATTATTTCATTATTATTATTATTTCATTATTATTATTATTTCATTATTATTATTATTTCATTATTATTATTATTTCATTATTGTTATAAACATTTAATTGGTATATATTAAATATCCCTATTGGTTAAGAACATAAGTAAGCTGTGGTACTTCTGTCAAGTCCAGTACCTGTTTTTTGACAGAGGATGGAAGTAAATTTTCTTAGAAGATAAGAACAGGGAAAGGAAGTAGCAAGGGGATACCTCTGCAGAATAATTCCTCAGCATCTTTTAATGTTAAAAATGTGATTTATGCTATTTATGTTATTTAATGTTATTTAAAATACCTGTAAACAGGAGCTTATTTTAAATAAATAAATGAAGTCAAACTTCATAGAATCCTTGAACAGAGGTTGGATGGGACCTCTGGAGGTCACCTGGTCCTGAAGCAGGGCCACCTAGAGGAGGTTGTCCAGAACCATATCCAGACAGCTTTTGTGTGTCTTCACAAGTGGAGAGTCCACAGCCTCTGTGGCATAACCTGTAAACTAATTTTAAAATGAGACATTGGTTAAGTTAAAGAAGCTGCAGGCTACTTATTCTTGAACAAACTTTCCAAGACATGAGTAAGCCTTACTCCTAGAGAGAAAAAAAGGTATGGAAATAAGTTTTTCCAGTCTGTTAAAACAATGGATTTAATAGTTAATAACTATTATTTTAAGGTTAAAGTAATTGAACAAAATAATGAATTATGAGAAATGTTAAATGTTTCTTTTGAACTTCTCATAGAATCATAGAATCATAGAATATCCTGAGTTGGAAGGGACCCTCAAGGATCATCAAGTCCAACTCTTGACACCGCACAGGTCTACCCAAAAGTTCAGACCATGTGACTAAGTTCACAGTCCAATCTCTTCTTAAATTCAGACAGGCTCGGTGCAGTGACCACTTCCCTGGGGAGCCTGTTCCAGTGTGCAACCACCCTCTCTGTGAAGAACCCCCTCCTGATGTCAAGCCTAAATTTCCCCTGCCTCAGCTTAACCCAGTTCCCACGGGTCCTGTCACTGGTGTTAATGGAGAAAAGGTCTCCTGCCTCTCGACATTCCCTTACGAGGAAGTTGTAGACTGTGATGAGGTCCCCCCTCAGCCTCCTCTTCTCCAGGCTGAACAGGCCCAGTGACCTCAGCCGTTCCTCGTACGTCTTCCCCTCAAGGCCTTTCACCATCTTCGTAGCCCTCCTCTGGACACTTTCCAACAGTTTCATGTCCTTTTTATACTGTGGTGCCCAGAACTGCACACAGTACTCGAGGTGAGGCCGCACCAGCGCAGAGTAGAGCGGGACAATCACCTCCCTTGACCTACTAGCGATGCCGTGCTTGATGCACCCCAGGATACGATTGGCCCTCCTGGCTGCCAGGGCACACTGCTGGCTCATATTCAACTTGCTGTCTACCACGACCCCCAGATCCCTCTCTTCTAGGCTGCTCTCCAGCGTCTCATCGCCCAGTCTGTACGTGCAGCCAGGGTTTCCCCATCCCAGGTGCAGGACCCGGCACTTGCTCTTATTGAACTTCATGCGGTTGGTGATCGCCCAGCTCTCCAATCTGTCCAGATCCCTCTGCAAGGCCTTTACGCCCTCATTCGAGTCCACAACTCCTCCAAGTTTGGTGTCATCAGCAAACTTGCTCAAAATACCTTCTATTCCTACTTCCAGATCGTTTATAAAAATATTGAAAAGTACCGGCCCTAAAATGGAGCCTTGAGGGACCCCACTGGTGACCGCCCGCCAGCCTGACGCAGCCCCATTTACCATAACCCTTTGGGCCCTGCCCGTTAGCCAATTGCTCACCCATCGTATGATGTTCATGTATATATGTTTTCATGTATACCACTGTAGAATGAATATAGATACAATGAGACATAAATGCTGTTACATGTAGGGCATAAGAAAGTGGCTTAGGATTTTATGAGAGAAATAATCTAAATTCAAGACAAGTTATATTACCCATCAAAGCAGTTGCTTGTATAAAACACTACATCATAACTTGCTTGATATGCTCTTGTATGCTGAAATTACATTTTTTTTAACTGAACAATGTTCTTGGATCTTTTTCAGGGTTCAGCTGATCCTCTAAACAGTGCATTCCACCTCACATACAACATGGTATTGAACTTGCTTCGAGTGGAGGAAATTAACCCTGAATATATGTTAGAAAAATCATTCTATCAGTTCCAACATTACAGAGCTATTCCAGGAGTAGTAGAAAGTAAGTATTGCATGTTATACTGCATGTTATACTTACTCACCAGAGTCAGTATAAAAGATACTGTGACTGTGAAGTAATCAATGCTTCTTTGTGCTTGTAAGGGGTGTGTACCTGGGTAGTTCTTGTTTTGCCTGTGAATTGTTGCCAATGCATTGTTTGCTATTTTATTACAATTTCAGGAAGAGTAATTTCCTCTCCTTAGAATCTATGTTCATCTGCACTGTCAGTATATGACAAGAGATTTCCCCTGAGAGATAGACAAGAATGGTTATCCCACTGCTATTCTGTAGGACAGGAAGAGGGAGAATAATTTAAAAATTCTTGCAGCTTGTATGAGGTGCAGAGAAGAAAAGTCTTATTGTTTAACGATATATAGGACTCAGCTAAAAGAAGTATAATTCTATTGTCTCATTACAATCACACAAAAAACATAAGGCATCAGGAGTAGTAGAAGGAAAAAAAAAGTTCAGTTGAAATACAAAGCAAAATTCAGAGAGGACGGAGACACTGTTTGCATTCAAAAATCTGAGCCGTGATCTTTAAATAGTGTGTTTTCATGAGCCAAAGGCAGTTTCCAAAGAACTCAGCCAATGTTTGAGAATGAGGCCTCTCTGAAAATTTAACCCAGAAGAATCTTAAGAATATAAGAGGTAGCTACTTCCTTTGCCACCAATGAACAAGCAGTTCATCTGTTCGATTGTTAACTGAATGTCAAGAGACAGTGTGCACACGTGTGCATACATGTGTAGGGTTGGTAGATGAGCAGAGCTGCGTTTTTGTCCTGATTCTCTTAGCAGGGTTTCTGTCAGCTTGCAGGTGTGTTATTTAAGACAGTAGTAGTCAAATAGACTATGTATTTCCTGAGGACCTGCCTGTTCCAATTGGCATGCCTAGATCTTCATTCTTTTTCTGGCATTCCAGCACTAAAATTGAAATAAAGAAACTAAAAAATAACTTTTCAAAATTATTTTCTTGGATTTTTTTTTTAGTTTAGGCACTGTATCGGGCATTAGAATTTTGTAGTCATTTCAGCTTAAATCTAGAATACAAAGTAGAGAAGTGGCTGTTTGGGTCAATGTGCAAATTATGCCACGAGTATGAATTGCTAGCTTTTTCCTTAAAAAGCTGGCAGCTAAAAATAGGGAACACTTTCCTGAGTGGTGTCTTTAGTAGCCCTAGTGCAGTGGGATTTCTGAGTCACCCATATGCATTCAAATAGCTCGCAAGAGGGTGAGTTGGTAGAGAGGACAGAGATCTTAATAATGTGGCCTTTGTTTATGGTGACCAGTGGTGCGACCAGTGTGAGAGAAGGAAGCATGTTGCTTATAATAAGAGCTGATTTGCGTAAATAGGGTGTGAAAACACCGTATTTGAAGAAGAAAATTTCAAAGTTTCAAACTGGTGAAATCAGAGCCTAAAACAGGTTACAAACTACATTGATTCTCTTGAGGGAAGTTGTCAGAAGATGTCTTTGCACAACATTTGTTTCATAGGAGAAAGTTGAAGAGTGCTGGCACACAGTGAATACCCTCTCACAGATCTTTGCAAGGCTTTACGGGACTTCTGTGCAACCCTACAACAGCGATTCCTGAGCAGTGGAGGACCCAACTTACAGGGGAGGGTCAGGCTGGGTGTTAGGAAAAGGTTCTTCACCCTGAGGGTGGTTGGGCACAGGGACAGGCTCCCCAGGGCAGTGGGCACAGGACCGGGCCTACCAGAGTTCAGGAAGTGCTTGGACAATGCTCTCAGACACGTGGTCTGAATTTTATTTTTTTATTTTTCCTGGGTGGTCCTTAGGGAATCCAGGAGTTGAACCTTGATGATTCTTGTGGGTCCCTTCCAACTTGGATATTTTACAATTCTATTACTTCTATGTTTTTTCAAGCTTTTTAATAAATTGAATGTTTATTTTATTTTTATTTTTTTTTAACTTCCAGTGTATAATGCTTAATTTACTATAATATTTAACAGGCACAGATTTCTAGATTTCCAGAAAATGCATTATTGTACACAGAAAATGTGTGTTGAAAGGGGTCACAAAATATTGGTTATGTAAATCTGAAAGAGAAACCTTGACTTTTAATTCTGTAGTTATTCATGTCCATGAGATTTTACTTTATATTACAGAGGTGAATAAACTGGAAGAACAGTACAACAAAATAGCAATCCCCAATGAAGAAAACGTGGTCATATACTACAAAATCCGACAGCAACTTGCAAAACTGGGTAGAGAGATAGAAGAATACATTCACAAACCAAAGTATTGCTTGCCATTTCTACAGCCAGGAAGACTGGTAAAGGTAAACTGATTTTTCTTTTTTTTTTTTTTTCTTTTTTTTTTTTTTTTTTTTGTGTTTCCAGTCTCTGTCTCCCTGTGACATTTGCCAGCTTAATTTGTCTTTGCCAGTTTACCATCTTAAGCAGTTACATGTGTCCCACTAAGCAACTATTTTTACTTTTATTACATCTTTATTAAACATTCAACAGTGAAAGAAAAATAAGTAGTGTTTTCAAGGTGAATAGTAGCCCATGACTGCTATTGTAAATATCAGAAATACAAAAAGATGTGCTTGTTGAGATGTAATTGTGTGTCAGTTATATATAACAATTTCTAATACTTTCAGGTGAAGAACGAAGATGATGACTTTGGATGGGGAGTGGTTGTTAACTTCTCTAAGAAATCAAATGTTAAGGTAAAATATGCATTCACTCTGTTAGAAAAATATGTATCTTACCAGTTTTGTCTTATTTTCAGAAAGTTAAATTTCCTCTTTTCTTTGTGGTTTTGCAAGACAAAAAATCTGCCCTTTCACCCTAAATTTAGGAAAAAAAAAAAAAAAAAGAAAAAAAAACCTCAGGCCTCCCCAGAGTCAAATGAAACACGGAAGATAGGACAAGCCCTAAGTCCTGTGTTTATTTTTTAATTTTGGTGTATTTATTGAAGAGATGCTTGCTTGAATCTGGGATAATTAGTTCAAAATTGACACTACAAGGTTTCAAAATGGTTTGTTTCTGAGACATCCACAGCAGTGCTGTCCTGTGATGTGCTATGTTGTTTAATCTCAGAAAAACTATGGAAGCTATGAAGGTTGAGAGCACAGGGAGATTGACATTTGGCCCTATGATAAACTGAGGAATTGTATCTGAGTCCTAAGAGAGTGCCTGAGACAGGAGATTGCTTGTCCCCTGACTTACTGCTGTGGAGTTGAAGGTTGGCAAGTTAAAATTCAAAGAAAGCAAAACAATAGAAATGTGGAAGAAACTACAGAATGCAGTGATGCAGTTTAAGCCAGATTTGTTTTTCCTTCCCCAAATCCATTATTATAGTTGGTCTCTGCATAACCCCAGAGATCATGTTTTGGTCCCCATTTCAAAATTGTTTTAATAGGCTACTCTACTGGCTAAACTAAAAACTAAGTTTAATGTATATTTTTCTGTGGTAGCATGTCGGCTGTAATTTTGGCAGTAGAGCTTTGGCATTAATTATTAGAGCTAAATGAGAAGTAGTCTTCATCAAGTTCTAGTGGTGCCTGTATTGTGTGGCACCTTTTGGTGCTTCTCTAATATATGTTCATCAAAGAGGACATGAGAAAAATGTGTCCATACAGAGCTTATTAAAAGAGATACTGTTTTGTATTTCCATCTTACCTTTGGAAAGGCAGATTTCTCTCTTCCTCGGGTTGGAAATCTAGACTGTTACTGCTGATGCTCAAATGTTTCTTCTAGACTGCTTTTTTCATAGAACCACATGAGAAAGAAAACAGATTTCTCCCTCACCCCAGCCTTTTTTTTTTGTAAAATTGCCAACTTCAGTGTCACTGAAGGCGTTTCTACCTGTCACATGTTACCCACATACATATTTTGCCTTCCCTATCTAGCCTGTCTCGCTGTAGTATAAGGCCTTTAGATTTGAACATTAGCTTTGGAATTACAGTATGTTCTGGAGGTGACGGCTCTGGCTCCAGCAGTACTTTTTTAGTTAAGCCACGCTACACTAGCAGCTGGATTGAATTTTTCCTTCTGAGTTCTGTGGAAAGAATGACAATAGGTGCTGAAAATCATGGAACTGACTTAAAGCTGTGTAACTTTAAAATCAGTATGGAAAAATGGTTTCTATGAGCAGAGGCAAAACAATGACTGCTTAAAAAATCTGTTATTTCCTTATTCTAATAAGTCTATTCATTCATACGTCCTGGAACATAGATGCATTTTCCTGTTACTGTTTAATGTAGTAGTTCAGTTTACTTAATGATTATTGGAAATATGTCACTATTATGCTGTATCATTAAACTTTCATCCACTTTTAAGCTGTGACAGTTCTTTGGGTTTGCTTTCACAAATGATGTTGAATTCAGTCTGTACTTCAGTTGTCTATTTTTCTAACGTAGTCTTTTTTCTAGTGAGGAATATGCAAAAATTAAGGGTCACGGTGTATCATTTCACTGATTAATTCTTCATTGCAATGTGAAAGCAAAAGCACTTGTCAGTTCAGGTTTAATCATATTTACATGGTTTTTCTAGCATAATTTCAAGATGCAGTATTCCACAAAATTGCAAATGGCACATTATTCTGAATTTCTTTGTGTAGAAAAAAAAAAGAGTTCTAGATTAAATTGTCTGATCAGCATAATTAAATCTGTTGCTGTAGCTAAACTTACAGAGAGCAGTATTGACAGTAAACGTGAGTGACACTTACACTCCTCATTTATTAGTAGGTTTGCGGCACAGTTACTGACAATAACTTTCTGTACATGTCCAGTTTGAGTATGTTCTGTAGCACGTTATGTGCTTGTGTTGGTTCAGTCTCTTCGTTCAAGTCAGCATTGTGCTTCCCATGGCGTTGGCTGGATGCTGATGGTATCTGTGTGGATATTGCTTTCAAGCACCAATTCAGGGAGCAGCAGTGGACTCTGCATCTTGTACATGGCTGCAGTGAGCGCCTTCTGCAAATGTAGGGCACAGTTCAGAGGAACATTTTCTTCCTCAGCAAGTAAATGTGTTTTTTGAAGAAATGACCTAGCTTGTAGAACAGGATAACCCCATTTTTCTGTTTAACTTACTACGACAGTTTCTTGCAGTACTTCTGAAAACCTCTTTTAAATGTTGGATGGCTCCATCCTGTTTTGCGTGCAGTGAAAGCAAAATCGTGTGTTGTAGATTTGGAATGAAAAATAGTCCGCAGGAAAACTGAACTTAGTGAACACAGGATTTCATGAAGATTTTTCATCTCTTCTTCCCCAACCTGTATTTGGAAGGGGAAAAGCTTTTGTGTAATTGTTTAAAAGATGATGCCTGTCCTCAGTTCCACGTCTGTAATTCGGTTCTACTGGAAATCATAAAAATATTTTCTGATAGTAGGAGTGTATTGGAACTACTTCATTCCGTATCAATTTAGTCAAATAAATAACATGCATTTTTTTCTTCAATGCAGTGTATAACTAAGGCTACAGCTTTACAAACTATACTCTTTAGCCACCATATCTGCATGTTTATATTCTTTAAATAGATGTCGGGTGGTACGTGTACAGTTTGGGGTGTATAAAGACTTGGCAAGATGCAACTTCCTGGCTCCTGCAGATAAAATCTGCTGTTTGAAATATCTTTAAGTGATCCTTGTTGTGGGAAAAAAAAACCTTGAATTTGTAAACCTGTAGATGAAACAGACCTCCCTCCCTAAAAAACAGCAAAGTTCAGTACTGAGAGCATGATGCAAATACTTTGTGTTATGGTTACAGACGATGTAGCTCTTTATTAGTAAGCCAACATCTAGAAAAAAAGACAGAAGCACCTAAAGCAGCAGTTACAGTTTAGGTTACATTGGGATGGAGGGACAGGAGAGAAGTCATTTTTTTTCAAGTATATTTTTCTATGTGAGGGATCTGTTAATCCATACATAATCTGTACATATTCAGTAGATTTTATAATATACTGCATCCTTGAACTGATGCTCTGCAAAGACCAGTACCTCATGTTATGCCTGTAATAGTGAATAAAATCATGCTTTTTTCTTCTGTTCTCATTGATATCTTAAAATAATTGTTCTTCTTTGTCTTCAACAGCCTAACTCAGGTGAATTGGACCCATTATATGTAGTTGAAGTGCTACTGCACTGCAGCAAGGAGAGTTTGAAAAATTCTGCTACTGAGGCTGCAAAGCCAGCCAAACCCGATGAGAAAGGAGAGATGCAGGTTTGCTATTAATGTTTATTCTCAATATCTTATTATAAATTACTCTAAAAGATTTTATTTCCAAAGCATTTGCAAACTGTGGTAAAAGAGGGATAGATGCATCAAGAGAAAAGAATGCAGAGTTAGGTGTAAAGCTCCTAAATGCTTGCTGACTTCACTGAAGAGTGAACCATTATTCATATTGAAGAAGTTACCTTAGCCACATTTGATACCATATCAGAAATGCTTTGAAACTTAGCTTCTGTCACATCAAATACTTGAAACTGGAAGGTGATGATAACTGCTGTGTGAATATAGTTATTAAAATGACCTGTGTTTTATCTGCAGATAGTAAACATTTATAAGCTGTTTTCTGTCAAATACCTGTGCAGGGTTTTGTGGGCAGTGTACCTTTTCTATATTAAATTTGAGAATTTAGTTGGAATTCTGGTAATCCTTGAAGAGTCAATTTTAGCAGTGATATTTGACAGACAGTTTTTTAAGATACCTTTCCATCCCTTGGAACAGAAGAAGAAATATTTTTTGGTTTCTTTTCTTTCTCTTTTTTCCCTTATTCAGGCCCATTAGCTTTGTGAGTCTATTTCAGTCAAAAATAAAGTGGAAATTTTTAGTTAAAATGATTGTATTATTTAAAGTTTTCAGTTTGAAACCCTATCATTATCATTGTCAGATCAGACACAGTTATTCAATAATTCAGTTTTTTCAGATGCTTTTTCCACAAATTCTGTTTTAAGTTTGAAATACAGTACTGAGTATACTCAAATATATACTGAGTATATATTTGATTATTGTTAATCATCCTCAATTGTTAATATTCCCAGTTATGTTTATGACAATAATTTTCTGGTTTGGATTGTAAGAATGATACGTTCGAGTAGAAAAGAGGCAAGGAAAGAATTGTCAAAAGTGATTAGAAATCATCATGTTGTAAAAGCTAAATATACCCATGGAGTCTCCTCAAGTGTTTCATTGCAGCACAGTTCAGTGCTTCATTGTGTATTTCAGTGGAATACAGTTAAGGAGTAAGTTCAAATCCAGTCTTAGTTGATATAAATACTGAGTGAGAGTACATTTTCACTAGTTATACCTACTTATTGCATTGGACTACAAGCAGTAGAAAAAATTAAATGTTTTTTTCCACTGACAGCCTTTCTCCAGACTTAACTGGATGAATACTGAGTTTTCATGTTTGGCCAAACTGACTTTTATTCTGTATTAACTTTACCTCGCTACTCACGTTTTTCTGCTTCCCCATGCTCCTTTATCCGCTGCTGTGTCCTTGTTTACTCTGTTTCCCTTTTCCTTTGTGAATTTTTGCAATGGAGCAGTAATAATTTACTGATTGGATACTGCATTCTTTTTGACAGGTTGTTCCAGTTTTGGTACATCTTCTCTCAGCTATCAGCAGTGTCCGACTTTATATACCAAAAGACTTGAGGCCTATTGACAACAGGCAAAGTGTCTTAAAATCTATACAAGTAAGTTCCATTGGACTGTTAAAGCTGTCTGATTTGATTAGTGTGGTACACTTGAATACGTGACAACTATTTCTAAACAAATTTGTCTAAAGTTTGAGTCATTAAAGGTTTTAGAAGGGGTTGGAAACCATGGATGTATGTCAGCTGTTTCTCCTTGTAAACAGTCATTTTAAATTAATTTTGAAAACTGCTGGAGTATCACGTACCAGACTCTCACCTCTGCCTTTCATGTTCATATAACTGTAAAAGTTGATTTTTAAAAGTGTATTTTATTTTAGCATTACAGTCTTACTAAAAATAAACTTTTTTCCTGTTTTAGGAAGTACAGAAGAGATTTCCTGATGGAGTACCATTACTAGACCCTATTGATGACATGGGTATCAAAGATCAAGGACTCAAAAAAGTCATCCAGAAAGTAGAGGCATTTGAGCATAGGATGTATTCTCATCCTCTTCACAACGATCCCAATTTGGAAACTGTATACAAACTTTGTGAAAGAAAAGCACAGGTACAAATACAAAACAAGAAGCTGTAGCTATAGCTGTATCTTGCTGAAGAGAGAGGCAGTAGTAGTTCCCTTTCTTGTTTTTCTTTTATTTTTGCAAAGCACAATTTTGTTCCTTTTTAAATCAAGTAAAAATTAATGAATCTTAACAACAAACTGTCCAAATCTGTGATATGCCCTTCGTTGATAAAGCTGGGAAGTTCACCTGAAAAGGTTCTTCAGAATAAGTCATCAGGGACTAGAAAGTTACAGAAGTGCTACTAGAGTCCTTTTCACTCCATAGGCATGGCACGAACGTGGTGTAGATAACATGCTCACAGATAATGGAAACTGATCATTTTTAATTTGCCTGTGCAGAGCTTTGTTGAGGTGACAGGGCCTGCTAGCTTGGGGAGAGTACTATACAAACAAACCACTGTGCTGCTCTTTCCTCACTCCCAGCCTGGAAGCATACTTCTATAGAGGTGTACCCTACTGGAGTGAAACCAGTTACACACTAAAACAGCTCCTTTTTTCTGTGCTGCTCCAGAAGGCAAGTTCTCTGGGAGTCTTTCTACAGAAGTGACGTTAGTTATGTTATGGGCAGCACAGAATTGTTTGTGGCAAGACCCGATGGACCAAGCAGCCTTCCGTGAGGGTATCTGGGCAGTATACACTGCTGTCAGGATGTTGACAATGACTTGATGAACTATAAGACACTGGAGAAGCTGTAATTGCAGGAAATAATGTATTTGGTTTATATCTGATGGAGTAGTTCATGAGTAAGATGTAGTACTTGTTTCAGACAGTCATTGAGACCAAAGTTTCAACCAAAGATTTTTTCTGTCACTTTTTTTCATTTTTTTTTCATTCCCCTCCTGGGTAAGTATCTTAACTTCCCAAGCTTACCAAATTGCCGATGGATGAATGGATACAGTTGTGGATTTTTTTTGTTGTTATTTTGTTTTGTTTTTTAACTTCATTTTAAACCTTATTCTCAATAGAGTTACAAAGTCCGTATATGTCCATCTACTGTAGTTCTGAGGCTTTAATGTATATTAAACAATGTCTTTAAACAGTTGAATCTGTTAATCAAGCAACATTTATGTTCTCTCCTTCTGACCCACCCCTAGATTGCTATGGATATCAAAGCAGCAAAGCGAGAGCTGAAAAAAGCCAGAACTGTTCTACAAATGGATGAACTCAAATGCCGCAAGCGTGTTTTGAGAAGGCTGGGGTTTGCCACATCTTCAGATGTTATTGAGATGAAAGGACGGGTTGCTTGTGAAATCAGCAGGTAAATGGTTGCTGTGCAAGGTGCTTATTGTCATGCGTACACACTTTGCTGTCCTTGCTGGAATTACTGTTTCATGTTTATGTTTTAATGTTATTAGACCATTAGAAGAAAGATTCTTATTAGACTACCCAATCTGTGTCACAAAAGGAATGTACTGATTAAAGCAATAAAGATGACACCTAAAGGACAAAATACAATAAATATTAAAACGTGGATGTTAAAGTGCCAGAAAAATGGCTATTTTCTTACAGAATTCAGGCAGTAGTATGTGTTGTTTAGTGTTACATGTTACGTGAGAGAATCATCTCAGTTTCTATGGTCCCACTTGCTGGTACTGTTAACAGAGTCACTCACAAATATGGGTGTAACAGTGATTGTCAGTAATTACCAAGTCACTGACAGGTTTAAATACAGCTTAATTGGTTCCATAGGGCTGTTGGAACAAATCCATGGAAGTGATGCATTTCGCTGTAATGCATTTAGCAGGTATATATATGTATTGAAACATATAATAAAGGTTCCATGGAAACTCATGAATTGGACTCAGTACTTCAGGGCGTAACTCAGATATCGAGAGAATTGTGTATTTTTATAAGTTACAATGACTACTCTACTGCTTGTCTTATAGATAGTCTAGAGAGGTGCTACCTATATATCTGGCAAACTTTTCCCTGCAAAATTTGGTAGCAAATGGGTGAGGTGCATCAGGATTTTATCAAGTTCCTCACCTTCAAGGACTGTTTGCTAATGAGTTATGTATTTATTCATTTAAAAAAGAAAGCAAAAAAAAACAAAATATGTTTTTCCCCATCCCGTGCGTTGTCTGTAACTCCAAAAATAAAGGTGCAGTTGTATCAACAATTCAATGCATTATCCAAATAGTAGGTTTGGATTTTGTATCAGCATCATGCATTTCCTTTTTAGAATTTATGAAGAAGTCTTTTATTCTACAAGGAAATTGGAACGAATTTGTTCCTCTTACATATCTTGGAAATATCCAGTTGAATCTCTTTGATCAGCAGCATTACCAATTTTAGTCCTTTTCATAAACTGCCTAATTATCTCCTCTGTTCTTTTCAATTTCTTGATGTCCTATCTGATAAAAGCTGTCTAAAGCAACTGTTAGTATTAACTTTTATGAAGTATTAAGAGAGATTATTTGTAGTCTAGATTCATTGACATCACTCTGAAAAAGCTAATATATCTATTTTTGGTGTTCCATTAAGTAAAATTGAGAAGCTGTTGATTTTTACCTGTAGTCAGTTGCTTCACAAAACAGTCAATAGTACTTGATTTAAAAATTACAATTTGTTAGGTCTTTCTTCTAAGCTTCCTTCTCTTTATTTTAGTGCTGATGAACTTCTCCTGACTGAAATGATGTTCAATGGTCTCTTCAATGACTTATCCGCAGAACAGGCAACTGCACTGCTAAGCTGTTTTGTGTTTCAAGAGAACGTGAGTTACTTCTTGAGTTCATGAATTCTAGACATTGCTGTCTACCGACAGTAGTACTTTTAAGTCAGTTCCAGCAATTGATCACAATGGTACAAGCCATTGCATATTTTATCATTTCCAAGGGGTTTCTGACATAAGTAAA
Source organism: Aythya fuligula (assembly GCF_009819795.1). Lineage (NCBI taxonomy): Eukaryota > Metazoa > Chordata > Aves > Anseriformes > Anatidae > Aythya > Aythya fuligula. Next base: position 19,021,805 of record NC_045593.1, read on the forward strand.
AGCATTGCAACCTTAGGGCCAAAATCTCTTTCCTTGACAAGTGATGTGCTAACGGTTGTGTAAGAAAGCAGCAGTCTTTGTAACAAATCTGCAGCTGTTTCTCCTTCAAGCACTGAAGCAATATTAACAGCAGATTCTCAGCATACAACATGTGCTTGTGTGCCTGCCTACACACACACATACACCCAACAACCCACCCTTGTCTTTTAACAGATTGGATAATGTCAAGAAAATAATTAAGTGGTATCTGCTCCTTCTGCTCTGGTGTGAGGGTATTTCTAATTGAGACATGCCTGTGCTGTTATTTGGATATTGCCCTTGACCTATTGAAGGAAATGGCAATATTAGATGGAATTGATTAGATGGACATTTAACATCTGATGCCTTAGTTTTCCCACCTGCAAGCTATATAGAAATTTACTGGCATCAGGAAAATTCAGTAGAAATAAACTTCCGTATAGAATTTCCATGCAGATGGCTAACAAGTTGTATCACTCAGGTTGATTTCAAAGATGAAAAGTAGTAACGCTAACAAATAAATCTTGTTAGCAGAAGGGATGCTAAGGTAAGCCATTGTTCATAAGCAACAGAAAGTTTAAGTATCAGAACAAAATACTGTGGTTCACACAGCAGTAGTACTCAAGTCTAAATAGGTAGAACATTAAAACGTTGCTGTACTTGAATAGTTGCATTTTCTTACATAACCATTCATGTTTAAGTTATTAAAATAAGTTGCTTTTTATATTCTGAACAAAAAGCTAGCAACACAGATAAAGTAGTAAATGCTGAGCATTTTGGCAATTCAAAGCTATTGAACAGCAAATAGGGGGAATTCTTGCAGTGTTCAGAAAGCAAGTACTTTTTTTCTTCTCACTGATATGTTCATGAATGATTTGTTTCCTGGTATAATTTGAGAAACAAGCACTTGAGGGATTCAGTAGATTTAAGAGTGTTTGATAATAGGCTTGAGAAGTCACAGGAATAATTTAAGATGGCATTAGCATAGATTGTAACTTTTGTTTTTGCACCTGATTTGATTTAGGACAAATGTATGGGAGTGTGTGATGTTATTTAATTAAGTATCTTCTTTTTCAGTCCAGTGAAATGCCAAAATTGACAGAGCAGTTGGCAGGACCACTTCGGCAAATGCAGGTAATCTGCCTATTAGAAATCTGCCTCAGCTCAAGGTTAATGCTAACGTGTTTGAAGTTCATTGTACAAAAAACGCATGATGAGGACTTGGTTTTGGACTTGGCTGCCACTGATTGCATGTGGTTTTGCTGTGTGTAATAATAAGTTGTCTTGTTCACAATAAATCTTAATTCTAATTTAGAACGTGCCTTTAAAAACTGTATAAACTTGCTTACAGCACTGTAGCTGTTAGTGCAGGCACATCTAAATAGTGATGTGATCAGTGGTTTATTTTTTGGAATAATTTCACACTAGAAAGGAAACTTTGTCTTGTGTACAGTATCTAATACTGTGCAAACATTTCTGTTGGTTAAACGCTTAATGTGTTAAAGCTTATCGTAAATTTTAAATATTTTATTTTAAAGGAGTGTGCAAAAAGAATTGCCAAGGTATCAGCAGAAGCAAAACTGGAAATTGATGAAGAAAATTACTTAAATTCTTTCAAACCCAACCTCATGGATGTTGTGTATACGTGGGCAAATGGAGCTAGCTTTGCTCACATCTGCAAGATGACTGATGTCTTTGAAGGTATGTTAATCAGTTCTTCTTTGGGGGGATGACAGATACACAAAAATGTCTGAGTTCCAAGTAGCCTTATAATAGATCACAGACTTTCTTAATTCTGATATATTGAAGTGTCTGCATGGCTAAAACCAAGTGGGAAATTTGTTTACTATATATTAAAATTTATAGTTGCACTGCTGGTAAATTAGAACCTGCAGAAGACTTAAGGTATCTTAAATTTTTTTTTAATTGCCCATAAAACTCAGAAATTCTCACCATTGCAACAAATGGTAAAGGTTACCTTTGCTAGTTAGAGCAAAAATACCACACTCCAAGTGCTTGCCATTAAGAAAGAAGTACAGCTCTTACACTTCTCATTACGTTCAAAGTATTTATTTGCTTATTAAGTTGAAAGTTCCTCCTGTTGTCATAACACTGACAGAAGTGAGAGGTGGCAACCGATTCTGTTTTGGATGGGTCATAGCAGCAGTGCAGAGCGGGTATTTGAAAAGCCTGGATGTAAGCTGTCACCTGGGCTAATTTTGTTCCTAAAATCGGAGAACTAGAAACTGTCCCTTCAGGAGGGGTACTCAGGATTTCCCATTATGTTGAAAGTAGAGTGACTTAAAGCCCAGGTGCTTCCTTAAAACACAGACCGTTCAAGTGAAGGTCCCACCAGAACAAAAACCTAATTTCTTCTTCTATCAAGTATGTTGAAAGTTGTGAAGGGTAGGATTGGTTCCCCACTCTTACAATTCTGTGTGTAGTGACCGATGCTGGAAATCCCTTGTGAAGTTACTCCTGTCACCATTGCCTTGCTTCTCTCCGATGCTGTGTACATGCTTACACCAGGGAGGCCTTAACACAACTGCATTCGTGTGTTTAGAAATCCACTTCCTAGACCCAGGAACCTCCTAAACCTGGCTGCCTGAGACCAGCAGGAATCCTGGCAGTCTTCTGATGCTGCATTCTGCAAGTGCCTCGTGGAAATTAATGTCTGAGCCTTACATCTGCTGCCAATGCATCTTGAGCGAGGGGAACACAAGAACAGCAGTAGCTGCCTTGTGTTTTTGTATGTCTGCTCTTGACTGTTTAGAATATGCAGGGCAGTGACATTTCCTATTTATCCTGTTTTGGTTAAGGCTAGTCAGTCCACTTTGTCCTAGTCTTCTGGCATGCCTGATTAGAACAGTGCAGGCTCCTTCAAAATTAAATCCTAAGGGTACATTTTGAGGTCAGTTCTTGTGGCAGGAATTGATGCGTGAGTCTTCCCTCCACCCTGTAATGGACTGATTTGTCTCTGCATTGTCCAGAAGGATGGGAAGCGTTCGGACATCCCTTGTCACTTCCCTAAATGCAGTGTGGTATTACTGAATCACAAGAGTTTGCACAGGTTACCCAAGTTGTCACAGTGAATTAAGAAACAAAAATAAAAACAAATGCAGGTCTTTATTTTGATAAAAATCCTTATATAAAGTATCAGTGTTTCCTGACTTAATTTCCACAGGGCTTGTTCCCCTGTTGTATAGGATTACAGTGCTCTTCTCTTTGCCTTCCGGGCAATGTGAAATGAGCAGGGATGAGTTGCTGAGCACAGGGAGCCCCGGCTTCACTGCTGTGCGCTGATTTCAGTAAGGAGGCAGAAAATGGACCGGGCAATTAGAGCTCACTGGAAGCCACCCACCACTTCTGCTTTTTTAACTTGGCTTTTCAGGAGCTCCCAAACCCAATAAAAAGTGTTTTTCTGGGTGTCTGTGTTCTTCATGGGCGAGAGACCTGTGCTTTGTGCTGCCACCCAGGCTAAGGGGCCGTAGCAGAACTTTCTGCACAGGAACCTGGAGTTCATGGGTTAATGAAAACGAGCTGTCATTAAATAGAAACGTGTTGGGAAGAAATGGAGATCACTGCATGACAGCGGGAGAGAAGACTGGCTGAACTGAGCTAAGTGCCCTGTTAATCAGGTCCAGATTGACGGTTTTGGGGAAGCAAGTGTAGACAACAGGTATTCATGGTAGTGGTCCACGCATCTGGCGAGCACAGCTGCCTAAGGCAGACAGTTTACTGTTTCTAACATCAAAACAACTCAGACTAATTTAAAAAAATAAGCGGGAACCTAGTTCAGGATGACTAACGTGGTGGTCCTTAAACAGCAGACCTGTGCAAGTAGCATGTGTGAGGGAGGTCTTGACAAATACTTGCAAGAAAAATCTACTGCAAATTACCAAACCAAGTCCCCTCAGCAGAGAGTTAGAGGCTGCACAAGCATTAAAACAAAACAAAATCAGGACAGGACAAACAGTAACTTCAAGCAGCTGCCTGATGGGAAAGGGTACAAAACAAAGTGAGCGAGGACTACGCATGGCTTAAGCCACATGGCTCTTCTTGCACATTTGTCCAGGTGAGTTCTGAACAGGGCTGGAGAAAGGTGTATTGCTTTGTGTCAAGGGGGGGCTGAAGGAGGAGGGGAGGGGGGCTCAAGGAGCTGAATCCTTCAGTGAGGTGCAAAGTAGTCAGTCTGTAACTCTTTTTACACAGGGAGCATCATTCGTTGTATGAGAAGGCTGGAGGAACTGCTGCGGCAGATGTGCCAGGCTGCAAAAGCTATTGGAAACACAGAGCTGGAAAACAAGTTTGCAGAGGGTAGGTATTTAAATCCCGCAATGTAAGTTATTCTATAAAGCACAAGAAAGGCAAGCCTTGGGGTTGCATTTTTTTTTTGACTAATTGACTTCATGGGAAGGAAGTCTTGCTCTCTGTATAAGGTAACAGATGTTAGAAAGCTTTTACCTAGATAAGTAGTTAAGTAGTGTTGTTTCCGTGTATGTAGCAAATGCGTGACTGGAAATTTAAGTACAATGACTTTCATTTAAGGCTTACAACTTATTACAGGCATACTTGTAACAAAATAGAATTGTAGATACTAATTTTTTTCTCTTTTTTGTTTTACAGGTATTACAAAAATCAAGAGAGATATCGTTTTTGCTGCAAGCCTTTACCTGTAACAGAAGGTATATTCTGAGGACGATACAAAATCAACTCCCACTTCACAGCTTCAGTCAAGACATTGGTTTAATTGTGTGTATTTAAACCACAATAATTTCAACAAGGCATGTACAAACAGCAGTGTATGTCATAGAAGTGTTACCACATTTTTAATAAAAATTTACAGTTTGAATACCTTTTGTTTGTTTTTTTCTAAGCAAGAGCTTGAACCAACAGCAATTTAAATTTTAGATATACATAACTGTAGTAAGTGTTACTATATACAGGAAAAGTGAGCATCCAAGAGCAGCAGCAGTCCCTTAAAGGCATTTACTTATATTACATAGTTGACTGATGAAATTGTTTTCCTTTCAGAGACCAAGACAGGTGAAGTGATCATTCTTCATGGTTGATGATTGCTGCCAAAGTGATTTCCATTTGTTGGCGTCTCATGCAGGGTTGTATGGGAATCTTCCTTTGGTTGAAACGTGCATCCTCTCACTTTGAAGAAGTCAGACACATACACCACCTAAATGAACAGATTAGCGTTAAGCTCTTCCTCTTGCAAACAATGGGTAAATGCTTGTACAGGAAACTATCTTTCATACTCTAACCTAAATTAACAAAATCTAAACAGATTAAACCACCAGAAAATTGCTGGAAGAGCTTCTGCTTTCAGCTGAGCAAGTGTTCAGTTTCTCATAAGCATCACTTATTTGCAGTTCTGTAAAAGCTGGTGGCCTTGATCTGATTCTGCAGCTTGCTGTTCCCCCACCCCCCACATCCTCCTTCTCCAAGTCATACCAGTACAGGCGCTGGGTACAGCGCTGCATCCAGTATAAGAAACCTTCTCCTGTGATCCTTTCCCTCCCTACAGGGCCTCTTCCCCTCCCACTGCACACCTGAGACCTGCTGAAGGTGGCTGAGGCAGCCACATTCCATACTGGGGGCTGATTTACCACCCACGTGCTGCTTTAGCTGCGCACTCGGTGCCTTTCAGCTTCCACTTCAGTGCTGAATTCACTCCGTTCAGTGCGCCATTCCCAGTTCTCCAACACGCTCATTTTCTGCTTCTGGAGGTGAACACTTCTTTCAGATTTATTTTTTTTTTTTTAATTTCCCTTATCTTTCAACTCCTCTTTGTTCACAGTAATGCCACGTTCTACTCATTCTTGCATAATCGAGCATCTTTTTAAAAATATCCTTTTAATCCCCAATACCTTTTCCATAATAGAAGTGCCCTGCACCTCCTTGGTCTGTGGCATTTCTCACTGCCTGCAACTCTTCTTAGAATTTGGGGTTGTATCAAAACCCTCCTTAACATGAAGTCATTAAATAACAGATAGCGAAGCCATAGCAGGCCTGGGAGACCATACAACCTGCACCAATTCATTCTAGCAATCCAAACAAACAAACAGAAAAATCAGTCTGAAAACAAACTATCCCTTCCAGGTAAGCCCCAGTTCTTGGTAACTTCACTGATTTCAACTAGTTCGTGTCTCTGGATCAGAAATCTCCTTAATCTGACCCTTCCCCCAGGCTGCACAGGCTCTGCCCTTTTCCTTAGAAGAGGTGCCTTGGCTTTTTTTTTTTTCCCTGCTTACCTCATATACACAGTTTTCCTGTTATTATACTTGGGATTTAGAACTTGTCTAGAAACAAAAGGCGTTTTATAGAGCCCCAGGTGTTTTTGTACTTGGCTGTTTCCATCTCAGTTACTTGCAAAGCTCGTGTCCTGGCACAATTTTATTTTGTCTAACAATGAAAAGAGCCCCTACTGCATCACTGGCCCAGAGTCTGCCTCACTGCCTGCAGCAGTGTTACTGCACCCAGCTCGAGGAGCTGCTCTCCCCACTCCTGAGCAATTTTCAAAACAATAGGAAGACAGAACAAAGCCCGGTTCTGCCATTTTGTTTAGAGAAGCAGCATTCAGGGCACGTGCAGGCACTCCAGGAGCTACTTACAATGAGTATAGCTACCAGCGCTCCCTGGATGAGTCCTGTTAGAACATCGCTCCAGTGGTGTTTGTAGTCAGAAACACGTGACAGGCCCACGTAGATGGATGCAGCAATCAGACCAAACTGTACGGTGGGACGTACAAGCCTTGCCCAGTCACCTTTCATCCTGGCTTGAAGGTAAAGCTAAAGCAAAAAAAAAAAAAAAAAAAAAAAAAAAAAAAAAAAAAAGAAGTTGTTATAAGATGCTGTAAGTACAAAGCAGTTACATTAAATTGCCTTCAGTCTGTTCAGAGTTGAGTTGAAATAGACATGACAACATCCAGAAATGTACCTCTTACAAACGCAGAGCCCCGTCTTGCTCTAGGCAGGAAGCACCTGAGTAAAATCCACAGCCTATGCACAGAGCTGGCCAACTTCTAAGCCAGCTTTTTAAGCCTTATTCCCAGTTCCAGTTACCTTTAGTACCACCAAAGTTCTAGCACAACATTCCAGCTGTAGTTACGTGTTAAAACCAACAAGTGTCATGATCTAGATCTAGGATCACATTCCTCAGCTGTCTGTGGTTTACTTCACTTAACCTATTCCCAGTCCTTTCCAGCTGCATACTAACCATGTTACCTGTCTGGTACGCAGAAGGATGGATGCAGTTTCTATGCAGTTTCCATTCTTTTTCTCTCCCCCTTGGCTCTATCTTAGATATATATACACACCTGTGATTTTGATGTGTTGCCCCAAACTCATTCCATGACACAAAAAAAAAAAAAAAAAAAAAAACACACAGGATCTCCAGTGTGTATCCCCTCTGTCCTATCTACGACAGAGACCTCTTATTTCAGCCATAAGAGGAGCTTCTAACTGTCCACCCTGTAAACATCATTGGGTTTGCTCTGGAACTTGATCTTGTTAAAAGAGGCAGCATGGTTACTGAACTTACTGGGGAGAACAATGCAGATGGAGGTTATATTTAACATCGAGTACATCTCTCAATACCATCTAGGAACTCCAGGTCTAGTACAAATCCTTAATTGACAGTCTCGCAAAATCACAGAAGCAAACTAAGACGCAGACATCAGGCACTGAGACAACACACTGAGCTCCTGGCAAATCCCTCCGCTGCCAGCCCCAAAAGCCATGGCTAGCTTTAGAGGCACCGCATTTACAGTGTCAATATGGGCACAGAGCACGCTCTGTAGGGGCAGAGGTGCTACTTTCCAAAGTTAAACATTTGAGGAATGTTTGGTTGGTTTCTCTGAGTAACTTGCATCATGGCTTTGACATGCTGACTTTTTCAGCTATAAATGGACCGTCAAAAAGATCAACACTATCCATAACTGCTCCTCTTTAATAGCAAGGTCAGGATGAAATCAGACTCTGAAGAAGCTTCGGCTCAGCCTGAACTGGAAAACATTTTCCTTTAAGTAGCACTCTGCATATTTCTGGGGACCTTAATTTTACCACAAGGAAAAAGGGGAAACTGTTGAGGCACTTTGTAAGTTATCTGTCACACAGTTTTTCTAACGAAGGGTGTTACGCTGCTCTTACATTAATGCTACTTCTGGATGTACTTCAAGCAGACCAGGTGTCAGAGAGCCGAGGTGGGCCCTCAGAGCACATGCTGGTAGTCTACAAAGAGCTGGCTGATGGTTTGATACTGGCTGTTCTTTCCCCTTTCCCTATTCCCACTGAATTCTGCTGAAGGCAGCTAAAAATACCTTGCTGTAATAAAGTTTTTTCCATGTAAGCATTTCTGGTAGTTGGCAGAAGCACGCAGTCAGATTAAGAAAAAGGGTTATGCAACTGCAGATAGGTGGGAAAACTGAGTTTCCTTCTGAAGGAAGAAAATGAGGCAAGCCTCCCAAAAATCGAGCTCTGAGAAACCATACCAGTCTGCACGACACCAAATTACCAATGAAGAACTTTGGATCTCCCCTAAGCAGCATGTATTCAGGGCAAGTTTCTGATTTTCTTTTTGCATTACAAAGCTGCAAGCTGGCTCTAACATTTACACGGAGGTCTCATTTGCATTGAGAGCAGTCTCTAGTCATAATTAAGACCTGGAGCTGCTTCACCACCTGTAGGAGATGCACGGTTAGCTACAGGCTTCCACCAGTTCTCAGCACTTCTTGCAAAGGCTTGCACAGCTCCAGCTGCAGAAGCTGTAAGGAAAACCCTCAGAGCCCTTCTCGCACCCCCTGCTAGGGGATGGATTTATGTTGCTCCAGAACCCAGCCTGTGAAGGGTGAGAACTCGCACCGCAGAGAAGCATCCGTGCGGCCGAGGGCGGCTGTGTTTAATTTCAGAAGCAGCAGCTGCTCCTCTGGTTACAATTGTGCTTTCTGGTCCTGCTCATTAGGCGTGGAGTCATTTCTCCTACAAGCCAGCTGCTGCAGTGGCAGATCCCGTGTTATTTTTGAACAGGTAACCTCACGTTCACGTTACTTTTAATGGGCTCAGGCAGTGGTGCCCTCCCCAAAGATTGTTCCTCCTACCCTGACTCAGACAACAGCAACAGATTGGGGCTGAAACAGGTCAGTAATGTTCAGGAAAACAAAGCACTCCGATGAAGAAGGAGCTTTTGCTTTCTGATTCCATCAAATATAAAATAAAACAAGCTTGATACCAGAAGTGTGCCCGAGAGCCCTGTACATAGCATTACGTGCATCATGTACTATGCCCTGGCATTGAAACGCATTCACACCGACTGCTGTTCTGGCCCTGATGACTTCTTCAACAGAAGCAGCAGCAGGAAACGTTAGGAAACTGCACCTTTAGGAAACTTCATCTGGCTACCATGCCTGCAATGCCTCTCACCAGTGTTTCACTTGTGGCTGAGAAATTTCCGTGAGCCCACGGATGCAGCGCAAGCATCCAGAGCTGTTCTGGCTGCAACATGCTCCCATCAGTTCGGTTACATTACCGCTGCTTCTTCCCTGCTATCCTGTTTCTGAGTATCTGCTCTTCCAGAAACACCGTTCAGCTGTGAACTATTTCTCCTCCCTGCTCCAGTTCCTCCTGTTTTTGTTTTTTCGAAGTGCACAAATAGATTTCACAGAAACACTCTTGTGATAGGATTAAATAATCACCAGCATTTCTTTCACTAGCTAATGCTTACTCTATAATGAAAATATGTTCTCTACACCACACACATCCTGAACACAAGTTTCTTCTTAATCTATGGTCTAGTACTTCATTTCTAAAAATACACACAGGAATGAAGAGAAACTCACAGCCACTTTGTGGCTTCTTGCAAGAAGCCGCAGACATGAATGGAAGGGTCTCTGCAACTGGAGAATTATTTGCTACTCAACATTTCTGGCATAATTTTCAACTATTTGCTCTTCCACCGAAGCAGTATTAATACACATACACACGCCTGCCTGCCTAATTTTAAAGTACGGTGACTATTTCCTAGACAGACTTCGGGGCTGTAATCTGCGGCTCCACGAGAGACTTTCCGAGCAGCTGACACCTCGCGGCCCTGCCTTCAGGGCACAACGCTCTGACATCTGCTAAAACCTACTCATTCCACCAGGGTCGTTTATAAAATATCAAAACTAAATATCTGAAAATTTCTAGGCCATCTTTCATTTAGTATCTTCTCAGCTTTGTTTTTTTTTTTTTTTTTTGTCCAGAAACCTATTACATACATGTTGCAGTACAAAGGTACAGAAGATCCCCCTGCACTGCCAGTCCTCCTATAAGTACAGGAGGAGCAGAGAAAGTTTGGGGTTCTTTTGGGGACCTTTCCTCCACTCACTCAGGACGATTCAGTGCCTGCACATACTGAGTTGCCCTGTCACTGACTGAAAGTTGTTCTCTTTGACAGGATTTTCTATTTCCTGGTATGAAGAGGCCTTGTTAATCACACTCCCTATAGGTGCCTTGTTGTGATAAAGAGCTGGGGGAAAAAGAAGAAAGTTGCAAAAGATCAGTTTTCCTATGAAATTAGTCCCACTTCGAGACCACAATAGTCCAATATAAACTTGATAAAAGCAAGTAAATAGAGCACTAGTCGTGGTTAATCTTCGTCGTCACAGTATCTCCCAGAGCACTAAGAAACAGCCCCATTTGCTATTAATTTATTTGCCCTGTTAGCGGGCACAAGGTTCTACTGCAGTTGTAGTAACTCTCTGGCTCCACGACTGACGACAGGTAGAAAAGCTTCTTGAAAGCAAATCAGCTGGCCCAAGAAGTCCCAAGAGCCACAAGGAGTAACCGGAGTTGTGGAAACCCACCATGAGGATTTTTTCCCAAACCAAGCAGCTCTGAAATAGCTACACATAAGCCACCTCGAGTGTGTGTACACATGCATGCGGTCGGCTTTGGGATTTCTGGGGCGAGGAGAGGGGGTAAAGAGGTAGCGTGTTTTGGGTTTGTGCTGCTAATGATGAAGGGATGGAAGGAAGAAGAGAAAGCACAGGAGGCAATAGTGCTGCCCTTTAGACTTAGAAAAAGAGAACCAGCAGCCTCAGTAATTATGATTAAACATAAAGATTTGGGGATAAGAACGTAAGAATAAACACTGACAATCCAGGCACATTTGTAGGATGGGAGGAACTGTGTTTCTATGGACACCCCAAGGACAGCATCCTCCCTCCATCCCCTGATGGACGGGGTTTTCCATCAGGAAGCTTTGTGGTTGCACGGACAGCCGAAGCAGCAGTCCACCTTCAGCTGCCTTTCTGTAAGGGGAGGGTACCCCAATAACTTCCTTACTACCAGCTTACACACGACAGCTTGCAGCCCAGCATTTTCAGTGCAAGCTGTTGCTCACACGCAGTCCTCCAAGAGAATGGAAAAGACAACACATGCACCTGGGTCCTTGCACAACGATAAATAAGAAGCAACAGAAAGTGTTCACAGACACGTGGATGGCCTGCTGTCTTCCTGTCCCACGCCTGCTCGATAATCCAGATAATAAGACCTCTACCCTGCCTGCACTAGACAACACCGGGGTAAAAGTTCCCCCCCTAGGTCACATCTTCCAGGCTTTCCACTTCTGTGGAGGTTTGCAGAATAGCCCTTCCCTTTTGCTTGTTACAGGAAACTCAGATTTTCCTTTGCATGAAAGCTGTTTTGTACAGGAGCTATTATTCATATTTCAGCTAGCACAAACCCTGGAAATCAGAGCAGTATAAGAAATCCAGGAAACTTGAGTAAAAAAATCGCCATTCTCAGCACAAAAGTGTCCCAACAGAAACAAGATGTGCTGAGAAACACTGCAACTGCCACAGAGAGAGGCGTGCGGTTATGTGAGGGCACCGCATGCGAGTGCGACAGCTCCCTCCGTACCCAGGGCACTGACATGGACACAGAGCCCCAGGCACCAACCAGCAAGACCCTGCCTGCAAACCAGGAGTCACACTGCAGCCTGTCTGATGCAAAGCTTGGATTAACACGGACAGCACCTATCTCCTGTAGTTCTAAGCAGGAGACACAACGCAAACGGTTTTTATTATTTATAGCACCCCAGAGATGTCGCAGAATTCATGGATCATTTGTGAGATGGGGCTTTTGCTTATTTGCTTTAAAACAAAACCTTAAGAGACTTCATGGTTTATTTTGCCTTTTTAGTAAGAACTCATTTTCTTAAAAATACACATTTATGACCTCTGGCTTACCTGCTCCAGCATTTTATTTTGAGTGTGCAGAAATGAAGGAGAAAGAACTCAGAATTATTTCTCCCCCTTCCAGAGAAGGAAAAGGACACAGGTCTGCACTTCCTTCAACGCAGGGATATACCTGGGCTGCTGTTGGCCCACCCCTCTTACCTTTAACCACGTTTTCCATGCTGACACGCCAGCAACAGCTCTGATGTTCAGAGCATGGTGAGCTGGTCAGGGGGCTGACCCATGGGACAGATGAATTCAGGAGCTAAACTCGGCCAGATTAGATAGAAAAGGCAATGTCTGTACTAACCTGGCTGGTCTCAGACAGCTGCCATCAAAAGGCATTTGATACTGAGAGCTGCCTCCCGTGCAGTGGGGAAACATCCTGTCATTTACCAGTTCAAAAGCCACGCTCATCTACTTTACAGAGATACTTCCCAGCAGATAAGTGATAGCACCAGTAGTAGTAATCCTCCAGCCTCAGCTTGGCTGTATGCTGCAGAAATCGCTGTTTGCTGATACCATTTTTACCATAAAGCAGGGTAAATGGTAACTTTTTGTTCTGCTGTAAATACTAACACTTGGCCCTTTTATTAGGAAAGAAACTGAAACAAGTGTTTTTCTGCTGTACCTACCAAGTTATGGAAGCCTCAGTGGAAGGAAAGCACTGCAACGCTTTTATCTCTGTCCCACAGGAGCCACTTCACAGCAGCCTCGGCACTGCCAACAGCCAGTTTCCAAGCACACAATGGAGAAGGCATTTGGCTTCATTCGCTTACCACAGAAGAGCCTAAGTACTGATATTAAGCGTGTGCTGGAAGGGCATAGGAGTAGAAGCACAAGTGCCTTCATACTTGAGCCTCACAGCACGAACAGTTGTCCTTTATTTCTTCATCTCTGCTTTGAGCAGCGTGCTAGGCTCAGCCCAAAGCAGCAGCCAAAATGCTCTCGGTAGGAAATGCCTCTCCGTTAGCTGCTGAAGACTGGGTAGTGCTCAGCTTTCATGTGGGCAGGAACATATTAGGGACATTCATGGCTCTGTTCAGCAGCGTTTGGGAAAGTGAAGAAACACTGCTAAGCAAACAGGCATACCTACAACGCTGTGTTAACATGCAAGCAGGGCTCGGGAGCCTTTGTTTCACTCAGCCTCCAGTCCCAACACAAACAAGATTTCAAGCCCAAAGTTTGACTGGCGCATTTAGTAGCATAAGTACAAAAAATAAAAATAAAAACAGAACAGCCTAAACCCTGCTTCCATTTGTGTTTAGCACACGTCCCCTCTCTGCTAAAGGAGTGAGCTGCGAGCCCGGGTCACTGAAATGCCAGTCACTCTCCAGCTCTTCTACAATTTCCCCTTTCCCTGGGCACACAGGATGTTCTTTCCCAGCGAGCTGCGGGAGAGCTCGCAAGCAACTCGAGTTACCTTCTGCAGAGACCCCTCACCGCCTCCACCCTGGGCAAGGCAAACACGCTGCCCTCCCAGGAATAGCACAGCATTTCGGCCAGGTCCCTGCAGCAGGGCTCCACTCCTTATGCTGACAAAAATACAGAAGAAAACAGGAGCCTATCCTAGAAGCGGGCTGAAAACTGAGGCCAGATTGCTGTAAGGGACACGGCATCATAATATCCAGTTTAAAAAAAAGAAGCAGCAGTGATCTATAACATAAAGATAGGAGTGATGCACGCTATTTAAGCAGGCAGATTAGAGTTATTTAACATTCCCTGAAGTTACTCAGAACCCACATTTCCGTGTTGCCATTCTTTCATTCTTTAGAGCTTACCTGTTATTTCATAAAGCATTTATCTAATAAATGCTTTATGAAATAACAGGTAAGCTCTAAAGCAGGATGACCACGTCCCTCCTCCTCCTCACCCCGCAGGTGAGCGGGTTTCCTTTCTCAGGGCCAGGTGCCCAGCTCTGGTTTGCCACAGGCAATGCCCCTGCGTCTGTTTTCATGCCAGATGGTCACACGCAGTGAGCTACACGAGATCAGTTCACGTAGACTCTGTGCACCAACACTGAGAGTACAGAGAAGGTAGCAAAGCCCGTGCTCATTGCCAGTTCCTGGAAAAGGCTTTAAGCTCCATGAAGCTGCTCTCAGTTAGGGGGGTGTTAGTTGACGTGGTATGAGGCAGTCACTGCTTTTACTCAGACAACCCTTTAGAAGCCCACCTGCCGCACGTACAAAAGGCAAGCAGTGTGAAGGTAAGGAGTTAGGAAAGGAATATTAAGTAACTGTAAATACTGGGGAGCAAAGCTTCCCAAGGGTCAGGAGCCCAAATTACATACAAGGAAACATTGCCATTCCTCAAGTTCAAAGTTTAGCTCTGCTCTCTAAGCCTGCCCCACAAACCAAAAGACAAACTTAGGAAAAATGCTGTGAATTCTCAGATGCGTCTTGCCTAAGACTGTTCATGGGACATGAGATTCTTCCACATCTCCTCACCTCATCCTAAGCGTAAATCACATATGCCCAGTTTGGAATTTTAGACCCTCCAGCTCCTTCCTATCCTTCCTTCCCTGCAGTTCAGATTACCATCTTTTTCAGCTAGCACTCTTCCCAGCAATCCCCTGAGCACGATTCCCTGTAGATGCTCAGATCATACATTTTTCTGCTATAGATACCTGACGCAAGACGATGAGACCATCTAGTTAACAGGCTTGCTTCTGGGGAAAGCCTCTAGGACACAAAAGTCTGAAGATGCCCAAGAGATCTTTAAAACCACCACCATCACCACAAAATCCTTCCCTTAAGGATAAAGACTGAGCTGCGGGGTATTTCCAAGTACCCTGCCCTCACTTTGGGACGGGATTTTCACCACAGGAGTCTGCTTAAAGCTGCAGTTTTCCCTTCTGACACCAGGGGAGCCGTGTGGTCACAGCTCAAATACCGGAGCTGCCACTGACCTGCATTTTTTAATTATTTTTTTTCATGTCACCAATGGTTTGACCAGGGCTCCCTGCAGAGTACTATGCCCCTGTAACCAGCACAGCACAACTTGTGCCAGTCCCTGTGCTGCCTTATGGCTGGGCTCCCCACCAGCCCAAAAGGCACTGAACTTTTCCTCAGGAGAGGAAGCACACAGGTTATGGCAACAGAGATGTTTCTAAGGCCCACTCAGGTATTACCAAAAATAAGCACTTCAGAGATGTGGTAATGGAAACTACCTGTTAGCTAAGGAAAAAGCTGCCTGAAGCAACTGCAGCATTTTGAGTTGTGCTAATATTGAATAATCTTTTTTTCCTCCAAAGATCAAAACCAGCATGGTTATCTCCATGAGAAGCAGAAACAATGCAAAGAGTAAAGCAGAGAATAAACACTCAATAGGAAGTCAAGCATAAACAAACACCTCCTGATTTTTTTTTAATCATTCTGATATAGTTGCAGGAGGATAAACTTCCTCCTTAATTCAATCCTCAAAGCAACAAGACATCCTGCAAAGTAGGAAATAAGACCCAGAAGGATTATTACTCCACAGACACTGCCGTAGCTGTTCACAAATCAAAGCATCTAAAATATTTGAAAATTAATAATGAATGACCTCATCATGTTCATTTCTAACCAGTCTGTTCAGGTGCACAGAACAGAAAGTGCAGCTACAATTTGATTTATTCGTAGCACATCCATTCTGTTTTAAGTACCTGAAGCTGCAGAAGCATTTCATACCTTTGCCTAGCGTTTTGCAAGGTGGCTTGATTCAAACCACATACTTTCAGCATCTGCCATCTCACGGCTGCAGCGCCTGTGCTATCTGTGGCAGAGACCATTTCCCATTTTATCCCCCCCCCACCCCCCAAAGCGCTCCCTCCTTTCTGAAATGCGTAACCTGACAAAGTACACGTGTTCAGCAACATTCAGCAGCATGCTCACAAGGCAGATTCTTCTCGTCCTTAGGCAACCAGCATGCGTGCATCTGGTTGTGATTAACGCCGCCGATGAGTAATGCCACATGTTCACGGCCCTGTCCCACTCATGACTCAGTCCGCAGCTGGAGTAAGTGTGCAGGGAGCAGCTGAAGCCAGCGTGAGAGGTCAGCTAACAAGCAGGTTATCAAATGCCACAGGTCTGGTGTACAGCCAGGGGCAGCACTCTGCCTCGCCACGCGGGCAAGGTGGAGGGTGAGAAAGCAAGTTTGTCCCACCTTCCTGCAGCTGCTACCCGCTTGAATACACCTGTTTTGTCTTTTATTGAAAGGCCTGCATTCAGTGCAGAGGTTGGTATGCAGCAGTACTGTATCAATCAGTGGAAAAAACATCCTGCACAGGAGCTGTTAACCCTCTTCAGATGTCTCTCTGAAGAAAGTAGAAGTCTAAAGTCTAACCTCCTCAAAACCTCTTACTACTTGTACTCAACCATAGCTCTTTCAGAGACACAAGACAAGAAACTGAGGTGCAGGAAAAGGAGGAGAGCACCCATCATCCACCTCTGGCCAGGGTCTGGATACTAGAGAAAAAAAAGTTGACCGAAATCAGACCCTGTGTGAATTCAGTACATAGTTCAGGAGGGAACATGTGAGAAGGTAAACTCTTTTGGTGAGTGAGCATACAAGAAGCACAAAATTGAGGGCTACAACAGCATTTTCTTGCACCATCTCCCACATCCCAGTATTGCAGCACCAGCCACCATGCGGATGACTGCACGGCTGGATGGGTCCAACCCAGGCCTTCTGAAGGGGAGCACACTTGGGAATTAGGTTCCTTCTTGTGCCTGTGATTTCAAAACTGCTCTCACTAATCTTTAGCTCTGTTCTGAACATTTGGCTGCCACACCTGAGTGACAAACTAATCTATGATAAATCCCTGTTAAATAAATGTTATGTTAAGAGAGTTAAGGGTATTTGTACCTCTACTTTTTAAGGGTGCTGACACAAACTCTGGATTTACAGCCTTTCCAAGTGGCATACAGAGGAAGGACTTGACCCCCAGCATCCCACCTCTTTCCCCATACAGAAGGTTGCTGAAGAGTGAAGGATGCATAGACACACAAACCCCGCAGTTGCCTGTAACTCAGCGCAGGAGTTCAGCAACTCCCCACACAAGCTTCCTGCATGGATTTAAAAGAACAAAAACAAAAACACCCAATGCCATAGGCAACTGTAGAAAAGATTATTCAACCCACATGGAGAAATTAGCATCCTCAAAAGAAATAATAAAAACACCTTTTTGCCAAAGGCTGCTTTTTAAAAAAAAAAAAAAAAAAAAAAAAAAAAAAAAAAATCCTAGTAGGTTAAACAAACAAGGTCTGAAGTCACAGAATCACAGAATTATCTAGGTTGGAGGAAACCTCCAAGAGTCCAACCTCTGACCTAACACTAACAAGTTCTCAGACCCCATCACATCAGACCCAGAAACAATCAGTGTTACCTGGTGCATTTGTCAATTTTCACTTTGTCTAATATATTTTGGGGAGATTTAATCTTTGCTCCTTGGCATCATGGAAAGCCAAAGTTGCAGAACACTGTTTAAAACTAAAAGGTCTCTCAGTGTTACAGCACGTAATTGAGGCATGGGGGGAGTTCTCATGACCAGATGCAAGGTTTCAAAATAGCAACTTCCTTTCTTCTCGGTCTATGCTGGCTGAGAAGTCCTCCTGACCACAACCTCCTTTCCCACAAGCTGCAGCAAGCAGGGCTCGTTATTCATACACATGACAGAGATAAAAGTTCAGACAGATTGAAATCCTCGACCAATGACTGTAATCCAGTTAGTATAGATTATAAACCATATTCATAATACACCTATTAAGTTCTCATCTCCGAGTTTGTGCTTCAGAAAGGATGCAATGCCACATTTTCACATTGCTCAAGAAAAACCATGCAAGGATAAGTTATATCAGACACACATAATCAAACAATGGAGGAAATCAGTATTAGGTTGCTACACAGCAGGAACTGTTTCACCATATCATTGACACAGTGATTTTGATCTGTTTTCTGGTTTGTTTGGTCTTTTTTTGAAATCACCTAACAGATGGACCTATACAATTTTGGAGACTGCCAATGACAATGAACAAGTAAAGACACTTGCCTTTTTTTAAAAATAGTTGACAGATGAGAATCCTGTGCCATCCTGTATATATGTATAAACTTCTCAGTTACAAAATTTATTCTAGGGTTGATGAGTTACCCTAGCCGACTTGGACTGAAATGTATTGAAGATCAATACTGAAGATCAGCACTCAAAGAAGCACTCACTGAAAAAGCACTGGATAATCATACATAAACAATATCAAACAATACAACACTCAAAATAATTTGCCAACAGTTTAAGGCCACGTGTGTGTTTGTTTCTTTAAGTAGGCTTTGCACATTTCATTGTCAGACATTTATTATTTTAGTGTCCCTTGCACAAAACAGCTCAAGCAAATATCTCTATTTTGTGGTCAATAAGACTTTTTGTTGGCATGTAGATGGAAAGAGTATACTTACTGCTAGGAAAAGCATGCAGTACATGGAGAATGATGAATGGCCAGAGTAAAACGAGAGTCTGGAAGAAAAGAGATCAGACATTTCATTATTTTTCCATTTGCAACAGTCTACAATGATACTAAGTTATTTTACACAAGTGAACAAGGAAAATGCAAACATCCCCATGCTATTACTTCAAGGATGCTATCTGTGCACAGAAGTCATCACTAACGTCTGACGACAGTTTTTGACAAAAGAGGGCTGATTTCACTATTGAGAAGCTATCCTATTTCAATGTTAAATTGATTTCAACATCTGGTAGTAACTGCCTGTCTTTTGACTAAAGCTTGACTAGCAAGTGAGCGCATCCTTAAAACTAGAAATCAAGCGTGTATTAAAGCAGTATATTTGTGTTGTGTTCTTGATAAACACCAGAACTAAAAAAGTGTAAATATCATCAATTTAAGAGTGCCTATCTGATAGTCACAGCATGGTTATGAGAACAAATAGCATACTCACCCAAAATGAATATTCATAAATGAATATTGTTAAATACTGCCTGATAGTGACTGCTCGTGTTTAGCTGTTTGTACTACATATTTGTGAAACATACCACTTCGTACAGACTGACCACTGACCCACTGAAGGGGACAGGCAGGAAGACAGTTCACCAGCCAGCCAAGTGCAAAAGGTGACACCCCATCCCACATTTATGGAAACAGTTTTATACTCAGTTATTTCGTTTAAGAAGTAGCAATATTGCCTCTAACTTCTTCTAAAGGGAGCTTCTAGGCTGAGAGGTGTGGGCAGCCGGCAGCAACAGCCCCAGGACACCGAGGAGGCCTTGAGAGGGCCCTCACGTCAGGGGCTGCGGGTAATGGCAGAGGCCTGACAGGGCTCCCGAACCTGAGGCAAACCATACACAGGACAAACCCCTGCCACTTCTTTGTCAACAAGGGCTGGTAAAATGGAAGGAGGTTTCTGATTCGATCTTCAATCACGAGATGAAATTGTATTTCAATTTTTTTTTTTTCCTACCTTATGTGGAGCACCTACAACTGTTTGGCCATTTCACAGGCTATCCACCAGGCCTCTGACAGGCGTCTGTGTGATTTAGCTGTGTAACCCACTTAAAATCTTACATACACGAACAAGGACAACTTAGAAGAGTTTTCATAGCTCCCCTGGTGGCCCTCTGCCACCTCACGACTTCAGGAGCTGAGCCAGCTGGAGAGCCTGGATCAAGGGAAATCCCTGGTGAAGGAAACATCTCTGCTGTTCCCACCAAGAGTAATGATGTGCAGTAAGATAATTGGGTTCAACACTCAACACTAACTGATTGCCTTCTTGAGAGTATTTCAATCCCATGCACAAGGGAAACTCAATTTGCACGCACAATATTAAGAAACTGCATCAGACAGTGGAAAGAAAAATGCACGCTAAGTGTCCTGTGTAGGCAGGAAGAGCTCTTGGTTTACATTTGGTTTAAAGCACTATCAATAGCCTTCATCTTCAGAGACCCTAAACAAGCCCTCTGAAAAGAGCAAGATGAGTACTGTGTATATGGAGATACCAAAGACACTTCCAATTCAGAAAAACTGTACTGACAGCATTATCTTCAGATACTTGAAATTCAAATCCAGGTTCTGCAGCAAAACTGCAGTCTCACCATCTCCACTGCAGTAGTCCTTACTCCTCACCAGCTGATCTCTGGATAGCAGCTTGCTATGAAATCCTGTATGACAAGAACTTGGAAGCGTTATCTTTCAGACAAGATATGTCTGAGCCACAAAGGAGCACTCAAAAAAAAAAAAAATCACAATAATGAATTCCTGAGCCCTGTGCCAATATTTTTATCTTCGGGGCTATCGCTGTTGTCCGTAAGACAAAACTTCCTGCAACTCCTTAGGGCAACATACTGCCAACTGTAGGCATTCAGAAGGGTGTTGAATGAGAGAAGGTAATAAATGCAACTCTTTTCATTCATTTTGGAATCCCTATGCCATTTTAAATGTGTTATTAGGTATGTCCAAAACCAAGAATGCCAGCAGCTAATGTAACATTAAGAATGTCTTGTTCCAAGTTGAAGATTACAAAATTTAAGTACAGCCTCATCAGGAATAGATAAATATGCTGTGCATGACTTAAAACTTTGTGTTTAGCACATGAAGTATTGCCAGAAATACAACTGGGACAAAATATCGATCCAACTTGTACATTGTGCAATCCCAGTGAAATTTCTTTGGTATTACTGCCATCCCTACACTTCCCTAGACTTTAATTATGAAAACTTTAAGATTCTTTCAAATCTTTAAAGTGAAACAATGCAGAAGTTTTCTGACTATTCCTCAGCATGATTGCCATGTGCCAGCATTTAAAATTAAATGATTAAAAATAAAATCAGAATTTACTAGTTCCAAGAACACAGGAGTTCTAGATCAAATTACATTTGTAAATAAAGTGCTATAGGCAGCATTCAAAAGCCCTGCTTCTGGCTAATGAAGGAAGGGGTAAATTATCTCAGCAGCAATATCTCAGCCAGCTGCATTACCTACAGGAGCTGCACAGAGCCATGTCTACAAATTTGCTAAGGTCTTTACTATGTTCACAGAAATACAGAAAGGCAAACAAGAAAAGTTTTCCCAAGAGACGGAAACAAGTCAGAGGTGGGAGACAAACACAAACCCCCAACTCTCTCAAAACATTAGAGTTTGGATTTTGACTTGTGAAAGCTGCATTGCATTTTTACCTGCTCCCAAGCAGAGTCACTACCTACTTTCAGCACACAAAATAAACTGCTAACCTTTCTTCATTTAAACAGCTTAACACTCTGTTTAAACTGCTCTTAAAAGCGTGGCTTCTTATATGCTCGTAAGAACTACTGAAGGTGCAGAAGCATTAAGCAAAGTGCACTTCTCTGCAACAGTCTGATAGAGGAATGAATAGCCTTAGTGAAGCAAGAGATTAGGAAAGAGTTGGATAAGTACAAGACAATGAAATATTAAACAGCAAGTTAAAAATCTTTTAAAAGATTTAGAAGTGACAGTAAAATGGAATAGCCCAGAAGCAAGGCTATCTTGTGCCACAAAAACATGATAGAGACTTGCCTGTGGGTATTGTCTCAGCTTAATTGTTGGATTTTGTATGGTAATATTTATGAACAGAAAACAGGATATCCAACAAAACATTATGCCTGTTTCTGTATCATCAACACAAAAATAATCACCCACTGGATTAGCCTGCAAAACTCTTCTATCCTCAGGTTCTCCAGATTCTTCACATCTGACTCAAAGCTTCCCTTGACATTCACGTTACAGATTTCATTGATCTGGTGGGGAATAAAATGTCCAACAAACTGCAGGCCAGCACGTCCATTTCAAGTGTGCCAGACTGCTCTGCACGCTTGGCAGGGAATTATTCCTAGAATTAACACACTGAGGACCTGGTTTAATAAGGTGATAGTGCTACACACAAGCTGAACACCACATTCTTTAAAGACAACCAGCTCTGCGTTCAGCAATCAACATGTTTTCACATGAACCCACTCTCTTCTCGAGGTGTCGGACTTCTACGAGAACAAGTTCCAAGGATATCAGTGAGGACTCAAAGTTCTGAGTACTTTGCGCTTCACTGCAAAGAAACGGTCAATTAATTGCACAAGCAAGTCATGTATATTTAACAACATCCACAACTAAGAAGTCAGAAATCCATTTTCAAAAGACGGTATTATTTACAGTTACTCCACCTTCTTCCTTCCCTGCCAGTAGTTAAATTCATACTGAAGTACAGAGCATGACATTCAGAGGGAAGAGCTGCCAGGCTTCCCAATTTTACTGACAAAGGTGTTTCTACGTGAGGTTTCTGTTAAGTGTCTTGTACAATTCCCTAATCATACTTGGGGCAGGAGAGCAGAGCCACTCAGCTCTGCTTTAAGTAGAGGCAGATACTAAGCAAACTTTGCCAGCACTGAGACAAAACATGCCAAGACTAGGTTAGTAAAAAGAAAAATGTGTAATTACCCATCTTCAAAAAGCAGAGCAATCTCACCGTTTTCTTATCTTACACAAATGAAAGTTCCCTGCTTGTCCTACTGACGAAAAACAGAACTAGCAGGTTCGAGGAAGAAAGAGGCAGTCCTAATTTGCAATCACCTTCTTCTCTCCCCCACCTCTATTATTCTTCTGCAACAAGCCCTGCAGATAGTGCAAGAGGCAGGGGAAGAAAGTAACCTTTTCCTGAGGTCAGGGAGAACATGGAGTGGTTTCACTCAGCTCTGAGTGCCAGGAGGCTCGTCTTCACAGAGGTCAAGCGGGCTCTTAGACTCAAACCTCTGCTGGCATAGGCTGTTGGGTTCCACTAACCTACCACCCTGGGAACTGGAGAAATATAGCACAACACATGCAAGCAGGCATGGACTTTGTTGTTTTTACAGAGAGATTACACACTGGTGGAACAATCTAATTGGGCAATTTCTAGTTAGCTAGCTGTTCTGCAGCTGTCATTGTGGCTTGTACAGGTGGCTACCAGGAGAATGAACTTTCCTGTAAAGATAACCAGTAGAGAAGAAGTTTTATTAGCCTGCTGTTTTTTCTTTTCAAATGAGCAAAAATTCACCTGTGTCCTGAACTGACTAATATTCTCTCTTCAACATTTCATCCAGGGAGCAAGAAGTTACTCAAACTCCCAACATTTTCACCATGCACAAGCACATACGCTCTGAATTCAGCATTACCAAGTCCAGTCTACTGGCACGTGGCAATGGCATTCCATGCTCACATTGCAAAACTACCACAGTTTTCCTGTGTTGTGTTTTACTTTGACACTCAGTTTAGCTTAACGTCCAAAGGGAAATTTGATTTTCCCCTGTATTTCTAGTTTACCTCCTCCAAATAGAAAAAAATTGCAACCTTGTTTACTTCTTTCATAATAATTCTCTCAGGAAAAAGTAAGAGTGAAAACAGCGAGTGAGACTCAAACCAGTATTTCTAAAGGCTGGTTTGCTCTCACACGCATCAGATTACAAACCTCTGTTCAATTAGCCATGTCTGCACAGGTTATCCACGTACTTTCCTGACTCACAGGAGTGTTACCATCATTTTACATAAAGGGAATGAGAACAAAAAAAGAGTAATCCCTGTTAAATCACAGATTTGATTAATGATCCCTCTTTAACAAACTGCTTTGGAAACAAAGCACCTGGAAAGCATGCAGAACCTTATCTCCAGTCCACCCCCCACCCCAAAGTTTGTAATCCTCAGCAATTAGGGGGCAAGAAAGCTGTCAGCACTAAGTGGATTTCCTGCAGTACTGCTTGAGCTTTGAGCAACATACAGATACGCTCATGTCCATTTCGAAGTAGTCCCTTTCTATTGATTTGGGCATAGGCTGTGCAAGTCAAAAAAGTTCTGCCAAACGATAAGATGCATCTACCTGCTCCATTAGCCATAGCTAAATTACAAAAAAAAAAATCAGCATCACAAACTACACACTTTGATTGCTAATGAACTGAACGGTGATAATAAGTAACTGAACTAATAGATAAATTTTAAGTAAGTATATTTTTCAGGCTGACATTTGTGTCTTCTTAAGCCTAATAATACATTTAATAAACCAGTTCAGGTGCACATGAGATGCAGTGCCTTAGCTTACACGACTTGACCAATAGATAGGAAGAGATGCCCTTGGAATAAAGATACAGGCTCTTTGCCACACAGTGATTCAGTGGAGCGCTGTATGCCCAGATCAAACTAACACCAAAAACAGCAGGGACAGCTATTTCTGAGAACTGTAAAGAGTGAGGAGCCATATTTTCAGTTATGAAAATTAATGCTATCCATCACCACATAGAAGGGCCAAGTCGCATCAGGACAAAGAGCTGGAAGATCAGAAATCTGATCCGGACCGCAGAATTGCTTCTCAGTTGCTTACAGCAAGTTTATCTTTCAGATCTGGTGCTCCCTGTTGACAATTAATTTCTATTAGAGAGGCAGCTTTCTGTGCTCTCTAGATCAAGTACAGCCCCCTTTCATCATTCACCATGGACCAGCAGCAACTTCTGAAGTTTAATTATTTAAGAGGTTCATTGACCACCGTGTTTAGTGTTTTCCTTCCATGTAACCTTCCCACAAGCGTTAAGTGTGGGTACCCTAATTTAGGCTCCAGCTCTCAGGAGTAGAGGATTATTTGGATAGGACTGAATGTGTTCACAAATCAGCTGTGCTGCATCTTGGATAACAGTAATGACAAAGGGGTGAGAAGCAGTGGTAAAGGGAACAGTTGCATCATTTGATTAATAGCAAAAATGTATCTGGCATTCAGTCCATTCAACCTTTCAACTGCTTCAGTATCCAGACTTCCTCAGAAGGTTTTGGCAGGCATCTTTCCAGAACTGAAACATACTGAATAGGTTCTGATGAAAACTCCTGAACCTTTAAGCTTCCGCACAGTGACAGTGTAACAGCTCAAAGGTTAAAAGCTCTGTAACAGAAATAATCAGATTGCTATACACAACATACCAGTAGTACCCAAGCAAACGTGTAGTTAACAAGTCTGTATAAACTCTAGAGACATTTCTGATTCATGATGTTATTGGAAACTGCCAGATTAGATAAGTAAACTATTTAGTTATGTTTGAATGAGTAAGTGCATTTTGTTTTTTTTCCACAAAGCTTAGTTTCAAAACAAAGCTTTTATGAAATACTCCAGCATAACATTATTTTAACACACAATGGTGCTTCATCTTAGAAATACCACCAGTACCAAGAGAGAACTATGAAAATTAGGAACAATTGTGTAATAAAGACAGGTTAGTGTGAAGCAAATGTCCAGTCTTTTGGGTTACATTTAACAAAATCCAGAGCAAATCACCTGCAAAGGCTATCTAATGACACAGGAAAAAAAAAAAAAAAAAAAAAAAAAAAACCAACTGATTAAAATCCAAGCAAGTTATGTCTGATTTTTATTTTATTTTTTAAACACTGAGTTTTAAAGGAGTTTTCCCTATGTAGAAGGGAAAACATGAGTTTCCACCTTTATTTTGAAGTTCAACCAAACCTTTATGCAGGCTTAGCCCCATGCCAGCTGTCTGACATGGGTACTTAGCTCCTGGGAACTGCTCTAAGGGAATTAACCACACTCACTGGCACGCATGTGCACTGCCTGTGAAAGAGCTTGAACAGACAACTCTAAACAAAGCTAAAGTAAAATTCCTGGCAAATGATTAGTCAAGGGCACCACCTTGGCAATTGTGCTGAAATAAATTATCGAGGTCAAAACAGTCAGCTCTAATTTCCTAAAGACTTCTTTGAAGATTACATTTTGTTTGCAATGGCAGACTACACATCTTGTTCTGAGTGCAGGCAGCATGACAGCAATATATCAACTGAAGTAGGGAACTGTTTTTTTCCACAGACATCTGAGTTGTGATATAAATCAGTACATTAGTAATACAATTATAGTTATGAACCTTCACAGCTGTGTTATCTGTTACCACAAATGGAGCAGAGTGACAGACTGAAATTAGAGACCTTCAACAATCCTCTGGTAAACTGAACTTTATAGAGAAAGCTTTTCTCACACACAGGCATCCCTGCTAGCCTCAAGTCCTCTTTTGAGTCTGACAGAGTTCAGATCGCATAGAGAGCCTTTCAAGTAGCTTGATTAGTGCAGCATGGCTTAATATTTACCACCTAAGGTTCAAAGGTTTTAGTTGCGTGTGTGCGTTCAGTTCAGTGAGCTGAAGAATGAGCCAGCAAGGACGGCTGCTTGGATCTGCACAGTCATCAGGTTTTCCTGTTCCTCCAAACCCAGGACTCTGACCTTACAGATCCCAGCCCATCACCATTCCCTTTTTTTTTTTTTTTTTTTTTATAAAAAACGACAAAAATGTTTAGAAGTCAGTAGTTAGAATACCGGGAGAAACTTGAACTGCTCATCTAAAATGCAATAAAAAACATGTCCAGAAGAGCTTGGAGTGAGCACAGAAAGCCTGAGCAGGCAGGCTAAGAGCCCTTTAGCACACACCCAGGACAATTACATGTGGGGGTGAACTTCACACTGTACAAGAAGGTGTGCTGATGGGAACTAGTTTAACCAGTGGTAAACCCAGAGAGTAAGCCAACAAACTGCACTGCACACTGCCACCAAGTTTAGCACTGCTGTAAGAGGTGGGGCATTAGCAGCCTAAACAAGCGTGCTGGTGTCCAGCTCATCTTTTAAATACCTACAACACTGCTCCCTTCCCCCTCTCCTCTATATTCAGCCACTCTGTTAAGGGAGAGCGCAGACTTCGGGAACAATTGCTGAAAATAAGTGTTTTGTTCTAGTTTGAGTAAGTTTCCTGAAAACTGAAAAGAACTCTGAAAAAGCTAACAGGTGCTCAGAACTGCTTTCCAACATGACTTAAGACTCAACTACAAAAAAAAAGTCTTAGCAGAGTACTTTCAGTATGCACTGCAGAAATATGGCAACAATTCTGTGCAGAATCAGTTCACCACTGTCCTTACTCAGACAGATCACCTGCACTGCCTTCTGTTTGCACAGAAGCAGAGGTTGTGCAAGACACTCTTTATGCATCTGCATATTACACACATGCACTTAGTTGGTTAGTTAGGAACCGTCAAGCACAGCCAATTTTTTTTTTTTTTTTTTTTTTTTTTTGCTTGAAGGACTAGTCTGTCAAAAAGACTGTTTACAATTACATTCTCACAACTTTCCAGCAAAGGAGCTGAATGCCCACTGTCTGTTCCCACCGTTGCAGTGTTTACCAAGGACAAGCAGGTTATGTTTATGCCTTCCCATCTGCAGAAGGGAAGCGACTGTTCCGTATCTCATACCAACAGCATGGCAATGTTTACAGCCCTGGAGTGGAAGGGAGCAGCTTGGTTTATATGATGACGACAGTGCACTGCCACATGTGTGCAGGACCTCTGCTTTCTCCATTTTTAAGGCTACGAAGAAGAGCAAGTTCCTTGCTGTATGCATCTCTGGCTCTTAAATACTGACCCCTTCATTCTCAGCATTCAGAAACCTGAACCATCTCCCTCTGCAACTCTCAAATTGCTTTGAAATATTATTGCTAATTTCATAAATTTCAAAAATTTTAAAGTTTTTGAACTGCATTCAAGCAAACTAAGTATGTATACATATACATAGATGGGTATATATATAATTAAAAAAAAAAAAAAAAACTGAGCCCAGCATTTACCTAGGTTTGAAATTCAATCCGGATTTTTCAGATGCAATCCAGCAGGACAACAAAGTTTCATCATGAAAGGACACATCTGGCAATTATGAAATCCAGTTCAAAACACATTTAACGCACAAACAAGACAACCCCCCCCCCCCCTTTTGCTCCATCTCTCTTTAAGAGAACAGAAATAAGCCATCCCAAATGCAGACGATGTATGAGGCAAGATGACTGGGACACCTCCAAATCTATACCTTAACCAAGAGCTCAGAATATGAGTAAAAGCTAATGAATCAAAGGGCTCAGGAAACCACACCATGTGTTAGCCCTTCTCCTTTTACAACCCTAGGTGCAGCTGTAGACACACAAAAGGAAAAGCAAAGTCATGAGAGCATCTCAAATAGGAAGCTTGCTCAGATGTTTAGAGGCCAGTGATCAACTCTTTCCTAAGGCTGAGGAAATGTGAAGAGTTGCTGAAGTCTTCTTTTGAGGCTTAATAAGTAATTTAGTGTTAGATACAAAATACCAAACCCAAGACATCTCAGGACCCACTAGTCTGACCAGGCAACTAGCAAACATTTTCAAAGTCCTGTAAGGATCAGAGGCATAGGAACCCAGATGCTTCGTATCCAGAAGGGCTTCGCCCAGGGAACTTTTTTGCTCCTTTGCCAGGGAACTTCATCAGCCTCAAAATCTGCTGGAAGAGCAACGTGGCAGGGTACAAGCAACTCAACAGCTTTCTTTTTTTTTCTTTTTTTTTTTTTTTTTTTTTTTGTTTTGACACTGCTGCTGGACAGGCCAAACAAGAAAGGTGCTTTGCTGAATCTATTACTCAGCAGCAAGGCTGAACTAGTTGGACACATCAGCATCACTGCATGCAGCAGCCAGGAGATATTAGGAATGCAGAGACAACCTCACAGCACCAGAACATCCCACGCCCTTGTGCAAGGAAACGAGTAGGAATAGCAAAAGGCCATCCTGATTCAGTGAGCACCATTTAAATTCAGACAGAAAAAAAGCACGAGATATAAATGGACTGCCTACCCAGGACAAGTGTTGATGCATCACCCAAGCATGCTGCAAAGGAATTCGAAAGGCCAAGGATGGAGCTGAAGTGCTGAATTCAACAGCTAAAATTCAGTGAAAGCTTCAGAAGACAAGGATCCATATTACTTTATAAAGACAGATCTCTAATGTATAATTTAAATGGCGGAGTTTGTCAGCTTTTAAAAGAAGCCAGCACATTCATTTTCTGAAGTGACAGTACTTTAGGTGAGATTTTACCCTCTGAAAAAAAGTTTACACTGTCATTCACAAAAACTGTCATACTAAAATACATAAAATAATTTTCTACATCCAAAATACAGAATTGCATTAACTTCATAAACCAGTTGCCAGGTATTCTTCATAGTTTGGGATGATCTCTTAAGCTTCTATTCACTAAATTGATTAGTCCTGTATAGATTTCAGAGATTTTTGTGAGCACTCTGGCACAGCAAGCAGATCAGGTACACTGAACCGGTGAGAAAACTGATGAAGTTAGAACAATCATGCCAGTTAAAGGCTCTTTGCTTTCAAAGGTTGTAAATTCAGAGTAACATTAGCAACACTGTTTCACACTCCTTATTGTTTTTTGGTGTTACAAATGGACTTTTCCTTCTACATTTTTGCAGGAAGTGATTTTTAAAAAACAGTAAATTCAAGGGAAATAAGTATAATTTAAATTTGAAGTTCTAGGGAGACATCATTTACACCAGCTGTAACGAGAACTTACTTTTCTTACCTCCATAGCCTATCATTTTCCCTGTGATCCAATTCAGAAGGCAGAGTAGTTGTACTACATATTTTGTGCTACACCGTTTATTCTTAACACTTTGTGGATAACATGTAAGCCTAAATAGCATCAGATTCAATACACCTGACCTTTCTACAAGGCTTAAATGTGCTGTTTGTGCTGCCAAGTTTAACATGATACACAGGACTGACTGCATAATCCTCACTTAAAATCTAAAAATACTGTCAACTGTATATAGCACCTGCTACATTGTTCAAGAATTTAAAGTGTTCTTTAGATTACACACAGCTTTTCGATACCGTAAGTTCTTTGTTTTCTTTGTGTGTGCTTTGTTTCTAAATTTATTTGGAGATTTTACTGGCTTGTAGAAAGAAGGGATAAAAATTTGAAAGAAAAGCCCATAGCCACACTAATTTCCCACCTTCCAAAGAGTATTGCAAGAAGCTTTGTGTAAGGTATACATTCTGTCTTTGGGATTGGACACTACATGCAAGAAACAATACCCATTCTTAGCCTAAAGCGATACTCAGTTAAAAGGCCAACCTGTTCCATGTTCAGCTGTCCTGATCAAACTTGTCTGCTGGATTCCAGATCCTGTTACCTAGGGGTTACCAATGCTCTTCTGCACAAAGGCAATCAAAATGCAATTACCAGCTCCTGACTGCCAAAAGGCGCCAGAAGCAACCAGTTAACATCTTCACTCAAGGTGTCACTGCAATCTGACACTACACTTAGAAGGCCACCACCCTGAAGCCACAAAGCACCATACATCTAAGCACAGTAACTTTTGAAGTTTCCCTTTTACCCCTAGCAGAAGCCTCAAATTTTTTGCAAGAGCAACCAAGTGTTAAATACACTTAATAATAAAGTGTTTTTTTGTTTTGAGGGTGTTTTTTTTTGAGGGTTCCATAATTCATATACTAGAAGAAAACAGAAGCACTTTGTGTTCATTACTACACCAGACATTCACGCTTACAAACTCATTTCAGACAGGCTGAACCAGCAAGTACAATAAAATATACTTGAGAGGACAGTAAAATACTCATCCACATCTCCTGCTGGTGAATATCTGTGGTTTCTATTAACTCCTTCCAATACAAGGAAGCTAACCAGCAGGACGCAAGGACAGCCTGCCACAGACGAGTTAGAGCAGACTGGTTTGAGAAGTGAGCCTTGCAACCAGCAAGGAATGAAGAAGTCATAATCTGTCCTTTGAGTCCTCGATGCGTACTCCTCTGAGGAATTCAGGTATCTTGGAAACCAACTCAAAGCCAGGTAAAAGTAAGTTGTAGCAAGCCAGAAGAGAAGGAAAAAATTGATCAAAAAAGGAAATCTGCAAAAGAATCCAGAGATATCTGAGAACAGCATAGACTGCTCACTCACTTCCCCCCTCTACCGTGTTCACAGCCCAGCATACCTACTCCATCCTACCGGGCCTTACTTTGCCAGAGTTGAAAGATAAGATGGCCTTTAGGCAAGTCACTGCCTTTACATATCCTAAAGAAAGTACCTGAAAGGCAATTTAGCAGCATTACAGTATATACAGAAATATACGAAGTAATATGATAATTACTAGCTGCAGTGACAGGAGAACAACTTGTTTTTTTCTTTGAGACTTAATTTCCTAAAACATTAAAACAAGCAGTGCCTCCCAATAAAGAACCAACATGATGTGGTGCCCTCCTCCACAGTGCAATTACATTTAAAAATCCATACGCCTTACTCATCCAGGTTATGTATGTCACTGACTAAAGAAAATTTTACTGTTTTTGATACCAAAGGGAAAAAAAAAATCCCCTTCATATGCCAAACATCCTATTTAGTTATTCTTTGTAACCTTCTATTTGAATGTAAGTATTAGAAGCTCTGCACATGACTACTGGGAATTAAGCATAGCAATACCTTTAAAAAAAGCTTCAGAATACAGCTCTGTACGAATCATTCACTCAGAAAACTGCTGTGAATTAGCTCATACCAGCTTCCTTATCTAGCTTAAATTAAATGCCAGAGAATGCCTGAAGAAAGGGCTATCCTACAAACAGGTAGGAGAGAACACCGATTTCTAACACTAATAGTTTTCAATTTAACTAGAAATTTTTAAAGTAGCTATTCCCATACGTATTTTAGAGATCTGGAACTACTATATACTTTCATGCAATACATCTCAACTCTTATGTGCAGCTTTCAACAAATACGAATGAGATTTACTAAGCACACAACTGTTATTGTGATCCTCAGCTTGGTTTAACGGCCGGTAGTACTGGAAGTGCAAATACGCTACAAAAGTTGTCAAGGAGAAGCTAAAGCTATCTAAAGCTGAAGAGGACTCTTTTCAGAGTAAACAAGATACTGGAATCAACAAGAATTAACTTATCAGGTTCAGGTTTGAGAGGAAAACCTTACTGAAACTCACCAAAATCCACTGCTACTTTACCAGTGTAAGCAACCAAGCAAAAGTCCATTGCTTTACTTTCACGCTAACACACACAGAGGAAATATTTTACAGTTGGAGTTCAGGGGATCAAAGAAGGACGGAATAGAACAGCCCAAGATGCATAATTTAAGCACACCATGGATTTTTCACCCTGGAAGTGGTTTTCCTGGTATAATTTAAGGAAGAAACAGTAAATAAAGATGAGATATGTCTTTGGCTGTATAACTGAGCATGAATCTCTGAAAATATTCCAGAACTACCTCAAGCTCTGTCACAACCCAGGAATGGTGTGCTCAGTTCAGAACCTATGATTTTGTATGTGACATTTGCCTTGTCTTCACTCTCTCCGTACTTCTAACTGCATGTTTATTTTACGCAAATGTGAAGGTAAATGGTAGTTAACTCTACCTCTAACACCTAATTGATACAGAAATTCACCTTTCAGTTACAGCTCAGGAGCTTATCAATGTCCTCCAAATTCTTGGGAAACTCATTGCCAAGCTCCCTTTACCTTTGGTGGCTTATCAGCCCTCAGGTGTGAGAGCGCCTGCCTGCAGAACACAAACCACTCTCAGAGGTCAGGCCCAATTTCTTTGGGAAACAGCAAGTGAACTATTCTGTTGCCGCATCTTTCTGGACACTGCTGGTGCTCCTGAGTACAAATACGAGATTAGTCTCACAGCCCATAATCCTATCACATCATAAGCCAGCGTTACACAGAACAGCAAAATTACAACCTTAAACCAGCTCCCAGAAGTGATGAACAGCATAACAGGGGGCTTAGACAGCAGGTAAGGTGTTACCCAAGAATTCTGGCAACAAGCACAGCTGCAAGGGCAAGCACATCATTATTGTGACCAGCAACCATTAAACTAATGTAACACTTGCACTAAGTTTGCTCTAAAATGCTCTGGTCAGACCTGTTATGTCTTGTGCTTTCCCCCCACCCAACAGGGGGATAGAGAAGAGACCTGGAAAAAAAAAAAAAAAAAAAAAAAAAAAAAAAAAAAAAAAAAAAAAAGGCAAAAACTCGTAGGTTGAGATAAAGATGGTGTAATAGGCCAGAAAATGAAGGGAAACAAATATAATAAAGACTGCTACTAATAACAACAATAACAGAATACACAAAGCAAGTGAGGCACAATGCAATTGCTCACCAGCCACGAACCAATGCCCAGCGTGTCCCCGAGCAGCAGCACCCCCCAGCCAGCTCCTCCCAGCTCAGATCTCAGATGGCATCTTGCTTAGCAATAAGGCATGGGACATCCCTCTGGCCAGCCTGGGCCAGCTGTCCTGGCTGTGTCCTCTCCCAGCTCCACGGGGCATCCCAGCCCCCTCGCTAGCAGGGCAGCACGAGGAGCTGAAACATCCTGGGCTCTGTGTGACACTGCTCTGCAACAGCTAACACATCTGTGTGTTATCAGAGTTATTCTCATCCCAAATCCAAAATGCTGCACCATAGCAATGACTAGGAAGAAAATTAACTCTATCCCAGACAAAAATCAGGACAGCACCTCATCTAGGATCACATTACACAAGACCTTAGTCTCCTCTAAGAAGTTAAGGTGTTCCTAAAACAATGGACAATCCTCCCCCTAAATCATGAAAAAATATCTCAGCACCATTTCAGGCATTACAATCAGTTAATGTTGTCTCCTTTTATGCTTTACATTTGAGAGTCCTTTCAGACTCATGCAGAAATTATACTGAAGACTCACACCTCTAGCAAAGTTGATTTTTGACTGATTGACTGATTCGTCAATGCCATTCTGTTCCACAAACACCTGAGAAAGTACAGCTTAAGAGACCCATTTTGTGCGAAACTTAGACAAGTACCTTCTTGCTTTTTGCACAGTAGAAGAATAAAACAAAATAGCACATTTAGTGAGTTGAAGTGAAAAAGTAACAGCATTTTACACCTACAAAACCAGCTCAGATTGAAAGGATCAAAAGAATGTAGCTTTGTGATATTTCAACAGTTTGTAATATTCAAAGACTTCTCCTCCTTGCCTCAATACTATATGCAATGTCAAAGTAATTTATAAATGTATGTAGGGGTAAATAGATCTTTATCTTCTTTTAATCTCAAAAGAATTCATTTCTGGCAATTAATTCTACTAACTTACCACATAAAATTTGCAAAGCTGACAAAATACCAAGACAAAAATACCAAACCACACATCCTGCCAAGATCTTGCTTCATTTCTAATCAGGCTTGACTTTGCTAGTAAATTAAGTGCTAACAAAGGACTAAGGTTTGTTGCAGGCTCATTTGTTGGTTTGTGGCTGGTTTTTTTTTAGTGCTCTTGTTTCAGAGAGGTGGGGCAAGGAGTCAGAGAAACACGCTATTTAGAAATTCTTTGCTTGATATACTTAACAAAAATTCTGCTTTTTAATCTGACTTCTTCCAAGTTGAGGCTGACAGTCACACAGGAAGTGGCCACTACAAGTTCTATTTCCTGGAACCGAAATTCGGAAGGTATATCTTATTAGTGGATATTCTCAACTCTGCAGGGCTACTCACAGGCAAGAGAAGTTCATGCAGCGATCAGTGTCTAGAGTAGCTCAGAGTAAATAAATGAAGCCTTCTGAGCACAAACAAGGCCATTAATAATAATTAAAAAGCTGTGCATGAAGCATACTCTTCTACTTAGAACTCCCACTGGACAACCCCCGATTTGTCTACGTAGTACCTGTATGAAGTTCTGCTCATTTTAAGATTACTTACTATTCTGCCTCACTACTTATTCTGGTGCATTTTCTCCTGTGTTACCAACAGCTCTCTGAAACAAGCTGCTCCTGAAACCTTTAAGCACCTTCTGTGCATGGCTTGGAACTACACCTGGTCCTTAGACTAAATCAACACGCAGCATGTTCCTATGGCTGCTACTGAAGAATAATACTGCTAAGAATATCATGTATGCTACTGGAAGATCTGTAGCGGACATGCTACAGAAGTTATTCTGAACCTGCTTTAGCATTTCCAACAGTACTCAAACATCGTTGTTTATACCAGTCATAAATGTGAGGTGTGTCAGATGCTTCCCCCTTTTTAGTTCAATTTCAGCAAGGTGACAAAGAAACATCAGTTAAGTATTAAAGGGAGTGAAGTGACTAATAATGTTAAAACTGAATTGATCTATTCCTTTCACAGTCCTCCATATTTTCTAAATGAATATACTCAATTTTGATTAGCTTCCATCCTAAGCCTGAACTATTTTTTCTTGCTATTCCACACTCTTTCTTGAAGGAGATTTCAAATTCTTCTCCTCGCTAGGTTATGCGGACATTTTAGAAACAGAAGCCAGACAAAGTTGTGTGCATCACCCATTTCTGTTAAAAATGGAACTAAGTACGTAGTAATTTACACGTTCTTCTGTATATCAATAAAACTGATTTCCACAAAGTAGAAAAAAATTCTAGTGTCAAACCCTAGTTTTGCAAATTCATCACAAGTTTACCCTGGCAGAAGCACAAAGCATGCAGAAGACACCAAACCCACCACCCAAAGGCTTTCCAGGCTAAGTAACGTGTCTCACAGCCAGGTCTGCGAGGTTGTTAGTCACTCACCTTCCCTCATTGATCTTTGCCTTTTCTCCTTGGCAAGGGAAGTTCTCAATGTAACCCAGACTGCAGTTGATCCGCGTCCAGTCAGGCTGGCACACAGCGAGGAAGTGAGGGCGCAGTCTGCCTATGGCGTACTTGGCAATGTCCGTCAGCGACTGGCTAGCAGCTGCTCCAAAAATGAAGGTCCCAATGGCTTTGTAAATAGTGGCTATGTAGTTATTTCTGACAAATGAATTTGAGTGCAAATTGTTATAAAAGACAGAGAGAGTCTCTCCTAGGATTATCTGAAAGAAAAAGAAGGACAGCAGTTAAAGGAAGACAGTGACTTGAGAGAAAAAGATTACTCTTGTTACTACTTCATTATGTAGTTTCAAAAAAAATTGATTCGGCTCCAGAATTAATTTTCCCAGGAATTGGTAGTAACCATTCATAAAGCTTTAAAAAACATTTTTATATAAAAGTTAAAAGAACATTTTGCCTTACCCTGCTTTATGCCGAGCTTTATACAAATATGCTGATTGCCAAGATTTACTAAAACAAAGCCTTCTCAGAGGAAGATTCAACCATACTATTTAACATGGCTCTGATCAGAAGCATTTCCTCTAGCTTTAGGTTTTATCCTACACTGAGTCTTCCTTAGCTAAGTTTCCACTAGGCTTTTTTTTTTTCCTGTCAGAAAGTTTGGTGTTATTTTGGTGAAGCCAGGAACTATTCTGAAGGATCAAAATCTGATTTCTAGATGTGAAAGGACAGTTATTTAAGCAAAGAAACCTCTATATCTCAAGAAAATTTTATCTTTAGGGGAGAAAAAAGCTAATGACAAATATTACCAAGGGCTTTCAAGGTATAAGCATCACAAATATATTAAGTGTTGATAAGAAAATAGATATAATTTTATTTTCCAATAACTTCTGTCTTTTGCAGAAAGCGTATTTTTCTTAAACTAAGCATACAAAACCTCAGCGTCACTTGATAGAGTTAATGCTCCACGCCAGAGAGGCTGGGCATGAGCCAGCCAGTCCCATTTGACACAGAAGGGCTCTCCTCACACAGGTGATAAAATGGAAGCAAGGCTGCATGCAGTTAGGCAGGTATCATTAGAAATCCTGTAAGGATTAAATGATGGCTCCATCTGTCACTTGAGAGAGTGACATGTCCACAACCCCAGAGAGGCAGAGCTTGAGCAAATAAGGCTGTCATTAGACACTGGCACCTGGGCAAACGAGGCAGCTGTTAGTAGCTTTGCACACTTCAGGCAGGCAGACAAGCCAATGAGGGTATGACACTGATAGCTTTTGGGTTCTGCACGCTACCAAAACATGGACCGAAACAGAGGAACGATGAAACATGGACTAAAATGAAACATGGACTAAAGCTGAAGAAGTTACATTTCAGGCACAGCAGAAATCAAAGCTCTCAGACAGAATCTACCCATCCCACAGAGTGTCCTCTTAGCAAGGATAGCTGAAATGAAGCGTCACAGCCATGACCATGTATTGGCTCGTAAAGAACTAATCCCTTTTAGAGAACACGGCTGAAAAAGTTGGAAGGCCACTCATCTCAGCTGAGGCGATTACAGAAACAAGTTATGTCAGTGGTATCTGGGCTCAGAGCATTCGTCTTCAGTGATCTGTATAGGCATTAAGACACCAACATTTGCTTCTTTCTACCATCTGACTTGAAATAAGCTAGATGGACCTCAGCTGTTACCCAGCATGGCTGCTCCTTGGCAATTCTGCCTGCCGGGTTTGAGCATAAACATGTAAAATAAAGGGGGGGAGGATTTAAAAAATCTGCTGCATTTATGTTCTAAAGCACAGCTTTTCCTGTAAAAGGAAAGTAAGTCAGTTCTGGTTCCCAACCCCACATTTCTACAGGTAAGGATAAAAAATTCACTTCAAGAGCACACATCAGCTACAGGTTGAGCTACATGTTGGAACCTCGATAAAAATCCATACCTACAGTATCTATACAAGAGACTCAGACTGCCATGATATTTCCTGCTTTTAATCCATTTGCCCAGAAAAACAGCCAGCTGACATTCTGCTTTAGCTGCTCATTATCCTGCTCTAATTTCTGACATATTCCTGGATAAGTAGTTAAACACCTAAAAATCTTGTTTGGCATAAAAAGTTTCAACACTGCTGAAACTGTAGCTGCCGTCAAATTTGATGTCACCCAGCACAAAGGCATGAGTGGAATCTGAAGTTTTTTGGTAGATCTGGACAGAAATGAAGCCCCTGTTGAGGGGCCATTGTGGGAATTTAAGTACAGTCCCACAAGACATAAAACAAAGTAACTGGTGAGATCCAGCTTTCCACTCCACCCATGCTCAATGGCATGGTCCTGCCACTTCTTGCATGAGCTGTGAGGAGAAGGGAAGGGGGTGACAGTCCCCTGCCCCACAGAGCACAGCTGAACCACATTAGGTGCAGCAAAGTGAAACCCAGCACTAACTCAGACAGCTGGACACTGTTTTATTCTCACCTTCAGAGTAAGTTCAGGAAAAAAATCTCCCTAGCTCCTTATTCTTTGTGTTCTAAAGCTATGGTTGTGCTACGTTCTGACTTGAAGTCATAATATTATGTTTTGTCTTATTCCAGAACTTTTTACCTCCAGCCTATTTCCAGTGGCTCTGTGGCAAACAGAAATATTTACTTAATAGGTTATGATAACTCGCCTCCTGAGCAGTAGCTCCCAAAAGAGGAAAGCTTTAAACAGACATTTAACACACGAGTCTTATTCTTAACCCATAAAAGCTCTCTTCATTCCTGTATCTTACAAACTGTAGAATTAAGTCACCTAAAAACCAAAATATGCCACTATAGTTCTGTGGTGTTCTTTTCCTGTTCTTCACTTATATTTGTTTGGCTTCAAATGAAAACTTTTTAGTTATCCTTACCAGAACACCATTTCTCCTGCTTTAGCAGCAAAGCTATGGGCATTACTTTAAAGTTTGAGAAATCCTATAGAAAAATGTTTTAGAGATCTGTATTACAGACTGCCCCTCCTTCCCACCCCCCATTGAAATCAAAATGCAATGAAAAAAAAAAAAAGTTTAACTTACAACAATTATACTGAAAGGAACAATTATTCCTGCTAACAACTTATAAGAAATGGTGTCCTCTTTGTATGGATACTGGATGGATTCGTCACTACAGAAAAATCCTCTCTGGAAGGGGATACGTCTTGAATTGAGAATTGCAAAAGGCAAGCCAGCTAGCAAAAAGGAATAAAAAATACATTACAAAAGCAACATTTAATCTCTGGTGATTATTACACCCCCGCGTTTCCAAGGAGCAGTGCATGAAGAGGAAGGGACATGCAGCAGGTGGGAAGGCTGTGCGCTCTGCCCAAGGGCTGCCTCCTCCCGGGAGAGGCTGCTGAGCCACGTGCACAGGTTTGAGGAAGGAGAGAGAGGACAGGATTTCCTTCACCTTCACGTTCGTGGCACACGAAGCATGAAAGCATGCCGAAACCATGACTGAGTAAACAGTTTAGTGACAGCCACCGAGTGGCTCAATTTGCTGCTGCTGCCACAATTACCCACTCCTCCTTTACATTGCAGTGAGCAGCAGCTGCCCCTTTATGCCTTCCCTGGCCAGCTTTGGAAAGCAGGAGAGCAGAAACTGCATTTCGTGATAGCAGAAGAGGGGTGCTCCTCGGGGAGTGCAAGTGCAGAGGGAGATTTCAGGAAGGAGCAGGGGAAGGATGACAAGGTGAGCATGCAGCCTCCTCACTCCAGGCACACTGGTTAGGTCCCAGGAATAACGTGGTCACTGCACACACCCAACAGCCTCGGGGCTTGGAGGTTTCGTTCCCGTTTTCCATCAAAAGGAGTTTCTGTCATCTTAAGGACAAGATGAAGGCACACCATGGACTGTGCACCAGGAGACCTGCAACACTAATTGAAGCTAGGCATTTGAATGGCAGAGTTTAAGAGAAGTTCACAAGAGGATACAAACTCTTACCAAGGCATTTTTAAAACCCTGATCCTCTGTCTGAGGCTCAAAGATTGCAGGCACTGCTCCTACAGGGATGAATAACCTCAGAAGGATGTGACTGTATGGAAGAAGAGAAATGGGAGACCACCAAGAACCTTCACTAAGTCTTCAACTTAGGGATTTACAAGCTGAAGAGAACTTGATTTTGTGCTCGAAATACGGTAGCATCACACAAAATGCATACCAGATGAGAGCTGGACAAAGAAAAGTCATTTGGGGAAGACCCTCCTGCTTATATACCAGTTAGGGATCACAAGGATGAAAGACGGGCTCCATCCTGCCTACAGGAGAGATGCCACCGTGATCACACTTCCCTCCTCAGGACCTTTGTGTCAGGGCACAGCCCAGCTTTCTCTTCCCACATACATACCAGCCACCCCCAGGTAAGTGTCTACAAACAAAGATAATATAGAAAGGACAGAGAAGATGACATCGGGAAGAAAAAATATCAAATGCTGCAAAAAATTAGGGAGTAGGGAAGGAGTAGAGCTCAGAGTTATAGCTAAACTTCACAAAAGTGAAAGAGAAAACACTGGATACTTCTCAAACTCCTTCCCCCTTGAATCTCCACTCGGGAAGCCCTCCAAACAAAGTCCAACTCGTGGTGCAGACACAGATGAGGAACACGGTGGTTACGCCAATGTTTCGCTCCAGCTTTTGCTGTTTACGTCACAGAGAAGTGACTTTTAAACAAACGCTTCAGTTTCAAAACTGAGAGGGAAGAATGAATGACAAGCCAGTGACTCATGAGGTGAAAACTTCCTCGAGGCAACCTGAGAGTGACGCAGTGCTGGGACACAGCTGAGTAGCTCGGGGCTTGTTGCAGTGCCCATCACTCAGAATCAAACACGCTCTGCACTGCTCCACTTACACAAATCCAAGCTTCCTACCACTTCCAGGGAGGAGAAAAGCCCTGCCATTGTGAAGAGGGGTTGTTTCCAGATCCATGCCAGGGGGACTACAACTGATCTGGCTCTGGAAGCCATCCAGGCACATCGACCGAGCAGAGGAGGGACAGCAGGACGGGCTGAGAGCCAAGCCAGAGCCTCTCCAAAACACTGAGCCATTCAGACAGCAGCCAGCGCGCTGCCCCGGGAGCTGGGCTGTGCAGGACAGTGCAAAAGCAGCCCTTCTACCAGGGAAAGAAAAAGAAAACATAACAAAACAACAAAAAAATACTAGCGTTCCTTGATCCTAATAGCAAGGATAGCAGGGATTTGGAAGACATCACAGCCCAGCTCTCATTTCTGCCTTGCTCCGTGGTGGTGTTACAGCAGCACGCCTGCACATCAGCTGCAGATCAGTGTTTAGCTCCCTTGTGCGAGGGAGGAGGCAGAAGTAGCGTGCAGCCACGAGGGAAGGTGCTGCTCATCAACACGAGGCCATGATGCATTTCCAACACCATTTATCCCATAGAAGTATGATGGAACAAGGGATGTTTTTGCCCTAGACACACACTAACAAGAAGATTCAAGACTTCTTTAGATCTTAAGGTTAAAAATGAGGACTGATATGCGACTGATAAAATGGACTGATAAAATAAGGCTGATTTTTTACAGGATTTTCTCTTTCAAAGTTGGTAGTTTC
This sequence comes from Aythya fuligula, assembly GCF_009819795.1. Classification (NCBI taxonomy): domain Eukaryota; kingdom Metazoa; phylum Chordata; class Aves; order Anseriformes; family Anatidae; genus Aythya; species Aythya fuligula. The sequence continues at coordinate 19,063,031 of NC_045593.1, forward strand.
CAATCATCCCTGTAAAGCAGTCACTCACACAATTAAGCTCAGCCTACAAACACAAACCACAGCATCCCAGAATTGCTGAGGCTGGCAGGGGCCTCTGGGTCCATTCAGCCCAACCCCTGCCCAAGCAGGGACACCCAGAGCAGGTTGCCCAGGACCACGTCCAGGCAGCTACCAAAACCCAACACCTCTGCTCTCCTAGGCGTTGTCACTGGCATGTCACCAGCTGTGTATCATCCCTTTTAAAGACCTGCTTTATGATTAATGGCATGAAGGTGGCTTCATCCCCACTTCCTCCTACCCCCACCTTACTGCTCCAAATTCTCATGGCTGGAAAGGAGGCAAGTTTCTGGAGGGCTCAGGTTATGTTTTAAAAGTGTTTTTTTTTTCCTTGCAAAGAGAAGTTGTTTGAAATGTGTGCTCACTCTTCAGCAATACTGAGATTCTGCTCTGATTAGTCTGTAATTGCTTGCAGCACTGTCCTGTATCAAGAGCATGCAAACAGAATAGTTAACTAAACAACAAACTTGGTGTTTGCTTTGCATTTTAAGCTACTAGGAACCAGCTAAGATAAGTTAGACTGCCCTCTTTCACAGCTTCTCTCCATCACTCAAGTGCTGAGGTGCATCTTCATCTGTCTGATGTTCCACTGCTCGTGTTTGTTAGACCAAGAGTCGCGTAATAAAGCAATGAAGAGCATGGTAAAAGAACTCACATTTCACCCTAGCACTCAGAACGTCTCCCCAGGCTTAAGAGAGAAGGACTCTGATCTTCCTGAGCTATAATCCTTCAAGCAGTATTACCGAGACAACATATGAAGTATTGCGCAGTCATTTGTGTCCAGCAGTGGACTACTGACAGACCAGCACTAGGTATGAAAGCATATAATGGGTTGCTCCATGGAGCTTTGAGGGAAGTACTACACCTACACCTGAAGGCCACCGAGTATGGGGAAGAACATCCATTAATTATGGGAGTCACAGACAGTTTCCTGAAGTCATAACCAGCAACACTCAAATAAGAAAGCCAGTAGCTTTGAGTCAGAAAGCACGATTTCGTTGAGACAGTCTTAAAAAGTTTGATATTTACCTACAATTAATCCAAAGACTAATCCAAAGAGCTATGCTGTGTAACATAACACTGTTAAAAATTTTATACAGTTTGTTACATGTAATATTTTTTTTTTCCAGTTTCTTCCAGTTGTAACTGATTAAAGAAACAATTGCAGCAGACTTATCTTCTTGTTCTGAGCATGTCTCAGTGCTGAAAGGAGACATGTTCCATTAAAAGCTGGCGCAGAAGTTTTAGTTTCCAAAAGCCAGCTTACTGGCAGTTTTATCAGATTGATCTAATACTATCAAACCGAAACCTTCAGTCAACAGAACTACATTTGCTATTTACCATTTGCACAGTCCAAGGCAGTTGCTAATCAGTAACCAAAAAGACATCAAGATCCAGTAAAGCACTCTCCCGGGATCTACAGATACCCCCTCAAAACACGCTCCATACAGCAGGTTTAATTTACTCCTTTTAAATACACATTGATTGGTTTCACTGTTAGCTGGTTTAGAGGGGAAGGGAGCAAAGGAGAAGTCAGAATAGGGAGACAACAGCAACCCCTGTTTCTGGCAAGCAAAACCATTGAGAAAATGCACCGTAACTGAGGGTTTTGCTGTTTTAAGTGCCTGAGTTTGTTTAGAAAAATAAACAAATCCCACATAAACAAGCCTGACACTTAGATTGAAATCCTTTCAAACATAGACCTTTAGTACTTCTGCAGTGTAAGTACACATCCCTCCAAGATAAAAGACAGAAATACACAGTTCAGCTTTCATACAAACACAAAAATACAAGCAACACAACTGGCATAATGTCTGAACAAGGCAAAGCCTCTCACTGTAATAAGCACAAAGTTAGTTAGCCCTATATTGTGATGGACTTTTTTTTTTTAAAAAAAACCCTGAAAGATACCATCATTTCAGAGGACAGGCATAAGAAAAAATAACAGAATTTTAGACCTGTTGCAGGATAAGCCTACCTAGACATGAGATGTATCCACCTGGAAGTATCAAGGTTATTTATCAAGGAATAGTAGTAAAAAATCAGCAGCAAATCACTGGGCAGTAGGGGTGAATGCTACATCTTGCACAATCACACTGACACACTATGTTAAAAGAAAGGCCCTGCTTTTTCTACAAATACCCATTTCCCCCTAACCAAGCTTCAAAGTGCAGAGTCTGGCAAACAAACGGGAGAATTACTAAAAACCAGCTGGACTCAGTTTTAGACAAAAGTAAGAAAAGTAATTGGATTTGTCTCTTTAGTAAGAAGTAGAGATGGCAAAGGGTCATTAAAGGCTCTCTACTGAGTACTTCTCAGATGACAATACCAAAAAAGCATCCCTGATGCGTACTTGTAAAGGTTTACAAGTCAACTGCAGCAGGGTGAAGAAATTGCCTAAAGGGAAAATGACAACAGGTATGTTAAGAGGAACTATAAGGTTGGGAGAAGGTTACTGGCAGGGTAATCTCAGGGATCAAGTCACGGAGCTAGCACTACGCAGTGTATAATTTATTAATGATTCTGGCATAACTAGCAGATGTACTGCTGACAAAGCTGGCAACTCTTTGACACACTAGAAGATCAAGGTCATCCAGTTTTGCCTGCAAAACCACTTTAAGGACAAGAGAGATGGAGATTTGTCCATTAATGAGTTCAGAGTTATGCACTTGGAGGTTAAGCTACGCAGATGAGCTTGTCATTTCAGCGTACAAGAGGGGGAAAATCGTTTCCTATGGCTGCTGTACATCAATAGAGCAGCCATTAGACAAGGCTTTTCCAAAGCACTTCTTCATGGAGCTAAAAGCTGACCATTACCACGCAGGCTGAAAGAACATCACACTAGGATTGCATAGGGTTATTATCCCTCCTACTCTCCTCAGGAGGGACATCACTTTACATTCATCTACACTGTATGTCAGTAGCCAGATATATTGCTGTCCTGTCTTGACCCCTCAGGTTTTCTGCATGATATTTTGGTGAGACAATCATTTGGACTTAAAGAAAAAAGTTTTGCTGGTTGGTTTACATTGTTTTATTTTTTAAATGCTGCTTTGTTGTCTGAGAACTTCATCTTCCTAGTCTAATTTCCAATTATTAATTGATCAACTACTGATAGAGACCTCCTTAATTCTAGAAGAGAGGATTAATAGGATTATAGAGGAATTAAGAGGAATACTAGGATTAGGAGAACAGGTGGTTGACACCAGGAAACAGTGAATACATTTCTGACAGAACAGACTTATACCTCAGTGCTTCACTAGTGGGTTGCAATAATCTAGAAAGACAAAGTTAAGGCTCTTCTTGAAGAGCTGAGAGAATAGCAGACAGCAAAGCCATCACCACTTTCAACTTATTAGCTAATGTCAACTTCATTAGAACTGCTTTAAACTAGGGAAGACCTAGATTTCCAATGGAAAAAGCGTGGTATTTGGTAAGTGGTATTTTGAGATTAAGTCCTCTTACACCAGAAATTCAAGACAGTCAAGGCAGAAGCCAAGTTAATGCTTCTCCTGTATGTTCTGTAGAGACCTGCTACTACGTTCATCAGCAAAAGCATTCATAGTATTCATCTGTACAACACTAGAAAACATGCCTGGAAACATTCATTTTACAATGACTTAGCTGAAATTTCCAAGACTTTGTTATTACCCCATGTAGCTACCTGCATTCTGGGCAGGCTGCTACTGGTCTCTCACAGCTCCTTACAGACAAGTTAGATTTTTGCTTCTCTTTTTCAGTTTTATAACAGCTCCACTTTCCATTTATGTAAAGAACTTTAAAGTTCATGAGAGCACCTAGGAAGAGCCATCAATCTTTGGTTCACCAAGAGCAACTGCTGCTTTTTGTCAATCAATTTTTGCCAGAAAAAAAGCTGCGTAAGCCATTTACTGCCTAGGGCACAGCAAATGAAAGTGTGAGCAGGTGAGCCAGAGGACAGAAGACAGACTGCTCATTATTTAAAGTAATTTAAGCAGAAGTTTCAACTCTCTCTCCCTACATCTCCCCCTATTCCTTTTTACTCTTTCATATACTTTGTCAACTAAAACCTTCAAGAACAGCTCAAACACACTGACAGCTTGGTCTTCTCATAGTTGTGACCAAACTTCACCTACAAGTTTAAAAACCCTTGCCTGAAGCTCTGTCTACTATTAGGCTGCCAATTATTTTACTCTGGTTCTTACATGGCACCTTCATCGCTGTATTAATAATTGCATCTGAAGGATTGAGAAAAGAAGTACAACCCAAAGTCTACACACTTAATAGGCAAGCTGCCACAATTTAAGATTTGCATCTGGTACAGGTGACTCATTCAAGCACAGAATGTGCTTGGTGCTCCTCTGGTATTGTTGCATCCAACTGCTCTGCAGGGCAGCCGTGCAACAGAAGGGGCTGAAGCTGGTGCAGAGGCTCAGAAGTGGCAGGTGTTGCATCCAATCTCACTCAAGGATGACTGGTCTTTTAATTAAAGTACATCACCCTACACATTACCCCTTCACACAGGGTTATTATGCTGGGTTTAAGCACAGTATTCCTCAGAATAAGCATGGTTTCAAAGACAATACTCATTTGGAGTATAGGAGGTGAAAAGTTAGTGTCAAGCAGAACTCATACCAGAATATGAAATTCATCAGCACTGCCCGAAAAGGTTTCCAGTGCAATGGAAATTATGAGAGTAGCACATTTTCCTATTTGAAAGGTTTCCTATAGTAGAGAAACTCCTGTTTAATAAATAATAAATCTATTAGTTTTAATAACTAGAGACCTAAAAATGAGAAAAGGGATGCTAATGTGCGCTCTAGTGTCAAAATGAAATTTAATTTCAATCAGTTGCAAAAGTATCAGCAGTGGGCCATAAAAAAAGTTATGACAGCAAAAAATGAAACACGTATCTCCACCAATCTGAGTCTTACAATGGCTTAATTTCAGTTCCCTGCTTTATCAGTCTTTACCACAATTGTAACTACATTTGTCCCTTGAGAAACATGAGTTAGCCCAGTAAGTGCTTGTATCATTAATCAGATAGGAACTCTCAATTGAAGTTTCACTGCAAAACGGATCCCTTTCACAAACACAGCAAAGTTTCGCTTCTTTTGTCAGAAAAGAAATCAATAGGTGGCCTCCAAACCTCCAAAACTTTCCTTTGTAGGAAGGAAAACTGACAGCCAGATACTGATGCATATGGTGGAAGGACATATTTCTGAAAACTTTAAGTCTAATTGGTCAAAGAAACAAAACTAAGTGGCTTCCTTTTGGGAAGGCTTTGTGATACTGAAAACAGCAACCTCTGCCAAACCAAACAAAGACTTTGTTCTGTTTTATGAAGTAAAAGACAAAGTGATGTGGCAGGGGGCATTGGAGTTAGGTGATCTTTAAGGTCCCTTCCAATCCAAACCGTTCTGTGACACAACTTGAGTGTACTTCTTCAAGGAGGATAAATTGAGTTCCAGACCCACGACATTCCTTTCACTCAAAGGAAGGAGTCCCAAGCAGCGGATTTAAGAAAAGCTGCATAAGTGCCCCTGAAGGCAGTGGGTCTAAGAATGAGGACTGGGGGAAGAGAAAATTGATTTGTAGGTCAGGTCACCAGAAAAGACCAACTGATGGAGCACATGCAAATGGGCATGGTTAGAGCTTGCCACAAGAGAGACATTGACACACTTTGTCATTGTTCCTTCTACATAAAACTAGACTTCTTAACGATGGAATATCTATGCCCTACTCATTATTGTACATTTGGTGGTTTTTTTTGGTTGTTGGGTTGCACGCACACGCCTTTGAAGTTATTTTATGTTCCACTACAGGCCTATCCTACCAACTGAAACAGACAAGACCTTTCATTATTATTATGCAAGAAAGATGTTGAGGCCATTTCTTACTGGATTCTGAAGATAAGCAATCTTTTAGTGCAGCAAGGAACATACTCATAATATTTCAAGCTATTCTGCTTAGATTTCTTGAGGCTTTGGTGGCTAAAGACTAAATAACTGGATCAGGGATACCTCTACATTGTTGAGTGCTAGAGGGAAGGCCTATAACCACTTTACTCCTCAATTAACCATTCATTTTTCACATTTCAGATATGTTTCCCTTTACTTCCCTCGACTTCTTACCACAAGTTCTTCTTTCTTGTAATGAGACAAAGCTGAGGTTAAGTCCAATGTAGGAACAAGAGTCTGTGAGAACAAAGTTTGCACAAAAGACCTATTTATGAACTCTCTTTGCACGGTACTAGACCCTACTTTTAGCATCAACTCCTTTATTAAAAAGCCTGGTCCTTCCACAAGACTCTTATCTCAGGATAACATTTGGACTAGATGTGGGATAATGAGAACTACTGTTCAATAAGCTCTCATGAATCAGCTTTGAGCCTGTTGAAGGTATTGATTCAAAACATACCACTTCCAAAAACTTTAGCTGCCCTGAAAACAGGTCTCAAGCCTCCATTGAGACAGTCAATGGAGGCAGCAAGAATCCTCCATTGAGACAGCAAGAATCAGCCTGGATATCTGATTCTCCTGTTCTCTGCCTTGTCAACTTTTTCCTTCCATTCTGACTAAAAGCAATATTGAAGTTAGAAAGCATTCAGCTGGAATCCACTTGAAAATCAGTAATTGATAAAAACCTATTTCTTTGGCTCCCTAGTTCTACAGCTCACCCTAGTCCTTAAGTTCTCAGTAAGCACAAAGGCTGTTTTTCACCCTTTGCAAGGGGCTGAAGAACTGCCTACAGACATTTCCAGAACTGTTTCCACAACCCGATTCTCCTCCCCTTCCAAGTTTCAGCAGTGAAGTACAATTACAATTTAAATATCCATTGTTCTGACAGGGTCCCAGCCATTTCAGAGGCAGATTCTTTTTACTCAGTGCAGAGTAGTTTAATTTTGGTTTTATCCTACAGTAACTTCCATCATTCTCAGAAAGAGGTGTTTTACAAGGAGCTCATCAGCTACAGAACTTGGAAGCATCACAAACTTAATCCAAGCCAACTAATAGGCATCAGTTAAGACTTCTTGCATTAGTAGACCAACACTTAAGAGAACAAGGTGGGGGAATCTAAAACCAGAACTAATAAAACCAGTTAGGTTACTGCATTACCTACACACAGCAGTAATATACCTCTGCTACAAAGACTGCCTTTCTCTCACTAGATCACAGGAAACCTGTGTTACGTTATGGTTTGTACATGTTCAAACTGAAACAGAATCAATCTGGATAACAGGTATTGTTGTTGCAAACCTAAAAATGCTTTAGATTTTGACAGTCATTCTCCCCCTTCCCTCCCCCCCCAAAAAAAAAAAACAAACACAAACCATAGGCCAGAAATGATGGATACAGTTATATATTCTAATTCCCTGCACCAAGGCACTATAAGTTTGCTGTGCAAATCCTACACGTACATTAGAGGACTCAACTGAAAAGCTTCAGACAACTATTTTCCTCAAAAACTGAACTAAATACTAATGGTAACAATTGTTGTGTTGACCTTACTTTTATTGAAGAGGAACAAACCTTTAACAAACAAACATTGAAAGCAAAATTTGAGTAAAAAAAGCACATGTATAGGTTCTACAGATATCTGGTGACTTGTTTTAAATGGCTACTTCTACCTTCTAACCAGTTTAATATGTGCAGAGACAAGATGAAACTCCAGGCCAGAGACTTCTGAATAGTTAGATTTTGGCTCTCTAAACCAGCTCAAACCTTACTAAAATTTGGATACAATCAGGCTTAAAGTATTGTTAACAGAACTACCGCAGAGTTGAATTCTTCTTTATTAAAATCATGTGGTCTTGAAAACAGAGCCTCTTTTCTGTAAGCATCTGGATTTTCAGCCTCTGTATCCCACTTTTGAAGGTTTAAGGAATTGTTACACTTTTTAAACAACAAAAAACCACCACCGAGTTCAAATTAGACTTATTTCTGTAGAAAGCGTACAGAACCAACACTTGCTAATTGCAGGTTTGCATGCTCTGCTAAAGTGGAAGTCTTATCACCATAAATATTTATCAGAGTAACCCATTCTGAACAGAAGACAGATGTATTCATTTCTTAGCAATATGGAACCTGTCGTGTTTTTCTCCCCAAAGATAACAATTGAGGCTCACTAAGATGCAGCAAATCCTCATCTCCAATTTTTCTGTTCCCGAAGCAAATGAGATTATACAGACACTGCTAGTTAGAAATTAGCTCCAGATTTTCTGTGCAAACAGAAAGTAGCCAACTGCACCTTTCACATGTATACGACTATACATACATTCGGGACTTTGCCTTTATAACCTCTCCTCCTGGCTTCAGCTCAGTCACAGTGCTGTAATCCTAGAAGGCATACATTTTACTCCCATCACCAAAGCTCCCTATATATTAGCTACTTACAGAGAAAATGGGCAGGGTGAACCCCACTGTGTAGAGGACAGTGGATGTGATGGTACTGTCATGGAACGGATACTTGATGCTGTCATCATTACAGAAAAAGCCTCTCTGATACGGTTTTATTTTGGCCAAGTTTAGAACACCAAGGGGTAAGCCAGCTGTTGGGGGAAGGAAAACAAAAAACACAAGAAAAGAAATACATATGGTTAAATCAAAAAAAAAAAAAAAAAAAAAAAAAAAAAAAAAAAACATTCTTAAACATGCATGGAGGAAACTAGGAAACTACCAAACATGCAAAACTCAAGTTTCCCAGGTCAGAGCAAATTATCATGCAGCATACACACTTAGAAAACCATTTTTACAGAAATTTTATACATCTGCTTCAGAAAGACCTTGATATTACCCCACCAGATAGAGAAGTTAAGCATTCAGAACTCCAAGTCCTTTCATCAGACAGAGTTGCCACACACACTGAACCAAGATTATGCTTAAGGACAGCATTTGCCACTCACATGACCAGCTAGTTAGCGAGGGCAGTCTGTGCCCTTCTGTGCCCTCTCCACCCCATGACATTGGCTCATATCTGAATTACCAGCCTTGTTCTACACACTAATCTGGTCAGTGCTTACAGAAAACAAGGGGGAAAAAAAAGGTATTTTTCTTTTGAGTAGGGGAGTTAAAGATTTCATGCAAGTGTTTTTCCATGCAGGTAAGGAGAGCAAGAGAACTTCAGAGACACCAGCAGGAAACATGGGCACTTTGAATGGACTGCGTCTAACAGCAATGAGGTTTTTAATTTTACAAGGTGCATTTACATGAATTTGGTTCACTTCAGAAGACTTCTGCATGCACATAACAATGAATTTTAACATGAAAACAGAGACTCGGGTCCGAATGACAGCTCTCTGAACTTACTCTGCACATATAACGCATTAACTTATGTCCTCTCCTAAGTTCACTCCCAGCATGCCAGCAGTCATACCCTAAAGAAGCCATCAAGATGTCTGAAAGATACATTTGTCTGGACTTGATTTCTGTCAAAGTAAGAATTAGCTGGAGAATAGACTTCGCAGGAGCAGTCAGCTTAGGAAGCTCAAGTTTGCCATCTTACTTCCAAGTTTCCCCCTTTCCCTTGGTCCCCTGAAAAAGTAGTGGATCACCAGTGTATAATGAAGAACTGTTAAAAGCCCAAACCAAAAAAAAGCTAGACTTTTTGCTTAAAAGAAGATGAAAGAGGTAAACTAAGCTTCCCATGTTAAGTGAATGGTGGGGAAAATACAAGTCTGTATATTGCAACCTCCATGTAAACTAGGAGTGCAACTACAGAAGCAGCAAAGACTACTTGTGATATAAACAAGCCTCAGAACAAAAACATCTCAAGACGTTCACTTCAGTAGAGTCTGCTTTGATTTTGGTGGCACTCATTATGGCAACAGTATCAGGGAAATCGCCTCTTAAAGGCCTTTTAAATAAATTTACTCCTATATGCTTCATTAGAAGGAAAGGTATCAAGAGTGGAGAAATCTGTTCCACAAAGCACCTGAAATCCTGAGGACTGTCACACTTCACTTGAAAGGCAGAGGCCCTGGTGCAGCAGATCACTTCAGCAGATGCTTTAACATCTCATAAGATGGAAGCACTTCTTGAAGCTGAAGCACCAGCCTTTTGGTGAAGTATGATACCTCCTAATCAATCGCATCTAGAGCCCTCTCCCTCCTCTGCTCTGACAGCTGAGCAAGAAGCAGTGCAAGCAGACTCAGCCCGTTGAGCACAAAGGAAGTCACACTGAAGAACTCAAGAGTTCGCTCAGAGTGGATCAAAGGAGGTTGCTGCATGGCAGTCTGGAGCCAATTTTCAGCTCTCCGAGGCCGTGGCAAGATTCCACTGATGTAAGTCAGAGCCCACGTTTCCTGTCCTCGTCTCTGGCGCGCCGTACCCAGAGTCAAGCCACGGCTTTGCTGGCTCGCTGTCCTAGTTCATGCAGTCCTATCTTCTCAAATAGGCCGCACCAAAATACCACCAAAGAGGTCGTGTGTGGAAGTGTCACAACCTCATGGTCTATTTAAGCAGCAGCTTGTGGTCTTCATAAGCTGACTACTATAGACACAAGGATGCATTTTGTGAGAAAAGCTGCTATAACTTAACACCCAGAAGTAGTTACTCCTTTACCACACGATTTCTGTCCGTTACATTTCTAGATCAAACTTTTTTAAGCCACTGTTGTCAGCTTTTTACTTTTTTTTTTTTTTTTGCCTTTGGTTTTGTTTCTGGGTGTTTGGGTTTAGCCTGTCTTAGTGAACTTATCACCTTTGTCAGCTGCCGAAATATGTTCTCCAAGTGCTCTCGTCAGAAGCTAGAAGCCCCTCCAGCAGAGCTCACTTACGAACACGGCAGGATCCTTAGCTCACCGATTCCAGGTTTTGTGCCACCAGCGCTCACAGTTTTACGGATCTGGGTCATGGTGGTTTGCTTGTTTTTAACAAAAAAAATCTTTAGGAATTGGAAGAGAGACATTACATGAGCGTACATGAGAAAGAAGGGACCTGAACAGTTTGACAAGCAGTGTTTTAAGCCTTCCAGCAAAACAAACTTTCTTCTGAATAGTTTTTTTGTTGTTGTTGTGTAATTGCAGTAGGAGAGAATTACTCACTCTGTAACCTAGTTAAGACAGAAGCTTGAAGGCTTTTTATTGTTTAGTTTTTTTCCAATTAAGGCGAATTCCTGACAGTGTTATTAATTTTTATTGAGCTAAGAGAAGTTCAGTTTTCATTAAACTACAAGGAAAGGAACTCAAAATTCAGCTCTCTTCATCTGAAGAAATAACTTTATGTTAAATCTGTTTGTAAGAACTCATTTGTCAGAACTACTTTTGCTTAACAAGAGTCATCTGAATTTTTCTGATGCTCCTACGTTCAGCCATTCCTTCTGACATTTCTAGGTTTGCGTAGTGGTTAAAGCAAAGTGATTAAGTTACATTGTTAGAAGTGTTTTTAAGTACTAAATAAACTATGTCATCTAGAGTTGACATTAAGAAATAATTTCTTATTTTCAGCCAGGAAACACTGGGAAGTGGCAGGGTGGGGAGGAAGGGCAGTGAACAAGGGGCACAGCTTCACAAAGGTGACTGCAAAATTTGTTTGTGCAGTCCAGAGCAAGAGAACATGAGGAACCCGAATCTGGGTGGGCTTCCTACACTGACTGCCCATGGGAAAGGAACAGCACCATTTTTCCCATTGCTCATTCTGAAGCGTGGGAGGATCCCACCGGGTACACACAGACAAAGAGCCCTGCAGTTTCCACACCAGAAGCCAACAGTAGTGTACGTGGCAGACCAGTATCACCATGGCAGGTGCCAAGCTGCCCCACGACCTTTATGCAGGCTGACTGAAGCTGAACTTTGAGGACTGCACATCCGTGAGGGTCCATTAGCTGTCTCCTCCAGTTGGTAAGGATCACCAAGATCTAAGGAAAGATTAGAAGGCTACGAGGCAGTATCGTACACCAGCCCTCGTGCCCTGCCCTCTTTACAAGGTTCCTCTTCCTCTTTACCTAGCCAGAAGCAGCAACCTCTGAGGGTGCTCTTCTGAGCTAGGCAACCCACACCTTTCTTACGGGATCCTCATGGCTCGGTTATTATCCACCTCCCCCAAAACACAGCCTTCAGAGGAAAAGGATTGCTTCCCAAAGCTCTTCAGGCTCAAAAGTGGAGTTTCTCTTCTCTGCTACTTTGCTTAATTGATCTGGTCAACTGCTTGTCACTGACAGACCCCAGAGGTTGCTCTGCGAGCTAGCAGCAAGAAACAGGGGGCAGCTCTGAATTGCTCACCTGGTTCCAACACACGTGCTGTGGCTGACCCTCAAAAGCTTCAGAAGTAGCAGCAAAGTTGAATAGGAAAAAGGCCTGTAGAGATCTGAAGCCTTTAACTAATGGCAAAAGACCTCAGACACGTGGACCAGAGCAGAAAAGGGCACAGGATGGAGTTTGAAAGAGGCAAAACTCAGGACTGGAATGAGCAAGCAGGGGCTGGGGGAAGAAACAGCTCTAAGTTTTTGGCTGGAGCTATTAAGAACAGGGCAACACAAAGTTGAGCTAGCAACAGACGTTATATCAGGCTGCTCTGAGACCACAAGGAAGTTCAACTCCAGCCAGTTACAGCCTGTTTCCATTGTGAACCTAGATAATTCACAGCAGTATCAATAGCCATCAGTGAACTCTTATTTATCCATATCTGGCTGGACAACATGGTGTGACACAAAATCCTATAAGGAAGGAAGAAAGGGAAGTACAGGGTGGGAGACCAGAAAGGAAGTTACTGTTAGATTAGTTTTCCACCCACAGAAAATGAATGTCAGGAAGAAAACATGGAACGGGGAAGGTGGAGTCCTTATCTGGAAAAAAAAAATATATTGTTTAATGTAGAGAAGTGTTCTTGTATGTGTTTTATTAAGCAGCAATTCCTTCTGTTTTTATCTGTTTAAATGAAGTTCCACCATTTATCCTACATAAAAGAAGAATGATAAGCTATATTTTCATGGTATGTACTGCTGCATTGTTATTCAGATGCGTGGTATCTGCCACACTTGTGATTTTAGAGTGAAGTACCTAAGCTTATAAGCACGGCACACTTTGGCTTTGCCAGCAAGCTACACAGGATATCACAGAGCCCCCGAAGGGCTGAGGCTGACAGGGACCCCTGGGTCCATCTGGCCCAACCCCTGCCCAAGCAGGGACACCCAGAGCAGGCTTCTCAAGGACATGTCCTGGAGTTTTTGGATATCCCCAAGGAGGAGACCCCACAGCCTGTCTGGGCAGCCTGTGCCAAGGCTCCCTCACCTGCACAGCACAGGAGGGCTCCTGGTGCTGGAATGGAGCCTCCTGTGTGCAGGGTTGTGCCCACTGCCTCCCGTCCTGCCCATCACTGAGCACTTGGGAAGAGCCTGGACCTGCTGGCAGTGCCTTGCCTGACGCAGCCAAGACAGCCATTAGCTTTCTTAGCAGCAAGGGCACCTTGCTGACTCAGGTATCTTTAGACAAAGAGATGAAAAATATGCTAGCATTTATAGGCCTCTCTTACAGCTGACAGTTGCCATAACATGTAAGACCAGCAAAGAATACTGTGTGACAGCAGGTGGCTTCAGAGTCACAAAAACAGTCTTTGCATTCTGCTTATACTCCAAGAACCTTTTCCTAATAAAGGCTGTGGACACAGTTTAGAGCAGTCATGCATATTAAAGCTATTTTTTACTTTAGCTCATTACAGACTATGCCTTATGTTATCCTACACCATTATATACACCATACTATCTAGTTGGGAATCAGCTGTGGTGCTATCAAAACTCCTAAAGTTTCTGGCCATGTTTTTAAGAGCAACTCAAGCCAGCCTAGACTGACCTCCCCTCCTCCTACCTCTGGCCATTTACTGTCTTACCCTGTCCTCGTAATGGTTGTAATAGCTTCTGACATTAACCTGCCTTAAAAAAAAAAAAAAAGAAAAAGAAAAAGAAAATTTAGAAAATTCAGAGAACATAGATTTTTTCTGGAGATCTTGCTCATCTGTCTGAGTACATGACTTAAAGGTAGTAGAAAGCGTAGAACAGGAACAAGTAGCCAAGGGTGTGGAGGAAAAAAAGACTGGCCATAGCCTCAGATCAATTTAAATGCCTCATGAAATAGCATCCCTAGCTATAAGACATTCTCCTCCCCAGTTTTAAGCAGTTCGAAGTAATTAACTACTTTTTGTAAACATCTTTTAATTAACCCAATGACCTCCTTATCTTTGGAGGTGACAACCTTCATTTGAGGCTTAGCACCACGTTGAAAGCTTCCCTGAGCTGTTGATTCCAGTTCCCCGTGGCACACGAGACCCCCACCCAGCCTTCCATCAGAAAGTTCTTCTCATTTAAGCTAACGAGTTGTTCTAGCAGCTGGGGGAAAAGGCAGTTACCCTTCAAGTAACTATGGAAAATGAGAATATTCTAGCTTGATCATTAACCAAAGTCTTCCATCACGCTAATCTGAGCTCAGAAGTGCTAGTTAAGAGAAACTGGACTGCACTAAAGTGAGACTGATGTTTGTATTTCTCCACGTTTATTCTGGAGAAAAGGATCGTTAGGTTCTGCAGATGATGTTCTGACACAAAGTAAACTTTAGCCTTTGAAAAGAAATCCCCAGTTTACAGATAAACTGGGAGAAGGAAGGTGTCAAACAGGAACTAAAGCTGTACTGGAAAAATCTGTATGAAATATACCGAAAGCAAGCCTCATAACAGACCGGTAATTGGCCGCTCATTAAAAAAAATGAGTTTTCATACCATACATACTTATTTAAGAGATGATATTGTGAAATAACTCTGCGTCCACACAGATGGTGTCATTCTGAGCTGAACCTCACCTAGTAACCCAGCTGGTAACTTCTACTCAGGGTGAGGGAGAACTGAGATTTTTCCTGCTCTTACATGGGTTTTTGTCGTTATTTTCAGCCAGGACAAACACATTTGTGCATTCTAAAATGAGCAGGAAAGCAATCTGGGGCAAAGGAGGTGTGTGAGAGATGTAAAGAAACAGACAGGTCAATGTCATGCTGCTGTAGTGAATTTTGGAGAATCTGTAAAAAAAAAAAAAGTTCTTTGCTGAAGATTTTCTTCCATGTGCAGTGAAGAGAAAGAAATAGTCAATGGCTCTTAGGTAGGAGGCTACGGGTGTAGCAAAAACTCCCCCCAGAAAAGGAAGACAACAACTTTAAGAAGTGTTTTGACTTTTGACACTTTTGAGGGATGGACAAATGGAAGGTCAATGTTATTTTCAGCAGCTGAGATGAGGGAGTACCCTGCAACTCAACTCCCAGTCAAAGCTGTCACGAACCTTCCCAGCAGAGTTTCTTAGTTCGCTACCCTGAGGAATGCAGAATGTTTTTAATACCAGCACACTGATTGCTCTGACAGTGCCTGAAGCTGCTGTACTAGGCTTCAGCAAACAAGGGAGACACGTTTCACAGACCAGACTACATCTGAATCTCACAAATAAACCCGCAGCTATAGATTAGCTGCATTTTGAGTCTTTCTGTTCACTTGCAGAAAAGCCAGGTGAGCAGCCTGGGTCAGCTAACAATTTTCACCAAATGATTCCCTACCCATACCTGATGCTTTTGGGTAAGGAAAGGCAAGGCTGATAGAGATAGAAGGCAAGGGAAGCTTTCCTCTGAGCTGGGACAGCCTAAGCACTGAATAATTTCTAGTCCACTCATTTATTAGCAGAAATCTACACCCAGTTCTGTAGTTTTTCTGCATCCAACAGCAGAATTACTACATGGGAACACTAGTTCAAATACCTGTATGACTGACCTGTTAGAATAAGCCACAACACTTGTTTAAAAAAGAATTGGATGGACAAGTGAGGTGTGCTCCCTCACTTCTACATTTCAATGGCGTTATAACAAGATGACACAGTCAGCTTGAAGGAGCTTTTAGAAGCACCTGCTGGAGCCCAGAACCCCACAGCTGTCTCTCCTGTGAGCATCTTGGGAAGTACAAACACAAGGTAAGTGCGAGGATGTATTACTGTCTCATCTCACCCGTCCTATTCCTTGCACCACGAAAACCACGTGGTACAAGAGAGCCCACTGCAGGTCAGAAGCTAAGGCCGTGTGCCCTCTGCTCAGCGCCTGGTCAGCAGGTGGAGGAGGTCCAAGCCAAACAAGCCCACAGACAACCCCCGGGAATTCAGCAGCAGCTCACCCAGCAGGGCAGAGGCCACTTGCTCTTACTCCTGACACCCAACAGAGATTTAAGACCAATGTACTAACCACTAAGCAATTAGGGGCAGAGGGGAGAAAGGATGGAAAGGGAAGTAAGTGTGGGTAGCTCCTCGCATTGCAATGCTCGAAGCAAGCTGGCTGCAGCCCGAGCAAGAGAGAGCAGGTTCTCCCACTGAAACCCTCCCTGTTTAGAAGTTAAATATTTATCACCGCCTGTACTGCGTGCCTTGTAAAAGGCTTTGACCATGTTGTGTAAAGAATTTAGAAGCCCATACGTGCACACCAAGTACACACAGCCTAAGAGAGCTTTCCTACAAACGTTCCACTTAAAACTGCACTTACAGACACGGAGCACAGTGCAGTGAAGGAAACCAAGCCATTAACTCTGGCAACACAGGTAAGCAATTTTTAAAAAATAATTAAATAAATGAACCGAAGTTGGTGTCAATTATAAGGCCAGTGTTCTTTCACAAAGTTATAAAGACTGAAATGGCAAGACAATTATTTCTCCACTCACTCCCACAAGATTTTTCAGATGGCTTCACTTACAGTTACACACCCTGACCTGAAGTAACAGTCAAGCCCCCCAAAAATAGGGAATTATTAGTTCAAAGGGCATCTGCCCTTTTCCCACTGAGGCCTAAGAGCACAGCAGTATTCAAACATGCTTTAAGAAAGTCGAGTCCTACAATGGCAGTGCTACAGAGGCACTCAGAACACCCATTAAGTTGTACACCTTGTTGCCTACCAGGACATCTCACACACAGCTGCATGCCACTGTGCTTACAAGGAGCATTTCTGGTATTGGGGCATTGTTTTTTCACTGCACACTGAAGTTTGTAGGGTGTAGCAACTCTGAGAACATAACCTCTGTATTAAGCTAGATCTAAATAGAATTTAGAAGAGAAATTATGCCCAATATACTTTACAGCTATCACAGCCATTGTTTCATACTGATTCGGGGGAATGTGCAGTTCTCAAGAATTTGTAAACACTGCTCGATATGTAGGTATGATGAATAATGTTGGTGTAGAAAGTCTTCTGTGCTCATGTAATAGAGCAGGGGTAGCTTGCCAGTTCTGTCAAGAATTGCCACTATTTTATCTGTGGTCTTAGCACCTATGTATTGATGGTCAGATTTCGTTTTCCAGGGCTGATCAGTGGAGTCCTAGGATTAACGAAGAGATCGGAAGCAAGTGTGCAAGCAGAATTAACAATTGTACTTCCATTCCTCAAGAATCTCATTAACCTCAGGGCCAGCCACCACATTGGGCAGGAATATTTTATCTGGACACCAGCACTGCAGTGAAGACTCACCTAATGAAACAAAACTGAAGACTTCGATTTTACTGACTCAAGGAAGTGTTACAAACACACATGGGAGAAGCTGACGTGAGAAGTCGCTTGTGGCTGTTCTATGGGAGCAGTTCCTGACTGAAGGTATTCTCTCACCCTCTAGCTGCTGAAATTGCCCTTTCAGCCTGTGGTAAGATGAACCCATTACCCTTTGGACACCTGAAAATATGGCAGATGCAGTTAGGAACACATACTCTTCATCATCCTAAGTACCAAGATTGCAGGGAATGCTGCACATACAGTTAAGCGTTAGTGACTCAGTCATCCAAGACTCAGCTGTGGCCTTACTACAGCAGTAATCAGCAACAAAAGAACCAGATTACAAAGGGATAATAATGTACTAACTTGAGGAAGAAATTCCATCTTATTTGAACAGAAAGGCAGATGGTGACTGAAGTGCTGAAATTTGGTATATAATCCCTTCTACGCTTAGGGCAAAGCTCTTGCTCAGTACAGATACTGCTTCCTCCTTCCCTAGGAAAGGGATCATGTAGCAAAAAGCTATGCCCTCTCTTCTATACCAGGGATGGCAAGGTAACATCTCACAGCTGTTGTACGAGACCTGTTCTAAGTAATTAGGCCCTAGGAAAGAGAAGCTTCCTCTGGGGGGATATGGGATAAGGAGAAAGCCCTCCAAAGAGCAGACACAGCAGCAGTGAAGCCCATACCAGTGAATCCCTGACAAAAATCACAGCCACACTTTTCTGGCTAGCACCAGAGCAGCTACAAGATGAGGCAGGACCTCTTCAGCTATGAGGGATGTCATTTAGCTGTAGAAATTTCATATTCTACAGAAAATGCATCTTCCCTCCCCATCTCTTAAACAGAAGGCACCAGCACGCTGCAAGAGCCCTTATTATGTCTATTTATGATTTAAAAAACAGGACTGAAGCATTTGGTAAGGAGGCTCACTGCTGAAAAGCATCTTCCCCTGCTCTGCCAAGAACAAGGAGTGTAGTGCTGAGTTCACGATCTGGTTCATGGGAAGATACTGGAAGGTGGACCAGGATTTACACAGAGCTGTAAAAGGCAAGTGCAAGAACTTTTTGTGAGCAGGGGTTAGCCAGAGGACAAGATATGCTTAAGAGCAACACCAGGCAAAGCAAGAACCTGACTGCTGGCTTTGAGGCATTCATTAGCTTGTCAGGCTCTAACCTGGGGCTCCAGGGAAGGGACAAGGGAACAGTGTCACAACTGGAATATTCACTCCCACGTCTTCAAGAAAGCAGTGTCAGAGGGAAGACCTTCTGGGTTTGAGGTGACAGAAGTTTTTGGGGAACCTAGAGCCAACCTAGTGAGTACTACCTTGCGGTCCCTGGTGGACAGTGTCATCTGTAGGCAAGTGGCTTTGACATGAACCTGCTACAGCTTAACCACGGACTCAGGCACGAGAGAGAAGAGAGTAAGAGCATCCACATGATGTGGAAAATAAGGATGGTGACACAAGTACCCGTGAGTCAGAAGTAAGAGGGGAGGAGGTCTTGCTTGAATGAGGGCAATCAGGAAGTGCTAACCCATATAGAGCAGGCCTTCCCTCACTGCGTGGCGATCCCTCACCATCGTACAGGCTTCTGCCTTCACCGACAGACCAAACTCTGCCAGATGGGAATAACAGCACCTAAAACAGAAATGTTGTATGGGGTGCACGAAGCGGCCTGGCCATCGCACTCCCCCACTACACAAACTGTGTAGGACATGTGGATTTGCTTGTACAGGTGTCTGCTATTTAGCACACTGCCCTGTACCACAACACATTCCTGTAGTCTCAGCTATCTTGTTAAAACACCCAATCTTATGTAAGCAATTGGTACTTGGTTTTAGTTCTCACGTTGTTCTCTTTGGAAGACTACAGCTTCCCCTTCCCTTACTGAAGGGAATGTCATGAAACTACCTTTGTGAGAAGAAAAGAAATCCCTATATATACACCAAACGAATTTAAAACTGCTGTAAAACATAGCTACATAAGTAACCCCATACTATTTTCCAACTTATTGCAGAAGGCTAAGGTTTTTTTTACACAAAAAATAATAATTTTAGGATGCAGATATTCTAACATTATGCCAAGCAATCACACTGACAAGCACACTCCTTACAAACAATATCTGTACCATCACTAACAAGGCAGAGAAGATCCTAAGTTCTTGTTTTACCTCAACCTTGCATTCAAATTAGACACGAACTGCAACAAGCATAGACCAGAACTAAGTTGCCTAGGGCCTTGCTTCACAGAAAACGTTTTCCTTCTCTAGTCACCTCTGCAGTACTTAATTTAGAAAAGTTTAAAAAAAAAAAAAAAAATTTCCCCTAAATACACCCTGACCTAGTCTTAATGAGAATTTGGACTAGAGGTAGGTGTATTTAGCTCTTGCATTCATTCTAGGATGTAACCAGGTGTTTCCCGGCTTTGTTCTTTTACTTGCCTTTCTGAAGGAGCCTGATCTGCAGCCAAACAATAGACCTGCAGGAACAGCAGGGTGCACATGTATAGTGCCTAACGAGGACATCAGACAAAGCCTATCAAGTTATTCTCACAAGCTGTTGTTTTCCTGCATGAAACATTAAAACAATACCAACAATAAGAAATAATCCAGGTCTTGGTATCGATATAAAACCATTTTACTTTTGTTTAAATGCAGCGACAGTCCCAGACATCTAAGCCATGCTGTAAGAGCTGTCTCTCCATCAGTAAAGTAAGGAGGGACCAGTAATAACATAAGGATGCAGAGGAAAGGAACCCTGCAGCCCAGGGCATTCACGCTTTCCACCAAAGGGAGAAGATGTTGGCTGATGCCCACTGGGCCACGCAGATGGGAGCTTTTGTCCGTGGTGCTGCAGACCTGGGCGCAGCCATGCAGCACCCACCCACCAGCACTGCAGCACGCAGGCACAGCCTCGCTGCTCTGCTCCTACTGACAGAGGCTGCAGAAGTCTGCAGCTTGTGTGTGTTTGTTTTTCCTAATGTTATCTAGTGTTCTGGTGCTTACTAGGAAGGAATTATCATTCTGATAAGAGAAAGAGCATGTTTCTTTTCTTAGGGCACTGAAGACTGCTTTCCCAGAATTATCTCTCCCTCACCAGTTAGAAAGGTGGACAGGGAGGGAGTTTCTTTAAAGGCCAGGTAAGAGTAACTCTAGATCAGTTTAACTGCCTGAAACCTGAGTCTAACAGCTTGACACTACATTAACCAGGAGACACCGCTCCAACCTACTCTTTTGTGATCTTAACTTAGCGATTCTGTCTCTTTCCTCTGTACCATCTTCAGCATTTGCCAGACCTTTCAATAAACACATTTAAAATCACACACAATCTCACAAGAAAGCTCTTTCTCTCCTTCTCCCCTTTCAGAAAACTCAGAGAGGTTGGCAGAGTTGAACCTGCACAAAGAACAGTTCGAGGAACAAGCAAAAGTCACACAGACATGCAGTCAGTCATCCACTTTCATAGCAGGGAAATTACAAGTCAGGTCGCCAAAACTTGAAGCATCACCAGGTGATACTAAGTAGCCTTAGTTTTTTTTTTCTGTCCAACTCTGCTGAGACAATAAAATTTATTGTTTGGGGCTTTTTTTTGCCACCTTCACATACTACAGAGGTGGCAGGATCAGGAGAGAGAAGAGAAGAGAAGAAAAAAAGGAAGCCAAACTGCTCTGCATCAAGAGTTACCTCAGGGATCACAAGCATCATATGTGGTAGCCCTTTTTGTGGCAGAAAGGGCGATCACGCCAGGACTGAGACTTTGGTCCCTAACCAAAGCTGGTCTACAGAGCCTTAAACTTTCAGTATGACACTGTTAAAGAAGTTTTATCAGAGAAGTTTCATGGTCTCTCCAGCAGAGATATTAGATATCAGGTTAGCTGCAAGACACTTTATCTGAGCAGTTACCTAGGTCACTTGAACAGATATCAAAGTGCACGTGCAGGGGGGAGGCAGAGTTAAGAAAAAAAAAAATCCAAATCAACAGGAATTAGTTTTCTTGATAGAAGAAAAACAGAACAGATTCCCCCTCCAGAAGCACAGGCTTAAATTCTGTGTTCTTCTAAGGTCCTGTCTCAATCCTGTGGGAGCCAGGGAGAAGATGAAGAGATGAGAATTTTCTCCTGTTTCTAATATCTATCCCATTCCTATATTTCTGTATTTTGTCTCAAGTATAGAGTTTGTAACTCGATGTGTTGCAGGTGTTAGGATGCTTTATACAATGCACTGGCTGCAATTCCTCCCCTGCCAGTACGAAGCAAGCAAGGCAAGGAGAAAAAGTCTGTCAACCACGGCTTTTGTTACTGAATGCCGTTTAGTTGCAGGTACACAGCCTCGCTGTTTAAGCACCCAGAAGCTATCAGCAGCCTACCTAAGCAAGCTAGAGCACTGCTCGGATGTTGATGCTGGCAGTAGGGATGCCTCCGACCAAGACAGATGTCACGTTCGGTGTGTGCTGTTCACACAGCTCTGGCCCGTGACAAGAGCATGCCCGGGTTTGTCACTGAAGCTCTGCACTTGCTTGAGCAAGAAGAAAGCTGCCAAAAAAACAAGACCACGTAACACCCCCTGGGTCCCCAAGCAGATAGTGAAGGTGCTTCCCTGGCTCCCAGCGCCTCGAGGAGCTTTGGCTTCCCCAGCCCTCATCTGATCAGCACCTACCCCGTGTCCCCTGCACCCTGTGACAGCTCACACTACGGGCTGTACTTTTTTTAGGGGGGACTGATGGAGAATATAAAGATGACAAGAAGCGAGAGCCGCGGTCCCGGAGCTGCCTGAGGGGAGCACCGCCGCGTGTGGGGCACAGCCCGCAGCCACCCCGCGGGGCCGGGACGGGCTGTGAGGGGCCCCGGGGAGCAGCTGCAGCCCAGGGGCAGGGCCCAGGGTGGCAGTGAAGTGAGGAGGAGGAGTGAGGAGGAGGAGGAAGAGCGAGGAGGCGAAGCAGCCGCAGGCAGAGGCGAGAGGCAGGCAGGGGGAGCCCCGCGCCGGGGGCTGTGCATGCGGGGAGGCGAGGGGCAGGGGGGGCTCCTCTCCCCCGCTCCCCCGCGGCCAAGCCCGGGTCCCCCACGGCCGCAGACCTACCCAGCACCACGCAGACCACGTCCAGCGCCACGAAGGGCAGCCGCGTCCTGTCAAACATGCTGGCGGCGCCCCGCGGCAGCCCCGGCACCGGCACCGGCTCCTCCTCAGGCGGTGACAGCCCGGGCCCGAGGGGCGGGAGCGCCTCAGCCGCGCCCGAGCAAATGGCGCCCGCCCCCCCCCCGCCGGCAGCCGCCTCCCGCACTGCGCTACTGACACGGCCGCGCCGGCTTTAAGGGAGGGAGGGAGGGAGGGAGGCGGGCAGGGGGACGGACAGACAGACACAGACAGACGGGGAGGGAAAGAGGGAGGGAAGGAGGGAGGGAAGGAGAAGCGCGGTCCCCGCCCGCCGCCGGGACGCCACACCCCGCATGGCGCCGCCTGCCTCAGCCGGCATGGGCAGCGCCGCCACGGGACGGGGACGGGGATGGGGCTGGGATCCCGGGAGGGAGAAGGGAAGGGAAGGGGAAAAGAAAGGGAAGGGGAAGGGGAACGGGGAGGCCGCCGCTGCCTGGGAGTGGGGAGCTGGGTCTCCAGCCCCGAGCCGGGCTTCCCGTTGAAAGGTGTTTTCTGACAGGAGATGCTGTGGGCGGCATGGAAAAATAAAAGCTTGAATACACACGTTGTTATTTTAGGATCAAAGCATCATTCAGGTTGGAAAAGCCCTCCGAGATCATCTGTTCCAACCATCCTCCTACCACCAGTGTCACCCACTAAACCATGTCCCCAAGCATCATATCAACCTTTCCTTGAACACCCCCAGGGACGGTGACTCCACCACCTCCCTGGGCAACCCGTCCCAGTGCCTGACTGCTCTTTCTGAGAAGAAACATCTCATTTCCAACCTAAGTACCCCCTGGCACATCCTGAGGCCATTCCCTCTAGCCCTATCACTAGTTATCTGTGAGAAGAGGCCGACCCCCAGCTCCCCACACCTTCCTTTCAGGGAGCTGTAGAGAGCAATGAGGTCTCCCCTGAGCCTCCCCTTCTCCAGACCAAACACCCCCAGTGCCCTCAGCTACCCCTCAAAGGACTTGCTGTTTCTGTCACCTTTGTTACCGTTGTGGGGCACAAACTCTCCAGTCCTGCCACCAGGCACGGTTCTGCTGTTTTGGGAATTTTTTTCCAAATGTTTTGTGTTTTTCACAAATGTTTTTGTGTGGTGGGTGGCACGTCCCATGTTCCAAGCACCGGGCTTTGTGCAGCTCCTTTTTCTGCACTTTCTCACCTATTCCACCCTCTAATTCTGTCAAAGGGTCCGCTTTGTGTTACATCCTAAAGGCTGAATAACAGGTTCGGGGGATCCACAAGGGAAATGAGCTCCTGGGATGGAAACATCTCTCTGAATGTACTGTATCTTCAGTTCAAGCATGCTCTCCAAATAAGTTACATAAGTAGTTCCCTATAGAGCATCTATATATAAAGAGCTTATAATTAGCAGACTGTGAGGGACTTCCTGATTTCACCTCAACATCCAGGAAGGAAGCCATCTACAAACCGAAATGTGCAGCTCTAGAAATTAAGGCCACCCTTGATTTATGCAAGTGTAGTGTTATTTGCAGAAATCACTCTCCTGTGCAAGTATTCCTGGATGGTCTCATGGAGGTAGAAACCCCAGTGTTGCCTTAAAATACAGAAAGTAATAGAATAAACTGTAGCACAACATGGCACTGGCAAACCCCTGTTTTATCTTTGTGAGAACTGTTTCTGAAGGGAAGCGTGCAATCTGCTCCTCTCCTCCCAAAGGAGGGGTATTGTTCACAGGGTCTGCTGATCCTGAAATCAGTAGATAAGTTTCCAACAGTTGCAAGACAGTTAGGAAAAGAGGGGGGAAGAAAATAGACAAAACAATGCAAACATTCCGTGCACAATTGCCATAATTGCTTCCTTCAACTCAAAGCATCACCTTAATCTTGCTCAGGCTAAACACCAAATGGCTCTCCTGCTCCACACCCCTACACAGTAAATTAGACACCAAAGAGATTGCGCTGGCTGATTTAAATGGAACACTTCCCAGAAGACTGTAGGCAAGGTAGTTATGACACTTAAAAACACCTGAAAATTGGGCTGTAGCAGAACAGCATTCCCAAGCAAGAGAAATTAATCACATTGTATTGTCTCGTAGTTTCTACATCCCTGTTTCACCCTTGAGACAGCTTGCCTGAGGGAATAGGCATCTCTGCAATCTTCTGACAGAATTCAGAAACTAAATTGGTCACATGGTTCCCCTCCAAACTTTCCATTGCACAAGGGATATATTCCTTGCTGTCGCAACCGTATTCCCACCACCGGGCTTGCTGATGTCTTGGAAACCCCCATCTGACCACAATTTAAGGGATCAGTTTAGCTCTCTCTGTGGCAGGCATTCAGAAAACTTTTCTGGGCCTTCAGATACAGACAAGTATCAGCTGTGGAAGCACACCAACACTTTCTGACAGAACTGCTACCCAGTAGGGGTAAAGGTACACAAAGCCCCCTTGTCACGCCAGGGTTGTGTCGGTATAAGTACTGTATCTGCAGGCCTGTTACTGGTTCTGCATCTTCAGATACATTGCTGATTATTTTACACAAATAAGATGTTTTGTGTAACTAACAAACAAACAAATAAACACAAACACCTTTAATATAAAATATCTGTGACAGCAACAGTCTCCAGAGCAGCAGATGCTTGTCCCTAGCAGCAAGGCCCTTAGATGCCCACCCAGTCCACCATAAACCACTGATGTCAGATCAGAACTACCCATATGTTTGGCAAAATCTATGTGAGAGAGCATTCTTGAACTGGGACCTGAGTAAAATTAAGGCAACAGATGAAAGTCAGAAGTGACATTTTATCCCTACATTAAATATTTTAATATTATTCTCTCGAGTTTAGACTCTCATAAATATCTTAATTTCTCACCTCTTGTTTGGAAAGGTTACATATTTTCTTTCTTTCCTTTTTTATCTTTTTTTTTTTTTTTAATTGTCTCCTTTTTTTTCTCTTATTATTTTATTTTATTTTTTATTTTTTTCTGTTTAATTGGGAGAACATTAAGACCAGGTTGAAGCCCTGTTCTCTTCTTTGTTTTCGCCTGGTTCTTCTATAAATCACAGTCTGCAGTATTTTGCCCGTCCTCCTTAAAAGTTTTGTGTATACTAGGATTAATCTCAGGAAGTTTATCGTTAGCCAGCAGTGGTACTTGTATGCTAATTGAATAGTGCCGGCACAACAGGACCTTTAACTGCAATTAACATTCATATAGACCAGTAACCTCAGTAAACGACGGGACTTTCCCGAGCTAGTTTCAATGTAGCTTGATCTGGGGTGGGAGTCGATGGCTCTGAGCGGGCTGTTATCATTCAGGAAGAAGATCGGAGGGTGATCGTGGATGGTTCTTGGAAGCCGTCGTCTCAGCGCCCAGCGGAGGGCTCACCGGGTCAGGCAGCAGGCGGAGCTGCGAGGGAAGGCTGATAGCAATCCGTACGGTGTCATCGTGACACATTCCTGAATACCGCCAGCACCACACCAGGATGCCTGTAGCAGGGGCTGAGAAAGCTGAAAGGCAGGCAAAAGGGATCATTAGGACGCCGACACAACAGCATCAGTGTAAGAGAAATAGAAGTAAAACAGGATTTTTCAACATGGGAAGTGATGAGAGGGGAAAAGACTTTACAAAGTACAGTTCTATAAAATCGTGAAATGGGTGATGATAAACATAAGACAAGTATTCACTATTCCGTATCAGAAAAGAGCTAGGGAGAGCCTAAACAAGGTGTCAACAGGACTCCTTTTAACATGAGAATATGGTGGAATTCATTGCCTCAGGTTGCTGTGGGGCACAAAATCACAAAGGGGACAAAAGGCAGGAGGGAAGTTTGCAAAGGATAGGACCACTGCTAAGCAGTGGATCTTGGTAGCCTAGGAAGTGCCAGAACTGCTAAATTCCCAAATTTAGAGTGGTATGCTGGGGACAAGCCCCACATGGGCTTTCTTGACCTTCTTCCCTAAAACTCTGCTGCTGGGCCCTGTTAGACGGTATTGGGCCGGGTGGACTTGATCTGAGCCAGGTTTTAGCTATGTTCTTAGGCAGTGCAACGCTGCAGAACACAGTACAAGTAATTAGTAGAGACGGAATAGTTTAGGCTTGTTGGTAATGTTCTGTCAGGCTGACATACGTCTGTGTGGTTATTTATAATTCAACTGCCAAAACCCCACTCATGCAGTAAGACCTAGAGAAATGAGTCGGGGAAGAAAGTGTGCCAAGAAGGCTCTCCTGAACTCTCTTATCCCATTTGTCCAGGGCATGGGATTTACCCTCATGTTAAATTAAACGTGGTCCTACAGCTGGTTTTGAGACCCGGACCTCTGGAGTCAGTTGACATGCTTTGCATGGGAAGCTTCAGAAAGCAGAATTTAGGTTCCACCTGCACATCTTAGCTTCACATCTCTTCTTTTGTTTGGTCTGGTCATTTAGTTGTTTTCTTTCTTTTGCTCCCATGTCTCATGTTTGTTTTTTAATCAGGGAGCAGTGAGCAATAAAGAACCTTTGTATTCCTAATGAGCAAAGCAAGAGGAGTTTCCTGTCTTCTCTCCCTTAATTCTTTTTCCTTTAAATACAGATGAAAGTAGTTTGGGCACTTCACCCCCACATTTCTATTGAATTTTGTTCTCTTCACCAAAAAGCTCCTGCTCTCAGGCCAGTGACTTGAGATGGTCACCTGTGGTGCTCCACTCCCTCCCGGGCAAGTTCAGATCCTGCTGGGTTCTGCTGCCCCCAGTTTTATATCAGTGTTACAAGAGCATTTCTACAAAAGCGATAAGATCTGTTCTAGTAGAAAAGACAGGTTGTTTCTAAAGATTAGCCGCAGAAATAACGAATCAAGTAGATGTCACCAGGCAGCATAGCAATAGGAAATTAGTATTCATATTCGTGCAATGAATGAAAATTCTTTAAACCCCAAGTACATATCTTCGTTTATATATATTTAATAGGAAGTGCCGTGCAGCCTCAGATCATACAGCATACTCCGGAAAAACACTTCAGGCTGTGTCTTTGCACAAGTTCATTAAGCAGGGCCAGCACACGCCGAACAGGTACTGCCACATGATTGTCCACACCGTTTATTTGTTAGCTCACAAACAGCGTTGCTCAGAAATAAGTAGCACTCTCCCAAACAATTCCTGGGCCTGGGTCAGGGGTTAGCACAGGCCAGGGACCATTCTCAATGGCAAGCTCGCATGCAGCCATGCTGATTTTGAGAGGAACAACATTTAGCTCTGTGGACATCAGCTACGCTGTACTAATTGGCCTCAGGGCTAGCCATCCCCATTCGCTCTTTATTGGATTTTATTTCAATTTGTTTCAATTACAAATATTGCTCTGGAGCAGTAATAGATTCTGAAGGAAAGAATCTGAAGGAAGTCTCCAGGGCACTCAAAAAATGTCCATGGCTAAGAAAAATACATATATATATACGTATTTTATATGTATTTATGTATTTTATATATATATATATATATATATATATATATATAAAATCTTTAGATGATTCTTCTCTTCTTGGTCATGCTTTGCAGTTACACCAGTGACCACAGCAGAGTTACCTCTAGCAGCCATAGGAATTTCAAGAGATGAGCTTCAACAGGATACACCAGTTGTATGGTAAAGAATTTTCCAGTGATGTATCAAGAGCATGCAGTTTTGACCCATGACACACCTAAAGCCTCAAGCCTCAACCTCTTGTGGCTCATTCCATATATTTTTGGATGTGGATGCCCCATCCCTGGAAGTGCTCAAGGCAAGGCTGGATGGGGCTTTGGGCAACCTGATCTGGTGGGAGGTGTCCTTGCCCATGGCAGGGGGTTGGAACTGGGTGGTCCATAAGGTCCCTTCCAACCCATTCTGTGATTCTATGATCCGTGTATCCACTTCAACAGGAACAAGAAAATAAACTCGAAGGAATATATGCATCATTGTACCTCTTCCAGGTACCTCTTCACGTGCTTCACTGGCTGACCAAAGCTGTGCATTTGGAGTGCACGCGCTGAAGCATCTGCTCCTGCTGCTCACCCCTGCTTGGCCACAACAGCCCCACCTCTTTTACCCTGGATGTTAAATCAGGCAGCAATCCCAGTCCCTTACCAGTCCGAAATGGCTTGGAACAGCGCAGAAGAGACAAAAGTAGACAGATGCAGGGAGGAGCAGAGCTGAGCTTTTTTCCTGGCCCAGTTGTTTTACTCCTGCTAGGTGGCTGATCAGCCTGACTGCTGCCCCTCCAGTTCTACACGTCCTGCTTATTTTTGTTGGAAAGCCTTCCAAACGGCAGCGGTCCCTGACTGTGTAGGTTACCTAACACGACAGATTGTGCCTGCAGATGTTACCGCAATGCTCGTAACTCACAGTCATGCAAAACTACACTCCAGAACTAAGACAAAGTTAATATAACCAGGATGGCTATGGAAATATGTCTGCCGGGGGCCTTTTGCAACATTTCTAGTAATGGTATTGTGCAGTTACAGTTGTCAGTGTTGTTTTTCTTTGAGATCCACAAATCTGTGTATGTTTGTTTTTTTTTTTCCTAGTCTTATAGAACCAAAGGAATTTATTCATTAGTTCATAACATTTCATTGTTGTTGTTTTCTTAAGACATTATAGATACAATAAATAAAATTCAGCGTTTGGCACATCTCCCTGCACTAATATAATGCAATTACAATAGCCTAGCAAACATTAATAATTGCAACTACAAGAATAAATTACAAGGGGGCTTTGAAAGTGAAATAACAATAGGCAAAATGTCACCAAAAACCTCAAGCTGGCAGAATCAAGTAAAGCAAAAAGAAACCCGCTTCAGTATCAATTGTTGAACATGTTTGTTTCTTGCATCTCTGAATTATTCTCCACAGAACATAATCAGGAGCAGTTCCTGCTCAAAACAAAATTAAGGGTAGGGGAGAATAAATCAACAGATAATTGTAACATTTATTATTTAGCATTCCTCTTCAAAGAATTATGTGAGGATTTGGGTCTTAATGCAATCATTATCTAATGAAAGCTTTTGCCTCTCCATCTTCTATAAAATAGTACTTAACTCCTTGAAACAGTTGTCAGAGTTCAACACAAAAAACCACAGCTGGAGTTTTTCCCACATGCAAAGAGCTCAGTTACTGAAATCACTTCCTCTTTGCTTGCGTCCTACACGCAGGGCAGGAAACGTGGGATTTCACTTTGCTGTCTTGTCCCTTTACATGGATCCATCCCTCTGCCAGCGGTGGATTCAGTGCCTTGAGGTACAAGTCGATGGCTCCTGTAATCTATTGCCAGAGTACAGAATGTCCAGATTATAATTAAGCCCTGACCGCTTGGTATTTACTTTTATTGCACTAATACCGAGAGGCCCCAGTGAGATTGGAGCCAATTGTGCTGTGTGCTGTGCACACTCGCAGCCATTGCCTCAAAGACCTCACAGAGCAGGGTGAGAGAAAGAAAGTATTATTTTCCACAGCAGCACAAAGAGCCTTAATTTTCCTGCTGTTCTCCTAGAGGCACTCATCCTGGGAGACACAAGGAATGAACCTGTCCTGTATGAGTAATCAGCGCAGATGAAAGCATACAAATATCCTCTTATCGCCTGGTTTATCTTTCGACATTGTGCTTCTTTCCCAATGAGAATAATAGCTGTGAAAATAAGAGTGAAGTCAGCACTGGGCAGGGATGCTGTAGTGTCTGGAGCACCAGAAGCACTGGAAGCAGGCAGGAGTCTTGCCTGATGTGCTCTGGCTCCTGCCAGAGCAAGCACTTGGCAAAAGTGAGGAGAAGGATTATATCTGTCAGAGTAACTTTTATGGGACCCAACTCTTCCAGGGATTGTTTCAAATCCACATAACGCTCTCGAGTGTTAATACTAGCACTGGGACGTTTGCATTAGCAGATAAATGTGCAAGAACACGCTTCCAGACATCTGCCTTGTGACTGCACAACTGAGCAGTCTGCTGAAACTTGGTCCAAGGTCCACGAGGTCCTTGGGCTCCTGAAATGACTTCCAAGGTTTGTAATAAATTGTGCTGCTGAACTGCACTGCAGTTAAGCAACTCTCACATGATAGAAACAATGTGTGGTGTACTGCACTAAAACCACCCGATGTTATTTTAACTTTTCAGCCTTTGAATGTGTTCAGAAGGGAACAGAGACATTTTGCTAAAGAAATTCATACCTACAAATGTTGTGGAAAAAAAAAAAAAAAAAAAAAAAAAAAGAAGAAAAGATGGGATTATGCCCCAGGTCTATCCACCTCATTACTCAAGACTAGTGGATAATTCTGGTCTTTGCTGTGCTTTATGTCAGCCCAAAGTGGGGAAAATGAGTGTCGTTAAGGTGTAAGCACTCCCTGAGATTTCTAGGGAGCCCACTGCTTACGTCTCTCCAGCTATGGCTGTGGTTTTTTGGCCATGTCAGGATGAGGTCTTGGATGTGCAATGCCAGGGGCTGGAAGTGGTGGTGTCGAGGAGGGAGGGGTTCATTTGCAAGCAAGCCCAAAAAGCTTTGCAGTGTGTTCAAGTTTCCCTTCCTGGTGCACACACTGGCTTGCGTCAGTGTGTGAGTCAACAAGCAGGTGGTATGGGCTTTCAGGGAGCTGGGGCTGGAGCAGGAGGACCAGCCGTGAGCCTGCGTACACCACACGCCTCTGTTCCCTCCTGCCAGGTGGGGACGATAACGCTGCTGCGCTGCGGGTGGGTGTTGTGGAGGCAAACCTCACAGAAAGGGCAAGGGGCTCAGATACCGCTGCCACGGGTATGGGTTTATGGCACAGATTTACTTCGTTCCTTTCTCTAACACAGTTCTTATTATTATAAAATTCACCAGTAATAATCTGTTTTTTGGCTTAGATAGGAGTGGTTTTTTTTTTTTGTTGTTTTGTTTTGTTTTGTTTTTCAGTCATAATTAGGAAGATCACAACTGCTAGATTTCAGATGTAAGTTCAAATTATTTCAGATAAGATCCACTAAGGCACATCAGCAATAAACAGCTGGGGTGGTTCCTCCTGTAAATAGCTTCTTACACATAAATGGTGCAGATCCTGCAAGCATAAGCCAGTGTGGTAGCTATCTTGTGCAGTACTGGATATCTGGAAACAAAAGCAAAAGCAGGACAGCCTGCTTGTAGAACCTTTACCCAAATCAATAGGGCAAAATCTGGCTCGCTGCATGCGTACTTGGTATGACTGAGGCAATTAAAAGCATAAAAAGGGCACACTGTTGCTAAAAATAGGCCACTGGGGAGTATCCCATCTCAGACTCAGCACTTGGCAAGAGGGTAGGTGCTGCAGTCATTTGTTATGAACCTGGCCTTTGTTTTGCTTAAGGACCCATGAAGCGTGTGGTAAATAAACATATACTGCAGCGGCTGCCGCAGGTTGGCAAAAGTACCCAGGACTGAACCTGCTTTTTATTGCCCAGCCACCTGAAATCTTAAAAAACCTGCTAACCACAAATCAATACAGCAAACCAATGCAGTGGCATTTCACCCCTGCGTTATTCTGCTTCTAGAATAAAAGCTAAAAGGAAAGCTATACATGAAAGTGGGAGGGGACACGGTATGGCCAGATAAATACACACCGACACAGTGTGTTAGACTCCGGTGAAGTGATGCCTGTGTGATGCAATGCAGTTGTAGGATTACGTCTGCTAAGTATAGGCTTGTTTTCTATCCAGCATCTTGTGCTATCCTTGCTTTAAAAGATTAACTAGATTTATAAAATTTAAAAGTAAAATAAATTAAGAACTGTTTATAAATGAGAGATCAGCTCGGCGTGGTAAAGAACCCGCTTGGCTTAATCACATTTTACGATAATTGAAAGAAGTGGTTCTGTGGGGCTGCTGAGTAAGAAAATCTCTGAGAGATCAGAGCTTTTGCTAAAAGTCTGCTCCTCCAGTTGCTGTGGAAAAGAAGGGGGAATTCAGCTTCCCCTCTTTCCCACCTCCCAGCTGAGTGCTTTTACTGCCAGAGGTGTGCAGTGCATAATCCACCTGCTTCCTGGTTCTCTTTCAAGGGAGAGGTTTGCCTGCTCTGGCTGTTCCTGAGAGACAAGGATCAAAAGCTGACAGGGGCTGGAGAACTCCTCCTTTTTGCATGGTCCTGATGTGCGAGGCAGGTGCTGAGCACTCTCTGACTCCAGGAGTGACTCCAGCTGCCTGCAGGGCCAGATCACAACTGGTCACACAGACATTGCCAATGTGCCTACGTGCCAGCACCCAAAAAGTCTGATAGGAATCTAAGACTTCAAGAACATGAATCACGACGGATACCTGAGAGGGCTCTAAGTCTCCAGTCCTGACCTTTCCTCTATTGATTTCTTTAATTTTACTCATTGCTGAGACTTGTTTGCTGAAATGCTCAAACCGACACACACAGTTCCTCGCAGCATGGGAAGCCTCACCCTGCTCTGCAGCCTGTTTCTAGCCGAAACACGTTGTTGACTTTTCTCGTAGCTTGAACATTTGGAACACATCTGTATTTGAATCTCATAAAACATGTGTGCACACATACCTGTATTTATCAGATTAAATCAAACTATTTTAATTGTGATTCAGTTCAGAGCTAGATTTTAGGCTGAGTAGCAGAAAAATAAAGCCAAGGTGTTGTAGAGAAATTACCATGTAGGAGAGACCTTCTGTCATCAGTGCAGCTCAAAACTACATAGATCCTAAGCCTGCAGAGTTGGGGGTGCAGCTCTGGAGACCATAACAAAGCTGTCAGCAGGAGGAGAAAGTAAGCAAAAGAAATACAGAGGCATCCCCTGGCATGTTTAGTTAATGAAGAGCATATATGTGATTTTATCGGTGTTGTTAGTGTTTGGTCCTGTAAGAAACATTTAGAAATAAGAGGGTGAGGGAATGCTGTATGCATGGAAGTCAGAAGACGTGGAGGAACCCCATCTGAAAACAATCAGAGGAGACAAGAGCCGAGGTGAAAGGCTCAATGGATTACTCTAAAGAAGGAGATTAGTGTCAATTACAAAAGCATTCTGAATAATATTTCACAGTGGAAGAAAGCTGTGCATTGCTTTCTGTTTTTATGGAAACAGGAAGAAAGATGACACAGACAGATTACAGTGTTCCTATATGAAGATCCTGGGTAAACTAACTCAGCATCGGTCCTTCAGGCTTTCTCTAAAGGCATGAGAGAGTATCTAGAACAAAAACATGCTGAGAAAGGTTTGGATTCCAGAAACACGGTGACTCATGCATTTCCAAAACAGTCTTATAACGAGTTGCTGTCCAAATTTCCTACTATATTATATGTAATGCACATTCAGTGGTGCTGCTGGCATGCTTCCCTCTGAGTCAGTATTGAACCAATGCCCCAGCTCAGTTAGGCGACCACTGTGCTGCTGGAGCTTCTGTTGGTACGAATAGATGTAAAACAAATGTCCTAATTCCTTCTTAGTCATTAGCATCGACTTGCAGACAGTGGGGACTCATTCATCACTAGCCTGATGACCACATACAGAGATGGGTAGCTACCTTCAGCATCGCTGTGCCCGTCCAGTTGGCTATGGTAATTTTCACTTGAGTTAACATTTAGCATTGTTCTGGGGAGCTGGGCTCTTAAGTTACATAAAGAGAACAGGAAGCTGGGAGGGAGAATTACTCTATGGATGTTTTCTCCTTTTTTTGAAGTACCTGATGCAAACGTATTATGTCCTAATGCTACGTGACCTTTCCTGTGGATCAGATCCTCCTCACACAGTTTGCCTGGACCTCGGAGGCACAGGGAACCATGGGGTGTGGTGGGAGGATGGTAAACGAGAGAAAATTAAAAGTATTGGCACTGGCCTTACCCATACAGACACAAAGGGATTCCGAGATGCCAGGAGCAAGGTAACTTGCTTACTCCACAAACCCTGCAATAGTCTTCCATGGGAATTTCTCCGTTTCCCTCTTCTTTCTACACTGAGTTTTACTGCTAATAAGAGAGCAGCATTTCGGCCTCTGGGAATTATTGACCTGTCTGTGAGAAGTTCAGTACAGCTTGGAAATGAAGTAGAGGGTGGGTCACTAATAAAGTATTAACAGCATTCAGCTTCAACTGAAACAATCGTATCCAAATCTGTTGAAAGTGCACAAAGACATCAGACAACAATCCAAAATATGGGCCTTTCTCTATGTATTAGATGCCGTCACAGAAATAAGGAAAGAATATCCTTCCCTTCCCTTCCCTTCCCTTCCCTTCCCTTCCCTTCCCTTCCCTTCCCTTCCCTTCCCTTCCCTTCCCTTCCCTTCCCTTCCCTTCCCTTCCCTTCCCTTCCCTTCCCTTCCCTTCCCTTCCCTTCCCTTCCCTTCCCTTCCCTTCCCTTCCCTTCCCTTCCCTTCCCTTCCCTTCCCTTCCCTTCCCTTCCCTTCCCTTCCCTTCCCTTCCCTTCCCTTCCCTTCCCTTCCCTTCCCTTCCCTTCCCTTCCCTTCCCTTCCCTTCCCTTCCCTTCCCTTCCCTTCCCTTCCCTTCCCTTCCCTTCCCTTTTTTCTCCTTTTCCTCTTTTCCCCCTTCCCCCCTTTCTCCCTTTCTCCCTTTCACCCTTTTCCCTTTCCCCTTTCCCTTTTCCTTTCTTTTTCTTTTCTGTTAATGTACTGGTAGTTTCCTTGAAAGAAAGAGATCCTGAGGCTCTACATCCCTTCCTAGCAAAACTTCTGCCCTCTGTAAATCTGTCTGCTTTATACCACGTGATAATCTGGAAATAAGAAATTATATCCTAAAGGCAATTTAATTGAATTGATAGTCTGGTCTTAAGGAGTCATGTTTGAATTTTTCCCAGAGCATGTTACTTGTCTGCTGAAATAGAGTGAATTTTTAAGGGTTAGGTGTTGCCTAATGTGTGCTGGAAAACCACCTTTGTAGATTTGCACTGAGGCAAGTTGGTATTTGAATTTGCTGGAATGCTTTGCATATTCGTATGGCCCAAGGGCTGGAAACTTTTTATCACCAGCAGAGTAGCACAGATGACAGTAAAGATAGAGTTCAGGCAATGGAAAATGAGATGAAAACAATTGTTGAGACTCAAGTTTTCGTCAAAACAGTTTTTTTGAATGCAGAAGTCCAGATGTCTCTTGTAGAGATGTACTGATTTGCAATTATGCTCTACTGGATCCCAGAGACAGCTCAGATAAGTACAGCTTGGTCCTCAGATGGACTCTAGAAGTAAATATGGCAAACACAGCAGCTTTTCTTGGCTGTAATAAGAATGACATGCCATGTCCCTGCAGCTCGCAGTAAGGTGAATAACTCCCTTCCTACAGCATTTCCTTCCCTACAGCAGTCTTGCTGGCGAGGTCACAATTCATTTTTCAGCAATGATGGTTTCCACAAATCTTGCTCTTGGGGATACAACTCTCCTTCCAAGAACCTCTCCTGAATGGCAGGACAGTAAAAATTAGACATTGTAATGAACAGCAGCCTGAATCTGGTGTCTTTTTGAACGTAGTGCTAAGAAGTTTATTATCTGCTTCAGTGCTCTCTGAAACAATCCAGAGAGACATCTCACAGTTGTCTTTTTTTTTTTTTTTCCAATGTCCATTTTATGACACCACTCTTAGAAACATTTAGTTGTAAAAATAAGTCAAGAACAGGGCTGCTGAAAGACGAGGGAAGCCCACGGGTGGCTCTCATGCTACCAGTTAGTTTCTGGTTCTGCAGCTGACAGGATCCATAAGCCTTCCTGATGTCTGGAGATCTCTGGGTGTGTGCAGACAGATTCCAGTGCATACAATAGCTGGAAAAAATGCTGCTGCAGCTTTGGAAAACATGTTTTTTCTTCACAATTAAGATTCATTTGTGTAACAGCAAGATGCAAACCTAAGACTGCGGTTGGCAGCACAGCAAATAATTAGGGATGCTTTACCTTGTGGAATATATTAATGAGTCATATTAAATAAAGTGTTGTGTACTCACATTAATTGGGAATGTTCATGTACTCCATTACATGACAAGTGAAAAAAAAAAAAAAAAAAAGTGAAAAGAAAGAAAAAAACACCAGAGAACAATGCAACATGCACACACCCAAGAAAGGGAAAGAAAGAAAACCTGTTGAATAAGTATCGCTATAAAAAGCAGTGAAACGTTTGCCAGAGACCTTGTAGTCTTTTACATGGATTTACAATTGCGTTTGATCCTCCTCCTCCAATTTCTCATGAGACCCTTGTCTAGCTTTGTCATTCTTTATTATGAGACTGACATCAGTCAGCTGGTTTGTAGCCAATTGCACTAATAATAAACTGGCAGGGAGATCAGGAATTACTGGAACTATTTGGTCATCTTGAAGCCGAAAAAGGAGGCCTACTCCAAAACTCTTAAAGTCAAAAAAGGAACACTCTTAAATGCCATTTCTGTAATAGTTGTCTTGCAGCAGAAAAAAAGTCCATGAAGTTCAAACTGTTTCAGTTCATTTAATACTCTGCTGACCTTAGGGCTGTGAGGAAGGCCTGGACACAGAATCTTTCTCCCCCAGGAGAGACTCATTTAATATTAGCAAACAAAAATACATATGGTTGAGGAAGCAAACATTTAAAAGCATAGAAATAAGACGTTAAGAATGACTTTCCACCCCGTATTGCTTACAGCTTTGTAAATAATGTGCTCCGTTTGTTTCACAAGGTTTGCAGTTGACGATGTGACATTTAGACCACGTAGGCTCTTGCATCAGCTGCAGAGCACACCGGTGGATTTGCATGTGTGACTGCCTCACTTGTGCAGTTTTTTGAAGACATTCAGCATTCCTGGGCTGAGATCGATCATTCACTTACAGCTTTATAGTGCTAATCTGGCTCAATGGAGTAGGCTTTCTTTGGGATATCTGGCTGATTGCTTCTGAGTATCTGGCTGAAGGGAGAGCTTGGTGGAGCTCAGAAGTATCTTACTAACACTCCTGTGAATGGTAAGAAGATGGAAGCAATCACACAATGCTCCCTCTGTCTACCTCTTTAGTTTTTTGGGGTGGAACTCCACACATCCTGAAGAAGCTTTTGCCATTAGATGCCATTTTTACATCCATCTCCTATTATCTCTTCTACAGCCTTGGAGTGCTACAGAAAGACACCACAACACATTTTATCCCCTTTGAAAGTCCCTGAGGAACAGCACAGCCATCCACAGAGTTACACCAGGCTTGGCAGTGAGGAAACCTGCCAGCTGCAGGGCACCTCCCTGGGTGCGAATGGCCGGGAGCTGGATATAGCCTGGGGCAGCTGCAGCTGCTCGCTGCTCGTACCTGTATTACACCCAGCTCCTTAAATACTCCCTCCCCTTTTACTGCCAGTAAAGGGAAATGAGCCTCTGGAGCTCACTCACATCACCATAGCTGGTGGATAACATAAAACCAAAATCCTTAGAGCTAAAAGTGTGGCCTTTTATTGTTGCTGTGCGCCAGGCTGTCAGGCAGGCCGCTGCCATGCGCCCGTCCTCTCGAGCACCTCTGGAGATCAGTGTGCAGGCACGGTGCAGCTGGGCACAGCCCTGCACGGCCAAACTTCATGGCAAAAGTGAGCAATGTGTGCTTCGGGCGTTCAAGCAGCAGCATACAAATGCCTGTTATTTGTGTGGGGCCTACCAGCAGTGCCCGCTCTCAACAGGTCAGTACCAGATTGGGGGTGCTTAGGCCTCTAGATCCCCAAAACAGCTTTTTTCTATTCCAGTCACACACTCAGTGGTTCCTTTGTAGACAAGTCACCGGCGGAGGAATTGGTACCTGCTACACCTATTCATCAGCTATAGACAAACTCTCATCAGGGGCTGCTTGTTGGTGGGTTAAGCAAGACTGGGTTAGTTGCTCTAAAAAGCAGTATACAATGGGTAGGTGCTGATGCCAACACGGAAATACAAGCCAGAAAACTCAGTTCTGGGTCTTCTCCGACTTTATATATACTTCGGCTTAACATTTTAAAATAAATGTGGTCAGAAAAGTTCACAGTCTCCCCTCCAGCTGTCTGCTAGGTTGAGGTTTGTGGCTCTAGTCAGTAATGAAGGTAGGGAACTGCATGGAAATTCACACAACACTTTGAAAAGGGAGGATCTTCTGCAGGTCTCGGACCATTCCTTACAAGTGTTGCTGAAGAGGACAGAGCACCCTTAGTGTTTTTTTTCATCCCCAGAAATACATGACAACATGTACACACAACGGATTATTCACCAAATGTAGAGGGTGCAGCTTGGTGCATACTTTCCGTGTGGTTCAAGTGCTATAAAATACTCCGCAGAGAAATGCTGCTGACAAATAACTAACACTGAACAAGCGCAGAGGGGAGCAACAGTGCAACTATACACAAGTCACAGAGACCTTATGTATTTTTGCCCAAAGATTCAGAGAAAAGCAAGATACATCCTGGGATTAAACAGCCAGTGGAGGGTATGTTAAAGGTATTATGGTTCTGCACCTATGGGTTGTCATTGCACAGGAATTAAAAAAAAAAAAAAAAAAGGTATAAAAAATTTCAGATTATGTCAGATTGTGCTTCCTGCTTATTCTGTGTTTCAGTCTGGTATTCACTTTTCCAGTGTTTTATTGTAGGTAATCCTGTTATATTACATTCTGCAATATAACGCGTAAACTGTGCTGCAGGTCTGACTGCACCTGAATGAAAGCTGCTGAAGTACGCCCAGCTCCCTGTGTGGAAAGCCGAGTCCTGCTTTCCTGATGGAATCTTCCTGCCACTGCCAGACTCTTTTCAAGAGCAATTTCTCCAAGGCCTGAATCCGTGCCCATTGAAAGCAAAGGGAAAGATTCCTATTGATGGCAGCAGGCCCAAATAAGCCAGAGGTCCAGGCTGTCTTTGCCAGAAAATTTTGTTTATGTGCATTTTGATGACTTCTAAAGCTTCTCTTTTGTAGTTGACTTTCTTATGGAGCTTACTTTCCAGCGAATTTTTTCCAGACATTTCACATACTGTATAAAGTGGGGTTGACATGTTTCTGTTCCTGATTCAGCACAGAAGATCATTTTATCAGATTAATTTTTTAGAGACCTGCTTTAGGCAGGGTTCACTGTGAAGTACATGCAATATTAAAACATTCTGCTGTCCAATGGCGTGATTTTCTCTGTATAAACACACAGGATGAAGGTAAAAGACTCAGTCATGTGCTAAAGAAAACGGTACACTGCCTTCACAATAAAACCATAGAAGCCAGGTTTTTAACAAGTTTACTCAACGGCTGAATTTTTCTTGCATTTTGGCTTGGGAGGTAAGTATAGACATTCCAGAGCGGATGGGGATCGAGGGCAGATTTCACAGTGGAAAGAACTGGGACAGTCCCATAAACTCCCAGGGAAGGCGTGGGAGCCTGTGGTCACATACATCCTCCTTTGATGCCACTAAATGGCAATTTATTGCCAAGGTGCAAATCAGGTGAACAAACCTGACTGAAAGGGGCTCGTTGGGGCACCTGAGTTATCTACAAAAATGTACAGGAAGGGCATGAAATACTGTGCACCTTGTAGGTAAGAGTTTATTTCTGGAGATCTGGCCTATCATTTAATGCAATCGCTATGCTGAGGTAACTGCCACCTGCAGAAAGGAAGAGCTTGTCTGTGTTATAAACAAGTGCACTCCAAGTGCAAAGACTGTCTTCTCCTGCCTTTAACTCAACTTGCCTTCTTCTGTTGGGGCAGAAACAGTACACACAGTTGCAACTCACTTTTCATGGATGAAACTAGTTGAAATATTGTTTCAGGCCAGACACCAACTAGTTCAACTGGTAACTGAACAATTAGTTCAATTCAATTAATTCAATAAATGAAAAAAAAATAATAAAACAGAATTAAAAAAAATACCCTCCCCCAGTATTAAGAATATAGTTTTTTTTTTGTTTGTTTTGTTTTGTTTTGTTTTGTTTTGTTTTGTTTTTTTTTTACATCTTCAATATCCTAGCTAATGTTTCAGAGAAGAAATCACAACTAGATGGAGTTTGGCTAACAGAGCTTACTCTTCACCCTCTCACTCTCCTCACTTATCAAGAGGAGACAAGATAACGTTTAAACTTGAAACACCACTGAAAAACTAGTTAGGAATTTGCTGGAACCATAAAGACGTGATTTCAAGAGCTCAATAAAACTAGTTTCAGGAAGAAGACAGCAGTTTCCTAAGCAAGAGTAAATGGCTCACGGTAACTTTCAGAGGGGCAGGATCTGATCTTTTGCCCAGTGTTGTTAATGGGGCTGCACCCATAAATAGCAGCCATATTTCCATAATAGAGGAGGAAATTAGTGATGCAACTTCTGCCTCTCCAGCTAAATGACAGCAGGCAGGATAAGCGAGATCCAGCATTCAGCTGGTGCAGAGTGTTGCAGTCCAGGATGAAGACGTGCCCCGTGAACACCTCTGCCAAATCCCAGACGCTCAGTGCCAGCATGAGGTAGCAGGAGTCATCTTCAAAGCTTCAGTCACCCTGCACCAGCCCTGAATGCTTCAGGTCTTACACTGGAAGGTGGAGGGACCTCCCTGAGCTTGCTTATGTCCACCTGACAATGTGCATCTAGGCTCTTATTGCACATCTGTATGCAGACAACCAGATATTCACTGAAGAAATCAAAAAAACAAGTTTCAGTGCAAAACAGCTTCCTCTCTGCTCCTGTAACTGTCCTGTAATTTGACCCCCCTGCAGTAATTTTGTAATACAGCCTCATTTTCCTCTAAGAGATGGAGCTTGCTGGGAAGCAGGGACAATGTCTCCGTTTTGTGTGGCATTTAGTATCTAGCCTGGAACTCGAATGTGTAGGCATTTCTTCTCCCCTCATATTGCAGCTGAATGACTCTGTTGTGTTGATTTGAAATGACCTGACTAATCTCAACTTCCTCTAACAGTTTAATGAAATGTCAGAAGTGAACAAGGTCTGTGGAATTGAAAAAAGACCATTCAAACAATGATGAAAAGAAACACATGGACAGCAGTTTTTAAACAGTCTTTGGGTTATTGGAAATAATTCAATGAGCTTTAGCCAAGCTGCAATATAAACATACTAAGAAGGGACCGAAAAATGTTTTATATAAAGCTGCATTTTTCATCTGGACTGTTTAATCCACTTCAGGATTACAGAAATAAGGTACATGGGAAAAGCCACAATTAGGTAAGTTCAAAAACAGAAAAAGACCCTCTCTGCCCCCCTCAGATCGGCTGGTGTTTGGAAATACGTCCTGCAGAGCAACAGTTGCGCAGCCCTGGTTCCAGCATCTGAAATTACAGGAGTGAGAGATAGTGAGGGTCTGGCAAACTGAGTCCCGTCCCTTTCCAAGGAAAGCTTAATGGCATTCTCAACTGCAGAAGAAATTAAATACAGTGATCGTGGCTCCGTCCCCACTGAATACCAGCTCAGAGTGAAAAGCTTACACTGTACCCTCCCGCCAAGCACAGTACGAGGAGCTAAAACCAACAAGTCGATGCTTTGCATATTGTTCACATTGTATTTCCTTTGAGGAAGTAAAATGTCCTGAGAGGCAAAAATAGGCTTTCCAGAGGTTACCCTATCTCCCACCTCCCCGTGTCACTGCAGCACATCGCAACTGCAGCTGCAGCCTGACTGCACGCGGGAGGCTCTGGGAGCTCCCAGAACACAGACTGTATCTCACAGAATCACAGAATTTCTAGGTTGGAAGAGACCTCCAGATCATCGAGTCCAACCTCTGACCTAACGCTAACAGTCCCCACTAAACCATATCCCTAAGCTCTACATCTAAACATCTTTTGAAGACTACCAGGGATGGTGACTCCACCACTTCCCTGGGCAGCCTGTTCCAATGTCTAACAACCCTTTCAGTAAAGAAGTTCTTCCTAACATCCAACCTGTTAGGAAGGAGGAATCTCGAGGACCAGGGTGTCACAAATCCTCTGGGATGCCTCTCCCACCTGTAGCAGCTCTAGCATTCAAACACTCTCACTGCCTCCCAGCATTGCTCTGCTGTGCCAGGTTGGAGGGGCATTCGTAAATGAGGGCCACAAAGGAGTTACACACAACCTGAGGGATGACTGCACGTTCTTGCATGTTAATTAACAATTGCCCCAAGTCCAGCAGCCAAAGCTAGGAGGTGCCAAGTCTGAGTAATGATAGAAAGCTGATCAGCACGGCAACCTTCGCATTCTCAAGCTGATACCTTACGGAAAAAGTGACGTGATCGTGTAATCAAAAGCCAACCTTTGTGCAGAAGCCTGGTGGAGAAGGGAGCAATCTGCAGGTTGGGTGAGCAAACTGTCAAGCTGACAAAACCTTTTACTTTGCGACCAAATGTCTTTATCTTTGTATATTTTTTGTTTGAAAGTTTGAACTTTTTAAGAAAAAAAAAAAAAAAAAAAAGTTACCTAAAATGCCTTTCCTAAGCTCCTCTGTCTAAATGCTGAAACATTTGAATCCTGAATGACCATTTTTGCTGCACAGATCATTTGAACTACAGGATTTAATATATTAACTGGCATCCAGGCATGTATTAACCCAGACAGAACAAGAAAAACTGATATGTAGAAGCAGATGCAGCTGCATGTGACTGGCAAGAGCGAGAGAAAACTGAGAGCTAATCCTGTAGGACAGATTTTTGAAGACTGCTAGAAACTCAGAGGAAGACTCTGGACCATGACAACACTAAGCAAGTAGAACAGACAATGCTAGGCCACAGTGAAAGCAATGAAGTTGAACAAGCTTGGATATGGAGAGTAATTTTCTATCTCATCACGGCAGAAGCCCCATCATCTGTCCTTGTCCTTAGAAAGTAAGACCATTTCTGTTCAAAACAAGTTCTTGCACTGAAAAACTAATCCCTTGGTCCAGATGCTCAGACCATGCGTAATCACCCAGACTGCACCACACAGATATCTCCACTTGGAGCTTCCTGGGAACTTTCCTGACTACTCGTGCTTTGGCAATGCCTACAGGTCACACTGGGTTAATTTCTTGTATTGCTTGAAATCTGGATTTGGGCTTGATGATATCAGCCAGACTATTGCAGCTGCTCAAGCCTCATGCAATGCAAACTTCAGTTTGCACCACAGAGTTACCACATAATATGGAAGGCTGGATTTTCAGTGCAATTAGGTAGGGGTGATGCCAAACAAAGAGCCAGTGGTATTATGGAGAAAACTTTTGACTCTTAATGCACAGCTCTTGCCAGAGCTGACAGCCTTTCATCTTTCAGCTTACCCTAACGAAGCGCAAATGTAAAGACAGAATTCAATATTTCCAGCAGAATTTATTTTTTCTTCTTTGATAAGGTAATAAATGTCATTTCACAGTGCACCGTTGGGTCAATATACTATTTTTTTTTTCTGCTCCGTTAAATCTCATGATGATTTTCTGGAACAGGACATGTAAGGAATTGGAATTAGCTGGCCATCACTGCAGGTCTCGTGAGCAAGCAGGATGAAGTGTGTGTGCATGAAGAGCAACATTTTGTGCTTGTAGGAAAAGAGACAAAACAATCCACTTCTGTTTTGGGGGGGGACATTTAACTCACCATTAACTTTTAGAATACTATCTTTTAATTTAGGTTGTTGACTGTAGTCAAAGTAAAAACAAACAAACAAAACAAACCTTCATTCTTACGCCCAGATTGATTCTGGCACATGTGAATAACCCAACTGCATGTAGTAAAATGAAAAAATATATACCGTCTTATAATAGAGCGTACTTCAGATGATGACAGTGTAATGAAATATTTCCTATCACTTTAATATTTATCAATTCGAATCTTAGGTGTTAAGGGCCTGTAGAGGCAAGCAGGGAAGCAAGAACCTCCATCTGCAACCCAGAGTTAAAACACGCTTTTATAAAGGTAAAGAGAAGTTTAATTGTAAATATTAACTGAATTAGATTACTGTGCATTGTGAAACTGGGAAGGAGGAAAAGAGAAGATGAAATTAAGATACATTACCATGAACTCTGTCTTACCTGGGAATTCCTGTTAAACTACCAGATACTAAGAGAAATTAACTCTGCTGAAATCAAGGAAAATCAACTATCAGCTTCAATAGTAAGGATTTATTTAACTCATGGGATGAAATTAAGATGGAACATGGGAAAATATAATAAAATTGAAGTACCTGCATTAATTACAGATTGTACCTAGATTAAACACTGAATTGATAATAAACAAGCATGAGTTTCATGCAAATCGGGCCAATGATTCTTGAAATCTCGCATCTTTTGTGTTCTCATTGTTATGTTTGAGAGCTCTTCTATACCAAAAAACTGTGGAGGTTTAGCAACATTAAAGGTGTGGAACAGTTAATTTGTAAA
Source organism: Aythya fuligula (assembly GCF_009819795.1). Lineage (NCBI taxonomy): Eukaryota > Metazoa > Chordata > Aves > Anseriformes > Anatidae > Aythya > Aythya fuligula. The sequence goes on from NC_045593.1 coordinate 19,107,862, forward strand.
ATTTGTCAGAAGGAAGGAGAGGTTTGTTGGGAAGGAAAAAAAGGATTTAATCTGTGACATACACTAGTGAGAACACTGAAGGAACACAGCCATCAACTTACATACAGTGCTGACTGCCTAGACGTTCAAGTGAAAAGCTTCACTCAGATTTTGTGGAAGAGGTCAGACCCGGTCCTTGCACAGCAGATGAGTAGGCCAGTAATGATGGGGTCAGCACTGCCAGATATGAGGCCATGAGGCACTGAAAAGCGTGGACAGATATGCCCTACAGAATAGGGAAACCTAGGAGTGGAAGACAAGAATACACAGGGAAGATAACCAGGATGGTGCAGATAGTTCTCTCTAATAGACAACACGTGGTGGGTGTATTCTCCAGTTCTGGTTCAAAGGCTGAGTCATGGTTTTGGTTGAGATAATTTTCATCCTAGAGGAGAAAAATTCTTCCTCGCATGATGTTGTGCTTTGGACTTACAATGGAAACAGTGGTGATAACACACAGATGTGTTAGCTGTTGCAGAGCAGTGCCGCACAGCGCCCAGGACGTTTCAACTCCTTGTGCTGCCCTGCACAAGGTGCCCCAGGAGCTGGGAGGGGACACAGCCAGGACAGCTGGCCCAGGATGGCCAGAGGGATGTCCCCACACCGTGTGGTGCTGTGATCAGCAATAACAGCTGCAGTAAAAAGGAGGAAGGGGGGACATTTAGAGTGATGGTGTTTGTCTTCCCAATAAACCGCTGAGCGTGGTGGGCCCTGTTTTCCTGGGAGCACCTGGACACCTGCCTGTGGGTGGGGAGCAGTGAATGGATCCCTTGTTTTGCTTTGCTTGCATGCACAGCTTTTGCTTTACCTCGTGAACCGCCGTTATCTCAGGCCACAGGTTCTCACACATTCACCTTTCTGATTCTCTCCCCATCCATCCCACCTGTGAAGACGGAGTGAGTGGCTGTGTGGTGCTGAGCTGCCTGCCGGGGCTAAACCACAGTCCTTTTTGGTGCCCAACGTGGGGCCTGAAGGTTTCAGATTTGACTGGAGCACGGAGCACATTAGACCAAACTTGTGGCTGTTGCAGATTAACTGAAATTTGGCAGGCTCCCGTGCTTGCCATGGGGCTTTCTTGCCTTCCTGTACGTTAAGAGCCCAGTGTTGTTAGTGGCTGCTTTTGCTTTTGCCCTTTGCTCTGTTCTTTATCGCCTTGCTTAGCTGTGCCTGGGAACGTTTTGATAACAGCTATGGCCATGAGCCTGCGCTGGCAGCGGGCCAGGGCACGGCTGCTTTCCCTGTGCTGCTGCACTGGACAGGCCGGGACCAAACACTGAACGCCAGTCAGAGGGACTGAGGCCTGGGGGCGAGTCCACGAGGGAGAACGCAGGCCCCTGAAGCACCTGTGGCCATGGAGAAGTCCCTGCTGCAGCAGGGACACCTTGCAGTGTCCGTGTCCGTGGGTAAGGCCATGCCAGAACACCTCGAAGCATCAATCTGTGGGTAACACCACAGGCATGCCCTGAAGCAACTGTGTCGGTGGCAAGTCCATGCTGCAGCAGGGACACACCTGAAGAAGCTGCGGGCTGTTGGTAAGTCCACACCAGAACGGACAGACCTTGGAGCATCTGTGGCTGTGGGTCAATCCATCACGCAGCAGGCAGACCTCTGAAGGGATGGTGGCGCGTGGATGAGGCCATGCCAGAGCAGCTACACCTCTGTGGGACTCTGGCCAATGGACAAGCCCAGGCTGGAGCAGGTGCAAGGGGAGGAGTTGATGGCAGCATTTAACACTATGGTCTGAAAGGACCAGGAGTGGAGATTGTGATGGATACGCCTTTAAACTGCTGTAAAGCATGATCTGAGTCGCATGTTATAGGAAGTCCTACAGCAGGAACCTCCTGAACCATCAGAGGATGACCCCACAAGAAGCAGTGCACATACAGCAGTGACACAACCTGAGCTGGCTTTGGTGTCCAGAAAGTCCCTGTGACACACTGCTTCTGTCCCGAGCAACCACCGTCACAGATCTAAGTCACGGACTAAAAGAACTCAGTGGACATCTTATGAACATCTCACAGGGGTAGTCCACAAACTAAACAAATGATACCTGTGTATTGATTGAAGGGTGGTGGTTAATGAGGATGTATTGGAAATTGTGGGACTTAGGATGACGTGAGTGGTATGGAATGAGGAGTAGGTATTGTCATGGGTTTGGCTGGTACAGAGTTAACTTTTTTCCTAGAGTCTTGTATGCTGCTGTGTTTTGATTTTTGATGGAAATAGTGGAGATAACAAACAAATGTTTTTAATTGTTGCAGAGCAGTGCTTGCACAGAGCCCAGGACTTTTCTACTTCTTGTGTGGCCCTGCCAGGGAGGAGGCTGTGGGTGCACAAGAAGTTGGGAGGGACACAGCCAGGACAGCTGACCCTGGCTGGCCAAAGGGGTGCCCCACACTGCGTGGTGTCATGCTGAACAACAAAACTGGGGTAAAGGAGAGCAGCCATTAGGAGTAATTGTGTTTGTCTTCCCAAGAAACCGCTCCACGCGATGAGCCTGCTTTCCTGGGAGTGCCTGAACACGTCCTGACAATGGGAAGTTGTGAATGGATCCCTTGTTTTGCTCTGCTTGTACATGCAGCTTTCTCTTTACCTAGTAAACTGTCTTTATATCAGGCCATGAGTTCTTGCACTTTCACCTTTCCGATTACCCCTCCATCCATCCCACCTGTGAAGAGTGGCTCTGTGGTGCTGAGCTGCCTGCTGGGGCTAAGCCACAAC